>NC_069368.1:30460000-31710000 GCF_021730395.1 Mercenaria mercenaria
GCACCCAGGACCTTCAAACTTCACATGCTTATAGTACTTATTGAGTACACCACCCCTACTGACTATGGGGTCACTAGGTCAAAGGTCAAGGTCACAGGAGCCAATGTTAACTTTTTGCATGAAGGCACTTTACTCGTGAACCACTGCATCCAGGACCTTCAAACTTCATATGCTTATAGTATTTATTGAGTACACCACCCCTACTGTCTTTGGGGTCACCAGGTCAAAGGTCAAGGTCACAGGGGCCAACGTTAACTTTTTGCATGAAGGCACTTTACTTGCGAACCACTGCACCCAGGACCTTCAAGCTTCACTTGCTGATAGTACTTATTGAGTACACCACTCCTGCTGACTTTGGGATCACCAGGTCAAAGGTCAAGGTCATAGGGTCCAACGTTAACTTTTTGCATGAAGACACTTTACTCGTGAACCACTTCTCCCAGGACCTTCACTTACATGCTGATAGTACTTTATTAGCTCGACTCACCCATGCGTCGGCGTCAGCGTCGGCGTCCGCGTCCCGATTTGTTAAGGTTTTGTATGTAAGCTGGTATCTCAGTAACCACTTGTGGGAATGGATTGAAACTTCACACACTTATTCACTGTGATAAACTGACCTACATTGCACAGGTTCCATAACTCTATTTTGCTTTTTTACAAAATTATGCCCCTTTTTCGACTTAGAAATTCTTGGTTAAGGTTTTGTATGTAAGCTGGTATCTCAGTACCCACTAATGGGAATGGATTGAAACTTCACACACTTGTTCACTGTCATGATCTGACATGCACTGTGTAGGTCCCATAACTCTACTTTGCATTTTTCTCAAAATTATGCCCCTTTTTCGACTTAGCAGTTTTTGGTTAAGTTTTTATATGTAAGCTGTTATTTCAGTATCCACCTATGGGAAAGGATTGAAACTTCATGCACTTGTTCACTTTATGAGCTGATAAGCACTGTGAAGGTTCCATAACCCTTTTCCCATTTTTACAAAATTATGCCCCTTTTTCGACTCGTATTAATTCAATTGACAAGGCTGTTGAATAGTCGAGCGTTGCTGTCCTCCGACAGCTCTTGTTAGTATACCAACCCTACTGACATTGGGGTCACCAGGTCAAAGGTCAAGGTCACATGAGCCAACGTTAACTTTTTGCATGAAGGCACTTTACATGCAAACCACTTCATCCAGGACTTTCAAACTTCATATGCTGATAGTACTTATTCAGTACACCACCCCTACTGACTTTGGGGTCACCAGGTCAAAGGTCAAGGTGCTGCGGGGGCATTTGTCACCATTAGTGACAGCTGTTGTTTTTGTTTTTTTCTCTTTAAAGATCAACTAAGTAACTTCCCTTAGTTGTTTCTATAAATAACTTACATTGTAAGTTTTTTATAATTGACAGTAGGGAAAAACCAAGACCACTTTTCTTTGGTACAACATTGATGTTACTTTCAAATTTTGGGTGTATTTTAAGGTATCTTAACCTGGTAATGATTTATTTTTGTTTACTTACAAAGAAAAAAGAATTACAATAAATTAAAAAAAAAACAACAACAAAACATTGTAAACAACTAGAAAATTAAAATTCCATTTGCAAATACAGGTGCTAATGTAAAGAAATTTGCTGTGACGGGCGTATATTGTGACATTCTGGCACTCTTGTTAGCTGTGTGTTTGACCTATCTCTAACCTGATAAGGTTTTTTGTGTGGACTTAAATTTTTATTGTGCTCCCAGATGGTTAGCATATTAAAATCTCACTGTCTGTGCATGTGTTCCTGTAAATTCTTGTACAGGCTGTAACTCTGCCAGCCATAACTTTTGAAATCACTTGGCATAATTGTTCACCATAATGAGACGACTTGTCATGCACAAGACCAGACTCCTAGCTCCAAGGTCAGGGTCACACTTTAATAGAGGTCCAAGGTTAACAGGATCTGTTCTTTTCTTGTGCGGTCTATAACTGCCATCCATGCCAACATGGCATAAATGTTTACCATATTCAAATGACATGTCATGTGCAAGACCCAGACCCCTAGCTCTTAGGTCAAGGTCACACTTAGAGGTATAAGGTTAACTTGGTCTGTTTCTTGTCCTGTCCATAACTTTGCCATTGATGAAGGGATTTTAAATTATTTGGCAAAAAATATTCTCTATATTCAGATGACGTGTCGTGCGCAGTACCCAGACCCCTAGCTCCAATGTCAAGGGCACACTTAGAAGTCAAAGATGTTCCGCGTCTAGTCCATAACTCTGCCATTGATCAAGGGATTTGAAAATAATTTGACACAAATGTAAACAATATTGAAAATGTGTGTTATGCTTAGGACCTAGGCCTTTCGGGTAAAAGTCACAAAATTATGTGGTTTTTTTTTTTTTGAGGGTGGGGGGAGGGGGTGGGGGTTCCGCAGACAACTGTAGCATTCTTGGACATGCTTTGGGGCATTTCTCACCAATATTAATTACAAGAATTAACAACCACAGAATTTAAAAATTCCATTTGCAAGTACAGGTGCTAGATTAAAGAAATTTGCTATGACGGGCGTATATTATGACATCCTGGCACTCTTGTTTACTTGTCAGATTGAAATATTTTTGAATATGTCTGTCAATAAACTTTACTATAGTCACTGAAAATTTTGTAGATAACAAACAGATTCTGTTAATAAACACTCTTTTAGTAATAAAAAAAAAACAATAACAAAAAAACATGTAGAAAAGTCTCAAAAGTGTTATGTTGAATTAAAGGAATTTTGCTTTATGTTGAACATGAAAAATCTATTTATACTAGTTTATCACTTAAGATAATTTAGTACCAACTGCTGTCTGTTTTTTAAAAAAATCTAATGTTTATTTGGAGGCATGGCCATTTAAATATAAAACATGTAGGAATATTCTTAGTTTGTCATTGATTGACACAATCACAAAATCAATGGAAATTAGTCCCCCATGACTATGAATGATTTCACAGTATACATTGGTTAAACCGCTGATGAATTTTGTTCTAGTTATGACAGCTTGAAGACCTGGAGAAAGTTGTCATATTTGTCTTGTGTAGTATTACAGCTGAAGTACAGTTGACTTGTTTCAGCACACCAGCAGACAGCATAGGGAAGACTGAGGTCTTTCAACACAACTTTTCCTGTAGAACAGTCACCTGCTATCTCCACTATAGCCTTTCTCCCCCAGTCACATACAAAAACAGTACCATCATCTGACAGTGTTATACCAGAAGGCACAGCCATACCACCATAACTACCAGTCACCTCACCTTGCCAGTTTAACATTGTAATTGTTTTCATGTACAAGTCAGATACATAGATAGAATTAGTGTTAGTGGTAACATATAGTGGATTGCTGAAAATATTTTCTCCTCTGACTGTTGTCAGTATAGTACCATTGGTATCAAGAATTTGGAGTTTTGCAGGATCAAGAAATGACACAACAAGTTTCCCCTGACAGCAGCTTATACCATAACATTTTCCATCAACCTTCAGAGTTTGTTTCTTCTTGAGTTTGTTTGAGGAGACTGATATAAACAGAATATTTTGTTTGTTAGGAACTGTGACAGCAAGTTCTGTACTGGCAAATGTGGTGACATCTTGTGGCCAAGTATCTAGTTGTAATTGATCAGTTACAGTTTGACTGCGGGTATCCACCATTTTTACAGCACAGTTATTCCAGTCAGTGACGATAAGTAGATCAGGAGTAAGGAGAATCATTCCTGTTATCACACATATGTCTTCATCTATTGATGTTTTTACACAGATTTCACCCTGATGTGATGTTTGTCTGGATTTTATATCAACAGCTGGAGGAGGACTTGGTTGTTTTAATGATTTCTCTGTGAATGTACCCAGTGACCTCTTTTTTTCAAGTAGGGTTGATATTGCTTTATTTGGTATAAAGTTATACTCCTTGACATCACTTGATGCTAGCTGTGGGACATGTTTCTTATAATCTTTGATCATTTCTTTAGCTAATTTTAGCTCCATGAAAAGTTTGTCTGCTTGTTTAGATGTGTTGAGATGTTTAATGGTGTCTGATGATGTCTTCAGAGACTTGGTTACATCATTGCAAGTTGTTTCTACTGACTTAAGGTTCTTATTATTTTCTACTTGGATTGTCTTTGCTGCATCTTCAGCTTGTCTTTCTAGTTCATCTAGTCTTTGATTTATTTCTTTCCGAAACTTCTTTATATCAGCCAGAACATCTTTCAGAGAACTGTTTGACTTTGCAGTAAGTCTCTTCACAACTTCTGATTTCTTGCAACATTGCTCAGTAATAATATCCATATCTTTCAAGATATCTTGATATTCTTTGCTGTTTATGAACTGTCCAGAAATACCAGGGATGTAGTTGACTTTGCAAGATGTACCTGTGTGTTCAAGTGTAACACATACACTGCAAAGTAATGCGTTGTGATTCTGGCAGTAGAACTTGATCATTTCTTTCATGTGTTTAGGGCAAGGTTTGGTAAGGTTGTCAGACTGGCTTGGATGAACATAAGCTTGAGACATGGTTTGTGGCATTCTGTTTTTATCTAGAAGAGTATGATGCCTTGAAAGGGTTTGTTTCTTGTGAGCTGCCAAACAAGTGTCGCACAAGTGCTCCCTGCAGTCAACACAATAGCCATGGGCAGGGAGTCGAGGACCGTCACAGTCACAAGGCTGGCAATAAACTATAAGATCTTCATCAGACCCCATAGTTGATGATGATAAAAATGTTTTGGGCATCTTTTTTCCTGGTACATCCATGTCTAAACTGAAATGTAAAATAAACAAGTACCATTTAAATTTTTATTGAAATTTATTCTCTATGCTATTTGACATTGTTGATTGTAATAATTGATAGCTGTAGATGAAAAAAAACAATAATTTGGTTTTATATCTTTATGTGATATGCCAATAATAGTAGCTGCTTATGGTATTAAAACTTTTTTACGTTATTTGTAAGTACAGTCTAACCTGTCTTAAGCAGCCAGCCAGGGGAAGCAGACAATTTGGCTGCTTAAGCCAGGTGACCGCTGATCGGAGGTGCAGCCAGTATTATATGTATTTTTCAGACTTCTGACCAGTTTAGCCTTTAGGCACATTTCTTTTTTGGTTTTCTATTATTATTTTACCAGTATACAATGACGTGCATTTGCCTTCGCAATACAAATGGTTTTCTTTGCAATCTAAAAATCCGACATGTTTTTTTTACAACAAAAATTGTTACAGACAATTTTCCAACTTCAGAACAAGTATGTTTACAATTTTCGCCAATTTCGTGAGGGAAGCTACTTTCCGCGCTTATTGTCTACGCTAAAATCTAAGATTGCCGTTACGTTCCGTAAAAGATAGAGTGGTTTACATTTTTTTCAAACACAATTAATTTCTTATAAATTAAATATTTGATGACAGAAGTATAAAAAAATCACAAATATTATGCTACTAATTAGATATCAAGTATTATCTTTAACCGAGATCAAACTGTGAACAACAAAATTGACACGAGGTGACACGCTAACTGTCGATAGTTACTGGCCATTTGATCATAACAAAAAGGGGATTACACCTTTGGTTATCAGTTTTAATTGAGAAGCTCATGTCATTTTGTCGTTATTGTGGTGGTCACGCATAACTTGGCAATATCGTGCTTCTCAAAAATCGGGTATCTTCAGTGATTATCGCCTAAAAATAATTGGTTTTGAAAGAAAAATGGCCACTGAAAGGGGTCAAATATGGCAGTCTGGAGGCAGTTTCGATGGCCACTGGCTGAGGAGGGCAGGTGGCCACTGAATAAAGTGATAAAATAGAGGAAAATCCGTCGGGGGCATCATAAAATGACCGCTGATCAGAGGTGACCGTTAGTACAGGTTACACCGTATTATAATTATAGGGATAAATATGTAAAGCTTTCACTGGTATGATCTTGTTGGTTATTTGTAACCAGAAAATAATTATAGAGATTTCTCTATATAGGACACACAAAGTTTGCAAAGCTGTAAGCTTATGTTTAAAGTTTGATCAATATAAACCCTGTTCTTGTTTAGTTTGTATTAAATGATAAATAATTGTTTTAAAATACATACCAAACGAGAAATCCTGTTTTTGCTTAAATTTTACAATGCTCGTCTTAATCTTTATCTGATGTTTGTTGTAAATATTTTGCTGTCTCTATTGGTGATAATGATATCAATTTACTTCCTTGTCAGGTGACAATGTTTAAACAAGTTTACGAAATTATTTTGTGAAATGATATCTTTAGATTAAGTTTTGAATTCAGTTGACAGTCCGTGACTAAGTTTATAAATCTTTCAGAGGCAACAAATATTAAATACAGTTTTCTTTTCTCCCATAGGATTGTATTGTAATAACAGCTTTCTGTTTTACTGTCATGGTTGTTCTTCAGTATTCCACAATGAGTTAATTAATAGATTATTATTCTAAGTTTCCTTTAAAAGTAAGGTGGGTGGGGTAGGATATGAATCTTATTTCTGTATGAAAAAAAAAAAACACTCTGAAATGACTAATTAATAAATAGAAATAGAGAAAATACAGTTTATGAAAGAGATGATAGAACAACAAAAGTATTTGTTGAAGTACATATCTTTTAAAAAAATAAAAAATGCATAAAAATCAGAGACGCGCAGGCTGATAATCAGCCAATTAGTTTGCTTATGGTCAGAAGAAGGGAAAATTGCAATTAAATGTTCATTTTTATTAGCTCACCTGAGGTAAGTTTTTGTGATCACGCGATGTCCGTCATCTGTCGCCTGTCTGTCTGTCTGTTTGTCTGTCTGTCAACAATTAACATCTGTATGCCATAGAGGCTGTATATTTCAACTGATCTTCATGAAATTTTGTCAGAATGCTAACCTTGATGAAATTGAGGCCGAGTTAGAAATTGGGTCAACTGGGGTCAAAAACTAGGTCAGTAGGTCAAATCAAAGAAAAACCTTGTGTATGAGATAGAGGCTGTATTTTTAGTTGATTTTCATGAATTTTAATCGGAGTGATTACCTTGATGAAATCTTGGAAAAGTTTGAAAATGGGTCATCTGGGGTCAGAAACTAGGTCATTAGGTCAAATCAAAGTAAAACCTTGTGTATGCGATAGAGACTGTATTTTTCAATTTGGTCTTCATGAAATTTGGTCAGAATGATTGCCTTGATGAAATCTAGGTCAAGTTTGAATATGGGTCATCTGGGGTCAAAAATTAAGTCACTAGGTCAAATCAAAGAAAAACCTTGTGTATGAGATAGAGGCTGTATTTTTATGCCCCCCTTCGAAGAAGGAGGGGTATATTGTTTTAGAGATGTTGGTCGGTCTGTCAGTATGTAGACCAATCTGTTTCCGGATGATAAGTCAAGAATGCTTGGGCCTAGAATCATGAAAGTTGATAGGGAGGTTGGTCATCACCAGCAGATGACCCCTATTGATTTTGAGATCTGTATGCCAAAGGTCAAGGTTATAGTGGCCCTGATTAGTAAAACAGTTTCCAGATGGTAGCTCAAGAACACTTGGGCCTAAGAACATGAAAGTTGTAAGGAAGGTTGATCATCACCAGCAGATGATCCCTATTGATTTTGAGGTCAGTATGTCAAAGGTCAAGGTCACAGTAACCCTGAACAGTAAAACAGTTTCCGGATGATAACTCAAGACGGCTTGGGCCTAGGATCATGAATGTTAGTAGGGAGATTGGCCAGCAGATGACCCCTATTGATTTTGAGGTCAGTATGTTAAAGGTCAAGGTCACAGTGGCCAGGAACAGTAAAATGGTTTCCAGGCAATAACTCAAGAACGCTTAAGCCTATTGTCAAGAAAATTGATAGTGAGGTTGGTCATGACCAGTAGATGACCCCAATTGATTTTGAGGCCATTAGGTTAAAGGTCAAGGTCACATTTGCCAGGAACAGTTTAACGATTTCTGATCTTCTTGTCCAAAACCTCAAGGCCTAGGGCTTTGATATTTGGTATTAGCAAAATCTAGTGGTCCTCTACTAAGATTGTTAAGATTATTTGCCTGGGGTCAAATATGGCCCCACCCCGGGGCTCACAGGTTTTATATAGACTTATATAGGAAAAAATTTGAAAAACTTCTTGTCCAAAACCACAGCTCCTAGGGCTTTTATATTTTTTATATGACATCATCTAGATGTCCTCTACTAAGATTGTCCAAATTATTCCCCTAGGGTCAAATATGGCCCCGCCCTGGGGGTCTCATGGTTTACATAGACTTATAAAGGGAAAAACTTTGAAAATCTTCTTGTCCAAACCACAAATACTAGGGCTTTGATATTTGTAATGTAGCATCATCTAGTGGTTTTCTACCAAGTTTGTTCAAATTATCCCTCTAGGGTCAAATATGGCCCCACCCCGGGGATCACATGGTTCATATAGACTTATATCAGGAAAATCTTAGAATCTTCATGTTTATAACCTACATCATTCAAATTTGGATCACATGTATTGTTTTAAGTGGGAAGATGAACCTTGACATGAGTTGACCTTGATCTTGACCTAGTGACCTACTTTCACATTTCTCAAGCTACAGCCTTCAAATTTGGACCACATGCATAGATTTGTGTACCTAAATGAACTTTGACCTTGTTATTGACCTAGTGACCTTCTTTCACATTTTTGAAGATACAGGCTTCAAATTTGGACCACGTACATAGTTTTGTGTTCTGAAATAAAATTTGACCTCGATTTTGACCTGGTGACCTACTTTCACATTTCTCAAGCTACAGCCTTCAAATTTGAACCACATGCGTAGCTTTGTGTACCGAAATGAACTTTGATCTTGAGATTGACCTAGTGACCTACTTTCACATTTCTGAAGCTACAGGCTTCAAATTTGGACTGCATGCATATTTTTGTGTTCTGAATTGAAATTTGACATTGATTTTTACTTAGTATCTACTTTCACATTTTTCAAGCTGCAGCCTCCAATTTGAAGCACATGCATAGTTCTGTCTATGCACTTTGACCTTGAAATTGATCTAGTGACCTATTTTCACATTTCTCAAGCCACAGCTTTCAAATTTGGACCACATGCACAGTGTTTTGTACCAAAATGATATTTTACCTTGATTTTGATCTTGAGCTAATCTTGAAATTTGAACATTCAAAAATGACTCAGTGGTCGATGCTAAGATCACTCTGTGATCTCTTGTGAGGTTAATAGGTTAAAGGTCAAGGCCAGATTGGACAAGAACAGTAGAACTTTTGTTTACAGTGAGCATATAATTTCTGTTCCTTGTGCAGTTACTGAATGCATCAAGGGGGGCATTTCATGTTCGACAAGCTCTTGTTCAATTGATCTTCATGAAATTCGGTCGGAATTATTGCCTTGATAAAATCTAGGTGAAGTTTTAATATGGGTTATTTGGGGTCAAAAACTAGGTCATATCTAAGATCATTTGAACCACCGTTAGCTTAACGGCACACTAAACTGAAATCACTTACGGGTAAATTACTGTTGCTTAACAAAAGCACTTTTGCATAACTGAAATTACTTAAATGAGTATTGCTTACCTGAAATAATTTAAACCACTTTTGCTTAACTGAAATTTGCTAAATTACCATTGCTTAACTGGAATAACATTGAGCTCTTATCAAATTACCTGAACCATAGAGTTTCAATGTTCTGTCTATTGTAACTTAACAAGTTGTTGATGGTAAGCTTGATCCGTAGTTAAGTTTGAATTTTGAATATTTAAGACAAATTACTTGAGTTATGTTTCATCTAACACCTACTCCCAGGGGCTCCATTTGACCCGGGACCCCGGGTCAGGACCCAGGAGATTTTCAAAAGACGCTCAAAGGACCCGGCATGATAATTGCCTTATGCGTCACTTTGGACCCGGAGACATTTTCCTTTGATAATCCTTCCTCTTATCAGTCATTTCCTACAGTAAAACTATGTCCACATAAACTTGTGTATTCAAAATAAACACTCGCGGTCATGCCCTCCTTGCCTTTGATCTGCTAAATCCCGCCCTTTATCCTGTGGACATGCCATGCTGATTTTTCTTTATCAGCAAGTTACGTCACGGCGAGTGCACATAGGTAATGAGAATCAATGAAGTGTTAACATTAATTGATAAAGCATTACCCGTATTGAGCCTGCATACTGTCAAAAAAGGCGCCAATTATTAAATTATCGTAAATAAGCGACAAGCTGATTTTCACATTATTATAAGGTCCCCTCCAAATTACCTTCAAATTGAGGTGCTCTTTAAACTAGAGCTAAAAGAAATACCTTTAAATGACTTTTTCTCATGAACAGCTAGATGGATCTTCATCAAACTGGGTCTGTAGCATTATTATAAGATCCTCTCCCAAATTTATGCAAATTGGGGCAGTTGGCCAATTTAAGGGGCTGCTAGTACTAAAAATAGAAATACCTTTAAACAATTTCTTCTCATGAACTGCTTGATGGATTATAAGGTCTACTTTCAGTTTGTTTCATGGGAGACAATTGGCCCCTTTCAGTGACCCAGGATGTAAAAATAGAAAAGCCTTTTAATAACTTGTCATGAACTGCAGAATGGATCTTCATTTAAGTGGTGTTTAACATGGTTTTAAGGTCATATCTTCAATTTACTGAGATGGTTCCAGTCAGCCTTTTATAGGCCTCGACCCTTTTATTGGTTGGCAGAGCTAAGAATAGAAAAACTTAAACAGCTTTGTATGAATGACTTGATGGCTCATCACAAAATTTGGCCTGTAGCATCATTGGCACAGACCTCTTACTAGTTTTGTTTAATTGGTTCTATTGATAAATTGTCACCATTTACTGGCAGTTTCATTCAAATGGATTTATATTTTTCGGCTGTAACAGCATAAAAATAGAAAAGCCCTTAAGTAACTTTTAGTGAACTGTTAAAAAAATGTTCACCAAACTTAGAATAATATGGCAAGTTCTGTAACTCCGGCTTGCATTTTAGCAGAACTATGCGCCATTCTCAGCTTACAACAGTTGGTTAAAGCTGTTGTATATTTGCTAGTGTTATGTGGAAGGATTTCAAATAGCTGAGCGTACTGTCATTAGACAGCTGTTGTTTGGATTGACATAACCTCAGAATCCATGTGAAACAGTCTCTCATTAACTTAAAAATGATGATTTTTTGGTATGTTTAGAATATGCATACAGTACATGAATAGGAACTCTTTTTTTAACTTGAAAATAATATGACTTTTCATTTGACTCTTTGTATTGATAGGATGGTGTGGAAGTGAGTCATTGTTTGAACTTTGACCCCCATGGTTCCGGTGCTGAAGTATGGAATGAATTACATTCAAATGGAAAACTGGACTCTAAAGAAGGTAAAATAAATTTTATACTTTCTGTTGCCTGTAATTGAAGTCAAAAGTGTTGATAGAAAGGGAGGTCATCAGTTGAGTTTAAAGAAAACATGTTTTAATGGGACTGATGCATAGTAGAGATGAAATTAATGCTGAATCACAAAACAAAAAAGCTGATTTATACAGGTTATGAACTGGTTTTGATCAGAAACAAACAAATTCTGTTCCATCCTTCCGAGAATCATCAGATTTCACAATGTCAGAAATGTCTACACCAACAATGTGGCAGCCATTTTATTTTTAATCAAAATTCATATCTGAAAATTAATTGCAGGATATAGAATATATCGTGTCTGCATGTGACGTCTATTGACCAATAGAAATGCAAGAAATTTGTAGAAGGCGAGGTAAAGAATATTACTTACGCAACATAGTCATATCTTAAAAAATCAGTAACTGTTACAAATAGATCAAATGACATGAGATGGAAATTGTCACATGGCGACTACCATTTCTTTCTACAGGGTCAAGTGAAAAGACAAGGAAAGGGAAAGAGATTGGTGCGGCTGTTTCCACGATGTGTTCTTTACCCGGGGGAGCAACTAAAACCCTGGAGTTCAGTCTAGTCTGGGATATGCCGGTTGTGATATTCAGGTCAAAGGAAGTGCAATATGCAAGGTGGGTGGAAATTAACGAATTTCAAAATGGAACATTTAGTCTTATCGAAAGTATACTTGGATCTTTTAAGTTTGTGTGTTTTCAGTTTACTTGTGGTTGCAGCTAGTACAAGCATGTCAGTGACTGGTTCTAAGAAATTGTGAAGTTACTTCATGTTGGAGTTAAAGGACGCCCTCACAGTGCAACCCATGTTCTGCTTATTGTTGGCGTCTTTTTACCAAATATGTTCTTATGACAAAACTACCAGTTTATATTTCAAATTCTGACAGAGGCTAGTGCTTCTATTTGACATCGTGGGTCTAACATTTACATTAGACCCAAAAATTGTTTAGGGTTACCTGACCGTACCTGCCAAAAAATTATTTACTCTAGCTTTAATTTCTCATATTTTAGCAACATTTTTCATTTGTTAGCATATAGGTAGTTCTAAAGGGGAATAAACACCAAGGATTGCTTAATGTAGGAATGCAATCTCTTATATATTCTATCTTGAAATGTACTGCCTCGGTAGCCTAGTTGTAGAGTGCCCACTTCGGGTTCGGGAGTTTGTGGGTACTAGTAGCTTCCTTGCTTGGGGCTCAGCATTAAGAGGATAGTGCTAGGACTGGTAAGTCTAGTGTAAATATAATGGTGACTGGGTGGGGTATTATGTTGTGTGCATACAACCTGGTATTTCAGTGAGGCAGCACTATAAAGCTGGGCATTGTGCTAACTGCTGCAAGTAGACACTGTTGTTTATATAACTGAAGAAATTCTGAAAAAGACACTAAACCACACGCACACATGCAGGTACTCACACACTATCTTGAAAAGTGTAAGACTAGCAATTTTAGTATGATTGTCGTTTCTGTTGTCCTCTATTGAAAAGAAACAGCACCTGCTTGCCCTTTACTAATTTTGTAGATGTTACCCTGGACAAACAATCCTTATAGGTTTTAATTATTCCTGTGGGGGAACCTCATTGATTGGGGAAAAACTGACACAGTTCATAGTAATTCATGACTTATGTCTATATTTCAGACGTTATGCGCGTTGGTTTGGGAAGTCCAGGGATCAGGCACCACAGATGTCAAGTTACTGTTTACAGAACTACAGCATGTGGGAGGATAAGATACAAGCCTGGCAAAATCCCATTTTAAATTGCAGGTATTTTTGTGTTTATTTAGAGTTACTAATGTTTTGGTCACAAATGATTTTACATTGAATTAATATATTCAGCACTCTCATTGAACAGCTTTAGAAAATGGTATGGTTTGACTCGATAGTGAATAAAGAATTTTTGTACATCACAGTAACCTTGGAAATGTGATTTTTCTACTTCTACGGAATACTCTGCACAATCTGTAGATGATTGTATGGCAAAGGCACAAGTCATGTGAACAGTTGTAAAAAGTGAGTAAGATAAGGGTTAAACAAATAAAAAAGACGGTGCTCTGGTTAAAAAAGAAATACCTGAAGTAAGGGGTACAGTAGCTAGTCTCTCAGTAAATAGACGGACTGTACATCACTTTGGAGGGTATTCAACAGTTTGCCCTATTAAACAACAGTTCTTTTACTCAGGAATATGTAATTTTATCATCCAAAATAGTTTTTCATTGCAAACTAAGACAATATGCAATTTTTACCAAACAGTGCAATACCAGCTTGGTACAAGTCCTTCTTGCTCAATGAGTTATATTACGTGGCTGATGATGCAGAGATAGGAGATGGCGATTCTGAAGTACATTCCATAGTGAAAGAATACGGGAAATTTGCGTATCTTGAAGGTAATGTTTGGCTTAATACTTCTTATACATTATTATTATTTTGATTCTGTTTCACTGTTTTTGGGGCTTTTTGGCTCTATAGTTAAGATCACTGATTTTGAATCACTGGCCTCTCACTGCTGTGGGATCAAGACTGATAAGGATGCAGAATTTTGTCATTGTAGGAATGCATCCAGTTGGCTAAAGGAAGGTCAGTGGTTCTACTCAGGTGCCCGCCATTGATTAAAGAATGCCCAGAGAGGCACCTTGGGACTTCCCTCACCATTGTTAGCTTAGAAGCCATCATAATTATGACTTGTATAATTTCAGTGTGAAGCTATTATAAAAGTCAGCAAAAACAAAACAAACAATTTGACTATTCTTCTTAAGGTCACTGACATAGAAATCATTACTGTTGGTCTGAATCCTCTACTTTTGATGTAGATTTTTGTATGTGAGGAAGTTATCCAGTTGGCTTGCGGAAAGTTGAAGGTTCTACGCAGGTTCCTGCCACAGCCAAAATAATGCAAGGAGGGGCAGTTAGGGGTGTTCCTTCACCATTAAAGCTGCACATTTACCATTTGACATATACACTCAGTTGATGATACTTATACACTCAGTTGATGATACTTATACACTCTGTTGATGATACTTATACACTCAGTTGATGATACTTATACACTCAGTTGATGATACTTATACACTCAGTTGATGATACTTATACACTCAGTTGATGATACTTATACACTCAGTTGATGATGCTTATACACTCAGTTGATGATGCTTATACACTCAGTTGATGATGCTTATACACTCAGTTGATGATGCTTATACACTCAGTTGATGATGCTTATACACTCAGTTGATGATGCTTATACACTCAGTTGATGATACTTATACACTCAGTTGATGATACTTATACACTCAGTTGATGATACTTATACACTCAGTTGATGATGCTTATACACTCAGTTGATGATGCTTATACACTCAGTTGATGATACTTATACACTCACTTGATGATACTTATACACTCAGTTGATGATACTTATACACTCAGTTGATGATACTTATACACTCATTTGATGATACTTATACACTCAGTTGATGATACTTATACACTCAGTTGATGATACTTATACACTCACTTGATGATACTTATACACTCAGTTGATGATACTTATACACTCACTTGATGATACTTATACACTCACTTGATGATACTTATACACTCAGTTGATGATACTTATACACTCACTTGATGATACTTATACACTCAGTTGATGATACTTATACACTCAGTTGATGATACTTATACACTCACTTGATGATACTTATACACTCAGTTGATGATACTTATACACTCAGTTGATGATACTTATACACTCAGTTGATGATACTTATACACTCAGTTGATGATACTTATACACTCTGTTGATGATGCTTTAAAAATATAACACAGAAATGTCAAACTGCATTGAAAACTTCATGGAGTATTTGTGTATACTGCAAAATGCTATAAATAGATACTGTGTTTTTTACAGGTCATGAGTATCGCATGTATAACACCTATGATGTCCATTTCTATGCATCGTTTGCCCTCATCATGTTATGGCCAAAACTACAATTATCTCTACAGTATGATCTAGGTAAGTTACCTCCCCTTGACAGAAAATTAGGTAAAAAATAAGATTTAGAATTGTCAGAGATGAGTTTAATCCTTCATACATTTTTATTGATTAAAAGGTGGTCACCATATTTCTGTGAAGGGTTAGTAAATTTTCATTTAGGGTTAGGCTAAAAATAAGTGGTTGATAGTAATTTAAGAATAATTAGTTTAACAATAACTGTCCATGGAAATATGCGAAATTAGTATACCGATCAAAATGACTAACAGTAGATCTAACATATAAACATGGATGGTTGCTAATAAACACATTAACTAGCAGTAGAGAGTATATCGGTACAGAATAATAGAACACAGAGATTTTCCAAACTTTGTCTCATTTCATTGTATCGTATGCCAGATTTTATTGTACTTATTAAGTGAATCCATTAGCCGCAAATATCAGGGTTGCTAATGGTTCCCTACAGTTCCACATTTTAAACTAAGATAGGTTAAAGATCACTTATTGAATTACTATTGAATAAAGTTATTTCTTTCACTTCTTTGTGCTCCTATATTGCAAAACATAATGTCATTAGGTCAGTAAATTATTTATAATCTATAGGTATTTGAATCAAATGAAATAATTCAAATCAAAGAAAAATACACCACTGAATATTAGTCATGAAACATACATGCCATAATTTTTCAGAACGTTTCCGGGATTCTGAGTTAACATTTCCAGGATTTTTACCTTTTGTCCGGGACGTACACCGTGACATTGGTATTCGTCTGTTTCATGCAAAAATATAATGTTACATGTAGTTTCCTGAGATAAACATTGTTCACTTGCTTGTATTAATTTGCTGCAAATGTCGTCTAGCTTTCTAAGGGAGGTAAATACATGTACTGGTAAAACACATATATAGTTCGGCACGTGAATTTATTGCGTTCCCGAAGTGAACAGAATTCGGAGACTTAATATATACGAAGAATCGACCTGGTCATCGTGATTTAGATTCTAGCTAATTTGGTATCATTCTAAAGCTTAAACATTTATCTTATGATTGAACTGAATCCTTAAAGGAATAAAATAAATCTTGTAGATAAAATCGACAATATAAAATATTTGGAGTCAGGTGAATTTTCATGGGTCTGTCGGCAAAGGCATTCAACATTTTAATTTAGAATATGTGTGACAATCGATCTAGATCTTAAATGATTACAACCTTTTAAAATAATTATCGTTTAATTGACCGTTTTCAACAATCTCTTCCATAAAGGCTACATGTAGCTTTACCGCCAACGTGTTAAAAATAACGAGATTTATGACTATTGTTCCTAATTTAAGTATCATAAAACAGTTATTGATTGCATAATCCTGTCAGTTCTTAATCAGGGTCATCATAATATCTGACTGTAACTTAATCAGTGTCATCAAAAGATCTTCGCGTGATCAAAGTGGGCTTAATCAACACGTGTCCTGCTCGAGGGCATGAAACTGATTAGGAATAAACAATGTGACACCGTGGACTGTTTATTGTGTAAAATTCAACAACTTAGAGAAAAAAAACAAGTTTTTTAGGGATTATTTTTATTTTGTTCCTGTATTATTATTTTTCCGGGACATTTCAAGACTGTCCGGGACACCGGGACGAGTATGTAATTTCCGGGACAATCCGGGACGTATCACATGTATGCATGAAACATGAGTTAGGAATTTTCATTCAAACTTTAAACACAGCGTAATGTAGTCATATTCATACTGTAATGATATTTCAGTTATAATATATACCTATATAAAGTCTGTAAAAAATTAGGCTGGTATTTCACAAGTACATATGAACAGGCAGAAAAAAAATTCCGTATTGTACCTTTTGTATTTTATGTTGCTGGACTACTTTCAATAATATGCATGGCCTGACAGTTCTATAGAAAGCGCACATAAGTTCCATTTTAACATAGATAAACAATGAAGATTTCGTTCAATAGCAAAACATTAAACAGAGAAGGTGGAGGTATATAATAAAGGGTCATTATAACAGTAGCTAGATTTGGGATTTTGTATTAGGCTGTCATGGATTTTGCAAGGTCAGATCACACTTAGCGCTTGCGCGCCTCGTGAGATCCGATCTGGCAAAAATCCACTCGAGCCGAATACAGCATCAGAGATCGAGCTACTATTATAATAACCCTATTATAGTTTGAATATCTGAGCCTCAGATGTTATTATATGATTGTATATATGTTCCTCATATATTATTATGTGACTGTAAATATGTTATAATGTGAATGTAAATAAATATATTTTCCTCATATGTTATTACACATATTTTACTCAGACACTATTAAATGACTGTAAATACACACATTTTCCTCAGATATTATAATACTATGATTGTAAATACACATATTTTTTCAGCTATTCTATATGATTGAAAATACATGAACTGTGCTCAGCTATTCTATATGTTTGAAAATACACATATTTTTTCAGCTATTCTATATGATAGAAAATACATGAACTGTGCTCAGCTATTCTATATGTTTGAAAATACACATATTTTTTCAGCTATTCTATATGATAGAAAATACATGAACTGTGCTCAGCTATTCTATATGTTTGAAAATACACATATTTTTTCAGCTATTCTATATGATTGAAAATACATGAACTGTGCTCAGCTATTCTATATGATTGAAAATACACATATTTTTTCAGCTGTTCTATATGATTGAAACTACATGAACTGTGCTCAGCTATTCTATATGATTGAAAATACATGTAATGTGCTTAGCTGTTCTGTATGTTTGAAAATGCATGTGCTTTCTCTTAGATATTACATGTAATTATAAAACACTTGTATTGCATTGCAGGAAAAGCTGTGATATCAGAAGATCAGGAACGTATGAAATTCTGTATGGGAGGATCGGTAGGACACCGTAAGGTTTTAAACACAGTTCCCCATGATATGGGAGACCCAGGTACCACTATTAAAATGTTTTATTTGTCTTTTGTCTGACATGATTATGCATTAAGTCAGGAACTTATTTGTGACCATATATCTGTTCATACTTTAGGTTAAAAAATGTTCTAGATCTTCCAAAATAGAAAGTTATGAAAAGTTTTATCTCTTACGGTTTAGTGGAAGAATAGTTTCTTAGTTCTACACATATCATTTGGTGATGATAACATGTCCTTATATGACATGTATGTGTTTCTCTTTGTTTATCTAAAGTTATCACCAGCTTCACCTATAGGTGATTCCTCAGGAATGATGTGAGTGATTTTAATTTGATGATATTGCAAGATGCAAGAGATACTCCAGTTCAAGATGATTCTCTAGTCTCAAGTGCCAAGTGCAAGGCACTCAAACACAGGACTCTCATTAGAAATGAAAAACAGGGGATCAAACTCACAACCCGGTATTCTATAGGCACCAGTGCTGTATAACTGAGTTAGGATTTCAAAATTCAATCTTTACACTGGGGTTTTGTTCCAAAATCCTCAGAATAAACCAGTCAAATGCAGGAAATTAAGTGTTAACAAAAAATGATATCTGTTCTCGCTTCAGAGGATGAACCATGGGTTAGAGTGAATTCTTACAACATACATCCCACTGTAGACTGGAAGGATCTCAACCTGAAGTTTGTTCTGCAAGTGTATAGAGATTATTTTGCAACCAATGATAGAGCCTATCTAGAATACATGTACCCAATTATGAAGGTAAGTAGTGCTTGTTACATATCCCTATCTAGAATACATGTACCCAATTATGAAGGTAGGTAGTGCTTGTTACATATCCCTATCTAGAATACATGTACCCAATTATGAAGGTAGGTAGTGCTTGTTACATATCCCTATCTAGAATACATGTACCCAATTATGAAGGTAAGTAGTGCTTGTTACATATCCCTATCTAGAATACATATACATGTACCTAGATATGCAGATAAGGACACCAAGCTGCATGTTTTTCTAACTAGATTTCATATACCCAGGTATGAAAGTCAGTACTCTATATAGTGCACATGCCTCTATCAAGAGAAAATGTACCCAGTACTCCAAGTACATGTATATATGTCTCAATCTAGAGTACATGTACCCAGTTACGAAGGTCAGTACTCCTAAGTACACATGTCTGTAGCTAGAGTACATACATCTAGTTATGAAGGTAGGACACTATAGTTCACATATCTCTATCTGGAATACATATATACCCAGTTATAATGTGAGTATTGCAGAGTGCACATGCTTCTGTTCAGAATACATGAACCCAGTCAGTACTGCCTGGAATACATGACTTAAGTGCTGTTTAACACACATTTCTTTCGTGTTTTTATCTTGATTTTTGATATTCTATTGATAATTTCTGTTACTACACATGTGTTGACTAAAGTTCTGTATTGAAATATTGTTTTTAAGCAAGCTGATTCCTCCAAATATTAATTCTATCATACATTTGTTGATACAGGTGTTGATGGAGAGGTCATTGCAGTGGGATAAAGATAATGATGGTCTTATAGAAAATGGTGGATTTGCCGACCAGACTTTCGATGCCTGGGTTGTACATGGAGCTAGGTATGTTCTTGTACATGCTGACAGTACTGGAAGAGTTATTTGCTTGCTATAACACAAACACAATTTATTTCATATGGCTCAGGATGTGCACGGACCTGAAAAAGGCATGGATAGTATTTTCATGAAAAATACCTTCATCAAAATTATGATAGATGCAAAAAGGTGATAAATAATTTGAATGATATTTTCTACGAAAAGAATTTTAAAGATTGATAATGCTGTCTTAAATAACTATGAATTATGCTTATGAAGATGTATTGCCGATGATTAAGGAAAAAATGTGGATTTTGTCAGCTAAAGTCTGTGTGAACGTAATAGCTATTTTAAGGTTTATGTTGGAGAGATACCACAGGTGCCTTTCAAAAGATTATTGTACCCCCAACAACAAAGTTGTAAGGGGGGTATACTGGTTTCAAGTTGTCTGTCTGTCTGTCGGAGCCCATGAATGAACATTTGTTGGGTACAGAGAACAATAGGAAAAGGTAAATTCTATTCATTCTGTAGAGTTTATTGGGTACTTTTTGTCGCTTAGTGGGTACTTTTTAACAAAAGAAATACAGAATAAAGGTCCATCTGTGGGAACGTCCGTCCATCTGTCCGTCAGTCAGTAGACACAGTCTTGTGTACACCATCTCTCCTCATCCCCTTGACACAGTTTAACTCTTTGGGGCCGAAATGCGACTAAAGGCGCTATATTTTTTACCCCCGTAGCGTCGATATCCGACTATACGCGCGTTATCAGGACTCCCCAGGACGGCGATTGACGAGTATAGTCGCGGCACCGAGATCATGCTGATTGCATCACATACTTGTTAATTTTTGATAATCCTGATAAAAGCAAAATTATTTTGCATACCAGTTATTGTTTCTTAGATGTTATAATTATTAATTATGCTAATAATTAGTTTCCTTGTTAAAATAATTGTTTGTAAATATGCGGTAAACGAAATAAAAAAGACGAACTCCGCTGTGTTTCGTTCATACTGTATTTCGAAAGATTAAAATAATGTCGGCTGCCAGAGATTTTTCTTACACTGAAGAAAATATTCATTATCATGCTGATTTTGACGTATCAGTTTCGTCGGATGATGATTCCGACGATGAAATTTCATTATCAGAGAAATAAATGGTCAGAAGATTTTAAGTTTTAGAAAGCTGAAATATTCGTACACTTACATCGCATTAAATTCAAATGGATAAAAATAACACAGCAAAACATGTTTCATACATAAAAATGTTTGTAAATAACGCTTTTTGTAAATTTAATAATTCTTCAAAGATGGGTGTAAATATTACAATTTAACTGTCTCAATGGTCACACCACGTTTGTGTATATGTTTAGAAATAATTTACATCAAAATAAACCATCGATATACTCTCAAAATGGGTGTTAATTTTGAGTAATGCTGATGTAAATACTCTGTGTTAAGAATGTATTTCTATTTATTGGAATTAAACATGTTTACATGTGAAAATAGTAATGAAATCGGAAATGTTCAAATATTTATTAAATGCAATAGCTTTGCAAAAATGGTGAATGTTTCGAAGTGAAATTACTATTTTATTTGGATATAAGTTACGGACAAAAGAGGATATATATAAATATTTGATTAAACTTTGAAAATTTTAAAAGTATAGTTTGATTTACACTAATGTTAATAATATTTCCACGCATGATTTCAATTGACTGCACACGAGTGTGATTATGATAAGATCAGATAATGTTCTTCGACGTCAGGTGGTAATTCTTATCTCGCCGCAGCATGTATATTATGATATCGGCCTCAAGGAGTTAATGAAACTTCACACAAGTGATCAATAACAACAGTAGTTGTGCATTGGGCATGTTAGGTTCTTTCAGAAAAAAAAAGCAGAGTTATGGGACTTTAATGAAACTTCAAGCAAGTGACCAGTAACAACAGTAGTTGTGCATGGGGCATTGTAGGTTTTCAACAACAAAAATTGCAGAGTTATGGGACTTTGTTTCTTGTTAACATACTATGTACATACAGTCTGCATATGCAATCTTGTGCGTGCCTAATCTTCCGAACCCTTGCACACAGTTTAATGAATCTTCATACAAGTGATCAGTACCAACCTTAGTTGTGCATGGTGCATGTAACATTCTTTTAGATAAATATTCTGCATAGTTACTGGCCTTTTTTTGTTTTGTTACTATACTGTATACATACAGTCTATATGAATACAGTCCACATAATTATGCAATATTGTGTGCGTCAGATTGCAATGTACTGTGTCAGTGCATGTGGGGATACATTCATCACCTTTAGTGATAGCTGTAGTTTCAAACATGTCAGCCAATTGTGTTGGGTAGATCCTACAGAAGGGAGGGACAAGTGACTTTAAGTCTACCCATATTAAGCAAGAAACACCCTAGGCTTACAGATACAAATAACTTTTTTTATGCTCTGCACTTTACTCCAGATTTTATTTGATTTTACTTCAGCTGGTATTTGCTAAACAAAGTGTTCAGAGGTATGCCAGATGCCTGATAATAATGAATAGTTCTGGCAAAGTGGTACAGTTACAGTTAAAACACATTTCTGATACTTATGTTAGCCTGCCCGCTTAGCTCAGTAGGGAGAGCGTTGGTCTACAGATCGCAGGGTCACTGGTTCGATCCCCGGGCGGGGCGTATGTTCTCCATGACGATTTGATAAAAGACATTGTGTCTGACATCATTCGTCCTCCACCTCTGATAATTTATGTGGGGAAGTTGGCAGTTACTTGTGGAGAACAGGTTTGTACTGGTACAGAATCCAGGAACACTGGTTAGGCTAACTGTCCGCCGCTACATGACTTAAATACTGTTGAAAAACGGCGTTAAACCCAAAACAAAACAAACAAACGATACTTATGTTATTGTCTGTATATAAAAAAATGTCTTGTCCCAATTTTCTTTGTGGAATTATATGTAGTATGGTTTTACAGTTGTGTGAAAGCAAGTCATTTTCAATGCTACCATATTTTTAAATTTCAGCGCCTACTGTGGTGGTCTGTGGTTATGTGCACTTAGAATGTTTGTTGAGTCAGCAAAAATTCTCAATGAGCAAGATGATCTTGAAAAGTACACAAGTATTCTGAACAAAGCCAAAGAATCTTATGAAATAAAGCTCTGGAATGGTAAGATTTCTTTAAATGAAAAACAAAAAATTTCTTTTTGCTTTACATCTTCCCTTGATTTCACTTATTAAATATGTCTGTACCATCAAGTTTTACATCACTGTAAAGAACACCAATGATTGTTTAAACTTTTAAAATTCTTTCATAGTCATGAATTTTTTCTTTATAAAAACGATTTGAAAGGTTATTTTCTATTGTAAATTTATGTAATTTTGAATTTGCAACAGTTTTTATGCCCCCGACATCTACTATATAGTGATTGTCCTGTCCATTCGTCCGTCCATCCTTGTGCTCGTTCGTCCTTGTGCTCGTTCGTCCGTCCATCTGTATCACATTAAGGATTATAAGAGGTGAAAGTTTCTTTGTATTCATTATTTCAACTTACTTTAGGGGCAAGGCTTTTGAATACTGGAACGTACAGCTTGAAGTGTAGATCAGAGAGACTTGTATATATTGGACTGCAGCACATGGCAACCATGACAATTTCTTTAAACAGTTATTTTTACACTTGTGACTGCTGTACATGTAGTAACCATGACAAGTTTCTTTAAAGACCCACCACAACCTAGTGACCTACTTTTTCTCCAACATGAACTTCATGCAAATCATTCTAATAATACTGGTATAATACAGCCATTCAGCAAAATGACATGTAGACAATTTTGGCCCTCCCTAAAATAATGTGTTTCCACAAGTTAATCTGCAAACTAATTCAGTCATTCTCTTTTCAGTATAGTTATATAAACATATAATGATAACTGTCCTACACTGTAGAAACAAAGTGGTGTCTAAACTAACCTTAATATATCAAGTACTGTGCATTTTTCAGCATTAATTTAATAATATATTTAAACATTGAACACATTGTCTTGGCCTTATATAATTATGTCACTGTTCGTTTGTAACTATATACTTGTTATTTCTCATTTTCTTCATGCAAAGCATGTATAATTACCATCATGGAAATATAAAAGAATACAGTTATTATGTGGCGCGTCTTTAACAGTTTGCTTTGAACAGATTATTACTACAACTAGGACTACAATGCCTGTGGTAACAGATTTCTGTGAACAGGTCATCACTCCAGGTTCAACCCTGGTTCAAGTTCATGTGATAACCTTTACAGTTTTTTTTTACAGGTCATTATTACAACTGTGACTGCAGCACATGTGGTAACCATGATCGTTTTCTCTCAGCAGGTCATTACTACAACTATGACTGCAGCACATGTGGTAACCATGATCGTTTTCTCTCAGCAGGTCATTACTACAACTATGACTGCAGCACATGTGGTAACCATGATTATTTTCTTTCAGCAGGTCATTACTACAACTGTGACTGCAGCACATGTGGTAACCATGATCATTTTCTTTCAGCAGGTCATTACTACAACAATGACTGCAGCACATATGGTAACCATGATCATTTTCTTTCAGCAGGTCATTACTACAACAATGACTGCAGCACATACGGTAACCATGATCATTTTCTTTCAGCAGGTCATTACTACAACAATGACTGCATCACATAATGGTGACCATGACAGTTTTCTTTCAAGACATCATTACTACAAATATTACTGCAGATGATATGGTAACCATGATAGTTTTCTTTCAACTTGTCATTACTACAATTATGACTGCAGCACATGTGGTAACCATGACAGTTTTCTTTCAACAGGTCATTACTACAACTATGACTGCAGCACATGTGGTAACCATGACAGCATTATGGCAGACCAGCTGGCTGGCAACTGGTACATGAAGGCCTCAGGCATCACAGACAATACGGTAAAAGATGAATCAAATCTGTGTAATAATGCTATCATATAATGAAAACTTGGTTCCATATAAAGACAGAAGGGTTTCATATATTAAATTTTGAATGCATATAAAGGGGAATTGAATTTATATAATGTTTTGCTGTCATGTAATGAAAAGCTGGTTCCATATAAAGAGAGAATGGTTCCATAAAAAGCAATGCTCCAATTTTTATAATGAGCGAATGAACCTTTATATTCTTAATTGAATAAATATAATGAAAAGTTGGTTTCGTATAAAAATGAAGTGGTTCCATATTATATTGCATTATCCAGTTTATATAATGAGTGACTGAACCAATATATTTTTAAAACAAATAAGATGAAAAATGTTCTAATAAGACAGCCACAGCGTTGCATATTGTACAGCTACAATCATTTTTGAAATGCTATTTATAGTAACACCGTCATGAAAAATAAGGTGTAAAGTTGTAGTGGTATAACATATTTATACTGTGATTATTGAAGGAGACAATTTGTTAGTGTAGTATTTTCAACCTTACTGTTCATACATACAAACATGCTTACTTTATGTTCACATACATAATATGCAGTAATCCTTCATATTTCTAGAGATGAAGTTTGGCATGTTATATATCTTTTAACATAGAACAAAATAGATTCTGTCCATCAAATATTAACTGTTGTGAATTATTTAAACTTTAATCTAATTATGAACCTTATTTGCAGGTTTTCCCAGAGGATCGGGTAAAGATAGCGTTAAAAACTGTTTTTGAGAGCAATGTGATGGGGTTTGCAGATGGAAATATGGGAGCTATAAATGGCACCCGACCAGACGGCAAGAAGGACATTACAAGCTGTCAGTCGGAAGAATTCTGGACAGGTGTTACGTCTGGACTGGCTGCACAAATGATTCAAGAGGTACTGTCATCAAAAATCTGTAAATTAAATTATAAAGTTATATCCTGATATACACTTTCCAGTAGCTCAGTTTGAATAAATATCAACAATATATTCAGATGTTTTCAGTTATTGGCCAAAAGTAAATTTGGATAAAGACATATTGAATGATAATAATTTCTTACAAGAAGATAAGCGTTTATGCCACTTCTTGATTAAATGCAAACCTCTTTGTCAATTTGAAAGAACTGCTTTATTTTTCTGCCTCCAGAAATATTAAATTATATTAGCAGACATTAATTTTGCTGAGCATAATCAATGAATGTTTGTACAATCATTAAAAATGCCTTAATTAAAATTAATATTTGATTGTTGGCATTATATTATGAAACACACATGTGAAAATTGCCTTTGTCACTACCTCGCTCATGAATATACTTGCTGAAAAATGTAATGTGATCTTTCCTTGGAAGAGAGGTAAATATATTCTGTGGGAAGATCCCTTGGATGCATAGTATGCAACCAAGCAACATGATAGCAGACTCAGTTTGATTAAGTCTGTTCGTGAGAAGTAATGAAATGTGCAACACTGCTCACACCCTCAGCACCGACTTAAGTGGAATTTATTGAAGTCAGATTGAATATCCCATGATTCCAGAGGACCAGAAAATATAACAATAATGAGTCAAAGAATGGGAAGACATTTTACAGCTGCCTCAAAGCACTTAAAGACAGCTGCTGTGATAGTAAATAGTCTGTGAAAAGATTATATGTATTATTATAATTGACTTAAGGCTTATATCCAGTGCTGTTTATAAGAGTACTTACCCCACAAGTCCAATTTACAGGTCTGCTTTTATGTACAGCTTATGTGATAATGTAGTAGCTTTCAATCGTAAAGTAAATTGCAAGAGACCAGCAAGGTTATATAAAAGTTTAAATGGTATTATCTTTTGTTACAGGGTATGTTAGAAGAAGCGTTCAAGACGGCATGGGGAAATTACAATGTATGCTGGGAATGGTTAGGATTTATGTTTCAGAGTCCGGAGGCGTACATGACGAGTAAACATTTCCGATCTCTCGGCTACATGCGAGCATTAGCCGTCTGGTCGATACAATGGGCGCTAGAGAAATACCATCCAGATCTGTTTAAGAGTTGATGACTTGTGATAGATTTAGTGATAAAATGGAACTGCTAAGATCAATGTTTTTCAATAGTTAGGTGTTAACTTCATATCTATTAGGTGACACCCTTTGTATGTGTGTCATGGCATAAAACAACTCGTTTACATTATTAGTTTTCAGGTTTTAAGCATCCTTATGAACAAATTTAGTCTGTTTGTTTGTTCATGGGATAGTTTTGTAAATTAATGCATCCAGGAAAACAATGAAAATTAGCCAACAGGAACATTAATGATTTCACAGTAGGAAACAAGATGTTTTGTTTTGTTTTTTGAAAGCATTTTCAATTACAAAATGTAGCATTACATATATCTATGCATTTTCTATATTGTTATACTATATAGTGTTTGAATTTCACATCAGTTTATTAGCTTACCTGAGCCAAAGGCTCATGGTGAGCTTTTGTGACCACTCATTGTCCGTAGTCCGTCGTCAGTCGTCCGTCAACATTTTCTAAAAAAATCTTGAAAACCACTGGGCAGAATTACACCAAACTTCACAGGAATGATCCTTGGGTGGCCCCCGTTCAAGTTGTTCAAAGAATTGAATTCCATGCAGAACTCTGGTTGCCATGGCAACCGAAAGGAAAAACTTTAAAAACCTTCTTGTTCAAAACCGCAAGGCATAGAGCCTTGATATTTGGCATGTGACATCATGTAATGGTCCTCTATCAAGATTGTTCAAATTATGCCCCTGGGTTGAAAAGAGGCCGCGTCCCGGGGGTCACAAGTTTAACATAGACTTATATAGGAAAAAACTTTAAAAATCTTCTTGTCTAAATCCACAAGACCTAGGCCTTTGATAATTGGTATGTTGCATTGCCTTGTGGTCCGCTATCAAAATTGTTTAAATTATAACCCTGGGGTGAAAAGAGCACCAGGGATCTCAAGCTTTACATATACTTATATAGGAAAAAACTTTAAAAATCTTCTTGTATAAAACCACAATGCCTAGGCTTTTGATAATTGGTATGTAGCATTGCCTTGTGGTCCTCTATCAAAATTGTTCAAATTATAACTCTGGGGTGAAAAGAGGCCCTGCCCCGGGGGTCTCAAGTTTTGCATATATAGGAAAAAACTTTAAAAACCTTCTTGTCTGAAGCTGCAAGGCCTAGGCTTTTGATATTTGGTTTGTTGCCTTGCCTTGTGTTCCTCTACCAAAATTGTTCAAATTATGCCCCTTGGGTGAAAAGAGGCCCTGCCCTTGGGGTCCTGGAGGTCACTTAAAAAATTATCAGATCATATTTCCTAGACTGTTGAATTATAATTACCTGCTGACCCCAAGTGATTAGGGGGTCACATGACTGTGACCTTGACCTACTGACCGACTTTCTTGATTTTTAAGATACAGCCTTGAAATTTAGATGACATGTACAGTTTTGCACACCAATCTTAAAACTGACTTTCAGTGACCATGAATTTGACCTACTGACCTACTTTCTAATATTTTAGCATCAGTTTGCCATTTTAAACATGTGGCTCATATTACTCAGGTGAGCGATTCAGGGTCATCATGACCCTCTTGTTTTGTTATTACGCCCCCCTTCGAAGAAGGAGGGGTATATTGTTTTGCAGATGTCTGTCGGTGGTCTGTTGGTCGGTATGTAGACCAATCCATTTCCGGATGATAACTCAAAAACGCTTGGGCCTAGGATCATGAAGGTTGATGGAGGGGTTGGTCATAACCAGCAGACAATCCCTATTTATTTTGAGATCAGTAGTTCAAAGGTCAAGGTCATAGTGATCCGGAACAGTTAAAATGGTTTCTGGATGATAACTCAAAAACGCTTGGGCCTCGGATCATGAAAATTGATAGGGAGGTTGGTCATGACCAGCAGATGACCCCTTTTGATTTTGAGATCAGTAGGTCAAAGGTCAAGGTCACAGTGACCCAGAACAGTTAAACTGTTTCCAGATTATAACTCAAGAATGCTTGGGCCTAGGATCATGAAAGTTGATAGGGAGGTTAGTCATGAGCAGCAAATGACCTCTATTGATTTTGAGGTCTGTAGGTCAAAGGTCAAGGCCACAGTGACCCAGAACAGTTAAATGATTTCCGGATGATAACTCAAGAACGCTTGGGCCTAGGATCATGAAAGTTAATAGGGAGGTTTATCATGACCAGCAGATGACCACTAATGATTTTGAGATCAGTAGGTCAAAGGTCAAGGTCACAATGACCTGAAACAGTTAAACTGTTTCTTGACGATAACTTGAGAAGGCTTGGGCCTAGGATCTCAAAACTTGATAGGGAAGTTGGTCATGATCAGCAGATGACCCCTTTTGATTTTGAGTTCAGTAGGTCAGAGGTCAAGATCACAGTGACCCGGAACAGTTAAATGATTTCCAGCGGACAACTCAAGAACGCTTGGGCCTAGGATCATGAAAGTTGATGGGGGAGGTTGGTCATGACCAGCAGATGATCCCTATTAATTTTGATTCTGAAGGTCAAGGTCACATTGACCCAGAACTTTAAACTGTTTCCGGACAATAACTTGAGAATGCTTGAGCCTAGGATCGTGAAAGTTGATAGGGAGGTTAATGTTACCAGCAGATGACCCCTATTGATTTTGAGGTCAATAGGTCAAAGGTCAAGGTCACATTGACCCAGAACAATAGATCTTTTGTGAACAGTGACTAAATAATTTCTGTTCCTTGTGCAATTACTGAATGCATCAAGGGGGGCATTTCGTGTTCTACGAGCTCTTGTTTGATATTTGAACTGCTCCGTGAGAAAACCAACATTTTGCATTTGCGACCAGCATGGATCCAGACCAGCCTGCGCATCTGTGTAGTCTGGTCAGGATCCATGCCGTTTGCTTTCAAAACCTATTGCATTTAGAGAAACCGTTAGCAAATAGCATGGATCCTGACCAGAATGCGCAGCTCCATGCTGGTTGCAAATGCACTATGTTGGGTTTTTTTTGGTGCGGCTTATTTGACATATTCGAAACACAAAGAAAATTACAAATATATTTTTGATATATTTTCTCTGTAAACATAGAATCAAGAAATTTTATGTCAGCGAAGTTTAATGATATGACATTAACTGGTTCACCTCAGAGAAAATTGCTTGAAAATATTCACAACTGTTATTTTTTTAGTCACACTGTTAAGTAAGTTTTGCATTGATAAAATCATATTTATGCTATGTATTTTGTTCACTATATATCTGCAATATTCATGTTTCTATTTTTAGCTCGCCAGAGCACGAAGTGCTCAAGGTGAGCTACTGTGACCGGTCATTGTCCAGCATCCGTCTTGCGTAGTCAGTAGTCCGTCAACATTTGCCTTGTGAACACTCTAGAGGCCACATTTGTGACCCAATCTTTATGGAACTTGTTCAGAATGTTAGCCTTGATGATCTCTAGGTCAGGTTCGAAACTGGGTCATGTGGGGTCTTAAACTAGGTCAGTAGGTAAGAGCAAAGGAAAAGCTTCTTACACTCTAGAGGCCACATTTGTGACCTAATCTTTATGAAACTTAGTCAGAATGTTAGTCTTGATGATCTCTAGATCAAATTTGAAACTGAGTCATGTGGGGTCAAAAACTAGGTCAGTAAATCAGATCAAAGGAATAGCTTGTGAACACTCTAGGGACCACATTTGTGCCCCAATCTTTATGAAACTTGATCAGAATGTTAGTCTTGATGATCTCTAGGTCAAGTTCGAAACTGGGTCATGTTGAATTAAAAACTAGGTCACCTGGTCAAATCAAAGGAAAAGCTTGTGACCGAATATTTATGAAACTGGGTCAGAATGTTTGTCTTAATCATTTCTAGGTCAAGTTTGAATGTGGGTCATGTGGGGTCAAAAACTAGGTCATTAGGCCAGATCAAAGGAAAATCTTTTCAACACTCTAGAGACCACAATTTAAGTTTGAAACTCATGAGAATTAGTCAGAATGTTTGTTTTGATATTCTATAGGTCAAGTTCGATCTGGGTCTTGTGGGGTCAAAAACTAGGTCACCGGTCAAATCAAAGGAAAAGCATGTGAACACTCTAGAGGCCATGGTTGTAACCAAATCTTTATGAAATTTAATCAGAATGTTTGTCTTGATGATCTTTAGGTCAGGTTCAACTGTTGCTCATGTGGGGTCAAAAACTAGGTCAGTGGGCCAGATCAGCTCTGGTGGGCCATATATAGGTATATATATATAGATTTTTTTTGATAATCAGAAGTACCATATCATAATCATTATGTCTTATTACATTACATATCTCATAACTCTGTAAGTTACAAGTGGTCTTATCTTGTCTAGTGGTTGATATCGCTGATAACATGTGCCTCATCGATGTTGGTTTGAGTCCGACTTGAAGCCATCTAGTCATGCCAAGGTCGTTGGTTCTACCAAGGTACCTACCTGTGATGAAATTATGCATGGAGGGGCACCTGGGGGTCTTCTTCCGCGTACAAAAGCTAGGAAGTCACCATATGACCTATAATTGTGTCGATGTAGTGTTAAACACAACAATAAGAACTGTTAAGTTACAATGTTATCTTGTCGTCATATCATTCTACTTTGATATAGAATGCGTGATGGCATTTAAAACAATTCATGTTAAAAAAGAATAATAGTGTAAATATTTAAAATTTCTTTTGGCATGAAAATTTATAGGTATAACCATTTAAGTAATCAAATAAATTCTAGCTATGCATCAAGAATCTTACAATTCTATATCTGAGCCGTGCCATGAGAAAACCAACATAGTGGGTTTGCGACTAGCATGGATCCAGATCAGCCTGTGCAGGCTGCTCTTGATCCATGCTGGTGGGTTATCCATGCTGGTCGCAAACCCACTATGTTGGTTTTCTCATGGCATGGCTCATCTTTTGATTGTTACTGTGCCCCAAAAATCTCTTGCTTGTTTGATACACTTGTAATATTTTATGTTGAGGTTAATTGAGCGTTACCGTGAGCATCACAGTTTGCGTACCACCCCAAATATTTTCAAAGTCCACTGAGATATTTCTTTGATATTTTGCATACTTACTAACCATCCTGACCCGAGTCTGTAAAAAGGAGGAGGCAACTCTATCAAGCATTTTGACTGAATTATGGCCCCTTTTCGACTTAGAATATGCTTATTGTAATGTTAAAGGTTTACTCATAGCTTGTATTATACTATCAAGCACTGAGAGTAGTCGAGCACGCTGTCCACTGACAGCTCTTGTTAGTTCAACTTTTCAGAGAAAACAAAGAGCTATTGCACTCGCCCCGGCATCGCCGTCACAGTTCTTAAAAGTTTTTGATCAAGTTAAATATCTCTGTTACTATCAAAGGTATTGACTTGAAACTTAGAATAGTTATTTACTATTTAAGTCTATAGCAGGAGAAACAATCGCCATAGCTATGATTTGAATTTTGACAGAGTTATGCCCGTTTTTTGCAAGGATGGTTTTGTTGAAGCTTTTGATAAAGTCAAATAACTATGTTTAAATACTATCAAAACTTTTGACTTGAAACCTGATATAGTTATTCATGCATGCCACACATGTAAATGTTAAATATGGCGTCCTTGATAACATCCACCATATATATTTGCTTCTTTTGTTTTTCGTATTCATATTCAGCTTGCTGCTATGCTGTTTGACTTTATAATTATGACCTATAAGCAGTGGTTTTGTTGCATAATAATTAATGAGCCACGCCATGGGAAAACCAACATAGTGGGTTTGCGACCAGCATGGATCCAGACCAGCCTGCGCATCCGCGCAGTCTGGTCAGGATCCATGCTGTTTGCTAACAGTTTCTCCAATTCCAATAGACTTTAAAAGCGAACAGCATGGATCCAGACCAGACTGCGCAGATGCGCAGGCTGGTCTGGATCCATGCTGGTCGCAAACCCACTATGTTGGTTTTCTCATGGCACGGCTCATTTCACACTTTCATTCTTCTTTGTTAAACTGGAAAACAAATCGGGGCCATGTTAGAGCAGTGGTGATTCTAAGATGAAATCCTTTTAGTAGAAGTGTATTTTTTTTTTCATTTCTGTTCTTCTTTTGCATTAATTGAATATAATTTTACTTGTAAAAGTGTTCATTTATTCAATGTACAGTCAGAATTGACAGTATTATCAACTGTCTATATATAAATCGTCCTTATTCTTTTTTGTTTTGATGTTTTATTTCTTTAATATCATATTATATATTGTATGTATATATATTAAGATGCATAGTCTGTTTTAATTTTATACATTGATAAATTTAATTTTTAAAAGTGTGTAAACATGTATTTGTTTTTACTTTATTGCACCTTTGTTATTGCACCAATTATTTTATTGCACCTATTAATCCAAAATAATAAGTCTAAAGCTTTTCGGGTAGCTTTATTGCTTTTTCTTTAAGTTGGTCATTTTGACTTGCGTGAAAAAGTTCATTATTTCTAAAATGTTGTACGAGTTTTTAAATGTCAGAAGGGACGTATTATGTTATATCCCCAGTGTCCATTATATCCCCAGTGTCTGACTTAGAATTTTTTTTAAATTTCTTCCCTTTGTTGTTTCTTTCCTTTAGGCTTCAACAGTCAAGTTGATTAAATTTTGCTCCCATCCTCTGATGTAACCTTTCCGACGTATATTGCCCCACTTGGCGGAGCTCTTGTTTTAATCAAGAAGCATTGTAGAATATTCTCCTTTTTTACTTATTATATAACAGACACGGTGCTTTTTTTTTCTTTGTTTTGTTGACTTAAGCATATAATGGCATTTAATTTTGTTGTCTGTTTGGAGAAGAACAATATCATTCATTGACAAAAAGTCAGTCTTAACAAATTTAACCCCGGAATAGTAGCTATAATGTATTTGAGAAAGTCATCCAAATCACTTTTGAAAAGTCGATGTTCTACCAAGTTGCCTGCCCAAGATTAAATCATGCCTAGAGGGGTTCTGGGAGTTTTCGTCCAATACCAAGAGCTAGAAGGCGGCCATATGGCTTGTATTAATGTCTATGAGAAGTTAAATCCAGAAAAAAAAACCACAACAGAATACTTGATTTAATCTATTTTTAAATAACTTTGCTTCTGCTTTATATGCTAATTTAAGAATATGCTCCTTGTTTGGTGAAAAAATAAATATTTTTGTTCACATAGAGTTTGCCATACAATTATATCTGACTTTGAAAAATAAAAGTATAATCGAGCCGTGCCATGAGAAAACCAACATAGTGGCTTTGCGACCAGCATGGATCCAGACCAGCCTGTGCATCCATGCAGTCTGGTCAGGATCCATGCTGTTTGCTTTCAAAGCCTAATGGAATTAGAGAAACTAATAGCAAACAGCATGGATCCTGACCAGACTTCGCGGATGTGCAGGCTGGTCTGGATCCATTCTGGTCACAAACCCACTATGTTGGTTTTCCCATGGCGTGGCTCAATTAATGATAAAACTGGTTTTAGATACTATGAAATCATTTGAGTTTATGGGCTCAGAATGTCATGGTTTGAGCAAAAATAGCTATTTCATGGGGATATAGATGTGTTGAGTTCTTGTTTTGAACATAAAATGAATAGAAATTTTACTTGTCTGTTGGGATGTTATTTCATAATTTGACTGAACTATGAAATTCACAAAAAGTAAGTCCCCTGTGAATATCAATAATTTCACAGTATTGACAATAATAATTTTTTTATTGTTTCTGAAGCTTTCGAGACACTGTACATATTTTTAAACATTGTTCTTTTACATTCCATTGACCTTTGCAAAAATCTCACTTGCCAGTAAGTTAATGCAAGTGACCTATAATTTTTTTTTAAACAAATTTTGAGAGGGCCTCTACATCAAACTATATATAGGAGTCTGTCTTTAAATTGTATAAAAAGTTTGAATGACAAGAACTGAGCTTGCTGATGTTATGAGAGTGAGAAAAGGTTATAATTATGGAAATTTGCACTCACTTAGATTGGTTCTTATCATTATTTTTCTCTCTATGATTGTTAAAAGATATGCTGCAGTAATGGCCTTTAGTAGACGAAATGTCTGTCATGCTGAGGCTTAACAGTGTCTAATGATATATATGTATTAAACAGAATGTATCCTACCAAATTATGTACACATATATTTACTTTTGTCAGGGTTGAACACATTGGAATTTGCTGTGGGCCCAATAGTTTTGACTTTATAATAAGATTTATTTCTGTTACATAGAATATATTTTGTACTTTTGTATCTTTTTCTTCAATATCTTGATAAAATACACATCATACTATTCTTAAAAGTTATATGAACACAAGTTACTGTATTTTATTTCTCAAAAATACTTTACCACATATTTCTATTCCTGAAAATGTGATAAAAACACCTTGCTACATTGTATTCTTGAAAATTATATGAACACATATTACTACATTGTGTTCTTGAAAATTATATGAACAAAGTCATATTACTAAATTGTATTCTTGAAAATAATATAAACACAAAATACTACATTGTGTTCTTGAAAATTATATGAACACATATTTCTACATTGTATTCTATAAAATTGATAAACACACATTACTTCATTGTATTCTTGAACATTTTGCTGAAATTAATTCAAAGGGTAATGAACCCTTAATCACAGTTGGAAATTTCCGTTGGTTTATGTATTTGATGTATGTGATTTTGGCATTGTCTAGTATGGACAGTAATCCAGGTGTTGGTACAAGCTACATAATTGTCCCAAAGAAATGTCATGCAACAACACTTAAGTTGCACGCAAATTAACAATTGCCACAACAGGTTCATTATCTTACATTTCAATATTTGCGAAAACAGTTAGGAAATCTGTAATGCTGTACATATACAAATATGTGAAAATAAACCCAAGAAACATGACTGTGTAAAAGTGATGGTAATAAACATCAGATAAATTCAGTGGTTTAGAATATTTGAATTTGTAAAGTTAAACTTAAGGCAGTCCTGCACATTTGATTTATCCACAGAACTTAGAATTTTACCTCATAGCTGTTTTACAGGTAACATAAATGTTGCTGGGAATATATTATATGCCTTATACTAAATGTTAAACAGTAGGTTTAATTTTGACAACAAATTTTATATGAAATTATTAAAATAACAGCATAACATTAGCCAAAATATAAGGACTTAGCATTGATATTTTGATATTTTGGCAAATGTGAGAAATTAAGCACGCAGACCCATATATATTATTTGACCATATTATTGAAAGTATGGAAATATGAAGTATGAGAATTTAATTAAAATCTAGGCCTACATTGTGGAACTTTTTCTGTTCTCGAAAATGTCATCACAAGTGCAAGTAAGTCTAACAAAAGATCGAGCACATGTCACTGTCACTTAGTTTAATAAAATTCTACTTTGTAGAATACTATTTGTTTCACATGTGCAGAATTACCTTAAATTACAACCTTTACTGTGTTGGTGCGCCAAAAAACCCAAATAGATAAATGAATAAATACAATATAAGGATTCAGAAATTTTGTATGAATATGTAGGTTAGTATTAATTTGGTTTGTATTTGGTAAAAAATTTAATGATCTTAATTTCGACATCTTTCGCTTATTAATACATTGTTAAAGAAGACTGTTTAATACACCATAATATTGCTCAGAGGGATTTGTTTTAGGGGATATGTTTAAACTTGTAATCTTTGCACAAATAAATTTTGTTATATTATACCAGTTATTTGTATTTTCTTGTTGACCTAGTTGGAAAATTACTGGTTTGGTTTCAACAAAATACTATTGTTGTGTTAAGTGCTAAGGCTAGCTATTTTATACCCCAACAAAACATCTTGTGTTGGAATTGGGCTCTTTTGGATTTACTTCGTCCATGAGTCCCGCCTGTCCTAGAAAGTCTGGAAGTGATGTAGATATTATTGAAATTTAGAATAGATGTTCAGGTTTTTTAAGAAAGTCTTTGTGATAAGTCATATGACTTTTGATTTTGTTTTGATAAATTAATTCCCTTCCAGATGTGATATTCTTTATCTCTTTGCCGGCAGAGGAGAATTTTTAACTCTTTGCATGTATTGAACTGAAACTCCACACAGAGCTAGGGATCAGTATGTAAGTTTACATTTCAAGTTCATTAGCTCTTCAATTTTTTGTGACAATTTTATTTTTTGAGTCTTAGAAAATGTAGCAATATTTTTATGCCCCCCTTCAAAGAAGGAGGGGTATATTGTTTTGCAGATATCAGTCGATTGGTCTGTTGGTCGGTCGGTCGGAATGTAGACCAATCCGTTTCTGGATGATAAGTCAAGAACGCTTGGGCCTAAGATCATGAAAGTTGATAGGGAAGTTGGTCATCACGAGCAGATGACCCCTATTAATTTTGAGGTCAGTTGGTCTTGGGTCAAGGTCACAGTCTCCCTGAAAAGATAAACGGTTTCCGGATGATAACTCAAGAACGCTTGGGCCTAGGGTCATGAAAGTTAATAGGGAGGTTGGTCATGACCAGCAGATGACCCCAATTGATTTTGAGGTCATTAGGTCAAAGATCAAGGTCACAGTGACCCAGAACAGTTAAACCGTTTCTGGATAATAACTTAAAAATGCAAGGGCCTATGATCGTGAAAGTTGATAGGAAGGTTGGTCATCACCAGCAAATGACCCCTATTGATTTTGAGATGAGTAGATCAAAGGTCAAGGTCACAGTGACCAGGAACAGTAAAATGGTTTCAAGAGGATAACTCAAGAATGCTTGATAGGGAGGTTGGTCATGACCAGCAGGTGACCCCTATTAATTTTGAGGTCATTAAGTCAAAGTTCAAGGTCACATTGGTCAAGAACAGTTAAAGAGTTTCTGGATGATTACTCAAGAACGCTTGGGCCAAGGATCATGAAAGTTGATAGAGAGGTTAATCATGACCAGCAGATGACCCATATTGATTTTGAGAGCAGTAGGTCAAAGGTACAGTGTCCTAGAACAGTTTAACCCTTTCTGGACAATAACTTGAGAACGCTTGGGCCTAGGATCACAAAACTTAATAGGGAGGTTGATCATTTCCAGCAGATGACCCATGTTGATTTTGAGGTCAGTAGGTCAGAGGTCAAGGTCACATTGAACCAGAACAGTAGAACTTTTTTTTACAGTGAGCAAATAATTTCTGTTCCTTGTGCAATTACTGAATGCATCAAAGGAGGGGGGCGGGGTGAATTTCGTGTTCTACGAGCTCTTGTTATATTTATGTTACCTGAGCACTAAGAACAAAGTTTTTAAGGTGAGCAATTATGATCACTCTGTGGCTGTTCATCTTTCCAAGTGGTCATCTCAAACAACTTGACGTTTAGCACTCTACAGCTTACAACTTTTGGTCAGTCTTAGTTAATGAAACTTTGTCAAAATGTTTAACTCAGTATAATTTCTAAGTAAATTTCAAAACTTGTTTATCAAAGTAAAAGGTAGGTCGCCAAGTCAGATTATTGAGAATCTTTGTTTTCTTGTCTACCTAGTAGAGAAAGTCAAAGTTATCCTGGAAGGAGGTCACCTTATTGGAAAGGTAAGTTACATGTACGTATGAGCAATTTTTAATTTACAATTCTTCGAAAATGTTGCAAAGTTAATTACGATAGACAAGATGTCTAAGTAATGCGGATGTTTTCCCAACACTTGGGACAGCGTAGATAAAAAAATCTAGCTAGCGCTCGGATTTCCATTCCACGCTGTTGCTTAGGTTAAAGAAACTCCAACAGAGGTCGTAATCACTCTTAGAGACCACAATTTATTACAAGTCTTCATGAAACGTCAGAATCTTATGCGGGTCACTAGTAAAATCATTGAAAAACGTTGTGGTTAGCGCTGTGGAGATCTCATTTTTACATGTTCTTCATCGGTCAGAACGTTTGTAGAAAATGTAAGAAAAGTTTGTGACAGCTCGTTTACAGTCCAAAACCAGATTACTAGGTTAAATCATATCAAAACATTTCTAACAGTCTAGAGGTCAACTTTCTTTCTGACTTTAAGGAACTTTGGTCTATTTTTTTACCTAATCATTTCTACGTAAAAAACTCAGTATTTTGTAAGTTTTGAAGGTGGGATATCAAGTGAGGTGCTGAATAAAAACATAATGAAATAGAAACATGTACACAGCTGACAGACGCAACCCCACCCCAACCAGCTATGTGATGATAGGATGTAAAGTATGGGTCCTCTGAATAATGAAACTTTGACAAGAATACACATTTATTTGCGTTAAATACGAATTCAGGAAAAGTTGTTGGCTCTCCTGTATACACTAAAGCACTGTAATATAATTTCAAATTGTAAGCAATATGATTATGTCACCCCGCCCCCGCACTGCACCCCCCTCTAGGGGGAGACATATTGTTTTTGTCCTGTCCGTCCGTCAATAACTGGAGAACCATTTGACCTTAGAACGTCAGACTTTATAGGATGGTAGGGGTTATGGAGTAGACGACAACTGTTTTTTCTGGGGTCGCTCTATCAAAGGTGAAGGTCACAGGGACCTGAACATGGAAAACCATTTCCGATCAACTACTTGAGAACCACTTAACCCAGAATGTTGAAACTTCATGTAGTGGATGGCCCCTATTGGTTTTGGGGTCACTCTGTTAAAAGTCATGGTCACAGAGGCCAGAAACATTGAAAAAATACCCAATTTTCTTCAGATGATTGGACTTGCAGACTAGATGGTCCCGATTGATTTTGGGGTCACTCGATTAAAGATCAAGGTCACAGGGACCAGAACATGGAAATCCATTCCTGATCAATAACTTGAGAACGATTTGGTCCAGAACCTTCAAACTTAATAGGGTGATAGGACTTACAGTAGATGATCCCTGTTGTTTTTGGGGTCACTTCATTAAAGGCCAAGGTCACAGGGGCCATATGTCTGTCACACTTTATTTTCGATCAATAATTAGAGAATTCGAACCATTTGACCTAGAACCTTTAATCTTAATTGGCTTTTAGAGCTTATGAATTAGATGACACCTATCATTTTTGGGTTTCTCGATCAAAGGTCATGGTCAGGGGACTGAACATGGAAAACTTATTTCTGATCAATAATTTGAGAACCACTTGATCCAGAATGTTGAAACCTTATAAGATGACTGGAAATGTAGAGTAGATGGCCCCTGTTGAAGTTTGGGGCACTTGATCAAACACAAGGGCTCAGGGGCCAGAAATTGGAAAACTATTTCTGATTAATTACTTGAGAACCATTTGACCCAGAACCTTCAAACTTCATAGGTTGGTAGGACTTAGAATTGTAGAGTAAAATACCTTATTGATTTTGGGCTCACTTGAGCAAAGGTCCAGGTCACAGGGGCCTGAACATGAAAAACTATTTCCGATCAAATAAATAGAGAGCCACTTGGCATCAGGGTTCGCACAGACTTGAAAACTCCTTGAATTTCAAGCTGCTAGATGAAAAGTGCTTGAATTTGCAAAAACCTCCTTAAAACTCCTTGAATTCGTTTCTTGCCTTGAAAAGTGCTTGATTTTATGATAAAAGTCCTTGAATTTCCTTCTTCAGAAATTTTGGTCAGCTTAATAAAAATAGATCGTAAAAGACGCTTTGTTATATGTACGCATCGCCATGTTTTATGTCTACATAACCTATGTGTACCGTACGAAACGGGTTTTAAACAGACTGGGACTAGGAAAATTACAACGTGTAAAAATTACGGACACCATTTCCGTTACCGATATTGAAGAAAATGTCGTGTATTTTCAACAAGAAGTGGCTTGTATCCTATCCATGGCTGGTCGAGCACGAAAACAAACGGAAAGCCATGTGCAAATATTGTAACAAAGTTATTGACATTAGTTCAATGGGTGAATCGGCGCTGAAATCGCACGTCAAGTCTGAGAAGCACAAGAAATTGTACCTAATCGAGGGTCACCCACGGCCACTCTTGATGTGTTTACTATTCCACCTTCGCCCCCAGCAGCCAGAGGCACCTAAAACTTGATCTTATATGACATGATAAGTCGCTGTTGATGTAAGAAGTGTTGACCAATTGTTTGCCAGTCATTTTGTGTGTGATAAAGTGTTGATCAATTGCAAATTGGAACTTTATAGAAAAACTTATATCACGTGATAGTCATTTTGGATGTAAGAAGTGTTCACCAATTGTAAGACAGTCATTTCGTGTGTAATAAGTGCTTGTTCAATTTTTTGCTTATCCTTGAAAACGTAATAAAAGTCCTTGAAAACTCCTTGAAAACCCCTTGAATTTTTTGTTAGTCTGGCTGTATGAACCCTGGGCATAGAATGTTGAAACTTCATAGGTTGATTGAACATGCAGAGTAGATGACCCCAATTGATTTTGGGGCCACTCAAAGGTCAAAGTCACAGGGGCCAGAACATGGAAGACCATTTCAAATCCTTAACTTGAGAACTAACTAGGCCCAGACTGTTAAAACTTCTTTGGATGATTGGACATGCTGAGTAGATGATACCTATTGCAACCAACCATCGGTGTCTCTTGGACTTTTGCTCCTCTTCTCTGACTTCTTGCCTATTACTACTATGCATTGGCGGAAACATGTGCTTTTCTATAAAAGCATCTTCTATTGGCTATCATTTTTAGCTCACCAGAGCATGAAGTGCTCAAGGTGAGCTATTGTCATTGTCCGGCGTGCGTCGTGCGTTGTCTATCAACATTTGCCTTGTGAACACTCTAGAGGCCACATTTGTAACCCAATCTTTATGAAATGGTCAGAATGTTAGTCTCTCGATGATCTCTAAGTCAAGTTCGAAACTAGATCATGTAAGGTCAAAACTAGGTCAGTAGACCAGATCATAGGAAAAGCTTGTGAACACTCTAGAGGCCAAATTTGTGACCCAGTCTTTATGAAACGTGGTCAGAATGTTAGACTTGATGATTTCTAGGTCAAGTTTGAAACTGGGTTATGTCGGGTCAAAAACTAGGTCACCCATTCAAATCAAAGGAAAAGCTTGTGAACACTTTAGAGGTCACAGTTTGTAACTCAATCTTTATGAAACTGAATCAGATTGTTTGTATTTATGATTTCTAGGTCAAATTTGAAACTGGGTCATGTGGGGTCCAAAACTAGGTCACTAGTCTAGATCAAATGAAAAGATTGTGAACAGTTGTGACCCAAGCTTTATCAAATTTAGTCAGAATGTTTTCCTTGAGGATTTCAAGGTCAAGTTCGAATCTGGGTTATGTGGGGTCAAAAACTAGGCCAGTAGGCCAGATAAAAGGAAAAGCTTGTGAACACTCTAGAGGCCACAGTTGTGATTCAATCTTAATGAAATTTTATCAGAATGTTTATCTTGGTGGTCTCTAGGTCAAGTTCGAATCTAGGTCATGTGGGGTCAAAAACTAGGTCAGTAGGCCAGATCAGAGGAAAAGCTTGTTAACACTCTAGAGGTCATAGTTGTGACCCAAATATTTATGAAACTTTGTCAGAATGTTTGCTTTGATGATCTCTAGGTCAGTTTCGAAACTGGGTCATGTTGGGTCAAAACTAGGTCAGTAGGCCAGATCAAAGGAAATGCTTGTGAACACTCTATAGGCCACAGTTGTGACTCAGACTTTATGAACTCTAGGTCAAGTTCTAAATTGGATCATTTGTGGTCAAAAACTAGGTCACATGGTCAAATTAAAGGAAAAGTTTATGAACACTCTAAAGCAGCAGTTGTGAATCAGTCTTTATTAAACTTGGTCAGAATGTTTGTCTTGATGATCTCTAGGTTAAATTCGAAACTGGCTCATGTGGGGTCAAAAACTAGACCAGTAGGCCAGGTCAACTCTGATGAGCAATATAGGGCCATCATGGCCCTCTTGTTGTATAAACACATGTACAATATACTGTTTTTTATTTGAAAGAGGCAAAGGGCATATATTATACATATGCCAGTAGTCTAGTAACCAGTACACATTTAGGTGTAACGACTCAAAACCTTAATTGCTCGAACAACCGATAAATCGAACAAATTGAGCCTGCCAAGCGTACGAAGTTCGACTATAATTTTGATTCAGGCAGGCATACCTTTGGATGAAAACGGGTACTTAAAGTTCCGCGAGACTTGAAATTTTATGTAAAAAAACTAGATCAAACAGCTATTAAAATAGGTGTTTAGCATGGTTAGAAAGGCACTACCTTCAATACTTCACATGAACTTACACTGTCAGAGAGTAATCGACTGTATGCAATTTCATTGTCATCCGAGTAATTGCATACGAAATTTCACACGAAATCAGGTGATTAAACAGTAAGGTGTTTAACATCGTGATGAATGAAAAGTTTACGTTGCATTGCAGTTTATTTTGTTAATACGTAAAGACTGTCATGCAGATGTGCCTTCAAATGTACATGTATTAAAATTTAAAAGACTCTTAAAGAATAAGTTCTTTTCCATGTTAAAGTTGTTATGATTTTGCTTATGACGTTACCTGTTGCGTGTGACATTGTCAACAGTTTGATTGTTAGCACCCTAAAGAGGTCACAATTTGGTCCAGTCCTAATGAAACTTAGCCAGGCCGTTACTCTCAATAAATTATTAGATGGGTTAATTACTTGGTCATCTTGGGTTAAAAACTAGCTCAATATGTAGGGAAACTTTGTTAACCTTTACCCTGCTAAATTTCTGCAATGGACTGGTCCATTATACAATTTTGGCAATTCCACTTGTTATTTAAAGGGGTTTTCATTGAACATTAACTGACTGAACAGCGGACAGTGCAGACTGTGACGAGCCTGCACAGGCATGCAGGTTGAATTTCGTCTGCACTGGCAAAGGCAAATTCACTTGCAGCCAGCAGGCAAAAGGTAAACACTAGAAGCAACATTTTCTTCCTCATCTTCATCAAATTTTGCCAGATTGTTTGTCTCTATGAAAGCTAGTTTGACTTTGAAACTGGGTCATTTTGACTTAAAAGCTAGGTCACTAGATGAGATCATAAGAAAAACCATATAAACAATCTAAAACCAACTTTTTCAGCTTCAAAAAGATGTAAAATTGTTTATCCTTATGAAGAGTAGATCAAGTTTGAGATTGGGTAAACTGAGGTAAAAAACTAGGTCATTAGGCTAAATTATTGAAAAACATTAGCAGTATGAATGCAACATGTTCTACCTGATCCTTGTAAGTTTTCACAGAATGTTTTTATGAAATCTAGCCCAAGCCAAAAACTGGGTCGTTTGGGATATCCGGATAAAAAAAACTAGGTAGCTAGGTCAAATCATAAAATATCTTGTTAACACTACTGCTGTCACATTTTATACCTGATCTTGATATTTTTGTCAGATTGTTTGTCTTCATAAAATCTAGGTCAAGTTTGAAACTGAGTCATCAAAGACTAGGTGATTAGGTCAAATCAAAGAGAAAGCTTGTTACAACAATTTTGCTTAATTTTCGTAGAAGTTTGTCCGAATTTATGCCTCATGACATCTATATGAAGTTTGAAACTGGATTATCTGTGTTAACAATCTAGAAAATAGAAAAACCCAGTTACCATACTTAGTCACGTTATACGCTTAATATTCAAAAAATATTGTTGGAATGTTTGTTTCAGTCAAGTGAAAAAAAACCTCTTTAAATACTTGAGGCCACATTGATCTTCATAAAATTTTGTCAGTATGTCTCTACATGAAGTACAAAACTTGGTCAGCTAGAGTCAAATGAATTAAAAAGTTTATAAATGCTGATAAAGCATTATCAGAATGTCTGTTGTAATGAAAGATTGATGAGACTGGATACTAGGTTACCTTGGGTAAGAACTAGGTCAGATGAGTGCAACAGAGCCATCATGGCGTTCTTTTTTTACATGTCAGATCAAAATATTTGTCACTTGTGAACACCAGATTTTAAGTTTTCACTCTGGCTGTCTTTCCCGCACAATTTTCATTATAATTAAGAAAAGTCCACACACTCCTAAATGAAAACACAAGGATAAGACCAGTTAAATATAAATCTATTATAATCTTTCACTAAAAACACACGTTCATAACTCACGGTGGGGAAACCAAGAATGCAACGTCATCAAAAAGCAGCGCAAATGAGCTGGCCACACACAAAGGACCATGTATGATAAGGGGTGTTTTGGGCCCCCAATTCAATTTTGTTTTTAAATGCATCATTAGACTATAAAATATGTCTATTTTCTTTATTTAGTTGCCAAATATCTAAATAAAGTCAGTATTTTTTTAAAAATACTGATTTATATATACATGCGTCCAAGTGTGTGAATATTTGCATTATAAGGGGGTATGCTTTAAAAAAGTGTCATATTGAAGCTATTACTTAACTTAAATTAGAAATTTACTTGATCATTCATTGCCAATATAGTGTGAAATTTATTTTGACATTTAATATCCATTATAATACTTGGATAAGAAAAGAAATATAAAGGGAGATAACTCTTCTTCACTCAAAACAACTGGAAATTAAGGTAAAAATTAACTAAAATGCATATTTTTTCAAATTTTCACCATAAAGACACATCATGAAATGTTAATTGTTTTATATCTATTTTATCTTATTTTGTAAGTTTAGAAATTGTCATGGTTACAAATCTAATGACTTGTTACCATGGTTACAGATTGATTTCATATGCATTTTTTAACAAGGCATCCATTATTTCTCCTCAATTACTCAAGTTTGGTTTGAGATATTAAAAAAAAAGAAAGTCTATAGGTTAACTATAGTAAAACAAATGTGTTGGTGTCATATAGAGTCTGTGGTGTTAAAAAAAAAACAAGAGGACTATAAAGATCCCAGATTGCTCACCTGAATTACACTGCTTGCTTGAACAATTTTGGTAGATGGCCATGCAAGGAAAATATTTGTCAAATTATTTTGAAATAGGGCATGTCTGTTCTGACAAGATGATTATAAAAGTTTCCACTAAATAAATATGGACAGGTATGGTGTAGAGGATAACATATGATAGAGACAATATAAAATTTTTTAAAAACTGGACGGGGTGGTTTTTAGCTCGACTTTTCGAAGAAAAAGTAGAGCTATTGCACTCTCCCCGGCGTCGGCGTCACCGTTGGTTAATTTTTTTGATTAAGACAAATATCTCTGTTACTATCAAAGCTTTTGAGTTGAAACTTTAAATAGTTATTTACAATTAAAGTCTAAACCAGGAGAAACAATCCCCATTACTCTGATCTGATTTGAATTTTGACAGAATTATGCCCCTTTTTACTTACAAGTTTTGGTTTAAGTTTTTGATAAAGTCAAATATCTCTATTACTATTAAAGCTTTTGACTTGATACTTGAAACTGTTGACGGACCATTGAAAACGGATGACAGACAATGAGCGATCACAAAAGTTCACCAAGAGCCTTTGGCTAAGGTGAGCTAAGAAAGAGCCAAAATTTATGAAATACTGGTGCAAAAGTCATGTACCTTGTGTCATATGATGTATGTGATGATGTGAAACAACTACTTCAAGTTTGAATCAAATCTATTTAATAATAAGTGCAATAGAGTGAAATGCACCAAACATTAACCTGAGTGTCTTTTAAAGTAAAAAGGGCAGATAATTCATGAAATCCTGGTGCAAGAGTTATGGTCCTAGTATCATATGAAGTGAGTGATGTTATGGAACAACTATTTTAAGTTTGAATCAAAACCTCTTTGTAATAACAGAGATATAGTGAAAATGCATCGAAATGAACCTTAAATTCTAAGTAAAGGGAAACATAATTCATGAAATATTGCTGCTAGAATTATGAACCTTGAGTCATATCATGTCAACCATTGTTTTATTTTGCTATTTACAAGGATTTCTGACGATATTTTATTCAAAACAAACAACATTATTATGCTTCCTAAAATCTATGTCTTAGGCAGTCAAGCTACGTTGTTCAACAACAAATGTCGTCTATACATACAATCAGCAGTTCTAACCATTTACCGCGAGGCTATAGTCCAGTTAAAATAGATCTGCCAAATCATATAGCAATGGCTGAGCACATGTTAGGCTAACATTAATCTCTGTGTATAGTGTGGCATAAGGACACGGTGTTAAGATTGATTGCATTTTAGGAAAAACATTATTTTAAGATAATAAGACAAATTTGCATAAAAGTCCTGCAAACAAAGTTTAAAAGCAAATAGAGGATTGGAATAGTTATTGTATTGTTATTTTGTTTATAATTATATCCACTCCAAAGTGCATAAAACACGGATAGTTAGTACTTTATCTAAATATTATAACTGTAAGATATTTTAAATCTTATTTCAGCAAATGGAAGTCTCTTTCAAATATCAAATACTATCCTACCTTATACATAAAAAGGGCATTATCACTTAAGGTGATTAATCACTGATTATGCACATTTGATAAACCGGCAGAAAGGCATACAGTGTATTATCATTACGGAGACTAAAGCCTGGGTTCTGCATACGGAACCGAAATTCATTTATTGAATGGCAACCCCATGACAACAATATTATATTTCTAAAGATAAAACGTGATAATAAAATTGTTCGAACATTAAATAGTTCTAAATAGTGTCTTTAAATCAGCTTGAAATGCGCTGATCTCTTAATATAAAGGCAACGTCTATAGCCTAGTGGTAGAGCGTCCGCTTCGAGCGCGAGAGGTCGTGGGTTCGATCCCCGGCCGCGTCATACCAAATACGTGAAAAATGGTACCAGTAGCTCTCTTGCTTGGCGCTCATCATTAAAAGGGAAACTGGCCTCTTCTCTCATACCCTCGTGGCGATTGATCCTATCAGGAATGAGGGGTCGAGAGTGAATAATATAAGTTGTAGAACTTCCCTCACAATCGACCTAAAATGAATTCTGTATAAACTAAAATAAAGGCACACGTAAGACCGTAGCTTATATTTTCGACTGAGAAGATTCATTAAAAGCTTCATTGGGGACAATTTACTTTTGAAAAGATGATTTCATATTGGCACATATTACAAAAAGTTACTTAAGGTCAAAACATTTTGTTAAGCAGAAAAATCACATGACACTATCAATTTACATTTGCCAAAAGTATTCTATAACTTGGAAAAAAATCGAAGTTTAATCAAATTTTAAATCAGTGAAGAAAAAAAATGGATCTGAACTTGTAGAACTACCTTAGGCATCATACGGGAAAGATTTTCATGTGACGCCTTAAACTTTCGTCAGTATTTATACACCTTTCCACACTCCTCACATCTTGGTTTTCTCTCTCCGCTGTGACTGTCTTAAGTGATCCCGCAGAGCAGGTTTTCTGGTTAGCCCCTAATATCGCACTTTAATCAAATGCTGATTTATTAAAATAAATTTCCCATAATTTGAAATGTATTGCAATGCCATTGGACAAAAAAATAATTTCAAACACTAAATACTGTTACAACTGTATTAATAAATTTACTAGTTGCGGACACCTATTCACATTAGCAGATCTTAATAATTTCAAACTGTTTTATAGAGCTTTAGCCGTATTGTTCGTTAATAGTAGTTCAGCCAGGAAAATTGTAAGGGTGTTTAAGTATAGGTTTGTGGTTTGGCAAAAGAAATTTACATATACTTTGTTATCTCGCATATGTAAGTGGTGCCAAAATTATTTAAATGGAATGAGAAGTTTTATTTTTCTAATTATTGGCTAACCTGTTTAGTGTTTAAAATTATTTTTGTTAACAAATTTAAGCTCCGCGTACAGTATGTGACTTACCGGGTTAATAAACGACTGGAAGTAAATGTTGATTTACCAAAATTAATTACCCAACGACATTTGTTGTTGAACAACGTAGCTTGACTGCCTAAGACATAGATTTTAGGACGCATAACTACAATAATGGTAATTAAGAGTTTGGATGTTCTCCAACAAAGTCGTCAGTGTGGATGTTCTCATTTTAATAATGTTGTTTGTTTTGAATAAAATATCGTCAGAAATCCTTGAAAATAGCAAAATAAAACAATGATTGACTATTATGCTCGTCACTGATATTAAATGAGCGTCAAATCTGTCCTCATTTCACGAAAATACGGTCAAAACTCACTTTCTTAGACAAAAGTGTGGTACAGCTCATGCCCTCTTTGCCAACTGTTCGCGTTTTCGAGCAAAAACCAAGCTATACGTACAATATGGAACACTACCGCAGAATAGTATACTCCAGGCCGGGTACGGTGCTTTTTATCTCGAGTCGAAAGCTGCAGTAATAAAAAAGTTACAAGACTTTTCTGACCTGAATCGACGTAAATTTGTGTGTGGTCAGCTCATTTGCGCTGGGTTTTGATGACGTTGCATTCTTGGTTTCCCCACCGTGTAACTACAAAGTTCTTATATGTCTATCAATAACCTTTTACTATAGTCACTGAAAATATTGTAGATAACACATAAATTCTGTTATAGTAGAGGAGGATATTGCAAAAATACTTCAGTTGATGCTACAAGCATCAGATTTACAGGATAGTAACTACCTGGCATGCGCGTTAACATAAGATCAAGGGCCACTTGAAATAATGTCGTTTTCAAGATGGCCGCCGCAAAAACAAAATGGCCGCCATTTTGTAATTACTTGCCTAGTCAAGAGCAACATTTTCTTATAATGCAAACGTTAAGAAACTATATCTGTTGCTTTACTATATATACCCATGAAACTATACACATCGGAAACATGTTCTAACCGAAACAAAAAAAATATGCATATGCTGCATTTAGTAATTTTCTTAACAGCTGCAACATAAAATTGCTGTGCATAACAGACCTAAGCGGTGGCACTTGCAATTTCCAGTACAGAAGTCCTTTTGCAGCCACACCTTTGAAGCACCTGGCAGCATTCTGCTATAACCGACAATTCCATCCAATAAGGGATTCACACATTGTTCTACTTCAGCTTCAGTTTGACGGAGGCGGCAGTTGCTGCACGGTAAAAGTTGCTTTACCCCAGACATGACCTGCCTGAAAAATCGCTCGTTTGACGAATTGTTTTAGAGCATCTTTTGTTTGTGGAATCGCATTATACGCTCTTTGTTTCCGGGCAAACAAATCAAGTCGAGCTTTATCCACCTTACATGTCATGCTTGATCGAGCATACAACATAACTACAAATTTTTCTAATGTATCCATTTCCTACTCAGTTATTGTGTATTTGGAATCACTGAGACTATGAAATACTTCAGTAGCTGCTTCACAAACATTCCATTCCTGTCATGCAGATTTCTTGCCCTTGCCGACAAATGCAGAAACAATGGCAATGCCTTTGAGTGAGGACCAAGTATGCAAGCCACATAACATCAATACACTGCTATATAGCGAGAACTAACAATTGTAATTGTTCGGTTTCCTGTCAATGAGGCATGCTTTGCATGAACAAATATACGATTATCGGCTTCTTCGTGATTACATGGATCATAGCATTTCTGTTTATACCTAAATTGCAAACAATATCGGCACCTTTTGTTGCTATGATCATTTTATTGGTTTGCACAGTTATCATTATACCCCCAGATACTAGCTATTCTGGATTCCGGTCCGTCCGTCCGTCTGTATACGGAATTTGTTTGGCTATTTCTCAGCAATTATTTGCCAGATTTTAATCAAACCTTGTAATTAGGTAGCAGGGTACACTTTCGAATTTTGGCCCCCGTCAATACTTGTTATAAAGAGAACATCGTGATTTTGGATGTCTGTAAATTACGGTGAGAGATAATGATTATTAATTCTTTAGAAAATTTATACAGCCGATACATGTAAAATTCTGATGTCAGTTGGAAAACTAACTGCTGGTAGCTTTGTATGATCAATGAGACACCATTTCGCGGAAAAATTCAATTCACGGAAGGGTTCTGTGCTTGTTGATTGATACTCAGGAACATTTTCGTTATTTTCCGAAAAAACGAGCTGGATGGGCCCCCATTCCGTTTATGTCCTGACGTTCAGTAAGGACAATTAAATTAAGAAATGCAATAAAATTGGACAGTGTTCTTCCAGCGGGATCATTGTAGACTGTTCAAAAGGTGCAAAATTGATGATTTTGGCACGCTATTTTTCATGGATGATGTAAACCTTTCGCTTCGATAACTTTCTTTATTCTTGTATGAGAATCCTGATCTTGCCATTAATTAAAAGCACAAAACATGCACGCAATTTATAAAATAGCCACCCAAATTTTGCTCATAGGGGAAGTGCAATATTGCGACTCGCTACATGTAAGACCGTCCGTGCCCAAAATTTTCGCATCTAAGTGTACCTTGCTACCTTATTATCAGTACAAAGCCAAGTTGCGCATGTGCGAAGCGGGTTCAATTTGGATGATTTTTCGCTTAGTTATTTTTCTTTCTTTATATGTATATGGAAAACGTTTGTCCGCGCTATTTCTCGGTCATCATATGCGAGACTTTATCAAAGCTTGCAGTTATCATTGGTATCAAGTCAAATTGTACATGTGCAAAGCATGTTCCATTTGAATTATTTTTCACATAGTTAATAGCCCTTTATTATTTTTTTCTATATATGTATATGGAAAAACATGTCCGCCCTACTTCTCAGTCATTGTATGCCAGACCTTTATCACACCGTGTTATTATTATTATCATTGGTACCAAGTGTAGTTATGCATGTGCGAAACACGTTCCATTTGAATGATTTTTGACCCTTTATTTGTTTCAGATACGAACAGATTTACATTGGAAATTTTTTAAACATATTTTATATGTTAAATATAACTAGTTGATGACCCTTGGTGATATAATAAAATACAAAAGTGGAAACCCACAGGTCCCCCAAAAAGACATAAACGAAAATGTTGCAGGCTTGATTTGATTTGTGGTTATGGAGCCTGCATATCGCAGAAACTGCCAAAAGACAAGATTATAAAGCCGATTACATGGTCCCTTGACCTACAGACTTAATTTCTTTTTTTTTAAGATATTGCCATAAAATTTGAACCACTTGTACAGTTTGAACAAACATTTCAAAACTGACTTTCAGTGACCATAATTTTGACCTACTTTCTTCTTTTTAAGGTACAGCAGTGAAGTTTGGAGATCTTATACAGTTTTGCACAACATTTTTGTATCATATTTTCAATAACTCCGTTCCTTTGACAATAAGCTGATGTCTGGGGGTATTCATTACCATTAGTGATGCATCTTGTTTTATCCGCACGAAGACTAAATAGTTCAGTTTTATTTTCAACGCATCTAAGAAAGCTATTCAATGGTTTAGGAGGTCTACTATTAAACTCTTTTCTACATTATAAAGTGTTTGAAATATAACATAAACCAAAGCACAGTTACTCAAACTTACAATGATATATTCAAATTTGGTATGTTAATACAAAGTATGTACTATTATAATTTGAAGGCTGAGGGACTATCTTTTTACCGCCTTCAGTATATATTGTAACATTTTGCTGTATGGGATACGACTTGTTTTTTGTCGAGCCCGCTTGCGGAAGCGAAGACATAGTTGTCCAAATGTCTGTTCGGTGTATGTGCGTGCGTCCGTCCGTCCGGATTTGTTTGTCCGGACCATAACTTTGACATGCATGGAGCAATCTTGTTTATATCTGGTATGAATGTTAACCTCAGTGAGATGGAGTGTCATGCGCAAACCCCAGGTTCCTATCTCAAAGGTCAAGGTCACATTTACAGGTCAAACGTCAAATTCAAAAATGACTTTGTCCGGAGCATTTCTTCTTCATGCATGGAGGGATTTTGATGTAACTCGGCACAAATGTTCACCACCATGAGTCGGAGTGTCATGCGCAAGAACCAGGTCCCTAGGTCTAAGGTCAAGGTCACACTTAGAGGTCAAAAGTCAGATACAAGAATGACTTTGTCTGGAGCATTTCTTTTTGATGCATAGAGGGATTTTGATGTAACTTGGCACAATTGTTCATCATCATGTGACGGAGTGTCATGCACAAGATCCTAGAATTACTTCCCGTTATTGTTACTATAAATATAATGGACCATTTTTCTGTAGTACAACATGCATGTTACATCCAATTTTCATGTGTATTTTGACCTATCTCTACTGGTGCGGATTTTTGTGTGGACTTTTTGTATTTTTTTTATATTTTTAAAAAAAATATTTTTAGATTTACGTTCCTTTGTTGTTACTTTAAATAACTTATATTGTAACTTTTTGCAATCTCTTTTTTATTTGGCATAAATGTTTGCCTCAATGAGACAAGGAGTGTCATGTACAACTCCCAGTCCTTTTGACAGCTGGCGGGCTCGACATATTGCCCGTGGGCATTTAGTTTTTATGTTATTCCTACACCTAGAACGATTGTTCATCCATGTAACTCCCGTACGATCTGTACACCATCCGGAGGACTGAAGCACCGTTCTCCTTGGCTATTCCGTCTATTTGGAAACCAGTCTTCAACCATCATTAGGGCGGATAAAAGAGTATTTGGTAGACTTCATACACGTGTTGAAGTTGTCACTGAACCCCATGCTGAGTTGCATGACATTATGAACTACATCAGTGTGCCCTTGTAGTGTTTGTAGTTCATTCTATAGAATCATTACACATATCATTTAATTATAAATAATTAAAGTTTTTGTTTCAGCTGGTAAGCAATGGTTCAGCATTGCCATGATTTTGAGACTGTTTCTCAGTGAAACAAAGCAAGAAATGAACGATAGAACAGAGAAGAGATTGAAAAGAAGAGACGTCCATATAAACCATATTAGCTTCTTTCAGTCCAATATCATAATAATATGCTTTCAGGTTTATCTGGGACCAGGATCTAATCAATAGTCGATAGTGACAGCACTGAAAGTAGAAATCTCAAACCTGACCGTGATAAGAACGTTATTTAAAAGCCTGGCGGTCATTTCAAAGATGGCGACCTTCTTAAATGGGTCAATATTTGGAAAAAGCAGCATTAAAAATAAAACTATCAGCATATGGGAACAAATTGATAGGGAAAAACATGTTATATACCAACAAATATGACATTTTAGAAACTTACAGATTCTGATTATATGAAAAATGCCTCAATTCTGGCAGCCATTTTGAAATTTGGCGGCCATCCTGAAAATGGATGATTTTTAGATGGCCCTCGATCATTTTTGAATCTGGGCCATATGATGAACATTTAGTGTAAATTTCATACTTGTATCATCAAGTGAAGTATTTCCTTAGATTTTCTCACTAAGCTGCTCCACTACAGACAGCATAGGGATTATTGAAGACTTTCATCACAACTTTTCCTGTAGAACAGACACCTGCTATCTCTTCTATAACATTTCTCCCCCAGTCACAAACAAAAACAGTACCATCATCTGACAGTGTTATGCCACGAGGCTCAGTCATACCACCATATAACTACTAATCATCTCGCCCTGCCAGTTTAACCTTGTAATTGTTTTCATTATCATGTCAGAAACATAGATAGAATTAGTGTTAGTGGTAACATGATATGGACTGCTGAAAGTATTTCCTCCTCTGACTGTTGTCAGTATAGTACCATTGGTATCAAGAATTTGGAGTTTTGCAGGATAGCAAAATGACACAACAAGTTTCTCCTGACAGCAACTTATACCATAACAATTTCCATCAACCTTCAGAGTTTGCTTCATCCTGAAGTTGTCTGCGGAGTCTGAATAGTCTGTTTGCTAGAAAGTGTGACTACAAGATTCTTTCTTGTTTAGACGGTAACGAGGTTCCTACCGAGTTACCGCTTGAACAGTTACCCGAGAGCCGGATATTCCCATCTGCACCTATAACCAGTGACAGAATCTTTTTCTTGCATACCGATATCAAGATATAATAATAAAAATAAAATCAGTCGAACGGCTTTCTTTTTAGAACTATTTCTTATAGCAGCGTATTTAAACAAAGTCTGTACACCCCGGGGTGTAAGATGGACTTTTCCAGCACCGGTAAAAATACCGGAAATCCCCGTCTGGAATGCAAGAAAGCAAGTTCTGTTGTGGTAACTGAGGTGACATCCTATGGACAAGTATCTAGTTGCAATTGATCAGTAACTGCAGGTATCCAACATTTTTACACAATTGTTATTACGGTCAATGATGATAAGCAGATCACGAGTAAGGAGAGTCATTCCTGTTTTATAGCATTCACCTTTATCTTTTGATGTCTTTAAACAGATTTCACCCTGATGTGTAGTTTGTCTGGATTTTACATCAACAGCTGGATGAGGGCTTGTTTGTTTTAATGATTTCTCTGTGAATGTACCCAGAGACCTCTCCTTGTCAAGTAGGGTTGATATTGTTTTATTTCTTATAAAGGTATACTCCATGACATCATATGCTTCTAGGTGATGGACACTCTTTTCATAATAAATGATTATTTGCTCAGCAAATTTCAGCTCCATGAAAAGTTTGTCTGCTTGTTTGATTGTGTTGAAATGTTTAATGGAGTCAGATGATGCCTTCAGAGATCTGGTTACATCATCACAAGTTGTTTAGACTGTCTTCAGGTTCTTGTTATTTTCTTGATGGATGGTCTTTGCTGCATCTTCAGCTTGCTTTTCCAGTTCATCTAGTCTTTGGTTGATCTCTTCCCGAAACTTCTTTATATCAGCCAACACATTTGTCAAAGAACTGTTTGACTTTGCAGTAATTCTCTTCACATCTTCTGAATTCTTGCGACATTGCTCAATAATGGTATCCATAGCTGTCAAGATGTCTCGATGTTCTTTGCTGTTTATGACATGTCCAGAAATATCAGGGATGTAGTTGAATTTGCAAGAGGTACTTGTGTGTTCAAGTGTAACACATACACTGCATAGTAATGCTTCATGGTAGAACTTGATCTTTACTTTCATGTGTTTAGGTCAAGGTTTGTTAAGGTTGTCAGGCTTGAATGAACAGAGACTGAAGAAATGGTTTGTGGCATACTGTTTTTATCTATAAGAATATGATGCCTTGAAAGGGTATGTCTCTTGTGAACTGTAAAGCAGGTCTCACACAGGTGCTCCCTGCAGTCAACACAATAGCCATGGGCAGGGAGTATAGGACCGTCATAGTCACAAGGTTGGCAATAAACTTTTAGGTCTTCATCAGACCCCATAGTTGATGATGAAGAAAATGGTTTGGGCATTTATTTTGCCTGGTACAGCCATGTCTAAACTGAAATGTAAAATAAAAATGTTCCATCTAAATTTTCATTGTAATTTATTTTCTATTTCAATAGTTTGATTTTATCTCTTTATATATGTGATATTCCATTAACAGTGGCTGCATGTTGATACCTGGTACTGAAATTTATTTACCATTTTTGTAAGTATTATATAGCGATAAAAATGTAAGACTTTTACAGGTATGATCTTGTAATCAGAAAATAACTATGGAGTATTCTTTATATTGGACACACAAAGTTTGCGAAAGTTTACCATACATACAACAAAAGTAAAAAAGATTTGATAGTATCTATGGTGTAAGTTACCAAAGTCTAACGTTTTAAGTTTGTAACCCTTGTCCTAAATTCAGCATTTGTAGTTGGCCGTAGTGGGTCGTAGAAAATCATATAAAATACATATACAAACGAAATACATTTGTGTACTTGTACACAAAAATGATAGAAGGTTAATTAATATGACTGCAATATTTCATGAATTTTGCCTCCTTTTCAACTTAGAATTTCAGATTAAAGTTTTGATACATTTTATATCTCTGTTACTTCTTAAAGTGTACAGTTAGAATTCCTCATCATCAGCCACATATATGCCACAAGGTCCATTACTCTGGTAGAAATATGCCAAAATTATGCCCCCTCCCTTCTTAGAATTTCTTGTTAATGTTTTGATATTCTTTGAAGGTCTGCCTTAATAATGTCTCTGTTATTTCTAAATGGATTTGATTTGAACTCAGAATAGTTCCTGATCACCCATACCATATGACCCGTTATATACTGCCGTTAGAATTAAGCAAAAGTAAATCACTTGATACGTTCAAAACAAAATTTAAAACACTGTATTTAAGAGACTTCATGGCATTGTTTTATTTTTTTTTTTTTTTTGATAATTGTTTTATATGCGATGACAATAGGTATAAGTTTTTGTTTTTTTTAAATTTTGCGGGTTTTTTTTACATGTCATTGTTTATATTTTTCAGGTTTGTTAAATTAAATGTACAACGCCATTGAATATGTCATTGTACAGAAATAAGCGTTTAATCAAATCATTCAGTTTCCGTTGGTTCAGTGATGGCTCTGGTTTCCTCAGATATGCTATATCTTACTATCCGGAATCGAAGGAATCAAATCCACTGACTCTCCTCTGACAAATCTTCCTATTTACGTTCAGTACAAGCATCGCAGAGTTATGCACCTTTGGATGTAGATAAACAAATGCTCATGGTGAGTTTTGTGACCGCTCAATGTCTGTTGTCCGTCGTGTGAAGTGCGTTATGTGTCGTGTGTCGTGCGTCGTGCGTCCGTCAACATTTTCTAAAAAAATATTCATCTTAAAAAAAAACACTGGGAAGAACTACACCAAACTTCATTGGAATGATCCTCGGGTGGTTCCCTTTCAAAATTATTGAAAAATTGAATTTCATGCAGAAATCTGATTGCCATGGCAACCGACAGGAAAAACTTTTAAAATAATCTTTCCAAAACCGTAAGGCCTAGAGCCTTAATATTTAGAAATCTGATTGCCATGGAAACCGACAGGAAAAGCTTTTAAACTAATCTTTCCAAAAACCGCAAGGCCTAGAGCCTTAATATTTGGCATGTGACATCATCTAATAGTCCTCTAGGAAGATTGTTCAAAGTAAACTCCTCGGGTTAAAAGAGGTCCATCCCGGGAGTCCCAAGTTTTGCATAGACTTGTATAGGAAAAAAACTTTAAAAATCTTCTTGTCTAAAACCACAATACCTAGGCCTTTGATATTTGGTATGTGTCATTGCCTTGTGGTCCTCTACCAAAATTATTCAAACTATTACACTGAGGTGAAAAAAGGCTCTGCCCCGGGGGTCTCAAATTTTACATAGACTTATGAAGGAATGTTTTTCAAAAAACCTTCTTGTCTGAAACTGCAAGGCCTAGGCTTTTGATATTTGGTATGTTGCATTGCCTTGTGGTCCTCTGCCAAAATTGTTCAAATTATTACCCTTTGGTGAAAAGAGGCCCTGTCAGAGGAGGATCTAGTGGATCTCTTATAAGATTGTTCCAATTATACCCCTGTGGTGAAAAGAGGCTCCTCCCTGGTATCACTTGTTATATGAGTTTTTCGTCACTATAAACTGGCACTGTACCTTCTATAACTTTTTAATAAACAACGATATACATGTAAGACTAAAAAGGAAGATAAATTATATGGCCACCGAGTGGGCGTTATCGTTCGAAAATTTGTATACAATAAACACACTTACCACTGCAAAATGTGTCTTCTGTTAGGTCAAAAAGTAAACAAATAATGCTATTTTGAACTGCAAACAGCATTTTCCTCGCCTAAAAAGCAGCAAAATGCAAAACACGTCCACCCCCCTCCCCCCCCCCCCCCCCCCCAACTATAATTTTATATAATTTTGAGATAGCAGTCCAAGTTTATCAGAAAGTCAAATTTTAAAATAGGTTGGATTGAATTAATGGCTTAATTTGTTTCTTGATATGTTTCTTTGAGATGTGTTGGCGTACCATTTCATTGTACATAATTGTTGATTTGTTCAGCGAATATTTTGGTTTTTGGTTGCTTGGTTGTGCTTTTGTATTCAAGTTGATACCCTGTTTGTTAGCACTTGGAATTATTGGATCATTTTGTGAATTTGTTGTTACTGTGAACATTTGCATTTTGGGATTAGTTGATGCTTTTGCATTTTCGAGGAGTATAAACTGTATTGTTATAAGAGATATGTTGACTATCATAAACATTTTCAACCTATTTGACACGTAAGCAAGCGAAGATGTTCACTTGAGGTTTTTGGTTTTATTGACGGCTAATGACCTATTCAAAAATATGCATTAGAGGCCTATAGGCTTGTGTTGCAGATAACTGAAAAGTATACCACTCCCGGTGGTCACCCACCCCCCAACTACAGGTAATACGAAAGTTAATTTAGTTTTGTATTCTTGGCAAATAACAAAATATCTTTATGTGCCTGGAACTGAATGTACCAGTTTCCTATGGACACATATCAAATTATATACATTAACAGTATGTTAATAAAGAAAGAAAACATGTAGAGAAGTCTGAAATTTCAATTTGGTCTTTTCCATTCATTATTCAAAGGGATGTACACTGAAAAATTACTGACTGAATAGCGAACAGTGCAGACCAAGGTCGGTCTGCATATCTGTGCCGGTGTAACGTAGTAAACTGATCCCCATAGAATAATGACCCCCGGTCATTATTTTATATAGAATAGTGACTCCCCGGTCATAATATTGTAATGGAATTCTCCCTTACAAAATGAACGTCATGAAATTATGTGACAAATAAACATTTAGCATACAAGTAACTGCTGAACTAGAGTAATCTAACTTAATACAAGGACTGTTTTCAATATTTAAAGTGTTTATATACGTCATACTTAAGTAATTTTCCTTCAAATGGACTGTTTCCTACAAAGATTCTTCATAAAAATTAGAATGTCATCATTGTTGACATTTCTCCTTGTGAGAGAGTACTCTACATTAGGATACGTAACTCTTGTCATAATTAGTACAGGAGGCAGATGGTTCTTCTAACGAATAAATTAATTACTCCCCGACACGTACAGGAAGAGATTTTTACCACATCAGACTATCTACAGACGTATTGGAACATTTCTGACGATGCTGCCTTGTGCCATTTACGGTATTTAAAAATGGCGGACACGGAACTTTGGACTACTTCTACCTTTTTAGGGTCCGGCTTTTCGTGAATGTATCTTTGTTATGAATGAAACTTTTAGGGATTCATATTTATGCTTAAATAACTTAAAGCCTGATGTAAGCCGGATATTTCACATCAATTCTAACATTTTACTATGTATGTACTATATATTGTTAGCGTAACAAATTTCGTCTACATGTATCACTACGCTCAGCGTATAATGCTCCGGCTTTTTGTCGATATGTTATTTCATAATGTATATCATGTATAATTATGTGGCTTTTCTTTTAAGCCGTGCTTGTAGTACTCGAGCCTGAAATGTAATGCACTTTTATTGTTCTCATTGTTAATTGTTGCTTTGGGCGTATCACATTACCTAGTCTTAAGCCGGGATTTTCATTGGTCAAAGCCGTTGCCATTGGCACTCCAAAGGCTATAAATACGGGTGTCTGCGTTCAGTCGGTATCTTCTTCTCAACCGTAAAACCTTGAGAAGTAAAACTCACAGACGAGACATTTCTATTCAGAAATACATTTTCTATTAAGAAAAACATAAAAAGCTCTTTAGCAAGGTAAAAGAAACACTTATTAGGCAGTCTTAACTTTATTTTAAAGAGCAGAAAGTCAAATTCATAGAATAGGCACTTTTAGCCTTACAGAACAACAACAACAACAACAATATTATGAAGTAAATACAAAACCATGTAAAACCGAACCTTGCAGTATGCCTAGTCTGAACTACCACGTTATGGCAGAACCAAAGAGATGCATTGGTCTCCGTAATTCTACTTATATTCACATATTATAATGCTTTGTACTGATGTAGATTCTATATATAACTGCTTTGACTGAAGAAGATCCCATTGCATAGGCCTAGGTCCTCCATTGTTAATCTATGACGATGTATTTATTTCTCCGGTGTAATATCATTTCTACGATGCCATATTGTCAACTTCTGGAACGTACTTTTGTGTTATGTTTACAAGCGTTACACGATTATTATGATGTCGCAATATTAAAGAGCTATTTTTTAACCGTTCATCCGAGTTCCTGTGGTAAATTGGAAGGTATTGATGTAAACCAGAAAGGAGTACCTGTATATATGCACTTCATCTAAACTGATGGTGATGTATGTATACTGGTTATCATTATGGTCCGATATCCTGACTAGATAGGACCGAAAAGGTATTCCCAAGGTACATGATATATATATTGATGCATCTACAGAGATTGTCCAATATCGACGCATCCAAAGAGGTTGTCCCAGGTATATATTTCAACGCATCTGGTGTTAATCGCAACATACACTTGTATTTGCATGCTTTATCAAGGGTAGATGTTGATGTGCAAATACCAGTTATTACTAAATAGATCGGTATCCTGATTAATAAGGATGTGCAACTACCCAGGGGGTAGGTCCTTACAATATTATGACCGGGGGGTCATTATACAATTATCGACTTTTTCATAGGTTGATATCAGGATTTATCAACCTGAAAAGAGTTATATTCACCGAGCCGAAGGCTCGGTGAATATTACTTTTTGAGGGTTGATAAATCTTGATATCAACCTATGAAAAAGTCAATAATTGTTTTACTACATGAATAAATGTAAAGTCAGTCTTGTTATTACAATTGTAACTTTAATAAAGAAATAAGGAATAAATTTAGACCAAATCAGGTTGATATTGATTTTCCAAGCACCTACTTCGGTCTATTTTTATTTTCGTACTATTTATAACCCAAGATAAGTTGATATGATATGTACTCATTACTTTTCGAACCGTTTTCAGCCAATCAGAGAAACAATAGAATACAGTCATGTAATAAAATATTATGACTCCCCAACACGTAGAAAAATTACCCTCACATAGAATTGTGACCCCTATAAAATAACGACCCCCTAACCCTAACCCATCTTAGGTACACTTACAACATAATTATTCCCTACCGATAGGCTTCGGAGGAGAATATGGTAATGGCACCCGTCCGTGCGTGCGTCCGTGCATGCGTTCGTGCAACATTTTTGTGACCGCAATTCATCATTCATTATTGGACGGAATTGATTCAAACTTTAAGGGATTACTACTACTGATGCTTAGTTGTGCAGGAAGAAAACAATTTTGGATTTGCTCCACTTGTTTGGGAGTTATGGCCCTTTGTTTATTTTTCTTTTATATATATATATATAAGTGCAAATTTTTGTGACCGCAGCTCCTCATTCATTATTCATTCATTATAGGATTGAATCGATTCAAACATTCAGGGATTACTACTATTAATGCTTAATTGTGAAGGAAGAAGCAAATCTTGGATTTGCTCAACCCGTTCTGGAGTTATGGCCCTTTTATCAAATGGCATCGGCGGGAGATATAGCTGTCATTCAACTGCAGCCCTTGATTTTTTCTAAGAAGTGGTCCTGGCTTCTCTGGTTTCTTTTAATATATAAATAGTGACGGGTGTCGTAACAGAAACTTAGTTAACATATTGTGCAATGGCTTTGACTGTTATAAAAGGGTATAATAATTGGTCAATACGTGTTACTTAAAAGCTCTTGAAAAGTGACAAAAATCACCCAGACCTCAAGGGGAATGACTATATTTCAATATTATACTGAGATTTGAACAACATCTTATTGTCATGGGCGTCACAGGTCATAAAACGTGGAACTTCCCAACAACCGATTTGCATATTTTATGCCTTATATTGATATAATTGTTGAATTTTTCTACTTAAAACGCCTGAAAAATAACAAAAATACCCAAAATCCGAAGAATGTCTCTTCTAACGACGAGGAACGTCATAAGTAATAAAACCACTGAGCTACCTCATACCAGTTTCGCCTATTTTTGGAGGTATATATGAGGATATATAGGTGACATAATGAAGGTTAAGGGTATTTGACATCACTTTCAGGGGCAGCATAAAACAGTGTGCTTTTCCACGTATAAATTGCCCTTTTACAATCTTGCACTCCAGAAAATGAAATATTTTACCGTCAACAGCATTTTTTTCGTAATGAGCCCGCGAGCCCATGCTATTATGAAATAAGTGCAACATGTAGGATGCAATAAAATGATGTTTCGGTCAAAATCACCATTATTATAAGTTCCAGAACGCTTACACTACAGTACATTGTACAGAAGGTAAATTAATAATTATTCACATGTATGCGTAACATAATTATACGTTATACCTTGCATATAATGCGATGTCACAAAGTTACGAGGCTATAAAAGTTACTAAATTAAAGGTACTGTTAAAGTATCTTGGAAAAATCTTGGAAAAATAAAACTTAAGCCTATTGAAATACTTCAAGCATGGAACTTTAATAGGTAACAAAAAGATTTAGATCTAAAACATGTTCTAAACTAAAAGTCATGTACCTTTTAAAGCAGGAGTTTCGTGATCTATGTTCTAAGTATGTTCTACCGTGTACCTTGAAAGTTGCAGGGATTCCAAAAGGATTCCTTCATGTATCCCCCTTCCAATAGGTCATCTGTTTCTGTTGGCAAAGGTTTGACACGGCGAAAAATTATCCCTTTGGGGAGACCTATCCTCTTTAATAAGCAATCGCGCTACCATTGCGCCGCCGAGGCTCACAAAAGTGGTAAGTACTTAAAAGAGGATGCGTAATTCGGCCTCAACCGGGATAGCTTGTTTTTAAGATGCGTTGATTTGCCACCGCAATTCGAAGAATAGAGTGAATTAAGGTGACTTGCCAGTCTTCTTTGACGCCGGTCGACGTAATAATGGTCGAAAAGTAAAGATTTCGTATTGCCCTGACATTTGGTATTCATATACAAGGACACCTCTCCTTCATTTTGTAAGATTCAGATCTTTTATATTCCTTTATTGTTTAGCAAAGGGCTGTTTCGTACAATAAATGAAAAACTGAAGTATCTGGAATAAAAATGGCTTTTTTTTTTTCGCTGGATTAATTTCAAAAACAACATGCAGATGCTCTTGACAAGGGAAACAGAATGATATAAGTCAGTGTTGTCAATCGCAAATTTCATAAAATGTCACTATGATGGGCGTTAAATGTTCTAAAAAAATGCGCGAGTCTTTTGATCTTAGAGTAGCACCATACGATCTTCGGTGGGGCTCTTTCCGTGAAATATTTCACAAAATGCGATAGAAGCATATATTTGCATTGCGTGCATCACTGACTCGCGCATTTTTTAGAACATTTAACGCCCATCATAGTGACATTTTATGAAATTTGCGATTGACAACACTGACTTATATCATTCTGTTTCCCTTGTCAACAGCAATTACATTAAGATTTTGTAACGTTGAAACTTGTATTACGTCGGACAAGTTTCAACGTTACAAAATCTTAATGTAATTGCTGTTTGTGAAAAAAATACACGATAAGACCCCTTTTTTCTATTTTATAAATTTGTTCATATCCATATTATTCATATTCAGTTTAACGCCCTCTTTAAGATAGCCAGAATTGGCTAGTTTTCAGGCGGCGAGGATGCCTGAGTTTCAATCCAGTAACGCTGGGTTGCTTACCAGAACTCCTCTAGTTGAGCGGGAAATATGTGTTTCATAATTTCCAGCTTCCCCGCCCGGGAATCGAACCCGGGCCGCGGGATTAGGTGTCAACGACCTTAACCGCTCGGTAACTCCAACCAAAAACTTAAGCAAAATCACTGTAAGTGACAAGTAGTTTGAATCATTTTCTGTAGGCCAAATCTCTCACCAAAGTTTGTATGGTGAGGTTTTTGCTTTATTTCTAAAGGATGATCTCAATTGCTATCAAGAAAACATGACCAGAATCATTTCAGATGACTAATAAAGGAAGTTAATACACTGTAAACAAAACCAAATTATCCTCCAGCCTAAACATCGGTTCGATCTATTTCTATAGTAACCTTAACACGACTTATGTATATCTTCTATTATTGTAATACTTCTCTTTATGTACAACAATGATAATTCAAATAAAAACCATTTTAAATTTCATTTTTCAATAGATGTACGTTTATTTCTTAGCGAGTCCTCTAAGAGTCCTACTGCTGTTGTGTCAGTTGTAGACGCAGCAGCAGCAGAAACAACAACAAAAGCAACAACAACAAATATAAGCAATAGAAATACGACAGTGACTTGAATTGATAAAGAGTATGTTAGTAATAGGTTAGGTGGGGTGTCAATATTTTATAAATAAAATCGCGGGGTCATTATTTTATAACGGGTGTCAGTATTTTATAGAAAGGGGTCATTATTCTATATAAAATAATGACCGGGGGGTCATTATTTTATGAGGGTCAGTTTACAACGTTAAACCGGCTGATCTTGGTCTGCACTGGCAGAATCTCTTGCAAAGGCAGAATCACTTGCCGCTAGCAGGCTTAAGGTTAAGAATCTATTTAAACACTTTAGATAATTAATACTAACGGCTGTCTATTTTTTAAAAAATCTATTTTTGTTTGGAGGCATATCATTTAAAGATAAGATATGTAAGAACATTTTTGGTTTATTATTGATTGACACAATCACAAAATCACTGGTAATTAGTCCTCCATGACTATATATGATTTTACAGTAAACACTGGTTAAACTTTTGATGATTTTTGTTCCAGTTATGATAGCTTGACGACTCGGAGAAAGTTGTCATATTTGTCTTGTCCAGTATTACAGCTGAAGTACAGTCTATTTGTTTCAGCACACAAACAGACAACACGGGGACTATTGAGGTCCTTCAGCACAACCAACAGTTACCTGCTATCTCTTCTATAACATTTCTCTGTCTATCACAAACAAAAACAGTACCATCACCTGACAGTGTTATACCATAAGGCTGAGTCATACCATCATAACTACCAGTCACCTCGCCTTGCCAGTTTAACCTTGTAACTGTTTTCATTTCCCTGTCAGATACATAGATAGAATTAGTGTTACTGGTAACATATATTGGCTCGCTGAAAATAATTTCTCCTCTGACCGTTGTCAATATAGAACCATTGGTATCAAAAATTTGGAATTTTGCAGGATCAACAAATGACACAACAAGTTTCCCCTGACAACAGCTTATACCATAAAATCTTCTATCAACCTTCAGAGTGTGTTTTGTCTGGAAGTTGTTGGAGGAGACTGATATGAACTGAATATTTCGTTTGTCAGGAAATGTGACAGCAAGTTCAGTACTTGTAACTGAGGTGATATCCCTTGGCCAAGTGTCTAGTTGTAACTGAGCAGTAACAGATTGACTGCGGGTATCCAGCATTTTACGGCATTGTTATTACAATCAGTGATGATAAGTAGATCAGGAGTAAGGAAAATCATTCCTGTTATAAAGCATATGTTTTTATCTTTTGATGTCTTTACACAAATTTCACAGATGTCAGGCTGGCTTTGATGAACGGAGGCTGAATACAGGGTTTGTGGTATGCTGTTTTTTATCTAAAAGGGAATGAAGCCTTGAAAGGGTACGTCTCGTGTGAAGTGTAAAGCTGCTCCCACATAGATCTTTCTTGCAGTCAACACAGAAACCGTGGGCAGGGAGTCTAGTACCATCTCGTTCACAAGGCTGACAGTACACTTTAAGGTTTTCGTCAGAGCCCATAGTTGACAAAGCATGTTTGGGCATATTTTTCAAAGGGACAACCATATCTCAATTGAAATGTAAAATAAACATGTTCCATTTAGATTTTCATTGTAATTTCAATCTCTCTGTTATTTAGGATTGTAAATAGTGATAGTTCATAGCTGTAGATGAAACACATTGATTTGATTTTACTGCTTAATTTTATATTTTACAACAATGGTTGCATGTTAATGTTAAAATTATTTTATCATTTTTAAAATTATTGTAAACAATTAAATGGTAAGCTCAGTTCACTGGTATGGCCTTTATATTACTATGATTTGGGTGATAAAAGATTTACCTGTATTTTTTTTTCTCAGTGTCAAACACATGAAGTGAACAAACTAATGTGAACAATGCGTACAACCAAGTTAAAAATCATTTTTTTTTTTTTTTGGTTAAAAGACCAGAAATTTATTTTTGAGTCCTTAAATAACCAAAAATGAATTTACAAATGTGAAACTTATGATAGTTTAGTTAATACATGAAGTTTAAATATTTAACCCGCAAAGAATGGCAACTCTTACCATAGGTCAGTCATAATAAGCAGAGATATCTATTAGTTTACTTCCCGTGCTATTAAAGAATAGGGTGGAAAACGATTTAAGATACAAATTCAGATTTATTTATATGTGTTTGATTTACCCTTTAAAACTCGTTTCGTATGATTTTTTCAGCTTACTTCTGGTCAAAATTTTACTTTTAAAAAGCCTAAATTACCAAACGTATTTTATTGTACAGTCTTGCTTGTATCAAAATGTTCCAATAGAAGCACTTTTGTAAAACAGAACAGGATCTCTATTTCCTATGCCTACTTACTGACCTAAACCACTACTGCTTAACTGAAATAACCGAAACCACTGCATCCTTACGAAAAAATAACCTTAACTACTGTTGTTGAACTTAAATAACCTTAACCAATGTAGATAAACTTAAATAACCTAAATCACTGCTGCTTTACTGAAATAGCCTAAACCGATCAGTTATTAAACTGAAAGAACCTAAACCACTGGTGTTTAATTGGAAAAAACCTAAACCACTGTGGTAAAACTGAAAGAACCTTAACCACTGTTGTTTAATTGAAAAAAACCTAAACCACTGAGGTAAAACTGAAATAACCTAAACCACTGTTGTTTAATTGAAAAAAACCTAAACCACTGTGGTAAAACTGAAAGAACCTTAACCACTGTTGTTTAATTGAAAAAAACCTAAACCACTGAGGTAAAACTGAAATAACCTAAACTACTGTTGTTTAATTGGAAAAAAACCTACACCACTGTGGTAAAACTGAAAGAACCTAAACCACTGTTGTTTAATTGAAAAAAAACCTGAACCACTGAGGTAAAACTGAAATAACCTAAACCACTGTTGTTTAATTGAAAAAAAACCTAAACCACTGAGGTAAAACTGAAAGAACCTTAACCACTGTTGTTTAATTGAAAAAAACCTAAACCGCTGAGGTAAAACTGAAATAACCTAAACCACTGTTGTCTGACTGAAAAAACCTTAACCACTGTTGTTTAATTGAAAAAAACCTAAACCACTGAGGTAAAACTGAAAGAACCTTAACCACTGTTGTCTGACTGAAATAACCTAAACCACTGTTGTTTAATTGAAAAAAACCTAAACCACTGAGGTAAAACTGAAAGAACCTTAACCACTGTTGTTTAATTGAAAAAAACCTAAACCACTGAGGTAAAACTGAAAGAACCTAAACCGCTGTTGTCTGACTGAAATAACCTAAACCACTGTTGTTTAATTGAAAAAAACCTAAACCACTGAGGTAAAACTGAAAGAACCTTAACCACTGTTGTTAAATTGAAAAAAACCTAAACCACTGAGGTAAAACTGAAGTAACCTAAACCACTGTTGTCTGACTGAAATAACCTAAACCGCTGTTGTTTAATTGAAAAAAACTTAAACCACTGAGGTAAAACTGAAAGAACCTTAACCACTGTTGTTTAATTGAAAAAAACCTAAACCACTGTGGTAAAACTGAAAAAACCTACACCACTGTTGTTTAATTGAAAAAAACCTAAACCACTGAGGTAAAACTGAAAGAACCTTAACCACTGTTTTTTAATTAAAAAAAACCTAAACCACTGAGGTAAAACTGAAAGAACCTTAACCACTGTTGTTTAATTGAGAAAAACCTAAACCACTGTGGTAAAACTGAAAAAACCTGAACCACTGTGGTAAAACTGAAAAAACCTAAACCACTGTTGTTTAATTGAAAAAAACCTAAACCACTGAGGTAAAACTGAAAGAACCTTAACCACTGTTGTTTAATTGAAAAAAACCTAAACCACTGAGGTAAAACTGAAAAAACCTAAACCACTGTTGTTTAATTGAAAAAAACCTAAACCACTGAGGTAAAACTGAAAGAACCTTAACCACTGTTGTTAAATTGAAAAAAACCTAAACCACTGAGGTAAAACTGAAGTAACCTAAACCACTGTTGTCTGACTGAAATAACCTAAACCGCTGTTGTTTAATTGAAAAAAACTTAAACCACTGAGGTAAAACTGAAAGAACCTTAACCACTGTTGTTTAATTGAAAAAAACCTAAACCACTGTGGTAAAACTGAAAAAACCTACACCACTGTTGTTTAATTGAAAAAAACCTAAACCACTGAGGTAAAACTGAAAGAACCTTAACCACTGTTTTTTAATTAAAAAAAACCTAAACCACTGAGGTAAAACTGAAAGAACCTTAACCACTGTTGTTTAATTGAGAAAAACCTAAACCACTGTGGTAAAACTGAAAAAACCTGAACCACTGTGGTAAAACTGAAAAAACCTAAACCACTGTTGTTTAATTGAAAAAAACCTAAACCACTGAGGTAAAACTGAAAGAACCTTAACCACTGTTGTTCAATTGAAAAAAACCTAAACCACTGAGGTAAAACTGAAAAAACCTAAACCACTGTTGTTTAATTGAAAAAAACCATAACCACTGTGGTAAAACTGAAAGAACCTTAACCACTGTTGTTTAATTGAAAAAAACCTAAACCACTGAGGTAAAACTGAAATAACCTAAACCACTGTTGTTTAATTGAAAAAAACCTAAACCACTGAGGTAAAACTGAAAGAACCTTAACCACTGTTGTTAAATTGAAAAAAACCTAAACCACTGAGGTAAAACTGAAGTAACCTAAACCACTGTTGTCTGACTGAAATAACCTAAACCGCTGTTGTTTAATTGAAAAAAACTTAAACCACTGAGGTAAAACTGAAAGAACCTTAACCACTGTTGTTTAATTGAAAAAAACCTAAACCACTGTGGTAAAACTGAAAGAACCTACACCACTGTTGTTTAATTGAAAAAAAACCTAAACCACTGAGGTAAAACTGAAAGAACCTTAACCACTGTTTTTTAATTAAAAAAAACCTAAACCACTGAGGTAAAACTGAAAGAACCTTAACCACTGTTGTTTAATTGAGAAAAACCTAAACCACTGTGGTAAAACTGAAAAAACCTGAACCACTGTGGTAAAACTGAAAAAACCTAAACCACTGTTGTTTAATTGAAAAAAACCTAAACCACTGAGGTAAAACTGAAAGAACCTTAACCACTGTTGTTTAATTGAAAAAAACCTAAACCACTGAGGTAAAACTGAAAAAACCTAAACCACTGTTGTTTAATTGAAAAAAACCATAACCACTGTGGTAAAACTGAAAGAACCTTAACCACTGTTGTTTAATTGAAAAAAACCTAAACCACTGAGGTAAAACTGAAATAACCTAAACCACTGTTGTTTAACTGAAAAAAACCTAAACCACTGAGGTTAAACTGAAATAACCTTAACCACTGTTGTCTGACTGAAAAAACCTAAGCCACTGCTACTTAACTGAATTAAACCTAAACCACTGCATCCTTACTGAAATAGCCCTAAACCACTGTTGTAAAACTGAAATAACCTAAACTACTGGTGTTTCAATGAAAAGACATAAACCACTGTTGACCGAAACCAATGCTGCCTTACTAAATTGATCCTAGGCTAGCTACTGTTGCATCACTTAAAATGACCTAAACTACTGTTGCTTAAGGAAATACTAAACAGTGAGGGGTTGCCTTGCTTTAACATGATTTTCTTCCACTAAATAAAAACATGATTATGTAGTGTGAGAAAACAAATGGGAAAGATTAAGCTATACAATGGTGCTATTTTAATACGATTTTATGCATCAAGGTTCTGTTAAGATAACAAAATAAGTACAACTCTATTGTATACTATTGTTATCTTCAAACCGATTCAACTTCGAAGAGCCAAAGTTTTGTGTGCTGATTAGCAGCCATATCAACTAGCGATGTTATTCAAGTACAGACTAATTCATTACATACTGTGAACACTCTTAAAAAACAGACTGTCAATTTTTATGCAATTTCCTTCATAAATAAAGAAATTGAATCACTTCAAACACTTCACAAAGTTGTGAATTTCTGTTCCGAGAAAAAGACGAAAATGTGTTATATGAACTTTATCCTTAAGCTCCTTCTTCATCAAAGAATGAACTTCCTTTATTTTTCTGCCAATGGATCAGACTACTTCATTCGTCCATTCCATTTGTTAATAGGATTAACACTTGTTTATAGATAGTTAGGCCTCTCCATCAAGACAGCCAGTCAAAATCTTCTATATTTACCTGAATAAAATCACCAATATAATTTTGGTTACATCAAAGCGATATAACTCCCATTAACACTCCCTCTGTAGCCTTGAATGACTATATTTATAATTATTGAAATTCAGGAAATCAAATGCTAAGCTGATGGTTCAGAAATACCTTGACTAAATTTGTGGTCAATCTGCTCTTTTCAGAAAGGTGTTATTGTAAACACATGCCAAATATTTACTGTTTATCCTGGAAATTCATCAAAAAAAAAAAAAGGTTTTATATTTGAACTTTTTAATTCATGCTCTTAGCATCTGATAGAGGAATGTATGGTGAATTTATATAAGATAAAAATAAAACTTTCGAGAAAAGGCCAATTCACTCCTTAGTGTATCCTTAACTGAAATTACATTAAACTTGTAGGCGAAAAAAAGAATTTTACGTAATGCAGTTTTTCCTGTCCCAACCAAACAAAATGTCGGTTGTTAGTTGAATTTCAGGTATGGCCAAAGTTCTTTTTTACAATACATTTTAGCTTGGATGAAAAAATGACACGGACAGTTTGTCTTTTAAACTCAATTTTTTTAGTATAAAAGACAATACATGTATTCTCAAGTCATTTTTCATCTAACACCTACTCATATGGGTTAACACCTACTCATATGGGTTAACATCTACTCATATGGGTAAATTGCCAGTTATCTATGAAACCAAATTAGTCAAGAAGCAAAATCCAGTAATGTTCGGTAGGTAGCTGACCATGAATGACTAGAGTACTGTAACAGTTATACATGTTCTCCTAAATTGCTGTTTTTCGATTTTTAAATAATTTCACAGAATTTTTAATTTTCATGTACGTATGAAATGGGACATGTATTGTGTTCGCTTGCAGCTGTTGGCGGCATTCACTAAAACTGTCCGCTGTCTGACTTGATCAGTACTTATCCAGTGTTCACCAGACATAGTCACAGCTAGTCACAATGTTTATTGGCATTATTGGTCAAGTTCGATAACCAGCTTGATTCTCACAGTAGCTGGAGTTATGGCCTTTGTAATGAAAGCGCAGAATCTGCACTTATCTGTAAAAACACAAGTGTGACTAGTCAATTTGTGCTTCTTGTTACAAGGTTTGCAGGATTGAAAATATGCAAATCATATGAGAGTAACTTTTTACAACAACTATCACTTAATTTGCATTAGTACAACGTTATTTTTCAAGTGGGTTATTTCAAGCACAGGCAATCGGCGTGTGACTTTGACCCCTTATGAATGATGGACCCCCCACCCTGTTCTCTACAACCCAGATCCCCAACATAATAACAGAAAAACACATTTCCAAAAAAAAAAAAAAAAAATGCTATATATAAAAAAAATATTTTTTTTATATATAGCATTTTTTTTTTTTGGAAATGTGTTTTTGGTGGCTGCTAGCAGCCACCAGTGTCAAAAAGAATACTCCGTTTGAAAAATCTTGTCAGTTCTTAAGACCATCCTAACAACACAACCAAAAATAGTTCCAAGCTTTCTAGGTAAACAATTATCTACACAACGTGCATAATTTGAAAAGCTACAATATATGCCTTAATACCATTTTTAATGTAAATTCGGCGACTAAAATCAATACAAACTGAGGTAAACGTTTTAATTAAAACAACAACGTGTATGAATACAAATATGCAAATTTATGGTCACGTGAATAAACGATGACCTCATGTCACCTGAACTGGAGCGATGATATTGATTAGCTATTGCATAGTACTGTCCCAGAGGTCACGTAGCTTATAACGTTGAAAAAAGGTAGCTTATGTATATAGAAACCTAGCCTGGGAATCCAGACTGACAATTCAAAAATGTTTCCTAACCGCAGTGTCACATGTATAACTTCCGAAATTTAAGGCTTTATTTGATAAAGAACAATGACTTCTGATAGCAATAATCCGCGGCTAAAAATAGAAACGGAATTTCAACGGAAAAGTTTCCAAACATTTCCGGTCCATAGACAATACCAGTTTGTACTGCTGATAGCTTTTCCAGCAAATTGTAATACTTTTCAAATATGCCAGAACAAACTTAAATTTCGTTATAGCTATCAAATTGTAAGATATTATATTAATGCAACCCTAGTGATCTAAGAATGTTACTGAATTTTCGACTGCATTGTCTCGTTTTCGTTTCAAGTACGCAAAAATATGACCGCATGTTGATTAGGCTATTTATAGAAAATCGATAATCAGCAGTGATATGGATTTCCTCGGGCGTTGATACTGCCAATTAACACTAATTAGCGCAAATTTAGTGAGATGATTTATGAACAGAACAGTACTTTATTGATATAACTTGAACATGTACAGTTCATCGTTATATCAAGAACAAAATATACTAAAACATGCTTACAATACGAGAGTGAACAAAAATGAAAGAACATTCAGTTAAAATTCATTCGATATTGTTTGCAATGTGACCTGCCGTGAGAATATTTTAAACATTGATTAGCAGCCACCATCAGCGCTTTGAGCGCTTTGATTCTGTTATTATGTTGGGGATCTGGGTTGTAGAGAACAGGGTGAGGGGTCCATCATTCATAAGGGGTCAAAGTCACACGCCGATTGCCTGTGATTTCAAGAGGACATAAATGTGGGAAAGACACTTTGCAGATGCAGTAAATGCTTAGGATTAGGAAATTTCATTTGTTCACTAAAATGATGTAATTTTTTGACTGGCATAACCTCAAAAGTCATGTGAAATAGTCTGACACGTTATGTAACACATTGAAAAAAAACCCGAAAAGATCACATAAAATTATGAAATGTCTGCATACGGGGAAGGGAGTGAATTCAATAGTCATTTTTTCTTTCTGTCACATCAAGATTACTTCCCTTGTTTGTTTTCTTTTTTTCTTTTCTTTTTTTTTTAATTAAACCGACAACTAAAATAACAAAATACGATCAGCTGATTAATAAATGTTTTATACAAAATCAAATACTGTAATCTTATTATCGAAAACGCGTGAAAAAGGTCTTATCGGTCTAGATCGGTGTATGTGAACGTGCACCTTTATAAATATGCATATTGTGCAGTACGCGTGTCTTACTGTAAAGCGGGACCTTCGGAAATCCCACTTTTCCGGAAAAACTACAAATAACCGCATCCGGCAAGCGGGCGAAATTCCCAACTGCACAGGACACGATGTGATATAGGCTATAGCAGTATTACAACTGTATATTGATCGCACAGCGTGCTGTCTGGTGTATAACATATATACTCATTATGCATACGTATTTTCTATTGTTACTCTAGTACGGAAAGTAATTTTATCTGAATTTAGTAAATTATATGTTACCGAAGTGGGGATTATATTAAAGCAATTTTCGTTTAGTGATAAAGTGCGTATTGACTCACTAACTGGCAGATGGCATGAATGTGTAGTCTGGAATTTATCGATTGTGATGTCGCCATGTGGAAATTTATCATTTTCTTGTTTAATATAATAGTGGCTTTTATATGTTGTAATGGTAAGTAAATTGCTTATATATTTTACTGTGTAGAATGTAGTAATATTTCAGTGTATTACAAACACTAATAAACGGATATACAAGTAGTCACAGACAGATATTCGATGGAGTTCATTCCACTTAATTACAAAATTATTGTACATTGTATAGTGTAGAGAAACAAATGATTCTAATATACTACTCTCACATACGTGAAGCTCTTACGTATGAATCTAATCAGTATACTAATATATATATTTCAAGCCTTTTTATACTAACAGGCATGCTAGTTATTTCTTTGAGCAATATTAATAATGCTGTATATGATGATCAAAACACTAAATTCATCGCCCATGTACTATATACTTTCATTGATTTAAACATATTTTATTCCTTCCTTTTTATGACAACATATACAATGAACATAACAAAACATTCTAAGAAAGGTAAAAGGGTTGGACCACAAGTTCATATAACATTAATAGTTCGGTCCGTCTCCGAAATTAAAGAATAAATATTTACTTATATGTGCTGGATGTTTTGTCATGAACTGTCTTTAGGTGTTTTTGCCATATATAACTATCATACTGGCCGGATCAATGACCCCGGCAGTACCTGTGCTTATACTTTTTATATGTATAAAACAATGTAGTATTGGCTGTCATCAAAAACTGGTTATACAGTCATCGGAAAGGAGCCTTACAGTTCCCAGAAAACGCCGGGCATCCCTAATTAATTTTATATGTTGAAACTGAAATTAGCGGAGATTAGATTCTTATGAACACATTGAGAATGTGGTTGAATTCAGTCTCTTATTATTGACGCAATGAAAGCATTGATCGGGAAAATATCGTCTTCTCTTAAACCAACCCGGATTTTAATAATTTACCTCAATTAATTATTGAAGATTATACATTAGAAAGCATGAAAAAAGCTTTAAGGGTGTGCATCGGTTTGATTTTATCGATTGTAATGTCACCATGTGGCAAGTTTCGTATCTTAATGGGCTTGTATATGGTGTGATGAAAAGTATCTATTAACAATATCAATACGTTTCTTACTAAACAAATGCTGATATATCTGAAACACTCTTTGCACTTGGTATTTATGATTATTGTATAGTCCATATACAAACAAATTATTAATGCGCCTACACACATAAGAAACAGCTTTCCTTATTCGTGGAACTATTTAATACTATCGCACTAGCCTTACCTGTTAGGCTTATAGGCTTGGCTCATTTTATGATCTGATATTTTATATTTGCAATCCCTCAAAAGTTATATCGATGTCCCTTTATGTCCTATTATTTTGACTACTATCTTACGTATATATTTTTTATTTAATATATAAATCGCCCATTTCTGTCGATCGGCGTCAACCTCCTTAATTATGACAAATTGTAGCAGTTCAATATCTTGGCAAAACAATGAAATGAATTACCGAAGGCCGTAAAATGTTCGACAACTCTTAACGATTTCCTTATCTTTTATTTTCTCCTAAGACAAAATTTGAACCCAGGTGTGTACCGATACTAATACTAGTATGCTGAAAGTTTAGACCATCCTTAAGTAGGAAGGTATTCATTACTTCCATGTAACTAATGTGGGAGAACTGATGTGACATTTTCCACGACTTAAACATCTGCGTTTGCAACTAATCAATGATTAACCATTTAGTCATCAAAGTTACAATCGCCAGTTTCAATCCCGTATTGATTACATTGACGGAAGAGATCAGGGTGTGGTTTAAAGGTTAATTTACAAAATGAAACGTGAAGATACTGATGCGATCGAATTTCAGACACGCCTTAAGTGAAAGTTAATAAGGAAATCGTTTGAAATCCGAAATGGGAGACCGATATATATTCATTACAATTAAACATTCAAAAGTACTTTCAAAGGGTGTGGCGGTGTGTTAAGCCCTTACGTTGTTTTTTCATATATAAGACGAAAGAAATGTAACGAAAATATCTATTGGTTTACAAGACCCAAATTCAGGGATAATTACTACACGTATTTCATATAAACATAAAAATGACAGGTTTACGTGTATTAACTGTATTTAACATGCATTTGGTTAAAATAAGGACACATTTAATGCATGTCTAGCTACACACAATATAAATGTGCACCAACCACAAAAGAACTAGAAGTTTTATTATTACAGTCGACTGTTACTACATGACGTTTCATTATGAAAGTAACTTAAATGTTTAATTACGGTCCATCAAAGTCATGGCAGTATAGTATTAATGTTAATATATAGAGTATAATTATATGAATGTAGCCCTACATGTACAATTAACTTATATTGGAAACGTTAACTACATTTGAGGAGAATTTTCTACATCTGAAGTAAATATCTAAAGCCAAAATATTTAAGTGGTAGAGGAGCATGGGATATCTTTAATAATATTTCGTCCGCCGTTTCAGCGTCAACTGTAAGTTTAAAGATCGTTCCAGAGAAGGCAAACATTCTGCTAGCGGCGGGAGACGTTTTAAAACTAGATTGTGTACATGTATACAATGGTGAAGTAACTGATGTAGCAACGTTCTCTAAAGGGGGCCAGATCATTCCAATGAGCAACGATAAAGGGTTTACAGTAAGTATACAAAATAAAGTCCTGCAATTTTCTTGATTTTCCAAATTAAAGACCTAGGCTAGAATTAACATTGGTCAGTTTCAAATTGTGATTTCAAAACTCACTAATTATATGCCATTTAAATAATATTGGAGCTTAAAGATACTTTTAAATGTGTTTCTCATTTTCTATACAGTCACGGTGTATATTTATACATATATGGCAACATGCGTTGTCTCCTTTTCGCCAGATTCTATGTCATGATGGTCATACATTATAAATCTTAGTTCATTCAAATCATTTTGTCGTGACTTCTGATATCTATGGTTTTCCTAGGTTTAGTGTTTAATTCTAAACCATTCCTTCAATATTTTAAACGATACCAAATTTATAATATGACTATTTAATGTTACTTTAATTTTATTAATGGAATGACGTAATATTTTCTTACGTTTCATGTTTTATAGTTATATCCATGATTTTTATTGTATGTCTCGTTTCATAAATCGCGTGCTCATAGCTATGTTATTGATGTGCCTATAAGTTCAACACTAACTTTTGCTGGACTGAAGTAAAAATGTAAGAAAATATATGATTTTCTTTCTGATGTCGTGTAAAAGAACACTTTCTTGCCGGGCAACAGTCAAAACTATAGACCCTCAGTCTTTCGAACCTTAGGTAATAGTTTGACTATTGACAGGCAAGTCATTCAATAAGTGCATACTATAGATACGGAAACAATCGTCAAGTCATGATTTGAAGATCGGATTAACTACTCTTGAATCAATAAGAACAGTCTGTGAGCTAGTGCATTTGAGTACTGTTACATGTGGGTGTAGTAAGGTTGCGTGGAAAGTGAGTGAAACAGCTAGCATAATTGGAATTTAACACCCTTATTTTTTAACACAGAAATACAAAATTATTGTGTAACACATTTAACCACCTTTTGATTGATATCCAGTCAATAAGTGACAAGAGTTATTACGTTTTCTAAAATTATATACATAAATATTATACATAAATACTCGACAAGAGTCCTATTCTATCAATATCTACATAATTATTTGACGGTCAATCACTGACCATCAGTCCCTGTCCTATAAATATTTGACAATCAACCAGTCTCTGTTCTTATAAGTATCTGCATAATTATTTGACAGCCAAGTAGGGTGACTTCGGCCGAGAAAGTCCACTATTTCTAGGGGTAACCCGGACCCAATTTTTAACAAGGAATGTTATATACCGAAATGTTCGTAAAAGTTTGTAGACTCTGAAAGTGCCGGCATAAATTTGCATAAATGGTGGCGAGCTGAGAAATCCAAGATGGCTTCCAAAATGACCGCCATAAAATGAAAAAGGTGTATCTTTTATTCAATTTTGATGAAATAAACTGCTGGCATGCATTATACACATCTTTCATGAATTGTAAAACTTTAAAATTGTTACATTTAAAGGTTAAAAAAAAATACTAGCATGTCCAAAGGGTAAATTCCTGGTAAAAATACAAATTTTACCCATTCATTATCACTTGTTTGTAGTTTTGAAAATCAGAACTTATAAATCCTTTTGAAAGAATTCAAAGAATGGCACAAAAAGGTTACCTGACACAAAGAATAACTACATATTTGGTTCATTTATGGTAATTGTTTTAAATTCTGTATATTAGTACATTTATTTATATTTGTTATCATGGACACGGATAATGTCGTATTATCCATAGACAGGTTTTCAATGCTATTCAATTATTGTGCGCATATTGCCTAAAGCAAAGATTTGCATACAAAAATAGAGTATATGTTTGCATAACTCTTGATCTATTTAAAACGTTTTCAAAACGTTTCGACGATGTCACTGAAATAATTAAAAGTCTAATAAATCAGTTTTGTAAACAGGAACTGAAAAAAAAAATAATCATCGTCATATCGGCCAGAAAATTATATAATCATATTCCACTTTAAAAGTCAAAACTGAAAACAAAGTGACACTATTACCCTTCTTAAATGTAAGAATGATGACAAATATAAACTATTTCTTCATACCCCTTGTTTAACAGTTAACTGATAACCTATCCCAAAAGGGGATATGGTAGGTTAACATTTTCGTTAGGGAAAGGAGCATCGGTCCTGTGATGCGTGTATGTGGTCGCACGGTCACATTTGTTTACAACGATGTCCATTTTTAAGTGAGAAATGTTCAGTGGAAAGGACTCTAAGTTTGCTGGGGTTACAATTTGTCAGTGATCATTGCTAATTATCAGTGTTGAGTGATCACAGCGCTGAGTACTTTTCACAGAACATTGATCATCTAGTAGTGTTCGCGGCACTGAACTGTGATTATTGCTCACTGGGTAGTGTTTACGGTTCTGTGAGTACTGCTCACTGAGAAGTGTTCACATTACCGTGAGTACCGCTCACTGAGTAGTATTCACGTCACTGTGAGTACCGCTTACTGAGAAGTGTTCACGTCACCGTGAGTACCGCTCACTGAGTTGTGTTCACGTCACCGAGAGTAGTGTTCACGTAACCGTGAGTACCGCTCACTGAGAAGCGTTCACGTCACCGTGAGTACCGCTCACTGAGTAGTGTTCACGTCACCGTGAGTAGTGTTCACGTCACCGTGAGTAGCGTTCATGGCACCGTGAGTACCGCTCACTGAGTAGTGTTGACGTCACCGTGAGTAGTGTTCACTGAGTAGTGTTCACGTCACGGTGAGTAGCATTCATGGCACCGTGAGTACTTCACTAAGTAGCGTTCACGGCCTCGTGAGTACTGCTCACTGAGTAGTGTTCACATTACCGTGAATACTGCTCAATGAGTAGTATTCACGGTACCGTGAGTACTGCTCACTAAGTAGTCATGTCCGTGTCACTTTGAGTACTGCTTACTGAATAGTATTCACATCACCGTGAGTACTGCTCACTAAGTAGTGTTGACGTAACTATGTGTACTGCTCACTGAGTAGTGTTGACGTAACTATGTGTACTGCTCACTGAGTACTATTAACGGTACCGTGAGCACTGCATATATGCTAAATATATACTTTTATCTATCTCAGCATCTGATATTTCAGTTTTATAATATTTTACCTTTAATCTGCATAACATTTTATGCAATTTATGTTAAAAAGATACTCATAATATCTGGCCTATCGAAGTAAAATAATAAACAAATAATAAACATTTGTGGCGGCCATCTTGGACGCTATCTTGGATTTCTCAGATCGCCACCATTATGCCAGTTTATACCGGCAGCCAGATAAACTTCGGACATTTGCGAACATTTTGGTATATAACTTGCCAGCTGGGTCTGGGTTCAACTTTTTGAATGGCCTAATTATTGCCCTACAACAATCACTAACAATTAATCCATATCCTATAAATATCTACATAATTATTTGTCGGTCAGTCTTTCCCTTTTCTATGAATATATCTACATGATAACTTGACGGTCAATTTTACGGTCTCTCAGTCCAAGTGTATTACAAAACTTATATCAATATCAGTAGAGAATGATAATTTTTTACTATGTATTATATCTTAAAGATAAATACTTGTACGACTATAAACTAGTTAATATTCAGGATGTTATATATTGTAGTTATATAATGTATCATTTTACATCTTACAAGAAAAGGTCAAATATAATGTAAAGGAAACACTTTTACGAAAAAAAGGGGAAAGTCTGTCCAAGTGACAGGAAACATACAATTATAATATCTGATGTGTAATGTGAGCCGTGCCATGAGAAAACCAACATAGTGGGTTTGCGACCAGCATGGATCCAGACCAGCCTGCGCATTCGCGCAGTCTGGTCAGGATCCATGCTGTTCGCTTTCAAAGCCTAATGGAATTAGAGAAACTATAATAGCGAACAGCATGGATCCTGACCAGACTGCGCGGATGCGCAGGCTGGTCTGGATCCATGCTGGTCGCAAACCCACTATGTTGGTTTTCTCATGGCACGGCTCATGTATCCTATAACGTTTGCTACACTTAAATTAGTAAAGTAAACAGAAACCATTTGAAACAGATCATATTTATCCTAAAGATAAAAAAAAAATCTTTAATTATAACACCATCTCGCTGCAACAGCTCGATTTTAAAACGAATTTCTTAGTCCAAAAATGCCTGCTATGCTTAACATTATTTCGACACTCAGTACATTGCACGGCTATTACCAGGATTTACGGCGAATAGACACAACATAACCATTGATTAAACCTGACAGAGCACTGACATTTGAAAGCGTGTTTTATCGCTGTGTCATGTGACTAAATTAAATGTCAGATTTAAGATATTATATACAGTTTAGACTACAAGATCATCGTGACATTTGAGGTTACAAATTTGTCCTTCAAATCTAAAGCATCTTTGAAGATTATTATATGAAATGATTATATCCAATGATACTTAAAAAGTATTCATATTGTATAGGAAATAAGTCCTTTTCTTAAATACAATACAACTCATATTATCAATAAATAAAAGTGACATCGGACATATCTTTATTTATCATATTGTCATTCGGTTATTCCACATAATGATAATTGAGCCGCGCCATGCGAAAACCAACATAGTGTATTTGCGACCAGCATGGATCCAGACCAGCCTGCGCATCCGCGCTGTCTGGTCAGGATCCATGTTGTTCGCTAACGGTTTCTCTAATTGCAATAGGCTTTGAAAGCGAACAGCATGGATCCTGACCAGAGTGCGCGGATGCGCAGGCTGGTCTGGATCCCTGCTGGTCGCAAATGCACTATATTGGTTTTTCTTATGGCGCGGCTCATATGTATTGTTCAATATGTTCTCATCTCAAAACGAGATGATGAAAATCAGATACAAGCAGAATTGATGGCATCCTTTGATTGAAAATGAGCATAGTACCTTTGATATAAACAAATAACTAGAACTTCAGACAGAAAAACGCATACATGAGAATGTCACCTATAACAGTCAAGTCATATTTCGCTGAGGTCTGAGATACGTAAATGTGGCTAAAAGGCAACCTCTTGGTGTGGAGGGTACTCATTAGAATTTTTATTCTATAAATGACATTGTCAAGATAAAAAGGCTATACATGAAACGACGTTTAAAGTTTTGTGTCTTTGTTCTTTCCTCGAGAAAAAAGATTATTGTCAAGATTCACCAAAATTCGTAGAATAAAATAAAATGGTTTAACATGATATAACTTTTAAAGTCCATTCATTCAGACCTTGAAAATAAACGAAATGGTTTAACATGATATAACTTTTAAAGTCCTTTCATTCAGACCTTGAAGTCCATTTATTCAGACCTTGAAAATAAACGAAATGGTTTAACATGATATAACTTTAAAAGTCCATTACTCGTGAAAAAAATTCTTGTAAAGAGTCACCCAGATCTTGAAAATATAACGAAATGGTTTAACATGATATAACATTTAAAGTCCTTTACAAAACAGATTTTTTAAAAGATTCATCCAGATCTTGAAAATATAACAAAATGGGTTAACGTGAATTATGTTTCTTTGTTCTTTTCACGTGTACAACAGATTCTTATATGGTCATCTAAAGTCTGAAAATATATTAGAAAATGGTCGTTAAAATTTTGTTTCTTTGTTTTCTTTTCGTGAAAAACAGATTCTTGTCAAGATTCATCCAAATTCTGAGAACGTAACAAGGACCACAACTCTGAAAAAGATGGAATCTAAAGTTTCAGACACTGGTAAATATAGCTGTGATGTAGAAGACAAATCAGCTGATATAATGGTTAATGTCATTCAAGGTAAGTTTTATTCCATAATATTTATTGAATATAACTGTGCTAAAGAAAAAAAATCTACTAACATTTCAAATTTTGTTCAAGTAGTTTACCATTTTATATATTTACTGAATATAGCTGTGCTGTAGCAGGCAGACCAACTGAATTTATGGTTTATATTATCCAAGGTAAGAATTACTCTCAGTAATGGTCGTCAGAAGAATGTGTGTGTAGAAAAGTGAACATTGCATCAAAAAAATCTCACCATTTAAATCTGATTCCTTCGGAACCCCCGATCAGTTTGGGTTTATATTGCCCAGGTGGCTATTATGATGCTTTTGAGAGATAAGATGACCCCCACCCCACCCCACCCCTGTACAGTCGGCATCAATAAGAGGCCCAGCCCTTCTCTAAATTGGACTGATACTACACTTCGAAGTTTGGCGACGCGCTATATGTAAGCCTGGCCGTGTCCAAAATTTTCGAATCTAAGTGTACTCTGCTACCTTAAGCGAAATTCTAATTCCCCATGAACACAAAGGACCACAAAATGCAGCACTGAGGCCGTAAGCCTTAGTTTTCTGAATCTTTAATTTGAAAAGAGAATATATCTAAAGCCATAACAACAAGTCCTGAATTGACGGTTTAATCGATCATTAAGCACATTGTTCTACTTACCTTCTGATACACTTCTTACTTTATTAGCTTCCTGACATACGCGGTATAAGTGGAAAACATAAACTTCTTGTAACTGCCTGTTGTTATACTAGTATGTTGTTTCCTTCGGCAACATTGAATATCTGATCTACAGATACGTCCATTATGTTCAGCCAAATTGTGCGTAGTTTTCAAGTGAACCGTATAGAATGTCGCATAAATGAAAACATATATGAGCCGCGCCATGAGAAAACCAACATAGTGGCTTTGCGTCCAGCATGGATCCAGACAAACCTGCGTGTCCGCGCAGTCTGGTCAGGATCCATGTTGTTCGCTAACGGCTTCTCTAATTGCAATAGGCTTTGAAAGCGAACAGTGTGGCAACGTTAAATGTCGCAACGCCGCTAAATGTCGCAACCACCATTAAATGTCGCAAGGTTGACGTTAATTGTCGCAACCACCGCTAAATGTCGCAAAATCGTCTGCCGCTAAATGTCGCACCTTTAACGTTAAATGTCGCAAAAATTTGCCCACCGTTATATGTCGCAACACCAACGCTAAATGTCGCACAGCAAAATAAGGTAAGTTAAACAGTCTTTACAACTTAGAGACAAGACTGGGTAATGCGTGCTTGATTTGGGAAGGGCTGAATTGACCTTTCACTCTAATTTGCACGTTTGCTTTTCAGTGTTACCGCACCATACATACGTTATATTTCATATGTAAAGGTTTGAGCACTAACGTGGTACTCGCCACAGTGCTAGATTTATTTCAGGTCCGAACTATGTAATTCTAATGGAGTCCTGTTTAGCTCATGAGACATTAAGCTCGGGCTCCGTATTGTCGCGCGTTGTATCGCATGTCTTTAGTCGACCTGAATTTCGTTACACAACAGGCCGAGGGCCAGAAATTGTTGATGGAGAATGTGGGGGGGGGGGGGGGGGGGGGGGGCTCACCAGTTTTAAACTAAAGCGTCACCGGCGACGTGCGGTAGATACGGGGTTCCTCTGTCCGTATTTGTGGGAACGTTTTTTATATACAGGTATGAAATGTTGGCCTGTGGTGCATTTTTGTCTATTTTTTAGGTACGTACTAGAGGGGCACTCCCCTTATTTTAGGTGGTTAGGGTCTTTTCCCATGGACAATTTTGAAATACAAGTATGGAATGCTGGACTTTTATTGCATTTTTTGTTCAAAATTTCGGTGTATGGGAGGGGTTATCCCTGTCATTTTCGAGGGCTAAGGGTCTCTCCCCGAGAAATGTTTGAAAAACAGGTATAAACTGTTGCCTCTGGTGCATTTTTTTCTTAATTTTAAGGTACTGGAGGGGTACTCCCCCCATTTTAAGTGGTCAATGGTTCTTCCCCCTGGGGAATTTTGAAATATAAGTATAAAATGTTCGCCTCTGGGGCGTTTTGGGTCAACATTTTGAGAAAATATTATTTCCAAAATAGTTGGGTGCAACTTTGATTAGTATAAGTCACTAGTAAGCCAACAAAGGTGGGGTTTGGGGTGGAGGAATCGGCTCGGGCAACAATCCAGGCCTGTTACACAACAGGATGTTCAACTACGCGAAACGAAGACTGTGTTTTGTACCAGCTGTAGAAAACGAAGATTTTCTATTAATCAGCCATGGGTATTATTTCCACCCCCACCCCATCCCACCCCTTCAAACATGTAAATATTTATATTTTCTATTAATTGTCTTGGTGCTGTGTGTTTGTGTCTTAGATTTCTGTGTCGTTATTCATCCCGTTCCCCACCCATACCCAACCCCCACAAACATACAACACTATTACCAAATCGTATTTAGTTAGAAGAAACCTCAGAATATTTCTGTCCTAAAATACTGGCCCTATTACAAAATAATTTCACAAATATTTTTCTTGCATGACTGCTCAAGCAAGGTGTGGAACTCATGTGAGCGATCTAGGGCCAACAAGGCCCTCTTGTTGCTATATGTAACAGCACTTATCATTAAGATAATTATTTGTATTACATAAACCTGCTAATTATTCTTCCCTCAAAAAAGTAAATATACACAAGGAACTGATAGTCATAGTGTCAAATAGGAATTGCAACATTTAGCGTTGGTGTTGCGACATATAACGGTGGGCAAATTTTTGCGACATTTAACGTTAAAGGTGCGACATTTAGCGGCAAACGATTTTGCGACATTTAGCGGTGGTTGCGACATTTAACGTCAACCTTGCGACATTTAACGGTGGTTGCGACATTTAGCGGCGTTGCGACATTTAACGTTGCCACACACAGCATGGATCCATCCGCACAGTCTGGTCAGGATCCATGCTGGTCGCAAACGCACTAAGTTGGTTTTCTCATGGCGCGGCTCATATGCATTATTGTACCATTATCGGCTAAATTCTTTAAGAATTCAGAAAACACATACGTATTAGGTTAAAATAATACAAAACAAACCAATAGGATAAGGATTTTACTAATAACATACTTCACAACCATATAGTTCCGATATAGAGGAAGTGGGATAAAAGTCACCCAAACACTCCCACGAGATGCGAATAAGAAAAATCCATCTAACATTGAGATCTGTCTAAAACTGAGGTACTGCCGGGGTTTTTGCACATATCTCAAACGAGATAGGAAAAACATAGTCTACAACTTAATGGAAGTGAAAACAAGATCAAATATTTAGAAGAAAATCCACGTTCCAAAACTGCAGCCTCTATGAACTTTGACCCCATACCAGCGTGTTTGTAGATGTGTACATAAATAACATATTCACAAAATATGTTGCCAAAGTTAAACGATGTAGATAAAGAATTGAAACGAACAAATAGAAGAACTCTGAAGGACAACGCCTCAACTCTTACACTGCTAAATTTATACAATGAACTTGTCTAGCTCTCAATTTTGACAGTACCATTAACTGCTAAAAGGGGTGCCTACAAAAAGATACTGACTAATTGCGAACAGCGCAGATCTTGATCAGACTGCACGGATGTGCAGGCTGATCATGATCTACACTGGTCGCAAAGGCAGAATCAATCGTGTCTAGCATGATAAGGTATCTTGTTTTCTCAGTGTTTGTTTATTTTCATGATTTATGACAATTCTGAACAGCTTAATAAAATGAAGTAGTCTGGTATATTGTTCGGAATTCTCTGTCTCCTAGGTGAGAATAAAGTTGTGCAGGAATGACAGCATGATGGAGTCTCTACACACATGTTTCTCACATAATTATATTATACTTACAATTTCATTTATGCACGCTATTAATGTTTGTATCTGTGAGATATACGTAGATATAATCAACATTGATTACCTTGAGAAGGAGGACTTAAGGAGAAGAACCTGTATGCTAGATAAACGACGAAGGCGTTGTTCTACTTTCTAACCGAGATTTAAACATTCAACTGACTTTTTAACTTTTTTCTTTAAGTATTACTTTCTAAGTCCCCTACTGGTTGAAAACCAGTTTCGGGGACTATAGGCATGCGCTTTTCCGTCCGTCCGTCTGCAATTTCGTGTTCGGTCCATAACTCTATCATTCATTAAGGGATTTTAATATTACTTGGCATAAATGTTCCCTATGATGAGACGACTTGAAATGGGCAAAACCCGGACCACTGGCTCAAAGGTCAAGGTCACAATTATGAAGGGATTTTAATATTACTTGGCACAAAATGTACGTCATAATAAAACGATGTGTCATGTTCACGTTTCAGACACCTAGCTCAAAGGTGAAAGTCACACTTGGCAGTCAAATGTTAACATGGCATGAACAGTGTCTGTTTCATGTCCGGTCCATAACTGTCATTCTTCAAGGGATTTTAATATCACTTTTCATAAATGTTCCCCATGATGAGACAACGTGTCATGCGCAAAATCCAGAACCCTTGCTCAAAGGTCATGGTCACAATTAGAAGTCAAAGGTCAACATAGTTTTTTTTCCTTTTCGGTCCAGAACTCTGTCATCAATCAAGGGATTATAATATTACTTGGCACAAATGTTCCCTATGATGAGACGATGTGTCCTGCGCAACACCTAGAACCCTAAGTCAATGTCACACTTAATGGTCAAAGGTTAAATACAAGAATGACTGTCCGGAGCATTTCTTCTTCATGCATTGAGGGATTTTGATGTAACTTGGCACAAATGTTCACCACCACGAGGCATCCTTGTTTTTAGAATTACTTCCCGTTGTTATTACTATAAATAGCTTATATTATAACTTTCATTACAGGGAAAAATCGAGACCACTTTTCTGTAAACAACATGCATGTTGAATCCAATTTTGAGGTGTATTTTGAGCTCTCTCTACTTTGTAAAGAGTTTTGTATCGACGTATTTTATATAGATTTTTTTAGGATTAACTTCCCTTTGTTGTTACTATAAAATAGCTTATATTATAACTTTTTTATAACTGGCCAAAAAAAAAAATACAGGTGTTAGTGTAAGTGTAAAGTAATTTGCTATGATGGGCATATATTGTGACATTCTGTCAGTCTTGTTTATATTCATAGATATTATGAAACAATCAACAACTGTAGGTTTTTGTATATGCAAAGTTTAATCCAAGCGTTTAGTTATAACATATTGTATATATAGTACAATATTGTTTATACATCATTGACAGATATCAGTTCATTATGTTATACTGCAGTAGAGAGAATTAGGGGACTTTGTACTGCATGGCAAATACTTCATTCCCCTATTGCTACTGCGGTTTAGTTTCAGGAATGTTTAAGAAATGGACGTTGTTCATTTCAATATTAAAAATCGTTGAAATTTTATTTTTTTTGATAGAATAACGTGTTGTTATTAATGAGCATCTATTTCTGTGTCCAAATCATGGAACTTTACTTTTTTGTCAGTAACCGCAGTTAAGTTCAGTATTCAAATAATCAAAATTTACTTTTTACAGTAACACCGGTTGACGCGATATTACCGGTACAGTCCCCTGACGCTCTAGAGTTACGGTGCAACACCAATGGTATGACAGCGGACAGTAACGATGTAAGGTGGATTTGGACATACAAGGACACAATTTTGAGAAATAATGAAAAATTCAAAATGGTTAATAAGAACAACAACGGAATTTTACAGATAAAAAATCCAAGTATGTTTCTACACAATGTTAGTCCAGTTCTTAAAGCCCTGCTCCGCGGTTATTCAAATTCTGTTGTGTGTATGCAATCCATGATTACAATAGGTAACAGTTAACGGGCACGCGTCACAATTTAGCACGCAAAACCAAAGGTATTTTATATAAAATAGACTCTTTTTTGACAGGCGTCACTGTTCATAGTCAGGATTTTCGTGCCTTTTCAGTGACAATATAAGGTTAAAAGGCGGGACTGGAACAGGTCTTTAAGTCAGGTATTAACAGACTATAAACATAAATCCATTTAATCAAAAGGAGGCAGTTGAAGTGCATACCTATCTTCGAAGAATGGTATAAAAAGGTTAAACATTTAATTTATCTTTTATTTATGAAAATATGACTATAGGTTTTCTTTAAAAATTCCAGTTTGAAACAGCGAGACTATCACAATTTAATTTCTCCCTTACAACGTGGAAGAAGCAACAAACCAAAAAGAAAATCAGTATATACCCAAAACTCGAACATACCAGCCAGGTATTACATATTCGAGAGGAAAATCTTCTGGAACACCAAACGTTATAGCATTAAACATTTACTCTTATGCCCAGTCATGTATAAATTATTACATATGTCGTTTTCATATTCCCCAGGCAGCAATTCGATGTATGTACCACAAAGCAAGCTATTGTATCATTACCTGAAAATTTTCAGGCATTCCGTATAATTTATCTAGAATGCGAAACATGGTACGCTGCCCTTTCTCTCCCTCAGAAAGGTACACATTTTATTGTTCGCACCTGTGAAATACAAATGTTGCTTTAGAGTATGTTACAATTATTTACTGAGGTCGTATAATACAGAAGTATGTAGTATTAAATACTGAAAGGAATAGAAAGTCTTTGAGGCTCTTCACATACCTGGCCGAACGGCGATTTATGTCTGTTTTAATTAGATAGCTGTTCTCAGTGCTACAGTAGAGACAGAATAAATAGCTGGCCGCAAGTACAGACATTACCTAATCAATATATCAGTTAGATATGTGTTACTGTTTTCCAGACAGAACAAACATGGGGAAATATCTATGTTCGTTGACACAAAAAAATGATGTGAAGATACAGAAACCTAGATCAGTTTTCTTAAGAGGTGAGACTTTACAGTAACCATGAATTTGTTGAGAGTTTAAAGTGACCATGAATAAAATATGCGTTTAAAGTAACCATGAAGAGTTTACAGTAAACATGAATATGATGAGAGTTTACAGTAACCATGAATATAATGAGAGTTAACCATGAATTTGATGAGAGTTTACAGTAACCTAATATGATTAGAGTTTACAGTAACCATGAATATGATGAGAGTTTACAGTAACCATGAATATGATGAGAGTTTACATTTACCATGAATTTGTTGAGAGTTTACAGTAACCATGAATAAAATGAGAGTTTACAGTAATCATGAGTTTGTTGAGAGTTACAGTTATCATGAATTTGTTGAGAGTTTACGGTAACCTAATATGATGAGAGTTTACAGTAGCCATGAATATGATGAGAGTTTACAGTAACCATGAATATGACGAGAGTTTACATTTACCGTGAATTTGTTGAGAGTTTACAGTAACCATTAATATGATGAGAGTTTACAGTTACCATAGATTTGTTGAGAGTTTACAGTAACCATGAATATGATGAAAGTTTACAGTAACCATGAATATGATGAGAGTTTACAGTAACCATGGATATGACGAGAGTTTACAGTTACCATAAATTTGTTGAGAGTTTACAGTGACCATGAATGTGATGAAAGTTTACAGTAACCATGAATATGATGAGAGTTTACAGTAACCATGAATATGACGAGAGTTTACAGTTACCATGATTTGTTGAGAGTTTACAATAACCATTAATATGATGAGAGTTTACAGTAACCATGAATATGATGAGAGTTTACAGTAACCATGAAAATGATGAGGTTTACAGTAACCGTGAATATGATGAGAGTTTACAGTAACCATGAAAATATTTGTTGAGAGTTTACAGTATTTATGAATTTGATGAGAGTTTACAATAATCAGTTCCCTGAGAAAATCTCTAAATTAGACTGGCATGTGTCTCTATTGCACAGAATAAAAGAAAAATTACAAAAGCTTGAATTTTGTGACGAATTCTTTATTATCAGTCTAGGGGCTAATCTACTTTTTACCGTTCTTGGAAGACTCATGTTTGAAATTATTGTAATGATTTCTTTTTCAGCTAGTCCTGCTATAGAAAGTTTTACAATGGAAGCATATCATACGGATTTAGAACTAAAATGTGTAGCATCAGGGTCACCCATTCCAAATATAATCTGGACCAAAAACGGTTCTAAGCTAAACATAACAAATTATTCTCATGCTATTGAGGAACAGAACACAGTGAATAGTTCCGTGGTGTTACAAAACGTGAACCAACATGATGACGGCGTTTATTCTTGCATCGCTTATAATGATATTGAACCATATAATGATACTGCTCAAAAAGTAATAAATCCCAGAGGTAAGAAAACCTTTAAAGTAATATTTATAAAGTTTGAAAAGTATCTATAAAAAACTACATTTCAACAGCATGATTAATATTTTCCGAAATAAATTAAACGAGCCGCACCATAAGAAAACCAACATAGTGTGTTTGCGACCAGCATGGATCCAGACCAGCCTGCGCATCCGCGCAGTCTGGTCAGGACCCATGTTGTTCGCTGACGGTTTCTCTAATTGCAATAGGTTTTGAAAGCGAACAGCGTGGATCCTGACCAGAGTGCGCGGATGCACAGGCTGGTCTGGATCCATGCTAGTCGCAAACGCACTAGGTTGGTTTTCTCATGGTGCGGCTCAATTAAACATTTAGCTGCTAGTGATGTGGTAGATGGCACATAGGGTTAACGCATTATTATATATTTACTTTTCAGAAAGAAGTGCTTTGGTATCCGCAAGCGGACCAGTACATGGGCATCCTTTGTTTATTCAATTTATGTTGATAACTTACTTTTTATTTCTTTCGTCCAGCATTATTGTTTAATGAAAGTGAACACTTGACTTGATCATGCCGCCACTCAATGAATTTGAGTTAAAACTTTCAACCTCAAATTCCATTTATTCCAAATAGTTACAAATCGGAAAGAAAAAAGAAAGGCTCACATGATTACATGTGATTTACACGTGAAGAGTGGCATGTACATTGTTTCAAGAGAGAGTGGGTGGTGTTTTTATCTGTGATACTATTTTTCAGATGGAGTTTAATTGTTGGCTTGTTTTTATGACTAGGTCAAGTGCTTTCATAAATAGAACAATTAGCAAAATTTAACGCTAATTTACGCACGTTTATTTTATACAGACCAAGAAGAGAATGAAAGAAATGTGTCTTTTATTAACTATCACAACCGCAGTCTTGAAGTGTTGTGTGGCGGCTTTAAAAATTATCCCCGTACTTTGTTTCGGTTTTTTTTCTTTGGGGTCATTGGGTCCATTCAATTACACGACAACAGAATTGATAGAGCAGTGTTGCATGTTCCATCGCGTCTCGTGAACAGTCTCAGTCAGACCAAGTCTGCTATCATTGGTTCAGTCCTTGCTTCCGAAGTATCTTTTAGTTTTCAACTGTCCGTCCGTTCGTTCGTTCGTTCGTTCGTCCAAAGAAGTATATTATTTTTATAGCTCTTTGGTTCGTCACAACGTTAACTTTTTGCATGAAGGCACTTTACTCGCGAACCACTGCACCCAGGACCTTCAAACTTCACATGCTGATAGTACCTATTGAGTACACGACCCTACTGACTTTGGGGTCACCAGGTCAAAGGTCAAGCTCACCAGGTCAAAGGTCAAGGCGCTGCGGGGGGCATTTTTCACCATTAGTGACAGCTCTTGTTTTCAGATTTTGTTAGAACGAATCAATCATTCAGTATCATTGATCTCATTTATTTGTTCAGTACTAGTAATAACTTATTAAATATAAGTATTACTACTAGTATTATACATCAAAAGAAACAAACGTCAGCTTTAAATTAGAAATTATATTTACCTATTTCTCTATCAAAATTCGGACTTTAAGGTCCACTGAAAGCGAAATTACAACTAAAGTTGTATCATTTTTCTTCGTAAAAGATAGACATGAACATCCTGTCAGTTACATTGGAAAGTACAGACGACATCTGTTGTAAATAATACATGTTTTATTATTGTATCAGCCTTTCTTAACATTCAGTGTAAACATTAGACCATTTGAACTTCTGGGGGATCTGGGATTTTACTCGATTGAGTCAAGAATTGTTTTCGCTTTCTGTGAAAGTCAAGATTTTTTTTATTCAGAACTTGATGGTCAGAATATTTTTTTTTCTGAGTAAATCAACTGAATCAGATAGTATACACAGTATACCAGGATGTAGGAGTTATTTTAAAGTTGTAGGACCATATTGGGGAAAATTCTGGGAGAGGGGGGTGGGGGGACCCTGTCCTGCAAATGTTTGGTATTTTAAACACTAAGTCATGTATTCTGCTCAGGAGGTTTTTTTTCAAAGTTGTGGGGCCGGGATGGGGGACATTGCGGGGGGGGCGGGGGTTGGGGGCTGTCCTTCAAAATTTTGATGTTTTAAACGCTAAGTCATGCATTCTACTTCAGGAATGTCTGTAGGAGTTTTTCTCAAAGTTGTGGGGCCGGGATTGGGGGGAGAGAGATTGCGGGAGGGATTGCGGGAGGGGGGACCCTGTCCTGCAAAATTTTGATGTTTTAAACGCTAAGTCATGCAGTCTTCTAAAGAAAATTCTGTCATTAAGTGCGTTGCGATTTTTACTAGTAGTAAAGTTTGTTTTATTTTTTTATTTCAAAGAGTTAAAACTCAATAAATATTGTTACAATGTATTTGCTTTTTTTGTATATCTGTTTTAGAACGAACTGTTATAATAAAATAGTCATCTAATTTTTAAAAGTGTTGCAACCTTTCTGTATGAGGGGGTCGGGGGTCTTTCCCTGGAAAATTTCTATATCTTCATATATGTAAATTTGTTTGTGAAATGGTACCATTGATGATTATTTCAGAAAGCAAATACAGAATTCTAGCTTTGTATTCATTCAAAAGGTGGTGCTCCCCTCTCCCACCTCTCATGCTTATATATACCGTATAGTTAATGCTGCACTCTTCTTCAGCATTGTTTGATAATTAAATGTTAATGAAATTATTGCTCTTCAAAGAATTTTATGTAATGAAATGTATTTGAAAAGCAAAAAATGGGTTTGTAATGGATTTTTTTTTAAAATCTGACCTGTAGCCAATTTTTTTTAAAGTGATCTGGGATTCAGAATTTTTATTTTTCATTATATTGAAGCCAAAATATCGTTTTCAAGCAAATCCAAAGTCAGTAAATGTTTTTCAAAAAAAAAACATTACCCCTCCCCCTCCCCCTCCCTCTCCCACACCACCACCAACCCCAGAATATAAAATGGTCGGCCCCTAAGCATACAGTTGTTCTGATTTTTGAAACAGAACCCAGATTTATTTTCATTTATACATGGTCTATTAGAAGAAACATTTAAAGATTCCTGTGTATAGGACAACATAATTTTATACATGGGAAAATTAGTCCGCTTCAAGTTTTTTTTTTCATAAATGCAACAGCTTTACTTTAGCTGGTTTAATTCGGCGCAAAATTAGGTTATGTTTTCAAACAGATTATCTTAATCAGTCCTTGACGGCCCATTACAATGTTTGATAAAGGTTTAATGCATTTGTTCAACATCATTAATTTTGTAATTTTGAGTGTAAGGATGGAGGTTCATTATAAAATACAATGCTTTTGAAATCCGTAAAACTTGATCTACACGTGCATTATTGAGCCAAATTCCAACCTACTAAACCGTGTATATTTCACACGCGGTCAGAAGCTGCATAATCGAAACTACTACTAAAATAATACTAAAATGAAAAATGTATGTTATTACTACGGAAGCACCCGTGTTCTACAGATATGAGGAACAAAAACATTCTTGATTTCATTATACAAGCGAAAGTCGGAGTTTACTGGAGAAGCAATATACCCAGTGCCGCGCTATAAACATGCTAAACATGCTGTAGGTCGGTTAATGCGTTAATTACAATTGTCTGTATGCCTGTGTAATAATTCTTTTTAATTTGCTTGAAAAAAATAAAGAGGATAAGATGGCATTATGCCACCCCCGCTGAATTTCCGAAATATGTTATTACTAGTGAGACCTCTTTTCATAGGCGTAAGATCAGAGGGATCCCTAAACTTCAAGTTTTTTTTTTCATAAATGCAGCAGCTTTATTGTATACGTTTGTAAATTGAATTAGTATTAACTGCTTCACTGCAATGGAAAGATTTTTTGAAGGGGGTGAGCGGGGAGATGCGATACACTATCTCCGAAAGCCCTTGTTCGCTCCTCCAGTTTGACCTAGTGATATAGATATTTTTAATAAAAAAATAGCTTGATCTTAAGAGGAAGTTAGTTTGTTAAGCAAATGCAGATAACCACAACGACCACAGACTAGTGTCGCAAATTCTAACAAGTCGTGACGCGAGCAATTGGCATAGAAACCGCAAATTCATGTTACGTTTTTTTTTGTTTTTTTTTCAGTTGTTATGTCTAACTTGAAAGCTAAGAGCTACTATGTCAGTTTTCATTTCACTTTTTGACCTATTATGTGTTGTACAGTGATTATAGTGCATATCATCTAGATAAATGGTCGAATGGTAGTGTCATGGCTGCAGTTTTGTAGTCATATAGTTATAATACATGATGGATAGATGAAACAAAAGTTTGTGTTTATTGTATTGCAACTCGCAACGCCGCATCCTCAGTACAATATTGTGTTTCAAATATTTGGACTATTGTCTTTCTTTAAAAAAAGTACTTACGAGACTTTTTTTAAATCACAATCGATATCACTTTATGATAAAGAAACAACCAAACTTTCTTTACAAAGTAAGAGTACGAAAACCTTCTCCCTATATAGACATAATATCACAAAATAGATAATGTCACACATTCCAAACAAATTATATCACACATTCTAAAAAGATAATGTTACACATTCTAAACAGACAATGTCACACATTCTAAACAGATAATGTTACACATTCTAAACAGATAATGTCACACATTCTAAACAGATAAACATTCTACTAAACAGATAATGTCACACATTCTGAACAGATAATGTTACACATTCTAAACAGATAATGTTACACATTCTAAACAATAATAGAAAATTAAGTTAAATGAATGATTACTTGTTTTTTGAAAAACTCAACAAGAGTAAAACCAATCAAAAATGTGACTGTCGAAGCAAATGCGGAAAAGAGGAAAGCTTCAAGATTTCTGTGCTGTGTTTGAACCTCTGACAATTTGTGCATTTTATGTAAAGAATCGAGATGTGCTTGTAAACATCATATTTATCAGCGTCAGCTGTCAGTATTGTTTACGCTAACTGCAACTATTCATTAACTTTTTGTTAATGCAACTTACAACTGTTTCCAGTCCTTACATATTTCGATGACATGTCGTTTTTGTTTGTAAATGTTTCTCTGTAAATGTCTTTCATACACACTATTTTTGCTTGAAATGTTTATAACAATAAATGTATACATACTGTAACAATAATGGTATTGTGCTTGGTTTACGTCGATTTTCATGTAATATGTCATGCAAAAAACAAAAGATAAAAAGGACAAGTATCTTTCTATTTTATTATAACCTCCATTAATTTGTCAGATCAACATGCTACATCCCTGTTAAATGACACGCCAGTAACACAATGTACATATCTTTCACAGGTTAAAGGTGTAGATGGAAATTTCTGCCGCGTTACCGCCTAAACGGTTAACGTCCGAGCCAAATACTTCCTCCGCACTTTCATTTAGTGACTTGCATGGCTCTTTTTTGCAATTAACTGTTTTTCATTTTTTTCATAGACGCGTTCATTCTTAAACTACAGCATATGAGTCATATTGCACTCATTCAGACAAAGCAAGACAACTTTTCCAACAATAAAATTACTTGTTTGCTCGAGTTACCTTCCTTTATCCCCTAGTAATAGCTTAGGTCTGTGCGCTAGGGTTTAATTTGGCAAACCATTACTATATATTCAACTCTGAAATAAAAATGATTAAACTAGATATGTATTCACAGGATACCGGTGTCCCTACCCCTTCCACTAGATGTATCCGTAGGACACTGGTGCCTCCACCGATCCCGCACCAAGAATGTCAATGTATGATCATATCTTACCGGTTGACAATGCAAGCGACATATTATATACTTTCATATTAGGGGTATGAGTTAGAAAAACGGATGTATTGATACTGCAAAACATCACCAAGAAACACAAGATGAAGAATAGAGGAAGCTGAAGTGAAGAAACTAAATTTAATATATATTTTTTGGAGTGGGGGTTAGGAGAAGAAAAGATAACTGAATACCAAATAACAGTATTTCAGTTCTGTAATGGAGGCCAGTACCCCTAACCAGTGTTCCTGTATTCTGTACCAGTGCAGACCTGTTCTCCGCAAGGAACTGACAACTGCCCCACATAAATCAGATGTGGAGGAAGAATGATTTCAGACAATGTCTTTCGACGAACTATCCGTAGATTTGCGCTCTTCTTTATTGAGCTAAGCGGACGACAGGTCGGACATCATGATAGGGCAAACAAGTTAACTATTGGCTTAACCCTTACCATGCTAAATTTCTATAATAAACTTGTCCATCTTTCAATTTGGATAGTACCATTAGCTGTTAAAAGGAGTGCCTACCAAAAGATACTGACTGAAAGGCGAACAGTCCAGATCATGATCAGACTGCACGGATGTGCAGGCTGTTCATGATCTACACTGCTCGCAAAGACAGGACCCATTGTGTCCAGCATGATATAGGTTAATTTAACAAGTCGTTTCAAATACCCAAAAGCAAGTAATGGTTACTCCGATTTGCTTTAACTTTCTAAGACAACAGTTAGGTATTTAAAATATCTATTAGATCCAAATTCATACTTGAAAAAAATGAAAAATGACTTCAACATCAAATTAACATGTTTGTGTTTATGTGTGTTAGGTTTAAAGGTGATAAATCCGATTTTGATCAAGTAATGGACTTGTCAGAAAGTCTATCAAATGATCATTTATACTTTTTGTGTTCTATAAGTGCTTAATACGTGTAAGATTTTCACTAGACGTATTTTTAAAAGTTGGTCTTTTTTATCCTGGTTACCAAGATAGAGTCCTTCTTTAACATATGTATAAATTTAATAAGTAAACGTTGCCTACAGATTTGTATGAATCTAAGAACTATTGTGTTTTATTTGTCAAAGTTTAACGTTGACAAATATATATCTATCCGAAATTCATTAGAAATACAAGTGTATTAAATTTATTATTGTTACCCCCTTACCTATCTTGGTGATATAATTCCTTCGCATCTGAACTACAAATAACGATTTTATTCAAAGACAAATCACTGTTTGTGATAACGATAAACCGCTACCTGACTTCATAAATATATGTTTTATAGATTACAATGTATAGCTATATTTTGTACTCACAAGTAAACACAATCTAGCTAAATGGTTTGCTATGTCCTTGTAATTGTAAGAAATGACAATTCTGAGGTTTAAATGTAAAATGATAGAGAAATTCACAGCAAATTTCTAAAAAAAAATACCGCGCCGTTTTTTCGTTATACGCAGTCAAAGATACAACAGTGCGTTAAAAACAGGTACGTTTATAACGTTTTGACGTTGCATTTTTACTGATTTACACACACTCGGAGAATTAACGACAAATATATAGTAACGTTTTCATAGATATTTTCTTCGTGATTTCAGTGTAGTTTGAATTTTAAACTTTGATGCACTAACAAAAAAGATACAACGAAAAAAGACAGAAACACCCCGATTTCAGTTAGAGCCGACAGATGGCGCTTTGACGTCATTATGTTGCTATGGTACCGACGTCAGAATAAAACAAAAAGTTCATAAAACCAACGGCAGTTGTATCACGTTTACTTATTCCAAATTTGAAAGGAATCCGACGACTTTTTAAAAATCTCGACAAAGGGCGCATACTACCTTAAATGACTTTACGCTGAAATGATTTGTGGATCCTTAATGCCTATATAGAAAAACGAACAAAGTATAGAAAGCATAAAATAATTTGTTCTGCTAGTGACTGAGATAACCGTGACCTAGACTATGTACATTGTCGGTAAATTAGATCATACGAGGGGAGTTCAGAAAAGTTTTAAGACTGTGCACATGAAATATAGAAAATCTGTATTAAAGTACATTGTACCTTATCCGTATCCGGTATACGCATCCTCACCGTGATGGAGCCTCCGTGATTACGAACATCGGTGAATACGTGTGTCTTTTTAACTCAGCTATAGAAAACCAACTGTGTTGAAATTTTCAATATATATGGCTATTGAAACCTACTAGAAGTCCATGGAAAAAAATTGTGCCTTTACCTTTATCAGTTTCTACCGAAACGCGATTGTCTCAAAATTTTCTGAATTCCGCTAGCAGTAATTAAAAGTAGTTAGAACTTGTTTTGACCGTCTAGAAAAAAAACTATGTTACGTCCAATTGTGACCTTTTAAAAGTAAAGTCATATTTCTACTTTACACAGAAAAAAAATCACGATTTGATAAAGTGAACTTGCTTAAAAGTCGAGCGCTTGACATGGTTTAATTTTAAAGCAAGGGGATCATAATCTTCCTACATCTGTCACATAATGTTGGGACAAAACACCTATGCTCAGTTCGGTCAAGGTAGGGGAAACTCTCCATTGATATTTTTTAATAAAATATTCAATTGAAAATGAAAAAAAAAATCCAATATGGTTATCATCAATTCTTAATGAGCAAGGGGGCTATTTTGTCCGGGGGCTAAAATATGGTCCGCATTCAGGTTGACAGCTCAGGCTGTATTAAACCCATGGAAACCATAGGGATCCGTCACGTGCTATGATAGAGGGGAAAAATATGATAGAGGGGATTTTTTTTTGTTTAAAATGTTTTTTAGATGAAAATTCAAGAACTTATATGTGAAAAAAAAATCATCCATAAATAACATAAATATAAACAAGGGGTGGAACATGGCCAATTTCGATCTTGTCAACTACCTTCTTGTACCCCATTCTATCGCGCCACATATTTGTAATATCCGACTCATAACCACTGAATTACATGAGCAAAGGCTCACTCTAACTGAAAATGTATACTTTTCCCACCTTAAAATGTTCAACAAAGCCGTAATTTATAATTTTATATATGCCGACACAGCCGTGTTTTCATCTTGGACACACAGTCGTAAAATATAAACACGATCATGTCCAGGTGTAAAATGCAATAAATAGCCGTTGAACGTGGTGAAACAAGTTATGGTTCTTAAGAATGATAATAAATACACTAACTGCAAACATTTACACACCTCGGAAAGCTCTATCGGTGAAGAATTCGCGTATTTTTATCATTTCTAACAAACATTTCTTCTTTTCCGTCCATGACACTAGAAATGTCACATGATCATTTTTTTGTATCAGTCATCCAATCAGAACACAGGTTTCATGAACTGTGTTTGACGATTGTCACGTGATATCAACATGCCGAGAAATGATAGAAAATAGAGCGAGAAAGACAAAATACACGAATTCTTCGTCGATAGAGCTTTCCGAGGTGTGTAAATGTTTGCAGTTAGTGTATTTATTATCATTCTTAAGAACCATAACTTGTTTTACCACGTTCTACGGCTATTTATTGCATTTTACACCTGGACATGATCGTGTTTATATTTTACGACTGTGTGTCCAAGATGAAAACACGGCTGTGTCGGCATATATAAAATTATAAATTACGGCTTTGTTGAACATTTTAAGGTGGGAAAAGTATACATTTTCTGTTAGAGTGAGCCTTTGCTCATGTAATTCAGTGGTTATGAGTCGGATATTACAAATATGTGGCGCGATAGAATGGGGTACAAGAAGGTAGTTGACAAGATCGAAATTAGCCATGTTCCACCCCTTGTTTATATTTATGTTATTTATGGGTATTTTTTTTTCACATATAAGTTCTTGAATTTTCATCTAAAAAACACTTTAAACAAAAAAAATCCCCTCTATCATAATTTTTCCCCCTCTGTCATAGCACGTGACGGATCCCTATGATGGAAACAAGTATGGGGACATGTATTTTGGCTGATTTGTGCCATTCTGTTATTTCGTTCTGACGCAGCGGGCGTCGCCTCGTCAAACGTCACCCTATCTCACTTTATAAGGCCTTGATTTGGCATGACACTTGCAGTATAATCTATGAAATGAAAAAAAAAATCTCAGTGACCGTTGATGTAACTACTCTGATAAGATCTGACATGACCCTTGCCAAGCCCTCTTAGCCAAGTATGCCATTGACCTTAAAGATAGAAGTATGCTGTTTGCTAGCGACAATCCGTCTCACGAAGGCAGGCATAAAGTATCTCCCAAAGTACGACAAAGGTGTAATCTGGACAAAAATTAGACGAACGGGCTCGGATGCACGGACGCACGCATATTGCCCTCCATCTATCAACGTGTCACTGATAGGATCACGGATGTATTGAAGGTTGGGATAGTGATGAGGGGTGGGGATTGGGGATAGGGTGGGTAAGCGTGAGCAATTTCCTCTGGTAATACTTCATTAGGGACCAACAAATATATCATAACTATTAAAATATCACCGCGTTTTATCTCCGATTAGATTAATACTACCATGTCATTCCGTGAAAATAGGGAAAAGACCACGTTTGTCGAGGCGACGTTAGATGCGGCGACGTTTGTCGGGGCAACGTTTCATGGGCCGACGTTTCGAGCGTTGACGTTTGTCGATGCAACGTTCAGCGAGGCGACGTTTCGCGGGGCGATGGCCGACTTGGATAAAACGTTTGGGGGGAGGGGGGGGGGGGGGCGACATTCGGCGTGGCGATGTTCATCGGGGCGACATTCGGTTGGGTGGCGTTTGCTTGAGCGCCTTTCGTTTAGGCGGGGTGACATTTGTCGGTAAGACGCTCGGCACGGCGACGTTTGACAGGTCTCGTTTTGACTGAGTTTTCTTTCATTAGATAATGTCAGTATCAATATACACATGAATGTACTTTTATTTTTCATTATTATTTATATAATTTTTCATGGCCTTAATGCAAAAATCTTTTAAATTTCAAATGTTTAAAAGGGTCCAAATTATACAATAAGGGGGGAGGGGGGTTAAGAGAAGTTAAAAGGTTTTTAACGAACACCATTTTAAATAGATCCATTTTAACTATTCAGTTATGCCGAAGAAAAATCAAGTAGATCTGTCATGAAATTCAATTAATGACAACATTTATAAAAGATACAAGTTATATCCCATGAAGTAGATATGTTTAAACGTACATACTTGGAGAACTTTTAGGATCAAACTTGTGAACTTTTGTAAAACATGTCCTAGATTTTAAGTCGTGATTTCAGTTGCCACGGTTATAACGAATTCCAATCTTAAGTGATCTTAGAGTGCAGTATAAAATCACGATTTTCACTGATATAACGTAAATCTGTCTTACATAGATAAAATTTAACAGCAGATGTTAAATCCCATCTTATGTGGGCAGTATAAAAGCAGGCCTGAATACTTTTGCGCCATTATATCCGAAGGCTTCACAGTGTTCCGATAAAATCTGAAAAAAATGATGAAGCTTTTGATTGCGGTATGCGTAATTGGTAAGTGCATACTTTTTTTTTCGAAAAAAAAAATTAGAAGCAAGTTCTATGATGTAGGTTTCCGAACTGAATGAATAAACAAGAGCTGCGTCATGACATTGCGATCGACTATTCGAAAATATTTACTAAGACGTAAGAAATAAGAGGATATTGCATTTGCGAGTTGAATGAAATAATAAAGGAGTGGATGCCTACTAGGAACCATTAAGTATGGGGCGATGAAATTGGATGAATAGCTGATAGCAGCAGACGTATGAGGGGATATAGATCAGGGTGAGGAAAGTAAAAAGAGTTTTGTGAGTGGGGGCTTTTGGTAGGAGTAGGGGAGTGGGATAATAGGTTAGAACTAGCAGAAGGAGTGTGGGTAGGTGTTAGTAAAAGAGATATAATTTAATGAATCCCGGTAATGGGATATATTATGAGATATAAATGAATTTTAGAAGCGTGTCTTAACACTTTAACAAACACTCTTTTTAAATAGGCTGTGACTAAAAACAAATCTGGTGCGCCGGTGATATATTACAGACTCCAGTATATACTGGATTCAAGCAATTTAAACGAAAAATATCTTAAATTATATATTTTGTAACCATGGTGATACTTAAACCATAACCTTTAGTCAGTATATTATACACATTATACACTAAATGCGTGCGGACATACAAAAAAAAAATGCGTATTTTGCTGTGTGCTCCAATTTATAGTTATTCCGGGCATGCGCAGAACGGCCGCACAAGATCTGTTATGAGAAACATCGTTTTAAATATATGATTCCAGTGACCTTGACGTTTGAATAACCTATCTTTAAACATTGTAAAGTCCACTTACTTTATAACGTTACTGTAGAGAACACAAAAACAAACTGGGGTGTTAACCTTCACACAAGAAAACTACCGTTCGTTAAATACATCCTACTGAATTTTACTCCTTTCCCCCATTCAGACATAACTTTCTTACGCCACCATTTTATCCTAGCATGCGGTAGAAATATGGGAATCTGCTGTTACAGTCAGTAATGACTTTTTAATGTTGAATAAATCATTTAACCCCATATGTTGATTTTTCAGTAAATGTTTTTCACCTTAACATATTTTCGGTATACTAGTAAAAAATATATATTGCATTCCTGACAGGGTGATATGAAATATGTTCACCGTTCGAAATATGAATATAGACCTCGACTGACGCCTCGGCCGATACTCTTACATCTCGCGGTGTACATTTAACCTAAGTGCATGTACGTGAAGTCCTTCTCCATAGCAGCAACTATGGAACAAATATATGTTGAGCGATTCTTGTCCCGTGTTGCAAACTGTAGTGTCCTTGTTTGGGGATCGATGTCCTTCACCTCAGTTTTACTAATCCCTTCATTCAGAGATTGGTAGTTTAACTACTCTTTCTGTGCACAATCCGGGGGAAAGGGTCGGGTAATGACAACAATTACAGTATGGGCCTGGCACCTGCCACTATGGCTTTACACAATTATGGAAACATCGACTTGAAGGGGTTTTGTGCAGGGTCTTTGGGATGTGTTCAGGTCTCCTGTTCTGATGGATAGACCGGTAGAGGCACGTTGGGCCAGAGTCTCACTTGTGGGTCTGGTTGTGGCTTGCTAACTCTTATTCTGTAAGTGGACGTGTGGATTTGGTTAAGTGGCGGCAAGATCGATTTATCTCCAGTGTGAGACTGCAGTCTCTCAAACTGATGGTAGATATGACTGTGCAGCCTTTATTTAACCACAGCATCCTTTGTACTTGGGTTGAAGCATGAGTCCCTTCCAGATGGGAATTGGTATTTCAGGACCTGCCGCAGGACCAGCCTGGTTTAAGCAATAGAGATTCTAGGGTTAGAGGCCTGGGGAAAGGGACTCCGGGTCATGGATCACTTACTTTGGATCCTCTTTCAGATACAGGTCAGCAAAGGCAAAGTCCATTCTGGCATTAGATGCAGTGACTGCGTCCATCTATTTGGGGTCTTCCCTGCTTCCTGGGCATCCCAGGTTTATCCTTGTGAAAGATGCAGAAACTACGTCTATCTGTCCGCCAAGCTTTCCAGAAAACCCAGGTTTCTCAGATTTGTATGTTTTGCTACGTATCTTGGTTGTGTTTTTGAAATTTAGGACAGAATGGATTTCCCATAGTACACATTAGTATGAGTATGATAGTCCCATCCCCGGGTATCGCAGCACCGTAATAATTTGGTATGTTTCTCCGTGCAACTCAGTAGTTTATGAACTATTGCAGTATGTGTATCCCCTGGTATGCATTAGTGTCAGTAATATGGTCCTTGCTCTGGGTATCCCATGGCCTTAATAATTTGGTATGTTTTTCTAGACATCCCAGAAGTTTATGAACTTAGATCAGGATATCCCATGACCTTAGTTCTTGTTATTATAAGATATGTGTGGAATAACTGCTTCTATATAGTAATTAACCTTCCATTGGGGAATCTCGTTTGTTTTAAGAAGGAAGTCATTGTGTTCTTCGCATTAGATGTTAATTATTGGTTTAACCTCCATGTTAATTATCCAGCAGGGTAACCCTGTTATGCCAGATTCTGCAAGGGATCCATTTGTGGCCTCCCAGGCCTCCTTCATACACACTTGTCGCCCTTGTGACCCACTTTATTGAACGTGGGGGGTGTAGTGGGAATGCAGTTAAAGTCACTGTCAGAGGTCACAGGAGGAACAGCCAATGAGCTGTCAGTAAATACAAAATTGATTAATTGATGCACAGACAGGCTTGTTATGCTAGAAAGTCAGTAGATAACAGAAATATATCAATTCCGTTTATTATAATTCTTTTGTTTTGCTAAAAAGAACACTAGTGCGGTCACATGTCTGCGGTACATACCGTGAAATTGCCCGTGTTTATTATTTAAATTTTCTCAAGTGACACTGTATCCTATATTATGTATACATTTTATTATATTTTATTATGTTATACAGTTTTTATGAAGGTTTTTTCACTTTAACTTACGAATAGCTATATAACGTTGCGACAGATGTGTTCAAATTTTTTATTTAGCTTATGCGGTGGCGGTGAACCATCATCCAGGGACTGGCACCGGAGGCACCGGAGATCATACACACCATCACCCACATCCAGATGGAAACACTCATTGTGCCCAAAACAGTGATTGTGGAAGCTGTAACGATGCTACTCTGACAGCTGTTTGTGTCGCTGGTGTGTGCAAATGTGAAAATACTACTACGGGTAGGTTTTATTTTAACTAAGGCAATTCAGCCACATTTGTTTGTGGAAATAAAATCAAATTTGGCATTTTCATTTTCCAAAAAAATAAAATAATAATAAAAAAGGCATACATACATACATACATGCATACATACATGATGTTCGTCCATCGCTCAGCGAAGATGACCATGACATCATGCTCTATGTAGTTGACTGGGTTCGGTGTGTCCGAAGGTGACTCGTCAGTCCAATTCGGGCACGAAAATGTCTGCCACAGGTCGGGCACCTGTGTTCAGTGTCTGTAGTTGAGATGCGTACGTCTCTTCTTGCACTCCTCCAACTGTCTCTGCTGTCTCTGGATTTCTGGCTCCTGTTGATATTGCTGTTCTCCATGCTGTGTGGTTTTTCACCAATTCCTCCCATGTGTCTGTGCCAAATCCAAGTGACTTCAGGGATGCTTTCAGACTGTCTTTGAAGCGTTTCCGCAAACCGCCTAAGGACCTAGTCCCAGCAGTTAGCTCACCAAACAGAAGTTGTTTGGGGATCCTTCAGTGTATCTGGCATGCGGCAGATGTAACCAGGCCAACGTACTTGTGATCGCTGGAGGATGACATATATCTAGGGGAGTTTTGCTCGAGTGAATACATATCAGTGTCTGGGATTTTGTCTTGCCACTTGATATTCATCACCTTGCGAAGGCAGGTCAAGTGAAAGTGGTTCAGTCGTCTGGCGTGTCTGGCATAAACTGCCCATGTTTCGCAAGCATATAGCAATGTTGTGATGACGACAGCCCTGTAGACACTTATCATTGTTACGAGATGTATGCCGCGACGTTTCCATACTGTAGTAGGTTGTAGTCTCCCAAATGCAGCACTGGCTTTTGCTATACGACAGTTGATTTCATCATCTATGTGAACTGCTCTCGACAGGGTGCTACCAAGGTAATGTATGTAAAACACACGCACGCACGTACGCACGTACGCACACATACATACATACATACATACATAAAGTTAAACGTTAAAAAGTAGAGTGAAACATTTCTCACAATTTCATAGTAAAAATTATCTAAACAATATCGCTGTGAAGTTATCAGATATATAACACTCTACTTTATCAAAAAATCGCTAAAAAGCGTAATAAACCCTACAGCACACAGCAAGAAAGGGGAAATATTTGTATAAAACCATTTGAAACATGAAATAAAACGAAGATATATGTTTGTAGGTAAGCGTCAGAACAGTTGCCATAGTAACCACCAGTGTGACGGAGGGTGTCCTGCAGGCCAAAATGGCGTGTGTAATAATGGTCATTGTGAATGTGGGGATCATGGTAAACGTGCAGGTAAGTTTTGGCATATTTAAAAGCAATTTCTCAAATTAAGAAACTTTAATGTTCCAAGTATGTTCATTAAGAAACAATGTTTAAGTACAGATATGTCCACTATGCTATGTTCATCATGAAATATTAATGTTCAAAATATATTCATCATTAAACAGAAATGTCTTAAGGATGTTACTCAAGAAACTAAAATGATCCCTATGCGTTCGTTGAGAGAGTGTTATGTTCCAAATACTAGTATTTTGAATTAAGCTGACGTTCCCTTTTAAATTAGTTCATTAAAAATAATAATGATCAAAATTATCAAAATACGTTCATTAAGAAACAGTTGTATGCTAAATAGAATTATCAACAAGCAGCAATGTACACAACACATTTATTAAGAAACAGTGATATTCTCAATAGAATCATCAACAAACAACCATATACGCAATACGTTCATTAAGAGACAGTGATATCTAAAAAGAATCATTAACAAGCAGCAATGTACACAATACATTCATTAGGAAACAGTGATATTCTCAATAGAATCATCAACAAACATCAGTGTGCACAATACATTCATTAAGAAACAGTGATATTCTAAACAGAATCATCAACAAACAGCAATGCGCACATTACGTTCATTAAGAAACAGTGATATTCTAAACAGAATCATCAACAAACATCAATGTGCACATTACGTTCATTAAGAAACAGTGATATTCTAAACAGAATCATCAACAAACATCAATGTGCACAATACATTTATTAAGAGACAATGATATTCTAAACAGAATCATCAACAAACAGCAATGCGCACATTACGTTCATTAAGAAACAGTGATATTCTAAACAGAATCATCAACAAACATCAATGTGCACAATACATTTATTAAGAGACAATGATATTCTAAACAGAATCATCAACAAACATCAATGTGCACAATACATTTATTAAGAGACAATGATATTCTAAACAGAATCATCAACAAACAACAATGCGCACATTACGTTCATTAAGAAACAGTGATATTCTAGATAGACTCATCAACAAATAGCAATGCACACACAACACGTTAATTAAGAAACAGTGATAGTATAAATAGAATCATCAACAAACAGCAATACATACAATACATTCAATAAGAAGGAGTGATATTCTAAATAGAATCATCAACAAAGAGCAATGCACACACAATACGTTCATTACAAAACAGTGATATTCTAAACAGAATCATCAACAAACAGCAATGCACACATAATACGTTAATTAAGAAACAGTGATATTCTAAATAGAATCATCAACAAACAACTATACATACAATACGTTCAATAAGAAGCAGTGATATTCTAAATAAAATCATCAACAAAGAGCAATGCACACACAATACGTTCAATAAGAAGCAGTGATATTCTAAATAGAATCATCAACAAATAGCAATGCACACACAACACGTTTATTAAGAAACAGTGATAGTATCAATAGAATCATCAACAAACAGCAATACATGCAATACATTCAATAAGAAGGAGTGATATTCTAAATAGAATCATCAACAAACAGCAATGCACACATAATACGTTCATTAGAAACAGTGATATTCTGAGTAGAATCTTAAACAAACGGCAATGTACACAATACGTACTATTAAGAAACAGTGACATTTTAAAAAGAATCATCAACACAGCAATACACACTAAAAGTTCATCAAAAAACAGTAATGTTCTAAATATTATCAGCAACAAACAGCTTTGCAAACAATACTTTTATTAAGAAACGGTGATATTCTAAATAGAGTCATTAGCAAACAGCAATGTACACAATACGTTCGATTAAGAAACAGTGATATTCTAAATAGTATCATGATCATCAACAAACAGCAATGCACACAATACGTTCATCAAGAAACGTTAATTAAGAAACAGTGATATTTTAATTAAAATCGTAAACAAACAGCAAAAAGCAAATTGCGTTCATTAAGAAACAGTGATATTCTAAATAAAATCGTGAACAAACAGCAGAACACAAACTACGTTCATTAAGAAACAGTGATGTTTTAAATAGAATCATCAACAAACAGCAATGTACACAATACTTTCATTTAGAAACTGATATTCTAAATAGAATCATCAACAAACAGCAATGTACACAATACTTTCATTAAGAAACTGATATTCTAAATAGAATCATCAACAAACAGCAATGCACACGCAATACGTTTATTAAGAAACAGTGTTATTCTTAACAGACGGATCAAGAAACAACAATGCATATAATACGGTCATTAAGAAACAGTAATAATTTCTAAAAAAAGAAAGAGAGAGAATCATCAACAAACAGCAAGGAACACAATACTAGTATGTTCATTATTAAACAGTAATGTTCCAAATTCGTTCTTTAAACAATGATAATGTTCCAAATGCATTTAATAACCACCGGAATTGTCTTTATTCATTGCATTCAGTAAATGAAATAAAATAAGAAAGATAATGTTTATAGCTTGCCATAGTAACCACCAGTGTGACGGAGGATGTCCTGTAGGACAAAATGGCGTGTGTAATAATGGTCATTGTGAATGTGGGGATCATGGTAAACGTGCAGGTAAGTTTTGACATATTTAAAAGCAATTTCTCAAATTAAGAAGCTATAATGTTCCAAGAATGTTCATTAAGAAACAATGTTTAAATACAGCTATGTCCAAAATATGTTTATCATGAAACACTTATGTTCAAAATATGTTCATCATGAAACAGAAATGTCCTAAGGATGTTACCCAAGAAACTAAAATGATCCCTATGCCTTCGTTGAGAGAATGTTATGTTCCAAATACTAGAATTTTGAATTTAGCTGACGTTTCCTTTCAAATTAGTTCATTAAAAATAATAATGATCAAAATTATCAAAATACGTTCATTAAGAAACAGTTGTACGCTAAATAGAATTATCAACAAGCAGCAATGTACACAATACATTCATTAAGAATCAGTGATATTCTCAATAGAGTCATCAACAAATATCAATGTGCACAATACATTCATTAAGAAACAGTGATTTTCTAAAAAGAATCATCAACAAACAATAATGCTCACATTACGTTCATTAGAAAACAGTGATATTCTAAACAGAATCATCAACAAACAGCAATGCACCCACAATACGCTCATTACAAAACAGTGATATTCTAGATAGACTCATCAAAAAAGAGCAATGCACACACAATACATTCATAAAGAGACACTGATATTCTAAATAGAATCATCTAAAAACAACTATACGTACGATACCTTCAATAAGAAGCAGTGATATTCTAAATAGAATCATCAACTAACAACTATACATACAATACGTTCAATAAGAAGCAGTGATATTCTAAATAGAATCATCAACAAAGAGCAATGCACACAAAATACGTTCATTAAGAAACAGTGATATTCTAAATAGACTCATCAACAAAGAGCAATGCACATAAAATACGTTCATTAAGAAACAGTGATATTCTAAATAGAATCATCAACAAACAACAATGCACACATAATACGTTCATTAAGAAACAGTGATATTGTAAATAGAATCATCAACTAACAACTATACATACAATACGTTCAATAAGAAGCAGTGATATTCTAAATAAAATCATCAACAAAGAGCAATGCACACAAAATACGTTCATTAAGAAACAGTGATATTCTAATTAGACTCAGTGTAGTGGTTGTAGGTATATAAGGCCACTTCCAACAGCCTTGCTGTTGGGTTAACCCTTTAGCGACGTGGTTAGAGTGTCCGCCTTCAGATCACGAGGTCTGGGTTCGATCCCCGGTAGAGTCTGTGGTATTTTACTACAATGGCGACGAGGATGGGATTCGAACCCACGCGGGCAATGCCCATTGGATTTCAATGTTTTTCTGCGGTATTTTACTACATCATCAACAAATAGCAATGCACACACAATACGTTCATAAAGAAACAGTGATATTCTAAATAGAATCATTAACAAATAGCAATGCACACACAATACGTTCATTAAGAAACAAACAACAATTTATACAATGCATTCAATAAGAAACAGTGATATTCTAAATAGAATCATCAACAAATAGCAATGCACACACAACACGTTCATAAAGAAATAGTGATATTCTAAATAGAATCCCCAACAAACAACATTACATACAATACATTCAATAAGAAGGAGTGATATTCTAAATAGAATCATCAACAAACCACAATGCACACATAATACGTTCATTAGAAACAGTAATAGTATAAATAGAATCATGAACAAACAACAATTTATACAATGCATTCAATAAGAAACAGTGATATTCTAAATAGAATCATCAACAAATAGCAATGCACACACAATACGTTCATTAAGAAACAGTGATATTCTAAATAGACTCACAACAAACACATTGCACACATAATACTTCATAGAAGACAGTGATATATAAATAGAATCATCAACAAAACAATGAACAATGCGTTCATAAGAAGAGTGATATTCTAAATAGAATCATCAACAAACCACAATGCACACAAATACGTTCATTAGAAACAGTAATAGTATAAATATAATCATGAACAAACAACAATACATACAATACATTCAATAAGAAAGAGTGATATTTTAAATAGAATCATCAACAAACAGCAATGCACACACAATACGTTCATTAGAAACAGTGATATTAATAAATCTATTCATAAAAAAAAAAGAAAAAATCATACAATAAGCAAAGAGTGATATTTTAAATAGAATCATCAACAAACAGCAATGCACACACAATACGTTCATTAGAAACAGTGATATTCTAAGTAGAATCTTATTTTCTAAAAAAAAAAGAGAGAAAATCATCAACAAACAGCAAGGAACACAATACTAATATGTTCATTATTAAACAGTAATGTTCCAAATTCGTTCTTTAAACAATGATAATGTTCCAAATGCATTTAATAACCACCGGAATTGTCTTTATTCATTGCATTCAGTAAATGAAATAAAATAAGAAAGATATGTTTATAGCTTGCCATAGTAACCACCAGTGTGACGGAGGATGTCCTGTAGGACAAAATGGCGTGTGTAATAATGGTCATTGTGAATGCGGGGATCATGGTAAACGTGCAGGTTAGTTTGTGACAGCAATTACTTTGTAAATTTGCAAAATTTAAGAGCAATCTTTCAATTGCATTGTTTCCATTTAGAAACTACGTTCAAGTACATTCATCAAGAAACAGTAATTTTCTAAATATTTTTAACGTGATTCCGTCTTTCCTGATAAACATTTCCTTAAGACTACAGCAATTAAGAGGAAATCCATTTAAAGCAACTAACCTCTAGATTTATCTCAACCACATTTTGGCAGGTCTACGTCGCAGTTTTGTTACATATGTCATGATCTTCAACAAAATCATTTTACAACACACACACACACACACACACACACACACACACACACACACAGAGAGAGAGAGAGAGAGAGAGAGAGAGAGAAAAGAACGACAACAACAAGAACAACATGAGACGGCTTTTGAAAACATGCAAGAACATTTAAGTTTGACGAAACTTTTATACTATAGCAACACAATATTGAGGTCTTTTTACAGTGAATTATTGAAACAGTCGAGTGAAATATATTTGAAAACATCAAAATCAAAAACTCTACTGTGGTAATCTTTAGATATACTGCAGTGTAGTATCTCGAAAATGAACTGAAATAAAAATGTATTAAAATTGTTTTACACTAAAACAAGATATATCCTCTGTAAATTTATTGGTCACAGTGTAATAACATATTTTCTGTCGTCACAGCGAAACGTGCAACATGCCATGGTGGTGGAAGCTGTCCCACTTGTCCAGACGGTAGTAAAGGTGTCTGCAATTCGCACGGCCATTGTGATTGTGGGGACAATGCCGCAGTAGGTAAACGTCAAAACACTTGCCATAGTAACCACCAGTGTGACGGAGGATGTCCTGCAGGACAAAATGGCGTGTGTAACCATGGTCATTGTGAATGTGGGGATCATGGTAAACGTGAAGGTATGTTTGTGACTAGATTTGAAATATTTGAATAACATTGTTCCATATACTGTACTTCCATTAAGAAACAGTAATGTTGCCAGTACGCATACCAAGAAACTGTGATCATGACTGTTCCAAGTATAGTTGTGTTCCAAATACGTTCAACTAGAAACAGTAATGTTCCAAATACGTTCAACTAGAAACAGTAATGTTCCAAATACGTTCAACTAGAAACAGTAATGTTCCAAATATTTTCAACTAGAAACACTAATGCTCCAAATACGTTCAACTAGAAACAGTAATGTTCCAAATACGTTCAACTAGAAACACTAATGCTCCAAATACGTTCAACTAGAAACAGTAATGTTCCAAATACGTTCAACTAGAAACACTAATGCTCCAAATACGTTCAACTAGAAACAGTAATGTTCCAAATACGTTCAACTAGAAACAGTAATGTTCCAAATACGTTCAACTAGAAACAGTAATGTTCCAAATATTTTCAACTAGAAACAGTAATGTTCCAAATATTTTCAACTAGAAACAGTAATGTTCCAAATATTTTCAACTAGAAACACTAATGCTCCAAATACGTTCAACTAGAAACACTAATGCTCCAAATACGTTCAACTAGAAACAGTAATGTTCCAAATACGTTCAACTAGAAACAGTAATGTTCCAGATACGTTCAACTAGAAACAGTAATGTTCCAGAAACGTTCAACTAGAAACAGTAATGTTCCAGATACGTTCAACTAGAAACAGTAATGTTCCAGAAACGTTCAACTAGAAACAGTAATGTTCCAAATATTTTCAACTAGAAACACTAATGTTCCAAATATTTTCAACTAGAAACAGTAATGTTCCAAATACGTGCATTATTAAACCGTAACCCAAGTATATTAATCACGAAACTATAATCTTCATTAAAAATATGTAATAATCGAAATACGTTCATTATAAACAATAATGTTCCAAACACTTTCCTCCAGAAATTATAATGTTCAAAGAACGTTTAAAAGGAAACAGAAATGTTCCAAACACTTTCCTCCAGAAATTATAATGTTCAAAGAACGTTTAAAAGGAAACAGAAATGTTCCAAACAGAAATGTTCCAAATATGTTCATTCAGGGACGACAATGTTCAAATTTATTAGTAATTCTCACTTAAACATATCTACTTAACATAAATGCGCAACATAAAAGGTAATGTCAAAGAGTGTGCAAAATAAATCGAAGGAATAACAGCTATGTACGAGTATTTGAAACCACAGGCGCTTGAAGCTCTGTCAATAGATATATGCGACCATATCCCACCCACCTAATATACTAAAAGATACGCCTTGCATAAAGCAACAATTAAAGGTAGAAATCCGAAAAAGTAAGTAAGTAGAGTTATGGTCCCTCTACACTACCCTTCCTCTCAATGTCCTATATTACAGCATACAAGTTGTCATAATTCTCTACATTCTTAATTCTTTACAGTAGTTTTAGACATGATGCCATTGCCAATAATAATAATAATAATAATAATAATAATAATAATAAAATAAATCAATCAATAAATGAATAAATGGGGAAGACTCAGGAAGGCAGCATATGCCGACCAAAGCGTGTGTGTGAGGCAGAGGCGGGGGTGGAGGCGAGGGTGCATAAAAAATCACACAGCACATTTTGTATGTTTTTAAAAATGTTGAGAAATGAACTTTAGATTATTTCGATGTCTTTTTCAGTATGTAAGCATTGGTTAAAACTGAAGTAAATCTAAATCATATTTAACTTATTACATTTCAGCTTAGACATGCACTCCAGTTGATGCATCCCCAGATTGCCATGAGAAAAGACTTTGCAAATATAACTGAACGGTGTTTTAATAAAGTTTCATTTTAAGTTACACTATTTACTTCTTTTATTTACCTGGTAGTTAAGTCCAATGTACAGGTGGATGTAGCTGAATAAATATGTTCTGTCCAGCTGATTAAACATGGAGTTCTTCAATATTATTATTATATATTCCAGCTGATTATACATGGAGTTCGTTCGACGTTATATATTCTAATATACTTGTCTCTGTTAAGGTATCCGATCCACAAATAGGAAAATTTTGATGCCTGGTGACCCCATGATTTTTTGTATCATTTGAAAGAGTTGTGTCTGCTGAACAAGAATAAGTAAATAAGTTGACCATAAATGACATGCAAAAATCATTTTGTCCATTTTTTTTACTGCAAATGATAAATCTTACACTGTAATAGACTGGGTTTCTGTTGAAGTAGATCCCTATCACTGAAAAAGAAAATTTCTATCATATCTTTTTGGTCATGTAATTTATATTTGCTTTTTCAGTAAACAATGCACTTTCAAATGATACCAAAATTATAAGCTTACCAGGCATCAATATTTGATATAATTATCTTAATAGCACTGTTATATGGAACTTGCTTATTTGCGGATCGAATACCTTAAAATACGGTTATGCTAGAATGACGTCACGTAAGATCGTGCGGTGACGTCAGTGTTTTTGTTGCGACCTAGAAAGACCGCTACTATATTTCATCTGCAGTAACTGTTTTATAGCAAAAGAGAATTTTAACACTATTTACGCAAGATGGGCGGTTATACGTCGGGCGTAATAGTTTCACGAGGGCGCAAATTCAAGCTGATTAGACATGGCGTTCACATAATGTTATTATAGAGATCTAGATCTATATTCCAGCGGATCAGAAAATGAGTTCCCTCAATGTTATCATATATTCCAGCTGATTAGACATGGTGTTCGTTCAGTGTTATTATATATTCAAGCTGATGAGACATGATTGAAGTTCACAAAATAGTATTACATATTCCAGCTGATTAGAAAAAGAGTTCACTCAATCTTATTATATATTCCATCTGGTTAGACATGGAGGTTCACTCAATGTTAGGCCTATTTTATTACGGAGTCGGTAACAAAGTGTTTGAGGAGTGTTGCACATTATTTCATTACCTCTCATAAACAGACTCAATCAAACCTAGTCTTAAACCGCCTCGATAGGCTAATGCACAGGAGTCTGAAATTCTATCAATAAGACCACAGAAGTCTATCTTTACAAAAAATACCCCCTATATATATAAAATAAACACCAGGAATGAAATGTCAAAAACCCAGGGTCCCCTGAAAATACGCACGGAACACAGGGTGATAGCAATTTAGCGAGCGTAGTTAAGAAATAACACTAAAATACAGCTACCACACTCAACAGCATTCAAATCTGATACACTTTACAAGAGTCAGGAATGAGGTGTCGAGGGTCATTAATATAACTTGTAGAATTTCCTTCACAATCGACCTAAATAAATTATGTATAAACTAAACCTAGTCTGCTAATATTTTGCTTGGTTCCGTTGAATACCTCCAGAAGAAATTTTAAAATAGGTTTATTTACCACCGAATACCAATGATCTAAGCTTGCTATTTGAGCCGTGCCATGGGAAAACCAACACAGTGGCTTTGCGTCCAGCATGGATCCAGACCAGCCTGCGCATCCGCGCAGTCTGGGAAGGATCCATGCTGTTCGCTAACAGTTTCTCTAATTCCAATAGGCTTTGAAAGCGAACAGCATGGATCCTGACCAGACTGTGCGGATGCGCAGGCTGGTCTGGATCCATGCTGGTCTCAAAGCCACTATGTTGGTTTTCTCATGGCACGGCTCATTTTCTTTCGTGTCTCAATCAGTCAGTCTCTCTGAACCCTTAGCCTGCTGGCGGGTGCGCAGGCTGGTCTGGATCCATGCTGGTCGCAAAGCAACTATGTTGGTTTTCTCATGGCGCGGCTCAAAGAGTGACAAAGATCAAAAACTTATAGTGGGATCATTCCAATTGGAAAAACTTTCCAGTTGCAAAATTTTGGTTGCTCTGCTTATAAGTGCACCTGAACTATGTGTGTAACAATCCTGTATTCTAGCATAAAACTGCTGTTCTTGTCACATTTCAGTGGTGTTTTAACAAGAGAGAAAACGTGTGTTAACAGAGAGATTCTCGCGCTCACGGCTGTTATAACACTTTTATATATGCGCGTTTCGTGGCAAAGTGTAAACATATTTCGGACCCAAAACGGATAATTGAAATGGAAAATGACGTCAACGTGAAAAAAACAGCGCATTTCATGGAAATCTAATGACGTTGAGGCAGAATGTATTCATTTATAAGTTTTCTCCGCGTTTTATGCTAGAATAGCGTTAGCCCTACGGGCTCGGGCACCAACCAATCCCTCGGGATTCTGCAGACGTTATAACACGAAAAAAACACAGACATTTGATATTTGCCAAATTGTCTTTTAGCTATCAGTCGAGTCGGAGCGATTCCAAAGTTGAGGTTCAATGGTGGAGGAGGTGGGAGCCTTCCACAGCTATCCATGTTTAACCCGAAAGAGCGTACTCTTTCTCCACATTATAATTAGTACACTGTTTTATCACACAAATCCAATTGGATTAAAGACAATATGCAAGAGAAAAATTATGTGCATAAACATTTGATAATATCTAAATACGAACTATCTGTACTTATCTCGCACAGACTGAAAATTAGTGATAAAGGTCAAAATGCCAAAGTCCTAGTTTGCAAAGATATCGTTATCCAAAGGGAGGAGTGTTCAATTAAATCATTAAAAATAACAAGACCGTCTTCTATAAAATATATGAGCCGTGCCATGCGAAAACCAACATAGTGGCTTTGCGACCAGCAGGATCCATGCTGTTCGCTAACGGTTCCTCTAATTGTAATAGACTATGAAAGCGAACAGCATGGATCCTGACCAGACTGCGCGGGTGCGCAGGCTGGTCTGGATCCATGCTGGTCGCAAAGCCACTATGTTGGTTTTCTCATGGCGCGGCTCATATTATTGGTTGTGTTTGTAATTCCGAAGGCTACCATATCAGTTATGAAGTATTCCTTATTACAGTCATATACTTGATAAAACATCAACAGGAATAAAGGGTCAAAACATTACGAAAAGTCCAACTTTATTTATCGAGAAATGTATATATGCAAAACCTTAAAAATATACAATGATAATAATATCAAAACATTCGTTTTCGCACTGAAACTTCATAATTCTGCAACAACGAATTTTCTACATACACGTCCGTGATAATCAAGAAGTTGTAGTTCATATTGCCCATAATACGTTTTATACGAAGTTGATGTAACTGCAATACCACGTTTCCAACAAGCCACGCCATAGCATTCAGCCTCTGTCGGTAATGTTTTTGAAATACTAAAATCACTCGTATTTATTAAATGAATCCCCTTGACACCGGCCTCGTTAACATACAAGTCAGTATTATTAACATTAGACGCACACACATCTCGTGGACCTTTCTCTAACTTCAATACTGCTGTGCAAGTTCTCTTATCTGGGTCAAACAGATTTAAATTGTTTTTCAGATCTGCTAAAACAATAAATCCATTACCTAAAACAGTAATGTTACTACCACTAAAAAACTGGCTGTCTTTTTTTAATAATCAACAAACTTACCACTGTTCTTGTATGACATTTTATTATGAATATACCGGTAGTTCTATATGCATTTTTTTTATATTTAGTAAAGTGAAATACAATAGATGAGGCAAACGCATCGAGATAATTTCTGTGAAATCAAATCAGATCCTGGACACTGGTTTCCTGGTGGTCTTGTCTTTTTAGTTTGATGAAAAGATCACGAAGTGAAGATATCTGTTGAAAGGAAGACTGTTACAGTGTTTCTGTTCAGTTGTCATAGAAACTACATTGCTACAGGGCTCCAGTTCATTTAGCTATCTTGGTAAAGATGTCAATGGTGATTTCTTTGACCTTTAAATGAAATAACCGCCTATGGTTGCTGACGTACAGCGGACGACAGACACAGCTCGATCTCAGCTAATCGGAGTCAATGGTTCTGGCGAGATAAAAAGCAGTTAGACAGAGTGAATAGTTCAGTTGAATTTAAAAAATGCAGCGAACTGGACCCAATGTTTAAGGTGAGACGAAAAGCAGCTAACCGGAGTCAATGGCCAAGGAGAAATAAAAAGCAGCTAACCGGGGCCAATGGTTGGAAAGAGATAAAAAGCAGCTAACCGGGGCCAATGAGTCGATGAAGGAAAAGCAGTTAACCGGTGAAATAAAAGAAGTTAACCAGACTAAATGGTTAAAGTGATATTAAAAGCAGATGTGAAGACAGAATCATTTATAAAGGACTGCAATATTGATATATGTGTCGTAACAAAATTATGCAACAGCTCAGCTTTCGAGAGACATGTGAATATGAACAAGTCGTGTCTCCTTCGAATAATTCATTTCAACTAGACTCAAATAGACAATAAATATAACTAGAGTTGTCACAGGAGTGACGAATTATACCCCCCAAATATGGCCTTGTCACAGAACTAAGCCAATGTCAAAGCTGCACTTGCTTGACCTTTGACCTACTGACCTCAAAATCAATAGAGGTCACCTGCTGGTCATGATCAACCTCCCTATGAAGTTTCATGATCCTCAGCCCAAGCGTTCTCAAGTTATTGTCCGGAAAATGTTTAAATGACCTTTGACCTTTGGAACCAAAAATAATTACGGGTCATCTGCTGGTCATCCTCCCTATTAAATTTCGTGATCCTAGTCCCAAGCGTTGTGAAATTATTTTCCGAAAACCGTTTTAGTGTTCCGGGTCACTGTGACCTTGACCTGTGACCTGCTGACCTCAAAATCATTAAGGATAATCTGCTGGTCATAACCAACCTCGCTATCAATTTTCATGATCATAGGTCCAAACGTTCTAAAGTTATCATCCGGAAACCGTTTAACTGTTTCGTGTTATTGTGACCTTGACCTTTGACCTACAAAGCTCAAAATCAAACATGACCTGTATTTAATCATGTTACACCAGTGTACAAAAATTTAAGATCCTAGACCCAAGCGCTCTCAAGTTATCATCTAGAAACCGTTTAACTCTTCCGAGTCACTGTGACCTTTCCCTTTGACCTACAAACCTCAAAATCAAATTTGACCTGTATTTCATGATGTTACACCTGTGTACAAAAATACATGATCACTGGCCCAAGCGTTCTCAAGTTATCATCCGAAAACTGTTTAACTGTTCAGGGTCACTGTGACCTTGACCTTTGACCTATTGACCGCAAATTCAAACTTGACCTGTATTTTCTGATGTTACACCTGTGTACCAAAAATTATTCAAATCGGTCAAGCCTTTCATGAGTTATCATCCGGAAACCACAAAAACCAACGGACCGACGAACCGACCGACCAACCGACCGCCAAGCTTACTCCTATATACCCACCAAACTTCGTTTTGTGGGGGTATAATAATTATGAATACATCTATATTCGGCAAATAACTGTAGAGAAGATATCTATTTAGTTAAAGTGTCTTTCGCTGAATGAACATCAGATGCAAATTTTACGCTGAATCATGTGCGTGAAATTAGCCAGAGCAGCCAGAGTTGAGCCATAGTTTAGCCAGAGTAGCCAGAGTTCAGCCAGAGTTTAGCCAGAGTAGCCAGAGAAGTCAGAACTTTGGTTACTCTGGCTAGCCAGAGTAGCCAGAGTTCAGCCAGAGTAGCCAGACTTCAGCAAGAAAAGCCCGAGTTTCTAGGATGTTAAAATGTTCTGGCTACTCTGGTCAGGCTAGTATCCAGAATAGCCCGAGTCACCCGGATTTTATTTGCTCTGGTTAGTCTGGCTGGCTAGAGTAGCCAGAATTTCTAGGATTTTAAGAGTAGCCAGAGTAACCTAATTCACAAAACATTTTCCGTCTTAGCTGAGTCTGATTATGAACTTAATATATCATTTCTATCTAAATAGCATGTTTAAACTGAATTTCAAGTTAATAACTATTTTCAAGTGGCTATTTAGAGTAGCCAGAGTAGCCAGAACTCTTGTTACTCTGTCTGGCCAGAGTAGCCAGAGTTCAGCCAGAGTAGCCAGAGTTCAGCCATAGTAGCAAGAGTATCTAGGATTTTAACATGTTCTGACTACTCCGGTCAGCCAGAGTATCCGGAGTAGCCCGAGTCACCAGGATTCCATTTGCTCTGGTTATTTTGGCTGGCCAGAGTAGCCAAAGTTTCTAGGATTTTAACATGTTTTTGCTACTCTGGTCAGCCAGAGTAGCCAGAGTAACCAGGTCCCAAGTTCACAAAATCTTTTCAGTCTTTGCTGAATTTGATCATGAATTCTAATAATTGAGCCGTGCCATGAGAAAACAAACATAGTGGCTTTGCCACCAGCATAGATCCAGACCAGCCTGCTTTGTTGGTTTTCTCATGGCGCGACTCATAATATGTCATTTCTATCTAAAAAGCATGTTTAAAACTGAATTTCAAGTTAATAACTATTTTCATGTGGCTATTTAGAGTAGCCATGGTAGCCAGAACTCTGGTCACTATGGCTGGCCAGAGTAGCCAGAGGTCAGCCAGAGTTTAGCCAGAGAAGCCATAGTAGCCATAAATCTGGTTACTCTGGCTGACCAGAGTAGCCGAGTAACCAGGATGTCAATTGCTCTGGCTACTTTGGCTAGCCAGAACTGCCAGAATTTCCGAGATGTCCACTGGTTCTAGCTACCCTAGCTAGCCAGAATAGCCAGAGAAAATACTGTAATACCTATTGCGAAATGACCCTTTTGGTACTCTCAGATTTGATTTTTTAGTGTTTTATATGTATTAAGTGTATCATCGTACCATCGAGCATCGCGGTTTAGTATTAAACAAAGGGTCACGACTGTCCAAACGGAACGCCATACATAACAGTGTGAAAATGGTGAAAAGTCAATTTACATTATTGAACAAAATTCCATTTGATAGGTAAGACTAAGTCAGATTAAACTATACTTGAATTTTTTTAGCTCGTGTCACTGTGTGACAAGGTGAGGTTTTGTGATCAACTTTTGTCTTGTCTATCAGATTGAGTCAGGCTCTTTGACTGAACTCAGTACATATTCCATTTTATATTGTAAAACCTTAAAAATCTTCTCAAGTATCACAAGACCCAGAGCTTAGATATTTTGCAAGAAGCATTGGCAAGTACATCTCTTTCAAAATTGTTCAAATCATGGACTCCGGGGACATATTGGATCTGCCTTGGGGCTTTAAGTTTCACATAGAGTAATATATTAAATCCTATAAAAATATTCCTTTAGGCCCAGACTATATATATTTTGTATGTAGCATGGCCTAATGAATGCATCTCTTAAAATTGAGCAAATCATGCCCCCTGATGTCAAAATTGCCCCCGCTTGTGCTAATGAGCTTGCAAAGTCTTACAGGAAAATCTTTTAAAATCTCAAAAGAATTGCAATGACAAGAGTTAAGATATTTTACATGTTCAAATCAAAATGGTTCCTACTTAGTTTTATATAGAACAAGAGCTGTCCGTAAGACAGCGTGCTCCACTATTCGGGGACAGTAAAATGAATATATGTCTGAATAAGAGACTTCTACTTTAAAAGGAAGATACACGAAGGGGCAAAATTCCATCAAATACACAAATTAGAGTTATTAGGATTGATACAACACATGCAGATGATGATTGTAAAGATATTTTTGAGTTTCAAGTTATTATCTTATATAGTACCAAAGTTATGTCCAGAAAACGAAGTTTGTTTAAAAAAAATAAGTATAAAAGGGGCACAATTTGGTCAAAAATACAAATCAGAGTTATGGGGATTGTTACCAAAGATATGTCTATAAACGAAGCTTTCGAAAAAAATTAAGACGAAAATAATTCCAAGTAAACTCCTTGGTGACCTTGACCTTTGGCATAATGGGCGTAGCCCCTGCATATACTATGTTTGTATGCTGTACAATGTTTATGTAAACTAACAGTAAGATATAAGCAAAAGTAACAAAGATATGACAGAAAAACAAAAGTTGCCGAAAAACTTTAACCTTAGAAATAACCTAAGTATAACACCTTGGTGACCTTGACCTTGAGTATAATGGGCTCAGCTCCTACAAATATATTGTTTGTATACTGGACAAAATTTATGTGAAGTTACAGTAAGATATAAGCAATAGTAACAAAGATATGACAGAAAAACAAATGTTGCCGAAAAACTTTAACCTTAAAAATAACCTAATTTTAACACCCTGGTGACCTTGATCTTGTGTATAATGGACTCAGCCCCTACACATACATTGTCTGTATACTGGATAATGTTTATGTGAACTTACAGTAACATATAAGCAATAGTAACAAAGATATGACAGAAAAACAGAGGTTGCCGAAAAATTTTAACCTTAAAAATAACCTAAGTATAACAGCTTGGTGACCTTGACCTTGGGTATAATGGGCTCAGCCCCTACACATACATTGTTTGTATACTGGACAATGTTTATGTGAAGTTACAGTAAGATATAAGCAATAGTTACAAAGATATGACAGAAAAACAAAGGTTGCCGAAAAACTTTAACCAAGAAGGGTCACGCCGACGCCGACGCCGACGCCGACGCCGGAGCGAGTAGTATAGCCCCCCTATTCTCCGAATAGTGGAGCTAAAAAACATGATTTACTTATATAGCAAAAATCTTTTTCAGAGCCACAAGGGTAAGAGCTAAAATATTTTGCATGTAAATTAGCAAAATTTATAATGGAGTTCTTTCAAACTTGATTGAATCACCACCCCTAGGGCAATATTAGTCTCTCTCTGTGGATTATCAATATACTTCTAATCTTATCCAATATAAGTTTAAAATTTCCAGAATGCCCAGAATGTAGCGTTAACTATTACAAATTGTGAATTTTTACTATGACTGTCATAACCGACAAGGTCCAGGTTAAGCGATTCAGGACCTTATTCAGGACCATATGGGTCCTCTTGTTTATATTGATATCATAAACAATTGCAGTGAATTCCATATAACTTTGAGTGTAAAAATAAAGAATATTTATTTGAAGGCTTCTGGTTTTGTATTTATTAAACTTCAGTGTTTGCCTTGAATTTGTACCAAATAAATTAGCTTGAAGATATAATATAAAGAAACTGGAGAATAAAGTTTTCATACTTGTTAACAGCAACCAATTCCTGAAGTTTGCATTTTAAAGTTGTGTCAGTTGACCAAAGGTTGACATGTGAACACATACACCTAAAGCGGCTTAATAACGGTATTTCATCTAAACCCTTGGAAAAAGGTAGGTTCCTGTGACATGCCAATCACAACGCAAAATGCCATTCAAAAATTGATTGTGGTCACCTTATGCCATCAGACAATCAACATTCCGTGTTGTATTAACTCGGTATTACTTGTGTGTGTGTATGAAACGATATTGACTGTGTTTGGATTAAACAGTTATAGGACTGCTAACTGATAAGTAAGACAATTCTTTGAAGTCCGTTTGATGGATCACTTGATACATGAAACACTAAAAATCAACCCTGAGGGTAAAAAAGGGTCATTTCGCAACATGTTAAAGCCCTAGAAACTCCGGCTACTCTGGCAGAAGTCCGTTTTATGAATCACTTGATGAATCACATAAAACACAAAAAAAAGATCAAACCTGAGAGAACCAAAATAGTCAAGAATCTTCTCACACCTTTCAAATATAGCTTCCGTTCCAAACATAGCTGTGAGGCTCAACTATTATCATTTACACAAGAATCTGGAAACAAACAAACTCTGGCTACTCTGGCAGAAGTCCGTTTTATGAATCACTTGATGAATCACATAAAACACAAAAAAAATCAAACCTGAGAGAACCAAAATAGTCAAGAATCTTCTCACACCTTTCCAATACAGCTTCCGTTCCAAACATAGCTGTGAGGCTCAACTATTATCATTTACACAAGAATCTGGAAACAAACAGGTCTCACTGTAATGGATTTCTCGAAAGCTTTCGACAAGATCGATCATCAACTCCTTCTCTATGAAATCGTGAAACTTTGTGTCTACAGAATCTATCTTTCCTGGATTCAATCTTTACTTAGTAACCGTTCTCAATCTGTAGTAGTTTAAGGCTCACACTCTTTACCTGTTCTATCAAGGGGGGGGGGGGGGGGGGGGGGGTCCTCAAGTTTCAGTGTTGGGTCCTTGTCTCTTCCTTTGTTTTATCAATGACCTTCCTGACTCTGTTAAAGGTAGAATACGCTTATTTGCTGATGACATACCTCAACATAGACTCGTTAATATACTCTTACTAAGTTCAAGATGATTTGACAAAAAGAAGAAGGAAGAATGGGAACGTAACTGGTCTATTGAATTCAAGCCTGATAAATGCGAAGTAATAGGAATCTCAAAAAGAGAGAAAAAATTTTATCATTCCATATAAATTACTTAATCAAGAACTAAAAACTACAGGAAATGCTAAATATCTTGGGATTACTATTAGTGGTGTCTTGACTTGGAAACACATATTGAAATTACATCTTCAAAAGCTAGTAACACTCTCAGATTTATAAAAAAATGTATGTACAATGTAATAACAATAATATTAAAGAAACTGCCTAAAAACATACGTTCGCCCACAATTAGAATACTGTTACTATTGTATCCATTGCAGAAAAAACTTAGTATATGAGATCATTATCATTATTATATTATCATCATCATCATCATCATCACCTTCATCATCATCATCATCATCATCATCATCATCATCATCATTATTATTATTATTATAAAATTGATATTACTACATGGAATCAAAGTGTTATCGTTTATTCCGGCTACTTTTAAGAAAGTTGTTCACTCTATAGTTAACATTTTCTATGGTTTAACATTTTACACTGACGCTTCTATCATTTATTCCGCCAAATCTCAAGCTAGGTTACATACATATACTGCTGTGTGGTTTCATGTTGTTGTTTTTTTGGAGTATGTGGGTGGGACGAGGGAGCGTTCATAGAACTGGGCATTTAGAAAATATATATGGTCTTACCTTGTCTAATCTATACAACTTTCAAAGTTCCTCTAAGGTTTCTTTCTGTACGGTACAAGTTTCTAAATAATGTCTTGCCAAGGTCGAGTGTTTTTTTTTTTAATTTTTATTTGTGTGATAGTATTTCTATATTTATATGGACACAAGTTTGGAACGTCTGTAGTTCGGGTAACAATTTTTTCTACAGTGTAAGCCTAGAACCCTGATTTTTCAAAACTTCATACTATACTTAGATATTTAACTATAACTGAACAGAAAACATGTCAAAAAGAGTTGGAGAGGACATTGTTATCGGTATTGAGTCGTGACTGAACTCTTCACATCACAGTTCAGAAATTTTCCCGGAACATTGCAATGTTTTAGACGCGATGGAAAATCTGGCAATGTTGTTGGTGTCTTTATCTTAGTTAACAAAAGTTTTGACAGCATGCAGCCCGCAGAGCTAACCATTGAGATGCTTTGGATCCGAGTTAAAGCTAGTGGAGCCTCAGACCTCTATATTGGAGCATTGTATTGCCCTCCAAATATGAATTAACCTGAATACTTTTTATTAACTAGTTTCCTATCCCAGATCCCAACTGGGGCAAGTATTTAGCTTGGTGGCGATTTTAATCTTGCCGGTGTAACATTAAATACTGACCCCGTTGAAAATAGACCCAATGGGTCCTTTTTCAACGTTGAGAATTGACCCCATCAACATTTCAACATTAAATTTTGAGCAAAAGGTCCTTTTTCAACGTTGAGAATTGACCCCATCAACATTTTAACATTAAATTTTGATCAAAAGGTCATTTTTCATCGTTGAGAATTGACCCCGCCAACATTAATTTTTGATCAATGGGGTCAGTTTTCAACGGGGTCAATATCTAATGTTACACCGGTATTGACTGGGAGAATAATGCAGTAACATATCAGCAACTTCAAAACCCAAATTATGCAATCAAATACTTGATTTGGCAAATAACAACCTTTTCGACAGTAGCAATTTCCTGGACCTGTTTTTCACAAACAACAGCTCTTTGATGAATACAACCAAGGTCATCCTTGGAATATCTGACCACGAGGCTGTCTATGTGGAAGCTAGTTTAAGGCCACACAGGACACCAAAAGTGAAGTGGAAAGTGTCCTTATATATTAAAGCGAATTATAATTGACTGCAAGATGAGTTTCAGAAGATCCATACAGAGATGTCCAACATATAAAAGGCCTCCATAGATACTCTCTGGTTCAAGTTCAAAGAAAATGTAATTCGCATCACGGATAAATTCATCCCAACTAAAATGTTAAGAGAAAGTCACAAGAGGAAGTCTTTGATAGATCATAAAGTGAAGGCTGCCATCAGGAAAAGATGAAAGGTGTACACCAAGAAGAAGAAAACTGGTAAAGAATCTGTAAAAATATAAAAAAAAGCTAAACAAATGACGCAAAATTAGAAAGGAGTAACTATTTCAACTATGTGAATCACCTGATAGAAGTGAATGATGACGTCGATGATGATAAACAGCCTAAGCAGAAGAAATTTTGGAATTCCATCAAGTCCCTCCGGAAAGACAACACCGGTATCTCTCCACTCAAAGACAAGGACAGACTGTTTAATTCAGATAAAGATAAAGTCAACATCCAAAATAGACAATACATGTCGGTTTTCACTAAGGAATCTGAAGGTGACATCCAAAGTCCAAATGGAACATAATATTCTGACATGGATAAGATCGAGATCAAGAAAGAGGGCATCTTGAAGCTGCTTAATAATGTAGATCCCAGAAAGTCTTCTGCTCCCGACGGTATGTCGGTTAGGATACTGAGGGACTGTGCCGATCACTTAGCTCCAATCTTGACTATGAGATTCAAGTGCTCATTTAGTGGCGGAAAGATTCCAGATGACTGGCAACTAGCAAACGTCACAACGATTTACAAAATGAGAGCCAGACAAGACCCGGCTACTTATAGACCTGTATATTTAACAAGCCTCTGTTGTATGATATTACAGCATGTCATAGTGAGTCAGACATAGAAGCACCTGGCCAAACACAATATATTGCATGACTACCAGCATGGTTTCAGGGCGAAGAGGACCTTCGAAACTCAGCTATTAACACTCGTACATGAGCTAGCGTCATCACTGGACAAGCACATCCAGACTGACATGATCATATTGGATTTTAGCAAGCGTTTGATCGTATCCCCCATCAGCGTCTTTTAAGAAAAGATCCAACACTATGGCATGAGGGGCTCCACATATGACTGGATAGCGTCCTTTCTACACCACAGGTCACAGAAGGTACCCGTTCAATGTCAAAAGCTCCGATGCGGTCCCTGTCGTTAGCGGGGTTCCACCAGGATCGGTCCTAAGTCCCTTAATATTCTTGACATTCATCAACGACCTTCTTGAATGGCTCCATTCAAAGACACGCCTCTTCGCAGACGACTGCATACTTTACCGCCAGTTCAGGTCCGTACGAGACCAACGGCTACCACAGGAGGATCTGGATGCACTTGCCAATTGGTAGGCTACGTCGGGTATGGACTTTCCCCCCGAGAAATGCAGCGTCTTCAGAGTGGCAATCTTGAGTCAAGTCACCATTCATTGAAAACTACATCTTTAAAGGAATTACTCTTGGTCAGGAGCAGACATCTAAGTACCTGGGTGTAGATCTAAAATCAGACCTATCATTGAATACACATATTGATAGAGTGACAAAGAAAGCCTCCATCATTCTTGGCGAAATCTGCGTACAGTATATAACACCAGCAGAGAGACTGAAACCAGAGCATACATCTCCCTGGTCAGATCAAATCTTGAGTACTGCTGCACTATTTGGAATCCCCATCACAAAAGTATGTGAAGAAAGTTGAAATGGTCCAAAGACGAGCAGCAGTTTTGTGACCAACAGATACTGTGAAATCATTAATTTTCACGGGGGACTAATTTTCGTGGATTTCGTGGTTGAGTCGATCCACAAAATTTAATCCCAACCAACAAGTAAAATTCCCATTCTTTTATATTCAAAAGTTGAAATTCACAAATTCACATCCACACGAAATTGCCGATTTGACCAAATCCACGAAATTTCATGCCCACGAAATTAATTGATTTTACAGTATCACAATACCAGCAGCGTGATTGATATGCTCGGATACCAGAAATGGGAATCACTAGAATCACGCCGAATCAAAGTTCTACAAAATTGCAAACCAACTTGTAGACATTGAGGCATAAAATATACCTTACACCAGGGAAGGTCATGCCTAGATCAACTCGTAGTGCTAGATTCCTTCGCTTTTCTACATCTGATGACAAGTACAGCTTCTTTCCGCGCATAAGACCCGTGTGGAATGACAAGTTACCAGCTGAAGTTGCTGAGGCCCCATCTTTGGTATCCTAAAGTTAAGAGTGGACTGAAAGACCTAACCTTCTAGGGGAAAACACTTTAACTGCTTCATTCTCAAAAGACGAGAAAGCTATGTCGGCGGGACCGTGTGTCCTTGTAGCGCCACGCAAGCCGAATTGGTTACTCTGATGGAGTTTAATAGTTGTGCAAGCTTTGTTTTTTCTGGCTTTTACCATTTGGAACCGGTTTTCTGACTTTCGGTTACATCTAAATGTATTCTTTTCTTGTGCACCGTTGAAACATTGTCAAGCCTGACAGCTCAACGCTCTCAATGTAGATGTAGATCTATATAGGGTCGTGTGTTTGACTTTTTGCTATACCGATTTGAATATTTGGACCTCATACAAGTTTTCATCACGGGTACCAATGGGAAATTCACCATTTTGATAACATTTTCGCGGATAGCCTACATTTTTATTTTAATGAAACTATTTAATGTAGGCCTAATCCAACTAATTTTATTCCCATAGACTTTCACTATGAAAACTTCTGTGAGTTCCAAATTTCTCAAATCAGTCTGGCAAAAAAGCAAGCAAGGGGCCCTCTTTTTTTATTTGCCTTCTATATTCTAAAGTTTTGAAAAAAAATCTTGTTTGGTTAAATTCTACATGGATTTATACAAACATTCTATTCTTCCTAACAGTTGTGATAAAAAAAACTTGCAAAAACCTTGAACTTAAATTCCCTTAACTGCGAATATATATGCACATCTGTTGTGCAGAAAAAAAAAAGACGTTAGTAGGGTTAAAAACAGGATAAAACCAAAAAGATATGTACTGGAATTATGGTGTAGACATCAATGTAGCTATTGCTGATTTGAATCCGGAGTCTGTTTCAACACTGACTACCTAGGGAAAAATGAGTTTTTTATAATATTCAGCTGTAGTAGATGGAATCTGAAATACCAGATGATTGTAGTATGTGTCTGGACTGTCTGGTATTGCTTTGGATCAACATCTACATGATAATTAACAATTTTGTTAAATAAAATGAATCTACTATATTGTCTTCTAAATTGCAATGTATTCCAATTTAGGTCTTTTATGATATTTGTGACTGTGCCCGTGGTCTTGCTATAATTATTTGTTACAAATGTTGCATCTTGTCTTTGAATATTTCTAGTTTATCTATATCCTTTTGATGGTAAGAATCCCATACACTAGAAAAGCATCCTAAAGTTGGTCTTAGGGGGCGTGGGCAGTGTTGCATTTTCCATTACTGCCGAGTCTGCAATTTTCACTGTTTGCCTTGTTATCGATGCTTCCGAGAGATCTACTTTCCAGATTTTATTTACTTCACAACAGCGGGTGTTAAGTGCTGTGTGGCGGCCGTAAAAAGTCGCCCCGACTTCATCTCAGTCTTTTCTGGTCCTTCGGGATCATTGGTTTCGGCTCGTTTGGGTTTGGGGGTTGAATTCTGCTTAAGCCGGTGCTAGTAGGCGTGGGCAGTGTTGCATTTTCCATTACTGCTCATGAACAGACTCAATCAAACCGAGTCTGCAATTTTCACTTTTTGCCTGCGTCTCGATGCTTCCGAGGGATTTACTTTCCAGATTTTATTTACAATAGATTATAAGCAGCCGCTTTGGTAGAACTTTTAGAATGAATGTTACGTTTTAAGAAACCCAAGCTCTGACTAGGAATTAGAGACATGCAGTATGTGACATTTGGTTACATGAATGGTATCTTCCATTTCTGTTCCCATAGTAACGAACTGTCAATGTCCCGCTTGCATTTATCTGAGCTGAATCATTCTGAGAGTTTATTGTCCTATATTATAAATTATACACAGCCATCTGCAAAAAGGTGCACGCTGGAAGACACAGACGCATTTATGTAAAGCAGAAATAGGAGAGGTCCTAAAACTGACCCTTGAGGGACGCCTGAATTAACAGGAGCCGAGCTGGATGTTGCCCAATCGACCACAACTTTTCGAGTTCGATTTCCCAGAAATGCTTTTATCCAAGAATGAGTACAGTCCCTGATGCCATAATGGGCTAATTTTATGAGCAGTCTGTCATGATGGACTACATCAAAGGATTTGGAGAAATCCATGATGGCAACATCAACCTGGCTTCGCTGTACTGACTGAGCTAAATCATGAATAAATCTCCTTAGTTGGGTTTCGCAAGACCGCTAAGCTCGAAAAACATGCTGATAGTCCACCAGGGTATATCTATTAAATTTATCTAAATGATCTAAAACATTACTAACTACTATGTGCTCTAAAATCTTACAAGCTATGCAGGTTAAAGACATTGGCCTATAATTCGAAGCTTGAAATTTTTCACCCTTTTTTAAAGAACATGCGTTATATAGGTCTCGGACCAATCTGACGGTACAGAACCAGTATGAAGGGAATTTAATATTGAACTAGTCAGTAAAAATTGGTGCTAGAGCTATCTCATTTGCACATTCCTTTAAAATTCTAGGTTTAATCTGATCTAGATGGATTTAAGTTTTCCAGAATTTTCCTAACACCATTTTCAGTTAGTTTTATTTCAGCAAGCTGGCAAAAGGTCTAGGTCCAAGGTTTGGTAGATTATTGTCTGGAACCTTAATTGGCTTGGGTTCATTCTCAGCCATCAGAGGTTGTCTTAGGTTTAGAGTTCCGTGCCCACCACGAGCACAGTAGCAAGTCCTGGTTAGATTCTACAAGGTTGGGAATTGAACGACCTCATTGACCTATGAAGTTCATGTTTTCGATCCAAACAGCCTTGGAACGTTACTGAATTTTTTAAAGTAATATTTTACTTTTTTGACAAATCCGTAATTTCGATAAAAGCTTTATTCAATGTTAAAGTTATATATTTTGTCTATTTTATGGGGCCTTAACAAATTATTGGGAGAGCGTTGGTCTACAGATCGCGGAGTCGCGAGTTCGATCCCCGGGCGGGGCGTATGTTCTCTGTGACGATTTGATAAAAAACATTGTGTCTGAAATCATTCGTCCTCCGCCTCTGATAATTCATGTGGGGAAGTTGGCAGTTACTTGCGGAGAACAGGTTTGTACTGGTACAGAATCCAGGAACACTGGTTAGGTTAACTGCCTGCCCTTACATGACTGAAATACTGTTGAAAAACGGCGTTAAACCCAAAACAAACAAACAAACAAAATTAACAAATTATTATCAATAAAAAATATAAATGACACTTCGACAATGATCGATCCCTGGCCATACGTCACAACAATATGCGCATGCTTATTTGGGCAAGTAGTCAGCCATTTTCCTATCTTCTCAGTTTGTGTCCACATCAAAGATGACGAAGCAATATCCGGTTTAATTCCCCCGGGGAAGATATTTTTCTTCTATTTTTTTAGAAATATATTACTAGGTTCCAATGCGACTTCTGTAATCAAGATCATTCAGACACTTGCATGTATCTAAAAATAAAAAAAATATTATTCACTTACCCATAATGCATTTTGACAGGTGTCACGTGTTGTTTGTAAACATCTATATTTAAGAAATAATTTATAGCAAAAGAGTGCTTTAACACTATTTATGCACGATGGGCGGTTAAACGTCGGGCGTAATAATTTCACGAGGGCGCAGCCCGAGTGAAATTATTTGTACGACGTATTACCGCCCGAGTTTATAAATAGTGTTAAAACACGGTTTTGCTATGAATTATTTCGATTCTAATATGCCCTTAATCTAAAACAGTAGATAAAACAGTAGCGTTCTTTCTTGGTCGCAACAAAAACATTGACGTCACCGCACGTTAACGTGATGTCATTCTAGCGTAAGAGAAAAGCATATCAAAATATACAGTACTGCTTCGTACAACATGTAGATAATACAAGAAGATTTAGCTTACCAAAAGATTCCTTCTAGCGCATATTAAATATTCTTTTTAAGGGATCTGTTTTTGGCATTCTGTTACAGATGTTTAATAAAACAATTATGAAAAATGTGTTTTGTTAGTTTACGTGCATTCTTATCTAGCTCTATTCAAGAATATTTAAAGTTATTTCACACAAACATTTATCTAACTTATAATAATAATCAAACACCTTTAATACCTTTAATATTTAGATGAAAGATTCCACCTAAATATTTTCAGCGGACAATAAATAACAAAGACCATCATTCTATCAAAATTTCGGGAACCACTGTCGAAACCTTCACTAGTGGCACAGATCAGAATTTGGTCGTGTGTTTGCTTCTTTGTAAATTTGTAAAAATGCTGCCAATCGCCCTTAATTGCACCGCATGATTAATACTTCCAGCTGCAGAACGATAAAGCCAGAAGAAAAAGGGCGTATATATGCACCAACAAACTAATGGGTTTGAAAGCAAAAGCGTATAAAAAGTTCACAGCTTGAATCTTACAAAACAACTCATCAAAAACGATAAAAATACAAAGTTAGAAACATTTTATAGCTCAATAGAGTGAAAAAATATATTATACAGTTCTGGATAAAAACAAGGGAAGTAATTAAAATGTTGTAATACGGTGACGGTGCATAGCGTGCAAATAGCATTAACAGACAAGCAAAAAATCTCGAGTACAGTATGTTTTGATGGTAATACTTTTAAAACGTCAAAATAAATATAGTTGGTATGAAATAAAATCTGTAAGCAAAAAATGCAACCAAGAAGAATAATAGCAGACAATATTTTTAGATAATGCATACTCATTTAGTTAATCTCGATTCTACATTATGACTTAGGAGTTATATGATTTAAACTATACTGTTGTTTCTCGTAGGTCTGTTATTACGTAGTTGTATTTCACTAAAGATTGACTTAAAGATGCGTAAAAACACATTGGCAAAGAGGCTTTTTGAAATGAATATGCATGATTCCAAAATGGCAGTGCCCTACTGAAATTCGGATGCCTTTGATGAAACCATTACCTGCTCTGTCAAGTGTTACATGTTCACCATAAGTGTTCCTTCCCTGATTGTGCACTTCTTTCCCAAGAAAATAACTCCTTATATACTGTTGCTTCCTTTCAAATCAGTAAACTATTTACAAATCACTGTTTCTCATGTATTAAATATGAATGATGTTGACGAGGCTTTATATAAATTTGCACAAAGTCATCGTTAGATGAACTCCATACAAAAGCAGACTTAGAGTATGGGTTCGTCTTCTGTTTTTGTCGCTTCTTAGCTTCTTCCTCTTTCACTTCTTTAAAACCCTTTGGAGCACCCCAGCAAACACACCACGTTGTTACAACGTTGTTATGACGTCTTTTCCAGACGTTGTAACAACGTTGTTTTTTGGTTGATAATGAAAGGTGTGTTGACGTCTTTCTCACAACGTTGGAAAGACGTCTTTTTTGCAACGTTGGAAAGACGTCTTTTCCACAACGTTGGAAAGACGTTGTTTTTGGTTGATAATGAAAGGTGTGTTGACGTCTCTTTCACAACGTTGGAAAGACGTCTTTTTCACAACGTTGGACAAACGTTGTTTTTTGGTTGATAATGAAAGGTGCGTTGACGTCTTTTTTTGCCAACTTGGAAAGACGTCTTTTTCACAACGTTTGAAAGACGTAGTTTTTTCTTTGATTGTGAAAGGTGTTTTGATGTCTTTTGCAGTGTTGGAACGACATATTTTTCACAACTTTGGAAAGATGTCCTTTTTACATTTGAATGACATCTTTTCTCAATGTTGTTTCATCTAAAAGCACAAAAAAACCATCAGTCTATGGTTTTAAACAAAAGTGTACTGAATAATAGAATAGTCACAAGACGTATCTTAACATACTGGGTCTAGAAAGAAAACATACTAAATATGATTCAACTGAAATGTTTTTATTAAAAAGTACATATACCATTCAATCAAAAATAAATTTTGTTGATGCATGTAATCTGTAAAAAGAGCTGTTCAGGGACAGCAACAGTCAATCGACTATTCAATAGCTTTTTAACAAAATATTTCATCAATGAATACAACGATAAACACTAGTGGAAATGGGCAACCATTTTGCTTGAATGTAATAAAGTGTCATAGCATATAAAAACAAGAGCTGTCATAGAAGCAGCATGTTTAACTATTTCAAAACTTGATACTAAGTGAAGAAACATTATCTTGAATTCTAGAATAAAACTGCTGTTATTGTCACTTTTTGGGGGTGTTTTAACAGGAGAGAAAACGTGTGTTAACAGAGAGATTCTCGCGCTCACATGCTGTTGTAACACTTTTTTTATTTATGCGCGTTCCGTGGCAAAGTGTAAACGTATTACGGCCCCAAAACGAATAATTCAAAAGGAAATGACGTGAAAGTGACAAAAAAAACTTTACCGCGCATTTCATGGGAATTTAATGAAGTTGAGGGACAATATATTCATTTACTTGGTTTTGCGTTTTATGCCAGAATAGCGTTAGCGCATGTTATTTTTGTGTTATAACATCTACAGAATTCCTCGGGAATCATTGGTACCGGGCTTTGGTACCAACCAATCCCTTGGGATTCTGGAGATGTTGTAGCACGAAAAACATGCGTTATCCCTACACAATTACTTTATGTTTGAACAAAATGCATTGAATAATAGCCATAAATGAGTGAAACTGCCTAAAATTCCTTTAAATAATTCAAAAAATACTGGTTCGATACCACACTTCGGTTTGTGAAATCTGATCTTAGATGCTGACAGAAAACAAGTCGGATAGCTTTGCATATAATTTGTACAGTCTAGCTAAAATCTTAAAGTTACTCACCCACAGTTTGGGTGACATTTTTCAACATCTTCCTTTCAAAAAGTTTAGCAGAGAATGTGTATTTGACACAGAAATGTGATTTAAAACGGTTGAGAATAAAATTTGGATATTGGTAAAAATGCAACAGGAATGTAAATTTTCTGCAATATTTTAAATTTAGTATACTACATTCTGCACAAGATTTATTGTTATTTAATGGAATATCTTGCTTAACCATTCCAATAAGTTTGACTGAACCAATTCCCAACTCCAAAAAAGACCATAATTTATCCAAACTCATTGACAGAGTTATCTGCTCTTGCCTACAGATGGAAATCATGATAGTAAGTTAGTAAGTGTTCAAAGTTTCAAAGCCATATGTCAAATAGTTTTGACAAACACTACTTGTACGCAAACTGAACCAACTTCTAAGTACAAAAAGGCCATAATTCAGCCAAAATAGTTGACAGAGTTATGAACACTTAATTACAGATGGCGATCATATAATAAACAAGTGTTCAAAGTTTCAAAATAGAAAAAAGTGGAAACTTCAAAGCCACACATCAAACAGTTTTCACAAAACATGGACTGGTAAGAAATTGTACCAATTTCCAAGTCCAAAAAGAGTCATAATTTAGCCAAAATACTTGTAAGAGTTATGTACTCTTACCTACAGATACAGACTATGGTATAATAATAATCAAGTGATAAAAGTTTCAAAGTCATATGTCAAACAGTTTACACAAAATATGACCTAGTAGGAAATAAAAGGTACCCTAATTCAGCAAAAGTCCTTGATGGAGTTATGTGCCCTTGCCTAAAAGTGGATATGGTGATGATAACAAGTGTTGAAAGTTTCAAACCTTTATCCCCAAAGGTTTTGCCAAAATGTAAACTGGTACCAAAAACTTAACCAAGGTGTGACGCAAAGCTGATGCCTTATCGAGTAGGATAGCTATTCTTATAGTTCAAATAGTAAAGTTATAAAGGTCCAATTGCGGCATCTTTTATGCAGTTTCCGAAAATGATTTTAATAAAAAATCTTGCAAAAAAGTTCTATGTAGAACAATCTGAACAAAATACATTTTTTTTTCATATATAACTTTCAGCCAGGTCATTTAATATTGATTTATGTGACAAATTATTTTAATTATTCTTAAAATCACTACAAATGGACAGTCTGCCCATCACTTAGCTTGAAACAACATTAACCTTAACCGACAAATTCTTGAATTTGCCTTGTGAACAAGTAATCTAATCCATTCACCACAAAAATATTAAGAATAAATAAAGTAAAGTTTAAGTGTAATGGACTGGCAAAACAATGAACAAACAACTGCAAATTTTTGAAAAACAATTCATTGTGTATAAAACTTTTTTTCTTGAGATACTATTTGAAATTTCTTCACCTTGTAGAATTTTAAATTATCTGAAAAAAAATTCCAATAACACTGTGCATCCAGAAAATGAATTGGATACAAGTTCTTCAATTTTGTCTACAACAAAAAATCAAACTTAACTTGCACTGTTTTCACACATTTCATGTACATCACTTTTCAGCTGCATTTAGAATTTACTGAAAGATTCATTTTGTAAGTAGAACTGTTTTGCATTTAACACATTTTAAATTGAAATGTTTGTGTTTTAGAGCAGATTATACAGTATGTAAGTCATGACTTCTGCCATTTCACTATTTCAGATTTCCTTTTGAACTGGATTTCTATCTGACAGTGCATATATCAGTCACAGGCACTTCTCCCACTCCTAGCTCCCCTTCCTGGTCCTATATCTACGCAGGCTGAAAATATACATTTTAACACACATGTAAACTTAAACGTTTTGTTAAAAACTAGAAGATGATCACACATATTAGAATTATGTATAAAGTTAAATGTATGGTAAGGAAATATTAGTAAGTAGTATTATCAAAACAATATTCACTCCTCTGGTGTATCTAGACTATTGCTATTTCTATTTTATGACAAATAACAAGTTTCATAACAGACACACATGTGTCAAGATGTTTAACTACAATACTGACTAAAGACACTGAATATCAAAACAAATAGTTGCAGGCTTTACTTTTTTATCCTGCAGTTACACAAGTACTAGGCTAGAGGTTGCATTTCTCCTTACATCAAAAGAATAAATTTATTAAGCAACAGACAGTCGTTATAAAAATCACATAAATTGGAGACAGGCAACCTAATATTTTATAAAAAATCCGTCGAATAATGAGGAAACATTACAAAGTACCTGCCGCGTATGTGGTACCAAAGTTACATGTACGTGCGTTGGCTTTTCGACTAGTTAGGTACATAGTACCAAGAAAACAATGCATTGGCTGTTTCATCCTTGTAAGTATTTTCTCAGAAAAAAAAAGCAAAGTAATCATCACATATAACACTGACTGACTGTTTTTATTAGATTGTAACTGAAGGTGACGGTGTATCATTTTTAATGCATGACATACTAATTTCTTTACTTTATCACAAAGTTTATACGGTAATACAGTGGGTGGGATAGCGCCGATATCGTGAATTCGTTTCGGACATACTGAGTTTTCAAAATTTCTGGAGCCCTGAATACATTGGACGGGTTCATTCAAATGCTAGAATTTCTATTCTTACTAACAGCATTCTCACGTAAGTATGATCAAATATCATTTCTTAAATATTTACCCTTCAAGATCGAAAACAATGTTGTCCTTTCTTTCCCAGTTTGCTTTTCCTCTGATGTTAACATGGTCATTATTTTCATTGTCATCAACCTGTGAAACAGAATGAATTTGGTGATAAAAAGTTAATAAAAAAGGTACAATTTGAATCTATATCACTAAAAATTAAATCAATAAGACAAGTATGCCAAGGAGCAGAATGTTGAGCCCGCCAGCTGTCAAGTGGACCTTGGACCTAGGGACCTGGTTCTTGCGCATGACACTCCGTCTCATAATGGTGAACATTCATGCCAAGTTACATCAAAATCCCACCATGCATGAAGAAGAACTGCTCCGGACAAACTTCAGTATGACCGTAGGCCTCTTAACTGTGACCTTGACCTTTGAGACAGGAACATGGGGTTTACGCATGACACACCTTCTCACTTAGGTAAACATTCATGCCAAATATAAACAAGATTGGTTCATGCATAAGTTATGGTCCGGACAAAATCAGACAGACACAAGCACATACATCAAAAGTGGCGACTATATCGAGCTCACCGCAAGTGGGCTCAACAAAAACTTGACACTAGACAAATACAACTCTTGCATAATCATTATTTTTCATTCTCTTAAAGTATTCTTCTAAATTTTAAAACATGCACAAAAATGCTTGTGAAACGCGATTCAGATGAGTTTCAGTTAAGTTCACGCATATTTTATTCAACAGGAAGTAAAAAACAGGTAATATCTGTATGGAAACTTTATTCCAATATTACTTACTTATCAAACACCATGATATCCTTGTACAGCTAGAAATTGTGCCACTGGCCCATGAGTAAGTGTTGTATACAAGCAGAAGATAAAGATTCTATTCACAGTCCCTCAGAGATGTTCTTCTAACAGCAGACAACATGGAAACCTGTCAACAGCAAAAAATTTCAAATCATGATGCCTGTCCTTGCAACATTTTTTTTTCATTTTCTAAGCAATTTGAAATATTTGGAGTGTCGAAAGCTTAGCAAATATATAATACATTGTCATATGTGACAGCTATCAATGTAGCAGATGTGACACCCTGGTTCTCTGGAGTAACTGAGCATATGATATAGTTCTTTAGATAATGCACTAACTTCTGGCTGCCATTTACTTTACCCTTCCCCCTGTAATTTAGGTGCCAATTTAGGCAAGTGTACCTACAGTATATTGATCTGCCATGTTGGTTTTAGTGTTTGTTGCCAGACTTGAATTTTGGGTGTATTATGTTTGCCATGTTGTAATAAAACTACAGTAAAAGTTTAGTGCTGTTTCATTTTGCTGGAAGGAAAATACCACCTGTGGTTGAATTTAGGTTGTAAATTTTCAGCATGACTTCCTACTGATGGCTTTCAAAATCATCCTGCCTGGGATTCGATTAGTTAACTTGAAACTTAAATGGTATGCTTTTATAGCACTTATCCTAATAGAAAGTGTTAGACAATAAACCAAAGATTTGGACTTGCATTTGTACAAAACTGCACAGAAAACTTGTTAAGCGGTTGAAAACTGGTTGTGCCGGGATATGACAGTATAAGTTATAGCTATAACTTCAACAGTTTTAAAAACGTCATGACAAAAAATAACTGCTGTAAAAACTAACAACATACCTACAGGTGGAGAAGCCATGATTTGACATATAATCTGCACAGGGCGCTTTTTATATACTTCCACGAGTTTTGAAAACTCCGATCTGGAACAACTGATACGGGGACTGGAAACTGGCATTTATCTTATCTGATGCTGTCGATTAAGAAAAGTGTCAGCTTTCTGTTATTTTCCATTTTTTTATTCAAATCCAACAAAAATCGGCCCTTTGATAAAGGTTTGAAGTTACGTGGTAAAATATTTCTTCAGGGAAGTGAGCTCGAGTTAATTCATAATAATTAAGCATATCACCACATGCAGTCGCATGCTGTTTTTGCTTCAGAATCCCTTTAGATCAATCTCTGATCATCTAATTATCGCCACTTAACATGTGACTGGTAAACCCTTTGAACAATAAGTGTTATAGCTCCATGATTAACATGAGGTAATATGCTAATTACGCGCTAATTGATAGTGGCGAAAACAAAATATCGATCGCTAACGACTGGTCGATATTTACAGGTATGGACGACAGCATAATACAGATAAATGTATTGATTTATACGGAGTGTCTACTCCCCGTATTAGACCTTCCTGCTCCGATCAACAACATGAACGAGTTCAAAAAGGCACTTGAGCTAGACCTGATTTGAATGGTCAATTTCGAACACATGTCGGAAATTATGGGACGGAACTCTTTCAAGTTAATCTTACTAACCTCACGACATGACGAATAACGCTAAACGACAAAAATGCAATAAAGTATTCACGCAATGAATTTTTTTTTGCAGCTTGAAATATTTTTAAAGTTTCAGTAGATCTAATGACGTTGTTCCAACGTTTTTACAACGTCGGAATAGCGATGTCGGATTTTGGTCGCTGTAAAGCCGTTGGAACAACGTCGGGATAGCGACGTCGGACTTTGGTCGGTGTAAAGTCGTTGGAACAACGTCGGATTCTGGTCACCGACGTCGCGACCCCAAAACAACTATAAAAAGACGTCTTTGCGACGTCGTGTGTTTGCTGGGACAGACCTTGTCTGTCCTTATTCTGGTAGCTTTAGTACCTCCTGTCGTCTTAGGTTTCATTTGTGACGACGACGCTGAACATGGCTTTGGAGTTTCCGGTGACCTTACCAGCGTATCATCGAGGTCATCACTGCTGCTAGATGAGAACATCTTTCTGATGGCAGCTGGAGTCAAATCAGACATGCTCCTTTCACCAGAGGTGATAGGCCTGGGTACATTTGGCGGAAATGTAGGGGAAGTTTTCATAATCTGTTGACAGGATGTACGGGTTTGAACTCGACCCAATGGCATGTCCAGTTCCGGTCCCAGTAGCTGCCTGCTGCTCCTCATTATCGCTTAATAATGCATCTGATTCGGGATCAGTCGAATCTGCATTTGTAACGGCAGTGTGCAGCTGCCAGTCTTCGAACGACGTACACGACCTGTCGTCCACACCTACCCATGAATCAAATAGTGGGGTTGTGTACATGTACATAGGTGGTTCTTTTAGCGTATACACACTTCTGACTAAATCAAAACAGGCACGATAAACATTTCCCTTTACTTCTGAATGCCGCATGACTTCAGCCATGTGGCCCTCCCACTGCGTGGCTGATGTTCCTGCCATTCTCCTAAAATGGCCTTTTGCGTGTTTCCACGCCCACTCTATTCGGTTTGTTACCGCATTAATAACTTCATCTGCTACTTGTGGAGTACGGTGAAGCGCTCGTATCCCAATTAGTTCAGTTGGCAGTAGGCACTCCACCCATCCGAGAATATGCGGCTTCCAGGTTCAACGTGCCTTTGTATCAAGGGGACAAGTGTTGCTTGGCTCCTATCGGTGACTGGATACACAATCAAGGTGTTTGTGGCTCTTTCAACCATCCCGAAAACGCACACACGAAGTCCTTTGTGAAGATTCCCACGGTTGTATTTGACTTTACGTCCAATAAAAATTCGTCAATCATTATTTCTCCAGATATGACTTTGATCTTGATGTTACGCTGGAAATATTCTTTAGATAGCTCTATCATGAAACAACCCCAGTCCACGGCTGTGCTCTTGTAATGAATTCCTACAAATTTTGAGCACTGCATAAGTGTGCACCGCTCTAAGTAGGACTTTACGAATACCATCACGTCAGGAACGGTAATTTTACATTTATCAAAAAATGAATTGGTGCGTACTGTCATTTCATGATTCCGATTGCAATCATGCCTCCAGAAGGTTTGTTTGGCCTGGCAGTCAGTTTCATTTGCCCGCCACATGGTGCTCGCACCCTCCTACCACGTCGTCCTGCCGCATTCTGTGCCTCTTTAGTGCACGTTAATGTCTCTGGCATCCAGTTTGTCACTACATTGTCCTTTTGCCCAAATAAATGGCAAAAGTTCCATGGGTTTTCAAAGTCCTCAAAAGTAATATCTTCCACATTATCAATCCTCAAGCGAAAGTTGCCCGCTAAGTTCCGATCCATTTTGCCTCGTGTCTACTTGACAAATGAAAAGGTCTGGCTATGCAAAATAAGAGCCATATGTACAAGTACTTCAACATAAACCGCGTGAATTTCATGCTATTTTGTACATGGGCTCATTAAGGGATGTATTTTGGACTTTTAATACCTCATTTTACTGTACATTATGCATGTTAATAAAGGATAAAATACAATACATTACCTTGCGTAAAACCCAATATTATATACGTATATTGAATCTATGCATTTCCTTTACGGAATGAATTTCACGTATTTGTAATAAGTGACAGATTAATATAAATCGTCGTCCTATATATAATCCGGTCTACAGCCCTTGGTAAATATCTTTTGCAGTATAATATTGCGATTCATTCCGTAAAATGCAACTTTATAAGACAGTTTCCCCAAAAGATTGCCTAGCCCCATTTTCTAATGCATGATATCCCCCAAATAAACCCTTTAGAAACTTCCCTCTAGTGGCATTTATTAATGTTTAGAAAACATCGTCGCCCTATAAATAATCCGGTCTACAGCCCTGGAAAGATATTAATGCAATTTATTCCGTAAAACGCCAGATTTTACGTATAAATAATGTTGAACTTTAATCTATATTTTACGGAATGAAGGTTTTGTACTTGTAAATAGATGACAGATAAAATGGATGAATCGTCGCACTATATATGTAATCCGGTTTGCTGCCCTGGGCTTTAAATCGGATTATATATAGATAGACCCAACAGATTTTCTTTACGGAATGAATGTCATGTAGTTATAACAGAAAAAAATACTCACTGTTTCAATACCCTCCAATATCCCCACAAAAATACATAAATTAAATTTCCATATTTAGCAAAGTTAGACACATGTTAGATTTGTACATGTAGACATGCGCAGTGAATTAGCACGCCACTTTATGGAACGTAGAGAGTAAACACGGGCACCAGTCTACGAAAGTAGCCATTTTATATGGATTATTAAAAGTTGTATTTGCCAATTTGGGAACATAATTATCTTCCCCGGGGGAATTAAACCGGATATTACCGATGACGAAATTATTGAGATTGTGTGTATGTGCGGTCTTTATTGTGGCTTCTGTGTATGGCCAAAGTAAGTTGAAAAGTTGTATATTGTCTGCATTTTACAGCTAATAAATATTGCCTTTGCAAAACAATGGAAATTGAAACTGAAATTGTTGTCGTTGCCGGTGTAACATTAAATATTGACCCCGTGGAATATTGACCCCCTGGGTCCTTTTTCAACGGATGACTGGTCAATTTTCAACGTTGAAAATTGACCCCGCCCGTTATTTAATGATCCGTCCACGCGTGAAAATTTGATCCTCGTTGAAAACTGATCAACTATTATAGCCAGGTCATATTTCAACGTTGAAAACTGGTTCCCAATAATCTTACGCAATTTGCATATTAACATACATTCTCATCCATCAGAGGTTCGTCAAAATCCCGAGACAAACCTCTGATTTATTTCCATCGTTTACTTGGTGAGCATGCGCACTCGTAATTACTATCGGGAGTGGTTTCAGCCAATCATTGTTCGCCATTATTTGGAACTCCGAATTGAAACTTCAAAAAATATGTAAACAAGATACTTGCTTACGATGGATAAAGGCTGTATTCCATGATTGCGATAAATAAAGATTTATTACTGTAATTCGACGTTAAGAGATTTACATCAAGAAATAATAATATTCGTCGTAAATGGACATCGTATTCCCTCGATAATATGGAAAGGACGCGGTCACGCTTTTCACGGACGATTTTGATTGGTTCGCTACGATTTGTCGCGGAACGACGCTGATTGGCTGAAACGTTTTACCTGTAAAGTAACCAAACCATAAATATCGGCGAAATGTGCCAGAGGTTCATCCGGGGAACCACGGTAGACCTCTGGTATGCGAGAATGATTAACATACAGATCAAAGATTAACATTTCTGTATTTTTTCAGGACTATAGGTAATAAACGTTTAGTTATACAAACGAGCGCGCCACAAGCTGATAATACGTCTAGTTATTTGCCAGTTCACCAGCCATAACTCGTACCAGGATGATTTTGAACTGTACGCCAGATATGAGCAGCATAGCTACGAACCAAGCAAAAATGCTGCGAATGTAGGGTAGGTGAGGGAAGGGATCTCCATCTCCCGGCGGATTGGGGTTTTGGGGCCTCCCCTTGAAAATGTTGAAAAATGTTCGGCAAGAGATGCGTTCTCTTGCTATATTCCAGCAGACATATATTTTGTTTGTCACAGTTGTACTACACATTACAAAGATAATCATTTAAATTCATAGTTTATCACACCGCGCATGCTTACTGGCAGGGATCGTGACTCTGTCTAAAACTGCAACTGGAGCAGCCCCGGATACTTGGAGGAATATAACCATTTTTCGTATAGAGTCCTGTGTAACTTTACCCTGGAAGGTGTGTGCTCGATCGCTGTGGCACGATACTTGGCCCGTACTAGTATTCATTAATAATTTTATCTAAGATTTTAAAATGTTTAATATCTATTTCGCAGATTTTTCCTTGAATTACTTCGATATAACGATAAATAACAAAATGAATTATGCCAGACTTAATATGTTGAAAAGTCAGAGTTATGTGAATTGCTCTATACAATACACTCCAGGGCAAAACAACTTTAAATCAACAGTAACAGTAGATATATAGTTATGTTTCAAAATATTTGCGTCACTGATCACTGTGTCATTCTATGATATATTTTATTTTGTAACTGCCAAGACCCACGCAGGCATATTGTGTATCGCCAAATGGACCTAACAATGTGTCTGGTAACTGCATCTAAACTCCTGCTACACACGTGAACAAATCGCATAACCGTGCGCAAAGCTGTTATTATCATTATTTATTATTTAATATCCCCTACAATGTAAAGATTGCATACTTATCACGCAATGAATGGAACGATAACGTACATCTTCGTCAATGTTTAATTTAATGCATAACTTCTCCAGGTTTTTGATAAATGTATCTACCCACGCATTGCAAATATTTTAAGTTTTCTCACGCGAAACGTAATTTTTTTCTAGTTATTGTAAACAACATCTAATATTTACAAACGCAAATTCAAACTGCGTAAATTGCTAAATGGTATTTCCGGTATCTAGATTTGGATATAGATTGATAGATTTAATTGCAACCATAAAAAATCTTCAATATCACGCCAAGAGTGTTATATTTAACGTAACTTATCGGCTTGTTGCTGCTCTCTGGAATTTTCCGTTTTGCCCAAATTGAGTACATCGTGGTTTAATGGACATACATAGTAATATGTTGGTATGTTTGTAAAAACGAGCACTCGGTTGTTGCCGTAGAAACTTGCATGCACAATAGATTTGTTGGGTATAACGACGCACCGACACAAATTTAGGTCATATGGGAACTTTCTAGCTTTGATGGTGGAGGAAGACCCCAGGTGCCCCAGCTAGGTAGAACCACCGACCTTCCGTAAGCCAGCTGGATGGCTTCCTCACATGATATGCACAATAGAATCTCTTTTGTGACAGAGTATCGCAAAATGATTCCCCTATCTACGTAAAACATCCAGTTAGTAATCATGTATATTAAATCTAAATCATTGTCTAGACTTTTTGTACTAGTAATAAATATTTATACTTTGTTTAGCTAAACATGCATTTTGTCTTATTTATACCTGTTGCATAGTACTGTTAATTGCATGTTTACGTAAACTAAATGTAAACGTAGTAATTGTTCATATCCACATGTAAAATTCGGATCTATAGTGCACATTTGAAATATAGGTTGTGCCTTGTATCCGCTCGTATCTTTGTATGTTCGAAACCCCGCACGAGGTGTCTATTTTTTAATACGAGTAAGCCATCAAGCTGGCTTTGTGAACAGTTCATGGCTGTATTCAAGTACCAGTTCATGGCTAAAGTTATGTCCAAATGAGGCACCCGTGATCTTCCTCCCAACATTAAACACTGTTAAAAGTGAGACACAAACACGAACTTAAAATATTGCAAATTTACTTTAACTGATCATCTTATATTAAATTTTCTAAACATTTCAGGGTTTACCTGCATATTTTCCATGGCATTAATACACTTGCTTCACTTGCATTGTTCGAAGGTTTCTACTAAACTTTGACACCTGGGCGTTTTGCTTCTTATGAGACATTTCTATGCGTATTTTTTTAACCAAGGGATGCCCAATATACACATATCCGTTCGTTTTGACTCGCTGTCAGTTTGTATACTTATGCGTGCGTGTGTGCGTTTCTAGAAATTGTAGAAATTAGTGTATTTTGATATAATTATCTGCTAATACAATACATACGTTTGAAAATATATGGATAAGTGAAAAGGCTACATTTAACACACGTAATCGCAATTTTCATATGTCATATTCTTTTAGTTTTTAGTTCATGACATATTTAACGATTCGGCTCCATAAATGTCTACATGTAGGATGCCTCTAGATTCAGCTGAATACTCAGTCTCATTTTACTTGCCTTTAGCATGTTATGCTTTGGTTAATACTAATTTATTTTAGGGCGATTGTGAAGCAAGTTCTACAATTTATATTAATCACTCTCGACACCTCATTCGTAATGAAATCCATCGCCACGAGGCTATGAGAGAAGAGAAGCCAGTTTCCTTTTTTATGCTGAGCGTCAAGCAAGGGAGCTACTGGTACCATTTTCTACGTCTTTGGTATGACGCGGCCGGGGATCGAACCAACGACCTCCCGCACTCGAAGTGGACGCTCTATCACTAGGCTATCGAGGCGGTTCTATGCTTTAACATTTTGTTTTGATATTGAGACATTTCTGGCGTTACCCATCTCCCGCGCGACTTGAACGGCACGACATGTGAAGTTTTGAACCCAAGGCACCACGATAATACTACCTTAATATGTTCACCAGCGTAAAGTTAGCAGTAAAGCAGTAACAGCAGTATTACTGCTACTACTGCTGGAAGTTATTATTATTATTATTATACCAGATTTATATAGCGCCCTTTTCATGATCAATTTCACGTTCAAAGGCGCTTTACGTAGATCAAATGCAGCCACACAGGGCGCATAATTCATCCTCTACTAGTACAGACACAGAAGGATCTGACCAGAGGGATAGAGTGAGACACAGCCCCCACGACAGAGAGATCAGAAATCAGATACAGGCTTGTCCGGCTAATTTAGCCTAGCTCGTTCCGAATAGACAGCCTGGTTCTTTAACGTGCCCAGTGTATAGCACTGATACGCGCAAGGATTACCTGGGTTCCTGATCAGTACACCTCTAGTTGGGTGCGAAACACTGAAAAGCGTTTCTGAAAATTCCCGACCTCAGGATTGGAAGTTATAGCAGTAGCAGCAGTATTACTGGTATTACTGTTGCAAAGTTATAGCAGTAACAACAGTATTACTGTTGGCAGTTTTAGCAACAACACTAATATTACTGATGCTACTATTGGAAGTTATAGCAGTAACAACAGTAGTTGGAAGTTGCACTAAATACAATTTGAAATCAATTTTATCAATTTATGCATTATTGGCCATCGAAAAATTGTCAAAGCTGTTCCTTTTGCAAATGTACAATTTTTGTCTTTTTATGTCTCAGGAAACGGGCTTCAAGCCCTCTTGCTGCTGTAATTGACAACTTTTATGTAGGCTTTAGGATGCATTTCACGATATCGATATATTGATGGTATGTTTGTTCAAAAAGTACTTCATATTAAATTACCGGCGGCTGTTCAGGATAACAATGGCATCCTATTTTTTTTTAAATAATGTCTGAAGTGGGCTTAAATCTTTATTACTGCTGTGATTCACAGCGTCCAGTGGGATTTTGAGATGAAATAAAACATGTAGATATATTGTTGGTGTGTATGTAAAAATAATAGTACATATAACATAGCCGACGGATATTCAGGATGCCGACGGCATACGTCCAAAGAAGGCCTCATCGCGAAATTAAAACATGTTTTCATACTCAGTTAATGCTTTATTCTGCACCGAAACGATGCCCTTAAGCCAATATTTGGTCATCTCAGGTCATTGTTGGGGTCTTTATAAGATAAGAAGTGAAATTAGTTTCAGTACTTTATGCATAATGTTTCGACAAAGAATAGTGAAATGTCCGGAAAATCTGAATTTAAAGCATTTTATAGGCGTACGGAAATGGGCTTGAATCCTTGTTACTCTGTTATTCTCAGCGTCCAAGAGGACTTGAGGATGAATCAAACCAGGTGGAAATATTGCTGGTATGTATGTCCAAATAAAAGTATGTATTTCATTGCCGACGGATATTCATTATACCGACAGCATACGTCCAAAGAATTCCACATCACGAAATTGGAACATGCTTTGCTGTTCAGTTTCTGCTGTTTTCTGCGCCGAAACGATGCCCTTAAGACAATATTTGGTCATCTTAAGACATCATTAGAGCCTTTATCAGGTATAAAATGATTTTCGTTTTAGCAATTTATGCATAATGTGCCGACGTCAAACAGTGAAATGTGTTGAAAATCGTAATTTAAAGCATTTATCCGGTGTCCAAAAATGGGCTCGAATCCTTATTACTGCTATAAATCACAGCACCAAGGTGGACTAGAGGATAAATAAATACATGTGGGTATATTGCTGTTATGTATGTCCAAATGATAGTATATATTTCATTGCCGTCAGTGTTTCAGGATGCCGACGGCAAACGTCCAAAGAAGACCTCATCACGAAATCAAAACACGTTTTGGTGCTCAGTTACTGCTGTATTCTGCGTCGAACGAAGCAAGCTCTTAAACCAATATTTTGACAACTTAGGTCATCGTTGAGACTTTCATAATAAATGAAATTAATTTAGTTCTAGCAATCTATGAAATATGCGCAGAGGAAGAGCATTGAAATGTATTGAAAATCTTGATTTTAAGCAATTTTTAGGTGTCCGAAAATGGGCTCGAATCTTTGTTACTGCTGTAATTCACAGCGTCTAGGAGAACTTGAGGATGAATCAAACTATGTGGATATATTGCTGGTATGTATGTCCAAATAAAAGTACATATTGCATTGCCGGCAGATGTTCAGGATGCCGACGGCATACGTCGAAAAAATGCCTCATCACAAAATTGAAACATAGTTTGGTGCTTAGATTCTGCTGTATTTGCGCCGAAACGGCACGATTCAGTCTCCTAATGTCATTGATGAAGTCTATATTATATACAAAATAAATTAGTTTTATCAGTTTATGCTTTATAATACTGCGAAGAACGGCAAAATCTGTTGAAAATCATAATTTTAAGCATTTTTAGACGTCCAAAAATGGGCTCGAATCCTTGTTTCTGCTGTAATTCACAGCGTTCTGAAGGACTTGAGGATACATAAAACTACGTGGATATATTGCTTGTGCATATGTTTAAATGATAGTATATACAACATTGCCGGCGGATTTGAAGAATGCCGACGGCATACGTCCAAGAAGACCTCATCTGTAAGCTCGAACATGTTTTGGTGGTCAGTTATTGCTGTATTCTGCGTCAAAATGATGCCCTAAAACCATTACTTGGTCATCTATGTTCATTGTTGAGGCCTTTATGAGATATAAAATGAATTTAGTTTTAGCAATTTATGCAATATCTGCCGACGAAGAACAATGAAATTTGTTGAAAATCGCAATTTCAAGCATTTTGCAGGTGTCCGAAAATGGGCTCGAATCCTTTATACTGCTGTAATTCACAGCGTCTAAAGGACTTGTGGATGAATAAAACTATGTGGATATATTGCTGTCATCGTTGAGGTTTTTATAAGATATAAAATGAATTTAGTTTCAGCAATTTATGCAATATGTGCCGACGAAGAACAATAAAATGTGTTGATTATCGTAATTTCAAACATTTTTCAGTTGTCCAAAAATGGGCTCGAATCCTTGTTACTGCTGTAATTCACAGCGTCCAGGAGGACTTGAGGATGAATCAAACTATGTGGATATATCGCTTATATGTATGTCCAAAAAAGTACACATTGCATTGCCGGCGGATTTTCATTGCTCCGACGGCATACGTCCAAAGAATACGTCATCATGAAAATGGAACGCGTTTTGTTTCTCAGTTACTGCTGTTTTCTGTGCCGAAGCGTTGCTCTTGAGCCAATATTTGGTCATTTTAGGTCATTGTTGGGGTCTTTATAACATATGCAATGAAATTAGGTTCAGTGCTTTCTGCATACTGTTTCGACAAAGACCCGTGAAATGTGCGAAAAATCTCAGATTTAAGCATTTTCCAGGTGTACGGGAATGGGTTTGAATTCTTGTTACTACTGTTATTCTCAGCGTCCAGGAGCACTTGAGAATGAATCAAACTATGTGGATATATTGCTGGTATGTATGTCCAAATAATAGTATATATTACATTGCCGGCGGATTTTCGGGATACCGACGGCATACGTCGAAAACACACCTCTTCGCAAAATTGAAACATATTTTGTTGCTTAGATACTGCTGTATTCTGCGCCGAAAAGGTGTACATGAGCCACAATTTGGTCTCCTTAAATCATTGATGAAGTCTCTATTATATACAGAATACAATTAGTTTTATCGGTTTATGCTTTATATTCCTGCGAAGAACGGTAAATCTCTTGATAATCGTAATTTTAAGCCTTTTTCAGGTGTCAAAATGGGTTCGAATCCTTGTTACTGCTGTAATTCACAGCGTTCTGAAGGACTTGAGGATAAATAAAACCATGTGGATATATTGCTTGTGCATATGTCCAAATAAAATACTTACCACATTTCCGAAGTATTTTAAGAATGCCGAAAAAGACCTTATCTCGAAATCGGAACATGTTTTGATGGTCAGTTACTGCTGTATTCTACGCCGAATTGATACCCTGAAACCAATATTTGGCCATTCTAGGTCATTGAAGAGGCCTTTATGAGATTTAAAATGAATTTAGTTTTAGCATTTTTAAAAATGCATCATATGCCGACAAAGAACAATGAAATGTATTGAAAATCTTGATTTTAAGCAATTTTAGGTGTCCGTCCGAAAATGGGCACGAATCCTCGTTACTGCTGTAATTCATAGCGTCCATGAGGACTTGAGGATGAATCAAACTATGTGGATATATTGCTGGTATATATGTCCAAATAAAAGTACATATTGCATTGCCGGCGGATTTTTCAGGATGCCGACGAGATACGTCGAAAAAACGTCTCATAAAAATTGGAACATATTGTGATGCTTAGATACTGCTGTATTCTGCGCCGAAACAATGCACATGAGCCACGATTTGGTCTCCTCAGGTCATTGATGAAGTCTTTATTATAAACAAAATAAGATTAGTTACAGCAGTTTGTGCTTTATATTCCGGTGAAAAACGGATAAATGGCTAAAATTCGTAATTTAAAACATTTTCAGCTGTCTGCAAATGAGCTCGAATCCTTGTTATTGCTGTAATTCTCAGCGTCCTGGGGGACTGGAGAATAAATAAAACCACGTGGATATAGTGCTTGTACTTATGTTCAAATAATAATACATTTCACATTGCCGACGGATCTGAAGAATGCCGACATCATACATCCAAAGAAGACTTTATGTCTAATCTGGAACATGTTTTGGTGCTCAGTTACTTCTGTATTCTGCCCCAAAACGAGGCCCTCGAACCAATATTTAGTCATCTTATTTTTGAAGTCTTTATGAGATATAAAATGAATTTAGTTTTAACAATTTATGCTTTATGTGCCGACGAAGAACGATGAAAGTGTTGAAAATCGTAATTTTAAGCATTTTCAGGTGCCCGAAATGAGCTCGAATCGTTGTAACTGCTGTAATTCACAACTTCAACGAAGAAATAAGAATAATCAAGAAACAAGATCCTACTTTTCTTTATTTTTATTTAGCTCTGAAATGTTCTTCAAGAATCTGTAAAGCAAAGACATTTTAAACGTGTCCTGTTGTGTACTTCCAATTTTGATCAATTTCATGTAAATATAAAACATGTCAACAATACGACACGCACATTTGTCTTCTTTTTTCATGCATTTTAAAGCAATAGAATTTAATTAGTTGATTAATTCGGATGTTTAAGCCACACCCGAGTTAGAACAAAATGGAACCGGAAAACTACGGCATGGAACGGATTTTACTGTTTTCCGCCGTTCTGTCCGATTAAATATAAATTGAAGTATGACTGATGCTTAAATTTCATCTATGTATTGTAATCAATATGATTGACTGATACAAATATTATATTCTTATACGCAAACACACTTTCTAAAAATGATGTATTGAACAAGAATGCCTTTATAAAAAATATCGTACTAGACCACCGGTCTAGAGGTCCGGTTACCGATATACTTGTATGTACTATATTATCAATGTAGAAGATTATTGCCAGGGAAAGATATAATTTGTTGTGGCTCTTGCTCGGACATATATTGAATATTAAATTATAAAATAATTTTGGCGATTTCCATAAGTTACCGTTACTTACTTTAGCAGTACAACGAATTCAGCATTTTATGAGTACAAAACAGTCTAAGTATTAAAGTAGAAGCATAAGTTTATTATTTTAATCCTTTGATCCTGTAAAAAAACACAAAGATGAAAGTGAAAGTGGAATGATAGAGAATAATACAGAACAACCAGAAACCACATCTGTAAATGTGGCACAGACAACTGCTCCTCCCAGATTTAAAAACTTGTCACCTGAAGAAATTGAAAAAAAATCAAAGAGAACAAATATGCCCCCAAGACTAAACAAAATACCAAGTGGGGAATAAATTTATTTCAAGGTAAATACTGTGTTACAGCAATATAAGTAAAAAATGCGTTTTTATATTTTATCGGTAGATCTATAAAAACTGAAAAAAGTTAATCACTTCACAACGCGACAGTTTGCACAGCCAGACCAGGATTCGAACTTGGAACCTTCCCAAAACACAAATTACCATACGTAATTTCCTCAATTTTGGTTTGCTCTGCCAATTCAGCTATCTTGCCAGTGGAACTGCAATATGCTAGCAATATCATTTAAGATAATTTTTCGATTTCTGGTTTATTAAGCTGAAAGGGAGCGTTGAAATGTGCAAAAATTTGGTAATGGGGATTTACAGTAATCATTCAAGTTTTCTACCAAGTCAGCTATGCATTCAAGCTGATTTACCACCTTTTTTCTATTTAGCCTGCTTAAATTCTCCCAAAAATATTAATTAAAATCCTCTTTTATTTTTTTAACAAGCATTGTCAGAAGTAAATACAAATAAGGCATAGAAAAAAGTTTGTTTCCGGTATCCTGACCTACCCTAAATTTCTGGCCCGATCGTAATTATTTTTATGGCCTTGGAGAAGTTTCTTTTCAAATTTTTAACAAACAGTTGAAAAACTGCACTTTTTTATGCTTTAAGCATGGTCAGTGATGTTAGAAATCAACTTACTTATGCTCTAAAGGAATAACCTACGGAAGAGCATTAGTGTTAGGTGCGTTTTTTCATTAACTCGAAATTTCGACTTACGTTACTCGAAATTTCGAGTTAATAACAAGAAAGTTCGAGTTACTATCTTGCTCTTTTGTCCATAAACATTGAACGTCTGTCCGTCTTTCAAAGGCCAAAAATGTAATGGCCGATTTTTGACTCATCGAAGTCTACACATCCATATATTGTACCCAACATGTAGAGCCTTGAACATATACTACCATACAAGCTGTATCCAGGATATATACCTTTATTTACATATTCAGGTGGTAGGGGCTCGAACTTGGTCGAACACCTTCCAGGTCAAAATAGTGAATTATTTTAAGTTTGAATACTTCCCGGTCACCTTCGATGACCTCTCCTCAAAATCTATATCCGTCAAAGTACCTGATCTTGGTCAGACTCATAACTACACGTTCATTTAGGGTATGTCTATATTTCGTTGCCTTATGGGCTCAAACTAGGTCGAAAACCTTCTAGACTTAAACATGGTTTAGGCACCTGCGGTCTTCCTCCAACATCAAAGCTGGGAAGTCGTCATATGATCTATAATATATTTTCTATGAGCAAACGCTGTTCGGTCATCTTAATCATATGACCCTGTAGGGCTACCCGATGGATACACCAGGTACCTAAACTCGAAATTTCTAGATATTAACTCGAAATTTCGAGTTAGTAACTCGAAATTTTGAGTTAATAAATAACCTATACCTGGCACTAATGCTCTTCCGTAGTAACCCCCTTTTTGTATTCATTTTTTACACAAAAATAGTTTCCGAAAAGTCCCACTTAATAAAAAAAAATCCCCCCCCTCCACACACACGTACAAAATACTAACATACCTACCCTATTTTTCTTTGGTATGTTACCGGAAACAATTTTTTAGGCCTTTAAATACAGTATACCTAAACTGTAGTAAGTATTTATTTCTGCAACATTTGAAGCTTTCTTTAAAATTATTGCATGCTTAAAAATGCCAAATTAACAAGTACAGTGCAACCTCTGCAGAGCAACACCCATTCGGAAATACAAATATTGACCTCTGTTGAGAGGTTGTTGCTCTATAGAGGTTAAATTGATAATTAAATTCCGCTATGGGAAATTTTGATGATGCTGTTGTGCAGAGGTTTTTGCTGTAGAGAGGGCCGCTCTGGAGAGGTTGCACTGTAAATAGATTCTGCGGGAAGATTCTTTCGAAGCATAGTATGCAACCAAGCAGACTCAGTTTGATTAAGTCTGTAATCGTGAATGTGTTTTTATAAGTACAGAGTTAGGTCTATCATGGTTAGCTAATATTATATGCATTTCACACACATTTTTGAAAACTAGGGCAATAATTTTAATAATTACGGTAGAAATTACAAATTTGATACCACATTCCAAATATCAAAATATCAATAGCCATTATTGATTCAGAGAAGAAGATTTTCAAAGTTTCTTATATAAAAGCCTATAGTAAGTACATGTCAGACATGGCCATTTTTTACCATAGGGTAATAATTTGTACAAGTATGGTAGAGAGTCAAACCTTATATCAAATGCAAAATATCAAAGCTCTAGAGAAAAGGAATTTGAGTCTGATAACTAAAAACATATTTTAACCAAAAAGACCCATATCTTTAATGAACCTTCAAACAACTTTAAAAAAGGGCTACAAAGAGATCATTTTGCAAAGTTTCATCAAAATCCATAACGTGGTTTTGGAGGAGATATTGTTTAAAGAAATTGTTGATGAAAAGTGACCACTCCCTCTGGCGGCCATGTTTTTTGACAAATCAGACAATTTTGAACAAGGTCACACAAGAATCATTTGGGTAAAATTGTTTTAAAATCGGGCTAGCAGTTTCACACAAGAAGATTTTTAAAGTTTCCTCTATATACATAATTAGGGAAAAGTGACCACGTCCTATGGCACCCATATTTTTTCACGAATCAAAATAATTTGAAATATCTTTGTAGAGGGTCACACAAGGACTATATGTGTAAAATTATTTTAAAATCGGGCTAGCAGTTTCACACAAGATCTTGAAGATTTTTCAACTTTCACTATATACATATAGGGAAAAGTGACCACGCCCTCTGGCGGCCATATTTTTTTTTTTTGACAAATCAAAAAAAAATTGAATAGTATTTGTACAAGGTCACACAAAAACCATTTGTGTAAAGTCATTTTAAAATCGGGCCAACAGTTTTACACAAGACGATTTTTAAAGTTTTAACTATATACATAAAGAAAAAGTGACTACGCCCTCTGGTGGCCGTGTTTTTTTTGACGAATCAAAACAATTTGAACAGCCTTGGTAGAGGGTTACACAAGGACCATTTGTGTAAAATTATTTTAAAATCGGGCCAGCAGTTTCACACAAGAAGATTTTTTAAATTTTCACTCTGGCGGCCATGTATTTCGACGAATCGGTATAATTGGAATAATCTTGGTAGAGGGTGACATAAGGACCATTTGAGTGAAATTATTCTAAAATCAGACCATTGGTTTGGGAGAAGATGCCGTTTGAAGATTTTTCTTTTTTTAGCTCTGGCGGCCCCTGTATGCAACCAAGCGGAATCGTTTAAAAACTTTGATAGATGACCATCCAATCATTCAGTGGTTTTGGAGATGTCTCTTAAACACAATCGTTGACGACGGACTGACAAACGGACGCACGACAGACGACGGACACAGCGTGATCACAATAGCTCACCCTGAGCATTGCTCATGTGAGCTAAAAAAATTAATGTTCCTTCACTTTGAAAGTAATTGAAATTTTGCTTTAAAGTTAAAGAAACTTTTGTTTAGTTAATATCGAGATATTAAGATTTCGGGCGCTCAATATATGCTGTTGTGCACACAAGATTTATAATTTAATCTTAAACAAATAAATGCATGTCCTAAACATATCAACGTACCAAGGAGAATACATTCATTATTTTTCCTATTCAAGAATGACCTTACTTAGCCAAGACTGTCAGTTTTTAAAACTGCATCAACACATATTCATATCATTATCAGTTTTTCTACAATCTGAGTGATTCTGACTTCAATTCAAACAGTTACACAGTGCGAAGCCATAATCTGAAAAATCTGCTTAACAGCTAATCAGACCATAAGCTGTCAGCAAAAAATGAACATTTTTTTTCTGGATGTGCTACAAATAAATTGTAGATTTCTGAAAGCCAGGTTGCATATGTATATTTTTATTTGTATTACCAGTGTGTTGTTGATTTTCCAGGTATACATAGCTTGAAAATTGTTCCCGAAAGAATGTATCTGTTAACTCAAGAAGGAGATGAGTTGAAGCTATACTGTATTGTACAGTTCAGCAGTAAATCAAATGTTGCTGTCACATTTTCGAAAGATGGCATGATGCTTCATGTAGGAAATGATAAAGGCTATGAGGTGGGTAAAGTTAAAAAATAAGTTTGATAAACTTCATCAGTTAAATCTGTACTGTGTATATGTACATCTTCACTTTTCTTCAAATATGTCTGTTTTCGCTCACCTGAGCAATGTTCATGATGAGCTTTTGTGATCACGCTGTGTCCGTCGTCCGTCGTGCGTGCGTGCGTCCGTCCGTCTGTCGTCAACAATTGAGTTTAAAAAACGATTCCTCCAAAACCACTGAATGGATTTTGATGAAACTTGGCATGTATATTCCTTGGATGGTCCTCTACCAAGTTCTTCAAACGGCTTTGCTTGGTTGCACATAGGGGTCGCCAGAGCTAAAATAGAAAAATCTTCAAACGACATCTCCTCCTAAACCGATGGGCCGATTTTGAAATAACTTCACACAAATTGTCCTTATCATCAGAGGGCGTAGCCACTTTTCCCTATATGTATATAGTGTAAACTTTAAAAAACTTCTTGTGTGAAACTGTTTGCCCGATTTTATTATAAATTTTACAGAAGTGGTCCTTGTGTGACCCTCTACCAAGATTGTTCAAATTATTTTGATTCGTCAAAAAAAAACATGGCCACCAGAGGGCGTGGTCACTTTTCCCTATATGTATATAGTGGAAACTTTAAAAAATTTGTGTCGAACTTGATTTAAAAATAATTTTACACAAATGGTTCTTGTGTGACCATCTAACAAGATTGTTCAAATTACTCCAATATGTCAAAAAGCATGGTCAATTTCCTTCTCTGAATCAATAAAAGCTGGCGATTTGACAGTTGGCGTGTGATATCATATTAGTAATGTCTATCATAATTGTTCAAATTCTTGCCCTATGTTTAAAAGTGTGTGTGACATGTATATGATAAAGGCTCACATAGAAGAAACCTAACTTTGTACTTATACAAAACACACTTGAAGTCTTGTACACAGCTGAGCGCTTTAGGGTCAATGACTCTCTTGTTTTTGTGGTTGTTTGGTACTTCTTGGCATACCCTGGAACTAAATTATTAATTCCTGGTCTACTAGTTTTGAACATTCTAAACAAAAATTAAAGGAAACAAGTTCTGAAGACAGTTATCAACTCTGTTCTTTTAACCCTTATCATGCTGGACCCGATTGGGTCTGCCTTTGTGACCAGTGTAGATAATGATCTTTACTGCTCGCCATTCTGTCAGTATTGTTTTGGTAAGCACACCTTTTGACAGTTAATGGTTCTGTCCAAACTGAAAGATGGACAAGTACATTATAGAAATTGAGCAGGGTTAGGGTTAAGCAGATTGTGATACAAATTACTACCTTTGATCCTTAGAAAATACGCATCTTTAGTCGCTTCAGGATATGAAAAAAGAACACTCAAACCATGATTGTCTTTTACATGATTTCCAAAAAAAACAATATATATATATATATATATATATATATATATATATATATATATATATATATATATATATAGGAAAAAGAAATTTCAGATATTTCATAATGTGCTATGTTTTTTTTACAATTTCTACCGTTGTTTATTAACCCCAGTGTTATCTTAGATGATGAAACAATGTATCGCTTTGGAAATGCTGGGATAAAAGATTTTACACTAAAACGGATATAAAAGGATTCGGACGGAAGATGAAAAGGACTGAACTTTGGACATTGCAAAAGTGGTCTTTACATAAAGACAAACTTCAATCACATGTTAAAATGATCTGAAAATGTTTCAGATGGTAAAGAAAAGATTAGATAAGCTAATTTTGTATTAAGCACTTTAATTTATTCAAGATAGCATAGTTGAGCAAAATATTTATCATTGAAATATCATAGATCATTAACATTTCATATTGATTTATTGAAAAATCATTAAAGCGAAATTTCCATTTTTCATGCAGGTGTATGTTACAGTGAAGCCGATCAATAGTTCTATGGATATATTGATGAGTACAACAACATTGAAGAAGAACGTTACCAATGTCAATGATAAGGGTGTTTATAAATGCGATGCTGAAAGAGGAACAGACACAAAGACAACAAGCATCACCGTTTATACATTCACAGGTATTACATGTTTAGTTTACAAAAAATGAAGTCTCTGTTTTAGGTAGTTATGTTCTGGTGAAGACTTTTCAATTTAAAAAGCAAGTCTTTCAAGAATGTCAAGGCTTTTGACTTTTTTTTGTTTGTTTGTTTGTCTAGGTTAGGGATCTTACGTAACGTACTACAGGCTACTGATGGTTGGATGATATTTGTTGAAATGTTTTAGCTCGTCCAGTTAGTAAAAACATGTCATCAGTATCGGCATTGGTTTAGATTTTTCTTAACCCTTTTTTACTTCATATAGATACAACAGTATTGATTATTGATAACCAATACACTCTATAGCATTATCTGTACACCATCTCAATACAGGTTATTGGAGAAAATTGCAAAATTTATACCCGTGTTCCTCAGATCAAAATTAGTCTATGAATACTTATTTTAACCATTTAGTATCCAATATAATTTATTTTCATAATTAAATTTTCTTTCTGATGGTGTATTTTTCATACTTTTGTGATAAATAGTTTTCAGTATAGAAAGCTACAAACCAAAGACCTGAGAAAATTATTATAATCTGGCTGTTTTCAGCATGTGATACTACAGAGAAATAAAATTACTGTAACAAATGCACAATTTTATTAATTGAAGGTAAATGTAAGTCCAGAAAGGATTATATTAAGTGATTTTCTAAATCAACAAACTCTTATCAGTCATTAAAATCTACACTTGGACCAAACTTACAGAACATCATAGGCCATAGATCATAAAATTAATTAATTACATAATGTTTGATAAGAAGCATTGATCAAAGACACTTTCTATAAAACTTTGTAGGTCCATATATTCAAAAATGATGCAATCAACACTTTAGTTGCTTTGTTTTGACAGATGTGCCCAATAAACAGACTTCTACAGGTCCAGGTCAATTAGCATAAATTTCACAAGTGACCTATGGATTTTAATGGTTGTTATGGTAACCACACCTTTTATTACACTGACCAAAACTCCAATCTGATGTCTCACTTTTACATAATTTGCAATAACTGAATGTTTGAATGCAAACAATAACATGTTTTTGGGTCACCTGTGTTCTTTTCCATTCACCAATAGCCCTCTTATTATATATAAAGTCAATGTGATTTTCAAAAATGCCACCTGAATTTAAACTGAAAATTACCAATAAATTTTAATTATAACCACAAGTTTTTCTGAAATTTATCTTTTATTAATAGTTTAAACATTACAAATACACTTTTGTTAGCTTCATTGCTGGTATATTTTATTGGTATTTTGCATTTAAACTATCAGTGTATTCAAGTGTGTTAAAACGAGTATATATGAGGTAATGGATAGATGTGTTAAAACGAGTATCTATGGGGTAATGGATAGATGTGTTAAAATGAGTATCTATGGGGTAATGGATAGATGTGTTAAAATGAGTATCTATAGGGTAATGAATAGATGTGTTAAAATGAGTATGTGTGGGGGAAAGGGTTAAGGTCCGCCTTTTTTCAAAATCTATAAGAGCTAAAGCTTTGAAAAACTGCACACTTGTTTATCGTCATTAGGTTAGTAAGTCGACTAAGAACAATAACTCTAACCTGCATTCTGAACTATTCTCTTGCACCTGTAGGCTCTGCTCTTAATTTTGTCCCTTTTTTTTCTTTTCTTTTTATTTTCCGCTATTTTAGTTTTATTATAATATTATATTATTTTTGTGAAAATGATGTGTGAATTCAAAACTCTTTCATAAACTGAAGGGTAACCAAAAATGAGATACATGACAAAGGTAGTTGGCTAAACATGGGTATAAGTGAAGTGCATTGTATGGTCAAGAAATTCCAATATGGGAGGCTCTAAATTGTAAAAGGATTACACATACAGTAGTTTGAGTTCCAGTCTGTTCAATTGTTAATGCGCTTCAGTTAGGCATATAGACGTTCATATGTTTCAGAAACTTAAAATGACGAAGTATTTACTTATGATTAATAATAATAAACACATGCTCATATATATGAGAATAAAGCATATTATTCTGAGAAGAGCAAAAAAAGAACGCTTCTATGATTTGAATTTTCCGCGCCAAGATGACTCATCTATTCGTACAAAACTAGCATCAGTAAGTTTTACAACTGACCTCAGAATTTTACATGTATCAGCTGTTTAAATTTTCTAAAATATCAACAATCATTATCTTTCCGTGTAATTTACAGACATCCAAAATCACGAAGTTCTAATTATTACAAATATTGACGGACGCCAAATTCGTGTACCCTGCTACCTTATTCTTGTCAGTTTGGCTTATTAAGCCCAACGAAAAACAAAAAGAGCAATGCTAATATGTGTTCTGTCCTGTGTTGCTAACAAGTGATATGATAGAATTAGGGACAAGTCTATTCATTTTTATATTACCATATACAACAAGAGTCGCAGACTGTCACAATATACGCCCGTCATCGGATTTGGCCTTATTAAAGGGGCCGTAATCCAAGAGTAGTTGGTAGTTGAACTTGGCCGAAAAATTGTGGCGATAACATTTTCAGTAAGTTTGGTGATGATCGGATGAAAACTGTTCGACCTAGAGAGCGGACAAGGCTAAATTCGCAATATTTCAAGTTATTCAAGGGCCATAATTGAGTAGTTCCTTTGGCGATTTTGCTGGTTATCGAACTTGGCTGAGATATTATGCCCACAAAACTTGTTACAAAGTTTGGTGAAGATCGGATGAAAACTGTTGGACTTAGAGGGCGGACAAGGCTAAATTTGCAGATTTTCAAGTAATTCAAGGGCCATAACTGAAGATTGCCTGGGGGATTTTGCTGGTAATCAAACTTGACCGAAATATTATGCCCATTAACTAATGATGGGCAAATCGGTTAGATTTGCCAACCGATTAATCGGCATAATCGGACAAGCCAACCGATTTGATTAATCGGACATAATCAGATAATCGGTTACTCTAGTTGCATATCTATAAGTTCACCTCACAATGTATGTTTTATGTCATTTCTTAAAAAATGAACCTCACAGACATCAAATATCTTATTTCTATTGTATCCCTTCATAAATATGAGTAAGTATAACAGCATAAAAGTAAAATATTTGTGAAGATAGTAACCTTCAAATCAGATACTGTTTTAATTTCACCAGGGACTTATCCAGTTATACTATGTTATTAAATTAAAACTATTTGGAGCAAAAAAGTAATAACGATTTATTATTTCTTAGTTAACGACTGGAATGATTTCAATTGTACAAAATCAAAAATTGAAACTTTATACTTTTGCTAATATGCTTGCGTAAGTCTTACGGCATGCTATGCATACTGCCATAATAATGTCAAGAGTTTTGGCTTATGGTTTCCCGGCTTAATTTTGTAAAAGCCATATATCTTCCAAAATCTGGGTGATCACAGATGATATCAATTGTTTTTGACACTTTGGAGGAAGACATTTTTACGTAGAGTAGATTCCTTTGGCGTAACTGCCCAAAAGAACCCTAAATACCAGAATGAAAAAGGTCAGAAACAACTAAATTATCCGTAGGGTGACAAGTAATTAATCGGTCAGGGAAAAGTGAAGTCGGCGATCGCGCTCATGAATGCAACGCCGACGATTATTCGATTGTCGCCGATTGTCGGCCCATCACTACCATTAACATTATCTGCAAGTTTGGTGAAGATGAACAGATGAACATTGTTTGACTTAGAGAGCTGACAAGGCTAAATTTGCAATATATTAAGTAATTCAAGGGCAACTACTCAATAGTGCCTGGGGGATTTTGCTTGTTATCGAACTTGGCCGAGATGTTATACCCACAAACCTTGTTACCAAGTTTGATGAAGATCGGATTAAAACTGTTTGACTTAGAGAACGGACAAAATCTGCTAAATTTGCAGATTTTGATTAATTCAAGAGACATAACTAAAGAGTGCCTGAGGGGATTTTACTTGTTATCGAACTTGGCCGAGATGTTATGTCCACAAACCTTGTCACCAAGTTTGATGAAGATCGGATTAAAACTGTTTGACTTAGAGAACGGATAAAATCTGCTAAATTTGCAGATTTTCGATTGATTCAAGGGCCATAACTCAAGAGTGCCTGAGGGGATTTTACTTGTTATCAAACCTGGCCGAGATGTTATGCCCACAAACGTTGTCACCAAGTTTGATCAAGATCGGATTAAAACTGTTTGACTTAGAGAACGGATAAAATCTGCTAAATTTGCAGATTTTCGATTGATTCAAGGGCCATAACTCAAGAGTGCCTGAGGGGATTTTACTTGTTATCAAACCTGGCCGAGATGTTATGCCCACAAACGTTGTCACCAAGTTTGGTGAAGTTCGAATGAAAACTGTATGACTTAGAGAGCGGACAAGGCTTAATTTGCAGATTTTGAGTAATTCAAGAGTCTTAACTCATAGCATGGCTAGAGGGTTTAGATGGTTATCGAACTTGCCGAGATATTATGCCCTCAAACATTGTCACCAAGTTTGATGAAGATCGGATGAAAACTGTTTGACTTGGAGAGCGGATATGCTTTGGGACACCGTACTTTGAGCCGTACTTTGAACTCACAGGGTTCTACTCAGGTGCACACCCTTGATGAAACGATGCCTGAAGCACTTCCTCCACTATGAACAGCTCAGCTGAAAAGTCACTATATGACATAATTATAAATGTGTCAATGTGACGCTAATCTCACCAGAAAGACTTTTTAAAAAACAATGAGGATACATATACGGAATTTCAACCACCATATGTATGTATATTATATAGTATAATAGATGACAAGTAAAATCAGTTAAAAATTTCTTAACCTTTTTTTTCATTGTATTTTTTAATAGCTTCTGCAACTGATGCCGAGTTACCTATCACTACAGAGGGTAAGGAAACACTCAAAATAGATTTGGAGTGTAATGTAAATGTAAAAGCCGAGAAAGATCTGGTTGATTATGCTGTCACCTGGGAGAGAGATGGTTCTAAGATTGAAAACGGCGATAAATATAATATGGAGAGTAACACTCTCCAAATTCTGAAACCGAGTAAGTACTAATAACAATTCTTTGACTATTGTTGTGTTATGATCCATATGTCTATTAAGATGGACCAGTAAAACGCTGGATTATTCAGCATTCTTTGGACGTATATGTAATGTAACGCTTTAATATTTTTCGTAAAAGTGGAATGCCGAAATCAATCGCATACGGAAAATACGATATTGCCGATTGTCATTACGAGTCCATTACATTAAATAGTAAAGGTTGTTTAGTCAAAGGATATTTAGAGTTTTTAGGAAGAGCCATTTATGTAGCCGGTCAGAAAAGATCACAGACACTGAACAGGGAGTTTAAAAATACACTTTGAAGATAACCTTTGTTTTTAGCTTGACTGTTCAAAGAATAGGTAGAGCTATCGAACTCACTCATTCGCCGGCGTCCGCGCGTCGGCGCCCGTGTCGGCGCCCGCATCGGCGTCCCGATTTGGTTAAGCTGTTTGTTCACCTGAGCACGAAGTTTTTTTTCAAGGTGGAGCTTTTGTGATCGCCATGTGTTCGTCGTCCGTCGTCAAAAATTTAACTGTTTACACTCTAGAGGTCACAATTTTGGTCAATTTTAATGAAACTTGGTCAGAATATTACCCTCAATAAAATCTTGGACGAGTTCGATATCGGGTAATCTGGGGTCAAAAACAAGGTCACAAGGTCAAAGCAAAGGAAAAGCTTGTTAACACTCTAAAGGCCACGTGTATGACTGAATCTTCATGAAACTTTTTTTAGAAAGTTAATCTTGATAATTTTTAGGTCGTGTTCGAATCTGGGTGATGTAGGATCAAAAACAAGGTCACTATGTCAAATCAAAGGAAAAGTTAGTTAACACCATAGAGGCCACATTTATGATTATATCTTAATGAAACTTTTGTTTTCAAAATGTTAATATTGACGATCTTTAGATCGAATTTAAATCTTGGTCAGGTAGGGTCAAAAACTAGGTCACCTGGTCAAATCAAACGAAAAGCTAGTTAACACTCTATAGGACACATTTATGATTTGTATCTTCATTAAACTTTGTCAGAATGTTAATCTTGATGATATTTAGGTCAAGTTTTAATCTAGGTCATGTAAGGTCAAAAACTAGGTCTCTAGCAATATCTCTATGGAACTTGGTCAGTATGTACGTCTTGATGATCTTTAGGCTAAGGTCAAATTTAGGTCAAGTTAGGTAAAACAAATAGGTCACCATGTCAAAAAATCAAAGGAAAAACTTCTAGAGGACACATTTATGACTGTATGTTCATGAATCTTGGTCAGAATGTTAATCTTGATGATCGTTAGGTCAATTTTTAATCTTGGTCATATGGGGTCGAAAACTAGGTCACCTGGCCAAATCAAAGGAAAAGATAGTACACTCTAGAGGCCAGATTTATGATTGTAACTTATTGAAACATAGTCAGAATGTTAATCTTTAGAATCTTTAGGTTAAGTTCCAATCTGGGTTAGGTGGGGTAAAAAACTAGGTCACCAGGTTAAGTCAAATGAAAAGCTTGTTAACACTCTAAAGGACACATTCATGATTTGTATCTTCATTAAACTTGGTCAGAATGTTAATCTTGATAATCTTTAGGTCAAGTTTTAATCTAGGTCATGTAAGGTCAAAAACTAGGTCACTAAGTCCAATCAAAGGAAAAGCTAGTTAACACTCTAGAGGCCACATTTATGACCATATCTTAATGAACCTTATTCAGAATATTATTCTTAATAATCTTAAGGTCGAATTCAATGCTGGGTAAGACGAGTTTAAAAACTAGGTCACCGGGTCAAATAAGAGGAAAAGCTAGTTTTTGCAAAATCGTATTGAAATATGGTCAGAATATTACCCTCAATAAGATCTTGGACGATTGATAATGGGTCAGCTGAGATCAAAAACTAGGTCACCAGGTCAAATAAAAGGAAAAGCTTGCTAACACTCTAGAGGCAATATTTATGGCAACATCTCTATGAAACTTTATCAGAATGTATGTCTTGATGATCTCTAGGTCAAATTCGAATCCGGATTATGTAGAATTAAAATCAAGGTCATCAGTTCAAAAAATTACAGGAAAAATCTTATAAAACTAGAGGCCATGTTTATGACAGTATCTTCATGAATCTTGGTCAGAATGTTAACCTTGATGATCTTTAGGTCATGTTTGAATCTGGGTCATGTAGGGTCAAAAACCAGGTCACCAGATCAAATCAAACGAAGAGCTAGTTAACAATCTAGAGGTCACATTGATGACCATGTCTTAATAAAACTTGGTCAGAACGTTAATCTTAATAATCTAAAGGTCATGTTCTAATCTGGGTTAGGTGGAGTCAAAATTTCGCATGAAAATGAACTTTGACCTTTGATTATCAGGGCTGATCTTGACTTTTTGCAATGATATTTGTATTTTGATATATACACATTACATAGATAAAGATGAGTAACTTATAATAAAAAACTCTTTTCGAAGACAAAAAAAAAATTTCAAATTATCCAAAAAATCCATTTTTTGTGATTTTCAATGAATATCTTGAATATCAAGTTTGCCCTTCATTCCATTTTGATGAATTTCCTATTGCTGTCATAGTTTGATATATATTTTTTACTGACAATCAAATAGTTACTGTAATTTAACAATGAAAAAACTGGTAGACGTAAACTTTACCCTACCCCCTTATATTTTAACAAGTGAATTTATCTCCCCTATCACAAACATAAGTGAACAAAATACAGATAGGCACGGCTTTGACACTTAAGAAATTGGTTTACATGGAGAATATGAAATATTGTTTCTAAAAATGTATAAACTTCTTCTGGCCTCGATTGTTGCAATAAAAGTCCTTGAGCTCTCGGACCAAATGGATTGAAACATCACATACTTGTTCACTGTCATGATCTGACATGCATTACACAGGTTCCATTACTCTACCTTGTATTTTTACAAGATTATGCCCCTTCTTCGAGATAGCAATTGTTGTTGGTAAAGTTTTTGTATGTCAGTTGGTATCTCAGTAACCACTAATGGGAATGGATTGAAACTTCACACACGTGTTTACTGTCATGATCTGACATGTAACGCACAGTTACATAACTGTACTCTGCTTGTTTAGCTCATCTCATTTTTGGGGAAAATGATGAGTTATTGTCATCACTTGATCGGCGTCGGCGTCGGCGTTGCCAGGTTAAGTTTTATGTTTAGGTCAACTTTTCTCCAAAAGTATCAAAGCTACTGCTATAAAACTTGCAACACTTGTTCAACATCAAAAGCTGACTCTGTACATCAAGAAACATAACTCCATCCGTCTTTTTGCAAGAATTATTGCCCCGTTTGGACTTATAAAATTGGATTTCTTGGTTAAGTTTTATGTTTAGGGAAGCCTTTTTCCTAAATTATCAAAGCTACTGTTTTGAAACTTGCAACACCTGTTTCACCATCAAAAGCTGACTCTGTACAGCAAGAAACATAACTCCATCCGTCTTTTTGCAAGAATTATTGCCCCGTTTGGACTTAGAAAGTCAGCTTTCTTAGTAAAGTTTTGTGTTTCGGTCAGCTTTTCTCCTTCTCCTAAACTATCAAAGCTATTGCTTTGAAACTTGCAACACTTGTTCACAATTACAAGTGAACTCTGTACAGCAAGAAACATAACTCAATCCTGATTTTTGCGAGATTTACGGCCCCTTTTGGACTAGGAAAGTATCAGATTTCTTGGTTAAGTTTTATGTTTAGGTCAGCTTTTCTCCTCAACTATCAAATCTATTGCTTTGAAACTTGCAACACTTGTTTACCATCAAAAGCTGACTCTGTACAACAAGAAACATTACTCCATCCTGCTTTTTGCAGGAATTATGGCCGCGTTTGGGCTTAGAAAATATCAGATTTCTTGGTTAAGTTTTATGTTTAGGTCAGCATTTCTTCTAAACTATCAAAGCTATTGCTTTAAAACTTGCAACACTTGTTCACCATCAAAAGCTGACTCTGTACAGCAAGTAACATAACTCCATCCATCTTTTTGCAAGAATTATAGCCCCGTTTGGACTTAGAAAATATCAGATTTCATGGTTACGTTTTATGTTTAGGTCAACTTTTCTCCTTAACAGTCAAAGCTATTGCTTTAAAACTTGGAGCAGTTATTTGCCATTAAAAGTTGGCTCTGCATAAAAAGTACTATAACTCTGTATTGCTTTTTGCAAGAATTATGGTCCCTTTCGGACATAAAAATTCATCGGTAGGACAATATTTCTATTATGCAGAGACAAGATAATCAGATGAGCGTCTGCACCTGCAAGGTAGTGCTCTTGTTACAAAATTATGTCCCTTTTTTGGTTAAGTTGGTATCTCAGTACCTACTAATGGGAATGGATTGAAACTTCACACCATTGTCCATTGTCATAAACTGATATGCATTTTACAGGTTCCATAACCCTGTTTTGCGATTTTACAAAATTATTCCCCTTTTTCAACTTTTATTTTCATTCAACTGACAAGTCGAGTGTTGCTGTCCTTCGACAGCCCTTGTTGAAAAAACATGAGATAATTGCCTGAATATGTCTCAAAATACATTGTAGCTAATCTGATAAATTTAGCATTGCTGTTTAAGTATACTTTGAAATCATTTAGTTCTGTGTGCATGAAATTCTGTTGGAATATGAATTATTGGATTTCAACTTTTAGTTATTCGAATAGGTTGTTGAACTCTCGCCCATGTTTTGTAGTCCTAATTTTGTTACATTTTTGTATTTAAAGCTGGTATCTCAAAACTTCACACACTTGTTCACTGTGGTGACCTTATAAACTGTACCCTAGTCCATTACTCTACTTCGCATTTTATTATCCCTTTTGAAGAAAACGGACATATTATATGATGGCGTATGTGTCTGTCTGTCCCTCTGCAGGTTTGTCCGCGGAGCATAATAATGTCTCCCCCAACTGGGGGAGACATATTGTTTTTGCCCTGTCCGTCCTTCCGTCCGTCCGTCACACTTTATTTCCGATCAATAACTAAAGAACCATTTGACATAGAACCTTCAAACTTCATCAGGTGGAATGGCTTATGGAGTAGACGACCCCTTTGTTTTGGGGGTCACTCAAGCAAAGTTAAAGGTTATAGGGGCCTGAACATAAAAATAATTTCCGATCAAAAACTTGAGACCCACTTGACCCAGAATGTTGAAACTTCACAGGATGGTTGGTCATGCAAAGTTGAAAACCCCTAATGATTTTGGGATTACTCGGTCAAAGGTCAAGGTCACAGGGGCACTTCTGGTCAGTAACTTGAGAACCACTTGACCCAGAATGTTGAAACTTAAAGGATGATTGGACATGCAGAGTAGATGACCCCTATTGTTTTTGTGGTCATTCAAGCAAAGGTAAAGGTCACAGGGGCCTGAACATGAAAAATAATTTTCTATCAAAAACGTGAGAGCCACTTGACCCAGAATGCTGAAACTTCACAGGATGGTTGGTCATGCAAAGAAAAAAACTCCTAATGATTTTGGGATCACTTTGTTAAAGGTCAATGTCACAGGGACCTGAACATGAAAAACAACTTCCGGTCAGTAACTTGAGAACCACCTGACCCAGAATGTTGAAACTTAAAAGGATGATTGGACATGCAGAGTAGATGTCCCCTATTGTTTTTTGGGTCATTCCAGCAAAGGTAAAGGTCACAGGGACCTGAACATGAAAAATAATTTTCGATCAAAAACTTGCGAGTCACTTGACCCAGAAGGTTGAAACTTCACAGGATGGTTGGTCATGCAAAGTTGAAAACCCCTAATGATTTTAGGATCACTCTGTTAAAGGTCAAGGTCACAGGGATCTGAACATAAAAAACAACTTCCGGTCAGTAACTTGAGAACCACTTGACCAAGAATGTTGAAACTTAAAAGAATGATTGGCCATGCAGAGTAGATGACCCCTATTGTTTTTGTGGTCATTCAAGCAAAGGTAAAGGTCACAGGGGCCTGAACATGAAAAATAATTTTCGATCAAAAACTTGAGAGCCACTTGACCCAGAATGTTGAAACTTCGCAGGATGGTTGGTCATGCAAAGTAGAAAACCCCTAATGATTTTGGGATCACTCTGTTAAAGGTCAAGGTCACAGGGACCTGAACATGGAAAAGCACTTCCGGTCAGTAACTTGAGAACCACTTGACCCAGAATGTTGAAACTTAAAAGGATGATTGGACATGCAGAGTAGATGACCCCTATTGTTTTTGGGGTTACTCAAGCAAAGGTAAAGGTCACAGCGGCCCGAACATGAAAAATAATTTTCGATCAAAAACTTGAGAGCCACTTGACCCAGAAGGTTGAAACTTCACAGGATGGTTGGTCGTGCAAAGTAGGAAACCCAAATGATTTTGGGATCACTCTGTTAAAGGTCAAGGTCACAGGGACCTTAACATGAAAAACCACTTCCGGTCAGTAACTTAAGAACCATTTGACCCAGAATGTTGAAACATAATAGGATGATTGGACATGCAGAGTAGATGGCCCCTTTTTGTTTTGGGTTCACTCTATTAAAGGTCAAGGTCACAGGGGCCTGAACATGAAAAACCACTTCCGGTCAGTAACTTGAGAACCACTTGACCCATAATGTTATAACTTAAGAGGATGATTGGACTTGCAGTGGGGGCACTCCATCAAAGGTCAAGGTCACAGGGGGCTGAACATAAAAACACTTTCAAATCAATAACTTGAGAACCACTTGACCCAGAATGTTTTTAATTAAGAGGATGCTTGGACATGCAGAGTAGATGACCCCTAATGATTTTTGGGTCACTTAATCAAAGCTCAAGGTCACATGGGCCTTAACATGGAAAACCGAAAACCGTTTCCAATTCATAACTTTAGACCAGAATGTTGAAACTTTGTGGGATGATTGGACATATCAACAACATGTAGATGATCCCTGTTGCAGCCAACCATCACTGTCTTTTTGACTTTCACTCCTGTCTTGCATATACGATTATGCATTGGTGGAGACATGCACTTTTTTACTAAAGCATCTTCTAGTTCTACGTGCATTTAAGATATTGACTCTGAATATGGCATATCGGTAGATGGCAATCTGCAGAGTGCTTGAACCAGCCCTGTAGGTCAAAGGTCAATGTCACAATTTCAGCTAAAAGGTCAAAACTGTTCATTGTATTTTGTGTAACGAAATAATCATGCTAAGTATTGACTTCAAACTTTTCTTGAAGGCGGATGGCTATGAGGCAATGTGCGGAGCACAGACCAGGGTCTGCAAGTCAAAGGTAAAGCACACAAGTTGAGCTCAAAGGTCAAAAGTTATCTTATTTTATTTCATGTCCGAAGCATGATGTCTGACTCTGTGGCAGTGTTTAGAGTGTTGTGTGCTTCCGGCAAATCTGTCCTTACCTATTATCTTTTGCGTCTAGTAAGACTAACAAATATACAAACATTGTGATTTCAGCTAGAGCAGACATTGGAGAGTACCAGTGTGTTGTTACTTTCTTTCCAACTTCCTCAGTTGAGAAACATACAGTTCGACAAAAACCGTCCTATCTTAAAGGTATATGTCGTAGAAATGTTTATTCCGTTGTAGTGAAAGCTGTATTACATCTGGAATTAAAGGAATTAATTTTATAAGATGTTGTTCTGAAAAACATTTAAATAGAACAGCGTAATATGTCAAAATCCTGCAATTTGTCATTTACTCGTTGATACCAGATTAGCATATGTACTTGGTTAAACTTTCTTCATTCTTCAGTTGCAAGGCCTCCGTTGTCGATCGCCAATATCGCCATTTTGCGAATTTTTTAAAAATTTGGCGCTAAATTTTGCGAATTGGCGAAAATAAGTGGCGCATAGTTTTCTTGGGTACATGATACAAGTTACATGCTTTTACTTAGGCGCTGGTTGTGAATAAAATCGATAACCAGTCTTGGTGGTGTATGTTGTCAATTTGGCTACTAATGTTGGGTGATACTTTGAGAATATAGTTGCTTAAGAATGTGTTGATTGATAATTTATTTGTTATAAAAGCGTTTGCCAACTTGTATATTTGAAGTGTGCCGAAGATTTACCAAAATTAACAACAATTACGGTGGACTTTATATTTTTAGATTTTTATAAAAACGACCGACTTATTTGTTTGTGACATGCAGTTGTATGACGAATTTTTAATTAGTACGAAAGATATGCAAAAAATAATAAGTTTGTTACTTTTTGCAAATATTTTAGATAAAATTTCTAATTCGTCAATTATCATAAAGATTTTAACGATGGGTGTGAAAACAAACAACTGTTGGAACTTTTCATGTAGAAAACATTACTAAAATATATTCTGTAGCATTGAAGTTTCTAATTGATTATGTATGTACGCATTTTTCTTCTTCCAGCTGGCCCTGCTATAGATTCTCATGACAACAACAAAAACTTGGTACAGGGGGATAGCCTTGAATTAAAGTGTAAAGTATCTGGATTCCCAAAACCTACTGTATCATGGTTCAAGGACGGTTCTGAAATGAACACTACCACCAGGATACACACACTGGAATATGAAGGTGCCATGGGGAAGCTCATGATATATTCATTGGAAGATGAAGATGAAGGCTACTATAAATGTGTCGCTGAAAATGATGTTGCGCCATTTAACGCTACAGCGGAGATGAGAGTGAGAGTTAAAGGTGAATATTTATCAATATTTATGATTGATTTCATTTTTTTCTGTGCAAATAGTTTTTTTTATTTATAAAAAAGGTAATATCGTTAACATGATTTTTCTTTTTTCTATGCAGTTAAAAAAGGTGAATGTTTATCATTGTTGTTTTTTTTTGTGCTTTGAATGGTATTTTTTGTTGCAAGAAGCCAGATATGAAAGCCAAATATGAACAATTCAAAACAATTTGTATTGTGTCAAAATTGTATGCCAAAACTTTAAGAAGGACCAGTATTTAAATGAATATTTGATAACAATTATTTTTATCCCCGGCTGTTGTTATCAATACATTGTTGCTTAATGTAAAAAAACACAATCATATATCTAGTTTTAAAGTCTTTATAAAAATTCTGTTCAATACACCTGTCGAAACATATTGTTGCGAGCTGGTAACGCTCGCAGTGACGGATGTATGGTTCACTAAATCACACAGTCAGGCACATTTACTGTCAGAACATCAGACAGTCAGACAGACGGACAACGCTAAAACTAGCTAAAACTTTGACAGAGTGTCAAATGAAAAACGGACTCACGGACGGACACAGAACACCACAAATGACTCCGCAGCTATGGGTGAAATAAATATACGGGCTAAACTCAAGAAAATAAGTAAGAGCTCTAACGGTTTATGAAATTTATTAATGGTAAGATACTTGACTAGATCTAGTAAAATACCGAAATTTTACAATGTCGGCAACAAACAACTATTCAAAGCAACAATAGCATTATTCAAATATCAAGTGAGGTGTCGGTGGCTTACTAAATACAAGAATTAAGAATCCTATAAATCACTGGTATTTTTATCTACGATAAAATTAAGAAAACTGCAGAAAGTTTCCGAAAAATTACCAAACGAGATTCAGAAAGCTAAACCTTAAGAATTAACAAAGTATTTCTATTAATGCTTTAAAATTATTATGTTAAATATAACATAGTATTACCAAATAAATGCTAAGGTATTTTATAATGGATTTATAGTGCTGAAACGAATTTCTACAGAAGGCTATGCCCAAGATTTTACTGGCTGCGGAGTGCTGTCAAACAGTAAACACCGCCTTATATACGGGTACTTCAAACAAAATCAACAGTGTTTGAGATAGTTCAAAAAAAAAAACTAACAAAGGGACGCAAAAGTATTTCAAACAGTTCCGACACCTCAAACAGCAATAGAAAAGACGTACATGTGCACGGCTTAACAGCAGTAAAAAGATAATATTTCTGCGAACAATCATCATATAAATATAAAAGTACAATATAAGGAGTGGTAGTTGAATGTGCGCTAAAATATACGAATAAATAATAAAAGTTTTCGTCAAACAGTATAGACAGGAACCCCCTACTAGAAAAATGTACTAGATCTAGGAAACTTGATGACGTAAATAATAACTAGTTGCACGTGCATGACGTCACGCCTAAACAGCATACAATATGGCGGACGACACAATAAACTGAAGTGTTTTAACATGGAAAAACTGGATAATTAAGGCTTAAAATATGGATTTTGTAGTCAGTAAGTGAATCTTTTATAGAAAAATACATAAGCCGATGAGTTACTAAATATTTGACACTAAAATATCGCATATGTATCGTAAAACACCGAAGAGCACATGTGTTGTGAAAGTAGGACTGATTTACCGGCGCACAACAATATGTCAATAAAACTTGCTTAATCTTCCAAAGTAGTAAGCAAATATTGTTTACCAGTTGATACTTTGTCAGTGTCAAATTGTTTTGTTTTTAAATCAGAATATTCATGCCTGGAAGCATTCATAGAACATTCTATTAAAAAAATCTGATGCACAAGTTTTTAAAGATATAAAGAAAAGCAAAGTGCTAGTGGCTATGTGAAACTTTCGAACTTAAATCTGTAATTGTTTGATTTTTAGTATGAAATTCAGCATGTGTCCCCTATTTAACATAACACTGACAATATTTCAAGTGATTCTGGACCAGTCCATTATAGAAATTAAGCAGGGTATGGGTTAACATTTCAAAAGCATTCAAGATGTTTTACTTCTTTCAAAAATTGTTTTAGTACTTTACAAATGGGCACTGTGTCTGACTGGTTTAGGTCGCTTTCTTTAATCACTTAAAACTGGAGTCACTATATATTATAATCTAAATTGTGTTGGTGTGCTAAGCAAAGCATCGCTATGGAGAGCCTGTATGTTTATATTGAGTTTACTAGTCACACCAACACAATTTATATTATATAGTGATTATCCAGTTTTAAGAGAGAAGGAAACATAAGGTGCCCTGCTACCCGAAACTTTAATTCTGGCCATGTAAGGCACATTTTTAGAACCATTGTTAAAACTTTTAGCAAGTTCACGTAAAAAGCTGGTGTTCCCACAAGACACCTTGTCCTCACTTGACACCTTGAGTAGAGTTTAAACACACTAAAGGTAACCGTTGTTCTCACTTGACACCTTGAGCAGGGTTTAAACACTCAAGAGTGAAAGGCAAATGATTAAAGAAAGCGACGGAGTATCCCCAGTGACGAATAGACGGTTTGATACATGATCATTATCGGACCTAGACATGATATCGGTCCAATTTAAAACCAGTATGCAAAACCATAATTGTATTACATCATTTTACGATATCTATCCCATATAAAAAGAAATATTGAACTGGTTAGATAACACTTTTATAAAGTGCTGAAACGTTTTCAAAACGGAACAGAAATTATTTCAGGGACTAAATCTTTCGCTGGATTTACAGACCTTCATTTTGGAAATTTGTATAGAAATGTTGTTTTATTTTTTGAAAAACATATTTACGTACAAAAAAATCAAAAAAAGATGTTTCTAGATGCTTAAAAGCATCAAATTCAGTTATCTGTCTTAACTTACTTGCAGTATTTTATTGCATATGTACACAAAGAATAGCTTACGGATTACATATCAGAGGCTAATAAATTATGTGTTTCGAGAAATAATTGACGAGGAGTATGTATTAAACAGTCATATTCTACATGTGGAGAAAGCAGTGGCAAGGTAGCTGGTTCCGTCAATGTCAAATAGCTAATGTTAATTGATAATCGTCAAAACAATGTAAAATCTGTGTTGTTCAAAAATAGTCGATCCTCAAGTACTCTCAGTCCTTTGATCTTATATACAAACAATGAACAGTGGTTCTCCAAATTCAATAAATATGCATCAGTGGCCTATTGCTGCGACTGTTAAGTTCAAACAGAAAATCTGCGCGATTTACCAAACGCGCAGCGCATATAACAAATTTCTTTTCGATAGTTATCTGCGAGCCGATTTACCAATTGTTGCGCAGGATAATTTATATTTGCTCTTAGCGAATTTCAAAATGCACAGCGCAAATAAAAATTTGTAAATATATATGTGTATTGTGTGCTGCGTACATGGTAAATTCTACAGTTATTAAATTGATTATTTAACAAATGTCAAATACTAAATGAGCCGCGCCATGAGAAAACCAACATAGTGGGTTTGTGACCAGCATGGATCAAGACCAGCTTGCACATCCGCGCAGTCTTGTCAGGATCAGTGCTGTTCGCTAACAGTTTCTCTAATTCCAATAGGCTTTGAAAGCGAACAGCATGGATTCTGACCAGACTGCGCGGATGCGCAGGCTGGTCTGGATCCATGCTGGTCGCAAACCCGCTATGTTGGTTTTCCCATGGCAAGACTGAAATGTCTTGGTATATATGGTCATTCTTTTTATTAAATGGTCTGCTTTCATAAATATTTTCATATCTAGTATCTTGTCGAGGTAAGATAAATTTGTTTCTACATCAGTAGAATATATCTAGGCCATAAACGCGACCAGGCCTGCTGGATCTCTCTTGGTTAATCAACGCTGATCGAAAAATGTGTATCTGTTTTAAAATTGTCTCGTACGATCCTTTGCACCCATCCTGTGAGCACTTGATATGTACACATCTCCTGAATGTGAAAATATTAACATTTTGATCGAAATCCCATATGATATGCATTTTCTTTTATTCCGCGAAATACCAAGTTATTCCTTCTGGACCTTGCTTCAACGTCTATTGATTTGTAAGCCAATGATTTCATAAATTCTGATTGGGCGTTGGTTGTCTCGATAACTTGATTAACGTTTACGTTCATATTTATCATTGACCTTTGTAGTAACAAAACACCTCTGCAACATGCAGCCTGTTCAGTTCTAACACAACGCAACTCAACAAATATATGTATTAGTTTATCTTCACAAGAACTTTCCACAACATTTTGTCCCGTAATATCCGACGAAAGAGACATTGTTAAATTGTCGCTTTCCTGCTCCTGAAAAATTTCAAATCTGTTATGTATTGGCTTTTTGGTGGAGACGAAAACGCTTTCTTTGAAAAAAAGCGTCTGTCGATTGATTATCGGATATTTAGCAATACACGAAGACCAAGACAATACACCAACATGTCAATATCGAATTACACCTCGGGGCATAATTTAAAACTTCTCCGGGAGTTGCGCGAGTTTTCATTCACGCAAGAACGATTATCAGTCAATCTGATTCGCCAAACTTCGCCCTACCTACTTCTACGAAAGTAAATGAAACGAAATATTAGCTGCACGCTTCGTCTGAAGCAACCTAGCTTCGTTTTCTTGATGCTAACGATATAAATAAAGACACGATATAAATTTACAAGTTATTTTCAATATAAAGCCGATTCGCCGAAGTAATGGTCGCCAAAGTATTGGTCGATCACGAGAACTGGAAAAAATCTGGAAATAATGAGAAGTCCAAGCGCTCGCAAAGAATTAAAAAATATAAATTCTAAAGATATGGCCTAAGACCACAGTTATTTTTACTATATGTTCTATATAGGCACTGGACACTATAGCAATTTTGCATTGCATTCTAACCCCCATAAAATACCTGAACTCAACAGAACTATTCCAAGAGAAAAAATCCAGACACAGTAAACATCGGGTTGACCGGCTCTTTTTTCCACCATTTTGAACCAAATCACATGCGTATGAAGAATACTCTCTAGATGGCCGCAAACAGGCAAAACAGGCCCTATCAAAAAGTCATGTTATGCATATTCTGACATTCTCATTCTGTTAAATTGTACATGTACCTACTATTTCATATCTCCTCTATTAAATCATGCCGTTTATTGCAGGTCTTTCACTAAAAAATTCACCAATTTTCACCATCAAACAGAGGAACTATTTTCCGCGTAACCACTTCCGTATTGCGGTCAACCAAGAGCAAATAACTGTGGTCTTGTGCCTATTTATGCACAATCATAAAATGTGTTAAAGAGTTTCCATCAACTTTGTAGTTTAAATGAAAATGAAAGTATTTGACTTATTTAATTCGAAAACAGTAAATGGTTTGTTTGAGAAAAAAGCCGAATAGTGTTTAAAATCCAATTTAACTACCCCTGTTTGCCTTTCTCGTAGCGTATGTATTCGGCCATGACTGGGACGATGACGTCAGTGTGCCCGGAAGTATTAACCTGCGCGCGCAACTTTCACTTTATCAAAATAACAGAACATGGCTTCCAACAACAATTTCGCCGAAAATATCAACAATTCTTACTCAGATTCTTCGTTTGGGGATGAATTTCCAGAAAATAATGGCATTGGATACGTTGGCTAACGATTTGAACCGCGAGTAGGCAGTAGCGACGAGTTAAGTGAAAGTGATGTGAGTGAATCCAAAGAAGTATAAAATATTTTTATAACACTTTGGTGAATCCGATGGCGAACCAGAGATCGAAATAGGAAATCTAGATCTAAGAATGGACAATTTAGATTGGTGCAGTTGTAGTAACTGCATCATTATGAGAATAGAGACTGAGAACATCTGTTGCAGAGAGATCCAGAATCGACTCGTTCGTGATCGTATAATATGTTAAATACATCTACGCGTTATTAAAATTTCAGTCGCGTTCAGTCCGTTCGAAATATTTCAGTAGAAGGATCTTTGAGATACAAATGAACTAAAGCAGTTCTTTTGGTTCTTTCATGTGCCCAATGTGTAGCGGGATGAATTCTTAAAAGCCCTACCCAAGAGCTTTAAAACTAAGAGCTGCTGTTACATTTAGGTGGTATTTTCGCTATACATTAATATGTATGGAATGAAATAGTAATTGAAATATATGAATATTGAAACTTTAAGCATTTTAAAAAGCTTTCTAAAAGTCATAAAATAAAATAAAACAACTCTGTTTTGTGATAGATGACCTTATAAAATTTTGAGACACAAAGGTAAAAAATAATTAGCCAAATATTCATGTTTTAAACACATCTAAAAATGAAAAATGCCCATTAAAGGGAGATGATTAAAAATGGTAAACTATCAATGGGCTATTTTATACATTAAGCAATTACTTTTGCTTTGAAAATGTTCTTGAAAAATGGCTAAAACATTTTAATGAGAAGATTAAAACTATTTCTGATTCAGTGTGATATTAGGATGTACTGGTTCAAAATGTTGAAGTATCAATTAAAATAGAGATTTAAAAAATAATGGCTAATTATTCTGGCACTTTTGGATATAAAATAGCTCCATGATTTTGCAATTAGCTGAAGTCATGACTACAAGTATGAAAGAGCTAGTGGAGGCTTCAAATGACATCTCTTAAACCACTTGGCCCATTTGACAAACTTCACATGAATATTCCTTGAATAGTCCCCTTTTAAATTTACTCAGAAAGTTTTATTCCACAGAGAACTCTGGTTTAATATTTTTGCGAGGACGAGGATTAAGACCTTGGTTTCAATCCTAAGAAGGGATTATGTCTTGACCACTAGACCATCCTGGTACAATATGGTGTATGTAATAACAAAATGCCATTAAGAATTGCATATAATAGTATTAGTGATAAGTTTATTACATAAGTGTGACTACTTCTGTTTTATAACCACTTGCGTCTGGGGAAAAAAGCCTACCTACCTACCTATTTTTTTACCAATGTTACCTAAACCACATATATTTTTAGCCTAAGTTGTTTTAGCAATGGAATATATTTGAATATCGTTGTCATTTCAGGATTCGCTATTACATGTAGCACGGGACCGATATCCCGCGCAGGCTCTTGATGTAACATTATATTAATCTTTGCAAAAGCTACTATTTTAGCCTATAATGTTATAACAAAGTTAACGTTAACATAATTCATGAAAGATATTCAAAGTATCGAAGTAATGTTAAGATTTACTATTAGCACAGGACAGAGATCCTGTGCAGGTAACAAATGTAATATTTCGATCACTTTTAGAAGAAAATTACTTTTTTCTATTTATTTTCTACTATAAAACATTTAGAAAAAAATCAGTTACATATTTTAGAAATGAAAAATATTTGAAATATCATTGCCATTGCAGGTTTTGCTATTAGCACAGGGCGACATCCCGCACACTTTACAGATGGAACATTATTTTTGTCTTTGCAAATGCTACAATTTTAGTCTGTAATGGTATTAACAAAGTTAAAATTGACATAGTTTATAAAAGATATTCAAATTATCGAAGTAGTGTCAAGATTTAGTATTAGCATAGGACAGAGATCCTGCGCGGATAACAGATGTAATTTTTGATGAAAATTACTTTTTCTCTTTATTTTCTACTATAAAACATTTAGAAAAAATCAGTTACCTATTTTAGAAATGAAATATATTTGAAGTATCTGTGTGTCATTTCAGGTTTTGCTACTAGCGCAGGGCCGACATTCCGCACACTTTACAGATGGCACATTATTTTTGTCTTTGCAAATGTTGCGATTTTATTCTTTAATGGTATAACAAAGTTTAAGTTAATATAGTGTTTGAAATATATTCAAATTATTGGAGTAATGTCAAGATTTACTTTTAGCGCAGGACAAACATCCTGAACATCCTGCTTAGATACAAAATGTAATATTGCGTTCACGTTTTGACGAAAATTACTCTTTATTCTTCTAATGTTTTTTTTTTCAGCAATTCTAACTTAATTCTGTAATCACTTGAATTATTCCCATTTATTCTAAACGTTTAAATCACATATGATTTGTTTCACAGCAAATCTAAAGTTTGTTAAAATTACACATTAATTCTCGGAGCTTTAAGATGAAAGAGAGTTGTATTGTATATGAATATGTTAATATGCTAATTTTATACCTGTTTTAATTGTTATTGAAAGTGTACATAAATATTTAGGAAATTATTGTGTCTAGTCCTCCATGGCCGAGTGGTTAAGGTGGCTGACTTCAAATCACTTACCCCTCATCGATGTGGGTTCGAGCCTCATTCGGGGCGTAGATTTCTTCATGTGAGGAAGCCATCCAGCTGGCTTACGGAAAGTCGGTGGTTCTACCAAAAAAAAAGTGTCTAGGTCAGCAACTCTGACCCTACGTCTAGTATATTTGTTTGTCACAAATCCGGGTTTCCGGCAGCCGTTTTCTGTCATACCCTAGTGGATCACTTAATTTTCTATATCTATAGTGCGTTTAAATCGACCTGGCGGGGCAGGGCTTTGCGACGGTCCACTGCATTATTGTGCAGGATGTGTACTATATTCGGCAACCTGATTTCTTATTTAATGATCATCTACCTCACATTGTAACCAAAGTGGCGTTGAATTTTAGTCATCGGTTGCTCTACCTATTTTGCTCGTTTTTTGAGATTGTCATTATTTGCATAATTCAGAGATTAACACCGACCCGCCAGGTCAAATAAAATGCTCTATAAAAGGGTACAGACAGCTACGTCCTGTCATAACCCTAGAATAGGATATGGTACAATCTGGGTTACAGACGGACCTCTTCCGTCACAACCCGCGGGTTCCTTAGCGTATCCCCATCTATAGACTACAGTATTCATGGTTTTACTTGTTGTCACATTTTATTTATGATGATATTCTCGTATAACAACTTGGCTGTTCACTATCGTTAAAGGCTTTCTAAATAAATTTAAAAACCGTTTTCCAGCTTGGTCTTTAATTGATCTAGCTTTAGAGTAAACTTGATATATCCAGTGTGCGAATCTAGGGTAGTAACCGCCCTGTTGAAATATCAACTCTTTGGAGCTATAGCATGTCTTGAAAGGTTCATACTGCATGAAACATAAGTGAACTTGAGGGTTGCTACTGAAGAGCATCCTACAGGATCAGCTTGGTTGACAGTATTTAAAGTCTGAGCAGGTAGAACGGTTACATTTTGGCGCTGCGAGCAGCGTATATCGACTTTGGCTCATACTTTAACCAGCTGACAGTTTTTGCAAATTAAATGTTTGGTTATGTCACATAGAAACAGTCTAATTGCAATATACAAATTTAAGATGTAAATTAGTTGCTTTGACTTCATTTCATCATAGGATGTATGTAGGACAAGTTTCCATCAATAAATACTGTAGCCAAGTTTTCTTTTAAGCTTTATATTGTATTCTGCAGTATCAAGATTTAGTTTTATTGAGTCAGGTTTGTGACTGCAAGTGCTAGACGTATAAAAGTGTTTAGTTTTGTACACTTTCAAGAATACTAAATACTTTTTGCCATTGACTTCCATACCGGGAGTTATACATTTTCTTAATTCATACAGATATTAGTTACACGCTTTGTCATTAAAGATCTAGACTAGCTTGAAAATATAAAAAAAAATGATATCTTGAGAGTACGGCTGAGCATAGGGTTAACACCCATAAAGAGGTTCTTCAACATTGCTCAGTCATGCTTTCACCTTCCCTTGGTAGGTTTTACGTTTTCAGCAGATTCAAAGGTTAATTCAGGAATTCGAGGAAAACCTGGAACTGAGACTGAACAAACACTATATCATCGCTGGATGTGTTTGAAATATATTAATTTTTCTCAGTGTGGAAAATAAATATGGCCATTCTTTTTTTCCATTTTTTTCAAGTGTTAGGGACCTACCAAGGGCAAGGACATGTATATATATTCTAACCATTACTTTGCTTATAATGTTAAATATATTGGTATCTACAATTTTTAACAATTGTTAATTTGATATCAATGTTTTGATGTAAAGTTAGATATTTTAACATAGCTTTTTATGTTAAATATATTGATGTCTACAATTTTAAATAATTGTTAATGTGATATCAATGTCTTTGATGTAGGGTAAGATATTTTTTCACTTTGCTTACTACGTTAAATATATTGGTATCTACAACTTTAACTAATGTGATATCAATATCTTTGATGTTGAAGCGGGAACTGATCAGTTTGATATAGTGAGATATAGAGAGACCTAGAGATATGACGACATCTAATAATGGGATATCAGGATGTGACAACATCTGAGTGATATTCGGTGGAATAGGAGGCCCACTTTTAAAACTTATCAAATGTCCGCTTAAAAGTTCCTCATGTTCCTTTGGGACACATGCTTGGTCATATCGTTTGGGCGCTGTCGAAACAGCCGGGGCTTCGTATTTGATAATTGTATCTTATATTCAGTTGTTTGACTGTTTAAACTCCTCAGGTTCCATTAGGAATTATGCCGGACTGTATAATTGACGTGCTGAGTGGTTGCAGCTTTGACTAATTGTAAATAATTTATGTGGAACAGATGCTGAGTCATATTGGGTTTGACTGCTTAAACAGATATTTAAGTTTAATATTCGGAGGATTTACCCATAAAATATTCACATTAAGGAAATATACCTGTCCGGTATGACCTCGTGCTGTTTGGGTCAGCTTTGATTACTTATTGATAGCGAGGTTTTGGTTACAAGTTATGAATCAATCTTAATCTTGAAAATTCATGTTGTTACTTCATTGTTGGACATGTTAGCATTATTATGAAACATAGGGCCCATGTTCATTAGCTTGCTGCATGTATAATTCATCTCTCATAATTTTATCTTAACAAAAATTCCATTGTCATGTTTTTTATATAGAGGGGAGGAATGTACTGGTTTTGCCTTTTTCTATATGCTAATTAGAAGTTTAGTAAATCTAACTTTATCATATGAATTAATTCCCTTTTATTCTGAGCATTAAAATCACATATGATTTGTTTCACAGCAAATCTAAAGTTTGTTGAAATTACACAATAATTCTTAGAGGAATTTAAAGTATCTTTAAGATTAAAGAGTTGTATTTATGATATGAACATAACATTTATTGTTTATAAATATGTTAATATGCTAATTTTATACCAGTTTAATTGTTAATGAAAGTTTACATAAATACTTAGGAAATTCTTGTATCTAGGTCAGCAACTCTGGCCCTATGTCTAGTATGTTTGTTTGTCACAAATCCGGGTTTCTGGCAGCCGTTTTCTGTCATATCCTAGTGGATCACTTAATTTTCTATATCTAAAAGGGTACAGACAGCCATGTTCTTTCATAACCCTAAAATTTGATATGATACAATTTGGGTTACAGACGGCCCTCTTCCATCACAACCCACGGATTCCTTAGCGTATCCCCATCTATAGACTATAGTATTCATGGTTTTACTTGTTGTCACAATTTATTTTATGATGATATTCTCGTACAATAACTTGGCTGTTCAGTACTGTTAAGGGCTTTGTAAATAAATTTGAAAACCGTTTTCTAGCTTGGTCTTTAATTGATCTAACTTTAGAGTAAACTTGAAATACCCAGTGTACGAACCTAGGGTAGTAACCGCCCTGTTTAAATATCTACTCTTCGGAGCTATAGCATGTCTTGAAAGATTCATGCTGCGTGAAACTTAAGTGAACTTGAGGGTTGCTACTTAAGAGCATCCTACAGGATCAGCTTGGGTTGACACTATTTAAAATCTGAGCAGATAGAAGGGTTACATTCTATTTATTTTTACTATAAAAACATTAAGCAATAGTATCAATAAGATCTTTAAGAAATGAACTATATTTGAAATATCGGTGTCATATCAGGATCTGCTTTTAGCGCTGGACGGACTTACCCTAAATATAGAGACTTACCCTAAGCCCTTTTTACACAAGGGAAACAATCTGCTTATATAGTGAAATTGTTTAGTGGACACCGTTTTTTAATCCTAATCCTGTCCACGTTATATCCACGTTATATCAGTGCAATGGAAAAGTAATCTATCTATGTTAAATGCTATGCATGATATGACAGTCATACATCTAACAGTCCTAAAATTGATTTCTTTGATTTTCTCTTATTACTAGGTGTTTTCCCATACTTTGACGCATATATATGGGTAGCAGAAAGTGTTCTCTTTCCAGCAGTAGCATTTTCAACATATTTTACCTTGTGAAATTCTGTGGGTTTTGAATTTTTCCAACAAAAAAATCGTCTGTTTGTTGACAAAATTCACCACAGAAAATGTCACACATTCCCCAGGGCATTAACTTATTCCAGATGCAAAATTTGGGTTGCTCTGCTTATAAGTGCATCTGAACTATGTGTGTTACAAATCCTGTACAATATACACTTGATATTTGCCAAATTGTCTTTCAGCTATCAGTCGAGTTGGAACGATTCCAAAGTTGGGGTTCAATGGTGGAAGAGATGGGAGCCTTCCACAGCTATCCATGTTTAACCCAAAAAAGAGTACTCCTTCTCAACAGTGTAGTTTGTACACAGTTTTTATCTTTTATCACACTTTAATCCAATTGGATAAAAGACAAAGGCAACAGAAAATGTATGTGCATAAACATTTGATAATACCTAAAGACAAACTATCCGTTCTTATCTCGCACAGGCTAAAAATTAGTAATAAAGGTCAAAATGCCAAAGTTTTGCAAAGATATCATTATCCAAAGGGAGGAGTGTCTAATTAAATCAATAAAAATATCAAGAACTTCTTCTATAAAATATATTATTGGTTGTGTTTGTAATTCTACTATATCCGTTATGAAGTAGTCCTTGTTACAATCATATACTTGATAAAACATCAACTGGAATATAGGGTCAATCATTACGAAAAGTCCAACTTTATTTACAGAGAAATGTATAAATATATAAAACCTTGAAATATACAAAAATATCAAAACATTTGTTTTCGCACTGAAACTTCAATATTCAAAATTCAGACTTGTTATTGTGTTGTCTGTCTCTACTTCCGAATGACCTTGCCGGAAACTTCTTTTATTTTTACTTAAACGTTGGTCAGCACAGCTGATACGGATAAAAGTCAATTCAGTAGTTACTTTCATACATCTTCGGAGAAAATGGTACGTGTGCAGAACGTTTTGTATACGCATGTGTAGTTTTTATTTTTTGTTTTTTGTTTTTTTTTTCTTTTCAAATGAGTCTTAGGAATAAATCGATGTAACAGATTATTTCCAGGCAGGTTCAGAGGAAATATCGAATAACTGAATAATATCAGACCAACCAATGCACTGCACACAGAACCTGTCATTTTGTAAATCAAAGGAAATTCCTCCTGGATATTCCATCGAATTTTCTGCATAGACAACACCTCGTTTTTCACCCTTGCACGAGAGGTGGTGGATACAATGCGACCTCTGGCTAACGACGAAAATATCATTTTCGTTATCCGTTGATAGGGAAACTGGTCTTATAAGGTCGGAATCTTTATACACAAAGATAACACTTCCGTCCACATCAATGCATGTGACACGGTGGTTACCGAAGTCTGAGATCAGTATCTGTTGTCCATCTACGTTTGAACTAAGGTACCAAGGCAAGTTGAATTCTAAGTTTTTTACTTTTCCAACAATGAATTTTCTATTCACACGTCCGTGATAATCGAGAAGTTGTAGTTCATACTGCCCATAGTACGTTTTATACGAAGTTGATGTAACTGCAATACCTCGTTTCCAGCAAGCCACACCATAGCATTCACCCTCCGTCGGTAATGTTTTTGAAATACTAAAATCAATCGTATTTATTAAATGAATCCCCTTGACACCGGCCTCGTTAACATACAAGTCGGTATCATTAACATTAGACGCACAAATATCTCGCGGACCTTTCTCTAACTTCAATACTGCTGTGCAAGTTCTCTTATCTGGGTCAAACAGCTTTAAATTGCTGTTTTTCAGATCTGCTAAAACAATAAATCCGTTACCTAATACGGCCGATGCGTGTATGCTGCAGATTTCTTTATCCGACGCTGCCCGTATATTAAACTCCGTTCGAAGCACAGCTTGTTTATGCTTTGCAGCAGGCGCGCAGTCTCTTTCCTCAGCATTACCCGTGTCGATAACAATTCCTTTCTTTTCGAGATAATCTTTCAACTCGTCGTCGAGAAGAAAGCAGTGGTTTTTGGAGAGGCGATTTTTAGCATGTTGTCTTAAACATAAATCCGAACATATATATTCATTACACTGCTTACAAAATGCTGTTGCTTTCGACAATCGTTCTATGTCGTCAAGACATTGTGTACAAAACCTTGTTTCTATCGAATCCATTGTTTGATATAAACTCGGCTGTTTCAGAAGATTGTTTAACTGAAAAAAAGCGACGCAAACCTTACATTTCACAAAACCTTTATTTATATATTACTAGAGTAACTCCTTATCGATGCATTTTTAGTAATATGGTTACTTAAGTACTTGTTAAAATGTTTTAAAAATGATATTATCGTTCTTGTCCCTTTTAAAAACAATCCTTTCCGCCTTAGAAGTCTGTTATAATTTGATATTATATACTCTTGTCACTTTGGAAAAAAAAAACAATCTTTTCTACCTTAGAAGTCATTGTTCCAAAGAATAAGTTTTCAAAAGATATATCAATTATGTGTTCATTCGCTGTGTGATATCGAAGGTGTAACTTTTCAATAGTAAAAGTATACATTGCAAACACATAAAGTTCACTTATTTGAAAACTATGGCATATTCCCACAGAAAAATATCAGGCTAAATGCTGGGCGAGATTCATAACGTTTTGCTTTAAATTTAATGTTGCAGAAAGGAAAAAAAAAAACAATTAAATTTCAATGCGAGTGAAACAATGGTCATAGCATAATTATATTTTATTAAAGGTATATCACATCCAAATATCATATCTAAAAACATAAACAATTACTTCATATGGTTTAGGCAAACTATATTATTAATAAAATTAAAAAGTTTATGTGTGTTAACAGTACTACGCATTAGGTTTAAATGGGACGCACTGCATACTTGCAGCATAAATGTGCTCTACCATTAAAAATCTGGCTGTTTTTTTTTTTTAATAATCAACAAACTTACCGCTGTTATTGTATGACATTTAATTATGAATATAGTTCTATATGCAAACTTATTTTTTGTATTTAGTAAAGCGAAATATAATAGATGAGGAGTACATACGTTTGAAGTAAATGTATAAAGATAAATTATTCAGTAAAAGATGCCCATAAGATAACTTTGAATATCGATTTAACATATATTACAGAGATTTGTACGTCGTTTAATCTATGAAAAGTTTAGTTATGTTTTATATATTTTGTCTTTCATGTTACTCTGTGTTTAAAATGGCACTAGTACTGGACTCAATGTTATATTTCTGATCTTTTGGGATCGTTGATTACATTCAATTTCGCTATAACAAAATTTCGCTGAAACCAGGCCGGTGCTGGCGGGGTACGGCGAGTGGTGCACATTTCATTACTTCTCATCAACAAACTCGGTATAACCCAGTGTGCCGTTATTTTGCTTGGTTGCGTTCTATGCATCCAAAGGATCTTTCTTAATTATTTTTAAGTACTTTCAAATTTTATAGCGATACAGGGAAAATTGGCCGTGCATTGTGCTACCAATTTCTTTACGAATCAGAGAAAACTAACCGTGCCCAGTGGTACCAATTTCTTTGACGAATCAAGGATATTTGGCCGCGCCGCGTGGAACCCATTTCTTTGACGGATCAAGGGAAACTCGCTATGCTCCACGGTACCAATTTTTTTCGACAGTTCAAACGCATCGAGATAATTTCTGTGAAATCAAATCAGATCCTGGACACTGGTTTCTGAGAAAACGTATTTTAATGTTTCCAGTATACTATGGTTATGTATGGAAACTGGTGGTCTTATCTTTTTAGTTTGATAAAAAGATCACGAAGTGAAGATATCTGTTGAAAGGAAGACTGTTACAGTGTTTCTGTTCGGTTGTCATAGAAACGACATTGCTGCAGGGATCCAGTTCATTTAGCTATCTTGGTAAAGATGTCAATGGTGATTTCTTTGACGTTTAAATGAAATAACCGCCTATGGTTGCTGACGTACAGCGGACGATAGACACAGCTCGATCTCAGCTAATCGGAGTCAATGGTTCTGGCGAGATAAAAAAAAACGCAGTAAGATAGAGTGAATAGTTCTGTTGAAAAAAAGCAGCGAACTGGACCCAATGTGTAAGGTGAGACGAAAAGCAGCTAACCGGAGTCAATGGCCAAGGAGAAATAAAAAGCAGCTAACCGGGGCCAATGGTTGGAAAGAGATAAAAAGCAGCTAACCGGGGCCAATGAGTTCGATGAAAGAAAAGCAGTCAACCGGTGAAATAAAAGAAGTTAACCAGGCTAAATGGTTAAAGTGATATAAAAAGCAGATGTGAAAACAGAAACATTTATAAAGGACTGCAAGTTTAAGTGACTTTGAGCGCTATGTAGATGCTTGTAAGATGTAATTTCACAAGATTGCAGAGCGCACAGTGGGTTTGCTAATGATCGGAACCCGTCGTAAAATACATAAATGTATACGTGTTCTGCGCAGAATTAATTTCACTTCTTCACTTTTCGTAATATTAATATATGTGTCATAACAAAATTATGGAACAGCTCAGCATCCGAGTGACATGGGAATATGACCAAATAGTTTCTCCTTCAAATAATTCATTTCAACTAGACTCAAATAGACAATAAATATATGAATACATCTATATACGGCAAATGTCTATAGAGAAGATATTTATTTGGTTAAAGTGTCTTTCGCTGAACATCAGATGCAAATTTTACACAGAATCCGACAGTAAAGAGTCTCAATTGTTTCAACCAAATGTTACTAGTATTCATTTTTTTGTAGTTCCGTACAAGTTAAAAATATATTTGATATTACTACCAACTGTTTTTTTTTTTTTTTTTTTTTTTTTTTTTGTTTCCAGTATTTCAATAATACTCTGAAAAGGGTAACAGTTCAGAAAAAAGTCAGGTTAAACCTTTGAGTTTCCATTATACTTATATGAAAATATCCTAAATATTATAAACTCATCTCACCTTGGCTTGATGAACATACACTTTATAATTCCAGATACAGAGGATCGAAAACTCAAAGATCATCAGCACCGATGAACACCCCTGAAAAAAATAAAAATAAATAAAATACACATAATTTTGCTTTTTACGGAAGGATATATTGAAATTTTGTATACTATATTTTCCTTTAGAGGTCGCTAGAGCTAAAATCAGTAGAAAAAAAACTGTGACTCTCATAAGGTACTTAACTGACCATCGACAAATTCTTATATATTCTTCTTTCAATGTTGTTAAAATGGCTCCGCCTGATCCGTTGTACATGCGGCCATCAGAGTCATGGAGTCATGGACTTTTCTGATTTTTTTAAAATACTCCAGCTTTAGGTAGAGGTCACGAGAGTTGCAAAATTTTTATACAACTCCCGAATTTTACGGACAAGTTTTACTCAAGTTGGCTAAATTTGTTAGGTGTTTTGAGGCAAAAATAAAAAAAAGCTTTATATAGTTTATAATGATCCGTATACTTTCTAGAAATATTAAAACTAGTGTTTAAGGAATCAGTATTGCATACGTTCGCACCCCTTCCCCCAAAAGAATGAGAACCTAAAAATGCAGCGGTTAGAATTTCTATGTCTGACACATTTGAACAGGTCCACGTGAGAATGTCTAATTCAAAATTGTGAATTGTAAACATTGGTATAGTACCTGAAGCATCATTTATGATATTACAGTTAAAAATCTTAGTTCATTAATCAATACAATAGGCATTTAGTAACATATTTGACACTATTTAAAATATCACACAACCTCGTCTCTGTAGATCATAACCACCTGACAGCCTCTCGAAATTAAAACTTTATTATTCCATCTTCAAGAACACAGTATCATATGAACTCCTTTTTTTCCCGCACAATCAGATACTGGAACGCCTTACCTTATAACATCAAGGACAGTGTGATCCTTCAGTGCTTCACCTCTGACCAGGACTCGTATATGTACTAATGTCATCATCCTGCTTTTGTTTTTAACAAACCTGTATATGTTACTGCTCTTACTCTCTTAACACATACATACCATGTATCATGTAACATAGCAACATGCTTTTAACAACTGCCCCGACCTCCCAGTTATGATCAGAAATTGATTGTTTGGAAGATATAGTTGTAGATTTAGATCATATTACTTATTGCATATAAGTGTTGATAATTAAAACCATGTCTGTTGGAAACCATCAAAACGTGAAAAAAGAGAAAGGAGAAAATATAATTAGTTCATTTCCATTGACGAATATAGGCAAAAGTTTGGTAAACAATTTTGATACAGAATCCAAAGGTAACGAATCTGGTCATTTCTACTGATGCTAATATACTAATGCCAGCACTTCCTGCAACTGTATATGGCACTGACGATCTCTGTTAGTACTGGTAGATCAGCATGCAGTGTGATTACACTGTGTTCTCAAAGGTTTTCATGCAGGTCAACCTTGGTAGCTTTTGTCAACTCTTATTTTTCTAAAAAAAACGCTTGTGTGTACTTCATTATCTTTTATTCCATAGCAATATGCTTCCTTTACTAAACTTATTTTTGTATGTGGCAACAGCAAATGAGTTTAGAGGATATACTTAATAACTTACAAGAAACAGACCTTTTTCGTTGGCGAAATGTAATGCGAAATTATCACATTTTTCCTCCTGACTTATCATGGTGGTTCTGGAAAATGATTACTATGAAAATGTTTCCAATATTGTATAATATGATACGATATTTAACCTTATACGAAATGCTGCAGCATATTGCTCATCCAACAAATTTATGGTCAATAACAGAACGACTGATCATTTCACAGTCGAAAGACATGACTGTAGTGATTCGTACATATTATTTATGGCCATCTTATTTGCAAATATTTGCTCATCAGACACGTCGTTCAAATGATGAAAAAAAAACAACAACATGGAGACACCAGGCATCGAAAAGTTATCTATTTGTTGATCGGATACCTTAACTTCAAAATACAAACAGAGTTACACTTTCCACCTTTGTTTCACTTCCAAGTAATTTGCCAAAACGAAGGCATTAATTATATCTGGCTATGGTTTTGGCGACAATATAAAATAATTGAAGGGACAGTAAAAAGTTATGAAGCAATGAATATAATACATTTTCATCAACGTTCATGTTTTACAAAATAAATAAAACTGGAAAAAAAAATCAACAACAAAAAACAACACAATTCAGCATTGCAGTGACTGAAATATTATTATCTCTATTGGCAACATGCTAATTCCGCCTATTTTCTGTACAATTACGCTTATCCAACCACCAATAACGTAATGCAACGGTTGCTTTATTATGAATTTTGATAAGCCATACATTAACACAGTTTTATAAAATTATCAAAGGTTTTGTAATAAAGGCTGCTGAAAGAAACAGAAATATACACTACTGAGATTACTACATGGAATCAAAGTGTTATCGTTTATTCCGGCTACTTTTAAGAAAGCTGTTCACTCTGTAGTTAACATTTTCTATGGTTTAACATTTTACACTGACGCTTCTATCATTCATTCCGGCAAATCTCAAGCCAGGTTATATTTATATACTGCTGTGTGGTTTCACATTATTTTTTGGAGTATGTGGGTGGGACGGGGAGCGTTCATGGAACTGGGCATTTAGAAAATATATATGGTTTTACCTTGTCTAATCTATACAACGTTGAACAACTTTCAAAGTTCCTCTAAGGTTTCTTTCTGTATGGTACAAGTTTCGAAATAATGTCTTGCCAAGGTCCAGAGTTTTTTTTTTTTTTTTTTTTTTTTTTTTTATTTTATTTGTGTGTGTGATAGTATTTCTATATTTATATGGACACAATATCTGGACAATCACAAGTTTGGAAACGTCTGTAGTTCGGGTAACAATTTGTTCTACAATGTAGGCCTAGAACCCTGATTTTTCAAAACTTCATACTATACTTAGATATATAACTATAACTGAACAGAAAACATGTCAGAAAGAGTTGAAGAGGACATTGTTATCGGTATTGTGTCGTGACTGAACTCCTCACATCACAGTTCAGAAATTTTCCCGGAACATTGCAATGTTTTGGACGCGATGGAAAATCTGGCAATGGGGTTAATGTCTTTATCTTAGTTAACAAAATTTTTGACAGCATGCAGCCCGCAGAGCTAACCATTGAGATGCTTTGGATCCGAGTTAAAGCTAGTGGAGCCATGCTCTATATTGGAGCATTCTATCGTCCTCCAAATGTGAATCAGCCTGAATACTTGTTGTTATTAGATAGGTTCCTATCCCAGATCCCAACTGGAGCACGTATTTAGCTTGGTGGCGATTTTAATCTTGCCGGTATTGACTGGGAGAATAATGCACTTACATCAGCAACTTCAAAACCAAAATTATGCAATCAAATACTATATTTGGCAAATAACAATATTCTTGAACAACAAGTGATGGAGTCTGTTTTTCACAAACAACAGCTCTTTGAAAAATACAACCAAGGTCATCCTTGGAATATCTGACCACGAGGCTGTCTATGTGGAAGCTAGTTTAAGGCCACACAGGACACCCACAGTGAAGAGGGAACTGTCTTTATATGATAAAGGGGGTTATAATGGGCTGCAAGGTGAGTTTCAGGAGATCCATACAGAGATGTCCAATATACAAAAGGCCTCCATAGATACTCTCTGGTTCAAGTTCAAAGAAAATGTAATTCACGTCACGGATAAATTCACAAGAGAAAGTCACAAGAGGAAGTCTTTGATATATCATAAAGTGAAGGCTATCATCAGGAAAAGAGGAAAGGTGTACACCAAGAAGAAGAAAACTGGTAAAGAATCTGTAAATATAAAAAAGCTAAACAAATGATTCAAAATTAGAAAGGAATAGCTGAAAGACAACATCGGTATCTCTCCACTCAAAGACAAAGACAGACTGTTTTATTCAGATGAAGTCAATACCCAAAATAGACAATACATGGCATCTGAACGTGACATCCCAAGTCCTAATGGAACACAATATCCTGACATGGATATTTTATTTATTTTATTTGGGTTTTACGGCGCACCAACACAGTATAGATCAAGGAAGAAGGCATCTTGAAGCTGCTTAAAAATGTAAATCCCAAAAAGTCTTCTGCTCCCGACTCTCGGTTCGGATACTGAGGAACTGTGCCGATCACTTAGCCCCAATCTTGACTATGAGATTTAAGTGTTCACTTAGTGGCGAAAGGTTCCAGATGACTGGCAACTAGCAAACGTCACAACGATTTACAAAATGAGAGCCAGACAAGACCCGGCTACTTATAGACCTGTATATTTAACAAGCCTCTGTTGTAAGATATTACAGCATGTCATAGTGAGTCAGACATTGAAGCACCTGGCCAAACACAATATATTGCATGACCACCAGCATGGTTTCAGGGCGAAGAGGAGCTTCGAAACTCAGCTATTAACAACACTAAACTGCTTCGTTCTCAAAAGACGAGGTGGCTATGTCGGCGGGACCGTGTGTCCTGGTAGCGTCACGCAAGCCGAATTGGTCACTCTGATTGGGTGTAGTAGTTGGGTAATCTTTGTTGTTGCTTTTTTTTTGTTGTTGTTGTTGGGGGGCGGGGGGTGGGGGGGGGGGCTTTAGCATTTGGAACGAGTTTTTCTGACTTTCGGTTAGATCTATATGTATTCCTTTCTTGGGCACCGTCGAAACATTGTCAATCCTGAGGCTGTCAATGTAGATTTAGATCTAAATAGGGTCGTGTGTTTGACTTTTTGCTATACCGATTTGAAATATTTGGACCTCATATAAGTTTTTATTCCCATAGACTTCCATTATGAAAACTTCTGTGAGTTCCAAATTTCTCAAATCAGTCTGGCAAAAAAGCAATAACGGGGTTCTCTCTTTTATTTGCCAAACGTTCTAAGTAGCTATGTTATGATTTTGAAATAAAAATCGTGTTTGATTAAATTCTACATAGATTTATACAAACATTCTTCATCATCTTCTTCTTCTATAATAATGGTTAACGTTCAATAATGATACATTATGGCTATGCGTGGGGGTTAGAAACAGGTTTCTTAGGCTTCTCAATCTACCTAGTGCTTCATAACAGTTGTGATAAAAAAGGTGCAAAAACCTTAAACCTTACTTCTCTTAACTGCGAATATATATACACATAAACTGTTGTGCAGAAAGGAAGACGTTAGTAGGGTTAAAAACAGAATAAAAGCAAAAAGATGTGTACTGTAATTATGGTGTAAACATCAATGTAGCCGGTGCTGATTTGAATCCGGAGACTGTTTCAACACTGACTACCTGATATGGTAATATGTTCCACTAAACAACAGTTCTAGGGAAAAAATGATTTTTTATTATATTCAGCTGTAGTAGATGAAATCTGAAATGCCAGATGATTGTAGTACGTGTCTGGACTGTCTTGTGTAAGGTATAACATATTGCTTTGGGTCAACATCTACATGATCATTAACCATTTTTTTAAATAAAATAAGTCTACTATATTGTCTTCTAAATTGCAATGTATTCCAATTTAAGTCTTGTGTGGTATATGTGACTGTGCCCGGGGTCTTGCTATAACTATGTTTTATAAATGTTGCAGCTTGTCTTTGAATATTTCTAGTTTATCTATATCCTTCTGATGGTAAGGATCCCATACACTAGAAAAGTATTCTAAAGTTGGTCTTACAATAGTCTTATAAGAGCTGCCTTGGTAGAACCTTTAGAAGAATGAATGTTACGTTTTAAGAAACCCAAGCTCTGACTAGCTTTATTAGAAACTTTTTTACATGAGGAGACCAAGATAAATTTGATGATACTTCCACGCTTACATAGGCGGCTTGACTGACAACAGACAGGGCTATGCTGATTGTTCAAGGTGTAGACTGTATTTATAGGTTTTCTGGACCTAGAGACATGCAGTATATGGCATTTGTTTACATTGAATGACATCTTCCATTTCTGCTCCCATAGTAGTAAAGGTCCCCTTGCAGATGAGCTGAATCATTCTGAGAGTTTATTGTCCTATATTATAAACACAGTCATCTGCAAAAAGGCGTACGCTGGAAGTCACAGACGCAGGTAGGTCATTTATTTAAAGCAGAAATAGGAGAGGCCCTAAAACTGACCCTTGAGGGACGCCTCATATAACAGGAGTCGAGCTTGATGTTGCCACATCGACTACAACTTTTTGAGTTCGATTTCCTAGAAATGCTTAAAATTATCCAAGAATGAGAAGAGCCCCTGATGCCATAAAGGGCTAATTCTAAGAGCAGTCTACCGTGATGGACTACATCAAAGACTTTGGAGAAATCCATGATGGCAGCATCAACCTGGCTTCGCTGTGCTGTGAAAAACAGGCGTTACATCTACATAGGCCTCGGACCAATCTGAGGGAACAGAACCAGTATCAAGGGATGTGTTGAACAAGGCAGTAAAAATTGGTGCTAGGGCTATCTCATTTGCACAATCCTTTAAAATAATGGTTTAATCTGATCTGGATCTGCGCAAGCGCTGTTTTAAATAGGCTATGGATTTAAATTTTCAAGATTTTTCCTAGAACACCATTTTCAGTTACTTTTGTTTCACATGCTGGCAAAAGGGGTAAGTCCAAGGTTTGATAGAATATGATCTGGAACCTTAATTGGCTTGAGTTCATTCTCAGCCACCAGAGGTTGTCTTGGTTTAGAGTTCCGTGCCCACCACGAGCACCATGAGCACAGTAGTTAAGGCCATTTATGGCCGAAATGCCAAATAAAAGAAAAACTCGCAAAGAATTGATTTTTTGTGTAAGTATTTTACAGGATGTATGTAACAACATATTAAAAGTATAGGGAAGTATCATGATGCAAAATGTCTATTTTGGGGTAAAAATGTTAAAAAAATAAATGGAACTGTGGATTTCTGGAATCGACCCATAGCACCAGAATTATGCATCTTAAGAGATCCAAATTTGGCACAACATTAGATTACTATATTGTACAAAATATAAATTAATTAGAAATTTTGTAAAAAGCAAGACGGCGTCCTAAATCCAATATGGCCGCCATAAAAATCGACATTTAAACCAGAATTATCATTGATTTGATGTCAAATTGTCTCATATCATTGCTTTTACATACAATAAATTGATTATTGTTATATGCAGCTTAAGATGGATAACATACTGCCAGAAGTTTCAATACGGGGCAATAGTGAAGTATACAGACAAACTTTTTGAGTCATTCAGCAGTAGAAATTGTCGTTAAGCAGCGGTTACAAAACTTCCTTATTAATTAACAAAACATGTATGAGTACAATTATTTGTTTTCTTAGTAGGATCATTTCCCATCTTTCTTAGTAGGATCATTTCCTATCTGATAATAATGTTTTTGAGAAAAATTACATTGAAATTGTTTACAGTTCTGTTTTCACTAAATAGAAAAAAGGCGCGAAATAGATGATAGTTGCATAATGGCGGATTCAAATAGTCCTCAGGTTTTGTTTCATTATTTTCATTTCAATTCTTGCTGAAATCACATGACAGATCTATGCTTGATCTGTAGGTAGCCTTTTCATAATGAAATAATAACATTACAGATTTTGCCATGTATACTTAGATCATACACCACCTCTACAATCTGGAGTCTCGATCATTGTTAGCTAATTTTGTAGTTTGAGTGTTTGACTGAAACTATTTTCCTGCATCAAACATGACCCCCGACTTTTTATATATCTTAATTCAGAACTGATAATATTCTTTAAGAAAATGTAAGTTGCAGACATTTTACATTTTAAATTGGTCCTGGTGTGTGCTGCGGCCATTGCAAATACGTGAATTTTATATAGAATAAAGAAAAACAACTCTTTAGTGTGTTGTATGTGGTTAATTACAGTGACAACTTGATTTCATCATCACACATGATGTTATATACAATAGTAAAAGGGAACCAATAATTTATTAGCAATACACCTCTGCTTGGTAAGTTAATAAGACAGATTACAATGAAATCATTTTCTATCCAGCGATTGATGTAAACACATTGAGGATTCAACTTATAATTTATCCAAGTACCTTAAATGAGCTATTAATTGCAGCTAACCTGAAATGGCAGATAAATTACATAAAAGAAGATTTGAGACTAAAGAAAGAGTTGCAGTATTGTAACTAGGTTTCAAGCTTTAGGGGCCAGCACATAGAAATTAAACCTTTACGGGATAGACGATAGCAAATACAGGCTGAGCATTGGAAAGTTGAGACAGAGACGTTTGGTTTGGTAATCTTCTGAGTCAGTAAGAGAGTTCCAGCTCACAGACGGGGTTCAACATTCATACCAATATGGTGGTTTAATGCTATATGTTATAGCATATAAACACTGAGCATCCAAGAGTCAGGGCGATCATACTGAGTTGAAACTTCATGTAAGTGAACATCGGCTGAACATTTATGTGAAAACACATCTGTGGATGTCTCTGAATTATTTTTTTGTACTTTTAGCATGTGCAGATGTTGAGTTCTGCTCAACCCGGGGCTAGAGGGCGTGGACGGTAGCATGCATTTTCACTACCGTCCATGAACAGGCTCAATCAAACCGAGCCTGCAACATTTTCGTGTTTGTTGTGTTGAGCAACCTGTGGAGTTTCCATTTTTTTCTATTTTTGTATGTTGTCCATTCAAAGACATTGTCTGACGGGAACTTCAACAAAAAGACCTGTCAAATATAGCATCCCCAGCCTATAGAAGTTTGAGCTGACTATTATTAGTTGAAGGTTGTTAGTTTGAAACATTGAGTGATTTTTACCTGATCCCTGAAATTATCTAGCTCATAACCAGGAATACAAATTAGCAGGGGCCCAGTAGCCCATGGCTATATAGATATTGGGCTGGGCCCCTAAATTGTTTGAGAAAATGCCTATATACCTAATGTTAAATATTTATTTTTGACAGTCTGGGTCCCTAAATAAAAATAGCTAGTTTGTATACCTGATAACTGCAATTATTTATGAAATATTGGAACACAAGTCATTTAGGCGAAATAGTTAGAGAAAAAAATATATATGAGGTATATGGTTTCACTAGCTCTACGTGTTTTAACAAAGGACATCCTACATAGTTTTTCAGTTAGTCTGTTACAATGTTTAAGATACTAAAGGCATAGGCACTCTCCTGGGTCATATAACTCACATTTGACATACATAATATTGATATATATATGCTAGGTGGAAGTGTTGTTATGATAAAGGTTCTTCTGCTTTTGCAAAGCATATTTTTGTAAAATGTTATCAATTTATGTTCTTGGTAAAGGTTATAACACACTTCATAGCCGATCTTCTTTATTCTTTACAAAATTTATATATTTCCAATGACTGTAGCACACATCAGGACCTATTTTAAATTTTTATAACTCACATTGTTTTGCAGAATATTGTCAAATACTAAATATAAAGAAAAAGAAAAAAGCATGAGTCATGTTTGATGCTGAAAAAATATTTTCAGTCAAACACATTTTTAAATCGGTTAAAGAATGAGACCCTTAAATTGTAGAGGGTGGTGTATGGTCTAAGTATACATGACAAATACTGTAGTGTTATCATTTCATTATGAAAATGCTACCAACATGTCAGGTATAGATTTGTCATGTGATTTCAGCAAGAATTGAAAAGAAAATAAGGAAAATAGTTCTACAGAGCAAAAAATAAAATCGAGGACTATATGAATCCGCCATTATGCGACTACCATTTTTCGCGCCATTTGCCTATTTAGTGTCTTTATGCCTATAAGATAAACTTGTTTCTCTAACATTGTGCAAGTCTCATTTGAAATGTACAAACAACACCGATGCATGTAAAAACACAAGGTTATAGTCTGATACCAACAGGGTCTAAGGTTTTATGGTAATTTCAGTAACGTATGACAACTCGTCAAATCTTGGCAAAAATAGCTGTCACAACATAATTTTCAATCAGTTATCATAACTGTAGCCTACTTTTGCCCTGTTTTGTAATTTTCTACTTGGATTTGTATACAAATTACACATTTAAGCAGTAACTGTTAAATATGTTGGTTTTACCTCTGACTACTAGAAATCAGTAATATTTAGGATACCAATGTGCAGTTTTTGAGAAACAATACTGTACAATCAAAACATTAAAAATGTGATATTTTTTGAGTTGTATCAATATTTAAGCAAAATTGCAATAATTCTGTCATTTTCTATCAATTCTAGTCAAAGAAAACCTTTCCCATGTGGCCAGATTTCATTTTTTACCCATGTGCCCTTGTATGTTACAGCACACTAAATAGCTGCTGTTCTTCTTTATTCTAGATAAAATTGTCATATTTCCAATGGCTGCAGAACACATCTGGACCTACTTTAAGTGTCTGTAACTTACATTTTCTTGAAGAATATCCTCAGTCCTGAATAAAAATCGGAAGAAAAGCGGGGATCATGTTTGATGCAAGAAAAATATTTTCAGTCAAACCATTTTAGAGCCATTTTCCTATTCAGTGTATGTATTCCTAAATGATCTCTGGAGGCCATTTTGGAACCGGGAAGCCATCTTGAATTTGTTTAAGACTGAAGTTTGTGCGTTTTGAAATAAAATGTATGTATGTTCTATGATGCTAGTCATTTTTCACACTATTTGAAGTTTTTGAAATACTTAAAACGGTTTTCCCGTATAATGAAAATTTAATGGCGGCCATCTTGGATTTTGGCGGCCATCTTGATTTTTTTTAAATAATCTTGAGCTTAATTTTTTTTGTGTTATACTTCTCTACTAACATGCAAAATTTCGCTTTCTTAATAAAAACAATGAAATTATTATGGGTCGATTCCAGAAATTCATAGTTTCAATTATATTTTTTAACGTTTTACCCCAAAAAATGCATTTTGCACCATGATACTTTTCTATACTTTTAGTATGTTGTTACATACATCTTTTAGAATGCTTACACCAAAAATCAATTCTTTGCGAGTTTTTTCCCCTATTTTCATAAAAGGCCTTTACTACAGTAGCAAGTCCTAATTTAGGTGATCGGTCCCAGTCTTGGAACGTGACTGAATTTTTTTTTAAGTAATATTTTACTTTTTTGACAGAAGTCTGTAATTACGATAGAGGCTTTAGTCAACGTCAAATGTATATATTTTGTCTATTTTATGAGGCCTTAATCAATAAAAAATATAAATGACACTTCGACAATGATCGATCCCTGATCATACGTCACAACAATATATGCGCATGCGTATTTGGGCAAGTAGTCAGCCATTTTCCTATCTTGTCAGTTTGTGTCCGCGTCGAAGATGACGAAATTATTGAGATTGTGTGTATGTGCTGCCTTTATTGTGGCTTCTGTGTATGGCCAAAGTAAGTTGAAAACTTTTATATTGTCTGCATTTCACAGCTAGTCAATATCGCCTTTGCAAAACAACGGAAATTTGACCTTTACAGTACCCGATTTCGATCAGCTGATCTGATAGTGATAATTATCAAAATAAAATTGTTGTTGTCGGAGTAAGTTTATTTTATTTCGTTACATTTTTCGTTGTTTAATATATAGACAGTTAAGATCTGATATTCAGTGCCGATACTCAGTGTTGAATAATACGTATCCACGGCCTTGACCCAGAAAGGCTAAAATGTATAAATTTAGCAACTAGTATCTAAATTTACTGGTCGGTAACTTGACAGTGTCCCCAGAATGGTACTTTGCACCCATAGTTTTGGAGACAGCAGTTATATATCTCTTTGTAACTTAGTTAGGGGGGTGCAAAAGTGCAAGAAAAGCTCAGTTTTCACCCCCAACTTTAAATGCCAGTGGGAACACTGCTGGACCTCTAGACTCTGGGTGTAGAAGTCTCAGTTAGGCGTAAAAAAAAAATTGTTCGTTTCCGGTATTCCGATCTACCCTAAATTTTTGGCCTGACCCTAAATGTTTTTATGGCCTTGGAAGATAATTTTTTTCAACTTATTGATAAAAAGTTGCAAAACCGCACTTTTATGCTTTAAACATTGTCAGTGATGTTAGAAATCAACTTACTGATGCTCTGAAGTCATAACCCCCTTATTTTTATTCATTTTTTGACACAAAAATATTTTCCGAAAAGTCTCCCTTAATAAAAAAAAAATTCAAAAAAAAAATATTTTCCGGTCGGTAATCCGACCTACCTACCCTAAATTTTTTGAGCATGTTACCGGAAACAAAGAATTTTTTTTTTTTTAGGCCTTACTGTATCTCTAGACAAGACAGCGTTTTATATGGCTGTCTGGAGGTCCGGTTATCAATATTAGTACTTAAAATAGTATTTGAAGAGAGGAGACTGTAAGTACACTATTAAAAAACAGGTAATGATTTCAGAAATATGCAGTTGTGTTTTTCATGGTTTATTACCATTTAAATTGGTTTAAACATAGGCAGTGACTATAGCTGTCCGGTAAACGGATCTCTAGACCCAGACCTCTAGACAACCCATACAGGGCAGGCTATAGGTCTTGTGATCAATATGAATGTTAAGAATTGTATTAATTACTAACAACAGACTATATATTTTTTATCTTAAAAAATGGGAGATGGTTTCAACAGTTAATTCTCGTATTTTTCTCGTTTTAAAAATGGTAAGTCACAGGAAACAGAAGTACTTATAATTCTTTAATCCCGGGAAAATACGATCGCAAATTCGACAGATAAATCAGAGCTCCAGATACATAAAGCTGCGTATTTACGTAAATAAAGTTGCAAAAAGAAAAAGTACAGTGTGCATACTGAAACGCAAATCAAATTCCTAATACAAAATTCATTAAAAATTGTTTGCATATTGCATTTTCCATATAATAGAACAGGTACGAGACTTTAACACTAGACAACAGACTGGTTGTATGTTACGGCAGAACAGGTAGCTGTTAATCAGAAAAAGCACAGGACCATTAAGTCCGATTGTTGTTATTTGGACGCTTTATAAACAAAAGAAATACGCAATAAAATGACTACTTTTTGTACTAAAAGAGGTTGCAGGCACAAACAAACAAAATAGAAGGATATTTTGTTGTTCAACAAAGACAGTTTATCTGTTTGTGATGTGCCACTGAATGACTGATATCTTACGGGAGAGCACATATTGCAGTGAATACAGCGTTTGGGACATTGTTGATCTCCGACTACATTTAAAGTGAAAAAAAATCGACTGAATAAAAGTTTCCCAGTAAAATTAAAACGATTGAAGAAAAAATATCCTTGGTTAAAGTTACATATAATTAGAAGTACTAATTAAAATACACCTGTTTACCTTGCTTGCAGGCCAGTAGAAAAATAATCAAACCTTGTTAATGATATCATACTGTAACAGTAAGCATGTTTCATCAAGTACAATTTAGCCACAAGAAAAAATATACTCAGTTGTTTGTGTGAGATTGGTGAAATACCCAGTTGGTTTTAGCAAATGCCCAGTTTCTTTTAAAAGGCCTAGGTTATAATATTATTTTTACCCAATTCGGATTTCCAATACCCAGTGCAGAGAAAAAGTGATGGGTAAATACCCAATTGCACCAAAAGCTTACCTGGAGCTCTGGATAAATAATACTAACTTGTACGCCATAATCAGAAGCTTTTATTTTTTTCCACCAAAGGGAGGCATATTAGTTTTCAACTGTGCGTCCGTTCGTTAGTTCGTTCGTCACAACGTAAACTTTCTGCATGAAGGCACTTTACTCGCGAACGTCTGCACCCAGGACCTTCAGACTTCACATGCTGATAGTACTTATTGAGTACACGACCCCTACTGACTTTGGGGTCACCAGGTCAAAGGTCAGGGTGTTGCGGGGGTATTTGTCACCATTAGTGACAGCTCTTGTTCTTGTTTTTTACGGGACTGATGAATTGAAATCTTATACTTATTTTTTACCTTAAAAATAGTATTTAAGACATGGACTTTGCTCATGAATTGTTGAATTTGTTTTACTGCTTGAGTAATAAATAACAGTAACTACTGGCAATTGCTGTTAAAATTTAATATGCATCGAACTGGAAACACAAAGGAAAAATATGATAACAAATTTTTGAAATCGTCTTCCGCTTATAGCTTGACTTTTCACAGAAAATGTGGAGCTATTGCACTTGCCCCAGCGTCGGCGTCGCTGTTGGTTAATGTTTTTGATAAAGTCAGGTATCTCTGTTACTATCAGAGCTATTGACTTGAAACTTAAAATATTTATTTACTATCAATGTTTACACCAGGAGAAACAATCCCAATAACTCTGATTTGAATTTTGACAGATTTATGCCCCTTTTTAACTTAGAACTTTTGGGTTAAAGTTTTTGATAGTCAAATATCTCTGGTACTATCAATCCATTTGACTGGAAACTTGACATAGTTATTAACTATCACACACATTCACAGTCTATACCAGGAGAAACAATCCCCATAACTTAGACTTGAATTTTGACAGATTTATGCCCCTTTTTAACTTAGAATTTTTTGGTTAAAGGTTTTGATAGTCAAATATCTCTGGTACTATCAAAGCTTTTGACTTAAAACTTGAAAAAATTATTTACTGTCAAAGTCTACACAAGTTGAAGCAATCCCCATAACTTAGATTTGAATTTTGACAGGGTTATTCACCTTTTTAACTTAGAATTTTTTGGTTGAAGTTTGATATAATGTCCAATATATCTGTTACTATCGAAGCTTTTGACTTGAAACTTAAAATAGTTATTAACTATCAAAGGCTACACCATAAGAAACAATCCCCAAAGCTCTAATTCAGATTCAAGCAGTGAGAAAAGCCAAGCATGCTGTCTTATGAACAGCTCTTGTTACGGATAAAATATAGTCTTCTGACGCTTTGTAAATACTGTTCTCAGTAAAAGAATGACCTTTACTCAGCCAAGACTTGTCAGCTTTTAAAACTGCATCAACACATATTCATATTATCATTATCAATTTTTAGCTGACCTGTCACATAGTGACAGGGTGAGCTTTTGTGATCGCCCTTCGTCCATACATCCACAATTTCTTGTGAACATGATAGAGACCACATTTTGCAATCAATTTCAATCAATCTTGCACACAACGTGTATTGGCATAATATCTTGGTTCCTTTCGAAAGGTGGCCAGATCCTGTCATGGGTTCCAGTGTATATCCCCTTATAGGGCCAAAATTTGTTATTTTTGGCTTGTGAACATGATAGAGACCACATATTGCAATCAAGTTTATCTAACTTGCACACAACTTGTATTGGCATAATATCATGGTTCCTTTCGAAAACTGGCCAGATCCCTTCATGAATTCAGAGTTATGGACCCTTAAAGGACAAAACTTGCTATTTTGTCTTTTGAAACCGAATAGAGATTTATAGAGAATTTGTTTATGGTTTGATTTGATACAAACTTGCAAAATCACGGTGCCTATCCATACCGGCGGACTCTTAGCAAAATCTGCTATATCGGCGGTTTCTTTGCATCGGTATCAGCTTTTCTTTGCTATTAATAATGTCCAGATCGAATGAAGAGGCGAAAAAACGAGCTGCCATCCATGATAATATGTATGCTGCTCAAAAATAAGTAGAACACGGAACATTAGAATGACTTTACTACGTATTATAGCGTTTATTTTTTAATTATCAGCCATTTTGCTCGCAAACTCGATGAAATTAGTTGATGGTGTACTGACATGGAACACTTACCCGACCTTTTCCACAGTTTTTAACGAGTATTTGCTTTGATATCATACGTATCAACACTCTTGTTCATTTGATGTGCATGAAACTTAGTCATGAAATATTGGACAAATTTTTATCTTGGTCATGTGGGGTCAAAAACTAGGTCACCAAGTCAAATCAAAGAATAAGCTTGTTTTCACCCTAGGGGGGCACATCATTTTTTATCCTACATGTTCATATCTTCATAAAACTTGGTCAGAAATTGTTGTTTTGTTTTTTTCATGAAGTCTTGGATGATTTGAAATCTGGGACACATGGGGTTAAAAACTAGACCACTAGGTGAAAAAAGGAAAAGCTTGTATACACTCTTATTTAAAGGCCACTTACTTGCTCCAATCTTCCTGAAACTTTTGTCAGAATTTTTGTTTTCAAGAAAGTTCGAATCTGGGTCATGTAGGGTAAAAAACTAGGTCACTAGGTCAAATCTAAATAAAACTTTGTCAGAATATTTGTCTCCATGAAATCACTAGGTAAAACATGTTTACACTGTTATGGTGTGTTACTCAGGTGAGTGACCTAGGGCAGTATTCGCCCGCTTGTTCTACAGTCTGACTTTAATTCAAACAGAAACACAGTGCAAAGCCTAGACTTACAAAGTCTGTTGAGATCAAATTATCTGTAATAAAGTTTATTCTTTCTTTTATAACAGCAGCTGGTCATCTTGCTGAATGTGCTTTATTGTACTACCAATAAATTTGTAGATTGCATGTGTATGTTTTTATTTGTATTACCGGTGTGGTTGATTTTTCAGGTATTCAGAGTTTGAAAATTGTTCCCGAGAGAACGTATTTACTAACTCTAGAGGGAGATGAGTTGAAGCTAGACTGTATTGTCCAGTTCAGCGGTAAACCAAATGTTGTCGCCACATTTTCAAAAGATGGCATGATGCTTCCTGTAGGAAATGATAAAGGCTATGAGGTGGGTAAAGTTAAAAAATTTAAAAAATTAGTTTAATAACTCTTTTAAGTTGCATCGTAATCGGAAATTGCAATCTGCAAGTGGTAAACTTCATCAGTTAAACTTGTACTGTGTACATGTATATCTTCTTCACTTTTCTTCAAATATGTCCTATACATGTTGTGTGTGTGTGTTTAGCATATTTGTGCAAAATTTTTATCATGATGAAAATATCTTAGTTGATCATAAACATTTCATATTGATTAATTGAAAAATCATTAAAGCGAAATTTCCATTTTTCATGCAGGTGTTAGTTACAGAGAAGCCAATCAATAGTTCTATGGATATAGTGAGGAGTACAACAACGTTGAAGAAGAACGTTACCGATGGCAATGATAAGGGCGTTTATAAATGCGATGCTGAAAGAGGAACAGACACCAAGACAACAAGCATCACCGTTTATACATTCACAGGTATTACATGTTTAGTTTTAAAATAATTGGAAGTCTTGATTTTAGGTGGTTATGTTCTGGTCAAGAGTTTTCAGTTTAAAAATCAGGTCTTTCAAGAAGGTCAAACCTTTTGATGTGTGTTTTTGTCTGGTTTATATATGTGTGTTTTTACTCATGACTGTTTTAAGCAGGGTTGTCATAAGAGAATTTGATAAACACAGTAATGGTCACTTTGATCATTTGATAATGCATAACTGTGATACAACAGTATACTAAATACATGTATTTAATTTCAGAATGGATATTAAAACATGATCCAAATACCATGAAATGTAGACAAGTTGTCGTAAATCAGTATATCAATACTATATACACAATATTGCTATATATGGGATATGAGAAAATGGCATTTAAAATTTGAACAGTTGAGTGACTCACAAAAGCTCTAGGTTGAGATATAAAGGCAGATTAAATGTACATATTTTTATGACCCTTTGATTTCATAATCCATGATGTAATGTTCCATTAGTGAAGAAAGTGTATTATCATTATCTATTTATAGCTCAGACATGATATCAGCATACTTCTGTCAGGTGCTACCTTTGTTCTTCTTTCTGGACAATGTTCTTACACTCTGCACAGATACATTGTAAAATTTATGTATGCAAATAAGTTCATACTAGACCACTTAAACAAAAAACAAGTGTCTGTCAGATAGCATTAGTAGGGAGTAACTTTGAATACTATACATCCCCAATGAAGGCATATATATATATGGCTTTATATTCTGCAAAATGGGGATTTTTTAGGGATCCAACATGTTTAAGAATGCTGTATGCAGTTTATAATTACATTATCATAATTCAGATATACATGTATAACATTGTATCGCGATATATTAAATGAAAAAAAAATGAAATATTCTAGTATTATATGCTGTTTACTATAATTAAATTTAAAATTGTCATATTTCATATTGTACATGTACATATTAAATTGCAACAGTTAAGAGGATTGAATATGCATAAAATTAATTATATATGCATCCCCAATGAAGGCATATATATGGCTTTATATTCTGCAAAATGGGGATTTTTTAGGGATCCAAGTTCCAACATGTTTAAGAATGCTGTGTGCAGTTTATAATTACATTATCATATTTCAGATATACATGTATAACATTGTATCACGATATATTAAACTGCAATGATATATTAAAATGCGACGTAGGATGAAAAAAAGAGAAATATCCTAGTATTATATGTTGTCTACTTTTGTCATATTTCATATTGTACATGTTCAAATTAAATTGTAACAGTTAAGAAGATTGAATATACATGAAAGTAATTATATATGTATTTAAATTGGTTCTGTGGAAAAATTTTAAATTAGATGCTTTTATAAAAAAAAAAGAATATTTATCTTGTAGTATACAATCATGTATTTTGATCTTTTTTGCCATACTGTCTAATTGCTCAAGTACATTTTCTAGTTGTACATTAAAGCAAATTCTTGAGCTGAAACTTTGTACAAATAGCAGTATAATATCATATTTACTGTGAGTGAGAAGGTTTCTACAAAGTTCTAGCAAAATATTTTATTATTTTCCGATCGAGGTGGATGCTGATTATACTTCAAACTGACCTTTCCTGTGTACAGTTATCTGTACAGTCAGATAAATGATAAAAGTTCAACACTGGACATACTGTTACAACATCTATTCTGTATTCAACATATAATTGATTATTGTTAATATTCAAAAAGTTTTTTAATTTGTCCTTTTACACAGCACAAGAAAAAATTACTTTTTATTCATTTGTGTTACAACACAGAAAAAAAAGAACAGAAAGAAATCATTGGGATACAACCGGACAATAAACTCATTAAAAAGTGTTTTGAAATAAATTAAATAATTAGATCACACATAGTTTAACCGCTTTTACATTTCATTGATGTTAATTATTCAACAGCTTGTTTAGTGCATGACCAACAGATGTATGAATTTGTCTTTAATGTGGATCTGTGTATCAAGTGGAATACTTATGAGGCAATGTTGTGTGAGGATGAATAAATAAACATGTACATTTGCTATCAGTATGGAAGGTCACTGACATATTTGTCACTCACCAAAGGACTTGTACATTGAAATATACTATGGTTATTTATAGATGATCAGGGACTAGTTATTATGTACATTTATATTGCCAAGTATTCATAGGGTTGAGAATTTATGTATAAATATGTGATGATTAGAAAGTCCCTGTGTAAAATTATTCTGTAACTGCTGTATTTATATGTTTGTTTAATGGGCAGAATAAGACAATAAGGGGAAAAATGTTGGTTTACAAATTGCGTCAGAAAACTTGACGAAAAAGCAAAGTTCTTCTCTGGTGTCCATCCTTGTCTGAAACAGTGCACAGAATTCCCCATTGAGCCTATGATCCTCCACCTGGGAAAGCTTTAAGAATTGCCTTATGACCTAAAAATTGTTAGTTTGCCTTTAAGCCCAACAAACAACAAAAAGAGCAATGCTCATTATGTGTTCAATCTTGTGTTGCTAACAAATGATATTCATTTGATAGAATCAGGGACATGTCTATTCATTCTTATACCTGACCTAAAAGACTCGTACAACGCAATCAAATCATTTATTGTATTCAGTTGCACTAGCTTTTGTTAATTACAGGGACTGTTAATATTGCCAGTATGTACTGGGATTTCCTCAGTGTTGCATGTGGGATTTCCCTGGTCAAGTCGTTAAAGTCACTGACTTCGTATCATTTACCCCACTTTTATATGGCCTTTAGCCTTACTTTGGGCTCACATGGTTCTAATTAAGTGCACACCTGTGATGAAACGATGCCTGAACATGCTGAAGGGGCACCATGGGTTTTCCTCTACCATGAACATATGGAAAGGCGCCATATGACATATAATTGTGTCATTGTAACGTTAAACCCACCAAAAAGACTTAAAGATGCATACATGAAATTTCAACCACACTGGTATATATGTATGTATATTATGTAGTGTAATAGACAGATGACAAGCAAAATCTGTTAAAAGTCTTCTAAACGTTTTTATATATATATTTTTTTTTTTAATAGCTTCTGGAATAGATGCTGAGTTACCTATCATAACAGAGGGTAAGGAAACACCCAAAATAGACTTGGAGTGTAATGTAGATGTAAAAGCCCAGAAGGATCTGGTTGATTATGCTGTCACTTGGGAGAGGGATGGGGCAAAGGTTGAAAATGGCGATAAGTACAATATGGAGAATAACACTCTCCAAATTCTGAAACCGAGTAAGTACTAGTAACAATTCTGTGATTATTTATTGCGTATTGATCCATAATTATTATGTCTATTTAGGTAGTGGAATGGTAATCTGCTTGATTATTCAGCATTCTTCGGACATAAATTTAGTGTAACACATTTTTACGCCCCTGAAGGGAGGCATATTAGTTTACAACTGTCCGTCTGTTCGTTCGTCACCGTGTTAACTTTGCATGAAGGCAACGTTAACTTTTTGCATGAATACACTTTACTCACGAACCACTGCACCCAGGACCTTCAAACTTCACATGCTAATAGTACTTACTAAGTACACGACCCCTGCAAGGGCATTTGTCACCATTAGTGACAGTTCTTGTTTAATTTTTTTTTAGCTCACCTGTCAAAGTGAAAAGGTGAGCTTTTGTGATCACGCAGCGTCCGTCGTCCATGCATGCGTGAGAAAACTTTTGCTTGTGACCACTCTAGAGGTCACATTTTTCATAGGATCTTTATGAAAGTCAGAATGTTCATCTTGATGATATCAAGGTCAAGTTCGAAACTGGGTCATGTGCGGTCTAAAACTAGGTTAGTAGGTCTAAAAATAGAAAATCCTTGTGACCTCTCTTGAGGCCATATTTTTCATGAGATCTTCATGAAAATTGATCAAAATGTTCACCTTGATGATATCTAGGTCAAGTTCGAAACTGGGCCACATGTGGTCAAAAACTAGGTCAGTAGATCTAAAAATAGAAAAACCTTTTGACCTCTCTAGAGGCCATATTTCTGAATGGATCTTCATGAAAATTGGTCAGAATGTTCACCTTGATGATATCTAGGTCAAGTTCGAAACTGGGTTACATGCAGTCAAAAACTAGGTCAGTAGGTCTAAAAATTGAAAAACCTTGTGACCTCTCTAGAGGCCATGTTTTTCATGGGATCTTTATGAAAATTGGTCAGAATGTTCACCTTGATAATATCTAGGTCAGGTTCGAAACTCTGTCACGTGCAGTCAATAACTAGGTCAGAAGATCTAAAAATAGAAAAACTTTTTGACCTCTCTTGAGGCCATGTTTTTCATGAGATCTTCATGAAAATTGATCAGAATGTTCACCTTGATGATATCTAGGTCAAGTTCGAAACTGGGTCACATGCGGTCAAAAACTAGATCAGTAGGTCTAAAAATAGAAAAACCTTTTGACCTCTCTAGAGGCCATATTTCTCAATGGATCTTCATGAAAATTGGTGAGAGTGTTCTCCTTGATGATATCTAGGGCAAGTTCGAAACTGGGTCATGTGGGTTCAAAAACTAGGTCTGTAGGTCTAAAAATAGAAAAACCTTGTGACCTCCCTAGAGGCCATATTTTTCAATGGATCATCATGAAGATTGGTGAGAATGTTCATCTTGATGATATCTAGGTCAAATTCGAAACTGGGTCACGTGCGGTCAAAAACTAGGTCAGTAGATCTAAAAATAGAAAAACCTCTCTAGTTTGGTAAAGATAAAGATGAGGAATGTCGAAATTGCATACGGACAATACGAAATTGCCAGGTCACAAATTGAGCTCAAAAGTCAAAATTGTCAGTTTTTATTTCATGTGTGGAGCACGATGTCTGGCTCTATGGCTGTTTGGGGTGCTGTGTGCTTCAGGAAAATCTACCCTTACGGCAAAATAATTAAGACACTGTTTTTTTTAAACATTTTTTTTTCTTTTTTGACATCTTTATTTTAAATGTGATTTTCAGAAATTTTTTATTACATGTAAATGGCAGATGTTTATAAAAATGATAATTTTAGAAAGAAACAAATTGATTTTTTAAATAGCTTTTTAAAGGGTTACTAAGAAATATGTAATAACTACATTAATTTCTTGAGTAGTACGAGTACTTTGGCACATATAATGTAGTCCTACAAGAACGTCAATGCTATGCGCTTCGCAGTTGTTGCCCTCATAATTTTATCTTCGGAAAAAGCAGTGGCTCAGAGAAAAAAATTCCCAGTGTGACCCCTGCTTACCTTTTATCTTTTGTGTTTAGTATGACTAACAAATATACAAACATTGTGATTTCAGCAAGAGCAGACATGGGAGAGTACCAGTGTGTTGTTACTTTCTTTCCAACCTCCTCAGTTGAGAAACATACAGTTCGACCAAAACCATCCTATCTTAAAGGTATATGTCATATGAAATTGTTTATTCCGTTGTAGTGAAAGCTGAGTTACATCTGGAAAGGAATTAATTTTATAAGATGTTGTTCTGTAAAATATCTAAATAGAATAGCGTAATATGTTAGAAGCTCAGTGAATGTGCCTGACTGCCAGAAATGCTCTCCTTAATATTTTTTTTTTCAAAGAACTTTTACAATAAACAAAGGTTACTTTCTTTAGTCTGACTAAACCTAGTACATTTGATTATTTCATATTAAAACAAGTGGTTTTTCACCAGTTGTGATGGCCAAATTTGGTTAGTTCTTGTTAAAACAAATTAGAGGACATGAAATTGTACGATCAGTTCTTTTCCATATAAGATCGAAATAGCATCAACTTGTCGGTATCAAGTTAGCATAGATACTTGGTTGAACACTTTCTCCATTCTTCAGTTGAAGCTTCTCTTCAAGTGGAAAAAAAAATACTTAGAAATGTATTCTGTAGCATTAAATTTTTTTCTGTTTAATTATGTATGTACTGAAATTTTTATCTCAGCTGGCCCTGCTATTGATAGTCATGACAACAACAAAAACTTGGTACAGGGGGATAACCTTGAGTTAAAATGTAAAGTTTCTGGATTCCCAAAACCAACTGTATCATGGTTCAAGGACGGTTCTGAAATAAACACTACCACCAGGATACACACACTTGAATATGAAGGTGCCATGGGGAAGCTCATGATATATTCACTGGAAGATGAAGATGAAGGCTACTATAAGTGTTTCGCTGAAAATGATGTTGAACCATTAAACGCTACAGCGGAGATGAGAGTGAGAGTTAAAGGTGAATATTTATCATTGTTTATGATTGATTTCATTTTTTCTATGCAAACATATTTTTTATTTATAAAAAGGGTAATATTTATCGTTTACATGTTGTTGTTTTTCTATGCAGTTAAAAAAAAGGTGAATGTTTATAATTGTTTTTCATTGATTTTTGCATTTTTGCTTCTAATCGTATTTTTTGTTACAAGGGGCCAGATATGAATAATTCAAAATTGTATTGTTTCAACATTTTATGACAAAACTAAAAGTAGGACCAGTGTCAAATGTGTCTTTGATCACAAATTCATCATGCCATTTTGAAACATTGCAATGTTTTTACTCCACTCTCAGACTGTTGTTGTCAACAGATTGTAGCTTAATGTATAAATTACTATTATATATCTGGCTTTAAAGTCTTTATGAAAAAATTCTGTTCAATACACCTGTCAAAGCGTATGTCAATAAAACTTGCTAAATGTTCTAAAAATAGTACACAAATATTGTTTACCAGTTGATACTGTGTCAGTGTCAAATAGTTTTGTTTTAATGTCAAAATATTTATGCCTGGAAGCATTCATAGAACATTCTGTTGCAAAAAATACTGATGCACAAATATTTTTAAGCAAACTGCCAGTGGCTATGGAAACTTTTGGACATATATCTGTACTTGTTTGATTTTTAGTATGAAATTCAGCATCTGTCCCTCTGTCCCCTATTTAACTGACACTAACAATATGTCAGTTAAACAGCCATGTCAGTTAGATCAGATTGTAAGTGATAAGTGTACAGTCCTCACAAAAGCCCCTTTGGGCACAGATGTAATTCATCACTATATACTAAAGATGTCTTTCATTACTAGCTGTTGATAATTTATAGCCCACTATTAGATAAGAACCAGTCATGATAAATGGACTTCATAGCATAAGATAAGATACCAGTCAGTATCTGCAAACAGTATTGTTACCCCCCACCCCAACCCCCACTCCTGCACTGCAGAAAAAATATGCGTACCATATTTTTCCCCGTATCAAAATCTTAATATGTGATTTCAATGATTGATTCATGTCAGTGATTAATGTTAGGAAAAGTGAAAAAAAGATAGTTATCTATTTCTCTACATTACTACGAGTAAAGAGAAAAAATATCTGGGAACAATAGTTTTGTAAATATTAAACAAAGATAAATAGAAAAGAAAAAAAAACTTCTTTCAAAAGATAATTATGAATTCTTAACAGACAGAAATGAAAAATTTGGAAAAAAAGGAAAGGGAAATGAAATGAAAGTTTGTCTGGTGGAGGGGGTTGGGGTGGGGGGTGGAGGAGAGAGTATCTGTATCCCCAATTTCCAAATCTGAAATTATTTTCTTGAACATTTCAAAAGCATACAAGATGTTTTACTAATTTCAAATAATTGATTAAGTACTTTACGTAGGGGCACTGTGGCTGACTGGTTTAGGTCACTTTCTTTAATCACTTGCCTTTCACCTCGAGTGTTTAAGCCCTGCTGAAGGTGTCAAGTGGGGACAAGGTGTCTTGTGAGGACACCATCTATCTATTTCGTAAAAGTTTTAACAATGGTTCTAATGTGCCTTACCAGGCCAGAACTATAGTTTCGGGTAGCAGGGCACCTTATTTTTCCTTCATCCTTAAAACTGGATAGTCACTATATAACCTAAATTGTGTTGATGTGACTTGTAAACCCAAAATTTCTTCTGTCAATAAATTCATATGGTAACAACAGAGGAAGTGTCTACTGAAAAAATGTCCACAGAGGAAATGTCTACAGAAAAAATGTCTACAGAGGAATTATCTTCAGAAAAAATGTCCACAGAGGAAGTGTCTACAGAAAAAATGTCCACAGAGGAAGTGTCTACATCTAAACCAATTAAGGGCAGTCGTGGTATATATATATATATATATTAAAGTCTGTATATATATATATATATATATATATATATATATATATATATTAAAGTCTGTCTTGGAACTGTTTCTTTTGCATTCTTATTTCAGAAAATCAATACTTAACTAATGTATGCAGTATTTGGAATAGAAAAACAAACTTACTGATTTGAGGCACGATTACTGTATTGCTAAGACTGTCTTTTTCCTAGAATCTCACTTCTGAGCTCAAGTTGTTCCTGACTTTATAAGTTTCTGAGCCCTTAAGCTTAGCTCAACAGGGAAAGTGCAGATCTATCGCAGGGTTGTTGATAATCCCCAGGCGGGGCGTATGTTCTCTTTGACAATTTGATGAAAGACATTATGTCTGACATCATTCATCCACCTGTGATTCATGTGAGGAAGTTGGCAGTTACTTGTGGAGCACAGGTTTGTTCTGGTACAGAATCCAGGAACAATGGTTAGGTTAACTGCTTGCCATTAAATTGAAATACTGTCGGAAAAACAGCCTTGAACCCAAAACAAACAAACAATTAGTCTCCTTTCTTGAATGTTGCATTTCTTAGTTCAGCTTTTATCTGAGCTAGTTTGTTCCTTACTACATTGGTCTCTTTCCTAGGAAAAAGTGTTGCTACTCAGCTTTTGGCTTGTGCCAATTTGTTCCTGAATTCTACAGTCACTGCCCTGGAATGTCACCACTACGAGTGAACAGATTCTTTCATGAATGACTTTTAAAAGTCTCTGTCCTGGATTGTCAATGCTTTCAAGCTCAGCTTTCAGACTGGTCCAGCTTTTTCCTGACTTCAGCAGTCCTTATGATGCAATGGTGTTGTAAACCAAACTTTGTTAAGTTGTAGGTAGAACTATCTTACTCTTCCATTTGTCAAACTCAGCTTTACCCTTTTGCTAGGTTTTTGTGCCCCCCCCCCCCCCCCCCCCCCCCCCCCCCCCCATGAGTGGTGGGGGCATATAGATTTGGTCTTATCCGTCCGTCCGTCCGAAGTTCGTGACGCGCCTAGCTCGAAAAGTATTTGATACAAATTGATGAAACCTTGCATGAATGTTTATCATGATAAGAACTTGCGCACCTCCTATTTTTCGTCTGGCTCCGCCCCCTATTTTCAGAGTTACGGCCCCTGAAATAGTCAAAAATGCACATTTTCACCTTGTGACACGCCTAGCTCAAAAAGTATTCAATATAAATTGATGAAACCTTGCATGAGTCTTAATCATGATATGAACTTGCGCACCTCCTATTTTTCATCTGGCTCCGCCCCCTATTTTTAGAGTTATGGCCCCTGAAATAGTCAAAAATGCACATTTTCACCTTGTGACATGCCTAGCTCAAAAAGTATTTGATATAGATACATGAAACCTTGCATGAGTCTTGATTATGATATGAACTTGCGCACTTTCTATTTTTCATCTGGCTTTGCCCCCTATTTTTAGAGTTATGGCCCCTGAAATAGTAAAAAATGTGCATTTTCACCTTGTGACACGCCTAGCTCAAAAAGCGTTTGATATAGATTCATGAAACCTTGCATGAGTGTTAATCATGATATGAACTTGCGCATCTCTTATTTTTCATTTGGGTCGGCTCCCTATTTTCAGAGTTATGGCCCCTGAAATAGTAAAAAATGCACATTTTCACCTTGTGACATGCCAAACTCAAAAAGTATTTGATATAGATTCATGAAAAACTTGCATGAGTCTTAATCATGATATGAACTTGCGCACCTCCTATTTTTCATTTGGGTCGACCCCTATTTTTAGAGTTATGGCCCCTGAAATAGTCAAAAATACACATTTTCACCTTGTGATGCACCTAGCTCAAAAAGTATTTAATATAAATGGTTGAAAACTTGCATAAGTCTTTATCATGATATAAACTTGCACACCTCTATTTGTTGGCTGGCTCCACCCCCTATTTTTAAAGTTATGGCCCCTGAAATAGTAAAAAAAATGCACTTTTTCACCTAATTATGTGCCTAGCTCAAAAAGTATCAGATGTAAATTCAGGAAACCTTGCTGGAGTCTTTATTGTGGTGTGAACTTGCACACTTGGCATTCCTCTTGAGAATGTTAGCTCTTATTACAGAGTTATGGCCTGTGAAATAACCAAAATAGTGGATTTTTTGTTTGTGATGCTCATAGCTCAAAAAGTAAAGGGCCTAGAATAATGAATCCTTTTCATAAAATGATTGTTGAGGCTATACCCCATTAAGACTGCAAACATTTGAATTATTGGCCCTCATTTATGACAAATGTACCAGTGGGGGGCACACCCTGTGTCCTACAGACACATTCTAGTTGTATGTAAGCTGGCATCTCGGTATGCACTGATGGGAATAGATTGGAACTTGACACATATGTTCACTGTGACGATTTTACATGCAATGTGCACTTGTTCCATACCTCTACTTTCCATTTTTAGCTCATCTGATTTTCTTGAAAAAAAAAAAAAAAAAAAGTTATTTTTTCATCACTTGATTGGTATCGGCGTCGATGCGCCTGCTCAAGTTTTATGTTTAGGTCAGCTTTTCTCCTAAACTATCAAAGCTATTGCTTAGAAACTTGCAACACTTGTTCAGCATCAAAAGCTGACTCTGTACAGCAAGAAACATAATCCCACCTTTTTGCGAGAATTATGGCCCCTTTTGGACTTAAAAATATCAGATTTCTTTGTTAAGTTTTATGTTTAGGTCAACTTTTCTTCTAAACTATCAAAACTATTGCTTTGAAACTTGCATCACTTGAACACCATCAAAAGCTGACTCTGTACAGCAAGAAACATAACTTCATCCTGCATTTTGGAAGAATTTTGGCCACTTTGAACTTAGAAAATAAGATTTCTTGGTTAAATTTTGTGTTTAGGTCAGCTTTTCTGTTAAACTATCAAAGCAACTGCTTCAAAACTTGCAACACTTGTTCACCATCAAAAGCCGACTCTGTACAGCAAGAAATATAACTTCATCCTGCTTTTTGCAAGAATTACGAGCCCTTTTGGACTTACAGAATATCAGATTTCTTGGTTAAGTTTTGTGTTTAGGTCAACTTTTCTCCTTAATGGTCAAAGCTATTGCTGTAGAACTTGAATCAGTTATTCACCATTAAAGTTGACTCAGCACAGCAAGTACCATAACTCCATCCTACTTTTTGCAATAAGTATGGCCCCTTTTGGACTTAGAAAATCATGGGTAGGACAATATTTCTATTATATAGAGACAAAAAAAAAATCAGATGAGCATCTGCACCTGTAAGGCAGTGCTCTTGTTACAAAATACGCCCCTTTTTTTTGACTTGGCAAATTTTGTTTTTGTCAAGCCTGCTTGCTTAGAGCAAGACATAGATGTGCAAATGACGGCTCAGTGTCTGTGCATTAATGGGTCCGTGCGGATTTTTTATGCCCCCACTTTAGGGTCGGGGGGCATATAGATTTGCCATTGTCCGTCCTTCCGAGAATGTTGTGTCGCGCCTAGCTCAAAAACTTTACAGGAATGTTGGTCAGCACGTGTAGTTGTGCACCTGGGGTTTAGCGTCTGGATTCATTCAGTCTTGTAGGAGTTATGGCCCCTGACTTTGTAAAAATTGGTCATTTTAGTGTTGTGTCGCACCTAGCTCCAGAAGTATTTGACGCAGAGCCACAAAACTTTACAGGAATTTTGGTCAGCATGTGTAGTTGTGCACCTGGGGTTTCGCGTCCAGATTTGTTCAATCATGTAGGAGTTATGGCCCCTGACTTAGTAAAAAAAAATGGTCATTTTAATGTTGTGTCACACATAGCTCCAAAAGTATTTGACCTAGAGAGTCACCAAAGTTTACAGAAATGTTGGTCAGCATGTGCAGTTGTGCATCTGGGGTTTTGCGTCTGGATTCATTCAGTCGTGTAGGAGTTATGGCCCCTGACTTAGTAAAAAATTGGTCATTTTAATGTTGTGTCACGCGTAGCTCCAAAAGTATTTGACCTAGAGTCACCAAAGTTTACAGGAATGTTGGTCAGCATGTGCAGGTGTCCTTTGTCATGTAGTGGGGGCATCTGTGTCCCATGGACACATTTCTAGTTTGTCACTGCCACTGTGATGAACTCATTTGCACGAAAGAGGTTCAGTAACTACAAATAATGCCCATTTTTCGACTTCTGTATATTCCTCAAACAGCTGTTGTTTTTCAGCATTTTATTTTAGTGTGTTGATAACGTAGTGAAGACTGTTAGTTTTGGTTTTGTATTGGTATCATAGTTTAAGACAAATGTTTGTGTTTAGTTGTTGCTTACTTAGTTAAGACGTGTTCTGTTTGGTGTTGGTAACAAAGTAAAGATTTTGATGTTGCTAATAAATTAAGAAATGTGTTTTTTCTTGTTGTTAACATAGTTAAGTCAAGTTCTTTGACGTTGCTATTATAGTTAAGATATATATTTAATACTGTATTTCAGACAAGTATGCTGCTCTGTGGCCTTTCCTGGGAATTGTAGTTGAGGTGGTAGTCCTCTGTGTCATTATTCTAGTGTATGAGAAGAGGAGGAGCAAGAAACTCGAAGAAGAAGATGCTGTCGACAGTAATCAGTAAGTCTTTTGTTTAATACAAGTAAAATTATGCCTAAAAGGAGATGCTGTCGACAGTAATCAGTAAGTCTTTCGTTGAATACAAGTAAAATTATGCCTAAAAGGAGATGTTGTTGACAGTTATCAGTAAGTCTTTCATTGAATACAAGTAAAATGATACCTAAGAGGAGATACTGCAGACAGTAATCGGTAAGTCTTGTGCTAAATATATGTAAAATGATGCCTAGACAGTAGTCATTAAGTCTTGTTTTTGATATGTGTAAAATAATGCCTAAAAAGAGATGCTGTCAACAGTTACAGTAAGTTTTGTGCTTAAAAGAAAACTGGTGCCTAAAAGGAGATGCTGTCGACAGTAATCAGTAAGTCTTGTGCTTAATACAAAAAAAAGCTGGTGCCTAAAAGGAGATGAACTAATTTTTGTTGCATTTTTTTCAGAGATAACCCAGTTGACCACAAAGATGTACGTCACAGAAGAACATAAGCAGTAAAGATTCCAGACATGGGTGAATAGAGCACGCTACTTTAAAAATGAAAAATCCAAAAATTTGTTTTCAAAATCGTGTCACTTATTGTGATTGCTATGCAGATCTCATGAAAGACTGAGTGATATTTTACAAAAAGTGGAATTTTATTAAATGTGTATTTATTCAAGAAAAAGGCATACAACAGGAGTGAAAGTAAAGTGACTATTGTGTAGCCTGTGTTAAAAAATAAATTTTAACAGTTGAAACTCAGAAAATGTAGAATATATATCTACAGATATCTAAGCCACTGGAAATGAAAATGGAATGACATTGTTTAGGATGCGTCAGAAACATATTTTTTAAACATTTTGTCTTGTAATAACAGAATAACTGAGGAATTGGTGACAGAAGATATCTCGTGTATTCAAAAAAAAAAAACTTAGAAGTGAGGTGATGTGTTTATATACTTGTTTCTAGGAACATTTTCAGTTTTAAAATCATGCTTTTTTTGGGTGAAATATAGTGTAAAAAAAAACAGAATGACCTCCGGTCAGTTGAATGTTGAAAGTGCTGAGTAAATGTTATGTGGATGAAAATGTAGGATATTTTCTAATGTTGAAAATGTGTTTAGGGCCTATTGTTGAAGTCAAAAGTTGTTGAAGATTGTTAATGTGTGATAGTTTTTACATAGAATTATTTAATATTTATAATTCAGGATGATTTTAAAGATAATTCTGACATTCAAGTGTTTCCCAAATCCTTTACGTGGGTTCAACCAAAGAAGTGGAACTTGCATGTCTGTGGGAATTAAGCAAAAAGCATGATGATAAAGTAAGATGCCATTTCAGAAAAAAAAAGGTGAAAAAAACGTGGAAAGCAATCAGATTTCATCTACAGCTTATTTGAGGTTTGTCTCGGACTTGTCAACTAGTTTAAGTGCTTACCAGAAATCCTAACTGATCATGTCTGAATATGATTTGACTAGCTGAGACAGTGAAAGAAACCAATAGAATCACGTGTTTTTTTGAAAATCTGAAGTAATTGCCATGAACTCGTACTTCAGAAATTATCTGCAAAAAATCTGGTAAAGCGTCTTAGAATGAAATAAATATAGACACTTTTGTTCAAGTCGTAAATTATATACAACTTGTGCAACATTTTGACATTTTGTTAGGAACTTCGAAAATATATGCCTGTTGTATTTTATACATAACAATTTTTTATTTGCAAACATTATTGACCCAGTTGTCTAGAATTTTAACAGGTGGTAAAAGTTAACAGCCGATTAACTTTCAGAATGATATTTTTATAGATAATTACTATAGACTGAGCAAGAACATATGTAATAGTTAAGGATTATGAACAACCACAAGTATTTACATTCTGATCAAAACATCAAATTAGTCTTTCCCACCAAGGCTAAAATTTCAAATAGAGTCAAGCTAGTTAAAGTTTCTGGACAACTGGGCCATTGAATATGTATAGAATGAATATATAAACCCATGTTACAATGTATATTAGAATCTACTAGCACCCAGATATTCAGCTCATTTTTATCATTCTTTTACATTCCTTACGTAGGTTTCATTTCAAGCGGGTTCATTGGAAAATTATTAAAATCAAAATTGTATATTTTTGAGATTCCATGCATAAGAAACATATGTACAGCATTTTATATAGACATAATAATTGAATGAATTATAACCAAACTGTCAAGTTGCTCGTAAAGCAGATTTAACTGTTGATAATTTAGGAGGAGGAAAATATATTTGGACAGTTTTGAAGTTTTATATATATCAGAATTATAGAGTCATGGTTTTGCAGGGTATATTTTTAGAAATACAATGAACTACGGAAGTTTAGTCATGTAAATTACTCATAAATATCCTATATCACTTCGGGTAGCGTGCACGATAAAATTATGTTAATTAAAATCGTAGGAAAATGGGTTTTTTTTCTAGGAATGTACATAATTTGATGTAAATTGTACGGTAGATGATATTCGAGACAGCCAGTTTGCTTCATAGTAATTCATTTGATCACATCAATGCTAGGATACTTAATAAGCAGAAATATAAACATATATACAGAGCCTTCAAAAGGGATTTTCTTTTTTTTCTTTTTCTAGTTCTGTTTGTGAAATGAATTTTGATGACTGTTGCATGCACTAATGAGTATAGAATTACTCTCTTTAAAAAAGAAAAAAGAGCTATAGTTAAACATTTTTATGAAGACCATACTCGATAGACACAAACATTGCAGATGTTTTATTAAGAAATGAAACAAGCTGAAAAAGACAGGTTGTCCTTATTATTCAGGGGGTCTTTAAAGACAGATGTTTGTTGTTTAAAGGTCATTAATTCTGGTTTGAATGTAAATTGTAACTTACAAGATGGCAATGGTGGAAATTGTAAAATCATAACAACAAATGTTTGAAGAAAATGCTAACCTTGCATTAAGGGTCTCTGAACTCGCGCATGAGTTTGAAGTGAATTTTAAATGTTGTACTCCTGGATTATTACAACTTGAAACAACACGTTTTTTGTTAAGATTGTGATTTGAACTACCAGAAATGATAAAATTCAGGTTGTCTGGTTTTGAAAAATTCTTCTGATTGGTTAATTTTAAGAACTGATTTGAAATTGACCAATGAATGGGTTACATTCATAGTCTGGTCTCCAAATTCATTGTTTTAACCTTGGCATCTGGCTTTGTCAAAATCTCTTCTGGTAGTTCATTTTAAGTCTTCATTATAAAGTTTTTATTGTTGTGCTTTTTTGTGTACTTTAACAGTAGGTAACTATACTGTAATGTGTGATACTTGTTTTCATTTCAGTTTGCACTAATATGACTTGTAAATAAATTTAAGCTTAAATTTGTGTGGACTTGGTTTGCTAAATTGAAATAGCAGTTTTGTAAAAAGTTTGCCTGTTGAAAATTGACTAGGTGCAATAATTTTTTTCTTTTGTGAAGGAGACTTTTTTGTATATCCTCAATCATGTTTTCTTTGTTTAAAGTTCTTTGGTATAATTCAGCTTCTTTCTCCTTTTTTCAAGAATTTTGTAATTTCTAGAACTCAGTTAAAATACCAGTAATACTGTATATAGTTTGCTTAACATTTCGTTTAACATTTTCTAGAGCCTGTAAAATAAGAAATTGAGAAAATATAGAGAGAACTGCCATATTCTGAAATTCTTTGTGTAATAGTGAACTACCAATTACCAATTTTACATCACATACTTTTAGAAAGTATGGTTTCAAAGTACTATTTAAATTTGAGTTATAGGATTAATCACTTCTGTTTTGAAGTAAAAATCATCCAAGTTACTGCTTACACTCTCTTTTTAAGCTTTAGATATGTGGTAATGTAGACAGGAATGTTAGTTATGGCTTGTTTATATGCTGATTTTTACACACATTATTGTATTATGCATTTCTATAGAAACGTAAGTTTTAAATAAATTTATCCCATTTTCATAGAGTTCTGTTTTCTTTGCAGTTGCGTCAGTTGGAAATTTATCCATTAAATTCTCTACACCTTAGCACATTTCAACTAGAAATGGAAGGAGAAGGCATTGCTAGCTATTGTCTACCATGCATTGAATTACTCCTAGTGTACACGGATTCTGTATTAGATTTGTAGGGCTTAATTATGTCTCCCACCACACAGTGGTGTGGGAGACATACTGATTTACTCCAGTCTGTGTCTGTCTGTCACAAAGCTTGTTCGAGAAAAGTCGAACATTTCTCAATTTCAATTTTCACCAAACTTGAACAAAATGTGTTTGACCATAAGACCTCGGTCAAGTTCAATAACTAGCCAAATCGGTCAAGGCGTCTTGGAGTCATGGGCCTTGAATTACCAAAAATCGGCCTTTTTACTCTGGTCCGCACTCTAATTCGAACATTTCTCATCCAATCTTCACCAAACTTGAACAAAATGTGTTTGACTACGAGACCTCAGCCAAGTTCGATAACTAGCCAAATCAGTCCAGGCATTTTGTAGTTACGGCCCTTGAATTATCAAAAAATCGGCCTTTTTACTCTTGTCCGCACCCTAAGTCGAACATTTCTCATCTGATCTTCACCAAACTTGAACAAAATGTGTTTGACCATGAGACCTCGGCCAAGTTCGATAACTAGCTAAATTGGTCCAGGCATTTTGGAGTTACGGCCCTTGAATTACTGAAAAATCTGCCTTTTTAGCTCACCTGTCACATAGTGACAAGGTGAGCTTTTGTGATCACCCTTCGTCCGTCCGTGCGTCCGTCAACAATTTCTTGTCTGCACGATAGTGGTTTCATTTATGATTTTATTTTAACCAAACTTGCACACAACTTGTATCACCATAAGATCACGGTTCCTTTCTTGAACTGGCCAGATCCCATTATGGGTTCCACAGTTATGGCCCCTGAAAGGGCCAAAATTAGCTATTTTGACCTTGTCTGCACAATTGCAGCTTTATTTATGATTTGATTTTTACCAAACTGGCACACAACTTGTATCACCATAAGATCTTGGTTCCTTTCTTGAACTGGCCAGATTCCTTTATGGGTTCCAGAGTTATGGCCCCTGAAAAGGCCAGAATTAGCTATTTTGACCTTGTCTGCACAATAGCAGCTTTATTTATGATTTTATTTTAACCAAACTTGCACACAACTTGTATCACCGTAAGATCTTGGTTCCTTTCTTGAACTGGCGAGATTCCATTATGGGTTCCAGAGCGATGGCCCCTGAAAGGGCCAGAATTAGCTATTTTGACCTTGTCTGCACAATAGCAGCTTCATTTATGATTTAAATTTAATCAAACTTGCACAAAACTTGTGTCACCATAAGATCTCAGTCCTTTCTTGAATTGGCTAGATCCTGTAATGGGTTCCAGAGTTATGGCCCCTGAAAGGGCCAAAATTAGCTATTTTGACCTTGACTGCACAATAGCAGCTTCATTTACGATTTGATTTTAACCAAAGTCACACACAACTTGTATCACCACAAAATCTTGCTTCCTTTCTTCAGCTGGCCAGATTCCATCATGGGTTCCAGAGTTATGGCCCCTTAAAGGTCCAAAATTGGCTATTTTGGCTTTTGCAGCCATATAGAGACTTCATATATGGTTTTATTTGATACAAACTTTCAAAATATCTTCAACAACAAAAAAATCTTGGATTCCATGACAAATCAGATCCAATCGTATGTTCCAGAGTTATTTTATATCTGATTACCGCCCCTGATTGTAATCAAAATGGATTTATATCAGTTAGTACTTTTAGGACTTATTTGAAATTTCATAATTGTTATTAGTTGGACTGAGACAATCAGGGTAGATAACTATGAACTGATTTTATGTCAAATTACCTCCCTTTATTTCAAATTAAAATGGGTATATCTCCATAACTAATGAAGATACTGATCTGAAATTTCATTTATGTCAACAGATTTATTTGGCAAATCCTTCTTTTATTCACTTACAATATTTTTTTTTTTAATTACTTCCCTTTTACGTTACTATAGATAGCTTATTTTTAGTAACTTTTTTATTATTGGTCGTAGGGAAAAACCGAGACCACTTTTCTGTAGTACAACATGGATGGTACCTCCGATTTTTAGGTGTATTTTGACATATCTATACCTTGTAAGAATTTTTTTTCTGTTTGGTTATATTTCTTCGCTTTGTTGTTCCTATCCTTTGGACGTAGATATTTTTTCTGAGGACCTTCTTGTCCTCAAGTGCAATGATAACAGGTGAGCGATATAGGGCCATCATGGCCCTCTTGTTACTCTTGTCCGCTCTCTAAGTTGAACATGTCTCATCCGATCTTCACTAAACTTGAACAAAATGTGTTTGGCCATAAGACCTTAGCCAAGTTCGATAACTAGCCAAATCTGTCCAGGCACTTTTGATTTATGGCCCTTGAATTACTGATTGGATCCACTCATCTAAACCATCTAGAGACACTAGACATTTTTCATAGGGGCAGTTGTGGGAGACATGCGCTTTTCTCGAAAGCATCTCTAGTATTTTCTACAGTTTTTCAGTTATGTACAGTCAGTTTAGCTCTGCTCCTCAACAAATATCTGACAACTTCTGTACATGACTGAAAAAGTGGAGGTTGAGCCAAGACACAATGCTTTCTATCAGTCGTTACAGAAAATGGGATCTTAACATAACACCTTCAGATGGAAGTCTCATGCTCTACATACTGAGCTATCTGGGTTAAGTCATAGATATGGTTAGAAAGAGCAATTTTATGCTTGACTACTTGCCGAACTTCATGAATATAATAGTGTACAGGTGGAACCCTCAATACTGGCTGGAAACTCGTCCAAACTGAACAAGTTTTACTGTCCAGAAGTTTGACCTTTTTTTTTTTTTCATGAGAAAAATATCCCTGTAAGCTGGAACCTATTTATTCTGGAAACTGAACAATTTTCCCAGACTAAACAACACAAAACTAGAAAATGCTTTCGTAAAAAAGCGCATTCCCCCCCACCCAATGCAAAGTCCTATAGGCAAGAAGTCAATAGGGGTCAGGAGCGAAAGTCAAAGAGACACTGATGGTTGGCTGCAATAGGGATTATCTACTTGGCATGTCCAGTCATCCCGCTAAATTTCAACACTCTTGGCCTAGTGATTCTCAAGTCACTGTTCAGGCTCCTGTAACCTTGACCTTTGATCAAGTGACCTCAAAATAAATAGGGGTCATCTACTCTGCATGTCCAATCATCCTATTAAGTTTCAACATTGTAAGTCAAGTGGTTCTCAAGTTATTTCCAAAAAATGATTTTACATGAACAGGCCACTGTGACCTTGACCTTTAATAGACTGACCCCAAAATCAATAGGGGTCATCTACTTTGCATGTTCAATCATCCTATGAAGTTTCAACATTCTTGGTCAAGTGGTTCTCAAGTTATTGATCGGAACTGGTTATCAATGTTCAGGCCCCTGTGACCTTGACCTTTAACAGAGTGACCCCAAAAAACAATAGGGGTCATTTACTCTGCATGAACAATCATCCTATGAAGTTTCAAAATTCTGGGTCAAGAGGTTTTCAAGTTATTGATTGGAAATGGTTTTCCATGTTCATGCCCCTGTGGCCTTGATCTTTAACAGAGTGACCCTAAAATCGTTAGGGGTCATCTAGTCTGCATGACCAATCATCCTATGAAGTTTCATCATTCTGGGTCAAGTGGTTCTTAAGTTACTGACCGGAAATGGTTTTCCATGTTCAGGCCCCTGTGACCTTGACCTTTCACAGAGTGACCCCAAAATCGTTAGGGGTCATCTATACTGCATGACCAATCATCCTATTAAGTTTCAACATTCTGGGTCAAGTGGTTCTAAAGTTACTGACCGGAAATGGTTTTCAATGGTCAGGCCCCTGTGACCTTGACCTTTAATGGAGTAACCCCAAAATCGATAGGGGTCATCTACTTTGCATGTACAATCATCCTATGAAGTTTCAACATTCTGGGTCAAGTGGTTCTCTAGTTATTGATCGGAAATGGTTTTCCATGTTCAGGCCCATGTGACCTTGACCTTTGATGGAGTGACCCCAAAATCAATAGGGGTCATCTACTCTTTATGACCAATCATCCTATGAAGTTTCAACATTCTGGGTCAAGTGGTTCTCTAGTTATTGATCGGAAATGGTTCTCAATGTTCAGGCCCCCGTGACCTTGACCTTTGACGGAGTGACCCCAAAATCAATAGGGGTCATCTACTCTTCATGGCCAATCATCCTATGAAGTTTCAACATTCTGGGTCAAGTGGTTCTCTAGTTATTGATTGGAAATGGTTTTCAATGTTCAGGCCCCCGTGACCTTGACCTTTGACGGAGTGACCCCAAAATCAATAGGGGTCATCTACTTTTCATGGCCAATCATCCTATGAAGTTTCAACATTCTGGGTCAAGTGGTTCTCTAGTTATTGATCGGAAATGGTTTTCAATGTTCAGGCCCACGTGACCTTGACCTTTGATGGAGTGACCCCAAAAACAATAGGGGTCGTCTACTCCAGCAGCCCTACAACCCTATGAAGTTTGAAGGTTCTAGGTCAAATGGTTCTCCAGTTATTGCTCGGAAATGAAGTGTGACGTACAGACGGACGGACGGACGGACAGGGCAAAAACAATATGTCTCCTGGGGGAGACATAATTACCCCTGAAAAACAAATATTATGAAAGGCAGTTGGAATTTTGGCACATCAATTTTGTCATGATTACCATCTTAACTCTTGTTTGGTAGGACTTGTCCTTAAAAAATTTTGTGTTGTTTCATACTGCAACTTAAAAAGATCAGGATCTTAAATAATTCGGATAACTTGATAATTGGTTAACTATGTAATGTAACACACATTCCAACAACAAAACCCCTCTAATCAGATAACTGCTCCAAAGTATTCTCTGGTGCGTAGGCCATTCAGTTTTCAGGGTTCAACTGTATTTTGTGAAGAATACTGTATTTCTGTAGGCCTAGGAACACATGTTCAGCAAAAGAAACTTGTTTAGTACTTAGAAAATGACCAAAGATCATACTGGTACCATTGTCATACTGTACACTTGATACTGCCTTTGCAACCAGTGTAGATCATGATCAGCCTGAAATGTGAAACCAAAACTTGTAGTCCTGTTTGGCGCCATATAACCTATACTGTGTTCGTGCGCTGTAAAACCCAAATAAATAAACAAGAGGGTCAAGATGGCCCTAGGCCGCTCACCTGAGAAACATACCATAACACGGTAAACATGTTTAACCTAGTGAGTTCATGGAAATAAATATTCTGTCCAATTACTATTAAAATTGGAGCAAAAATCTTGATTATAAACAAGTATTTTCTTTGATTTGACTTAGTGACCTAGCTTTTGACCCTAGATGACCCATAATCGAACTTGACCTAGATTTCACCAAGGCTATCATTCTTACCAAATTTCATGAAGATCAATTGAAAAATACAGCTATCGCATACACAAGGTTTTTCTTTGATCTGACCTAGTAACCTAGTTATTTACCCCAGACCACCCATATTCGAACCTGACTTAGACTTCATCAAGGCAACCAATCTGACCAAATTTTATGAAAATCCAGTGTAAAATGCAGCCCCTATTGCATACACAAAGTTTTTCCTTGATCTGACCTAGTGACCTAGTTTTTGAACCCAGATGACACGTATTGGAACTTGACCTAGATTTCATCAAAGCTATCATTCTGACAAAATTTCATGAAGATGAAAAATACAGCCTCTATCACATACAGGAGGTTTTTCTTTCATTTCACCTAGTGACCTACTTTTTGACCCTAGATGACCCATATTCCAACTCTATCTACATTTCATCAAGGCAATCATTCTGACTTAATTTCATGAAGATCAATTGAAAAATACAGCCTCTATCGAATACACAAGGTTTTTCGACCTAGTGACCTACTTTTTGACCTAAGATGACCCATTTTCAAACTCGGCCTAGATTTCATCAAGGTTATCATTCTGACTTAATTTCATGAAGATCAATTGAAAAATACAGCCTCTATCACATATACAAGGATGACCCATTTTCGAACTCGGCCTAGATTTCATCAAGGTAATCATTCTGACCAAAATTCATGAATCTTAATTGAAAAATACAGTCTCTATCGCATTTACAAGGTTTTTCTATGATCTGACCTAGTGACCTAGTTTCTGACCCCAGATGACCCATTTTCGAACTCTGCCTAGATTTCATCAAGGTTCTTATTAAGATCAGTTGAAAAATACAGCCTGTATTGCATACACAAGCTAAATGTTGACAGACGACAGACAGACAGACGCCGGACATCGAGCGATCACAAAAACTCACGTAAGCATTGCTCTGGTGAGCTAATAAATGTACATCCATGCAGTCTGATCAAGATCTGCACTGTTTGTTATTTAGTCAGTATGTTTTTTGGTAAGGACCCCTTTGGTAGTAAATGGTACTGTCCAAATTGTAAAGAAATTCAGGGCTATGCAGGGAGAAACTTGTGTATTTGCCATACAATATTACCTGTATAGTATGTTGTTAAAACTCGAAATACTTTAACAAAAAGGGTGAGAATCTAAAGGACACTCATATAACAATTAGATTTAATATGTGTATGACTTAATTGCACATCTGTGCAGTCTGATCAAGATCTGCACTGTTCCCGTATTTAGTAACTTTTTTGGCAAGCACCCCTTTTAGCAGTTAATGGTACTGTCCAAACTGAAAGATGGACAAATTCATTATAGAAATTTAGCAGGGTAAGGGCTAAAAGTAGGGAGAAACTTGCGTATTTGCTTTATAACATTACCCTTAGTGTGTGCTATTAAAACTGGAATATACTGTTATAAAAAGGGTGAGAATCCGCAAATTTAAGATATAGGCCACTCACATAATCAGATTTAAAATGTGTATGGCTTAATAGTGTGAAAACAGTTCTGTTCTGAATTCTGAAATAAATACTTAATGAAATTCTGCAAGTGATAACACCAGCACACAATAAATCACAACATCTAGTATCAAAATTTCAGAGACAATTTTAGCCACGCCATGAGAAAACCCGCAGTTTGGTCTGGATCCATGCTGTTCGCTTTCAAAGCCTATAGCAATTAGAGAAACCGTTAGCGAACAGCATGGATCCTGACCAGACTGCGCGGATGCGCAGGCTGGTCTGGATCCATGCTGGTCGCAAACCCACTATGTTGGTTTTCTCATGGCACGGCTCATTTTACTATCACAAAGACTGGACCATACAAACAACTTCCAGTAAAAGATATTGTATTTATAGATACATAAGCAGAAAATATCAGAATCTGGAACACTAAAATTTTACAAAATCTTTTATTTTGGAATAGCGGTAAGTATATTGGGTTCTTAAAATAATAATAAACAATTAAATGTTCACACAATTTAATGAATCTAATATCTCATAAGTAAACAAACATGATTGTACTACAAAAAGACACTGTCATATTAAATATTTTCAAGAGTCTTCCCTCACAGAAGCAAGCCTCTGTGGCGTACATGCTGCGTATTTGCTGTGTATATGCCGCGAACACAGTAGTACGCCAGAGGAGTACATTTTACATACACCGCATGCCGCGTACATGCCGCGTACTATTTCGACGAGTACACAGCATGTACGCAGGAGGTCACTAGTACACTTCAAGTACGCAGCACAGACTCTGAAAATTTAAGGAGTACACTGCATGTACGCAGGAGGGACTTGTACAAGAAAATAGTACACTGCATGTACACCGCAGATACTTTGAAATTTGTGCAGTATACTTCATATACGCGGGAAAGACTTGTACAATTTCTTTTGGCATTTATACTTAGTTTTTTTTTATAAGTTAAAGTCTGAAGTTAACTTCATATACGCGGGAGGGACTTGTTCATTTTCTTTTGGTGTTTATACTTTGAATTTTTTTAGGTAAAAGTGTGAAGTACACTTCATGCAGGAAGGATTTGTACATTTTTTTTTTTTTTGGAAGCAAGAACTTGATTTCCGAGTAACTTTTATCTTAATAGCATAGAATAGTTCAGATTACCGGTATTCTGAACAATGAAAATTTGCCAAACTATTTGCAATGTTCATTTGTGAAGCTTACATCTTAGTGATTTCTGAGCTGCACCTTGCATGCAGTGTAAAAATATATTCTTTTTCATTTTGAATTAATCCTGGAGCTTTCTAACTTGGATAATTGAAAAGCCTAGCTTATTTGAACTTCGTTGCATTACATTTTGTAATACATGAAATAATTACCAAGATAATGCCTCAACAGCGCCCAAATGAGAAGAATTAATAGCTCTCACTGTTATTTGAATACTCTTAAGCAAAACACCATTCTATCATGTTTTATAAAGGCTTTAATGCTCATTATGTTAACTCATTAAGGCCTCACCAAATTAAAAAGTTGTTCATCGGATTTGCCGCTCGTATATTTTTAGAACGTTTTTGGCTAATTGCGCTCTACCCATTGGAAAAAATCAATCCAAAATTTTTTGGTGCGCTCCTTTTTACGGACATAAAAGTGTATAAATGCTTATATAATTCCAGTCCTAGATTGTTCTCAGATGGATTTTAATCGAAATAAATACATACTACGCACACATCGTCTATAATAAATCATAACACTTGTATTTAGTTGCATTAAAGTTGTTTCCCCTTGATGCAGTTACGCCATTTTCTTCAAATGTTTACCAAATTACATGCTACAAAAATTGATTTATTTCATTGAAAAGTGGATGAAGAAAAGCATACTAATTTATTTGATAACATCAATCTACATTATTTTGGTAAGGGTAAATACTTATTGATGCATGTCACTTATCTTTTTTCTGTTTTTTTTCTGTCCAAATGATCAGCATTTGCATATGAAAATTGGTGGGGTAAGGAATTTACATTATCACAGCAGTTTCGCCACAAGAGTACACAGCATGTACGCAGCAGGAGTACACAGCATGTACGCCGCAGGACTCGGGCCAGAAGTACACAGCATGTACGCCGCAGGGGTAGTACACCGCAGGCTCATTTGCATGTGAAAAGTGTATGTGCCGCGTACATGCTGCGTACTATTTCCCGCATACTAAATTCCTCCAGCGTACATCCTGTGTACTATGCAGTCCACAGCATGTACGCAGCAAGTAGTACGCGGCAGAGCTCATTTGCATGTCAAAAGTGTACTACAAACGTACTATCGGTGTATGTGCGGTGTATATCCTGCGTACTATTTAAAGCCCTTGATTTCAGTACACATCATGTACGCATCATATACGCTGTATGTACACAGCAAGAGTACGCAGCAGGCCTTTTTCTTCTGTAAGGGTTATAAAATGAAAGCTTGCCGTTTTTAATATTGGAACTGATTCCTATGATGGATTATTTGCAATATGGGATATATGACTAACATGAGAATATAAAAATTATGACCATTTGTAATAATTATAAATAAAACTTTCAAAAGAATAGGACAGTTAGTTTAGATAGCAAAAAATAAATCTCTCACATGAAGTTGTTTTTTTTTCCCCAATAAATGGCTGCTAATGATGCAAGCTTTTGCACTACTTATTTCAAATATGTGATTTGATCCTACATGAATTTAAGAAACATTTTGACAAAACAATTACAAACTTCAGATATACACAAATTGATATTCTAACTGGTAGAAACCATGGTAACGTCTGTGTGTTGTATAATTCAACCAGGTTTTGTTATGAAGAAAACCATACCCCAACTGCCATAATCCTTCCTTTGAAAGTATTCAACATAAACAAGACTAAAGTAAACAACTGATATGAACAATCCTTACCAGACAACTGACAGGATGACATGCCCCCAGACCCTGTATAAACTAATACCCCCTCCAGAAGGTTCTGCCATGCGTATGTTTTTAAAATATCCTAGTAAGTCTCTTACCAAAATAAGTTGGGTGGAAAATGTTGATAATGATGCCCAATATATAGTAAATTGGAAGAAGTTGAATATATATTTTTGAGAGTTCATTTTATACATTAAGAGTGCTATAAAAATCTGGTAAATAGTAATATTCAAAGTCTAAGGAGTGAATAGAACTTCTGAATGAAAGTCCAATTGTCAAATTACTTTTTGCTTCTATTGCAACCAGAATATCAGGATGCAGAGATGTATGATTTTCGTGTTACAACATCTGCAGTGTCCAGAGGGATTGATTGGTGTCTATGCCCGTACCTTCACATCCTGAGGGATTCTGAGATGTCATAACACGAAATGAACATGTGAAAACTAATAAATGAATATAGTCCCTTAAATGTCATGAAACTTCCTTGAATGTGTGGGAATGTCTGCATTGTTTTTTTTTTTATCACTCTGACCTCATTTCCTGTTAAATTATCAGTTTTGGAGCCATATTGTATTTATGGTCAGCCACAGAGCGGGCAAACGTAAAAAGGTGTTTTAACAGCAGATGAGTGCAGGAAACACATGTTTACTCTCCTGAAAAGTGACAAGAACAGCAGTATAAAGCTAGAATAAGCAAAACAAACCAAAATTTCATGCTCAGGTTTGCATATATCCATATCGCACTTTTTACCTCTTGGCCCAGGGAAAGAATGGGAGGGCACTAGAACTGCCTTTGTCCATAAATCTGACTTATTTAATCACATGTCTCTAAAAAATCATTTTTCCTATAAAGTCATGAAACGTTGTTCAGCATGGGAGTAGTGTTTGGGATTAACCTCCCCCCCCCCAATCCCTCCTCCACACACACCCTCCTTCCCCTACCCCTAAAAATGAATAAATAAATAAATCTATCTGAGATAATAATAATCTCTTTCAGTTTCTTATGTGTGCTTTTTTGATGATGTCTTGTAGTATCCGACCCTGAACACCCCCATCCCCTCTTCCCTCACCAAAGTATAATACGAAAGTCTACTTAGTCCTGCATTCTCAACAAGCTAAAAATGACAATAAAGAGACAGTAAGAAGGCACTAGTGACGGATATCAGGTTTCATAAACATTTTCTATTGTACCTTAAAATTTTCACCAAGATCAAATTTATGTTGATCCTTCTATTTTGTTACTAGTTTTACATGTATGTGAAAATTTGTTTGTTTGTTTTGGGTTTAACGCCGTTTTTCAACAGTATTTCAGTCATGTAACAGCGGGCAGTTAACCTAACCAGTGTTCCTGGATTCTGTACCAGTACAATCCTGTTCTCCGCAAGTAACTGCCAACTTACCCACATGAATCAGAGGTGGAGGACGAATGATTTCAGACACAATGTCGTTTATCAAATCGTCACGGAGAACATACGCCCCGCCCGGGGACTGTATGTGAAAAAGTTTAGTAACTTCATGACAAAGGTTAAAGGCAATTTTATTGCCAATTTTTTCATCAGTTTGACCATCTATCTGTCTGCTTGTCAGTTATATAAACGAGTACGTAATGGAAATTAATCAACCGCTTTCTGTTTTTACACTGAATCTCAATGCTCCCATTTCATGCACAACATTCTGTTAAGTATCAATAAAGTATTTTCAGAGGACTTACTGAAAGTTTTTACACTTCTAAAATGAAAAAGTAATTTCAATGAAAACATTTACATTTTTACCATTATCATGCTGGACACAAATGATTCTGCCTATGCGACTGTGCAGTCTGATCACCACCTGACCTGTTCGCCATTCAGTCAGATTCTTTTAGTAAACACCCCTTTTAACAGTAAATGGTACTGTCCAAACTGGAAGATGGACAAGTTCATTATAGAAATTTAGCAGGGTTAGGGTTAAGGTAGCAGACCAGTAATGTTAATTGACAATTTCCGTGCAATTACGTATTTTCAGTATGTGATTTCAGAAGCATTCAGCCATAACAGAAAATGATTTTTCATAACGACTGAAGAATACCGAAATCACACACATGGAATATGTAAACAAACAAAAACTGCAAATTTTTTACAGGTCAATTACCTAAACCCTTACCCGAGAACATACTATTTATTTATTTATTTATTTGGGTTTTACGGCACACCAACACAGTATAGGTTATATGGTGCCAAACAGGACTACAAATTTTGGTTCCACATCTCATTTACATCGAAATCGAAACATGAGGTACGGAATCAAAAACCCAGAACATACACCTCATCTGGTGATCAAACTGACGGCCCCGAGATCCAAAGATCAAAACTCTCCTTCTTTAGCTACCTATGTGAACTAAAATAAGATAAAATCATCAAATTTATTCCACACATACAAGGTTGACATGTTCATCTACACACACAAGGTTAATATGTTCATCAGGAAATGAACTAAAATCACTGCAAAAGGTTTCAATAGTTAAACTGTAACATGAAAACATTCTTCTTCCATTCCATTCAATTTAAAGCTGATAACATCATAAACAAGAGGGCCAAGATGGCCCTAGGTCGCTCACCTGAGAAACACACCATAACAGTGTAAACATGTTTGACCTAGTGATTTCATGATAAATATTCTGGCCAATTTTCATTAAGATTGGACCAAAAATGTGGTCTCTTCGAGTTTAAAAAAGTATTTTCTTAGATATGACCTAGTGACCTAGTTTTTTAACCTAGATGACCCATATTTGAACTTGACTTAGATTTTATCAAGGCAATCATTCTGACCAAATTTCACAAAGATCAATTGAAAAATACAGTCTCTATCGCATACACAAGGTTTTTCTTTGATTTGACCTAGTGACCTAGTTTTTGATCCCAGATGACCAATATTTAGTCCCGACCTAGACTTCATCAAGGCAATCATTCTGACATAATGTTATGAAGATCAACTGAAAAATACAGCCTCTACTGCATACACAAGTTTTTTTTCTTTGATTTGACCTAGTGACCTAGTTTTTGACCCCAGATGACCAATATTCAAACTTGACCTAGATTTTATCAAGGCAATCATTCCAACCAAATTTCATGAAGATCAAATGAAAACAAGAGCTTTCCGTAAGACAGCGCCTCGACTTTTCTCAATGCTTGACTCTGAATTAGTGCTTAGCCAGTAAAAAAAATCCAAGTTAAAAAGGGACATAACTCTGTCAAAATTCAAATTAGAGTAATGGGGATTGTTTCTCCTGGTGTAGACTTTGATAGTTAATAACTATTTTAAGTCAAAAACTTTAACAGTAACAGAGATATTTGACTTTATCAAAAATTTTAACAAAAAAATTCTAAGTTAAAAAGGGGCATAATTCTGTCAAAATTTAAATCAAAGTTATGAGGATTGTTTCTTCTGATGTAGACTTCGATGATAAATAAGTATTATAAGGTTCAAGTCAACAGCTTTGATAGTAACAGAGATATTTGACTTTATTAAAATTTTTAACAAAAAATTCTAAGTTAAAAAGGGGCATAATCCTGTCAAAATTCAGAAAGAGTTATGGGGATTTTTTCTCCTGGTGTAGACTTTGATAGTAAATAACTATTTTAAGTTTCAAGTCAACAGCTCTGATAGTAACAGAGATATTTGATTTGATCAAAAACTTTAACCAAAAATTCTAAGTTAAAAAGGGGCATAATTCTGTCAAAATTCAATCAGAGTTATGAGGATTGTTTCTCCTGGTGTAGACTTCGATAGTAAATAAGTATTTTAAGTTTCAAGTCAATAGCTTTGATAATAACAGAGATATTTGACTTTATCAAAAACTTTACCCAATGGCGACGCAGACGCCGACACCAAGGCGAGTGCAATAGCTCTACTTTTTCTTCGAAAAGTCGAGCTAAAAACAGCTTCTATCGCATACACAAGGTTTTTCTTTGATTTGACCTAGTGACCTAGTTTTTGACCCCAGATGACCCGTATTCAAACTTGACCTAGATTTCATCCAGGTATTCATTCTGACCACATTTCATGAAAATTAATTGAAAAATACAGCCTCTATCACATACACAAGGTTTTTCTTTGATTTGACCTAGTGACCTAGTTTTTGATCCCAGATGACCCATTTTCGAATCTGGCCTAAATTTCATCAAGGCAATCATTCTGACAAATTTTCATGAAAATCAATTGAAAAAATACAGCCTCTATCGCTTACATAAGGTTTTTCTTTGATTTGACCTAGTGACCTAGTTTTTGACCCCAGATGACCCATTTTCAAATTTGGCCTAAACATCATCAAGGCAATCATTCTGACATAATTTCATGAAGATCAACTGAAAAATACAGCCTCTATCAAACAAGGGTTTTCTTTGATTTGACCTAGTGACCTGCTTTCTGATCCCATATGACCCATTTTCCAACTTGGCCTAGATTTCATCAAGGTTATCATTCTGACAAAATTTCATGAAGATCAATTGAAAAATACAGCCTCTATCGCATACACAAGCTAAATGTTGACAGACAGACAACAGACGACAGATGCCGGACGCCGCATATCGAGCGATCACAAAAACTCAGCTGAGCATTGCTCAGGTGAGCTAAAAATATATCGAAACAAATTTTAAGTAGTATTTACATAAGCGCAAAAAACTTGTTAACAACACTGATATAAAAGGTCATATCACATCAACAATATAAAGAGGAAAGTACTAATTATGTTACTAACACGAATCAATATTCTGTCAATTAAACAAAGAAGAAATAAAGCAGTGTATATTCTGTGGTAAACAATCGAAGAAACACCAACTCATTGAGAAAACATTACAACATAATTAAGATATCAAAATGCACATCCAGTTCATTACTACTCCGATGAATGAAGTTTAACCTTTAGCATGCTAGATAAATTGTCGTCTGCTGGAAATGTCGTCTGCTAAAATTGTAAAGTTCATTCAATTTGCTCCAAAATTGGAAGAAATATTGTCAGAGTAGCAAACAGCTTGGAACCTGATCAAACGCCGATTTAATCGGCGTCTGATCTGGTTCCAAGCTGTTTGCAAAGGCTGTTAAATTCACCTGCAGCAGGCTAAGGGTTAAAGACACTGACCCCCATGATTATGACAAAAACTGATCTTTCTTTAAAATTAAAGCTTGGTAATATTATGAACATCAGAATATGAGTTCTTGTTTCTAAACTATCTTTCATTAAAAATGCCAAATCAAGAAAAAGGAAGATGCCAGAGAAGAGAATTAAACCCAAACTGCCATTGAAAGAAAAATTTCTTGCAGTCTTGATCAATACACCACGGAGGAAAACATACTTAACGATCGTTTAATATAAAGACTTAAAATTATTGCAGTTTACCTAGAGTAACCTGTTACAAATCCTTTTCAATTTTGAATGTTGTAAAAAGTAAAAACAACTTATTTTCATGTGTTTCCATAATATATATTCTGCCAGTTTCAAAACTTTCTTAAGATATACAACTTAATTTTCCTGAAACCTAAAAATTTTCATTTTTTTGTTGTCGTAAAAACTGGAGGTCAGTGCCTTTAGTATAATTCTTATCAAAATAATATGAGCATGTTCGAATGAAAATAAACAAGGCTATTTAGTGGCTTATTTATAAAATAATCAAGGCCTGTGCATTGTTTATCATCTAATTTACACAGTTAAAATTTCAGATTTGCAGGAATAGGTTAAATATCCAAGTACCTAAATAATGGGCCACGCTATATCAGATGATAAACCACATTAAGGCCTTGTTTTTTTCATTCTAACATGATCTTTAAAACACGATGATAAAAGTTATACCAAACTTCGTCATGTAGTAATGAAGTGGACACAATGTGACTATCTCACGTCATAACTGGCGTATATGTTCATCCACTGGTCTGAATGTAGGACGTTTTGGCCAGCGGACGTTTTGGCCCGGACGTTTCGGCCTAGGATCTTTCGGCCTAGGATGTTTTGGCCAGGCATTTTTTGGGGGTAGGACGTTTTGGCCAAAAATAAGTTGTGGTTCCATATCGTGCTAAATATGGTCTGGAGATTATTCTGAAGAATGATATAGTATAAGTGAACAAATTAAACTGATAATAAAACATACTCATGGTATTTTATTTTTATTTTTATAATCTTTCTATATGTATACATATAAACATATACACATTGTATGTGTTTGTGTATGTGAAAATATTTGCCATTTACAACAAACCAAAAGAGTTATGAAAATAAATTTTATTCACAATTACTTTTTTAAAAAGAATGATCAATTACACTGTAACATATGATAACATATTAATGTCCAGATCATAATTTGCATATTATGGAAATAATTTCTTTTTGGCCAAAACATCCTACCTCAAAAATTTTCTTGGCCAAAACGTCCTAGGCCAAAAGATCCTAGGCCGAAACGTATGGGCCAAAACGTCCGTGGCCAAAACGTCCGTCCTCCCACTGGTCTGCATATCAACTGTTTATTGCAAAATAAACAATGCTTGATATCCTTTTTTGTTCAAATGACAGAGAAAAATGAAAGCATGACAAAACATATGATTTACCACAGTCTGTCATTCAAAAGCTTAGGTATCTAACCACTCGTGCATCATGGTTTAATTCCTAAACATTTATCCTCTTAACCATGGTAAATTAGACAACAGATCACATGATAGTTTGTTGTTGTTTTTTTTTAAAAAAACTACTTATATTAAAAAAAAACGCAAAGCCCAAAACATGAAAACAATAAAATGCTGCAGCTTCACAAATATCAGAACCTCTACTTAAAAATTTATTGCTGTGTTCTTTAATGTAATTTGAATGAAACAACATACAATCACAATCAGAAGTTTAATGACATAATAAAGGTGGTAAACCTGTAATGACAAATGGAAATTTCCATTCAATTATGAATTCTCAATATGAGCTGTGCCATGAGAAAACCAACATAGTTGGCATCCGCGCAGTCTTGTCAGGATCCATGCTGTTCGCTAATGGTTTCTCTAATTGCAATAGGCTTTAAAAGCGAACAGCATGGATCCTGACCAGACTGCGCAGATGCACAGACTGGTCTGGATCCATGCTGGTCGCAAAGCCACTATGCTGGCTTTCTCATGGCACGGCTCATATGCTACTTTGACATTCTCCAGTATGAAAGGAAAACCAGGTGGTGGAATGGGTTACATAATCATCAGAAGAATGCCCTAACACCATAACAGAATAGGCAATCACAACAGAAATTATCAACTGCCATTATGTGTCCACATCCTTAAAGCCCTGCTCCCATCCTACTTTTTAACCTTGAATTGTCACTGAAAAAGCATGAAAATCCTGACAATGAACAGTGACGCCTGTCAAATAGTGTCTATTTTATATAAAATTTTATATGTGTAGCATGTGGCCGTTAACTGTTACCTATTGTAATCATGGGTTGCATACACACAAAAGAACTTGAATAGCCACGGAGCAGGGCTTTAAGCAAATGATGTCTTTCACAAAATGTAAATATGCAGAATATGTACATGTACATACAAACGTGGTGAGTGACCAATGTTTTCACAACAAAACGATTAATTTTAAAAAATTCATCATTTTTAAAAAAAAAAAAATCACAGATACAATTCAAATACATATCTAATAATGTGACAATTAATCAAAACATCAATGAATCAAAAATGAACCGTTTATGACGATAACTGCTTGCAAAACATTTTCATGATCAGTTAATTGAGATTTTTTTCACAGTACCACGAATTATTAATCTGCTACTGCTCCTAGCTCAGTTTGACTTTTGACATTCCATCAGTGGTTTTAAGTCACTTTCCGTTACTTTAGGGGATTGAAAAATGATCATTAACTAGATAAAACTGTGAAAAATGGACAACTTATGGGCATTACATTCAAAATGAGCATTTTTAAAACAAGAAACATGCTGCATTTCACTCAGTTACAAAATCATGCATTAAACATAACTGTGTCCGTCAGTATTTCAAAGCAGTGCACAAATAGAATAATCTATAGAACTAGGTGCTTGTTGAAATTTTACAGCTTGCACATGGTTATGTGTCTAGCATTGTCAAATGTGGTCAAGACTTTACAGCCGGTGCATGATCGTATGTCTAGCGTAACAAGGTGCATATTGGGATTTTACATGTGGCAACATGTGGCACATGGCACATGCCACATGGTTAAGCATCTGACATAATTGTACATGGTCATACTACAGCAGGCACAGGACCAGGTTAAAATATATCATGGTGGATATTGAGACTACAGCTGGCACATAGTAATATGTCTCATGTTACAATACAAGGTCAGATTTTACAGCAAGAACAGGGTCATGTGTCTTTTGTGATTAGGTCCTTGTCGGGATATTACAGCCTGCACATGGTAAGGTGTCTGGCATGTTCAGTATCTAGTATAATAAGGTATATGCTGAGACTTTTAAACTATTACACAGTAATATGCCTGACATAAGTTACATGGTCAGGATTTTATAATCGACTCAGAAAAATGTGTCAAGTATAAGATATACTCTACGACCAGCATATGGAAGTGGTTGATATTATCATACAGGGAAAAGAAAAGTGTAACTGCAAGTTCAAAAACAATAAATATTTACACCTAGTGCATAGTCGTATGTCAACATAACTGCAAACAGCACAAGAAGTAAGAGCCGACATATGAAGAAGTATCAGGGTACTGTGAAATCACTAATTTTCGTGGGGGACTAATTTTCGTGGTTGAGTCAATCCACAAAATTTAATCCCAACGAACAAGTGAAATTCCAATTAATTTTATCTTCAAAAGTTGAAATCCATGAATTCAAACCCCCACGAAATTGCTGTTTTGACCAAAACCACGAAATTTCATGCCCACGAAATTAAATGATTTCACAGTATGTGGTCTAAGACTGTACACCTGAGACACCTGTAAATAATGAAGTGTTTTCACTTTATAAAAACAACTCGAGGGCTCAGAGCGAAACTAGTCTAAGTGTATATAGAAATAGAAGCAATGTAGTAGCAACTACAGTCCTTTGTTCACTGACGTCATTTCTTCTAACAACCTACATTTGCTGAATACTCCCCGGTTCTATACATTCTGAGCAAAATAACTTGTATAAAGCAACGACATGTCATAATAGGCCATTTCTGCTCTTTCCCTTGACTAGTTCAACTGTACATATGTATATAATAATGTATTTTAAAAGAAAAAGAAAAGAAATTTTTTGATAAAATTGATTCAACAAACAAAAATATTCATTCATTTGTCATTTCAATAATATGGTAATAAAATTGTTCAAATCTTAATTCTATTTCAAAACTTGTTTAATTGTCCTGTTCATCGACAATGATTTAATCAATTAACTGGTATTTTGATTGAAGATGTTCTTCGCACAAATGATTTCCAAAACAATCGACAAGCCTGTCATTCTTGATTGAAGAAGATGTATCAAAATTTCTTAAAAAACTACTTGACTAGACTGTATCTTGATACTTGAACGAGTAACTATTTTCAAAATTAATATTGTCAGAGCGTGCATGAAAAAAAAATAGGGATCTTTGCGACTGCATGGATCGATCGCTGAATCATCGCATACTGGTAATTCAGACCTGCTGTTGTTTCAAAGCTACTATTGCAATTAAGAACTGTTAGCAATAATGGATTGACCAGATTGCGCAGATCGCAGGCTGGTCTGGATCCATGCTGTTCGCAACTACTATGTTAGAATTTCTCATGCATGGCTTTAATAAAATACAATTAGTGTACATCTGAACTGTGCCGAGCTGTCAAGCTGGTTAATATCTGTCATTGAGCAAAATTTAGACTAATTAAACTACCAATCACATTTACTGCAATAAATTCGATCATATATGTGTATTTAAAGGTAAATTCAACTGGTTTTGTTTTCGTATATCGTGAAGAAGCACCAAAATAAAAAAATAATTCTATGCATGAAAAATCCATGAGTAGTCATATTCATGAACACAAATTCCGTTTTAGAAATCTGCTACTTGTAACAAAAGTGCTTATTCTTATCCTAAAAATCTAATATAAGAAGTTACAATATAAATTAATATGTTACATAAGGAGTATGTAGTCATGTATTTATTTTGCACTTGACATATTTCCGATAATTTTAAGTCTTACTTATTCTCACGTAGCTGGTCCTCAAGTCTTGTAATGCCTTCTCCAGGTGGTCTCCGCTCTCTGCACTCATGCCTGAAATGTAACTCTTATTCATTAGTGTATACATGATTTAACCCTTAGCCTGCTGCAGGCGAATTTAACAGCCCTTGCAAACAGCTTGGAACCAGATCAGACGCCGATTAAATCGGCGTCTGATCAGGTTCCAAGCTGTTTGCTACTCTGACAATATTTCTTCCAATTTTGGAGCAAATTGAATGAACTTTACAATTTTAGCAGACGACATTTCCAGCAGACGACAATTTATCTAGCATGCTAAAGGTTAAAAAGATTTCCAGTACCTAATAATACCATTGTACTAGTACTTGTTAATACCGGTATATCAAATGTGAAGACAATAATCAACAAGGCAACTTGTATACCGGTATTAATAAAAGTGAGACAAACAGGGGAATATATTGAGCAGATGCAATGGTCCAGTAGTAACCCTGACTGACAATGAAACCACAGGTCAGTAGTTTTAGCCCATGCTCCTTCAACTAAAATTACTACCATTTGGACACTTGTCTCATGAATTGGTTCCTCACACCTGACACGCTCAAGAACCTGGGAAGCTTCTGATTGGTTCCTCACACCTGACACGCTCAAGAACCTGGGAAGCTTCTGATTGGTTCCTCACACCTGACACGCTTAAAAACCTGGGAAGCTTCTGATTGGTTCCTCACACCTGACACGCTTAAAAACCTGGGAAGCTTCTGATTGGTTCCTCACACCTGACACGCTTAAAAACCTGGGAAGCTTCTGATTGGTTCCTCACACCTGACACGCTTAAAAACCTGGGAAGCTTCTGGTATCTGAGCATCCTGCACTATCCACCTACTAGAATTACAAACAGCCTTCTGAAGGAGTTGCCCACTAAGGTTACCCTGGCAACTACAAACAAGCTTATAACAAACAAAAAAAAAGCAAGTGAATCTTTGGCATATCTTACCTCCACTACGGTGATCTGTAGTTGGTACAACACCACTGTCCATGATTTCTTTAATGTCAAACTCAATGGCTATCCATATATTCTGCATGTCATCATTGCCTTGGAAAGTTAACTCGGCTGTTGCAAGTTGACCTATAGAAAATTATTACAAATGAGCCACACCATGAGAAAACCAACCAGTGCATTTTCATCTGGCATGAATCCGTGCAGTCAGGTCTGGATCCATGCTGTTCACTTTAAAAGCCTATTGCAATTAGAGAAACCGTTAGCAAACAGCATGGATTCTAACCTGACTGCACAGATGTGCAGGCTGGTCTGGATCCATGCTGGTCACAAATGCACTATGTTTGTTTTCTCGTGGTGCGGCTCAGTCATATTATATACAAATCATCAGTCTCTAGTTTGCGCTATATGACTTGTCTGTATTCGATACATGTTTAAGGGAGTGATAGTCCTATTTTTAAGGTGTTAAGTCATGACTTCAGTCCCGTTGGGGTCACAAATATAAAGTTAAGGCAATATATTTAGATCAAGAACTTCTGCATTAAACGGCATTTTTTTTATGTTGAATTTTGGAAACGTATAATTATTAATTATTTCTACTAATTTTTCCATTGAAAATTAAAATTGATTGGAAACGTGCTACCAAAGGTAAACTGCCTTAATTATAAAGCTTTATACAAACAATCATTCAGTATGAATTCTTACATAATGTATTGGTCAAAAGGGTAGGAAAGTTTTTAATTGCTGAGTCTACTAGGGCTTGATTCCTGACCATGACATTTTTTTTTCTAAGATTTTTCATTATCTGAAAATAGTTTAACTAATGAACTCACTGAAACTAATGTTCTAAATTTCATATGACAAAAATTCAATTTAAAAAAAAACGACCATTTTTAGTCCAAGTCTGGAGTCCAGTCCTATTAACTGTAATCTTTAATATCTGACAGGGTCTTTAAAATTAAATTCTAATATTACCAGCAAGTCTCTCTGCTATCTGTCCATCTGGCATACTCTCGAAATCTGGAAATCCCCCCACCGCTCCTGAATAAATTATACAGAATATCACTTAAAAGATTTTGGATGATAATATGACATTTATCTTATAACAAAAAATAACAGAATTTAACTGTGTAAAACTCATATACATATATACAGTAATTTCATTTATCAGAGGTTAAGTAAAGGGGTCAAATTATCATCTTATACCTACAAGAGTCAACAAAATATCAAATGGTTTGTTCAAAACAACAACTTCTTGAGGAAAATAATCTGCTGATTTAAATTTTAATAACTATATACATATAGATTGTTTGTTCATTTCGATATATTCAAACAGAATGACTTATCAACTACAAAGTCCACAAAAATTAGTCCCAAAGTCATCAGAATGATTTTGCAGAATTTAAAAGTACTAAACGAATTACCTACCTTCTGATGGATAGGAAGGGGGACTAACTGGCTTCCTATTAAAATGTTTAGTGGGTAAAACAGGAGCATATTGTAGCCGTGGCATAATTTCCAGCATCAGTTTTGGATCTAGAAAATATTTTGAATTTCTTCACATTTTCTTATTACACAAAAGTCTGAAACTGAGTTTCATACATGACTGAAGTTCAAGTCCATAAAATAAGACAGTGCATTGTACTTTAATATACAGATATATGTATATTATTAACAACGTATTATGCCCAAATTTAATGTCTGAAACCTTGCAATACCTTTATGTTTTATGGTTTAAGATCTTTGGAGAACAGACGAACTGATGCAAATTTAATAATGTTTTACAAACTTGTCAATTCACTAGCAGCTATTCCTATCTGAGCTTAATTTGAAAAACCCAGGAGAACCGATGACAGTACATCTTTAAACAAGAGCTGTTTGTAAAAGAGCCAATGCTCGACTATTCAAATTGTCAAAGAAGCAGGAATATTACCCTAAATGTTAAAATATCTATAGAGTTTCAATCCAGTATCTGCATTAGTTTTGGAGATAGCAACTTGCATGCAAAATTTACCAGGCTTTTCTAAGTCCAAAAGGGGACATAATTTAGTCAAAATACATGTCAGAGTTATAGGACTTGATGCTATCACCCGGTTTTATAATCCCTACGACGAAAGTGTAGTTTTCAAATCAATATCTGCATTAGTTTTGGAGATACAAAATGTAGTAACATGTATGCAAAACTTTAACAAGGATTTTCTAAGTCCAAAAAGGGGCATAATTTACCTAAAATATGTGTCAGAGTTATGGGACTTGATCCAGTGAGGCTAATTATTGACCTAGAAAAAGAAAGAAATAAGTTTCAAAGCTTTAACTTGAAGGTGTGACACCGACACCAGGGTGACAGTAGAACAACTTGGACTATTCTTTGAATTCTCAAGCTGAAAATTTAAAAGTTCTTATGTTTAAGTATTAACAAGAGCTGTCGGATGACAGCGCACTCGACTATTGAAAGAATTGATTGAAGAATGGGGTCAAAATATTTCAATAGATTTTTAGACAAAACAAAAAAATGGATTAAACAAAAAATGTTCCTGTATTTGTGGATTTCGATTAGTCTTGCACTAAATGGCAATGTGTGACCATGATGGCAAATGTGTTAAGTTATATGTTAGGCAAAACATGGACTTATATGAAAAATTTAACTAATTTCCAAGTCAAAAAAGGGCCATAATTCAGTCAAAATAGTTGACAGAGTTATGTACTCTTGCCTACAGATGGAAATCATGTTGATAAACTAGTGTTAAAAGTTTCAAAGCCACAGTTCAAATAGTTTTGACAAAACGCTGACTTGTAAGAAAAACTGAACAAATTTCAAAGTCCAAAAAGGGCCATAATTCAGTCAAAATAATTGTCAGAGTTATGTACTCTTGCCTACAGATGGAAATCATAATGATAAACAAGTGTTTAAAGTTTAAAAGCCATATCATGTCAAATAGTCTTGACAAAACATGGACATATACAAAATAGAACCAATTTCCAAGTTCAAAAAGGGCCATAATTCAGCCAAAAAAGACAACAGAGTTATGTACTCTTGCCTATTGATAGAGACTATTATACTGAACAAGTTATAAAAGTTTCAAAGCCGAATGTCAAACACTTTACACAAAATATAAACTGGTACGAAAAACTTAACCAAGATTTCTAAGTCAAAAGGGGCCATAATTCAGCCAAAATGCTTGATGGAGTTATGTACTCTTGCCTACAACTGAACATTGTGATGGTTAACAAGTGTTGAAAGTTTCAAAGCTTTATCTCAAAAGACTTTGTCAAAATATGAACTGGTACGAAAAACTTAACCAAGATTTCTAAGTCAAAAGGGGCCATAATTCAGTCAAAATGCTTGACAGAGTTATGTACTCTTGCCAACAACTGGACATGGTGATGGCTAACAAGTGTTGAAAGTTTCAAAGCTTTATCTCAAAGACTTTGTCAAAATGTGGACTGGTACGAAAAACTTAACCAGGGTGTGACGCCGACGCCGTGGTGAGTAGGATAGCTCTACTTATTCTTCGAATAGTCGAGCTAAAAATAAATGATCTATTGAGTTGTACATAGAGAACACAAAGAATTTTTTTCCTTACCTGTCATAAGATTTTTTTTCTTTGGTATCAAGTTTTGTATCTGTTTCACTGTCTCTGCATCAGCACTCTGGAATAAAGTTACATTCTGTTAAACATACCTGAAGATACTGTACTTTGAAATTATTCATTTTTGTTCTTATGAAATATCGTGGTTTGGGCAAGAAAAGGCTATTTCATGGGGATCTGAAAAGCAAAATGAGATGCACGATGAGAAAACCAACATAGTGCATTTGCAACTAGCATGTATCCAGACTGTTCGGTAACAGTTTCTCTAACTGCAATAGGGTTTGAAAGTGAACAGTATGGATCCTGACCAGACTGCGCAGATGTGCAGGCTGGTCTGGGTCCATGCTGGTCACAAATGCACTATGTTGGTTTTCTCATGGTGTGGCTCATTAATGTAAATAACAAACATAATGACACAATCACTTCCCTTGAAGCACCTGGACCATACAAGTAAAATATAAACAGATCTTTCCTACATGAACAAGAGCTGTCCGTAAGACAACCAAAGCTCAACTATTTGAATTGTTGTCAAAGAAGCAGGAACATTATCCTAAATGTTAAAATATCTATTGAGTTCAATCCAGTGTTAACATTAGTTTTGGAGATAGTAACTTGTGTGCAAAACTTTAACCAGGACTTTCTAAGTCCAAATGGGGGCATACTTTGGCAAAAATGGCAAAAAACAGAGATATTAGACTTGATGCTATCACATACTTTATTTTATAACCCTGAAGACACATGTGAAGTTTCAATCTTTAACCAGGATTTTCTAGTTGGTTATTGACCCAGGAAAAGAATAAATAAGTTTCAATGCCTTTAAATGATAGCTGTGTGTACTTGCATTTAAAATTTTAATCAGAATTTCATAAGTCCACATTAACCAGGATTTAAAGTAACTAAAAACTTAAATTGAGGGTCTGAAAAATCAATTTTCTATAGCAGCTATATCTTTATATGGATGGCCTGATATTAAGATTAATTTTCTACAGCAACTATGTATGTTAGGCCTGGGGTTATAATAAATTTTCTATATAGTAACTATTATATGGTGGGCATGATGTAATAATTTATGGCTAAAAGAACTGACAGCTGTCTTCATTGATAAATGTTTATCAAAACAGCCATCACAATACAGCTAGGTGTTAATTCCTTATTGAAACTATATTTCAAAGTGGCTTCTTGTCTCATGGATTTCTTGACTTACATAAAGGGATTACAATTTTTATGTTATCTTGCAATTATAAACAGTTTAAAGATTATAATGAAATAGCCAATGCTCCAAAGTCAGTTCACTTACATGTGAGTTAAGGCTTGACTTTTGGTTTCAAGTTTACTAGTATGTCAATGACTTGTCAATGCCAGTGACATTGACCTTTGAGAAAACAACCTAACTTTAATCAAGGGGTTAATACAAACAAGAGGGCCATAATGGCCCTATATCGCTCACCTGTCATCATTGCATTTAAGGACAAGATGGTCAAAAAATCATAATCAAGATCAATCAAAAGAATCATGAGAAAATATAGTTGAAATTTTCTTAAAGGTACAGATATGTCATAATACACTTATAAATTGGAGGTACCATCCATGTTGTACCACATGAAAGTAGTCTCGGTTTTTCCCTACGGCCAATAATAAAAAAGTTACTAAATAAGCTATTTATAGTAAAATAAATGGGAAGAAATTAAAAAAAAAATATTGTAAGTGAACAAAAGGATCTGCCAAATAAAAACAAGAGCCCTGCAATGCAACGCAAATGCAGAGCAATATACACACAAAACAAAGTCATATGACCTTTGACCCCTAAGTGTGACCTTGACCTTGAAGTGAGTCATCCAAAACATGCGCTCTGCACATCCTTTTGATGAGGTGAACATTTGTGTCAGGTTTCTTTGAAATCCTTCAAGGGGTTCAAGAGTTACAGAGCAGAAGGGAAATTGCTAACCAACAGACAGACACAAAGACAGACGGACACCGAGGCGATAACATAATACGTTTCTTTGGGTGTATAAAAAGGAATCGAGATCTTATGGTGATACAAACTGTGTGCAAGTTTGGTTAAAATCAAATCATAAATGAAGCTGCTATTGTGCAGACAAAGTCAAAATAGCTAATTTTGGCCCTTTCAGGGGCCATAACTCTGGAACCCTTTAAGGGATCTGGCCAGTTCAAGAAAGGAACCAAGATCTTATGGTGAAACAAGTTTTGTGCAAGTTTGATTTAATTCAAATCATAAATGAAGCTGCTATTGTGCAGACAAGGTCAAAATAGCTAATTCTAGACCTATCAGGGGCCATAACTCTGGAACCCATTATGGAATCTGGCCAGTTCAAGAAAAGAATCAAGATCTTGTGGTGATACATGTTGTGTGCAAGTTTAGTTAAAATCAAATCACAAATGAAGCTGCTATTGTGCAGACAAGGTCAAAATAGCTAATTTTGGCCCTTTCAGGGGCCATAACTCTCAAACCCATTAAGGGATCTGGCTGGTTCAAGAAAGGAAATGAGATCTTATGGTAACACAAGTTTTGTGCAAGTTTGATTAAATTCAAATCATAAATGAAGCTGCTATTTTGCAGACAAGGTCAAAATAGCTAATTTTGGCCCTTTCAGGGGCCATAACTCTGGAACCCATAAAGGAATCTGGCCAGTTCAAGAAAGGAACCAAGATCTTATGGTCATACAAGTTGTGTGTAAGTTTGGTAAAAATCAAATCATAAATAAAGTTGCTATTGTGCAGACAAGGTCAAAATAGCTAATTCTGGCCCTTTCATGGGCCATAACTCTGGAACCCATAACGGGATCTGGCCAGTTCAAGAAAGGAACCAAGATCTTATGGTGATACAAGTTGTGTGCAAGTTTGGCTAAAATAAAATCATAAATGAAACCACTATCGTGCAGACAAGAAATTGTGGACGGACGACGGACGGACTGCGGACGAAGGGCGATCACAAAAGCTCACCCTGTCACTATGTGACAGGTGAGCTAAAAAGTACCATAAATTATCTAAACCTTCTTTAATCATCAACCCCTAGTACCCTTTTGCATTAACCCCGCCTTTTATGTTCAACACATGCATACAGTTTCATTGTAATACTCTGAATACTTTAATAGCAAAAGGCTTGAAATTTACATACATAAGCAAAGGACTGTGTTTTTGTCTGGAAGAAAACCGTCTTCTCCGGAAGTGAGCCCGATGCCGGTTTCTGCGTCAGCTTGACCCGTTCAATTGAGCTTGCACTCTCCTCCTCCCAAAACATGAGCTGGTGCACAGGCTTGGTAAGCTCCCCTCTGTACAAGCACATACACTCCAGATCAATTAGCATTAGATACTCGGAAATCTGACCCACTGACGCCTCAATGGCTGCTTCCAATTTTCCATCGTCAGCAGACACAACTGTCATGTTAACTCTGCCCATGAAAATGGGCTGATTAAATACTAATGCAACGACATCGCTGATTTTTTCTAAGTCGTCAGTACAACCTTGATATTTTACAGTCAACAAATCTTTCATGTTATCTAAACATTTCGTCACGATCTCTTCTCTATTCAATTTTAACTCGAAGAATACATTTGACACAGACTTTGAGTCAGCATCTAAATAGGACACAACCAAACAATGTTGAGGCCTTTCTGGAAAGCCTGTATATTGTTGTTTTGAAATCCATCTTAGTGATTCAATATTTATTTGTTTCTCAACATGTCCGCTAAATATCAGTCCCATTTGCAAGGAAATAGTAAGTTCACCATCCTTCTTCTCGATCTCATCTCCCCAGGTTGTTATATATGAAATCGAGTAGTCCACGACACCTGGATCAGCCATTGCCATGACTATGGCTTTATAGTAAATTACCCTTAAAAGATCTCAAAATTGCCTTGTCTACCTGTAAAGAAAAAACAATTTATAAACAACAATTTTTTAAATGAATACAGTGCTTTTTCCCACCAATTTGGGAATGGGGCCAGGGCCTTTACAATTGGGGAAAATGTGTCGGAAAATGCCTAAATTGGGAATTGTTAAAAGTCATATCTTCTGTTAAAATGTCACATTTAAGAGAGAAAATGACCATAATTTATCATTAATGCATCAATTTAGCAAACTGTCTTGTGTTTCAAATGTGTACAGTTTAAGTCTTGTTTGAAAAAGAAAGAAAATATAATTATATATTTAACTTCGGGAATTTTAGCCTTGAAATTGGGAAAAAAACATACTATTTGCCATTGGGATTGGGGCCATATTTCGGCCCTAAATGGCTAGAAAAAAAACACACTGGAATACCTCATTTAACTGAGACTGTTAGTATTAGATCTTGTAATATTAAAGATCAGCATTTCTAGTTGCTATGGAAATAACTTGTTATTTATAACTAACTCCTCATCAATCAGTTAGTGAATATGTATTTTACCGTATTACAAGAGTTCGATTTATTTTCACTAAAATTCATGGAACACTGCGACTCGTGAATCCAGTACTATAAAATCATTAATTTGTGCGGGAGACTAATTTTTGCTGTTGGGTGAATCCACAAAATAAGGTCACAAAGACATAAATATCCCTTTTATATTCCAGATTTGAAATTTACGAATTAGATACGTTTACAGCAGTGCCATAAAATTTCATATCCATGAAATTTAATGATTTTACAGTAAAGGTACGAATATTAAGAAAGATTATCTCCAAAAGTATTATTACAGGGCTTTTTCTGGCCATTTTGGGAAAAAGGCCCCTGTGCTTTTTGGGAATTTTCGACTTGCGAATACTGTCATATTGGGAAATATATGTATCGGTTAAACATCCAAATTAGGAAAGTATTTCCATGAAAATCAGTCTTTTTTTTTTTTTTCCTTACGTATATTTCTGTGATTTCTACTGCTAATATTCATAAAAGGAAACTGCTTTATATTCAAATTCAAGCTGAAAGCTGAAAATTCAATAAAATCTACAATACAATGGTTGCACCACTATAATTTGCAACAAAATAGGTCTAAAAAAAAAAAAAAAAAAAAATTTTTTTTTTTTTTTTTTTTTTTGCTTTGATTGGGAATTTTTGAACAGCTATTGGGAAAAAATATGCATATTTGCCATTGGGAATGGGGCCGAATTTCGGCCCCGTTGGACACGCTGAAAAAGCCCTGTATTAAGTAATTTTTTCACTGAGGTCTTGTTACATGAATGACAGAATTTGATCAGTAAATCTGAGTTTTGCTAGTCAAAATATTTTTAGCTAGTTTTATATTTGTGATGGGGCAATCTTAACATCAAAAATTCGAAGGATCAAAATAATGGAGGATAAATCACAGTACACAGTCATGTAAAGTTATTACTTTTATTGCTAGGGCATTATGTTGTGTAGACGCATTAAACACTGATCATGTACACAGTGCATACATCTGTTTTTATCACAAGAAAATTCTTAATTTTGGAAATTATTTGATAATTTTTACATAAATCAATTCTGTAAGTTTTATTTGAATTTCTGGCCAATTTAAGATAATTGTGATATAATCGGCATTTAAAATTAATAGCACATCATAAAAGCACTGGCAGTGATGAAAATTTCATTGAAAATTTCCTCCACTATTTTGGTCTTAGGAGTGTTTGACATGAGTGGAGATATTGCCCATATGAAAAAATCATCTCAATATTTCCTCCAATTGCATTAAATTAGTTTGACTTAGTCCAAATAATGGGACGTTTGGGGACAGCATGATAACTTTCGACTGTCGCTGTCCCGTCATGTTATGATTAGCAGACATGTCTTGCTTTTTACTGTAATATATGAGAATTGATTTATGTGAAATATGTGATATGTAGAAATTTTATATATATAGTCTCTTGTAATTCAAATTTGAGTGGCCATTTACTTGTGTTTTATTATGTATATGTCATGTTTTTATACTGTAAACGTGTAAATGGATGAGACTGAAATAAACAATAAACTGTCCAAACTTATTCCGCATATTTCTGTTAGGCAATCCCCAATTAAAATCCATTGGGAAAGTTTTCTGGTACATGTGCAAAGTATTTGTAATGATTACATCTCTTATAATGAATTTAAGTTGATGTTAAAGGCTTAAAGCATTAACTTGCCTCACTGACATTTTATAAATGTATATTTTGTGTTTTGTTTCATCAGCAGTCTGTTGTTTATTGAAACCGGTGTCATGGTAAATATCTCCTCACACCTGTCACATCATATTTTCAGCCATTTTAAGTATTTTATTTAAAATTATAATTAAATTCAACCCATTTGAAGTTTCTACATGAATATTAATGTATAATTTATTAAAGCAAGTAAGTCTGACCAGCTTTGTATTGTGACTTCTTTGGATTTTTTAATGTCTTAGTTTTCCTAACAGTAAAATGCAATTATGGGTAAGGCTAGAGGGATGACAAATATAAAATAGCAGATCATAAAATAATTAAGTCATCCTGATAAGCCAAATGAGTAAGGTTAACTTTTGCTGCTAAGTTTGACTTCAGTCTAGAATTTTGCTTGCTATTTGTGGTTAATTTGTGATCATATTCCTCATTCACTTTTCATGAATTCATGCAATGTCAAACATGTGTTAAAGACTTATGGAGAGCAATTAACACAAAGCATATTGTAGGCGAGGAAAAATAATATTTTTGTTCACTGGACAATTTATCAAAATTACACTAAAATTTGTTAAACAGAAAAAATGTTCGAAAAATGTATTATCTTTAACAAATCAAAGCTACATCACTATATAATAACGTTACACAAATGAATAGAAAAATAAAGGGTTCTCACTGCAACAGACTAAAACGAAACTTGTATCGAAAGTAGAAAACACAAACCGAGTTTGACAGCAACCGAAAGTAATAAATAATATTCAATTTATGAATTAACGTACATATAATTAAATATCAATGTAATCATTACCTACAATTAAAGTATATGTCTGATTCTTTTACCTATAATACGTGTCGAAAACGAAACTAGAATAACAAATTTACTTCCTTCTGAAATATCGTTTGTGTACAAATGGTGTATATTTGATAATGGGAGGTAACTTCCCCAAGCATCAGAGGAGCCGCACGAGTTTTATGTACTAGCCTCCTTGTACCAATTATCGAACGCTACCATCTCTAGATTGATTTCAATATATCATCGGATTACCGCTTATTGCAAAGGTAGAGTTCTACTTTACTAATCTGTTGGCATTTTCATTGTTGTTGTTTTTTTTTTGCTAGTTTTGAGCAACGTACGTATTGGTAAGGGTTTTATAGAATATTTTATTCATATCTTTTTTCTAACTGACAAAGTACACCGACCTCATAAAATTTACAAGAAAATCTAATAAATGTTTTGATATGTTTCCCGTCTGTAAGATCTAATACATGACCATGCATGTTATAGTAACCAAATACCCCACAGCTTTCGTTTTAACTGTTTCTTTGAAATATATAGAATTTGCCGATGATAATAAAACGTCATCAAATTATGAATATTTTAAGGAAGTATTTAATCAAATCGAAAGCTATACCGTATGAATGTAAATAGTTTCAAATATGAAAAATAACAGTCAAATCAGGGTGGGTATTAGACACGACAGCTAGGCCTATGTTATTTTTATTATTATTATTATTATACCAGATTTATATAGCGCCCTTTTCATGATAAACACGTTGAAAGGCGCTTTAAAATACAGTAACTGCAGACACAAAGGGCGCGAAATCATCCTCTACTAGTATAGACACAGAGCGATCTGACCAGAGGGGCAGAGTGAGATAAAGCCCCCAGAACAGACAGAGAGAACTTTTTCAGATACAGACGTGTCCGGCTAACTTAGCCTAGCTCTTTTCGAATAGACAGTCTGGTTCTTTAAAGTGCCCGGTGTATAGCATCCAGCCGCAGGGTAGCTGTGATAGAGCGCGAAAGGGACTTCAGAAATGGAATAAATTACAGTACGGCTTTAATTCCAACAATATCTGTATTTTTTCTGAAATAAACGTGAAACATGAGTATTAAACCTACATGCCGGTCAATTTCAATCATATATTCATCCAATTTATAACTCTTTTTTTTTTTGGACACGCTTAATAAAGAAGAATTAATGCGATTTATTTGTTCTACCTTTTAAATGGATTAAGAAGGTGGCAAAAATTGTTTAAATCGATCATTTTAGAAATCATGATATAGAACTTTAGAAACTGTACGTTTGTGCTTGAATCCTTTTATTTCCACCCTTGTTTTTTTTTTTTGTTTTTTTTTTGTTTTTTTGTTTTTGTTTTTCATTGAAGTTATTAGTAAAAGGCTAAATTTGGATAAAATGTAGGGTCGTTTTCGTTAATGTATCGCGCAAAATACGAAATCGCTTCTGCTTCGGCGATGTTTCAAAGAAAAATTATTGCTTGGTTCAACTGTGTAAAAATATATAATATAAACAAATATTTTAATGATTTCGCTTAACCATTGTGCCTTTCCTACAATCACTCTTTAAAGACCCACCACGACCTAGTGACCTATTTTTTCACCCACAAAAACTTCATGAAAATCATTCATATAATACAGGTAATATACAGCTATACTTAACGTTTTCAGGTGGACAATTTAGGCCCTTCTTGAATAAAAGTGTTTTCAAAACTTCATCTGCAAACTTTTTCAGTCAATCTCTTTTCAGCATAGTTATAAAAATATACAGGAAGAAATATCTTACACTGTAGAAACAAAATGTGATAAAAAGAATTAACTAAATACACTGATTTATGTGCATATTGCTACATTAATTCAATAACATGTTAAGACATTAAACACATTGTCTTGGCCTTTATATGTCACTGTCAGTTTGTGACTAGACACTTGTTATTTCTCATTTTCTTCATGCAAAGCATGTATAATTACCATCATGGAAATACAAAAGAATACAGTTATTTTGTGGTGCCTCTTTAAAGACATTGATCTACTGCTAGTTAATGTTGCCCGTTTTTACAAAAAAAAAGAAAGAAAGAAAGGTGAAAGGTCAACCCCGCCAACTACAGGCATATTTCTCTAACATGTTGTTTGTGTAAAGTACTGAAACACATTGCTTCCTCCCAAATTATAAAACATTTCACCAGCCCGTCAGCATCCTCTACCACCTACAACATGGGTTTCGTGAGAAAAGATCATGTGTCATTCAAGTAGTAATGTTAGTAAATGACCTGGTTAACGTAGTCTATGATAAGAAACAAGTAGGTCTCATACTGTGCTAGATTTCAGTTAAGCTTTCGATAAAGTCAGCCATAAGAAGTCTTACTAAAAATGCACACTTATGGAGTCAGACGTCGAACTCTCAAGTGGATTAAAAGTTTCCTTGAAAACCGAATCCAATCAGCTGTTCTGAATGGCACCAGATCAGATGCCACCCCAGTTCCATCTGGTGTTACCCAAGGATCCGTCCTTAGTCCTCTGCTCATTTTAGTTTACATAAATGACCTCCCACAGAATATCAACTCCAAAGTCCGCCTCTTTGCAGATGATACAGCAGTCTACCTCATACTCTCATCTGCAAATAAATCAGTTACCCTCCAGAATTACCTTAAAATGTTAGAAGTGTGAGAGTTGGAGTAGGTTATAGCCTGAATTCAACCCCTCTAAATGTCAAACTATTCACATCACAAGAAGGAAACATCCTATTCCCAATCATACTACCATGGAGTCATACGCGAATCAGTCACCTCCAAATACCTTGGCATGGATATATTGGGACGCCCGCATCAATAGGTCAACAAAAAGAAAGCAAATCAAACGTTAGGGTTCCTGCGCAGAATCATCAAATCTGAACCCATTAAGTCTAAACAGACACTTCTTACACCCAAGCTGGAATATGGCTCTGAAGTGTGGTCACCTTATACCCAAATCCTCATAGGCCAGATAGAGGGTGTCCAGAGACGGGCAGCTCATTGGATTAAGGCTGACTACCGTCAAACCTTCAGTGTCACAGACATGTTACAATCCTTCAAAATTCGTCGCCTTCACATCCGTCGTATTGATAATAGATTTTCCCTTATGTACAAAATCCACCATAAATTAGTTGCAATCCCCAATGCAAAGAAAGCTTCTTAATTCCCCTCACTCGCCTAATAAGTCACTTTCATTCCCTGAGTTACCAGCTACAGATTACTTAAAGTATACTTTCTTACCCCGAACCTTGTATGGCTGGAATTATCTCTCTCTTGCTGTTGTCAACCTCCCAATTCCTGAACAGTTCAATGCAGCAGTCTCACCACTGCCTGATAGCTGCTTTTATACTTTTACTTTTAAGCAAGCTATTTTTCCTTGCTTTTTACAATCATTTTACGCTTCAGTATATTAATATTCTTTGTGGTTTGACGCGCCAAATGTCTACGTCCCCGCGAGCGGTTTGACTTTATCGGAAAATAAATAGATACTATATAGACATTTTATTTCAAATCAAATACGCTAAAAAGCCCACGATGACATACATTTGACACAAATACAATAGCGGACAGTGTACAAAACAAATATAGTATTTCAATGACACATACTAATATAGTAACATATACATCTAGCAAAACTGACATTGAGTTTAATGAAACCCTATTTTCTGAGGAAAGTACATATATTCACCCGGAGAAGGCCGGTAAGAAATGTCATAGCAGAATGCATTTCAAATATACTAACCTTTCAGCGATTTTAGAATGTCAACATTTCACCTTTACGTTCAATGTTTACCGGAAAGAAAAACAATTACGAGACTAGTAAGCCAATTTCAAAAAGAAAAGGCAGGAATACAATATTCAGCGAAACATTTTTAATTTAAACTATTATTATAGTAAGATAAAATAGATATAGAATAAAAAGGTTATTTAACATTATACTGTACAATACGAGATATATTTGGACTGAACGGAAAATAGCAAGTTTTGGTGTTGAAGTCCAGACCCGCAACAGTAGAAGGAACTGGGGTGCCACCGGGTGGGCGTTGTAGAGAGGGTGGACGCTCACCACGCCCGGGTGGCGGCCATCCTGGGAAGGGTCTGGTTGCCGAGCAAGAGTTGACTTGTGTATCTGGTCAGGAACGCTGGAAAGAGCCATTTCGCCCCCAGCAGTAGATTGCCTGGCCGTATCCGTAGAAGAAACTGGGGTGCTACTGGGTGGCCGTTGTAGAGTGGGTCCGTGCATGCGGACCCGACATGGCGGTCACCCCGGAAAAGGTCTGGTGTTTTAATGAGCGTACGTTAAAGTCGGGCCTGAACGGAAAATAGCGAGGTTTGGTGTAGACACGCAACAGTAGAAGAAACTTAGGTGCCACCGGATGGGCGTTGTAGAGAGGGTCCGTGCATCTGGACCCGGCATAGCGGCCACACCGGAGAAGGTCTGGGACTTTTTGTGAGTGAGCGTGGAAGTGTCACAGGGTGAGAAAAATGTGCAGCCAGACCGGGACTCGAACCCGGGGCCTCGGAATACCGTTCCGATGCTCTACCGACTGAGCTATCCGGCCGCCTACACATTTTCTCCCCGTTTTAATATTCAAGTTCTATACCGTGACATATTTCCCCACCATTTTTGAAATTCGTCCTCGAATTTCAGCGGGTACTTTATATATAAGCAATTACAGGCGTCGGAGACTAACCAGTGTAATGCCGTCACGGTCCCATGTTGGGCGCCAAATGTCACAGGGTGAGAAAAATGTGCAGCCAGACCGGGACTCGAACCCGGGGCCTCGGAATACCGTTCCGATGCTCTACCGACTGAGCTATCCGGCCGCCTACACATTTTCTCCCCGTTTTAATATTCAAGTTCTATACCGTGACATATTTCCCCACCATTTTGAAATTCGTCCTCGAATTTCAGCGGGTACTTTATATATAAGCAATTACAGGTGTCGGAGACTAACCAGTGTAATGCCGTCACGGCCCCACGTTGGGCGCCAAATGTCACAGGGTGAGAAAACCATACAATTTGGTGTGGAAGGTTTAAGTTTAAGTATAAACTTACAGTATTTTAATTGGAACTGTTCAATGATTCGAATATTCTCAAAGCCCCATACTTCCGACCCATACAACAAAATAGGGGTAATCATAGAATCGAATAAATGAATCTGAATAGAAATTGGAAGGTTAAGTTTGCGAGATTTTGTAATTAAAGCGAACATAGCTTTTCTAGCCCGGTCAGCCAGTCTTTTCTTTGTTTTTGAGAAGTTACCATTATAATTAAACTGTACCCCAAGATAAAAGAAGTCTTCTACAAGATCAAGTTTTATATTATCATAGAAAAATTCAAAATTTCTACTACCAACTTTAGATTTTGTAAACACAAAAACTTTTGTTTTAGCAGCATTAACTTGTAAATTCCATAAGGCACAGTAATCTTGCATAGCATATAATGCATTTTGCAACTCAGTTTGACTTTCAGCCAAGATCACAGTGTCATCAGCATATAATAATAGAAATAAGCGTAAGTATACTTCAACATCCTCATCGCTTAAGCAGTCAAATGTAGTTTTAGACAATGTAAATAACACTTCAAACCTTGTAGACATATATGATGTAAGATCATTTAAAAATAGTGAAAATAAAACAGGCGAAAGATTTTCTCCCTGGCGTACACCAGTATCACTAGAAAAGAAATTAGATAGTGTATTACCAACTTTAACACATGATTTAGCTAGTGAATACATGTTGTGTATTATTCTTAAACATTTACCATCTATGTTGTTATTTAACAGTTTCCGCCATAGTGCTAATCTGTTAACAGAATCAAATGCCTTTTTATAATCAATAACGGCACAAAAAGTTTTTTCTTTTTACTTAAATAAAAATCTATAATAAGTTTCAAAGAGAATATATGATCTACTGTACTGTAACCTTTACGGAAGCCTGCTTGTTCTTCACATATTACATCATTACTTTCTAAAAAAACAATTTAATCTATTATTCAGAACTGCCGTAAATAATTTACCGAAACAGCTTAGAATTGTTATACCACGATAATTATCTGGATTATTCATACTACCTTTATTCTTAAAAATAGGTAAAATAATACCTTTACACCAAATTTCGGGAAAAATGCCCGAATCCAAAATTATATTGAACAATTTACAAATAACTACAATAAACTCATCATTGTTACAATATTTCAAGTACTCATTCAATTTATTATCAAACATTGATGGACTTGTACTATTTTTTAAACTAGTTATACATTTTCGAACTTCTAAAACATTGAATGGTTCATTTAACATAGTATTATTACTAGATAGCATGTCAAAATCTATATCATCAAAGGATTTCTCATCAGTAGCAACAGACTGATTCAGTTTTACAAAATGATCATAGAAAACTTCACTTGAAATATTAGACAAAGTTTCCTTTTTCTCACTTGAATATTTATTTAGCAACTGCCAGTAAGATTTTGGGTCAGTTGTACGCAGACTTTTAATTTTCTTATTGACTTCAGTTTGAAACAATTGCAGTTTTTTTTTTTCAACAATTTTTTATAAGTCTTACTACTAGCAACCATATCAGCGTGACTATCAGAACTTCTGATTTTCCTATGTCTGCTTTTATCAGAATGATATTTTTTCCTAGCATTTTTGCACTCAACATCAAACCAAGGTTTAAATTTGACATTCTTTTTCTTTCTATTAGTATTTTTCGTGACCATTAAATGGCACTTATCTGCAGCTTCAGACATAACACTAGAAATTCTATCAGTAAGATTATTAATTAAATCACTAGTATATTCTTTTGTATCATAAATTACAGCAAGATCTTCATTTAACTGAGCAATAGCCTCTCGATCAAACAAATCAACAAACTTATCCTTAACTGTATTATCCCAAATAGGTCTTACTACATGTACATCTTTTGTATTACTAATATTAGTGTCACTGACAATATTCTCTTCTTCATGTTCTAAATTTAAAACAATGCTACCAGCTGAATCAATCATAAAACTAAGACAACAATGTATATCAGATACAATAGGATCAAAATCCAGTATTTCAAAATGGTGAACATGTGGAAATTGACAAGGAGACATTATCAAGTAATCAATTAAACTAGAACCTTTAGACGTACATTTGCCAATAGATCTATCTTTTCCAGAGCGACCATTTGCAACAAATAATCCTGACGCCTTACATAGCTCCATCAGTCTACGACCATAATTGTTGACACAGGTTTTGCTATGTGAAACTTTAAATTTACAAAGAGGCTAACATATGGCCGAATTCCGATCTGTGCCACTAGGGAAGGTTTCGACAGAGGATTCCCGAAATTTTGATAGAATGATGGTCTTTATTATTTATTATGCGCTGACAGAGCTATAATATTTAGGTAGAAGGTGTTTGATTATTATTATAAGTTAAATAAATGTTTGTGTGAAATAACTTAAATGTTTTTAGATAGATAAGATCCTTTAAAAGAATATCTAATATGCGCTATAAGGAACCTTTTGGTAAGCTAAATCTTGTCAGGTTTACATATTAACTAAAAGTGACATTTTTATTCGATTATTTTTTGAATGTACAAAATAACATACATATCCTTACTATCCATTAAATTCATATCGGGTGCATATTTCTCGATACAAAGCTGGTAAGCTATAAATATGTCTCACTAGTTGTCTTCAGTCAGACGTGAAAAAAATATGGGAAAACTCAATAGATGACAGCGTAAATATAGTCAGTCGGCCATATTTATCCACCGCTTCTGCGACGAATCCTTCACCGCTGCGGGGGTTGAACAACCAGTTCTGCGAAAGCTATGGCTATTCTCTTGAGGCTGACATACATTTCACACTTGACTGAGCAGGTAATGGATACGAGGGTACTGTTAAACTTTGGCATGATCGGATTACCAGTAGGCCGCCGCCATCTTGGACTCGTGCATATTCATTACGAATAGCCGGTATGCCAATTTGTGTTCACGCGTTATTAAGCCAGTCTATTGTGAAATGCAGTTATTAACTGCAGGCTCACAAGGAAAAATAATTCGTGAAGAGTAGTAACCCGTGCATTGAATATTTGATAATGTAGACTAGAGATTAATATGATTAATATGCATGATCTAAAAATAAACAAAAGTTTACGTTTTGCGTTGTGTGGCCAGTAACTATAATGCGTTAGGAATGGTGTCATATTTTATAACATTTTGCACGTGAGTTTTCTCCATACTACTTTTCCCCCTAATTGAGTCAATAACAAGACATGTTGCCTTTTAGATATATCCGGTATATCTGCGGGTAGACAAGATCAGTTGTTTGTGTACCTGCCTCAAAGGCCTAAGGACGTGGGTTTATTTCTTATAGTCAAAAATCTCGTGGTACCATGAAGTGCGCTTTACAACATGCAAGTTAAAAAAAACATATCAATACTTTTTTTCGAAAGAACACGTGCATTTCATGACCATTAATCCTAAACTTGTAAAATTTTCGAAGTCGCTGATCAAGAATCAACAATCACAGTCTCACAAATAATTTAATTACAAAAGCTTACTTATACAAAAATAAAAGTCAAATTTTAAGTATTTGCATTGTATCTGTACAACGTTGGATGTTGTCCCTCCCCGAGTGTGTAATAACTTTGCCCATCAATACTGAATGCTACTGATTCTCCACGTTTCTCGTGTATGTATGGCAACTGTACGGGACTTCCGGACAATACAGCTGAAGTAAAAACAATGACATGATGATGCTATAAAATATTGATTTCTAAGAAAATGTGTAAACAATTTATGAACAATACAGCCGCATATTTCTATCAATGTCTTTCCTTTTTCTCTCTCTCTCTCCCTTTATTTATTTATTTATTTATTTTTTATTTATTTATTTTTATTATTATTTTTTTTTAATAATTCACCGCCTCGGCATTGCCAGTTTGCTCATCTGTGCGTGTTGGTCACAAATATATCGGAGTGTAATGTTTACATGCCAGGAATTATAGTTTGGTTGACACCTTCAGACCTTTTAGTGGATAAGTGGCGTGCACGATCCTCAAGACAGATAAGGCGAAGAAATATATTGAATCAACAAAACAATATCGTACCCAAATAATCTTTACTTCCGTTCATATTGTAATGTAAAACGTGGTCCCTGACTTTAATGAGAACTTCTTGACCGTCGGGCGATATATCCCCGCCGACAGGATCATTATGTGTGCTCGTTACATCTAGACGTTGGTTTGAATGTAGCTGTACGGGTTGGCTTGAACCCCAGCCAGAACTTGGAATGTGTGCAATCAAGCCTTTCCCGCCATCTACTTTGGAAACTATGTACATTTCCGCGTCCGGTGTAAGCATCAATGTCTCTGCATCTACTTCGCCCCAGCTGAAATTAACATGATTAAGTCATGAGAAAAACGTTTGATTATTATTACGTAAGTCTACATATCTGTGATAGCTCTAGATGGCGGTAACATTTGAGGAATATTACAGTTTATGATATGTATACCGTGAGTTTGGAAAAGATCTTTCTGATGACGGTGCGATCGACTATTCGGATCCGTCCACTAACAGTAGTACGTATCCATATAAAAGTTTCACCCCGATTGACCAAGTTGAAAAATGGCATACTAGTAATTTTGTAAACAGGTTGTCGTAGATATGGAACATAGCTCAGAATGTTGATGTCTACTTATGAAGAGACACAAATCATTCGATTCATTACTTTCCCCAAATACTTGCGTACATGCATACCAAATTTTGTCAATATCTTTTATTTAACTTTATTTTATTTTCTGAAGGTGACATACTAAGTGTACAAATACAGATATTTTACAACTTATTTCCAGTATGGCCTTCAACTGATATACATTCACACATACACACAATCATACAGTCAATTTATAATTTAACATTTATACAAAAAAACACATATCAGAATTACTTAAATTTTCTCGACAAACACGTCTCAAATTAAAGAAGGCTTAAATAAACGTAATGTAACAATAACTATGTTTTAAAAGAATTATCATGCGTCACAAAGATTATACATGACAATTAAGATACATACAAAAAAGAAAGTCTGTCCCATAAGATAATAAATTGTTCCAGATTTGAATAATAAGATAGTATGAATATTATACCCCAGTCACACATACGGCGCGGATAGCTACGTCTAGCCACGGATAGAAACGCTTACATGCAAAACTTTAATCAAAACGTTTTAGTAAAAAAGTGTCATTATTTGTCAAAATTAAATCAAGACTGATGCAACATGACTTGTGATGCCAAATGACATGTATTGAGTATAACGACATGGTGATAACAAAAGCTCGAGCAAATAGACGATAAAATATTTAAAAAGATCCTCTGAAAGCAAAGAATGCAACCAAGAAGAATGATAACAGACTTGGTTTGATTGAGTCTGTTCATGACAGGTAATGAAATGTGCAATACCTCTCAAGCTCCCTAGCACCGGCTTAAGCGGAACTTTATTACACATATATGTTGAATTGCCTCCATGATCCCAAAGGATCCAGACTCATATGTCTAACGCTTGGCCAAGTAGTTAACTTATCAGCAATTAAAAGATCAGCCATTTTGATAAAATGAATGTAAATATTGTTTAGATAACATGATCGAAAGTGAACAGGAAAAGCAAACGCCCAGAATGCGTGCATGAGATATAAGACCCGAGTCTTGCTTTTTATTGTAGACTAACAGGTTTAGGCATGTTAAAGTCTGAAAAGTCTTTGAAAACTGTATAAACAAATGAGAGTATATTATGATCCAAATGTGGGCAAAGTCACTAAGTCGCAGCCAGCCCGAAACCCCGACCGGGATGTGGAATATTTTCATATACATGTATGTATATTCATGTGAACAATTTCGATATTTATGTAAAAGGTTGTCCATAACCACACTATTAAGCATTATTGAAGGTATTTCAAAACCGATATGAGCATTTACAGCTGAAAGGAAGTTCTAGAGGTTCGAACCTGTAATGGAGTGTCGCGTCGACTGTTACATGCATTAGTGAGTTCAGCACAGCAGGTTCCTGGACACGGTAAATTGTCGTCGCAGACCCATGACCACCTGCATCTCCGATATTACCTAAGAAAACATAAAAACCGTCGTTTAACTTAGTGTATAATTAACCCTATGCGAAAATATTAAAAATATATGTGAATTGAGACCTCCTGATTTTAAGATGTTTGGACTTTAGGCCTAACGAGAGCTGTCTGATGACAGCGCGCTCGACTTTTCTCAGTGCTTGACTCTGAATTAGAGCTTTGCCAGTAAAAACTTTATAAACCTTTAACCAAAAAAAATCTAAGTTTAAAGGCATAATTGTCAAATTCATCAGAGTTGTTGGATTGTTTTCTCAGATCTTGATAGTAAAACTTTAGTTCAATAAAGCTTTGATAGTAACAGAGATATTTGACTTTATCAAAAAGTTACCAAAAAAGTTTAAAGGCAACCGGTCTGTCAAAATTCAAATCAGAGTATGGGGGCGAGTTCTACCTGGTGTAACTTTGTTCAAGTCAAACTTTGATAGTACAGAATATTTGACTTTAAAAAAGACATTAAAAACTCGGGCGAGTGCAGTAGCTCTCTTTCTTCCCGAATCAAGCTATTAATCGATTACGTAGTGATTTCGCATTGTCTGACTGTAATGAAAAACATTTATGTTATGTCCGAAAGATCCCGAAATGAGGACGAATACATTATCGCCGAATGTGATGACGTGTCCGCTACCTTAAAGAACACATGTTTCGATTCAAGTTTAAAACACTTGCAGCATACTGGACTTCTAAGGTAATAAAAACCGCGTAAAGACTGCTGCTTGGCTCACATACTTATGGTCTGACAAAAAGGTTGACTGTATTTTCTGCGTAAATGGTTGTTCCACATCTCTTTCGACATTATACCTACATATGTTTTAGAAATGAGCAAACGTTTTTCAAGTCTTTGCCTAACAAGGTTAACTAATCTGATACGATTCCATTGTATACCAAGTAAGCTTACCAATGTACAAGCAATTATCATTTAAATGTCCAAAGCATTTTCCACATGCCACATCCTCCCAGTCTTTGCTGTTGGCGCCATCTATTACTAATACTGCATCTACCTATGAACAATGAAATGTATGTATTTCTATCTTTTTTTAAGTATTAACATAGATACCTACCCAAGTTTTAATAAAATGTTTTGTTGTAACGGGTACACCCCATGTGTAGCTCTAGGCATTATTTTGATACGGAGGGACTGCTGGGTAAAATCGTCGATCTTTCTGGATGGCTTTCTCACATGAAAGAATTCTATACCAATGTGAGGTTTCGAACCCACAGCGGTGAGTAGCAAGTGATCTGAAGCCAGCGACCTTAATCACTCAACCACGGAGGCCCTCCTGTTATCAGTTGTGCTATAATGCTGTTACGTTTGGTGACGAAATATTCGTCATTATGCAGCATTAATATCATACGTTTATAAAAGGATGCTGATGTCACTAAGGTACGAAATTAATCTTTAAAAACCTTATAATAAGTATATATTTTTTAATAGAATCCTTTCAAGACTGCCGGACAGTTTGCAAAAAAAAGCAAACATCGGAGGAATGTCTTATTATTTGAAAATGCATATCTGCTCAACAAAAACAATAAAATGAGCTCTGATCTGAAGACCTCACCTGCGCTGTGGTACCGTTAACGGCATAAATTCTATTTCGCCCACCCTTGTCATTGTGCGTGTAGAAGATACCCGGATGTTGTCTGCTAGCACAAAGACCGGATGCCTCGTCAAGGTCACTGTTTGAAACAGTTCCAACAGCAATACCGTCAGATACTACAAAGATAAAACTGTCGTCTGCTTTTAAACAAGATGACTTTATTTTAATTTCGAACACAAAGTGCCAAGTGTTTCACCACATTGATACTTTTTCGTTAAATAACAATGTTTTATGGTTGCATTTTCAATTATGACTTGCTCTGATTACATATTAGTTTAATAATGGCAAGATGTTAGATACTTCAGTTATATGAAAGGCATTTCTAAAATATAACATAATAGACCGTAAACTCAAATAAGGAAAGAATTTCAATTCAATTTCTTATATGGAAAAGAAGAACAGATATCGAGGTATGTCGGCATTTTTGCAGTTATAGCGTAACGCGTACACGTAACAATGTTTTAACGAAAATTGAAATTCATAGTAAGTCAAACATTTTTTAAAAAAAAATCTATCGATAAAGTTATCCGCGAACGTTCACTAGATAACCAGAACGTTTTTGAAAACTTTATTTCATACATTTACCTTGTAAGGAAAATACTAAGGTATTTCAACTTAATGGCTTAATTCGCAAACACTAAAAATAATTTTCATTCTTTCGGGCATGGCTTTCATGTGATTAGTCCGTCATCATAAGAATTAAAGTTTTATCGAAATTGCAAGCATTCCCATAATGCATTTTTGACGTCTGTGACGTAACAAAGTTAACGTGACAACGTCACTTAGCGACGGCAATCTCAGCCGAAAACATCTATATTGGTGCGGGAATTCAATACCAGCCAAAATGGCTGAAAAAGACCCGCCCAGGGTAAAATTTTTAGAGGTGAAACCAGCTGCCGACGTCACCGACGACGACATTAATAAAGTTACTCCAAAAACAGGTAACAATCATGACGATGTTCGAAACAAATTCAGTAAAGAACAGAATAAATCTAAATTTTTTCCAGTTCCACCACATACAAGGTCAGTCCATGAGACTGAGTTTGCGAAATTTGACAGGTCATTCCACGAGGTGGAATTAAAATTCGCAAACAAGGTCAAGGAGGCAAAAGAAGTAAAGATTCACGACTCTAAGGAAGGAAAGGATGTAGAACCGAAAACAAATGAAAATTCTAATGTAGCTAGAAACGGAAAATCGAAGCAAAGGAAACTGAAAAAGAATTCCGTTTTACCTTTGGATGTTACACAGAAGGATAAAGAGAAATTTGAAGATTCCACTAAGGATGTGGATGTAGGAGAAACTGATTGCCGAAATGATAAGAAGAAGAAAACGAAGAAGGGAAATGGCAAGTCAAAAAAGAAGAAGGTAATGTGATATTAATTTGCTTAGCACAGACGAAGTGGTAGTGTTGGAAGTTGAAGCAGTAATATTGATATTATTAAATTAGTAATATTTACTAGTATGTTTTTAAAATACATGTATCTAAGGGTAACCAGAATTTTTATGTAACATTTTATGTACTTTATCGTAAAAGAGCAGTGCCGGAAAATTGTAATTAGATTCAATTAGGAAGTTTAGCATATCTTAATTAAAAAGGGATGGATGCAATACCAACTTAAATCACGGGACACTACATGCTTTTTTATTTAGATCTTTTCTTTTAAATGTATTCGCAAACTTTTCCCGTTTCGTTAGTGTTGTGTGTAGTAGTCTTACGAATGTTCTGTTGTCAACAGAAAAAAGGACTGAAGAACCCAGTCGTGGAAACACAATCCACTTTAACAACAAGTAAAGAACCAGAGGAGCAGAAAGTGCAGTTAACTGAGGCCACAAACAGGATGAGCAGCGACGAAGTCAAATCCACAGACGAAAAGAATAAAACAAGAAAACTTCCTTGCTGCTTTGGCTTCGTTGCAACTTGGCTCGCCAAGAGGAAACAGAAGAGGCGAGATAAGAAGAGAAAAGCGATCGCCAACAGGTCCACCCTGCCGAACCTCGGTATGTTGTTAAATCATATACCGGAGAAAAATTGATACACGAAAAAGTTTTAAAATTATATGGTTCTCTGCTAGTTTTGATTTCTTTTTTAGATTGTAAATGTTTTAAGCATTATTTTAATATGTTCCAGCAAAAAGGGGCATCTAGGACAGACTTTTTTCATCATTTTAGTATTGCCACAAACACCGATTGGAAAAAAAAATGTTCTCACATATTGTGTTAATTGGGAAAAAAATGAAAATTACCGTAATGTATATATGTAGATGTTTTTCATAGGTGTAATATTTTCAAATCTGGGGTTTCATTTTAATAATTGTTCAGCAACATAGCATATCTCTGGTTTGCATATCCAAAATAAACAGTTAAAGTAGTGAGAACTATTGTAAACAGCAAGACCCTGAAAATGTACGTCCATTGGGGAATTTAAAGTCCAGAATTGGGGGAAAACATACCTTTTTTGCGTTGAAACTGCATCCTTTTACCGGCGGTATATTAGTAGGAGGAAATCCATGTAGGACACTTAAAAACCGAATCAAGCAGACTTCAAAAGAAACAATCGCTTCAAGTATTAACTCTTACCCTGCTAAATTTCTATAATGAACCTGTCTGTCTTTCAATTTGGACAGTACCATTAACTGTTAAAAGGGGTGCTTACCAAAAAGATACTGACTGAATGGTGAACAGTGCAGACCATGATCAGACTGCACGGATGTGCAGTGCACTGGTCGCAAAGGCAGAATCACTTGCCGCCAGCAGGCTAAGGGTTAAAAGCAAAACAAGGAAAAACGTGAATCCATGACTATATATTATGTTTGAATGATTGTGATAATTCGTCTAACATCATTATATAATTACAGTGCAATATGAACACAAGAAGACAAGGGGAGGTGAAGCTTTTGTCATAGAGGTTGACACTAAACCTGTCATAAAGAAGCCGCTCCTGCCTCCTATAAAACAAACAGCCGGACCTGTAAGTATAATGCTTATATACAACATTTTCTAAATACACGAGTAAGATTCGAAATTAGAGTACTAACATTGCGATCTGCAAATGAAAAAATAAGAATTAGATATTACACAGGCCAATATTGCAACTTTTAAATGAATGAATCAAAACTACAACCTACAAATGCATGAATACTTAGACACTCCAAATGAATAATTATGGAATCACATTAGACGCCCAATGTCGTTAATGCTAATGAATGAATAAGATTCAAATATTGCAAACCTTAAATGCATGAATGATATGCCAATATGGAATGAAAAGTTTCAAAATTAGACGCCCAGTACAGCAATTATTGATATATTTTAGAAGCAGATCGCTAAAAGAATAATAGCATTTTATCTAAGATAATCTAAATGCTAAAACAAAGCATTGGGAAATGTGCCATATTGATGCGTGCATACAAATTGATTTTGTTAAGCAATTACAATTTGAAAGTACATTTGTATTTAATAAATGTAATTGAGTATGAACTGATGTTAAAGTCACAGAACGTTTTGTGTACATTTAGATACGTCGTGGCACTGACGACAGACTTCAGACAGCCGAGAAAAGGAGGGCGGTGGAATTGGCAAAACGGAAAGCTGCTGCAGAAACCTATGAAAGGAAAAGGTAAGTACCACCTGGTTTACTTCAATCAATCAGTGGCTCTTTAAACCCACATAGTTGTATTATTCCAGACGTGACCTTCAGTAAAACATTATGGAACAATTTGTTCAACATAGCTTAATTTAATAAATGTCGTTAAACCCACACAGTTGTATTCGTAGTATACCAGACACGACCTTCAGTACTTAAAAATATATGCAGAACAATAGAAGCGATCTGTGAACAATTTACCCTGTCTGTGAACAATTTACCATATGAACAATTTACCCTGTCTGTGAACAATTTACACTGTCTATGAAAAATTTACCGTGTTTATGAACAATTTACCCTATGAAAAATGTACCCTGTCTGTGAACAATTTACCCTGTCTGATACATTTATATCTAAAGGTACCTACATAACACATGAATATAGATTTGAAAAAGTCCAATTTTAGTAATGCTTTCACAAACTCTTCACCAAGCCGGATAGGCTTTATGGAGGCTTTTACCTGTCTTAGGAATATTTGTTAGGTCTGCCTTGCGAGACCCACGTTTTACTTATTTCAAAGCAAAAGCAACAGTTCGTCATTTTTAATTAAACTTGAAGAAGTCCACCATCAACCTTTAATGAATCTTACAGTAATGCTCATCAGGATAAAATGTCCAATTCTTAAAAGCTTACGTCAGAAAGCTATAACTATGTACATTTTCAGGACCAAATGTAAGGCAAAAAAGTCAGAGCTGGATGTAGACTTCAGGAATAAAACCGATCTTAACATCAGATTCAAACAAGCAGACGCTGAAAGGAACCGATATAACCTAAGCCGGCGCACAAGAACAGCGACAAGACCAAGGCCTGTTTCATCCATCCAATCTCCATCCTGCGAATCTATGAGTATTGAAGGCGATCCATGCGCTTTTATTGATGATGACAACGATCCAGACGCATGGAGAGTCGACGATGTCGACATCTTCTCTTACTAAATTTTATGCTGACCGACTGCCTCCTGAAAACGGTAGACCAAATATAGTTTGCTGGTCACGTGACAGGATAAAGTCAAAAAATTTATTATAAGCAGTGAATAGTTCATTTATTGAAATTAGCATTATAAAATAACAATTTTGATCAATAGAATGAAAAAGTTTGCATTATTTTTGTATGAAACCAAATAATTTGACATATTTAGTAGTAAAGTGTGCTTTTTAATTTTCAGTTAATTAAATCAAATATTTTCTACATTTAGGATTAATTACATTATTTTTTGTTGAAAACATGATGTTCATAAACTAAAAGGATATTTTCAAACACAAATACATGTATATAATTACGTAGTTCTGACCATGTATATTTTCATGCCATAAAATGGATAAAAAGCAATAAAAGAATCTGAAAAATACAAAAAAAAAAAATGTAATCTACCTCTACAACCATGATTTATCATTGTGAGGTATGATAAAAAATCAAACATTTTTATAATATTAAAAGAATTGGAAATACAACAACAACCATTAAAACATGTCACTAAAAACATCTACCTACATTTGATTTATCATTAGTAGGTATGAAAAATAATTTAGAGCATCTTTAATCTCCATTAGATTACATCATGATGAAAATATCTCTTTTCTTTACATTGTATTGTACTAAAGTAGGCACATTTTAATTTCATAAAATTTAGCATGATGGAATAAAACAATGTCCATTAATTTTATGGTGCTTACCATACCGCTGATATTATAAAATTTCTTAGACAAGAGTTTTTCTGTAAATTCCTCTCATAAGTTTTGGCATGAAATGTTACAGGGGTCAGTCATAAAGCGTTAACAGCTTGTTGGTGTTTAGCATTTTCTTAAGAAATAATCATTAAAATCATCTAAAATTAATGGCATGAAATGAAACATGGGTCAGTACGATGCTTTAAGCAAATTTTCGGATCGCATTACTTTCTATACATACATTAACTGAATATTTCAACATAATTTTCTGCGAATTGTTTCAAATGGAATTGGAGACATTTATACCTTAATTAAAATATCTAAGAAATCATATTGACAATGCATTTACAAAAGAATTGTTTTATCAGATTAGACTCTATTTTAAATCAGCATTATTTTAGTATCTCCAATCAGTCTGTACATGATTTTTTTTCTGATTTTAACAGTTATCTTTATCACGTGACTCAGCTCCAAGGCGTCTTTTGTTTTTCATGTCTACCGTTGTAGGGTGGTGGTCGGTCGTGATTTTGGCATTGCTTAAAGAAATAAACAAATTTTGTCTAGTTATACTTTTTTAAAAGAATCAAGAATAAAGAGTTTTAGAATTTGTAAAGCAGATTGTTATTGTTTGTAAAGTGTTTGCTGTTGTGGACATTTCCTTGTGAAAAAGTTACTAAAATTAGAAGAAGGAATGGCAACTTGTTTTGAATAGTTTGATATATCTGAAACTTGATAATTAATCGACCAGTTAAACCATTGTCCGTCCAAGGGAATGCATAACATATTAACCATCATGAGATTTAATTGATAACAGAAAAACCTTAAATGAGCCGTGCCATGGGAAAACCAACAGAGTGGCTTTGCGACCAGCATGGATACAGACCAGCCTGCGCATCCGCGCAGTCTGGTCAGGATCCATGATGTTTGCTAACGGTTTCTCTAATTGCTATAGGCTTTGAAAGCGAACAGCATGGATCCTGACCAGACTGCACGGATGCGCAGGCTGGTCTGGATCAATGCTGGTCGCAAAACCACTATATTGGTTTTTTTCACATGGCACGGCTCAAATGTTTCATAGTGCAAGTAAAACACCAAACCCCACCCCCAAGTAGCTTTAAGATGCAGCGACACGTGTTGTAACGTTGCTACAGAAATGAAAAAAAAAATCACTGTTTCTGTCGCATTAAACAATATTTCAGAAGAAGGCTTTTCTCTTTGTAATAAGCTTATTAGGGCCACTCGCACAAAAATCAGCAATGGTAAAAGAACCAGCATGGGAGCCTAATGACAGACAGATTTTTTAACAGTAATCTTCACTTGGCATAGCCAGAGAGATGTAAGTTAAAGCTGGTCTCTTTTTAAATTTCAATTTTGGTAGAAAATTGGGAGAGGAGGTTGTATTTGGTGAAATGAAACTCAATTTTAGTATGAGTATAGTACTTCAAGGTCACAGCAGTGTTATTTTGACGTGGTTTTACAGTGAGCAAATGTGACAAGAGAGATATCTCTTAGAAGATAGATGACCCCTCCTTTTCTCTTCATATTTGTCAATTTTATCATAACTCTTTAAAATGAGGTAAGGATCTTTGTTCTCTAAAATAGGTCTAGCTATGTTTGGTAGCTCAATGAAATTTTCAGTTTTATACAGAATGTATAGGGAATACTATTTATGTTAGTTTGACCTTGAACGCTTATTCTGGCATTCAGACACTAAATATGAAAATGGCACTCGCATAATGGCGGATTCAAATAGTCTTCAGTTAATTTTTGCTCTGTAGAGCTATTTTCCATTATTTCTTTGTATCTTTTTTTTTTTTTGCAGAAATCACATAACAGATCTATGCTTGACAGGTAGGTAGCATCTTCATAATGAAATAATAACATTACAAACTTTGTCATGGATACACAGATCATGCACCACCACTGCAATTTGGGGTCTCATTTTCCAGCTGATTCTGCAGTTTGTGTGCTTTTGACTGAAAATAGTTTTCTTGCATCAAACATGACCCCCACTTTTCTTTTGATTTTTATTCATCACTGACAATATCCTTCAAGAAAATATAAGTTACACACATTTAAAATGGGTCCTAATATGTTCTGCAGCAAAATGTCAATTTTATATAGAATATAAAAGAACAGCTATTTAGTGTGTTGTAACCTTTTAACATAATGGACGGAGACGAACCGAATTACTAAATGTTAGATAAACTTGTGGTCCAACCCTTTTGCCTTTCCTAGAATGTTCTGTATGTTATCTGTATATGAGCCACACCATGAGAAAACCAACACAGTGGCTTATCGACCAGCATAGATCCAGACCAGCCTGCACATCTGCGCAGTCTAGTCAGGATCCATGCTGTTCGCTTTCAAAGCCTATTCCAATCAAAGTAACTGTTAGCGAAAAGCATGGATCCTGACCAGACTGCGCGGATGTGCAGGCTGGTCTGGATCCATGCTGGTCGCAAACGCACTATGATGGTTTTCTCATGGCGCGACTCATGTGTATATTGCATATCTTGTAAAAAGAAAGGAATAAATTATGTTTAAATCAAACTAAATGGAAAAATCACTATTTCTGCCACAATAAACGATATTTCAAATGATGTCTTTCTGCTCTGTATTAGCTCATAATAAAAGAAAATTTAGGTGACCAAAAAAAAAAAAAAACAGCAGTTGAATATCTGTTTTGATCAAATGGGTAAAACGAGCAGAAATGTAAAAAAAAATAATAATAATTTGGATGTAAGGTTTCAAGTCATACTAAACTGCTGCACTCAAGAAATGTATAGGAAAGACAGTATACTTGCACTCTTGATATTTCATTTCGAATACGGCCTGATTAAATCTGTGTTATCTTACTCTATAAAATCAGAAATAGAATAAGAAGCTCCAGTGTCATTTGATAACAAAAGTCACGAAGTGACCTTAAAATGACATTTTATTATATTATGTAAGGAGATATACTTTTTGATAAAAAATAGTCGCACAAAAGCATATTCATCACTCATCAAAATCTAAGAATGAGCATGCATTCACTAAATAAAGTTAAAGAGAGAAATAAGACATACACCAGAATATCAAAATATGAACTTAACAACGGCTGCATTGGAACCCTTATTTCGTCTGCACTTGAAATCCATAACATTACCATCATTTACTTTTTCGGTGGCCACACCAAACTTCGCGAATTTAATGTATATGTGAGCATTATTTAGGTTATTATGTTTAATCATATCTTATTGCTTATTGCTATTCACGTCTGTAATAACAAACATCAAAAATGTACATGTACAGTCAATAAAATAAGCAAATGGGTCGGGCCACAAGTTATTATTATACTATATTATTTAGGCTATTAGTTATTCTGTAGCGAAATATTGCCCGACTTAGGAGCGCAATAATTTAATTGATTTAGCGATATTTTTCTATAAAGAACTAATAATCTATTTACAATATTGAATATTTAATACTGAAATTAATTAAATGACATCGAAAAAAGCGCAGTTAGTTCACGCATTTTAATGCGACGCTTTCAAAGAAATGGAAAACGATTGACATACCGAGTTCTATTGTTTAAATGTACGCAGATTCAAAGAGCTTCTTTGGCAGATTATAGAAATTGTCCAGGTCTCTTTATTTTTTCGACAGTGCTTTAATCACTCTACTTAGTACGTTGGGTAAGCTATTTACAAGAATGCTAAATAACCGTCTTTGTGATTGGGCAGAAAGTTATGATGTATACATAGAAGCTCAAGCTGGTTTTAGAGCAAAAATGAGTACAGTAGACAATGTATTTGTACTACATGGTTTGATTAATCATATTATTAATAACGGAACCAAATTGTTCTGCGCTTTTATAGATTTTAGTAAAGCTTTTGACTATGTTTGTCGTGACAACTTATGGTTTAAAATGATTAAATTGGGTCTTAGGGGTAATATCCTTAATATTATACGATCAATGTATGAAGGCATAAAATCGAAAGTCAAATATATGAATAAATTAAGTAACAGTTTTGAATGTCAACTAGGTGTAAGACAGGTGAATGTTTATCTCCCCTGCTTTTTTCTGTGTTCTTAAATGATATAGAAGACATGTATGTAACCAGTGGTTTAAATGGAATAGATGTTGACATGTTTAAAATGTTTCTAATTCTATATGCAGATGATATTGTCTTGTTTGCAAACAGCCAATATGAGTTACAAATTAGTTTAGATATGCTGCATGAATACTGTAATAAATGGAAATTATTAGTTAACCCGCTTAAAACTAAGGTTATGATTTTTAGAAAAGGTGGGCGTTTACCCGCAAACATTACTTTTCATTATGGTAATAATACTATCGAAATAGTGGGTAGATTTGTATATCTTGGTGTTGTATTTACAACAGCTGGGTCATTTACTGAAGCACAGAATACCTTAGCGGGTCAAGCGCTTAAGGCTATATTTCAAATGAATAAATATTTGTATAAATTTACGTATATCTCTGTTAAACATAAACTAGATTTATTTGACAAACTTATTGTACCTATTTTCAATTATGGTAGCGAAGTTTGGGGTTTTCACCATGGTAAAACATTAGATAGAGTGTATATGCAATTCTGTAAACGTCTCTTAGGCGTAAAAAAAGGTACACAGAATGATTTTATATATGGAGAGTTAAGAAGAATGCCTTTACAAAATATAAGATATATGAACATTATCAAATACTGGACAAAATTGTTACAAGCTGATGATAAGAAATATGTTAAAAAGGTGTATTTAATGTTGTATCAAGATATCCTAGATTACCCCACAAGAAAAACTGTGTTCATTACTTAGAGATTTACTTTATTCATTAGGTTTAATGATGCATGGATATTTCAAACTGTTGGCGATGTACACTTATTTTTAGAAATGGTAAAACAGAGGATTAAAGATCAATTTGTACAGAACTGGCAAGCAAGGCTAAATGAGTCGAGCAGAGCTCTATTTTACCGACATATAGCTGTATTCAGGTTTCAGCCTTACTTAAACATATTGAATATCTCAAAATTTCGTATCAATTTGTCACGTTTACGTGGGGTCATCGCATCGCCTTTGTATTGAAACTGTAGATGGAATCAGCCTGTTAGTACTCCCATTTATGAACGTAAATGTACCTTTTGTGAATGTTGTGGAAGATGAGTACCATTTTGTTATTCAGTGTAATATGTACGCAGATTTAAGGAACAATTTTTACCCTCAAGATTTGGAAAAGACCAAGTATTGTTAAATTCATCGATCTTATAATTCAGAAAACACTGTTTAGTAAAAAATCTTGCAAGCTTTGTAGAAAAAGCTTTTGAATTAAGATCTCGTTTACTTTATATAAGACAGTAGTCTGTCACATTATGTTAATAACATCAGCATCAATCCAAATATTAACGTGATTTATTAACTTATTGTCTCAGTATTTTGTATAAACTATTATGCAGGTAAATTTCATGCACTTAGTATTTAGTTTGTAGCATTTCCTATGCATATGAATAACCAAGTTGTCTAATCTTGTCAGTTTTTCGCATCCTGACAAGGCGGGCTTGTCAACTTTCGCATTCGACAAGATGGACAACATAATGGTAAATAGTGTGTTGATGTTAAAACATATCAGTTTGATTGTGATGTATGTTTTTTTGAGATTTCTTGATATTTTGTAAATATAATTCAGTTTGCAAAGCATTTTGTAAACAGATGCATGTCTCACTGTTGTTATCTTGTCAACTTCGTTTTCGGACAAGGTTACAACGTAGTGAAAGTTTTTGAGTGTGATCTGAAGTAAGTTTTCATGTCTAGCTCTTCTGTATTAGTATTCAGATATTTATCATATGTTTCAATTGTAGCAATAAGTTTATCAATATAATCATTTTTAGTATAGTTAGTATACTGACACTATGTACTTGAAGTAGTAGATACTATTATGTTATTAGTGCTCGCATTCAGGTACACAAATACAGAGTACATTACAACCGATATATTTATTTTCAATTTCAGTGTCTCTTCTGACCAGTCCGTGGCGATTTATTAAATTTCATTCTAAACTTCTATACTACTAATTGTCTAACGTTTTACTTGACGTTATATTTGATATGACCAATGTCTATATTGCTACATCAATTGTATTACTAGTTATAAACTTAAGTCACATTTGATATGATGACTGTATATACTGTTAACTTTCGTTTGCTGTCACCATATACTTATAAATGCTGTACTTTGCCACATGGGTCTATGACCTTCTGGTTTGTATGAAATAAAATCTTGAAATCTTGAAATCTTAATGACCGGCTATAGCTCTAAATCAACCTCGCGTCGTTTGGGTTTTCCTTCTATTTCTATGCGGCCGCATCACACAAACATTCTTTCTGGACGTGTAAAAATAGTCTCATATGTTTTTTTTTTATAATCTAGGTATTGTGAGAGCGTGTGAGCAACTGAGGACTACTGTTTTAAACAACAAAAAGACAGAAACAAGCAGCGACGGATTTTAGAATAATAATTATGAACTTTATATTCACATTCAAAATATCAGGAATCAATTCGTTCACTCTGTCGCTCTCGCGCATTCTACTCGTAATGCAACACGCATAAATGAAATAACGTGCGCTTTGATTGGTTAACAGTATGGACAGACGGCGTTTTGATTGGTTAACAACATAAAGTGGCGCCATATTCCTTACCCTGAAATATCACCCAATAAGCACTGGATATCAGTCCTTTCAGGGCTTTGATTTATTTTTACAAGGAATTAAGGAAATACAAAATACTTGTAATAGGGTGCAAAGTATAAGGTCGCATTTTCAAGCTAACGTCCAATCTATGTCAAATGGTTTTCAGTAATTCATAAAATTCAGCTATAAAATTTAACTTGGTATATTTTTTTTTATTTTCATTAAAGAACATATCAATTAGACTTATATCATTTATAAAATTCAGCAATAAAATTTAACGTGGTATGATTTTTTTTTTATTTTCATTAAAGAACATATCAATTAGACTTATATCATTTATAAAATTCAGCAATAAAATTTAACGTGGTATGATTTTTTTTAAAGAACACATGATTTAAAATGCTGACAGAATTATTTAAATATACCAATTATGTCCAAAAAAAAAGCAAAACAATCAAACAAAACAAGAAAAAGAGTCAATTTGAGGACTGAAATTATCTATATAAAAAAAAGACCAACAAAAAGTAGCAAATTCCCAAATTCATTGGAAGGTACAGTACTTTAAGCTCATTTTTATAATTTTACTCCGTATTTTTTTTTTAATTTGGTGAACTTACATCTAATTTATATTTTCTAGCATGTAAGAAAATAATATCAAAATAAAGCGGAACATATTTTGAAAATCCAATTACCTTGTAAGAGAAGCCTTTTCTCAAGTGAAATCGTATAAGCTGTATGAAACAGCAGACCAACAATATAAGCTAGAAATAACATTTTGTGCGGTGGAACTTTCGTAGTGCGGCGCTACGTAACTATCACCGCGCTATTTATAGAGAATAGAAAAGTTACGGTGGACTTGTCCGCTGGCAAGATTGACATGTGGAATGAAGATATGCCCTTCACTTATGATATCACAATAAGTGTCACTTATGACTGCAGGAAAAAAATCGGTCTGAAAAATCAACGAAACTGAATGATTATTCATTTGGTCATTTTAATGTATATGGCGCTTTTGGTCTAATGGCATTTAGAATCTAGTAGAAAATATTTCGGAATTACAGAACCCAGCAACAAAAAATAATAGCTGACTCTACGACGGAGTCAATGCATATGTTGCAACACCCCTCACGCTCATCCTTCCCCGTGGGTGAAGTTAAAATAAAACTGGATCTGAGAAAGCAAACTATAAAAACATTAAATTCTGGCGACTTTGTAGCCCAAAGCATATACACGGAACTAAAAGGTTATATGATGAAATAGCAAAGTTTGCTTGACTGAATAAATGGAATGTACAATCACGAAATTACTTTAAATAGCTATAAAGACTCTTATCAGGTGCCTTACATTATTAAACTGAACATACCAGTGTACTAAGTAGACGTGATTTCTCTTCAGATAGTTCAGCGAGACATATATTGTGTTATTGTACTGTTTGATTTTTTTTTAGCTTGAACATTTCAGCTTTGGTTGTTCCAGTAGTATACCCCTGCTTTTATAGCTCTGGGTATTGTTTAAGCACCCTTTGGATATGCTACCTGCTTTTTATTCTGTCTTTGGCAGTTCCTGTGATATGCAGGCTCCATACCTTCAGATCGCTGCTCTAACTTCCAGTTTGTGGAGTTCTGCCTTCTCGTTTAGGGCAACTCTTTTGTTTTGCAGATGTCGGCCGGTCTGTCTGTCGATACGTTGACTATTCGGTTTCCGGATGATAACAAAAAAAAAAAGGATTATGGAAGTTGATAGGGAGGTTGGTCATGACCAGCAGATGGCTTCTATTGATTTTGAGATCAGTATGTCAGAGTCAAAGGTCACAATGACCAGGAACAGTCAAATGGTTTCCGGTCGATAACTTTAAAACGCTTGGGTTGATCATGTTCTGCAGATGACCCCTATAGATTTTGAGATCAGTAGTTCAAAGGTCAAGGTCACAGTGACACGTAAAATTTAAACCATTCTCGGACAATAACCTGAGAACACTTGGGCCTATGATCACGAAACTTAATGGAAAAGTTGATCATGACCAGCAAATGACCCTTATTGATTTTGAGATCAGTAGGTCTAAGGTCAAGGTCACAGTGATCCACAACGTTTAAACCGCTTCCGGACGCTTGAGCATAGTTCACAGGGAAACTGGTCTTCTTAAGTAGATGACCCATTAGTTTTTTTTTTGTGGTCAGTTGGTCAAAGGTCAAGTTCACAATGTCCTACTTGGTTGAATCAATTTCTGATTATTATCTTAAGAACTATTTGGCCTTGAACCTTCATATTTTATTGGATGTTTAGTCTCATAATAATTTTCGGGTCATGAGGTCAAGGGTCAAGGTCAGATAGAGTCAAATCCATTTTAAGCAATATCTTAAGATCTGTTAGGCCTACATACTGCAAATTTCATAGGTTGATTGGACTCCTTTAGTAGATGACCTTTATCAATATCGGGTCACTAGGACAAAGGTTGAGGTCATTTAATATCAAATTCTTTATAGATTAATATCAGCAAAACTGATTGATCTATTCTTCTTGAGAAGATGACCCTTAATAATTTCCGGGTCAGGGGGTCAAAGATCAATGCCAATATGGGTAAAATCCATTTTCAAATTTTATAGGACAGTTGGTCTCCTTTAGTAGATGGCCCAATCACTTTTGAACCTGGGTTAAAGGTTAATGTCATTTAATATCAAAGGTTATCAGTGGTCGTGGCATATGTGTTTTCAACAGCTCTTGTTTTAACTGGGAACCATATGCCGCTTTTCATGGAATTGCACTCTGTGCATCTTTGGTTACATGTGCATCGCCGTATGAATACATCTACAGGTGCCTCTTTATTACATTGTGGTACTTATGACATGTGTAAATGTTGTGCTCTGCTTAACCCGGGGCTAGAGGGCGTGGACGGTAGCTTGCATTTCCACTACCGTCCAGGAACAGGCTCAATCAAACCAATCCTGCGCTATTTTCGTTTATGTCGTTGAGCGACTTTTGGTTTTCCATTTTTTCTGTTTTATCTTAATGTTTGCTTTTGCCACCACCACAAAACCGCACAAAGCAATAAATAAATAAATAAATAAATAGATAGATAGATAAATATTTAGCACGATAAACCATTTTTGTCATGCTGCCGTGTTTGCATCATTACAAAAAACATCCTCCTGTTGCCGCGTGGCACTCCCACCAATACGATGACACGACAAAATAGGACGCCAACACGTCAGAAAAAAAAAGGTTCGTGTCGTCGCACTACCCTTAATGTATCCGCATTCTGTCGTGTTGGCGGGCGATTTATCGTGTTTGTCTTCGCATCGTTCTGGTGACGGCACCAACATTTTAGCACGTCATGGTAGAAACGAGCCACCATTCTCACGTGAACTTGTAAAGTATGTATGACAGAAATGTTCGCTTGAATTTGCTTGTGGAGGTCTTATCATATGGCCTGTTATAAGGCTAGCCTATTCCTGAGCTTACAATGATTTATGTTGGACTGGGAATACTAATGATTACGCCAGTTTTCAGACCTTATAGACTGAAATGAAATGGTTTGGTTTAAACATATTTTATTGCATATCAATATACATAATATCTACATCTCAAATACAAAACTTAAAAATATTATATGCAAAAGGGCTGGGTAACAAGTTCTTTCAACATTATGACATACCCTCCCCTTAACAAAGTTCACATACATGAGATTCGGCTACAATATGTGTATTGAAAAAGCTATGCAAAATTGTTAATAAAATGAAATGAAAGTGATAATTACGTCACAAGTTGGACCAGTTCGCCCCCACCCCATCAAGTGGAGTACGTAGCCACCGTCTGGGACCCGACAAGAAGTTACAAGCTTACAAGTTACATTCTATCACAATGAATACAGCCGAACATGCAGTGTCACTACTATATATGTGTCAAGGTACTGGTTATATGACCCAGGGAAGTATCTATGCCTTTTACATTTTGAGCCATGAAATGGTTCCAATCAATAAGGTGACTTTGTCTTAGACTAGCTGACAAATTAAGTTGAATATCTTTTGTTTAAATGTAAAGCTGATACCTATATATCTCATATGTAAAATTTTTCTCTGGCTGCCTCGCCTAAATGATTCGTGTACCAATGATCCGTAAGTATTTTAAATTATGAGCTATATAATTTCAGAGATCAGGCTAATCTCCGTTCTAGCCCCACGCCCATCCCCATCCTCACCATCCCGAGTGCCAAGTCCAATGCATTCAAGATCAGTATGTCCGTCAAACAGTGGAGTAAGTCTATGTTTCAGAAGTCTGGTCTCCTCACTCCGAAACTCACATCAACTAGCTTGAGATGGTCCACGGAGAGCTGTTAGAATTGTGAAAAACAAACTACACCAGAACTAGCTACGTTACCAATATGTTTTGTGAACTGAGGTGTGGTACTCTGCAAGATCGATGCAACTCCTCAAGGACTACCATGTTCTACACGATCAGAATCAACCTCGTTGACATAACTCCTGACCCATCTCTTCGTGAGGCCAAGACCACAAGAGGCCACAACCATCGGTACTACCAGATACGTTCGCGTACAAAAGTCTATCAGAACGGTTTCTTTCCTGTTTCCATCATCCTGTGGAACAAACTGCCTCAATCTGCAGCTGTCCAGACAACTGTGGAAAGTTCCCAATTTGTCTTCGCCGCTAGACTCTGATCTCTCGAGCTGTTTTTATCAGCGTTTATCTTACTGTATATAGGGAAACTTTTATTTGGAACCTGAATGTACTCCATAAGGAATGAGGCAGTCACTGAGGATTTACTATTTTATCGAATACGTGTGAAAGAGGGTTGAAACACCATTACAATATTTTGTCAGGAAAAAACTTAAGTAGGTCTAAGTAGGTAAGTAAGTAAGTAAGCAAGCAGACAGGCAGACAGGCAGGCAGGCAGGCAAGCAAGCAAGCAAGCAAGCAACGTAAGTGAGTAAGTAAATTGTTTATTAATTGCATGTACTATATATGCAGTACATAGATATCACAATAAATGATCATTCTACTCAACACTTGGCCCAATGGGCCTATATGTCACCTGTAATATATTACAAATTTCCCGGTAATTTGAAAAATACTGCATTGCCACTGGACAAAAAAAAATAATTTCAAACACTATGTTTACTTATACAGTTTTAAAGCCAGGATAAACAACCATTTTAACACAGTTACTGAATACCAACTAACTCTGTATCAAAGTTTGAAATCAGGATAAAATGATGCATATTACATGTATAAAAATAGTCCGTTCTTTTAAAAAAAAATCTGCTTTGTATTAGTTCGTTCGTTCGTTCGGATCTATATAGTGTTAAAAATATTGCAAACTCAGAGGCGTAGCTGGCCTGAAAATCAGCATACGCTCATGTGAATTATTTATATTTCTAAGTGGGGGTTGGGGTCCCGGAAAAAAATTAAATTTTGAATCCCATTAGGTGCACTCTGGAGTACTTTGAGGCAGAATTCTTGCTAAATAAATTTGAACAAGTTTGAAGATTTTGATAGCTCTACATATCTGAGATAAAATATGACATAGGTCTACATTAAAGGTATGATATATTTCTTGATGGAATCCGCAATAAAATTTGTTCGGACCCTACCCTGTCACGCATGAATCGTTTGTCACTGCACAATACTGTATAGTTTATACCAAAGAAAACGCGCCATCATTATTACGTCACTGCATGATAGAAAATTTAGCTCATCTGATTTTTCGAAGAAAAAAATGATGAGTTAGTGTCATCACACACCGGCATCGGCGTTGGCGCCGGCGTCGGCGTCGCCTGGATATGTTTTATGTTATGTCAGCTTTTCTACTAAACTATCAAAGCTATTGCTTTAAAACTTGGAACATTTGTTCACCATCAGGCGCTGACTCTGTACAGCAAGAAACATAACTCCATCCTGCTTTTTGCAAGAAAATATCAGATTTCTTGGAAAAGTTTTATATTTAGTTCAACTTTTCTCCTAAACCGTTAAAGCTATTGCTTTGAACCTTGCAGCACATGTTCACCATCAAAAGCTAAATCTGTATAGCAAGAATCATAACACCATCCTGCTTTTTGCAAGAATTATGGCCCCTTTTGGATTTAGAAAATCAGATTTCTTGGTTAAGTTTTGTGTTTAGGTCAGCTTTTCTCCTAAACTGTCAAAGCTATTGCTTTAGAACATGCAACACATGTTCAACATCAAAAGCTCACACTGTACAGCAAGAAACATAACTCCATTCCGCTTTTTGCAAGAATTATGGCCCTTTTAGTCTTAAAAATATCAGATTTCTTGGTTAAGTTTTGCGTTTAGATCAACTTTTCTCCTTTACGGTCAAAGCTATATATTGCTTTAAAACTTGGAGCAGTTATTCGCCATTAAAAGCTGTACAGCAAGTACCGTAACTCTACATTGCTTTATGCAAGAATTATGGCCCATTTTGGACTTAGAAATTGGGTAGGACAATATTTCTATACAGAGACAAAAAAATCAGATGAGCGTCTGCACCGGCAGGGTGGTACTTTTTTTTTTTTTTTTTTTTTTAAATAAAAAGTTAACTCATTCTTTAACCTTTTGATATGCAGTGTTTACTAGTTTTTTTGGCCTAACCCGGGTTACACATCTATTTTTATTTCAATTTTGGGCCACTTTATTTTCGTCATTTTACGTACGCTCACGAGTGCGTATTGCGTATGCCTGGCTACGCCCCTGAAAATTCACATTTTAATAAGTGCACTGTGTCATTTAGCATTGCCTTTTGCGAGATATTTAGCAACTATTCGATGATGTATGTATCTATTGACACAATAGATTTATTAATAAAATTTGCACAAGCGTTTCTGGACAGGGAACCAGATTAATACCGTGGAAGTACAGGATTTAGTGTTAACCTATCACGTGGTGCACGCGGAAGTAAAACAGACGATGAATTTTCAGGATTTGCACTGATTAATTATTGACTGCTTTGAATAATTGAATGGTTTCAAGGTATAGTTTGTATGAAATTGTTTTAATGAATGTTTTTTTTTTGCTTGGTAATGTGAAGTGGCTCTCAATTTTCTCTTTATATTTGAAAACGAAAGTAGTTCGACGTGTTTCGTAGAAACCGTAGCACTTGCGAAAGTGAAAGTAAAGTTTGCCCAGTCGGTATCTCATTATATCTTCATCTAAGCTGGTTTAAGTGTAACTTAATTATACTGATTATCCATAGCAATAAATGCGGTGGCTGGTATAAGATCTTGGTTTTTTATCTACTACCAACTGGATAGATAGATGTGTCTGTTCTTCTTGACAATACTGTATAATGTACAGCATAATAGTTGGTAAATAGCTATACATAGCGAATGTTTTCTGTTTCTATATGCCCCAACTCTAGTCAAAATAATTCGATGTCCTGATTGTTTTATATTTGTGACTGGCAATCTAAACATCATAACTTTGAAGGACCAAAATAATGGAGAATGAATCACAGTACACAGTCATGTAATTTAAAGCAGGGCTGTCGGTTTTTGCACTAATTTTATTCTATATCTATTGGAATTATCAAGAATTTGTGTAAGACAAATTCGAGTTTTTATAGTCAACCTCGGTTTGCTTTCGTCACTGCTATTGAACGTTGTGTTATGTTTCATGAGCATTTTTGAAGAGATGAATGATAAAGAAATGTGTGAAAATAGTTTAATTACTTATTTCAACATCAAATAAACAGCACAACACCGTCAAAATATTTGTCCGGCTACTGGTTTACCTCACGGGGAAAATAACTTCTTTTAGTGACCCCATTTGAGGCCCCATGGAACCCATATTTTATGTCACAACGCAATGCTGATTACAACATCGGATGCGGAAGGAGCTGAAGTTTGTGCAGTGTGGGTTTCATTTATTTCAAATATTTTTTTAAGGAATGATGGAGCTGAAATATGAAAATGTGTCTGGAAAAAGGTTCCCAACCAGTAGGTTTAAATCACCAGAAAATTTGTAATTTTGAATATTATTTGGTAATTTTTACAAAAATCAATTAGGAATTGAATCCCCTTTTGAGACATGTAAGTTTTAATACTTTTATTTGAATTTATGGCCAATTCTTGAAATAATCTGCATTTATTTAAATCTATAGCATGTAAAAGATCGGCAGCGATGAAAATTTCATCGGAAATTGCTTTCAACTATTTTGGTCTTTCGAGTGTTTGACGCGAGTAGGGATATTGCCCATATGCATAAAATATCTCGATATTTCCTAGGTTTGCGTCAAATTAGTTGGACCAAAGAACTATAAACACACAGAATGGCAACTGGCTGTAATCTCGCATGATCTCGTGTCAGAGCGTGAATCGGCGTTATCTTAGTAAAAACAAACATCGGCGAGCATGGACAGGTTATATTTGTCCTTTAGGAAACTGCGTACATTTAGAAAATGCTAGTTTCTCTAATGAATTTTAACAAATTAGATTAATGTGAAATAGTTTAAGCACAAAGTACACGTTTCTTGCCATCGAAAGAAGCGTGGTCATACAGTGATAATTAATTTACCAATAAATAATTGCTTTCGCATACAAAATGGCGCGTGGAGAAAGCGCCACTTCCGGTAAACGAGATCTCATTCAGTTATCACGGGATGTCGGCGAGATTTGCTCTATATGCCTTTCAAGTTGCCGATCTATTTATTTATAGCTCTTTGGTTGAACTAGCACCTACATTAAATAAATTTTGTATTGTATTGTATTCAGTAGTCCACAAAATGATCATCAATGTACCGTAGATACCCATGTATAATGCGCAGTTTTTTTACCCTCGGGACCACCCCCGAATCGTGGGTGCGCATAATACACAGGTATAGACAATTTTCCAACTTCAAAACAAGTTTGTTACCGATGTTCGCCATTTTGGTAAAGGGAAACTACTCCCCGCGCTTACTGTGTCCGCTAAAATCTAAGATTGCCGTTACGTTCCGTAAAAGATCGAATTGTTTATTTTTCTTTCAAACAAAATTAATTTCATATAAATTTAAAAGTATTTTGACGAAAGAAATGTTTACAAATCACAAAAATTATAATACTAATTAAAGATCGAGAATTATCTTTAACCGAGATCAAACTGTGAACAACATAATTGACACGAGGTGACATGTTAATTGCCGGTAAGTACTGGCTTTATGATCGTGACAAAAAGACTATCACACCTTTTGTTATCAGTTTGAATTGAGAAGCTCATGTCATTTTGAAAGATACCATTCCGAAATATTGAATCAGCTGCTATTTATTTATTCAAAATAGTGAATTAAAAAAGGTTAAAACAACAAATATAACAATAATTTACTGGTTTTATTTTCGAGAAAACAAAAATCGATAGTACCGTGAACCCGATGCTGCTCTCCGCCGCGGAGATAAAATTTATTACCGGTGTCGATGTAAACCCTACTTTCGTTTTCCATCCACCTCAAAATTGACCAAAATTTTTTTTTTTTTTTTTTTTTTTTTCCCCAGGATTTTGGACTAAGATCGGGGGTGCGCATTATTATAGGTTGGTGACGCATTAATAAACGAGTTGTATCTTACGGTATAAAACTTGCTCGGCAGTTTGTTGCTGGGGTTTTAGGCACATTTGTAAAGTGTTTATCACATTTGTGTATTTTTTAACAAGGACAAATTGCAAGTATGCAGCAAGACCAGAATGTGCAGGCCTGACATGTTAGGTCAGGAGGGTTAGGGCATGTTCAGAATGAAAAAAATTAAAATGTTTAGAATTTAAAGAATGTTTGTAGGAGCCATTCTAATATATATCAAGGACCAAAAATTTAGTGCTGAAACACCGTTCTTTCATTCTCTTTATTCAAAAATATATACAGTTGCTTTAGGGTTCTGCCGAGGCCTTGATATCGCGAGAATCTCACGTAAAAATGATAAATGTCTCACTAAAATTGGTATAGAAGAGTCATTTGCCGCGTTACGAAAATTTTGGGAACGAATGTGCTTATGGGATGACTGGAAATGAACACTGTATAATAAATTATATAGTCGTTCATTTTTCTTCTGTATCTGAATAGAAGAGTTTCCACCAAAAACATCATTTTGATAAACAATGAACAATTTTAAGCTTAGTTTCTGTATCTGCAGACAAGAAAAACATTGCGTGTAATGATTAACGGCCTAGTATTTCATGTCGCTTCATAAAAAAGCCCCATAGACCACACAAAACCGATGTTGTTAACCGATCCCCACCCACTGACTTGGCAGTTGAAATTGATAGTGTACTTGTTCGTGGACTGCTTAAAATCTGTTGACCATTTCGCATTAATTGTCTCCAACTAAAAATGAGTCACAAAATCAAACCACAAAGAGTGCAGAAAATTCAGATGAAACCAAAAAGGAAAGTGACTCCAAATTTCGGGAGAGTTGATTTATAGAGTATCAATGGTTTGACTACAATAAAGACTGCAATTTTAGTAATTAATGTTACTGTCTTATTTCAGTGAAATATGGTCAAAAGTTATTGTCCCCAAGATTTTGAAAATGTCCCCACATTTTTCACCCAGGGGACATGTGTCCCCAACATTTTTAGCTCATCTGACTTTTTGAAAAAAAATGATGAGTTATTGTCATCACTTGATCGGCGTCGGCGTTGCCTGGTTAAGTTTTATGTTTAGGTCAGCTTTTCTCCTAAACTATCAAAGCTATTGCTTTGAAACTTGGAACACTTGTTCACCATCATAAGTTGACCCTGTACAGCAAGAAGCATAACTCCATCCTGCTTTTTGCAAGATTTATGGCCCTTTTTGTACTTAGAAAATATCAGATTTCTTGGTTAAGTTTTATGTTTAGGTCAACTTTTCTTCTAAACTATCAAAGCTATTGCTTTGAAACTTGCAACACTTGTTCACCATCATAAGCTGACCCTGTACATCAAGAAACTTAATTCCATCCTGCTTTTTGCAATAATTATTGCCCCTTTTGGATTTTGAAAATCAGTTTTCTTGGTTAAGTTTTATGTTTAGGTCAGCTTTTCTCCTAAACTATCAAAGCTATTGCTTTAAAACTTGCAACAGTTTTTCACCATCATTAGTGGACGCTGTACTTCAAGAAACATAACTCTGTCCTGCTTTTTGCAAGAATGATGGCCCTTTTTAGACTTAGAAAATCATAGGTAGGACAATATTTCTATTATACAAAAAAAATCAGATGAGCGTCAGCACCCGCAAGCAGTGCTCTTGTTTATCCTTGGCAGAACCCTGGTTGCAAGAAAGCAGGGTTGGCGACTACCCACCCCTGGAGGGTAAACCCGCCCGGGAGAAAACTCGGGTTTTCCCAGGTTGGGCAATACTCCGAAAAATGAATGAAGTGGGCAATACTGGGCAGTAAGAAGTTTTTCTAATTTTTTTACCAAAATAGTTTAGTTTCTATGTTATAAAATGTGAGCTAATTCTTACATTAAGTTTTACTTACTTTGAAACCATTGGTGAAGTGATAGATCTACACTGACAGAACAGTTTTATTAACAAAATTATTATTTTTTTTACACAACATAATATTTTTTATGTGAAAGTAAACACCCTTCAACATTTATAGTTACAAATATATGAATTTATAAATGACACAGTATTACTTTGTATGTATAATCTACACACTGTCAGTGATCACATATTGAATGACCTCTCAAGGTCACAATTAGATTTTGCTTAACATATGGTAGTCTAACAGTCTCGTTCTTCTTTATCACGAAGTATTCTGTAACAGAACACAAGTTTTTTCGATCCCAAAACCAACACACTTTAAACATTTCATTTTATGAGCTTTCAGTCTCTCAATTATGGCACTTTAAACCACAGGGCCACAGTCTTTATATTTTGAAATCTTTTTATAATCATCTTCAGTTACATTAAAACAATTCCACACAGGTTCCTTAGGTTTCATGGTTATATGATAGAAATGACAATGTGATCTAAATTTGAAACTGATTTTCATGTGTAAAATGGCCAGATTTAAGTTGTTCACACTTGTACATGTAACTTTAATCCCCTAATCGTGCTCAATAATTGCTCAGTCATCATCATAATAATGTCTATTTAATATATTTTTATAGATATTATACTTTATAGCATTAGGCATGCAGGTGTCACTGCTATCACTATAGAGTTGTAATTCAGCTAAAGTGTTGAAATATGTATAATTGAAGTATGAACTGAAATATTATATTGCCCACTATTGCTCAGTAAAACCCGGATTTTCCCAGTATTACCCACTGGGCTGGGCAATATGCTTAAAACCCGGGTTTTTGCCAACCCTGCAAGAAAGTAATATAGTGACTGGACAGGGACAACTTAGTCTATTCAATGGCACTGGCATGGCTATGGTGGCACAAACTTTTTAACTGATCAAAAGGAAATGAAAAGTTTTAGTTGGGTAATGGCTCATGACCTGTACCAAAAATTCTGTCTTGAAATTTTTTGGGGCTTCTGGCAATGTTTCTGAATGGCCAGATGTGTTGATCTATTGAGTCTCCTAACCCTACCTGGGACTTACAGTTTGTCAGTGGTACATTCGTCAGTCAGTCTCTCCTAATATAACTTTAAAAGGACAAGAAATTTTTTCATGAAACATTGGTAGATAGCAATTTGGAGATATTATGTGCATCCATTCCGTTACTGCAAAACTTCATTTTATTAGGTCAATAAATGATCTTTAACCAATACTTAAAAAACATATAAACAGGAACTAGAGTAAATTTTCATGCCTTGTATTATATTAAGATGAAAATTTTCCTTTATACTTGTTAACCGGTATGCGTTATGATCTAATTCCACAGTTACTTCCAAGATTTTTTTCCCCATATCTTGATAAACTGATAACAGCTCTCAATATAAATTTTGTAATACCAGCTTTTATTCAGCGTAAGTGATATTTTGTAAGTGATACCGGTATTTCACGTATAAATGGTGTACAATGTATTTTGTATTGCTGTTTGAAACATTGGAATGATCAATTACAGGGTTTTTTCTTGCTGTTTTGGGAACATAGCTTATACCCCCAATTTTGACACGTAAATGTTTCAGATTGGGAAATATTTAGTCCCATAGGATATAGTAAGGATGTGTTTAAGCACTTTCTCATACACTTGTTTCACATTGTACAACCTCTTGAACATACTGCCATTACAAAATTGTCCATAATTTGGTCAATGTTTGTGCAATTTTGATGATTTTTTTTCAGAATGTAGATTGGGAATATTTGCACTCATTTTGGGAAAAAAACATACTTTTTGACATTGGGAATATAGCCCAATAACGGCTATAAAAACGGCCGAAAAAAAACCCTGAATTACTTATGAATTTTCTTAAAATATACCCAGTACCATTAAAAAATGTTGGATAAAATGTTAAGAATTTGATTGTTTGATAATAGTATTAGGTTTTGAACAAAATTTTAAGATCTGAGAAACACATAGGAGCATATACATGCTATTATAATTAAAACGTTGCATTTTGATGATAGTATAGCAATCAAGGAACTCATATTCCTATAGATGACATAGCTGTTTTTGATAAAAACCATGAAATTTCATACGAATGAAATTAAACAATTTTACAGTATTTGTTAGATTCTTAATGATATAATTATGATAATAGCTTTCAGTCAAAGTTAACATATAGAGGACAATGTCTTGTTTCAGTATTTCAATACTTTTAAAAATGCTGTCCAGAGCTAACTTAAACACCCTAAATTTCAATGTAAATATATCTTTATCAGTGAAGGAGGTTGTAGTTTCTTAATGGGAGTGTCAAAAATTTTTGTTCGATTACCTGTTATGAGATTTTAGCATAGTCCGGTTTGGATGGAAAGTCAGGTGCTCTACAAGCTTAACATTATTGATGGAAGAATGCTGATAAACCATACCAGACTACTTAATGGTATGAAATTTACCAACTGCAATTACCAGTCCACCACCTTTATGCAATTTTTTCTATTTCGTAGGAAACTTTCATGACATGCTGGTTGATCAGACAGAACAGTAACTGCGTTTGATGACCAAATCCTGCTGGAGAGTTAAGACATAACAAAACAGATTCCTGTTGAGTGGATGTGTTCAAGCACCTAATGTTTTATGACAATGAGCCAGAGTACATATAGATGCTGTTAACTAGATTGCTCAAGTTAAAGGTATTAAAAAGTGCAAACAATCATGTGATCAAAACAATCTGATATCTTGATAACTACCTGGAGCGCATGAGCTACAGTTGTTTTCAGGTATTCGATGTTTACAAGTGATTTTTGAATTACATTTCGAACACTTCGTAAGAGAAGTGTAAATATTTTGAGGAACATCGTTCTGACATAGACAGAAACAAAATGCTTGCAGTTGTTTTACCATAGATGTGTACAAATATTAGTGATAGCTTCTGGTATTTAGAGCACAGGAACAGTAGGACCTGTGGATTTTGTGTTCAGATATGTGATTAGCATACATATACTGTTATTAATTGATAAAAGTACAAGTGATTATGAAGGCTCATGCTGGGGTAGAAGGTACTGTAGCTCAAGTAAATTGTGTTCAATTCTAGAGAAAAGTACATTTGATAAGATCTGTCACAGACTCCATCATGGCTGAATGGTATGATGACCTTTTGACCTTCATCAATGAAGAGAATAAGGATGGGATCCTGTCCATGTTGCAGCGACTTCCGAATATTCCAGGCGCCATTGAGAGACTTCGTGAAGAATGTGCACCGCTTGTTATGGCGTCTTGTCGGAAAGGCTATACAGACGTGTTGCAGTTTCTGATAGAGAATGATATAGACATTAGTAACATAGACACACAGGTAAAGTATTATTTTGGGGTATTCTTGCCTTTACACTTTGTGGAAAGTCTTTATTAGGCATTTGTGTACATGTATTATTCAATACGGTTACTCCTCAAAAAGATTGGTGGTGATTATATTTGTACCACAGTGCATAGATTATGAAGATGCTCCATTTGGTTAAAGACCTACAAACAGATTTACATTGACTTACAGTTTAATGTTTTGAGTCACTGTCTGTTGTGTGTCATATTTCAGCAGATTTCTTGAAAACAGGCAACATTTTAAAATAATTGTTTCGGCAAATTATCAAAGTTGAAATTTTTTACGTGGCTTTATAAATTCTTTGATATTTTTTTTATTTTTACAGTAGAAAATAGTTCCATGCAGTCGCTGACATTTTTGACTAGTGAGCAGTCAAATTGATTTTATTCTGAATTTTAGCTCACCTGTCACAAAGTGACAAGGTGAGCTCTTGTGATCGCGCAGCGTCCGTCGTCTGTGCGTCCGTAAACTTTTGCTTGTGGCCACTCTAAGAGGTCACATTTTTCATGGGATCTTTATTAAAGTTGGTCAGAATGTTCATCTTGATGATATCATGGTCAAGTTCGAAACTGGGTCAAGTGCTGTCCAAAACTAGGTCAGTAGGTCTAAAAATAGAAAAACCTTGTGACCTCTCTAGAGGCCATACTTTTCAATGGATCTTCATGAAAGTTAGTCAGAATGTTCACCTTGATGATATCTAGGTCAAGTTCGAAACTGGGTCACATGCGGTCAAAAACTAGGTCAGTAGGTCAAATAATAAAAAAAAACTTGTGACCTCTCTAGAGGCCATATTTTTCATGGGATCTGTATGAAAGTTGGTCTGAATGTTCATCCTGATGATATCTAGATCAAGTTTGAAACTGGGTCAACTGCGGTCAAAAACTAGGTCAGTAGGTCGAAAAATAGAAAAACCTTTTGACTTCTAGAGGCCATATTTTTCAATGGATCTTTATGAAAATTAATCTGAATGTTCACCTTGATGATATCTAGCTAAAGTTTGAAACTTTATCACGTGCGGTCAAAAACTAGGTCAGTAGATATAAAAATAACAAAAACCTTGTGACCTCTCTAGAGGCCTTTTCATGAGATCTTCATGAAAATTGGTGAGAATGTTCATCTTGATGATATCTAGGTCAAGTTCAATACTGGGTCACGTGCCTTCAAAAACTAGGTCATTAGGTCAAATAATAAAACAACCTTGTGACCTCTCTAGAGGTCATATTTTTCAATGGATCTTCATGAAAATTGGTCAGAATTTTTATCTAGATGATATCTAGGTCAAGTTCAAAACTGGGTCACATGAGCTCAAAAACTAGGTCACTATGTCAAATAATAGAAAAAACGATGTCATACTCAGTTCAAAACTGGGTCATGTGGGGACAGGGGAGCGATTCAGGACCATCATGGTCCTCTTGTTTTTATGTACAGGTCTGTAACCAAATTCCAAAAAAAACATTGCTAGTTTTATCTTTTACTAGAGCAAAAGATAACAGTGATTTTAGTTGGAGATGTAGGAATCATTTTCTCACAATCATATATATATATATATATACTGTGTTCTTTCAGCATTTGGAATTGTTTTCATTAAGGTAGAGGGGCCCATAATGACAGTTGGCAATGTCTGTGTGATTAGGACTAAAAAAAAAATTCTTTGTTTCCGGTAACATGCTCAAAAAAATTAGGGTAGGTAGGTCGGAAACATTTTTTTTTTTTTGGATTTTTTTATTTTTTTATTAAGGGAGACTTTTCAGAAATTATTTTTGTGTCAGAAAATGAAGTCAATACAAATAAGGGGGTTATGCCTTTTGAGCATCAGGAAGTTGATTTCTAACATCACTGACCATGTTTAAAGCATAAAAAGTGCAGTTTGGCAACTTTTTGTCAAAAAGTTGAAAACATTTTTCTCCAAGGCCATAGAAACATTTAGGGTAGGTCGGGCTACCAGAAACAAACAATTTTTTTTTACGCCTTACGCATTTTCCATAGCAGTTAATCGGTAGGCATTTTTCAGATGTAAAGTAGCTCATTCAGAGCACTTTACTTCCCGCAACAACCTGAAAATGCTGCAGCTGCTTTAAAAGAATTAGGTCTACTACTTTAAGAAAAGTGATAACTGAAAAAGACATGTATTATTTTGCTTCAGTTACAGTCAGCCTGTCTGGTTCAAAACATTAACATTTGTGAGGAACTAAATTTTGTAGATATTATGATTGACTCGATCAATGAAATTAAACCTGAATGAATAAGCAAATTTTCCTTAGATCAAATTTTAAACATTTTATATTCCATGAATTTAAGTCTTTACAAAATAGAGGATTTTGTTGCTAGCATGAAATTTTTTTGCCAGTGAACTTGATAGACTTTACTGTAGATTGCTTCTCCTAGAAAATGCAAATCATCTGGTTTTGAGGTGGCCGGTTTGAAGTCAAGATGATATTTATTTTTGTTGTCTTATAAAATGATATAAAATGATATACTTTACACAATATGTTATTTGGTCCTCCAAAATGATTCATGTGGGGAAGTTCTCAGTTATTTACAGACTTGTATCTTACTAAGTGATCCAGGAATACTGTTTAGTTGAGTTGGCTGTTTGTTTATTTGGGTTTTACGGCGCACCAACACGGTATAGGTTATATGGCGCCAAACAGGACTACAAATTTTGGTTTCACATCTCATTTACATCGAAATAAAAACTTGAAGTATGGAATCAAAATTTGCAAACCTGCTGGAATCACAAAGTTACTGCAAAACCAAGTGTTAAGACATTATTAGTCGCCTCTTATGATCATGCAAGGGTGAGGCAGTGGTTCCAATTCTTTTCATACACAGATCGTCCCAGAACCACATGGGGCAGTTGAATTGGCTGCCATATATACATATATGTACATATAATTGACATATATAATGTTCAAAAACAGGCTTGAACCAAAAATGTAACAACCAAAAAACAAATGCGGATCATAGTTGTGCAGCTGCTCTTTGTTTTTATCAAGAAATAGACTGCCAGCAACTAGAAAACTACATATTAAATAGATTGGTACGAAAATGAAGTGCTTTTAGTTTTTTTACTGAAAAGCTATTCAGGAAATTGTGACTTGAAACTTAAAATGTTTGCCAGACTAATTATTGTAAGTGTTGGTCCTGCTTTTGTTTTGTTTTTTTTGTTAGATTTAATGTTGTACAGGCACAATAATAGTTCCTGCTGGTTCAATTTGCTTGAATAAGAAGAAGAACTTTCCAGCTTTTCTTGGGGTGCTCCTTCATGCAATATTTCAAGCATACGCAGGTAGCAGCCTTCTGTTGGCCAACTGGATGACTTCCTCACATGAAAGAGGACTTCACCTTAAGCTTCGTTCTAAACTGACTGCAATCAGAAGCAAGTGATTCAAAGTCAGTGACATTAACCCCTCACTCAACCACACCGTGTACATGTATGTAGTGTTGTTTAATACTATATTGTACCTTGATCGAGGCTATCTGGTCAGTTTGTTAAAATCAGTTGAATGGCTTTCAAAATCACTTTCATGAAATTTTTTAACTTTCGGAATTAGAGTTGATTGTGTTTAAAAGTTAGGTTCAAAGTCATTAAGGGTGTTGGTTTATCTTTCATATGATCATGATGATGTTCAAGGCCATCTGAGGTGACATCTCTTGTTTATTGTTGAATATGATAAATAACCCTTTAGCACCAGTATGATACTATAACTCAGAGACTAACTCACAGTTTCATCAGTTCATAGTATGGATATATATATAGTTTTGGTCAAAGCCACAGAATTGGCATTTCGTTCCCACTGAATTAAATGATTTGATAAAACGTGTGTTATATATAAATGCTGATTAGAAGCGGAAGTAATTAAGAATACCACTGATATTGAAGGACATCATTTATTGTTTGAATTGCGTTATCAGCCTTGATGATTTTGTTTACTTAAACGGTTTATCTTGTTATTATCTTGTTATTAAAGTAAAAGATAATACTTCAATATTTACCTCATAAGTTCAGAAGGGAGAACCAGTGAAATGGGTATAAGTTTTATTGGTATAAGTTTTATCCCCGCAATGAAGTTGTGTGCATGCAGTTTCATCCAGTGAGAAAGTATAATAAGATACCATCCACAGCATTTGTTTCACCGACACAGATTGATACATTTTATTCTATGGTAAACTTGTTTTTTTTTTTTATTTCATTAAATTGCTATTTATCCAGTCATTCAGTGAAGAGCTTTATATTGATTGTAGTACAAATACCAGTGCCCTCTCAATTTTGGGAAGTCGGGCCACTGGCCAGGGTCCTCTAGTTGATATTTTTTGTTATAAGGAAATATTTTTGTCTTTAAACCATTTGTAATTGTTTGTGGATACAGGAATGTGTAAAGTGTGTCTAAATCTCAACTCACAATAATTTCTATATAAAAATGTCTTTAGATAACCGTTGAATTAATTGTGTCTGTTTACAATATCATTTTTAGCTCCACTATTCGGAGAATAGGGGGGCTATATTACTCGCCCCGGCGTCGGCGTGACCCTTCTTGGTTCAAGTTTTTCGGCAACCCTTGTTTTTCTGTCATATCTTTGTTACTATTGCTTATATCTTACTGTAACTTCACATAAACATTGTCCAGTATACAAACAATGTATGTTTAGGGGCTGAGCCCATTATACCCAAGGTCAAGGTCACCAAGCTGTTATACTTATTTTTAAGGTTAAAGTTTTTCGGCAACCTTTGTTTTTCTCTCATATCTTTGTTAATATTGCTTATATCTTACTGTAACTTCACATTAACATTGTCCAGTACGCAAACAAAGTTTTTATAGGGGCTGAGCCCATTATACCTAAGGTCAAGGTCACCAAGGTGCTTTACTTGGGTTATTTTTAAGGTTAAAGTTTTTCGGCAACCTTTGTTTTTCTGTTATATCTTTGTTACTATTGCTTTTATCTTACTGTAACTTCACATAAACATTTTCCAGTATACAAACAATGTATATGTAGGGGCTGAGCCCATTATACCTAAGGTCAAGGTCACCAAGCTGTTATACTTAGGTTATTTTTATGGTTAAAGTTTTTTGGCAACCTTTGTTTTTCTGTCATATCTTTGTTAATATTGCTTATATCTTACTGTAACTTCACAAAAACATGGTCCATTATGCAAACAAAGTATGCGTAGGGGCTGAGCCCATTATACCCAAGGTCAAGGTCACCAAGGTCTTATAGTTAGGTTATTTTTAAGGTTAAAGTTTTTCGGCAACCTTTGTTTTTCTGTCATAACTTTGTTACTTTTGCTCATATCTTACTGTAAGTTCTCATAAACATTGTCCGGCATACAAACATAGTATATATGGGGGCTGGGCCCATTATACCCAAGGTCAAGGTCACAAAGGAGTTATACTAGGAATTATTTTCATGTTAAATTTTTTCGAAAGCTTTATTTATAGACATATCTTTGGTACTCTAAAAAATAATGACTTGAAATTAAAACTAATTGTTTATAATCATCATCTGCATGTGTGGTTACAGACCCCATAACTCTAATTGTATTTTTGACAGAATTATGCCCCTTTTGTACTTAAACTTTTTTTTGCAATCTTCGCTTTCTGGATATTACTTTAATGCAATATAAGATAAAGACTTGAAACTTAAAATGTATCTTTATCACCTGCGCATGGGTGGTAATTCCGCAAGCCTCATTACCGCCCAATGCGCAGATGCCCTTGGATATTTCTATCTGATACGTAAACACTTGACAGATATTATTAATATTATATCTTTTACTGTGGAAATTATAATTTTTTTGAAAAATCGAAAATACAGGAATTTACATTCCCAGGAAACAGCCGTTTTGGCCAAAAGCACGAAATTTCGTGCGGACGAAATTAAATGATTTCTCAGTATATGGCGACTTTCCAGCTTTAATGGTGGAGGAAGAACCCAGGTGCCCCTATGTGCATTGTTTCATCGCAAGAGGGCTGAGACCTGGGTAGAACCACCAACCTTCCATTTACAAGCCATCTGGATGGCTTCTGCACATGAAGAATTCAATGCCCCATTTGAGGCTTGAACCCACATCAATGAGGGGCAAGAGATTTGAAGTCAGTGGCCTTAACCACTCGGCCATGGAGGCCGCCCCCACTCCCACACTAATAACAAACAAAGTATATTTTGAAGTAATATATCAGAACTTGTACACTTAAAAAACCACTTTGGGTTGTTTTGATTAACAGATCTATGTTCAGTGACCTATTTTTAAATAAAACTATTTTCTCAACTTCCTGATTGGGAAGTATTTAATAGTTGCTGTCGGTTTGTTAATTTTGTAATTATCTTGTCTAAACTTTGTTTTATCAGATAATCATGCTTGATGTATGATAACATAAAAGCAAATTTAATTCATTTTATGTTGACTACATTTACCAGTCTGTTCTCCATTGTTCTTGTATAAATATTTTATTTGAGTAGCATTTTCCTCTGAAATCATTTAGTGGAAGTTATTGAAACTTGGCATTGATGTTTCTTGGATGACTGTTATTGGAAGGTGTTCAATGATTCTGTCTTGGCTGCACATGGGCCACAAAAGCTGGAAATAAAAAGTCTTTGTACTGTTTTTGTGCGCCCCCCCCCCCCCCCCCCCCCCCCATCCACCCACCCATGAGTGGTGGGGGCATATAGATTTGCTCTTGTCCATGCGTCCGTCCGAAGTTCGTGACATGCCTAGTTCAAAAAGTATTTGATATAAATTAATGAAACCTTGTATGAGTCTTTATCATGATATGAACTTGCGCACTTTCTATTTTTCGTCTGGCTCCGCCCCCTAATTTTAGAGTTATGGCCCCTGAAATAGTCAAAAATGCACATTTTCACCTTGTGACACGCCTAGCTCAAAAAGTATTTGATATAGATTCATGAAACCTTGCATGAGTCTTAGTCATGATATGAACTTGCGCACCTCTTATTTTTCATCTATTTCTAGAGTTATGGCCCCTGAAATAGTCAAAAATGCACATTTTCACCTTGTGACACGCCTAGCTCAAAAAGTATTTGATATAGATTCATGAAACCTTGCATGAGTCTTAATCAGGATATGAACTTGTGCACCTCCTATTTTTCATCTGGGTCCGCCCCCTATTTCTAGAGTTATGGCCCCTGAAATAGTCAAAAATGCACATTTTCACCTTGTGACATGCCTAGCTCAAAAAGTATTAGATATAAATTTATGAAACCTTTCATGAATCTTTATCATGATATGAACTTGCGCACCTCCTATTTTTCATCTGGGTCCGCCCCCTATTTCCAGAGTTATGGCCCCTGAAATAGTCAGAAAATGCACATTTTCACCTAATTATGTGCCTCACTCAAAAAGTGTTTAATGTAAATTCATGAAACCTTGCTTGAGTCTTTATCATAATGTGACCTTGCACACTTGGCATTCTTCTTGAGAATTTTAGCGTTTATTACAGAGTTATGGCCCTTGAAATAGCCAAAATAGTGGATTTTTTGTTTGTGATGCTCATAGCTCAAAAAGTATATGGTATAGAATAATGAATCCATTTCATAATTTTTTTTTGAGGCTATACACCATTAAGACTGCAAACATTTGAATGATTTCCCCTTATTTGTGAAAAAAATGTACCAGTGGGGGGCACACCCTGTGTCTTACAGACACATTCTAGCTTTTCTTTTTGCTAAGTGGAGAAGAGGCTAATAGGCCTGTCATTTCAGGGGAAAAGAATGGTACTGGGTCAAAGGGGATTTCTGGATGTAGAGTCAATTTCAGGGGAAAAACTGCACAGTTTTAATGAGTGTTTAGCTCACCTGTCACATAGTGACAGGGTGAGCTTTTGTGATCGCCCTTCGTCCGTCCGTCCGTCCGTCCGTCCACAGTTTCTTGTCTGCACGATAGTGGTTTCATTTATGATTTCATTTTAACTAAACTTGCACACAACTTGTATCACCATAAGGTCTTGGTTCCTTTCTAGAACTGGCCAGAACTCATTATGGATTCCAGAGTTATGGCCCCTGAAAGGGCCAAAATTAGCTATTTTGACCTTGTCTGCGCAATAACAGCTTCATTTATGATTTGATTTTTACTAAACTTGCACACAACTTGTATCACCATAAGATCTTGGTTCCTTTCTTGAACTGGCCAGATTCCTTTATGGGTTCCAGAGTTATGGCCCCTGAAAGGGCGAAATATAGCTATTTTGACCTTCTCTGCACAATAGCAGCTTCATTTATGACTTGATTTTAACCAAACTTGCACAAAACTTGTGTCACCATAAGATCTTGGTTCCTTTCTTGAACCGGCCAGATCCCCTAATTTGGGTTAGAGTTATGGCCCATGAAAGGGCCAGAATTAGCTATTTTGACCTTGTCTGCACAATAGCAGCTTCATTTATGATTTGAATTTAATCAAGCTTGCTCAAAACTTGTGTCACCATAAGATCTTGGTTCCTTTCTTGAACCGGCCAGATCCCATAATGGGTTTCAGAGTTATGGCCCCTGAAAGTGCCAAAATTAGCTATTTTGACCTTATCTGCACAATAGCAGCTTCATTTATGATTTTATTTTAACCAAATTTGCACAAAACTTGTATCACCACAAGATCTTGGTTCCTTTCTTGAACTGGCCAGATTCCGGTATGGGTTGCAGAGTTATGGCCCCTGATAGGGCCAGAATTAGCTATTTTGACCTTGTCTGCACAATAGGAGCTTCATTTATGATTTGAATTTAATCAAACTTGCACAAAACCTGTGTCACCATAAGATCTATTTTGACCTTGTCTGCGCAATAACAGCTTTATTTATGATTTGATTTTTACCAAACTGGCACACAACTTGTATCACCTAAGATCTTGGTTCCTTTCTTGAACTGGCCAGATTCCTGAATGGGTTCCAGAGTTATGGCCCCTGAAAGGGCCAAAATTAGCTATTTTGACCTTGTCTGCACAATAGCAGTTTCATTTATGATTTGATTTTAACCAAACTTGCACACAACTTGTATCACCACAAGATCTTGCTTCCTTTCTTCAACTGGCCAGATTCCATCATGGGTTCCAGAGTTATGGCCCCTTAAAGGTCCAAAATTGGCTATTTTGGCTTTTGCAGCAATGTAGAGACTTCATTTATGGTTTTATTTGATACAAACTTCCAAAATATCTTCAATAACAATAAATCTTGGATTCCATGACAAATCAGATCCAATCGTAGGTTCCAGAGTTATTTTATATCTGATTACCTCCCCTGATTGGAATCAAAATGGATTTATATCAGTAAGTACTTACAGTACTTATTTGAAATTTCATTATTGTTATTAGTTGGACTGAGACAATCAGGGTAGATAATATGGACTGATTTTATGTCTAATTACCTCCCTTTATTTCAAATTAAAATTGTTATATCTCCATAACTACTGAAGATACTGATCTGAAATTTCATTTATGTCAACAGATTTATTTGGCAGATCCTTCTTTTGTCCACTTACAATATTTTTTTTTTGATTACTTCCCTTTTACGTTACTATTACTAGCTTATTTATCCCCTCTGCCAAAGGCGAAGGGGATATTAGAAATGCTCTCCGTCCGTGCGTCCGTCTGTCCGTTCGTCCGTGCGTCCGCAATGATCTTTGTCCGGAGCATAACTCCAAAAGTACTGGAGGGATTTTCTTCTAACTTCATACACTGATAGAACACATTGCGAGGAAGTGCAGTGTGCAAGAACAATAACTCTACCTTGCCTATTTTTTGAGTTATTCCCCTTTATCATATTTTCTTAAAAAATTTTGTCCGGAGCATAACTCCAAAAGTACTGGAGGGATTTTCTTCAAACTTCATACACTGATAGAACACATTGGGAGGAAGTGCAGTGTGCAAGAACAATAACTCTTCCTTGCCTGTTTTTTGAGTTATTCCCCTTTATCAATTTTCTTAAAACATTTTGTCCGGAGCATAACCCCAAAAGTACTGGAGGGATTTTTTTCCCAAACTTCATACACTGATAGAACACATTGCGAGGAAGTGCGTGTGCAAGAACAATAACTCTACCTTGCCTATTTTTGAGTTATTCCCCTTTATCGTATTTTCTTAAAAAATTTTGTCCGGAGCATAACTCCAAAAGTACTGGAGGGATTTTCTTCAAACTTCATACACTGATAGAACACATTGGGAGGAAGTGCATTGTGCAAGAACAATAACTCTTCCTTGCCTGTTTTTTGAGTTATTCCCCTTTATCATATTTTCTTAAAACATTTTGTCCGGAGCATAACCCCAAAAGTACTGGAGGGATTTTCTTCAAACTTCATACACTGATAGAACACATTGCGAGGAAGTGCAATGTGCAAGAACAATAACTCTACCTTGCCTATTTTTTGAGTTATTCCCCTTTATCATATTTTCTTAAAAAAATTTGTCCGGAGCATATCTTCTTCATGCATGGAGGGATTTTGATATATCTTGGCACAAATGTTTACCACCACGAGGCGGAGTGTCATGCGCAAGAACCAGGTCCCTAGGTCTAAGGTCAAGGTCACACTTGGAGGTCAAAGGATACAAGAATAAAAACCTTGTCCGAAGCATTTCTTCTTCATGCATGGAGGGATTGTGATGTACCTTGGCACAATTATACACCATCATGAGACGAAGTGTCATGCGCAGTTCCCTTCTTTAGAGTTACTTCCCTTTGTTGTTACTTTAAATAGCTTTTAGTGTAACTTTTTCATTACTAGTCGTAGGAAAAAAACGAGACCACTTTTCTGTAGTACAACAAGCATGCTAAATCCAATTTTGAGGTGTATTTTGACCAATCTCTACCTGATAAAGATTTTTGTATGGACTTGCAATTTTTTTTTTTTTAAAGATTAACTTATTTAGTTGTTACTATAAATAACTTATATTGTAACATTTTTATAATTGACCCTAGGGAAAAAACAATACCACTTTTCTGTGGTACAACATACATGTTACTCTCCAATTTTAGGTGTATTTTATTATATATAAGGTATCTCTACCTGGTAAGGAGTTTTTTTGTGGACTTTAAAACTCAAAAGACTTACAATGATTACTAAACAACCACAAAATTAACATTCCATTTGCAAATACAGCTGCTAGAGTAAAGAAATTTGCTTTGACGGGCATATATTGTGACATTCTGGCACTCTTGTTCCCTGTTAGCTTTCCATTCCTTCTTTTTACATAGCTATACTGTTCATGAAAATTAATAAAATTTAGCAGTAAACCACCTCACTACTGACTTATTCTTTCTTCCACATCTTAAAACCCCTGATGCGGACCACAACTAAACGGTTCTTCAAAGCTTTCCCCAAAATTAATACTTTCAGACACTAACTTGCCAGGAACTTTAGCCTTCAATTATAATATGCCTGGAGACCAGTTTTCTGTGGTACAGCATGGATGGTACCTCCAATTTTTAGGTGTATTTTGACATATCTGTACCTTGTAAGAATTTTTTCTTCTTGTTTTTGGTTAAAGCAATGGTACTCAGGTGAGCGATATAGGGCCATCATGGCCCTCTTGTTTTTTTATTTGCTTACTGGCAGTGGTACAATATGCTGCACATCCTTTCAATGAGTGAAACATGACACAAATGTTCACCTCATCGAAACGATGAGCAGAGTGCATGTTTCGGATCTTTAAGGTCAAGGTCAAACTAATAGGGGTCAAAGGTCATATGACTTTGTTTTTTGTGTATATTGCTCTGCATTTGCGTTGCATTGCAGTGCTCTTGTTTTTATTTTGCAGATCCTTCTTTTGTACACTTACAATAATTTTTTTGAATTACTTCCCTTTTATGTTACTATAAATAGCTTATTTCGTAACTTTTTTTATTATTAGCCGTAGGGAAAAACCAAGACACTTTTCTGTGGTACAACATGGATGATACCCCCAATATTTAGGTGTATTTTGACATATCTGTACCGTTAATAAAATTTCAACTATATTTTCTCATAATTCTTTTGATTGATCTTGATTATGATTTTTTGACCTTCTTGTCCTTAAGTGCAATGATAACAGGTGAGTGATTTAGGGCCATTATGGCCCTTTTGTTTAGTTTATGAGTCAGGACTGTAAATGGCCTCTTCTAAAGAATAAAAAAAATAGCCTAGGTGTTAAAGAACACCTCCAATCCAATTTAGACATTGATTTTAGTCACTTCTTTACTGTATGAATTTACACACAATTGGCAGGATAATGATGCAATTATAAAACAAAAAAATGTGGTTCCTTCCTGGTTGTATATTATGATCCAACTGATAAATCTGTTTTCACTTCCGGATAAAGTATCATGTCGAAACTGATATTTTATTGATTTTGTGTTTCACAATGCTTTGTTTTTGTTGATAAAGATATAGGAAGGGCATAGTCAGAAAGGTTTTGCTCAAGAGCTATATAATTTTTAGCTCACCTGTCACGTAGTGACAGGGAGGGTGAGCTTTTGTGATCGCCCTTCGTCCGTTGTCCGTCCACAATTTCTTTTCTGCACGATAGTGGTTTCATTTATGATTTTATTTTAACCAACCTTGCACACAACTTGTATCACCATACGATCTTGGTTCCTTTCTTGAACTGGTCAGATCCCATTATAGGTTCCAGAGTTATGGCCCCTGAAAGGGCCAAAATTAGCTATTTTAACCTTGTCTGCACAATAGCAGCTTTATTTATGATTTGATTTTTACCAAACTTGCACGCAACTTGTATCACCATAAGATCTTGGTTCCTTTCTTGATTCCTTTATGGGTTCCAGAGTTATGGCCCCTAAAGTGGTCAAAATAAGCTATTTTGACCTTGTCTGCACAATAGCAGCTTCATTTATGATTTGATTTTAACCAAACTTGCACAAAACTTGTGTCACCATAAGATCTTGGTTCCTTTCTTGAACCGGCCAGATCCCATAATGGGTTCCAGAGTTATGGGCCCTGATAGGGCCGGAATTAGCTATTTTGACCTTGTCTGCACAATAGCAGCTTCATTTATGATTTGAATTTAATCAAACTTGCACAAAACTTGTGTCACCAAAAGATCTTGGTTCCATTCTTGAACCGGCCAGATCAATATGGTTCCAGAGTTATGGCCCCTGAAAGGGCCAAAATTGGCTATTTTGATCTTGTCTGCACAATTGCAGCTTCATTTATGATTTGATTTTAACCAAACTTGCACACAACTTGTATCACCATAAGATCTCGATTCTTTTTTATACGCCAGCAGGGACGTATTATGTTATCGCCTCAGTGTCCGTTTGTCTGTCTGTCGGTTAGCAATTTCCCTTCCGCTCTGTAACTCTTGAACCCCTTGATGGATTTCAGAGAAACCTGACACAAATGTTCACTCATTGAAAGGATGTGCAGAGCGCATGTTTCGAATGGCTAAATTCAATGTCAAGGTCACACTTAGGGGTCAAAGGTGATATGACTTTGTTTTATGTGAATATTGCTCTGCATTTGTGTTGCATTGCAGTGCTCTTGTTTTTATTTGGCAGATCCTTCTTTTGTTTGCTTACAATATTTTTTTTATTACTTCCCTTTTATGTTACTATAAATAGCTTATTTAGTAACTTTTTTATTACTGGCCGTAGGGAAAAACTGAGACCACTTTTCTGTGGTACAATATGGATGGTGCCTCCAATTTTTAGGTGTATTTTGACATATCTGTACCTTGTAAGAATTTTTTCTTTTTGTTTTTGGTTAAAGCAATGGTACTCATGTGAGCGATATAGGGCCATCATGGCCCTCTTGTTTTTTTATTTGCTTACTGGCAGTGGGTGCTTTAATGTAAATCACAAACTCAGTTGAATTCATTCAGGAAATTTAGCAGAGTTTTTAGCCCCTTGAACAGAATTATTTTGCCTAGATTTTCATCATTCTAGATTTTCATCTTACATGGAGGTTTATGCCTATTTAGGCATATTTTTTTTTTATTCTAAACCTCTGGTTACTTTCAGGCTTATTTCTTGCAGACGGGTTCTATTACAATGTATTTGTTATGAACTAGTGCCATGGTTCAGATTTACAACAATCCTTTGCTTGGTTTTAAAATCCACATTATTTAATGATAAAGACTTCAACCTATATCATATAACATGCTGTTTGATCCCCTGACACAGAATATATATTTTCAACAATTTACCATAAGACTTTGTGTCTGAAGTCTTTTATGCTCCACCTCTGTGTCGTGTGGAGAAGTTCTCAGTGGCTTACTGAAAACAAGCCAACACTGCCATTGCAGTGGTTTTGTTGTATTACTACAGTAATTTGGAACAGCTGTAAACCTAAAGCTACAAACACCCATTTAATCAAATGATATATACACCATAAGATGTATTGAAGATTTATTATGATTATGGACACTTGAAATTGCTGACCTTGATCCCTTTGATGCAATATTTATGAATTTGTTCTTTGTTTACAGGAAAATCCCATTCAAGTAGCCTGTGAATTTAATCAAGTCAGTGTGCTTGATTTTCTGTTTGAGAGAGGTGTGCCCATTCTGCCTGGAACTATGAAGGCATGGGAGGAAGAATCACCCATCTATATAGCATCAAAGTGTGGACATTACGATGTTATTCATAAATTAATTGAGAAGGAGCCTAGTAAGTTGTCTCCCTTTCTTTAGCTCAAAGTAAAAACTCATAGGCAGTAGCATCAGCTTGTATGTCGTTAAGAAGGGTTTACCTGTTGAAACAATATCCTTGCAGTGACACAAAAGGTCCAATGTTTATAATTTCGGCCAAAGGAGTTCCATTGTGTTGAAAAAAACTTTACTTGAGACCCATGCTGAGCTTACTGTATTCTTATTGTTGTAACCTTTACCTTTAGATGGTTAGAGAACTTTTATCTTGTTTGAAATAGTTACAGAATGATTTTTTTGCAGTCAGAAAATTACAGAACCCACTTAAGTGCAAAAAAGGGTTTTCAGATTTGACAATTTGATAGGAACACATTTTGATAACACTAGAAATCCACTACAGCTCTCAAGGCCAAGGAAAACCCCTACTTTTTAGCTCATCTGATTTTTGAAAAATCTATGAGGTATTATTGGCGCCGGCATTGGTTAAAATTTTTGTTTAGGTCCACCTTTTCTCAAACATTGTTAGAGCTACAGCTTTGAAACTTTGCACACTTGTTTATCATCATTAGGGGACTATGTAGGCCAAGAACCATAACTATGATATGCATTTTGTAAGAATTATGACTTTTTTTATACTAAGAAAATTTGAGTTTCATGATTAAATTTTTTGTTTAGGTCCAGCTTTTCTCAAAAACTATAAAAGCTACAAAAACTGAAACTCTGCACAACTGTTTCTCATCATTAATGTTGTGGGGGGCGTTGGGGTGGTGGGTGCGGGGAATGTAGTAGGCCAAAACCCATAACTCCAATATTCATTTTGTCAGAAATATGGCCCATTTTGTACTTAGAAACTTGAATTTATTGGTTAATTTGTTTTAGGTCACCTTTTCTCAAAAACTATAAGTGCTACAGCCTTGAAACTTTGCACACTCGTTTATCATCATTGGGGTTTGGGAGGGGAGGGGTGGGGGGGAGGGGGGTGCGTGGAGTTCTATGTAGGTCAAGAACCATAACTCCTGCCTGCATTTTGTCAGAACTGTAGAATTATGGTCCTTTTTAGCTCACCTGTCACAAAGTGACAAGGTGAGCTTTTGTGATCACGCGGTGTCCATCGTCAGTCCGTGCGTGCGTCTGTCCGTCCGTAAACTTTTGCTTGTGACCACTCTAGAGGTCACATTTTTCATGGGATCTTTATGAAAGTTGGTCAGAATGTTTATCTTGATGATATCTAGGTCAAGATCGAAACTGGGTCACATGCCGTCAAAAACTAGGTCAGTAGGTCTAAAAATAGAAAAACCTTGTGACCTCTCTAGAGGCCATATATTTCACAAGATCTTCATGAAAATTGGTCAGAATGTTCATCTTGATGATATCTAGGTCAGGTTCGAAACTGGGTCAGGTGCCCACAAAAACTAGGTCAGTAGGTCTAAAAATAGAAAAACCTTGTGACCTCTCTAGAGGCCATATATTTCACAAGATCTTCATGAAAATTGGCCAGAACATTCAACTTGATGATATCTAGGTCAAGTTCGAAACTGGGTTACATGCCATGAAAAACTAGGTCATTAGGTCAAATAATAGAAAAACCTTGTGACCTCTCTCAAGGCCATATTTTTCATAGGATCTGTATGAAAGTTGGTCGGAATGTTCACCTTGATGATATCTAGATTAAGTTCGAAACTGGGTCACATGCGGTCAAAAACTAGGTCTGTAGGTCTAAAAATAGAAAAACCTTGTGACCTCTCTAGAGGCCATATATTTCATGAGATCTTCATGAAAATTGGTCAGAATGTTCAAATAATAGAAAAACCTTGTGACCTCTATAGAGGCCATAATTTTCATGGGATCTGTATGAAAATTGGTCTGAATGTTCATCTTGATGATATCTAGGGCAAGTTCGAAACAGGGTCATGTGCAGTCAAAAACTAGGTCAGTAGGTCTAAAAATAGAAAAACCTTGTGACCTCTCTAGAGGCCATACTTGTGAATGGATCTCCATAAAAATTGGTCAGAATGTTCACCTTGATGATATCTAGGTCAAGTTCTAAACCTCTCATTTGAAGCCTCAAAGCCAATGGAAAACATTAGTTTTGAAGAGTGCAATGTATACAGGGATTGGTTTCCAGAAACTTTCTCCAAACAAAGAAAAGTCAAGGTTTCTGGTTCTGGCTGAGAGAGATTTCACATGTTCAATCTTTTTCCCCACACATTTTCCGTGTGCCAACAAGAAGATCTTTTATTTAAACTTACCCTTCTTATGCTTTTTTCTATGAAACAATATCTGTGCTGGAGTTTGGACCAAATTCAAAATCAATTTTCAAGCAATATTGGTTTTGATAAGGGTAGGGGTTTTGAGTTCATCGTTATGAATTATTTTCTTTGTTGAATGACAAGGATCAGCTGATAGCTTATATTTTGTATTATGTCAACATGTTTTTCTTCTTAAGATTTGATCAAAGATGACCAAGTACGGAACTGTTTACTGTATGCAGCATGTTTAGGAGGAAACATAGATGTTGTGAAGATGTGGTTGTCACCTAGCATAGACATAAATCATCCCCTGCAACTTGTGAAGAGACTCACAGATTGTGAAAAACTTACACCACTATTTGCTGCCTGTGCTGGTATGTACAATTTTCTCTTTAAGTGAAAATTGACACTAGAGACAGTTGAGATCCTAAAAAAGTGTAAAAAATGCTGTTTGTATCCACCATTTCCATAACAAAGTTTTTCTTTGACTTCTCTTTTAATATAAGACATTACCAATAGCAATGCTGCATTATGTAGTATTTTATAGAAATCTGAGTATGTGAACTTTCTAAATTTTCAGAATATTTCTGTCCCTTTTTATTAATTTATTGGAAATAAGGAATATCTTAGTTAGCATAAAAGGAACATTTCCATGTTAACATTTTGTATAATTTTAGAAAATATTCTTTTTATATATTCATTTTGCCTGATTTTTACACTGGGAAACACACATTCTGGGCCACATAAAACCACTTCTAGGGACCTTTAGAATGTTGTTTAGTCTATGTCTAGATCATGCAAAATAAAGTGGCAAATCATGGAAACTGTTTCAAATAGGTGGATCAAACATTAATATTGTAGTATGCACTACCAGATAAAAAACTGTCTGCTTTTTGAGTTACCATTAGCATTTATTGTCCAGCAGCATCTGACATTGTTTCTCAACAACAAACAGTTGAAACTTGATGAGTGCACAATTCACACATGTTTGCAAATATCTAAACTTCCAGTGACTTTTTTTAACCATATGATTAAATCTGTTTGAAGCGATTAAAGATATCTGCTTGTTTTCAAAAATCGGCTGCTTGAGCTATAGATACATAGGTAAACCTTTGAAAACGCTTGACATGTTTTCATTGAAAAATTGATAAAGAATATGCATAATTTACAGTGGCTGGAAGAGCAGTATTACTTTAGTACATTAGAAACTCATATTTACAGAATCCGTTCTTTAGTAGAACTTTTAAAATCATTCAAAAGGAGAGCTTTTTGGAACAGACTAAAATACAGAGTAGTTAGCAGCTTGCTGTTTGGAGGATATACTAAAGCAAATGACTGATTAACTTAATATCGTGAACCAAGTTATCTGTCATTATGGTCCTCAGCCATTTTCCTGTATATATGTTTTATGTTTTGATTATGCAAAACCCTGGATTTTTATGTACTTCAGCATTTTGCTCATACCACAGGTATGACATAGAGTGATCAGTGTTTTGCTATGATATTTTGTCCATTGAACAGGTGGACACAAACATGTGATAAAGTTTTTACAGAGTAACTGTGAGGATCTGCAGTTCTCTACAGCGGTTTGTCAGGCACACCCTGGCATTATTGGAGAATACCTTCAAAAGTATTTTGAGGTGGAGCCTTCAGACAATGAAGATGATTTCATTGAGGTATTTTTATGCCTTACCCCTGAATGGGGCAACATACAATATTGACCATTTGTCTGTCCGTCAGCCCTATTGTTTTCCAATTGATAACCACAGAAGATTTCCTTGCAAATGCCTCAAACTTGATAGGCAGTTAGGTCGTGACTGGCAGGCAACCTCTATTGCTTTTGAGTTTAGTAGGTCAAAGGTTAATAAAGTTGTGTCATAAAGTTGAAAATCATATTTTGATTGAAAAGTGCTTGAAAAGAATGCTTTAGCCTAGTAATCAAACTTCATATGATAATTGCCTGTGGTATATGACCTTTATTGTTCTGGCATCAGAAAGTCAAAAGTCAAGGACACTGTGCCTTTGAGCTGAAATCAGTTTCTGCTGGATAACTGAATGATGATTGGCCAGAAGTTGTCAAACATCTTAGAATGATTGCCTGTGATCAGTAGATGACCCTACTACTTTTGGGGGTCAGTACATGTATGTCAAAAGTCAAAGGTCACAGTGACAATGATACTGAAAACAGTTTCTACTTAATATCTACAATAAGTCTTGGCCTTCAGCCTTCAAATACATAAGATTATTGCTTGTTCTCAGTAGATGACACTTGTTCTTTATGGTGATCAGTAGGTCATCGGATGATTGCCTGTGGTCAGCAGATGACCTCTATTGTGGTTAGTAGGACAAAGGTCAGGGCCACAGTGATATTGATATTGAAAATGGTTTACGCTCAATAACTAAAGAACAATTTAGACTATAGTGATATAAGATTTCATTTAATGATTGCCTGTGATAAGGTCACCTCTACTGATATAGGCTCAGTAGGTCATAGGTTTAGGTAACAGTATCATCACAACTGAAAATGGTTTCAGCTCAGTAACTAAAGAGTGCTATGGCATACAGTCTGCAAACTCTATAGGATGATTTCCTGTGGTCAGTAGGTCAATAGACCATTACTGTTTTGAGTGGTCACCAAGTCAAAGGGCAAGGTCATAGTGAGACTGAAAAAAGGAAGGCTGTAGGTGGCATATGTGTTTTACAAACGCATCTGGCTTGTATTGAATTCCTTTTATTAAAGATTGATCTATATTTTAAACTGAAAAAAATACTATGTATTTATTTGCTTTTAAGTAGGGGTATAACAGTGCATAGAAAAAATGAAATTGATGAGATTTTTGTAGAGTACATATTTAATGTGTAGATTTAAAGGTTTTTCTTGTAAGCAAAAAAACAAACAACATAAATCAGTATTGTTGAATTGAGTATTTTACATGTAATGATATAAAATACAGTTAGAAGACCTCGAATTTGTCGAACATTTTTTTTATTTCTAAAATAGCAGGTAGGTTTATTATTTAGAAGTGTCTTTATCAATAAGATTTTATTAACGAAACTCAAAAATGTCTTTTCTTCACCACAAAGAATTAACAAAAGGCTTTAATAGCATTTACCATTGACAATTAAAATGATATCAGAGACATATTCTATAGCATCTTGTTTGATTTTACAAAAATAATGCACACACTTTTATTTCTAGTTATGTACTGGACATTTACAACGGAAGAACCTTCACATGCTTCACCCTGATTGGTTCACACAACATCCTTACTTTATGACATTATCGGAGCTTGATATTAGCAACAACAGATTAACAGAGTTACCTGATTGTCTCCCTTGGAAGTTCCAGAACCTAAGATGCCTGAATGCTTCTAGAAACTTTATCAAATGTCTAAGTTACTGTGAAGAGGCGGGTAGTGAGGAAGACTCAATCTGTCCAAGGTATGAATTAGATCATTGGTTGTTAAGATACTAATTTATTTTTAAGTCAGTTGTTAAACTAGTATTGAAACTTATATTTATCACTCTCGACACCTCCTTATGTGATCTGTTGCCATGAGGGTAATTGAGAAGAGAAGCCACTTTTCCTTTTACTGGGGAGTGCCAAGCAAGGAGCTGTAGGTGCTTCTTTTCACTTCTTCGATACAATGCAGCCTGAGATCAAACCATCAACCCACGTTCTGCAGTCGAAGTGTATGGTCTACCACTATATTATCAAGCTGGTTAGATTATAAGATTATAATAGAGTCATTTAAAATTTCTGCTTAGTTGAATAAGAAGTATATTATGGCCTTAGACCCATAGAACATTATTCTGAGAGCAATTAGTTAATGGTGGAGAACTTCCAATTATTGATGTTTTTTATTAATGATACTAAGTTTTTGTTATCAGTGAACATCCAAAAACTGACTGAATTTTATCATCTTTTCCCAAAAAATATTGGATGGTGGAGAACATCCAATGATTAAATAAATAATGATACAGTCAAACTTGTCATATGTGACTTTCCATTTGAACATCAAAAAAAAAGGTCACATATGACAGGGAGTCTTTTAATCAGATTCACTAAATAGCAAGGTCAATTGTTTAATATAACTTCATGTATGACATTTTGTGGATTCTGTTATCTTTTATATATGTTTAAGACATAAGATACTATGTTGTCAAATAATTTATTCTAAATTTAGAATATTATGTTTAAAGAATAAATACAATAAAAATATGTTGTGTTTGTATTGAATGACTGTACAAGTAATGTATAAAAATCGTGATTAAAACTATGAATACATTGCGCAGTTGAGTAACCTGGAACATCCACATCATCAGTAAGAAAAAACAAGTCTCTCAGTATCTAACTTTCATTCAGTTCATTGTCTACAGAAGAAGTCAAATATTTTTGTTTGTTTTTTGGCATTGCAATATTACGTATTTTTTTGATTATCAGTTGTGGGCACATCACCGCAAGTAACTATTGGGGTGTCATAAAATATTTGAAAGCCGTGGTCCTTTGTGATTAAAACGTTATATAAGGCCATAAATTACAAGCCATCGTATACACAAATTGTTGTTTAGGGGAAATTCGCATAAATCATGTGTGACCTTCATGACCATGCACATTTAAAAATATTTAGGTGTTTAATGGATGTTATTTTTAGAACGAGGGAAGTCCAGTGCACTGGCCAGGTGCAAGTAGTAATTTTCCTTGACGTAGCTTCGTGCGTAGAAAGGAAAAATCCCGAGTGATTTTGGTTGCAAATTACTCGATAAATTGTAATAGTAACCACATGATGTTTTACGCAAATATTGATGACGAAATCCCATACTTTGCATTTGTAAACATCCGGAATTCGTTTCTTTAGGAAAAGAATAAAGATAAAGAGATAGATCATGAGACATGTGGTTATGTGTTTTTGTTTTAATGGCTGATTTTTTCCCAAAAATATAGGATGGTGGAGAACATCCGATAAATAATGTTGATACTATATTTTTGTTATCAGTAAGCATTCAAAAACTGACTGATTTTTATCATCTTTCTCTAAAATTATAGGAAGAAATACACAATTTTTTAAGAAGAAAAGTCAGGAAGATTATGATTCATGAAATTTGTTCATATTTGCTACATGTCTTCCCTTAGTCACATTGCAACTTTTTGTTCTAGATTAAGATTAATTCATTTCACTTTAAAACATATTTTGACATTTCTGTTAATTGAATGACCCTCTTCATAAATTTAATTTCCTTGTTCCTTTATGTGTGTATTTTTAGCCTTGAAGAGGTCAACATTTCCTACAATAACTTGGAGTCAGTGTGCCGAGAACTATTTGAGATTCAAACGTTACAGCATCTGAATCTGTCACACAACAAACTTGTGTATCTCAGCAAGTCTTTGCTTCATCAAGGTGCAGCTCTGACAGATAGTAATACGATACTGAAGCGGCACTGTAAGTTTGAACATTCAGCAAATATGCAAGCCAGTTGGGTTCAAATTAAGGAAACAGTCAGCCTTCTAGGATATTTGCTGAGGAAGTAGAAGATTGACTTTTGTCTGATTGTTTCATTATCTAATAACTTTATAATTATGTCATCAAAGCTAGGGTACTCAGATGAAGCATTTGTTCTGTGTAGTGATACAAACATTTCTTTAATTATTGATTTTTTTCTCTGCCTGGATGTAGCAGAAAGGAAAGGTCCATTTACACAAATGCTAGATCTTAAATTTTTAAAAGAGGTTTTAATTCTGTTTTTAGCATCCATGCAAGAGAGACATTGGTTGTGTTTGGATCTCAGGAAGTTGGATGTTTCCCACAATGCACTAGTCATGTTGCCAACGGAGATACAGGCTTGTAGAGAACTTATCCATATTGATGTCAATAACAACAGATTGACAACATTCCCACAACCATGGAGTTGTCCACTGGTACTTTAAATGATAAAATCTATTTGAAATACAGAGTGTGACAAAATCATTCAAAACGTGCTTCATAAAGCACAAAGAGTTGAGGATATATGCAAAACATCATCATTTTTTAAGCAACAGAATGTGCTCTGAAATTGTTTAAGTTTTTGGGCATACCGTTTCAGCAAAAAAAACAGCTATTTTGGGGACATGAACGCCTTTGACTCAAATTTTGTAGGTAGAATATGCAAGAAGTTTGTGTGGATTGTATTATTCTTGATTGACACAAGCATGGAGTGATGCTGGAAAATAAGTCAATCCCTAATGATTGTGCCCAGTATTACATCTCTGAGAAAAATGTGGATGATTTTTATGACATTATGTTAAGTAATTCTCTTAATTAATTTGTAAATCTCTTACTTTTATAAAATGTTTAATATGCATAAAATGTAAGAATATGCAAAAAGAATACAGATAATTTTAAATAAAATGATACACATCTATATTTATGTCAACAGGAGATTTTGGATCTGAGCCACAACCAACTGGAAAGATTCCCTGTGAACACTGAGCAATACTGGAGTGGCAGTTTACGTTACCTCAACATCAGTCATAATTATCTTGATGAGATCAACGAGGGAATTGTGAGACTTAGTAAGTCCCTGTTCTCTTAACATTTAACATTTCATCTCTAAGTTTATATCCACCAGTGTCTGTATGTTCTATTTTTATGCCCCCGAAGGGAGGCATATAGTTTTTGAGCTATCTGTCCGTCTGTCGGTCTGTCAGTCTGTCGGTCTGTCAGTCTGTCCGCAATTTTCGTGTCCGGTCCATATCTTTGTCATCAATGGATGGATTTTCAAATAACTTGGCATGAATGTGTACCACAGTAAAGCAACATGTCGCGCGCAAGACCCAGGTCCGTAGCTCAAAGGTCAAGGTCACACTTAGACATTAAAGGATAGTGCATTGATGGGCGTGTCCGGTCCATATCTTTGTCATCGATGGATGGATTTTCAAATAACTTGGCATGAATGTGTACCACAGTAAGATGACGTGTCGCGCGCAAGACCCAGGTCCGTAGCTCAAAGGTCAAGGTCACACTTAGACATTAAAGGATAGTGCATTGATGGGCGTGTCCGGTCCATATCTTTGTCATCGGTGGATGGATTTTCAAATAACTTGGCATGAATGTGTATCACAGTAAGACGACGTGTCGCGCGCAAGACCCAGGTCCGTAGCTCAAAGGTCAAGGTCACACTTAGACGTTAAAGGATAGTGCATTGATGGGCGTGTCCGGTCCATATCTTTGTCATCAATGGATGGATTTTCAAATAACTTGGCATGAATGTGTATCACAGTAAGACGACGTGTCGCGCGCAAGACCCAGGTCCGTAGCTCAAAGGTCAAGGTCACACTTAGACGTTAAAGGATAATGCATTGATGGGCGTGTCCGGTCCATATCTTTGTCATCCATGGATGGATTTTCAAATAACTTGGCATGAATGTGTACCACCGTAAGACGACGTGTCGCGCGCAAGACCCAGGTCCGTAGGTCAAAGGTCCTAAACTCTAACATCGGCCATAACTATTCATTCAAAGTGCCATCGGGGGCATGTGTCATCCTATGGAGACAGCTCTTGTTCTATTCTCTAGTGCAGCATGTATTTTTGATTGACTAAAGATGTTACATCTAAGGTCCTTTGTCTTCCACTTCTTAACTGTGTTGGGAGATCGTCAGTTGTGTTAAAATAATATTTTATGGAATTGAGGAAAAATTGGTTGGTTACCTGAAATAATTTATCGAGAATGGTGAAAAATTGAAGCATTAAGGGTCCTGTTTTGACCACTTTCTAGAAAATAAGCACTCGTTTGAGCTGCAATTTAAACTTGAAACTGGCTCAAACTACAGTAACATGACAAATTTAAGTTCACAAAAGAGTTTTCAACATGGACTTACATGCATATTTCATATTTTTATAAACTTTGGAGCAATTTTTATATTTCACTATAATTATTCATAAAAATATTTTTTCAGAAAGATGGTTAGTCTTTTCATTTCAGTTATACTAAATTCTTATCAAAATAACATACCTTTGTGTGTTTGTCAAGAAAAAGAAACAAATCTTGAAATTTCTGAAATTGCAGTGACGTTAGTGATAAACTGATGGAAAAATTGATAAAAAATAAATGAATTTTTAAGTTCAAAGCACTTAAACATGAAGAAGTATAATATTTAAGTTGATGTTATTCTGTAGCACCGTGCTTAGGTATGTATAGTATATAATGTCGTATTACAATGCTCTGACGGAGGACAGTTTTGGAAAGACATGTAGGTCCAAGGGAAAAAATGTTTTCTGAACTTAAATTTGGCGTGCAACTGAAACAACGTCTTGAATTTTGAACGTACACATCACACACTATACACCCACTTAATGCTGCTAATTATCAAAAAATGTATGTTTGCTGTTTCAGCTTTCAGTTCACTACTTATTATGTATGTTTAGAGTTATTAGTGGGGGGAGACATATTGTTTTTGCCCTGTCTGTCCATCCGTCCGTCCGTCACACTTCATTTCCGATCAATAACTGGAGAACCATTTGACCTAGAACCTTCAAACTTCATATGGTGGTAGGGCTTATGGAGTAGACGACCCCAATTTTTTAGGGTCACTCCATTAAAGGTCAAGGTCACAGGGGCCTGAACATGGAAAACCGTTTCCGATCAATAACTTGAGAACCACTTGACCCAGAATGTTGAAACTTCATAGGATGATTGGTCATACAAAGTAGATAACCCCTATTGATTTTGGGGTCAGTCTAATAAAGGTCAAGGTCACAGGGGCTTGAACATGGAAAACCATTTTCAATTTATAACTTGAGAAGCACTTGACCAAGAATGTTGAAACTTCATAGGATGATTGGACATGCAGAGTAGATGAACCCTATTGATTTTGGGGTCACTCTATTAAAGGTCACAGGGGCCTGAACATGGAAAACCATTTCCAGTCAGTATTTTGAGAACCACTTGATGCCGAATGTTGAAAATGCATAGAGTGATAGGACTTACAGAGTAGATGACCCCTGTAGTTTTTGTTGGGTCACTCTATTAAAGGTCAAGGTCACAGCAGACAGAACATGGAAATCCGTTTCCAGTCAAAACCTTGAAAACCATTTGACCTAGAACCTTCAAATGTCATAGGGTGATAGGACTTACAGAGTAAGTTTTTGAGGTCACACCATCAAAGGTCAAGGTCACAGGGGGCTGAATATAGAAAACTCTTTTCAATCAATAACTTGAGAACTACTTGACCCAGAATGTTGAAACTTAATAGGATGATTGGACATGCAGAGTAGATGACCCCTACTGATTTTGGGACCACTCTATCAAAGGTCAAGATCACAGGGGCCTGAACATTGAAAACCATTTCCAATTTCATAACTTGAGAGCCACTTGGCCCAGAATGTTGAAACTTAGTGGGATGACTGAACAAGCCAATATTATGATCCCAATTGCAGCTGACCAGTGTCTCTTAGACTTTTGCTCCTGTTCCCTATTGACTTCTTGCCTATACGACTGTGTATTGGGGGAGAAATGCGCTTTTCTGCAAAAGCATCTTCTAGTTTCCTCCTGTCATTTGCCTCAGTCAGAATTTAATCAGTTGTTTATATGTCATAAATTTCAGATATATTGACCGATTTGATTGCCTCTAACAACAAGATAGAGAGATTGCCAAGCCCTGAGATCTGGGAATGTGGACATCTACATAACATCAGCCTCAAACACAACAAACTGGGCATTCCTATAGAACCACCAAAAAAGTATATTATTAGTTTAATTTTTCTGTTTTACCATGTCAGTTTGTATATCGCTTGACTGTTTGATTTCTGATCAAGAACTGGAAAAGGTTTGGACATGCAACTATCAAACATTTTCCAAAGGATGATTGCCTGTGTATTTGTTCAGTGAACACTATTTTGAGAGTCAGTAGGTCAAATATTAGTGCTAGTCAATAATACAGTTATCGAGCATTGAACAAATTCTGTTAGTCAGGATGAACCTGTTGCTTTTGTGGTCAGTACATCACAGATACAATTCACAGTGACCTCAAAAACTTTGACCTGAAGAGGAAAGTGATTTAACTAGGGAATGCTTGGAGCTTGAGCTTTAAAACTTAATAGGGCAATGTCTTGTGGTCACTTGATGGCAGTTAAAATGTCAAAGGTCACAGTGAACTGTTCTATTAGTAACTGGAGAACTCATGGGCTTACAACTTTCAAAATTTAATTGATTGATTATGTGTGGTTGACTTATGTTTCAACTTGACAAATTCATTTACATTTTTATACGCTCGTTTGAAAAACGGGACATATTATGGGAACACCCGTGGGGGGCGGGCGGAGTCCACAGACTTTCCGGAGCATATCTTCTTCATGCATGGAGGGATTTTGATGAAACTTGGCACAGTTGTTCACCATCATGAGACGGAGTGTCTTGCGCAAGAACCAGGTCCCTAGGTCTAAGGTCAAGGTCACACTTAGAGATCAAAGGTCAAATTCAAGAATGACTTTGTCCGGAACATATCTTCTTTATGCATGGAGGGATTTTGATGAAACTTGCCACAGTTGTTCACCATCATGAGACGGAGTGTCAGGCGCAAGAACCAGGTCCCTAGGTCTAAGGTCAAGGTCACACTTAGAGATCAAAGGTCAAATTCAAGAATGACTTTGTCCGGAGCATATCTTCTTCATGCATGGAGGGATTTTGATGAAACTTGCCACAGTTGTTCACCATCATGAGACGGAGTGTCAGGCGCAAGAACCAGGTCCCTAGGTCTAAGGTCAAGGTCACACTTAGAGATCAAAGGTCAAATTCAAGAATGACTTTGTCCGGAGCATATCTTCTTCATGCATGGAGGGATTTTGATGTAACTTGGCACAATAGTTCACCATCATGAGACGGAGTGTCATGCGCAAGAACCAGGTCCCTAGGTATAAGGTCAAGGTCACACTTAGAGGTGAAAGGATACAAGAATGAAAACTGTCCAGAGCATTTCTTCTTCATGCATGGAGGGATTTTGATATAACTTGGCACAAATGTTCACCACCACGAGATGGAATGTCTTGCGCAAGAACCAGGTCCCTAGGTCTAAGGTCAAGGTCACACTTAGAGGCCAAAGGTCAGATACAAGAATGACTTTGTCCGAAGCATTTCTTCTTCATACATGGAGGGATTTTGATGTAACTTGGCACAATTGTACACCATCATGAGACAAAGTGTCATGCGCAGGTCCCTTCTTTAGAATTCTTCCCTTTGTTGTTACTATAAATAGCTTATATTGCAACTTTTTCATTACTAGTCGTAGGGAAAAATGGAGACCACTTTTCTGTAGTACAACATGCATATTACATCCAATGTTGAGGTGTATCTTGACCTATCTCTACAGGGTAAGGATTTTTGTGTGGACTTGCAATTTTTTTTGGATTTTTTTTTTTTTTTTTTTTTTTTTTTTTTTTAAAGATTAACTTCCCTTAGTTGTTACTATAAATAACCTATACTGTAACTTTTTTATAATTGATCTTAGGAAAAAACCAAGATCATTTTTCTGTGGTACAACATAGATGTTACTTTCAAATTTTAGGTGTATTTTAAGGTATCTCTACTTGGTAAGGAGCTTTTTTGTGGACATAGAAACACAAAAGAGTTACAATAATTACTAAACAACCACAAAGTTAAGATTCCATTTGCAAACACAGCTGCTATTTGCTAATTTGCTGCGACGGGCGTATATTGTGACATTCTTGCACTCTTGTTAAAATTTATCATTTGGCTGTTTGTGTTATATGCAGAAGTTTCAGAGACTCTCGGAGAACAGATTAATTCATGTACATTTTGCAAATCATAGAACATTTTAGTAAAGAAACTATAATTACATATCTAAAACACATTTGTACATTGGTTTTATACACAAATAATGTAATGAATAAATACGTTTTATTTCAGACCCATACTGCGATTTGGTAAACCTCGTACGAGCAGTTCAGAAGATACGAGAATGCTTCATTTCCCACAATCCCTTGCTTACTGTCTGAAGGAACTGCGTCTGGCAGACAATAATTTAGACTGTGTGCCACAGTCAGTGTGTGAATTAATCAGTCTGGAGATCCTAGATCTATCAGAGTAAGTTGAAAACTATAGTCACTGTGTAAATATTTGCTTATTTATGATTTATGTATTGTGGAACCTGTGTTAAGCATTCAGCCAAGGGTGCAGCACAGTCTGGTCACATTAGACAGGCAGCTGCTTAAGACAAGTTGAAATTAGAAAGTTAACTTGGGGAGTTAGCTGTCCGGCTGCTTAAAGAAAGTGGCTGCTATAGGTGGTCACTAAAGCAGGTTCATATGTTAAAAAACCAACACCACTGTGATGGGAGACTGTTGATTTACTCCTGTCTGTGTGTCTGTCTATCACAAATCTTATCCATGCTCCAAGTCGAACATTTCTCATCCGATCTTCACCAAACTTGTACAAAATGTGTTTGCCAATAAGTCCTTGCCCAAGTTTGTTAACTAGCCAAATCGTCCGAGGCACTTCGCAATTATGGCCCTTGAATTACCAAAAATACTGATACCAGTGATAGAAGTGTTGGTGCATGGTTGACTCAGATACATAATGGAGAAGAAATGCCAATCTAGATGATTAGGCAGTTGTGGGAGACATGCGCTTTTCTCAAAAGCAGCTCTAGTATTTACAACATATTAGTAAAAATTAGAGAATAATGGTAAAAGATCAAGAATGTTGGTAAAAGTTGTAGAATTCTGGTTAAAGTAATGTAATACTGGTAAAAGTTACAGAATACTTGACATAGAATTTTGAATAGAGAATACTGGTTAAAGTAATATAATACTGGTATTAAATGAAGTTATAGAGTAGTTTACCAAGATTTAGAATACTCAGCAGGGTTGCCACTTACTTTGAAAAGTCAGGTAAATAAGATTTTTTTTCAAGGTCAGTGAATTGTCAGGGAAATCTTTGATAATGGTCAGTGAAAAATGAAATTTTAGAAAAGTCAGGGAAAAGTCAGGAAAAAATGAAATTATGGGTCGATGTTTAAAATGTTCAGTGGCTTTGACAGTCTTCAAGCAGTATTTATAAGTATTTCCAATCACATTTTGGTGTAATTGTGTATTAACATAATTTAAGTGTGTTTGAATCAATTTTATTTTTATGTTAACTTGGGAATTTTGAAGACTGAAAGGCTTTGCAACGCAAAATGAATATAAAAGGGTGGATTGGATGGCTGTAGGGGAGTAGGAGGCCAAAACAATATGTTGGTATTGGTCATAGAAGAGTATGGTTTAGTCAGGGAAAATTCATGGAAAAGTCGGGGAATTTTATTTTCTCAACTAAATGGCAACCCTGATACTCGTAAAATTAAGTTTAAAGCCATGCACTGCTGTTGTGAATTACTTATATGGCAATGTAAAGTGTTGTTGTATTTTTCAGTAATCCATTGATAAAGGTCCTTCCTAGAGAACTTGGCAAGTTGAAGAACTGTGGCATGCTCAAACTGAAGGGGGTTACACCCACAAATGTCAGCTTACCTGGTATAGCATGTCTCCCTTTATCAATGCCTCTAACAGATTACATAAAAATGGCATTTATGCAGTCAAATGTATTTGAAATGATGTTGTTTAAGTACATAAACTAGCACATTAAAATCTTTATGAATGGATTTGACTTAGTACTGTAGAATCACCTGCATTTGTCAGACATGATTTTTTTCTGCTTTAAAGCGGAAATCCGCTTCTCACTCCCTCAAAGACCGATTTTTTATGGTCATTTCCGATTTTTTATGATCACTGAAAAATCCGATTTTTTCGAATCCGTTTCAGTAACTTTCACCACATTTCGGCATTTAGAATCGCACAGCTTCCGCTTCTAAACTCAGCAGCCCTTTTTTACGCCGATTTTGGGGCCGAAATTCGGCCCCATTCCCAAGGCATAATAATATACTTTTATCACCAACTACACTAAAAACTTCCCCAATTGCAACACCAATTGCAAGTCGTTTTTATCAGCGAAAATTTCCACCGCCCATGGATTAATAGATCTGAATGTATATGCGTTCTAAAACACTGCAATCGGAACATCTCAGATATTACCGTTAGCGTCGGTCATCGGGAATTTTCCTTTCCAAAGAAAAGCCTTTCTATTCCGGAATTATCTACAACAATCCGATTTGCGTATAAATTTATCTAATAACAAGCCGATTCGCGGAATGAAAATATCGGAAATGTTTTTAAAAGTCGAACGGCTCACAAATAATTTGCGCGATCGTCGCGTTCATTTCAATCGAGTTCATTTCAGTCTACTCGTAAACATTTCAATCGCGTTCATTTCAGTCTACTCGTAAACATTTCGGTGCGCCCAACATTTCACTCGCGTTGTTAAATTCAGTGAAGAAAGTTTGAGATACAAATGAACTAAAGCAGTTCGTTTGGTTCTTTCACGTGCCCAATGTAAAGCATTGACACAGCACCTCCCAAGTGCTTCGAAACAAAGTGCTAATCATACCTTTAGGTGGTATTTTCGCTATACATATTATATGTATGGAGTAGATTGTGAATTGAGATTTATATATAATGCAATTTAAAGCATTTAAAAAGCTTTTTAAAAGTCATAAAATAAAAAAGCACAACTCTACTTTTGATAAATGACCTTATATTAAGTTTGAAATATAAAGGTCAAAAATAAAGAACTAAATATTAACGCTTTATAAACATCTAAGTAGTGAAAAATACCCATTAAAGGGAGATAATTCAAAAATTGCAAAGTATTAAAGGAATAATTATTTAATTAATTATTATTATATTTCTTATAAATATGAATGAATTTTTATGAAATAACAAAAAGAACCACTTAAAAAACATGAGTTTTGAAATTAGGTGCCAGGAGAAGCCTAGAATGCAGGATTTTTCACCATTTACCCAAGAGCTTCTGGGGGCCTTAGGCGGCCCCCAGACCCCCGGCCGTAATTTTCAGCTTTTTTGGCTACGTTGCAAAATCATGTCTGATTTGTGGAGGACTAATTTTTGTGGATTAGATGGTTGTATCAGTCCTCAAAATGAAGTCCCAGTAAACAAATAAAAAACTGTGTTATTTAATCTTAATAGGTTGAAATCTAAGATATTATTAAAGTTTTACTTTTTTAATGATTTGAAACTCATATTTTGGTGTTAGTAAAATAAACTTTTTGTCAAAGCTTTCTTTCGTCTTTTGAATAGTAGTATATTTACAGCATCAGGCAACAAAACCAAGGAGATACTGTCCGAGTTGTTGGAAAATCTACGGGACTGTCAGCCATACCATCAAATCAAAGCTGTTGTATTAGGAAAAAAGGTAGTGCCCAGGCTTGTACTTTGTTTTAATGTGTCAGACAGTTTGATGTTAAATGCACAGGGCCCTCTGTGGTAGAGTATTTAAGATTTTATAACTTTGGTTTCTTTTCCTGGTGATGTCAAGGTTTCAAAACCCCTTTTAGCCTATGGAAGTTTGTCTTGTGATGAGGCTGTCCAGCTGGCTTTCAGAATGTTGTGTTATCAGCCAGGTGTGTGTCTGCGCATAAAATTGTATTCTAAATGACGCTTTGGGTATTCTACAAACATCAAGATTGGAAAATCGCCTAATTGTGTGCAGTATCTTTTGTCAGGTGTGTACCATAATCGGCCGATTATAGGTCGTACTCGTGTATAGGACGCAGTGAAAAAGTGTCAGCAGAATTCTGGAAAAATGCTTATACCCACTTATCGCTTATCCGAATTTATGTTTGTCAGAAATTTGCTATAGTTTCTACGAACTCGTCGGTTTTTGCTAAATCATTATCGATGTTTTTGCATGTTGTGCAAGTATTTAAATTGAAAAGCATAAACTCTGTGTAAGCACTAAACTGCCGCATCCTCTGATCACTCCATGAATATTGATAATTGATAATACAGGTCGTGTTAAAAACTTAATGATCAGTTACAGAAATGCATTGTAAAATATATTTTAATGAAATGCAGCATTTATTTACCTTAAGATTTTACGTGAGCTCTTAATATTACATTTTATACTAAAGTAATTTAAGAGCCGGGTCCCGATACAGGCTATTAGCTATGCCTGAGTCATTGGTATTTACTCCCATTGAATTCTCCTCATAGACGTACGCGGTGTAAACAAAGATCGATTTTCTTAATTTTTGAGTCGGGGGAAATGTTTGGTCTTTTTCTATCCACATATATAGGATGCATCGGTCCTTTGAGACCAGAATCTCGTAAAAAAATGTGCGTCTTGAATTTGTAGGATGACGGTAAGCAGGATTATCAACACTGCCTGCTTCAGTATTGTTGGCTCAAACACAATTATAGCTGACTTAAACAATGTATGTGATTCTTGAATGTTTTCCACTTATTTTGTGTGTTTAGAGAACTATAATTCCTTGTCAACTTAAGAGTATTTTTCTTGCCTCTTTTTGACGTTGAGCCATCAGTGTTTACTATATAATGTAAGGTCTCATGTTTTAGGACAAAGGAAAGACAACTCTGGTGAATATTTTAGCTGGCAAAAAGACCCAAGCTATCAAAGAAAGGCAAAGTATTGTCAGAGAAGAAGTCACTCTAGTAAAGAAAGGTTTCTCTGTAAGTACTTAGTAGGAATAAATCGAGTTAGAATTTTCAAACTATTTTTAGCTCACCTGAGCTCGAAGTGCTTAAAGGTGAGCTTTTGTGATCGCCCTGTGTCCGTCGTCATCAACAATTTGACTGTTAACACTCTAGAAGTTACAATTTTGGCCCAATCTTAATGAAACTTGGTCAGCTTGTTACTCTCAATAAAATCTTGGATGAGTTTGATATTGGGTCATCTGGGGTCAAAAACTAGGTCACCAGTCAAATCAAAGGAAAAGCTTGTTAACACTCTAGGGGTCACAATTTTGGCCCAATCTTAATGAAACTTGGTCAGAATGTTACACTCAATAAAATCTTGGATAAATTTGATATTGGGTCGTCCGGGTTCAAAAACTAGGTCACCAGGTCAAATCAAAGGAAAAGCTTGTTAACACTCTAGAGGTCACAATTTTGGCCCAATCTTAATGAAACTTGGTCAGAATGTTGCCCTCAATAAAATCTTGGATGAGTTTGATATTGGGTCATCTGGGTTCAAAAACTAGGTCACCCTCAATAAAAATCTTGGAGGAGTTCGATATTGGGTCATCTTGGGACAAAAACTAGGTCACCAGGTCAAATCAAAGGAAAAGCTTGTTAACACTCTAGAGGTCACAATTTTGGCCCAATCTTAATGAAACTTGGTCAGAATGTTAGCCTCGATAAAATCTTGGATGAGTTTGATATTGTTTCATCTGGGGTCAAAAACTAGGTCACCAGATCAAATCAAAAGAAAAGCTTGTTAACACTATAGAAGTCACAATTTTGGCCCAATCTTAATGAAACTCGGTCAGAATGTTACCCTCAATAAAATTTTGATGGCATACACAGTTTTGCACACAAATCATAAAACTGAATTTCATTGACCATGAATGTGACTTGCTGACATTATTAATATTTTATCATCAGTTTGACATTTAAAACATTTAGCTCATATTACTCAGGTGAGCGATCCAGGGTCATCATGACCCTCTTGTTTAAAAATTAAGAGTTTGGTAATATCTACTGCAGGAAAGCAGCCTAAATCAAACTGCTGGAAGTTCTATATACAGTTTGATATTCAAAGAGTTCTGATTTAAAATCTTGGAATAAATATGCCAAAGAAATACAGAAACACATACATAAAACTTGATGAGGACTTGAAGTCAAGAATTTCAGTTTGTAAAATTAAACAGGAATTGTAATTTTCTTTTGGAATTATTTTCTGTTTATTGAATCAACTCTTAAATGCGTATATGTAGAACATTTATTTTTGCAGTAAGCAAATGTTACAATATTTTGCAATTAATGAAGGATGTGTCTGAAGATTAGGTTACAATGTTACCTTATAACAGGTGCCAGGTTAAGGTTATTGACTTTTTATCACTTGCTCCTAACTGCTGTGAGTTTGAAATCCCACTTGGGGTGTTTGCTAATTTCATTTGAAAAAGCCATCTATTTGGCTTACATTAGATTGGTGGTTCTCTCCAGATGCATGCCTGTGTTTGAATAATACCAAGAGTAGAAACTGTGGTCTGTCTTTCACTGTCAAAAGCTTAGAAGTTGCCATATAACCAATAAATTACGTTGATGTGACTTACTCTAATCCCAACAAAACAAAACAAACTTTGCATTGTACATTTTATTATTTTAAACATTGCAGCTAAGGAAAGAAATAGAGGTCAAGCTTCATGTATGGGATATGTCGGGAGATGAGGTTTATGCACAGATATACCACAGTGTGTTTACGCCTCTTACATTATACATCCTCGTCTGGGATTTCTGGTCCATCACCGATGAAATTGATAAAATCGAGAAATGGATCAACAACATACAGGTACACGTATTTTCATTTGAGGTGGAGTTTTGTTGTGCCATGGCCAATCACTGTGGGGAATCACATGATCAAAATAATCTCTAAACCAAAATAAATTTATGAATAATGTCAGATAATACTGAAGAAACTTTTGCTGTAAATCTAAGATACAGCCTGTCGTAGACCAACAAACTTGTATCCTAAAACTACATAGATTTCAATCACAATCACCTTCTGGTTATCTGGAACACTTCAAGAAACTGATACTTCTTATTTTCCTTAGTGTTTATAATTACAGGATATCTATCATTATTGTCAACTCCATGATAATTTGACAATTTTCATGAGTCATATGATCCATGATAATTTAACAATTTTCATGAGTCATATGATAGGCTATGTTTAAATTTCAAATCTTATCATGACAGGAAGTATATTCATGTTCTTCAAAATATAACTTTGGTTTAGAGATTATTTTGATCATGTGATTCCCCACAGTAAATTTTCTAATAAGGCTTGCTGATTTTTAGCTAAAATTCAGGATGAGCTGCTAGTATAGGTTGATTTTCCATCCACATTTTATTTAACATTTTCTCTGAAAATAGTGGACAGAATTACCTTGAATATTGTATGTAGCATCCTGACAAGGTCTACTCTACTGTCAAGTTTGTTCAGATGGTTCTGCTTGACCCATTTTAGGGGCTGCTAGAGCTATAAGTAGAAAAACCTTTTAGTGACTTTTTAGCTCACCTGTCACAAAGTGACAAGGTTAGCTTTTGTGATCACCTGTCGTCCTTTGGCCGTGTATGCATGCGTAAACTTTTGCTTGTGACCACTCTAGAGGTCACATTTTTCATGGGATCTTTATGAAAGTTGATCAGAATGTTCATCTTGATGATATCTAGGTCAAGTTTGAAACTGGGTCATGTGTGGTCCAAAACTAGGTCAGTAGGTCTAAAAATAGAAAAACTTTGTGACCTCTCTAGAGGCCATACTTTTCAATGGATCTTCATGAAAATTGATCAGAGTGTTCACCTTGATGATATCTAGGTCAGGTCCGAAACTGGGTCATGTGCCTTCAAAAACTAGGTCAGTAGGTCAAATAATAAAAAAAACCTTGTGACCTTTCTAGAGGCCATATTTTTCATGGGATCTGTATGAGAGTTGGTCAGAATGTTCATCTTGATGATATCTAGGTCAGATTTGGGTCAACTGCGGTCAAAAACTAGGTCAGTAGGTCTAAAAACAGAAAAACTTTGTGACCTCTCTAGAGGCCATACTTTAGAATGGATCTTCATGAAAATTGGTCAGAATGTTCAACAGGATGATATCTGATATCTAGGTTAATTACGAAACTGGGTCACGTGCCTTCAAAAACTAGGTCAGTAGGTCAAATAATAAAAAAAACCTTGTGACCTCTCTAGAGGCCACATTTTTCATGAGATCTTCATGAAAGTTGGTGAGAATGTTCACCTTGATGATATCTAGGTCAAGTTCAAAACTGAGTCATGTGCCTTCAGAAACTAGGTCATTAGGTCAGATAATAGAAAAACCTTGTGACCTCTCTAGAGGCCATATTTTTCAATGGATCTTCATGAAAATTGGTCAGAATTTTTATCTTGATGATATCTAGATCAAGTTCAAAACTGGGTCACATGAGCTCAAAAACTAGATCACTATGTCAAATAATAGAAAAAACGACGTCATACACAGTTCAAAACTGGGTCATGTGGGGACAGGTGAGCGATTCAGGACCATTATGGTCCTCTTGTTCTCTGTTAGTCTATAGCAGCTTTTTAGCTCACCTGAGCCAAAGGTTCGTGGTGAGCTTTTGTGACCGCTCAGTCGTGCGTTGTGTGTCATCCATCCATCAACATTTTCAAAAAAATCTTGAAAACCACTGAGCAGAATTACACCGAACTTCACAGGAATGATCCTTGGGTGGTCCCCTTTCAAATATTTCAAAGAATTGAATTCCATGCAGAACTCTGGATGATATGGAAACCAAAAGGAAAATTTCTAAAAATCCTCTTGTCCAAAACTGTAAGATATATATAGCCTTGATATTTGGTATGTGACATCATCTAATGGTCCTCTATAAAAATTGTTCAAATAGAGCCCCTGGGATGAAAAGAGGCCCCACTCTGGGCATCCCAAGTTTTACATAGGAAAAAAACTTCTTGCCTGAAACTGCAAGGCATACTAGGCTTTTGATATTTGGTATGTAGCATTGCCCAGTGGAGAATGTTCAAATTATGCCCCTTGGGTGAAGAGGCCCCGCCCAGGGGGTCACTTGTTATATGAGTAGGATAAAATACTTCGAAAATTATCAGGTTATATTTGCTAGACTGTTTAATTGTAGTTACCCGCAGCATTGCCACTTACCTTGAAAATCAGGGGAAAATGATTTTTTTCAAGGTCAGTGAATTGTCAGGGAAATCTTGATAATGGTCAGTGAAAAATGAAATTCTAGAAAAGTCAGGGAAAAATGAATTTCTTGGTCAATGTTTAAAATGTTCTGGGGCTATGGCAGTCTTTGAGCAGTATTTATAAGTATTTCCAAACACATTTTGGTGTAATTGTAATTGTGTATAAACATAATTTAAATGTGTTTGAATCAATTTCGTTGTTATGTAAATTTGGGAATTTTGAAGACTGAAAGACTTTACAACCCAAAATAAATATAAATAAGTGGATTGGACGGCAGTAGGGGAGGAGGAGGAGGTTGAAAACATATGGTGGTATTGGTCAGTGAAAAGTATGGTTTAGTCAGGGAAATGTTAGGGAGAAGTCTGTGAATTTCATTTCCTCAACTAAGAAGCAACCCGGTGTAACAGCCCAGTTTTTCCCCCAGTCAGTTCTTTCCCCGGGGTACTAGATGACCCCAAGTGACAGCCTTGAAATTTGGATGACATGTCAGGCCTTAAAACTGACTTTCAGTGACCATGAATGTGATCAACTTTCTTTAAGTTAATATTTTAGCATTAGTTTGACATTTGAAATATGTAGCTCATATAACTCAGGTGAGCGATCCAGGGTCATCATGACCCTTTTGTTGTTAAGGTCTTTTTTCAAATCTTGCCCAGATGTGGACACAGGGTTCCTTGTAGGGGCAGCTAGAGACTTCTTAAAGACTTCTTCCCAAGGACCTCTTAATGGAATTTCTTAAGACCTGGACTTTGCTTGAATAGCTTGCATTGTTGTGTGAAATCACAGTATTCCGTATTCCAGTAATCTCCAGTATTGTAAAACTTTGTATTTCAGAGATTTTTGACTTTATAAGAATTTGATACAGGATCAATAGAATCAATGTGAATGAAAGACAAAATACCTGGAACTATAAGAAATATGTAATTGTTGCTGTCAATGTAGTATCTGTTTGGTTATGCAATACATGCATGTATTAAACTACATGTGAAGGTCTCCACACACTTAAAAAATCTTCATATCCAGATAGGAACTACTGAACCAGGATTTATTTTCAGTATGAGTGATGTAATGCTTTTGTTGCACATTTTTAATCAGATTACTTTACTGTTTAAGGCAAGCACAAGCAGTTTTTGTGTTGTGTTGGTGGGAACGTTTATAGATAAGTTAACGCCACTGAAGCCTGACACAGTCCAGATTGTGAAAGATAGACTGGTTGAGAGACTTGGAGATCAAACACCAAGACTGTGTCCAGTCTCTTGTATTAACAATGAAGGTAAATATAAGTTCTCGAGTAAATATTTTTAACACAGTCTGCATTTTTTTAGCTCACATGAGTCAAAGGGTCATGGTGAGCTTTTGTGACCGCTCAATGTCCGTCGTCGGTTGTGGGTCGTGTGTCTGTCAACAATTTCTAAAAAAATCTTTTTCTTGAAAACCACTGAGCAGAATTACACCAAACTTCACAAGAATGATCCTTAGGTGGCCCCCTTTCAAAATTGTTCAAAGAATTGAGTTCCATGCAGAACTCTGATTGCCATGGCAACCGAAAGGAAAAACTTTAAAAACCTTCTTTTCCAAAATCGCAAGGCATAGAGCCTTGATATTTGGCATGTGACATCATCTTAAGATCCTCTATGAAGATTGTTCAAATTATGCCCCTGGGGTGAAAAGAGGCCCCTCCATGGGGCTTACAAGTTTTACATAGACTTATATAGGAAAAACTTTAAAAATCTTCTTATCTAAAACCACAAGACCTAGGCCTTTGATATTTGGTATGTAGCTTTACCTTGTGGTCCTCTACCAAATTGTTCAAATTATGCCCCTGGAGTGAAAAGAGGCCCAGCCCTGGGGTGGGGGACGGAGGAGGGGGGTCTCAAGTTTTACATAGACTTATATAAGCAGGGTTTAAGCTAGGCTAAGATTTTAGGGAGAAGTCACTTCTCCCTCAGGTAAGATAAGGGAGAAGTGGCAAGATTTTAGGGAGAAGTGGCGAGATTTTAGGGAAAACACCATGGAAAGATTTTAGCACCATGACATGCAAGCTGAAAAGGGAACTAAATACGTCTACGTTCCCGCAAGGGGTTTGACGTCGACGGAAGATAGATAGATAAATATGCTTAATATAACGTTACTATTTTTAATATTCCCTGTCTTTGTTTACAAAGTCTATCAATTTAAAGTAAATAACAAATTCACTGAAAATGTCAGTGATTCTGTTTTCTTATCATTTTTAACCTTGTGAATGTAATGTGATTAAACTGCAAATTCAAGTTTTTTTTCACTCTTGCAATGATTGTCCAAACCAAGAAAACCCTTTAAATATGAATACAATTAAAAAAAGTTAATTCCATATCAGCAAAAAAAAAATCAAGCTCCCAGTGCTAATGCACTCAAAGTCAGTCACTTTAAATAACAAGTAGGTGAATTAAATACATGTCAATAGCAGTGACATCACTATGACATCACACGGAATACACATCTTCTTTGATCTGCTGGTGTCTCTTTGATACGCTGGTGTCGGCACACATTAAAAGAAACAGTTGTCAAACAGGTTTCTGATGGCAGGTGTCAAAAATTTGCGTAAATTTCAGTTACGTTATTTTAGTCACAGAAAGTGTCAGTGATAATATTATGTTTCTAAAGTTTGGGTTTTGAAAAATACGAGTAAAATTAAGTGGATTTAAGGAAATTACTGGAGCCAAACACGGTAAGATACTTTCTAATGGTCAAAAAAGAATATGTAAGCTTATGTAATATAAATCCCTACTGCTTTGTTTATCAACAGTCAGTTTACAAAACAAGTGTCACCTTCGCACTTCTCCGTAATCTGAAGTAGGCGGAGCTTAAATTATGCCATCGTGTATTCCAGTCAAATGTCAACATACCGATAGCGGACAACAGGAGGAGTGAGGATAAAAAAATCGGGCGACTTGAATTTCGCTTTGATGTTAGATTAGAGCGAAGTGGGGAGCTACAAAGCGACTATTTCGCTCAAGTCGCTCCCTAGCTCAAGCCCTGATATAAGGAAAAACTTTAAAAATCTTCTTGCCTTAAACTGCAAGGCCTAGGCTTTTGATATTTGGTATGTTGCATTGCCTTGTGGTCCTCTACCAAAATTGTTCAAATTATTCCCCTGGGATGAAAAAAGGCCCTGCCCTGGCCCTGGGGGTCCCAAATTTAACACAGACTTATGTACGGAAAAAAATCTTCTTGTCCTGACCTTGACCTTCTTTCTTGTTCTTTTAAGACACAGCCTTGAAATTTGGATGACATGTACAGTTTTGCACACCGATCTTAAAACTGACTTCCAGTGACCATGAATGTGACCTACTGACCTACTTTCTAATATTTTCGCATCAGTTTGGCATTTTAAACATGAGGCTCATATTACTCAGGTGAGCGATACAGGGTCATCATAACCCTCTTGTTTTTGAGAAGTAATATCTGTTGTGATAGCAAATTCTATTCTGCAGGGCATGTTATAAATAAATTGTGTTTTCTTAAAGGTACTGTATAGCATAGAAGTGTAAACTAAGTCTGTATGTCTTTTGATAAATGTGCTACCCTGGACATCTTATATTATTTGATTGTTGATTTTTAAAAAAAAAAAAAGATTGTTTTAATTTTCTTTTAACCTTTTCCAGGTATAGAACACCTTCGTACATTCTTGTATGAAACAGCTTTATGCATGACGTTACCTGGAAGGAATAGATTACCTCTAATTGGTCGAAAAATTCCGAAAAGTTACCGACTGATGGAGAAACAGATACTGGAAGAATTGAAGAGACTAGAGACAGAGAAAAAACCCTTGTGTCTGACACAAAATCAGTTTCTGGACATAATAGAAAGATTACCACAGAAACATAATGATTTACAGTCGGCTGAGGAGACAGCAGCTGGTGAGTAATTTTCCCCTTAGTGATGAAAGATTTTCTTAGTTATAGTGTAAATATGTATGATGTGAATGATATAAGTACACCCTAGACCCAGTAGTCTTTCACGGCAAAATGAGTGTTCTACTTCTGTTTTTATTGTGCAAATCTGGATCACTAAGACAGTTTGAGGGCAGCATCTAAATATTGGTTGACTGTTGATGAAAAATTTTAGGTTTTTATGTAAATAATGCAGATTTCAAAAAGAAAAGCAAATCCTAATTTCAAAGCTTTTAACATGTATTTTACTTGTTAGTAGTCTTGGTGGCCAAATGGCTACAGTCGCTGACTTCTTATCACTTGTCCCTCATTGTTGTTGGTTATCTGCTTAGTATTTTTAGAATCTTAAATATTCGTCAGTTTATTTAGAATCCTCCAGAAAATTTATCGTGCATTAGATAAATTGTTAGAATGTTGTTGATTTACAAGTATGTTTGGTCAGTTTTATATTACAAATGAAGTGTGACTAGAAAATGGTGTTATGATGGCATCAAGGTTATAATTCTGCAAAGAAAACATAGTATACAGAAAAAATATGTAAAATTAGCAATTTTTTTGACATAGAATATTGTACTTTTGGACATCACAATTGTAAGGACACAAAATTGGACATAAATCATTCTTAGAAAAAAATATTTGTTCTAATTTTATCACGGATTTATGTGATAAGATCTACTAAAAATAGTCTCCCATGAAAACTGGTGATGTTGCAGTTCATGTATGGGGATGTTTCCTGTATTCACATGTATTTGAAACAGAAGCAAATGTTATTCTTCCAGTGACAAAGTTTCTAGTGGAAGCTGGTTACCTGCTTCATTTCTCAGATCAGCTTGGTGCCCTTGATACACTGTACTTCCTGGACCCGGCTTGGCTTTGTGATATACTTGTTCATGTACTGATAGTGAGTATATTTTTACAATTGAAAACAATAAATTTACTCTTTATAATTTGTGAAATTCAGGTTGAAAAACTGATTTAGTCTTAACGTCCTCTACTTCTTGTTCCAGAGGTAATAAATGGTATGTTGATTTTTAAGATCAAATTACACTGCCCATCTTATATTATTTTCAAAGCAAAATACAGTATAAGAAGTTCAATTTTTTTTCTGACTGATAATAGGCCATAATCTTCAGTTTTTAGCTCACCTGTCACATAGTGACAAGGTGAGCTTTTGTGATCACCCTTCGTCCGTCGTCAGTCCGTGTGTCCGTCCGTCAACAATTTCTTGTCTGCACGATAGTGGTTTCATTTATGATTTTATTTTAACCAAACTTGCACACAACTTGTATCACCATAAGATCTTGGTTCCTTTCTTGAACTGGCCAGATCCAGGGGCGTAGGGACGATTTGAGTATTGGGGCGGCAGAGGGGGTGTTCCCCTCCTATGAACGGGGTCCGGGGTGGCCCCGGGAAAATTTTGCATATAGCTAGAGTAAATGGTGCAGTCTGGCAACTTCTTGGACTGCTCAGTATCTGTGTTGAACATACTCGTTTTTTTTTTCGAGTTTTCACCCCTAATTAGTTTACTGTGTTTAAACACTGTACATAATGGAAGTACGATATTAGATACGGACAATGTCTTGCCAGGGTAAAACCAGTAATGTCTAAGTAGGGGATCGAGCACAAGACCCTGAATTAAAGGGGTAATCTAATCCTTATAGCATTTTAGTCATTAAATGGCATTATAAAGGTAAAACGCAATTCATTGTTTTCTTTGAACCATTGAGGGTTGAATAAACGGACTTCAGGGTTCTTTTTACCAAACGATCGATTTGGAAATTCAAAATTGCGAGGGTAATTAGCCTTTTATATTTTTATGTAGAAGCTGTAATACTTGTTAATTTAACTAGATCTGCAAAATCTATGAGGATTTTTCTACATTTGATGCGTTGAATTAAATCATTATATATATAAGATTGGTTTCTTTGATATGATAAGATAAGATAAGATAAATTTTATTTTGAGTCGGCAAGACAAGTAACAATACAACATCAGCACTCTAGGTGCTTTTGAACCGACTATGTTGATATTTCGAACAATATGTTTAAGTGTCAAAATATTTAATTTAATATATTTTATGAAAAGTCATCTAAAGATCCCGATTTGCGTTTGTGATTTACTCAAGATACTTACCTTTGTCGGCAGAATTTGAGACACAACATGAATTACAAGTGTCTATAATCTGTTCGGCAGTAAGCAATTAAATACGATTAACTTTCATTAATTAATGCATCGCCTAGCTATAATCCGAGTCTGCTGGGCGTGAAAATACCGCGGCCTTGGTCGTTGCGGATTATCGATTTTACACAATACCCTGTCACCAAGGTGATCTAGAAAGGTGTCAGCGATATGACAAAATTCTGTGTTCATGATAAATGGAAGACCGATGTATTTTCTAGCCTTTACAGAAATTTACGAGTTCGGCATTTCGCCGCTCCTCGAAATATTGGGGCGGCGGGTGCCGCCCCTGCCGCCCCAGCTCCTACGCCCTTGAGATCCCAATATGGGTTCCAGAGTAATGGCCCATGAAAGGGCCAAAATTAGCTATTTTGACCTTGTCTGCACAATAGCAGCTTTATTTATGATTTGATTTTTACCAAACTGGCACACAACTTGTATCACCATAAGATCTTGGTACCTTTCTTGAACTGGCCAGATTCCAATATGGGTTCCAGAGTTATGGGCCCTGAAAGGGCCAAAATTAGCTATTTTGACCTTGTCTGCACAATAGCAGCTTCATTTATGATTTGATTTTAACCAAACTTGTACACAACTTGTATCACTATAAGTTCTTGAACTGGCGAGATCCCATTATGGGTTCCAGAGTTATGGCCCCTGAAAGGGCCGGAATTAGCTGTTTTGACCTTGTCTGCACAATAGCAGCTTCATTTATGATTTGAATTTAATCAAACTTGCACAAAACTTGTGTCGCCATAAGATCTCAGTTCCTTTATTGGACCGGCCAGATCCCATAATGGGTTTCAGAGTTATGGCCCCTGAAAGGGCCAAAATTAGCTATTTTGACCTTGTCTGCACAATAGCAGCTTCATTTATGATTTGATTTTAACCAAACTTGCACACAACTTGTATCACCACAAGATCTTGGTTCCTTTCTTGAACTTGCCAGATTCCGTTATGGGTTCCAGAGTTATGGCCCCCTAAAGGTCCAAAATTGGTTACTTTGGCTTTTGCAGCCATATAGAGACTTCATTTATGGTTTGATTTGATACAAACTTCCAAAATATATCAGTAAGTACTTATAGGACTTATTTGAAATTTCATTATTGTCATTAGTTGTACTGAGCCAATCAGGGTAGATAACTATGGACTGATTTTATGTCAAATTACCTCCCTTTATTTCAAATTAAAATTGGTATATCTCCATAACTAATGAAGATACTGATCTGAAATTTCATTAATGTCAACAGATTTATTTGGCAGATCCTTCTTTTGTTCACTTACAATAATTTTCTTTTTAATTACTTCCCTTTTACGTTACTATAAATAGCTTATTTTTAGTTACTTTTTTATTACTGGCTGTAGGGAAAAACCGAGACCACTTTTCTGTGGTACAACATGGATGGTACCTCCAATTTTTAGGTGTATTTTGACATATCTGTACCTTTTAAAAAATGTTTTTTCTTTTTGGTTTAATTTCTTCCCTTTGTTGTTCCTGTCCTTTGGACTTAGATATTTTTTCTGAGGACCTTCTTGTCCTCAAGTGCAATGATATCAGGTGAGCGATTTAGGGCCATCATGGCCCTCTTGTTGGAAATTTAGACCTCACTGTTTAGTTTTTGGAACTTTTAACAGTTTTGTCCATATTGGAAATTTTAAGAAAAGGTGGTAATTTTTTCCAACAAGTCTATTCAAATGTTGATAAAAATATGTAATTGTTTTATACCGTAATCTTGGGAATTGTATTTAACAAATTGGGAATGTTCAAATTTTGAATTTGGGAGCTCACCAAATTCTGGACCATGTAAGCAGAAAATGTAAAAAGAAAACACCTTTAAATTTTAGCAGGTTTGGAAACAGTATATAGATAATTTTCATATATAATTTTATGTTATAGTCACCTAAAGGAAAGACCCATTTGAGACAAGGCCGAGGCAAGATAAGCCGACGGGATGCAGAGTTGATATATAAGGAGTCTGCGAAGTTTCCATCAGAGTTTGTGGATCAGTACCTGGAATTGTTGGAGAGATTTGAAATTGCAGCATCTATATCACAATCTGAATTGTAAATATTGTTAATACTTAATAACTGTTATTGGCATGATTTAAATCTGCACCATGTTGTCTAACGAAGATATTGATAAATTTGTTATGCCAATTAGGCTAAACTACAAATTTGAAAAAAATGCCTGGTATGAAAATGCGGTTATGTGATACTTGAGATTTTTAGTTTTATACACTCCATAGAGAAATGGTAATAGCACCACTCCCCCCACCTGTGTGCATTAAATTACATGAATGGTTGGGCCTTTATTTAGGCCCTTAAAAGGTTGGTGAGGATATTTTGTGCTTTTTTTTTTTTCTGTGTTTTTTTTTTTTTTTTTTTTTTTTTTTACATTTTTTTAGGAAATACAGACCATACAATCATGTAAATCCAGATTCTAATGTTTTAATCTTAACAATGTTGCTAGTATTCACTGGTAACCTTAATTGAAAAAAAATTTGGTTATTATATTGGCGAATGTTGCTAGGCAGTCGGGCTGCATCAACTTTGGTTACCTCTCAATATCTTGTCATAAGATAGACCGATTTAGTTTGCTTTGATGTATAGAAATTACAGTTGGTCGCTATTATAAAAGTAGCTTATTATTATCATGGAAAAACCAAGGTTGGGATTGTATATGGGGTCAGTTTCAAGGTCAGCATAACTTTATTAATCTGCATACTTAGAATATGGTCTAGAGGGTAGGGCCAAAGTTATCTTTTGTGCTGTGGCACAGATGGTTTAAAGGGCAAATTCCAGTCAGGGACTTTTTTTCTTATAAATGAAAGTCATTTTAATAAAATAGGATCAAGGTCACAGTTACTAAAATATTTTTTTTCTCCACTGTGGTTATCAAGAAGGTGGTTTCCAGTTTGTAACTTACTGTCACCAAACCTCCTGTATAGCAAGCTGATGTGAAGAATTGGCTTTGGATTGTATTTGGGGACACTGTTACTAAAAATAGAAAAATGGTTTATGCTCTTTATCTTCAGTTTGTGTACACCTATTGTTAGGAAACATCTATTATCAAACACAAAGATTGGGAGTATATTTGGAGGTCATTCGGGTCAAAGTCAGTGTTACTTAAAATAGAAAATTGTTTCTGCTGAATATCTGGCATGATTTAAAGCAGTAAAATATGTACAACAGAACCTGTTGGGATGATGCAAAGTTTGAAGACCTGACTTTTGTGGAATTTCTGTGCTTCTTGCGTTTTGTTTTTTTAGCTCACCTGTCACAAAGTGACAAGGTGAGCTTTTGTGATCGCGCGGTGTCCGTCGTCCGTCGTCCGTCCGTCCGTGCGTGCGTGCGTGCGTCCGTAAACTTTTGCTTGTGACCACTCTAGAGGTCACATTTTTCATGGGATCTTTATGAAAGTTGGTCAGAATGTTCACCTTGATGATATCTAGGTCAAGTTCGAAACTGGGTCACGTGCCATCAAAAACTAGGTCAGTAGGTCTAAAAATAGAAAAACCTTGTGACCTCTCTAGAGGCCATATATTTCACAAGATCTTCATGAAAATTGGTCAGAATGTTTACCCTGATGATATCTAGGTCAAGTTCGAAACTGGGTCACATGCCGTCAAAAACTAGGTCAGTAGGTCTAAAAATAGAAAAACCTTGTGACCTCTCTAGAGGCCATATATTTCAAAAGATCTTCATGAAAATTGGTCAGAATGTTCACCTTGATGATATCTAGGTCAAGTTCAAAACTGGGTCACGTGTCTTCAAAAAGTAGGTCAGTAGGTCAAATAAAAGAAAAACCTTGTGACCTCTCTAAAGGCCATATTTTTCATGGGATCTGTATGAAAGTTGGTCTGAATGTTCATCTTGATGATATCTAGGTCAAGTTCGAAACTGGGTCACGTGCGATCAAAAACTAGGTCAGTAGGTCTAAAAATAGAAAAACCTTGTAACCTCTCTAGAGGCCATATATTTCATGAGATCTTCATGAAAATTGGTCAGAATGTTCACCTTGATGATATCTAGGTCAAGTTCGAAAGTGGGTCACATGCCATCAAAAACTAGGTCAGTAGGTCAAGTAATAGAAAAACCTTGTGACCTCTCTAGAGGCCAGATTTTTCATGGGATCTGTATGAAAGTTGGTCTGAATGTTCATCTTGATGATATCTAGGTCAAGTTCGAAACTGGGTCACTTGCCTTCTTAAACTAGGTCAGTAGGTCAAATAATAGAAAAACCTTGTGACCTCTCTAAAGGCCATATTTTTCATGGGATCTGTATGAAAATTGGTCTGAATGTTCATCTTGATGATATCTAGGTCAAGTTCGAAACAGGGTCATGTGCGGTCAAAAACTAGGTCAGTAGGTCAAATAATAGAAAAACCTTGTGACCTCTCTAGAGGCCATATTTTTCATGGGATCTGTATGAAAGTTGGTCTGAATGTTCATCTTGATGATATCTAGGTCAAGTTTGAAAGTGGGTCACGTGCCCTCAAAAACTAGGTCAGTAGGTCAAATAATAGAAAAATCTTGTGACCTCTCTAAAGGCCATATTTTTCATGGGATCTGTATGAAAATTGGTCTGAATGTTCATCTTGATGATATCTAGGTCAAATTCGAAACAGGGTCACGTGCGGTCAAAAACTAGGTCAGTAGGTCTAAAAATAGATTGTGACCTCTCTAGAGGCCATGCTTGTGTATGGATCTCCATAAAAATTGGTCAGAATGTTCATCTTGATGATATCAAGGTCAAGTTTGAAACTGGGTCACGTGCCGTAAAAAACTAGGTCAATAGGTCAAATAATAGAAAAACCTTGTGACCTCTCTAGAGACCATATTTTTGAATTGATCTTCATGAAAATTGGTCAGAATTTTTATCTTGATAATATCTAGGTCAAGTTCAAAAGTGGGTCGCATGAGCTCAAAAACTAGGTCACTATGTCAAATAATAGAAAAAACGACGTCATACTCAAAACTGGGTCATGTGGGAAGAGGTGAGCGATTCAGGACCATCATGGTCCTCTTGTTAAATACCGGTATATGTGCGGCAGTGGGGGTCACATTTTGTTAAGAGAGGGTGTTAATTAGGGAATATAAGGTATACCTAATTATGCTTATTTCATTTCAGCCTTTTTTTCCCATGTCAGCTTCCAGTTGATCCTCCAATTATAGAAACAGCAGACGACAAATTGGACGCCAAGACTATGAGAAGACTGTACAGAATGTCGGACTGTCCAAGTGGGTTCTGGATGCGACTGGTTACACGTATGATGATGCGGGTAGAACAGTTTGCGAAAAAAGACTGGCACTTCCGACCGATAATGACACACTCAATGAGAATGATGTCAATGAGACATGGAACCAGCGTGTCCAGTGGTCCTAAAAGGGGAGGCAGCTTGTAAGTATGGGAACCAGCCAGGGTCTTGAGTGTCATACTCAAGACTCGGGCTAGAATCCTTATGAGAGCATGATTTGGCCATTAAAGGCCTCTGTGGCCAGGTGGTCAAGATTGATGAATTTGGATCACTTGCCTTTCACTGAGACTGAGGCTGATTTTGAGTTGTTGAGTTCTTTCCTGTGAGGGAACCATTTTGCTAGCATGGCTGTTTCTTCAGATGCCTATCTTTGCCTTAAAAATGTGCTAGGAAGGTTGAGTTCTTTCTCCACTACCAAACCTGGAAAGTCGTTATATTTCATGTATTAAAAAAGCCAACAAAAACAAAATGTAATCTGATCACGTTTCCACAGTAACTGTTGCTGTTTAGTTACTTGTCAAAAACTATTTACTGACAAACATTATGCTGAAACATATAAAAATGGATTATATATATTGACTTTTAGCGTGCTGGTGGCAAGATGATTCAGTCTTTGCGACTAGTGCAAATACTAAGTGGTACTTCCCAAATTGAATGATGAACCAGTCCATTTTAGAAATTGAGCAGTGTAAAGTCTGTTAAGTCTGTATAAATCTGTTGACTTTTATAATGTAATATTTTATTCTTTTTTAAGCTATGGATTACAAATAAAGTCAGCACGTAAGACATTCTGTCGAGAGTTAATCCATGTCAGTCATGAAGATGGGGGCTTCTGCGTGGAACCGGCTATATTTACAGGTAACCTTGGAGCGTTTCACTTTTATAAGGGTATCTTTTTTTCTCACGAACAGTATATAACCTATACATTTTACATTACATGAGCCATGCCATGAGAAAACCAACATAGTAGCTTTGCGACCAGCATGGATCCAGACCAGCCTGCGCGGATGCGCAGTCTGGTCAGGATCCATGCTGTTCGCTAACGGTTTCTTTAATTGCAATAGGCTTTGAAAGCGAACAGCATGGATACTGAGCGGATGCGCAGGCGGGTCTGGATCCATGCTGGTCGCAAACCCACTATATTGATTTCCTCATGGTGCGGCTCACATCTTTTGTTATCCCCCGACGAAAGTCGGAGGGATATAGTTTTGGCGTTGTCCGTCCGTCCGTCCTTCCTTCCTTCTTTCCGTCCGTCCGTCCGTCCGTCCGGAGCCATATCTAGGAAATGGTTGGGAATATTTATTTAAAACTTCATATACATGTGCACCACAATGAGTTCTTGCGGCCCGTCAAGTTTCAGTCAGATTGCCCAAGTAACACCAGAGTTATGGCCCTTAGAAGTTTCTAGTGTTAACTATATAGGGTACTATAAATATGGCAATTTCTGCATCATAACTTTTGATATATTTGACCTAGAACTATGAAACTTAAACAGAATTTAGATCACCATAATGTGGTTGTGTACACACAATTTCATTTGGATTTATTTGTAAATTAAGAGTTATTGCCCTTTAATTGTATAAAAATCCACATATTTGTACATAACAAACTTACCATTTTGTAGAATTTCATTAAATTTCTTTCATTCTTTTCCATGAACATTTATTGTAAACATGTGAAGTTGTGTACCCACACCTGGTCGCCCCCTTACCTTGATCACACACCTCCCCCCCTATCCCCCGACACCCCCCCCCCCCCCAAAAAAAAAAAAAATTCATTCCTTATTTTAGATTTTTTTCAAACAAACTTCATATACATATTCACCACTATGAGGTTATGGGGCCCATCAAGTTTCAGACAGATTGCCCAAGTAACACCAGGGTTATGGCCCTTAGAAGTTTCTAGTGTTAACTATATAGGGTACTATAGATATGCCAATTTCTGCATCATAACTTTTGATATATTTGACCTAGAACTATGAAACTTTAACAGAATTTAGAGCACTATAATGTGGTTGTGCACAGACAATTTTGTACGGATTTCTTTTTGTAACTTCAGAGTTATTGCCCTTTAATTGTCTAAAAATCCACATATTTGTACATAACAAACTTACCATTTGGCAGAATTTCATTAAATTTCTTTCATTCTTTTCTGTGAACATTTATTGTAAACATGTGGAAGTTGCGCACCCACACCTGGTCACCCACTTGCCTTGGTCACACCCCTCCCCTCCCAACCCCACTCCCCGCCCCCTCCAATTTTTTTTTTTTCATTTATTTTAGATTTTTTTTCAAACCTTCCAACCCCACCCGCCCCCCCCCCCCCACACACACTCCAACTTCACCCTTTACCTTTTTTTTTTTTTTTTTTTCATTTTTAATTTTCGATCAATATTTATAATCAGCATGTGAAATTTTGTTTCCTCTCCCGTTCCCCTGCACCCCCACCCCCTAAAAAATAAATATATACAATATCTATATTAGATTATATATTTCCATTCCTTTTTTTTTTTTTTAAATGTTCAAACTTCAACATGTTAAGTTGTGACTGCACAAACCTTGCCCTCAGCCATGTTCAAGATATCTTATCTGTGTTCTCTTAAGGACATCTGATCTTTTAATTTCAAATGTACATGTAAAACAGCAACACCTGGTGCCAAACCACTCAAAGACAATATTTCATTCCAGTTAAACTTCAAGCTCACATTTCAATTAACTGCATTTAATTTTAAAGGCTAAGCTTATTACAGTAAGCATATCCCATTCAAAATAAATTCTTTAGTCCGGATCAAAGTATCATACATTTATTGTGTACTCTTTAATTAAACATTTGTTTTCTGTTAAATTGATTTTGACTAATGAAATTATTTGCTTCTTATTAACATCCTTAACTTTTTGCCGGATATATCTTTTTGCCATTCCTCACCACAAACCCTTTCGGCGGGGGATACCAATTCATCGAATTTGCTTGTTTCCCACAGAAACTGAAAATTTTGTTAACTTTGGAACTTTCTGATCTCCCCATATACATCAGCGTAACACAAAAAAGTTGATTTGAGACTTGAATGTACATAGTAAAGACAGTAGGCACTGTAATTTGCTCCTTGCTGATGTTTGTATAATCTGCTAAGTTTCTGGAGTGGTTTTACATGTGTTCTGTGGTATCAGATATTTTCATGTGTGACTAAATTTTTTTTAAATTTATAGTCTAATTTTGAAAGCTTAAATCTTTGCCAGTACAATCAGTTTTCTTTGTAAAAGCACTTAAGAATGTGCTTTCTTTAGGAATACAAATTTGTGGCAAAATTATAAAAATTGCAAAATCAGGGAAAGTTAATCATTCGAGATTATGTCTGATTGTACAAAGTATATAGGGGTGTATATTGGAGTAATGCATGTCCGTCTTTCCTTCTGTCCATTATATCTGCTCCATATATCTTCTCAACCGCAGGGGAAGATTTTCATGAAACTAGCATCAGTTGTTAACCTCATCAAGACAACATGCAAAGCTCAGGACCAGGGTAGCTAGGTCCCTGGTAAAGGTCACACCATGAGGTCAAAGGTCAAAAAGCTTAACTTCATGTCTGCTCTATATTGTCTAAATTTCCTTGAGGATTTTCATAAAACAAATAACAATAGCTTACATTACCAAGATGACAGGCAGAGTGTACAACCCATGTCAGAAACTCCAAAGTCAAGGTTGGATTAAGGTTAAATGTCTTAAAAGCTTAACTTAAAAACTAGCATCATTTATTAAACACTTCAAGATGACATGCAGAGTGAAAAACCAAGGTCACTAGGTCTAAGGCCAGGGTCACACTTTGAGGTCATATGTCAAATAGTCGTACTGCGTGTCAGCTCCATATTCTCTAAACTTCTTTGAAGAATTTTATAAAACAAAGATCAATTATTTACATTACCAAGGTGATATGCAGAGTGCACAACCTAGGTTACAACTCCAGGGTCAAGGTCACAGAGACCACATGAGAATATTTTGATAAAGCTAAGGTCAATTGTTTATCACACCAAGGCATTGTATAGTGAACAATCTGGTTACCTAGCTCCAAGGCTAAGGTATTATCATATTAACAAGATGTTCATTTCATATTGCATGTTACAATATTATAGATATAAGGGTGTGTTTGTTGCTTTTTATATCAGTAAAGCTACAGAGTTGTTTATGAAAAAAGAACAAAAAACTTTCAGTACCTTATTATTTTGGGAAAAAGACAGTTACCGTGTTATTTTTCTACTCTTCAGGTTCAGACAATAGGGATGGCCTGCAGAATGGTGTATTGATTACTGAAGTCAGTAAAACTGGAAAATTTGCCATTATTGGTATAATTGTTGATGAAATAGAGGACATCATACAAGATTACTATCCAGGTTTGTATACATTAAAAAAAATTGTATACAGTTTAGTCTAAACCTATTTATTTTACATTGATTTTAAAGAAAATTATCACTTCAAAATACATAAACTAATCTTGATAACTGCTTCTTGAATTTTGTACAAGTACTTTTATCTTGGTAAAGGATTGTGGAGGCCATGGTTAAATTCCACTGGCCAAGATTTGAAAGGGGGACGATAGCTTTAATTACATGATCAGTGCTGTAACACTGTGCTGCTCTGGTATAAAGTTTCAGTGAAATAGTGCAGTGGCAGTTTTATATCTATTGAAATGTTCTATACAGAAATGTTCATGAATTATAACTGCATTGACATGGGTAGTTCAGCTTTTTTGAAGTCAGAGCACACATTCAGCTTTTTTGAAGTCAGAGCACACATTGTTGTTTACTTACAATGTATCACATGCATTTTTATTCAGCATCTTGCACTAATTACATTTGTTTGATATCATACTTTTAGAGTTCTGTGAAATCTCTTAATTTCCAAGGCAAGGAATTTTGTAGTTTTGAACAAAATGGTAATTTTGTCAGGGTCTTAAAATGTGCGTTTACAGTTTTGAAGATAAATGTACTATAAATGTATATGTTAGCCCTTATCATGCTGGACACGACTGATTCTATCTTTGCAACCAGTGTAGATCTTGATCAGCCTGCACATTCATGCAGTCTGATAAGATCTGCACTGTTCGCCATTCGGTCAGTATCTTTTTGGCAAGAACCCCTTTTAACAGTTAACGGTACTGTCCAAATTAAAAGGTGGACAAGTTCATTATAGAAATTTAGGAGGGTAAGGGTTAAACTTCTTTTCTTTTTCCAGGATTGCTAGAACCAGATATGATGTCACTTAGTATGCATCTTGAGCGATATGCCCTGTGTTCTACATGTTACCAGGGGCAGCCACTGCCAAATGTAATAAACCACTTCACTATGGAGCACTGCGCCAGATTGCTCGTTAATGGAGACTCAATAACATGTCCACAGGTTTGGGAGAAAACAATTTTTTTATAAAGAATCAGTGATAGATAGAATGGTTTTCATTTTAGAGATGCACATCATGTCCCACCCAAAGTTGTGTCTGTCATGACAGTAAGAATACCATAATTGGCCGATTATAAGTCGCACTCGTGTATAGGACGCAGTGAAAAAATATCGGCAGAATTCTGGAAAAATGCTCATACCCACTTATCACTTATCCGAATTTATGTTTGTCCGAAATTCGCTATAGTTTCTACGAACTCGTCGGTTTTTGCTAAATCATTGTCGATGTTTTTGCATGTTGTGCAAGTATTTAAATTGAAAAGCATAAACTCTGTGTAAGCACTAAACTGCCACATCCTCTGATCACCCCATGAATATTGACGCCAGTGAAAATGAAAGTACACATTGGCATGTGGCGGTAAAAGGATGTAATTTTAAGACTGGTTTGCAAATTGTTTTGAACATTACGGATCAGCGACTATGATCATTTTGGATCAGTCTAAAATCTCGCATGCACATGTTTACAATTGCCTCCGGGTATGATTAAACGGTTGTTTGCAGATTGTGACGGTAGGTGTAAGATAAGTAATGCCTCGGGTGTGAATTTCTTGATGAGCAAGAGGATTATTGACAACTATCAAAATTATGTTTGAAATTAGATAATCGATTTCCGGGCAACCTGATAATATTATGGAGTTTCAAGCATTTTAATGCAAAATGTGTGAAAACACGCCGGGAAAGTTTTACACAGGCCTTGTTAAAAACTTAATGATCAGTTACAGAAATGCGTTGTAAAATATAATTTTAATGAAAAACAGCTTAAGATTTTACGTGAGCTCTAAATTTTACATTTTATACAGAAGCAATTTAAGACGCCGGGTCCCGATACCGGCTATTAGCTAGGCCTGAGTCACTGGTATTTACTCCCCTTGAATTCTCTTCAATATAGAGGTATGCGGTGTAAACAAAGATCGATTTTCTTAATTTTTGAGTCGGGGGGGAAATGTTTGGTCTTTTTCTATCCCTATATATAGGACGCATCGGTCCTTTGAGACCAGAATCTTGTTAAAAATGTGCGTCTTATATTCGTAGGATGACAGTAGATAAAGAACTGCATTGGTGCTAAGGTTAGACATATTGCAGTCCTTTAACATGTTGAGAAATTGTCAGTTATTTTCTGTGTATGTTTCATGCTCCAAATGATAATTGCACTTTCCATGAGTTAGTTTGCTTGTCCGCAGTACTTTCTTTCTCAGTTTTAACTTTACAGTTTCAAAGGATTCCAATGAAATTATACGAACGTATAGCATAATGAGATGGTGTGTCACACAGAAAACTTAGATTTGTAGCTCCAAGTTTAGGTCACAGTCAAGAACCCTAACCCCAAGCCCTTTTTCTTAACCCACATGGGAGGGCTATGCACCTTGAGGTGCACTCATCATTTACACTTTAATTTTTTGCATGAAACAGTTTAAGTCAACATGTAGTTTAATGACAGATCAAGTGCATTTTAGTTTCATAGTAAATGTATATACTTGTATTGGAAGTGAATTATTTAGGATGAGAGTTTGAAGTTTTAAACAGTTATTGTATGATAATGAAGTGAAAATTAAAGTTTAGGGACCTGAACTAGGTTAATAGTTTCTTAATCCTGACTTTGATATTCACTGATACTATTGTATAGTAAGTATTTTATTTCTTAACCTTATTTGAAAAAGAGCACTTAATGTGAGTATCTAATAGTAAAACAAATGCTACATTGTTCATAAGAAAACTTGTTTACAGACAGTCAGCCTTGTCATTCCTGTAACATACGGTACTAGAAATGAAAAAAAAATATGAAAACATGATACCAGAAAAAAAGGTGTCTTTTATTGTGTACATTCTGTTATATGCAAATGTGACTGCCATCTGAAATAACTGAATGTAAAGGGTTGTTTATAAGTATGTAACTTTATTGTAAATATCATTTTCTGTGGACATCTCTGTGATTAGTGACTGGCCAATTAGAGAAGTGGAGTTTAAGAGTCATGAAATAATGTGAAATAATGAAGGTTATTTCTTTCAATTTGAAAATGATTTCAGGGTATAAAGCAAGAATTAAGTGCACTTGTACCAGACCTACTAATGAAGGAACTACCTGACAAATACTTTATGGCTCTGGACAAACTTGAACTTAAAGAGACCAAAGAGAGTTGTCTGGGTACAGGAGTGACTGGTTCAGTGTTTAAAGGTAAATATATTGTTTATAGCTTGATTGAAAAAGCATTAGCATTGTTCTATTTTTAGTGGGACATTCTTGTTGTTATACTGCGAGTACACTCAAAGGTGCAAAACGATGAGATAAATGCTTGTGTTATCCAGGATTTTGAGGTACTCAAACAAAGGATATATTAGGAAAATGACTGGGGGGAGTGGGATTTGTTAGGGTCAGCCTTGGTGAATAGCCATCAATGCTTGAGCAAGTGTATTATGCACCATTTTTAAAAAAAAAATGGAGTTAAGCTATGTTCTTAATAGAATATTTCTTGATTGAAATAATTGTACTTGACGAGAATTACATAATGCTATGCTGCAGATCATAGAACGAAATTGATCTTGAAGTCATATGCATCTTTTTAATGTCACAAGATGTCTGACTTCATTTTCATTCACATAAATCTGTTTCACATGGCTGCTGAGATTAAACTTTGTTGAAAAATGCATATTTTAATGTAAAGAGTATAAAGAAAATTTCTTTGGTTTGAGTAGATATTGAACATATCTCACCAAATAATGAGATAGTTACCACATTTTCACCAGCCCTACATGCTTCTGAAAATGTAAAAGTTGTGTAACTTCTTGGTGAGATGTACAGTCTAACTTTGTCTGCTGGAACACATCAGGACTGGCAATTTTTTTAGTTATTGGTTGATGGAGCCATCAAACAAAGTATATTTAAAAAGGATTTGGCTGGGATCTGACTATAAGTTTGGCCATAGGTGGGAATCGAATTACCTCTGAGTTTGAGCACAATATGTTTGACTGTATTTCATATTCAGTCAAAACAACCAAATATCTTCAATATGTTTGTTGATTATATCTGACATTTATAGTATTTACTATAGACACCTTGTTACTAGGGTTTAATTATTTTGGTTCCAGGAAAATACAATGGTCAGGCAGTGGCAATTAAGGTGTATCGGAGTGATATACGTAACCGTATTGAAGCAGGGAAGTTTGCCTCTGTTAACAGTAACAGTAGTGACAGTGGTACAGCGACATTGTCCACACAGGGATCTGTAGGTACGTTAATAAACTTGAGTGATATATGCAGCAGGATTAAAGTAGGGTAGTTTTATTTCTAAACACACATAATGACCAAGCTTCATATTTAAGTAGTTTGTCCTTCTAAATTCAAGATACTGAGATCTAGCTATTGAATAAAAAGCTTCTATTATGTATACTGGAGCATGAAAAAGGCCATGTATTTGAATTTTTTTATTCAAAATAACTAAAAGACTGAATTTTTTTTTTCATGAAAAAATTTGCAAAACACAAGAAGAAAATCAGAAATCCCTCACCACTAGTAGCTTGAAAAGTGGCCATACGTTGTGTTTGCATTACTCTTACCCCAACAAACAAACCACAAAAAAAGAAAAAAAATTACACAGTCTGTCCTGAAGGTTAGGAAAGCAACTGCCCTTCACTGGCAGATAAATAAGAACATTTTTTAAGCCTATCCTCTTAAAAGATAAATTTAGATCTTTTCTGATGTTTTGTTTATAGTTTCATTTGACTAGTACTAATTACCTAATTCAAGTGCGCACTACTCTAGAACAATGTATTTCTGTAAAGAGAGATGGGGGAGATCTATCCCTGGTATGTAATCAGACAATTGTATACTTCTCTTGAGTAGACAGGCAAGAATATTTCATGTTTTATGTATGATTACAGCCGAGGCGCAGGAGGAAGATATCTATGTAAACGTTGCTAAAGCAAGAAGATCAGAGATTGATATGGATGAAACTGAAAGTATCAAGGTGAGGACATACATGGATTTCTTAGGGAAATGGCAGGATTATAATAATTGAGCCGTGCCATGAGAAAACCAACATAGTGGCTTTGCGACCAGCATGGATCCAGACCAGCCTGCGCATCCGTGCAGTCTGGTCAGGCTCCATGCTGTTCGCTTTTAAAGCCTATTGGAATTGGAGAAACTGTTAGCGAACAGCATGGATCCTGACCAGACTGCGCGGATGCGCAGGCTGGTCTGGATCCATGCTGGTCGCATACCCACTATGTTGGTTTTCCCATGGCACGGCTCAATTATATACTGCAACAATGTCAGTTTAATAGATATTTAAAAAAGAAATTGCAGCAATTTGAATTTTTAGTGATTTAAAACATTAAGTTTTAGATGGTATAAATTTTAGACTAAGACTATGTTGATGAATGTTGTCCTTGGTGTAAATTTTAGATTAAGTATGTTGATGAATGTTGGCCTTGGTGTAAATTTTAGATTAAGTATGTTGATGAATTTTGTCCTTGGTGTAAATTTTAGATTAAGTATGTTGATGAATGTTGTCCTTGGTGTAAAGTTTAGATTAAGTATGTTGATGAATGTTGGCCTTGGTGTAAATTTTAGATTAAGTATATTGATGAATGTTGTCCTTGGTGTAAATTTTAGATTAAGTATGTTGATGAATGTTGGCCTTGGTGTAAAGTTTAGAAATTTTGAATGTGGATGAATATGCACCCTGGTGTAAATTCTAGACTAGACTAAGTATATTGATGAATACAGGCAGAAGTGGTGTAAATCCTGATAAGACAGTGTTTTTCTCTGGGACTACAGAGATAGAAAGAAAATATAAGTTTGCATGAAGGGAAAATTGAGATACAAAACAAAGTGCAAAAGTCTGTTTGTGAACAAAGACCAGCTGGATATTAAAATAACAAGTTTCTTTTTGATTTAAACATTTGTATTGTGTTTTAGCCTGTATGTGAAGATTGCCTGAAAATAATGATTTTGCTGTCTCCAGGCGTGGTCTTTATACAAGTTTAACTGTAATGTAGAGGTTGACTGTAATGTAGAGGTTGTAGATATTCCAGTGGAAAAGGAAATATATGATTGAGGGATTGGTGTTGTTGGTGTAATGAATAAGGTTGAGCATTCAGCTGATATGTGGTTCTGACCTTCTCAAGCGCAATTAGTCTAAATGGAATGGTGGAGATATATCTGAATACAAATGTTAACTACATGCAGTGGTGCTTGATGTAGAAGTGCAGCTAAAGCTATGGGTAAACCTTGTAGAAATTAGTTGCTAAATATTTTCTGGTGCTTTCAAACAGAGACTTATCGAGGGTATGTGGAACAAATACACTGACATAAACATAGCGGTCTCTGTTGTCAATATCTACTAACAAAATCATAAAAATAGGCAGTATACTTCTATTTTTCTTCTTGTTTTTTCACTAGGCATTACGAGCAATTAAGGAGATGCGACAGGAAGTGGCCATTACAAGCAGACTTCATCACCCTTGTGTTGTATCACTCATTGGTCTGGCATTCAGGTAAAAAGAATAGAGATGGATTTTAGTGTTGTTCTCATGCGTGATCTGTGATAAGAATTAAACGTTTCTGTAAATTAAAGTGCAGTGTTATTGGTTATTGATTATAATTCTATTTAAGTTTTGGTAAGTTTTGATTCTTTTCTTGCCTGTTTTTCACCTGAAAATGGTTAAGGGGAGCAGTGGTCTAGTGGTGAAGTTATAAGCTGCTTAACCAGAAGGGCTTAGGCTCGAACCCCACTTGGGTTATGTCCGAATCACCTCATATTACACTTGTACTGTTTTACCAGTAAGTCAATGCAAGAGTGATTCAGATTAACTTAGAGTTGTTGTCAAAATCAAACTAAAATAAATTAGTATTTATTTTCTGTCAGGCAGACTGATATATCATATGATTATGTCTGTAGCTTTATGTATAGTGAATTGATTCAACAATCTTTATATTTGTAGACCTAAATTAATGATGGCATTAGAGTTGGCTCCCTTGGGAAGCTTGAGAGATATTCTAGACAAGCAGACTCAGGGTCGGCCGGTGTTTAACAGGTATAAGAACAAGGATGAATTGTTCCCTGCATTGTTTGAGAAGGAACTGATATTCAAATTTGTCTTTCAGGTTTGTTGATTTTTACTGAAATTTTGTAGTTTATTTTTTTAAGGTGGAAAGTAAGTACATTGTATGTTTGTTGGCATCAGTCTATTAATTATGTGGCTTCAGGAATGGTTCGACACTACATTGACTTGTTTGATACAGTCCCTGAGGTGGTATGGAACACATGGAAGTCTGTTTATGATGATTGATTAAGCTAGTGTTGTTTCTTCAGTGATTTAGTGGAAGAAATTTAACAGTTTAGATAAATGTATAATTACAGTTCAAAATGAAAAAGTAGTAATGTTATGTTGCATGTACATTGTTTGAACAGTCTAGTTGTTTAGCTCTGTATGTAGAGAACAAGAAGTTAAGAGTGGAAAGGTTGGGAGTTTGATTTCCTAGTGAGGTGATTCTTTCCAGAGATGTTTTTGACAGAAGACAAGAAAGCAAAGTGTATAAATTTATTCTTCCTTTACCATTCCCTGACCATTACATAACTGAACTAATGTTGAAAACTGTGTAAACATATTTCAAATATCAAACAGATGCTGTAGTTGAAGTGAGTAATGAATATTTTATTTGATTTATTCAGATTGCTAAAGGACTAGAATACTTGCATACCAATGCCATCATTTACAAAGACCTGAAATCAGACAACATTCTAACAATGTCACTGGACTTGTCTGCCCCTGTGAACCTGAAACTGTCAGATTATGGAATATCAAAGTTCAACTGGAGTGGGAGATCAGTGGGTCTGGTGGGAACACCCGGGTATCAAGCACCAGAGATCCTTGATGGAAAGGCTTATGATGAAAAGGTAACAGAAACTACTTCTTTTTAAATTCGTAATTTTGTGTACTAGTATTTAGTAAAAATTAATGTGGTACTCCATGCTGTTTTCTTGTTATCATACCCTAAAAAAAGAACCCTTGAATTCTGAAATTACTGTTTTGGTTAATTCAGCTTTGATAGGTGTGATGATTTCATTATTTGGTATTTGTATTCCATGACTGTTTGACTACAGGTATTTTGCTAGTAGCAACCTTAACCATAAACATGAAAGGATGAACTTTTACCAATTAAGAAATGGGTTGTTATTATGTAGATTTCATTTGGGTATGAAATTCATGTATTCAAAGTGTATGATCACAACCGGTATATTTCATACCAGTTTTCTTTGAGCTAGTAGATCTCCTTTACTATGGAATAGGTTCAATTTATAAGCACAAAATTTTATAGTTTTAGTGAAAACGACTGTTTTGTGGGGAATTGAATTCATGGATTTCAAGTTTTGCATGTAAAATGAATTGAATGTTTACTTGTTTGTTGTCATTTAATTTCATTGATTGACCAATCCGCGAAAATTAGTCACCTTTAGCCTGCTGGTGGCAAGTGATTCTGCCTTTGCGACCAATGCTGATCATGATCAGCCTGTACGTCCATGTAGGCTGATCATTATCTGCACTGTTCACTGTTCTGTCAGTAAATTTTCAGTGAACACCCATTTGAATTATAAATGGTACTGCCCAAATTGAATGATAGACCAGCCCATTTTAGAAATTTAACAGGCTTAAGGTTATTGATTGTACAGTATATTATTTCTTGCAGGTTGACATTTTTGCCTTTGCTATGGTGATTTATGAGATACTGACTGGCAGGAGACCTTTCGCTGAGTGTGACAACCTGGCACAGATTACAAAAGCCATGAAAATTCATGGGAGAAGGCCGAATTTAAAAGTAAGTTATAGAATACAACCTCTGTAGAGAGACACCACATGAAATTTGTTTGTTGTGCAGAGGTTGTTGTTCTTTTCAGTAGGAAAGTCTTTTTGTTGGAAAGAAGTACTGTAGATGATGTAGTATTCATATTGGTTTAGTTTTATTTGATACTTGCAAAAAATGATACACATTCAAAATATTTTTAGCATTAAGGACAAAATGGTTTTAAACACAAATAGATAAAATATGAAAGCCCACCCACTTAGCTCAGTAGGGAGAGTGCAGATCTGCTGATGGTGGAGTCGCAAGTTCCATCCCTGAGCAAGGTGTATGTTTTACGTGATGATTTGATAGAAGACATTGTGTCTGAAATCAATCATCCTCCACTGCTGATTAGGGGCCTCCGTGGCCGAGTGGTTACGGTCGCTGACTTCAAATCACTTGCCCCTCATCGATGTGGGTTCGAGCCTCACTCAGGGCGTTGAATTCTTCATGTGAGGAAGCCATCCAGCTGGCTTACGGAAGGTCGGTGGTTCTACCCAGGTGCCCGCTTGTGATGAAATCATGCACAGAGGGGCACCTGGGGTCTTCCTCCACCATTAAAGCTGGAAAGTCGCCATATGACCTATCATGTGTCGGTGCGACGTTAAATCCAACAAAATAAGATAAATTCACCCCTGATTCGTGATGGGACGTTGGCAGCTACTTGCTGGTACTGGTACAGAATCCAGGAACACTGGTTAGGTTTACTACTCGGCATTTCATATCTGAAATACTGTTGAAAAACGATGTTAAACCCAAAACAGACAAACAAACGAAGATAAAATGTGAAATCATTTGATTTTGTGGGCAAAATACCTTTTGGTTTTTATCATATAATTTGCAGATTGCAACTTTGGAAATAAAATGAATAGGAATTTTAGCTGTTTGTTGGAATTAAATTTCATGGATTCACTCAGCTACAAAATACCAGTGATACTGCAGTAACAAGAAATTAATAATCTGTTATATTTATAACAAACATTGTGGTAGCTGTGATATAAACTAAGTCATTATGTCATTAGATAAGCATCCTAGGGTGCAATTTAATTTTGAAAATAAACATGTAATCCAGAGTTACAGAGTTATATTTAATAGTAAGTGATCATTGCGGAACATGGGTGAAGCTAGATCATAATTAACCATTTACAATTTTTCAGGATTTCAATGTACTGACACGGTTTCCCTGGCTTGAAAAGACTATGAAAGATTGCTGGCAAAGTATGGCTCAGTCACGGCCTGCCGCTTCAAACATTGTGTCAAAAAGTTCCATGCAAAACTTGCAGTATCTTGCACAAACATGGGTGGTTGATATACCTAACAATCAAAAACTGAGTACAAACTGTGTACTTGGGACTTATGTAAGTTTTGCAAAGTTTGTTTATCTCTGAAAAGGGTTTACAAAGGTTTATATATTCATAATTGTATGCCCGAAGGGACATTTTATGTTATACCTCAGTGTCCGTCCGTTGTTATTCTTATATAAAGATATAGGCAAACAGCCTATATAATATTTATGAGTCTTCTATAAAATCTGATTGGCTGATACATTTCACCCCCTACGATTGTAAAATAAGCGATTCTACTTCTACATCACATACAAATTATACCAGGGCAAATTGGTTGTAAACAACATTTTAAAAACATTTTTATAATAAAAAGTCATACTGACTTATGTACAAGGCTGTGAAACAGGTTTTGATCTCTATGATCAAATTAGCTCAGTTATGATTCCCCAGTGACATCATAAAAGTATGACATAAAGGGTGACGTCATAATGATGTGACATCACACAAATGTTTAGCTCTTAACACTTGGTCAAATTTGATGATTCTGTTCATAAATAGCTTGCGAGCTGTTAGATTATTAGATCTAGATTATAAATACTTCTCAAAATTCTGATAAAAAGAAACAATTATCTAGACGTTTTGTTGGCTATGCAACACTTTCTAACCATGGGGGTAAATTGTAACAGCATATGACACGAATGACATATTATGCTGAAAATGTAGTACTGTAAAATGGGAGTTATTTGTGTTGTTAGAATCGAAATGTTAGATATGTTCCACTAATTTTATCAATTAATAAAACATGGGCAGTTGTTTGGATGCGAATAATTAACACCTGTTACATTTTAACAACCTGTTACATTTTAGGAATTAGACAATCGATCATTACTATGTATATGGGATGGTTATAAATCAGAGAGAAATTTCTCTATATTGGACCCAGACTGGGCCACATTCAGAGTGGCCGGACAGAAGTATGATGGACCACAGGTTATATGTATGGCCCAAGTTGGTAGGCATATCTGGACTGGAAATCAGGTAGGCATGTTTCTGTAATTTTTGCTCAGATTAAACTTTGCTAAATTACTTATGAGTGGCTGACATTCGGGTCAGTAACTTAATTTTTTGTCAGTAGCTTACAAGTACTTCCTTATCAGAAGCTAATAATCTAGCATTCTTGCCAGTTGTTTACTTGTCAGTACCTTACATTTTTGCCATTAGCTTAATTGTCAGTATCTTACATTTTTGCCATAAGGTTAATTTTCAGTATCTTACATTCTTGTCAGCTTGTCAGTATTTCACATTCTTGCCATGAGCTTTATTGTCAGTATCTTACATTTTTGCCATTAGCTTTATTGTCAGTATCTCATATTCGTGCCAGTAGCTTAATTGTCAGTATCTCACATTATTGCCAGTAGTTTAATTGTTGGTATCTTGCATTCTTGCCAGTAGCTTAATTGCCAGTATCTTACATTTTTGCCAATGGCTTTACTGTCGGTATCTCACATTCTTGCCAGTAGCTTAATTGTCAGCATCTTACATTTTTGCCAATGGCTTTACTGTCGGTATCTCACATTCTTGCCAGTAGCTTAATTGTCAGTATCTTACATTTTTGCCAGTAGCTTTATTGTCAGTATCTTGCATTCTTGCCAGTAGCTTAATTGTCAGTATCTCACATTCTTGCCAGTGGCTTAATTACAAGAAAAAAGCTTCAGTGTTGACACAGTTGCGTGTCTTAGACAATAGATTAACATGAATTTTAAGAGTTTATACTTGCAAATAGGATAATTTTGATGTACAACACAGAAAAACATAACATATCATTGTTTGCACACAGCAGATGATATATGGCAGAGGATTTCATAAACTGAACCGCACAGTTGTAAGTGTGTAATGCTGTGGAATGTAAATTGTAATTTATACTTGAACCTGCCACTTGTTTAATCATGAAGTCATTCAGAGTCTTGTCAGTTTCATGTGCATCTTGATCAGTTTGATATGTTCGCTTTCTGGCATGGAAGATATAGCTTTAAAAATGACTGAAATTCATTTGCATTTAAGTGCTAATGTAGGCAGAGAATGCTTCTTCTTCAAGTGTGAAATTTTTAGTTCACTTCGAGCACAAAGTGCTCAAGGTGAGCTATTGTGACCGGTCATTGGCGTCCGTCAGCCTGCGTTATCAGTCGTCTGTCAACATTTGCCTTGTGAACACTCTAGAGGCCACATTTATGACCCAATCTTTATGAAACTTGGTCAGAATGTTAGTCTTGATGATCTCTAGGTCAAGTTCAAAACTGGGTCATGTGGGATTAAAAACTATGTCAGTAGGCCAGATCAAAGGAAAAGCTTGTGAACACTCTAGAGGCCACAGTTGTGACCAAATATTTATGAAACTTGGCAAGAATGATTGTCTTGATGATTTCTAGGTCAAGTCTGGGTCATGTGAGGTCAAAAACTAGGTCACATGGTCAAATCGAAGGAAAAGCTTGTGAACGCTTTAGAGGCCAACCCCCTTAGTAGCCTAGGGGTAGAGCGTCCACTTCTAGCGCGGGAGGTTGTGGGTTCGATCCCCGGCCGCGTTATACCAAAGACATAAAAAATGGTACTAGTAGCTTCCTCGCTTGGCGCTCAGCATTAAGAGGATAGTGCTAGGACTGGTCAGCCTGGTGTCAGTATAATGTGACTGGGTGAGGTATCATGCGACGTGTCTACGGCATGATATTCCAGTGAGGCAGCACTATAAAGTTGGGCATTGTGCTCACTGCTACAAGTAGACACCATTGTTTATATGACTGAAAAATTGTTGAAAAAGACGTTAAACCCGAACACACACACACACACCCACTTTAGAGGCCACAATTTTGACTCAATCTTTATGGAACTTGTTTGTTTGTTTGTTATTGGTTTAACGCCGTTTTTCAACAGTATTTCAGTCATGTAACGGTGGGTGGTTAACCTTACCAGTGTTCCTGGATTCTGTACCAGTACAAACCTGTTCTGGTAACTGCCAACTTCCCCACATGAAACAGAGGTGGAGGACTAACGATTTCAGACACAATGTCGTTTATCAAATAGTCACAGAGAACATACGCCCCGACCAAGGATTGAACTCGTGACCCTGCGATCCGTAGACCAACACTCTTACCAGAGTACTTGGTCAGAATGTTTGTCTTGATGATCTCTAGGCCAAGTTCGAAACTGGGTCATGGTGGGTCAAAAAATAGGTCTTTAGGCCAGATCAAAGGAAAACAGTTGAAACCCAATATTTAGAATGATTGTCTTCATGATTTCTAGATCAAGATTGAATCTAGGTCATGTGGGGTCAAAAACTAGGTCACTCGGAAAAGCTTGGAACACTTTAGAGGCCACAATTTTGACTTAATCTTTATGAAACTTGGTAAGAATGTTTGTCTTGATTATTTCTAGGTCAAGTTTGAAACTGGGTCATGTGGGGTCAAAAACTAGGTCACTAGATCAAAGGAAAATCTTGTCAACTCTCTGGAGACCACAATTTAAGTTTGAAACTCATGAGAATTAATCAGAGTGTTTGTCTTAATAATCTATAGGTCATGTTCGAATCTGGGTCATATGGGGTCAAAAACTAGGTCACCTGGAATAATCAAACAAAAAGCTTGTGAACACTTAGAGCCCACAGTTGTGACCCAATCTTTATGAAACTTGGCCAGAATGTTTATCTTGATGATTTCTATGTCAGTTTCGAAACTGGGTCATATACGATCAAAAACTAGGTCAGTAGGCCAGATCAAAGGAAATGCTTGTGAACACTCAAGAGACCACAGTTTTGACTCAATCTTAATGAAATTTGGTCTGAATGTTTGTCTCGATGATCTCTAGGTCAAGTTTGAATCTGGGTCATGTGGGATCAAAAACTAGGTCAGTAGGCCAGATCAAAGGAAAAGCTTGTGAACATTCTAGAGGCTACAGTTGTGACTCAATCTTTATGAAACTTGGTCAGAATGTTTGTCTTGATAAAGTCTTGGTTCAGTTTTAATCTGGGTCATTTGGGGTCAAAAACTAGGTCACATGGTCAAATCAAATGAAACATTTGTGAACACTCTAAAGGCAACAGTTATAACTCAATTTATATGAAACTTGGTCAGAATGTTTGTCTTGATAATCTTTATGTGGAGTCATAAACTAGGTCAGTAGGCCAGATAAGCTCTGGTGAGCCATATAGGGCCATCTTGGCCCGCTTGTTTTTTACCCTGTCTGTACTGGATACCAATTTACTGAATTTGCTTGTTTTTAGCTCGACTATTCGAAGAATAGTCTAGCTATTCTAATCACCCTGGCGTCGGCGTCACACCTTGGTTAAGTTTTTGCATGCAAGTACATACAGCTATCATTTAAAGGCATATAGCTTTGAAACTTATTTATTCTTTTTCTAGATCAATTACCAACCTCACTGGGTCAAGTTCCATAACTCTAACATGTATTTTGAGCAAATTATGCCCCCTTTTGGACTTAGAAAATTTTGGTTAAAGTTTTACATGCAAGTTACTATCTCCAAAACTAATGCAGATATTGAATTGAAACTTCACATGTGTCTTCGGGGTTATAAAACTAGTTGATAGCACCAAGTCCCATAACTCTGACCTTCATTTTGGCCAAATTATGCCCCTTTTGGACTTAGAAAATTCTGGTTAAAGTTTTGCGTGCAAGTATATTACAGCTATTACTAAAAGGCATATAGATTTGAAACTTATTTTTTCTTTTTCTAGATCAATTACCTACCTCACTGGGTCAAGTCCCATAACTCTGACATGTATTTTGGGCAAATAATGCCCCCTTTTGGACTTAGAAAATCCAGGTTAAAGTTTTACATGCAAGTTACTATCTCCAAAACTAATGCAGATATTGAATTGAAACTTTACATGTGTCTTCGGGGTTATAAAAGTAGTTTATAGCACCAAGTCCCATAACTATGACCTTCATTTTGGCCAAATTATGCCCCCTTTCGGACTTAGAAAATTCTGGTTAAAGTTTTGCGTGCAAGTACATACAGCTATTACTAAAAGGCATATAGATTTGAAACTTATTTTTTCTTTTTCTAGATCAATTACCTACCTCACTGGGTCAAGTCCCATAACTGTGACATGTATTTTGGGCAAATAATGCCCCCTTTTGGACTTAGAAAATCCTGGTTAAAGTTTTACATGCAAGTTACTATCCCAAAACTAATATAGGTATTAAATTGAAACTTCACAATGTGTCTTCGGGGTTATAAAACTAGTTGATAGAATCAAGTCCCATAACTCGACTTGTATTTTGGGCAAATTATGCCCCTTTTGGACTTAGAAAATTCGGTTAAAGTTTGCTTGCAAGTACTACAGCTTTACCAAAAGGCATATAGCTTTGAATCTTATTTATTCCTTTTCTAGGTCAAATACCAGCCTCACTAGGTCAAGTCCATAACTCTTAAATGTATTTTGAACAAATTATGCCCCCTTTTGGACTTAGAAAATTCTGGTTTAAAGTTTACATGCAAGTTACTATCTCCAAAACTAATGCAGATATTGAATTGAAACCTAATATGTTTCTTCGGGGTTATAAAACTAGTTGATAGCATCAAGTCCCATAACTCTGATATGTATTTTGGTCAAATTATGTCCCCTTTCGAACTTAAAACTCTTTTGATATTTAACATTTTGGGTAATAATTTCCTGCTTCTGTGACAATATTTCGAATAGTCGAGCTTGGCTGTCTTACGGACAGCTCTTGTTCTTTATGTTTCTGTCATCGTTGACATACAAGAACAGTACATGTTAATATTGCATGTAATAATATTTACATTTGCCCTATTCTTTTCCATTGAAAATTATGACGTTAATTATACCCCCACAAAACAAAGTTTGGTGGGGGGGTATATATGAGTGAGCTTGGAAGTCGGTTGGTCCGTTGGTTTTCATGGTTTCCGGATGATAACTACTGAAAGGCTGACAGATTTAAATAATTTTTATTACACAGGTGTAACATCAGAAAATACAAGTCAAGTTCGACTTTTGGGTCAATAGGTCAAAGGTCAAGGTCACAGTGACCCTGAACAGTTAAATGGTTTCCGGATGATAACTTGAGAGCGCTTGGGCCTAGGATAATAAATTTTTGTACACAAGTGTAACATGATAAAATACAGGTCAAGTTCGACTTTGAGGTTAGTAGGTCAAAGGTCAAGGTCACAATAACACAAAACACTTAAACGGTTTCTGGATGATAACTTGAGAATGCTTGGGCCTAGGATCATGAAAGTTGTTAGGAGGTTGGTTATCACCATCAGATGACCCTAACGATTTTAAGGTCAGTAGGTCACAGGTCAAGGTGACAGTGACCTGAAACATTTAAATAGTTTTCGGACAATAACTTCAGAACTCTTGGGACTAGGATCATGAAACTTAATAGGGAGGTTGGTCATGTCGAGCAGATGACTTGTATTGATTTTGAGGGTCGAAGGTCATTTAAACCTTTTCCGGACTATAACTTGAGAACGCTTGGGCCAAGGATCATGAAACTTCATAAGGAGATTGCCCATGACCAGCAGATAACCTCTATTGATTTTGAGGTCAGTAGGTCAAAGGTCAAGCAAGTTCGGCATTGACATTGGCTTACCGTAGATACCCATGTATAATGCGCACCCGTGTATAATGCGCACCCCCGATCTTAGTCCAAAATCCTGGGGGAAAAAAAAAAAAAAAAAAAAAATTTGGTCAATTTTTGAGGTGGATGGAAAACGAAAGTAGAGTTTACATCGACACCGGTAATAAATTTTATCTCCGCGGCGGAGAGCAGCATCAGTCTCACGGTACTATCGATTTTTGTTTTCTCGAAAATAAAACCAGTAAATTATTGTTATATTTGTTGTTTTACCTTTTTCAATTCACTATTTTGAATAAATGAATAGCAGCTGATTCAATATTTCGGAATGGTATCTTTCAAAATGACATGAGCTTCTCAATTCAAACTGATAACAAAAGGTGTGATAGTCTTTTTGTCACGATCATAAAGCCAGTAATTACCGGCAATTAACGTGTCACCTCGTGTCAATTATGTTGTTCACAGTTTTGATCTCGGTTAAAGATAATTCTCGATCTTTAATTAGTATCATAATTTTTGTGATTTATAAACATTTCTTTCGTCAAAATACTTTTAAATTTATATGAAATTAATTTTGTTTCAAATAAAAATAAACAATTCGATCTTTTACAGAACGTAACGGCAATCTTAGATTTTAGCGGAGACAGTAAGCGCGGGGAGTAGTTTCCCTTTACCAAAATGGCGAACATCGGTAACAAACTTGTTTTGAAGTAGGAAAATTGTCTATACCTGTATATTATGCGCACCCACGATTCGGGGGTGGTCCCGGGGGTCAAAAAACTGCGCATTATACATGGGTATCTACGGTAGTTCTGTGACAAGGCCATATTGTGGGGGTATAATTCGTCACTCCTGTGACAACTCTAGTTTTGTATAAACAACAAAAGGAAAGCGTGAAAGTTACATCATCGCTGCTTAGTGATAACCGACCGCTGTTTTGACGACGTCCGCATATAGTCAAGGAGAACGTTTCTTAGATGACATTGCAGTTGTAACGTCTGTGAACAGAATAGCCGAGAAGCTGATTTAAGTGTTAAATGCCACAAAATATGTGCAATTTATAATATTGTGTTTACAGATGGAAAGGAAATATAATGTAAATATAAGAAATGAAACTATTTTTTTCTATGTTCATGCGAAATGAACAACAGAATAGGAGTGGCAAATTAAACAGGAATCACTAGCGCTTATGCCAGTGAAAATGAATGAGTTCACAGTATTTCTGTGCAGAAGTGTATCTATAAAACCATTTCATTGATTTTCATATATCTACTTGTTAATATTCTTTGTTATGATAAGATACACACATCACCTAAAGCCAAGATCAAGGTCACATTTTTAGGTTTCAGCTAAAATAAATTCATTCCACTCCATATCTTTAATACAGCAGGAAGGACTTCAAGAAAACTATCATTGGTCGGTTACCTCATCAAGATGATTTTCAGCTTTAAGGCATTGGCCCTGTTATGACAATCAGCAACATTCATGCGATTTCATGTTCTTCAGTGTTATTTCTGCGTACTTTTGCTGTGAAAGTTGCTCATATGACCATCTGTTTTATGACAAAATGGAGAAAAATGTAAAATCACACAGAGAAAATTTAAGTGAATGGATATTACTGATTGTCATTATGTATCTGCTACCTGAAGTAGACCTTCCCTGTATGCACTGTCTGGGGATATTATGTATTGTCATTAATTTGTAAATCATTTAATCCAGTCTTTGATCCATGATGGATTTCATTTCTATGATATGAAATTTATACTTTTCATTAGATTGCCTAAAAATACTATAAATTCTTCAGTTTACAGGTATATTATTTTCTGATCTCTCCCATTTATGTTATACTTGTCAGCATGGTTTGACATTATATATATTCATTTTTTTTATTCAGATATCAAGTCCTAATGTCTTGTTTTCCATTTAGAATGTTGCTAGCAATATAACATTGTGTAAATACTCTAATTTAAGTGAAACACCAGTTAATAGAATAAACAAACTTAATTTGGCTTTAGATTTTAGAACATACAGTGAAACACCGCTCGCTCGAGGTCGCAAGGGGATGAGCAAAATGCTCGAGTTATCCATAGTTTCGAGCGACCCGAACATTGACCAACATAAGTAGAAAATAGAATTTTGTTTTACCAGTTGTCATCGGGATCATTTACAGAGTAAATGGTGATGCGTAATAATAACATACTTGTGACATTTAGAAAAAAACGTATTAAAAACGTTATCTATGATAGACGTTTCAATATGTAATTTGTAAATGGCACATATTAAGAAGCAACTAGGACTTTTAATTTTCATTTATCAACAAGTGCATATCAAAATTATCGTCTCAATTTTATGAAAAGTCTATATCATTTCCTTTATTCCATATTACTCGACATAAAATAAGAACATGTACCATTCTTTGTCTTTTATTTATCTCATTGTTATACTGTTAAATGTTTTAAGATCATATAACACATTATGACGAACAAATGACTTAAAATACTTGATTTCTAAATTAATATATTCTACATCTGCTAAGGTAAATGCATCAATAGATCTGAGAAAAACATTGAAAAGTTAAGTTGGCATGTTTTGGCCGCTCTATCTTCAAGCGAGAGGAGACCAGGCGCAAGCATGAGACAACACGCGATGCGATGACCCCTAAAAACCGCAGACGGCACCCAGCACACGGACCACACCCGAATGTATGACAGCAGACCTCAGCTCACCACGGCTCCGCACCAAAACGATGCCACGAAGCAAGTCAAGAGCTGCTACCAAACACTCAGTGCTAGAAAGCTGTCTGATATATGTCTGTGCTAAAACAAGAACGACAATATTGGCATTATTGTCCACGAAAACGGCACGCGTTAAATATTCATGAGACAGCCCAATTCTTCAGCTAGTAAAACTAAAATACGGACTGACCGGGCCTACCACACAAAACACCAACTGATGCACCCCAGACACACTTCACCTTGCAAGAAGCAACGCAACATAGGCACCACACAACATTATAGTGAAGCATTACAGACAACGGAATGCAACCAGGGCCTCACCAGTACCATTGTGATGCATTACAGACACTTCATATCGTAAGAAACAACGCAACATAGGCATTACCAACACTATAGTGAAGCACTACGGACAACGGAATGCAACTTGGGCCTCACCAGTACCATAGTGATACATTACAGACACAACCTAGGTTTCGCCAATACTGTAATTATTCACTATAGAAGCTTCACTACGCAAAAAAGCAAAGCAACCTAGGCATCACCAGAACCTATAGTGGTGCACTACAACCACTTCACAAGCAAGCAACGCAACGCAACGCAATGCAATCTAGGACTCGCCAGTACTATAAGGACGAAATCCTAGTGACCCGAAGCAACTTCAGGTCAACCAACCTTAAATAGCAAGGTGCATCTTTTGCAATGAAAAACCTTGGTGCACTGTTTAAGACAATAATGCCCTTGTGATAGGCCCGATAAAGGCAAACATAGCTTCACCAAACTGAGCGGACCGTGTCCATAACTGACAGACGACAACGCAAATTACACTGAACTGTTCCGAATAAAATTCATCACACCAAACGCATAGATATATCTCTAGTTCGGCGTCTACCGTAAAAATCGCCACAAAACAAACACCCAACCGGTTATTGTTTAGCAATCTAATTAACTCGATATCTCGCCTGATCCCCTCAATTCAACATTATTTGAGCGACAGTCCTAACATTTACGGTATAATTACCGATTCATAAAAATTACAAAACACATAAATAACTGCCAGTGAGCCTTATCTTTTATCTAGAAGCTAAGATATAAATGAAAATACCTAAGCTAAAGTAATACACAAGTTCATGTAATTTCTTTCCTATATATTCTTTTACAGAAAATGTCTTAAACATTAATTTAATTTCCGATATCCTAAAAAAGCAGACAGCTCCAGTTAAAAAGATTCTAACTAATGCTGTTATTTATCAACACAATACACCTGAATTCCATAAATCGGGAACTATCCAAAAGTTAATTTCCAGGAATTATCTATCTACGGTACTTTGAAGTTCCTTCGACTTGGCTACTATCACAGAACATTCATTCGTAACTTCTTGAGTATGATTATAACTGGGATATCGGAGACTTCACAGTGTACGTTGCACTAACAGCTCACTGAAAATCTTCAATAAACGCCATATAGAAATCTGTACCCTGAAAGTATAATACAAAACGCAGCAAATCTGACACAAATTTCTCCAGAATGTCAGGTCTTTCACCAAAAAAACTAAGTTAACCATAAAAAAACTACTGCATTAGAAACCTTAGGGTGTGGCGGGAGGGTAAGTTTATCTTTACTGAACGACATGTAGAAGAACTGTAGATTCTGTCAGTGTATAATAACGGTCTATTCCCCCTTTCAGACGCAATGTGAGAAATCTGCACGGGCTTTTTGCTTTTATATCGAACAACTGGCTGTGTTCTCGGCTCGCTGAACATGCACATCAGTACTGTATTAATAAAACGAGAACCAGTTCAACTGAATAATAAAGGCCGATTAATCCCGAATCCTTAGCAACTAACAAACATTTTAAGTCTCGAGGAATAAATGAAATTATTTTAAGGAAATAATTTATATTATTCCATATTACTCGACATAAAATAAGAACATGTACCATTCTTTGTCTTTTATTTATCTCATTGTTATACTGTTAAATGTTTTTAAGATCATATAACACATTATGACGAACAAATGACTTAAAATACTTGATTTTAAATTAATATATTCTACATCTGCTAAGGTAAATGCATCAATAGATCTGAGAAAAACATTGAAAAGTTAAGTTGGCATGTTTTGGCCGCTCTATCTTCAAGCGAGAGGAGACCGGCGCAAGCATGAGACAACACGCGATGCGATGACCCCTAAAAACCGCAGACGGCACCCAGCACACGGACCACACCCGAATGTATGACAGCAGACCTCAGCTCACCACGGCTCCGCACCAAAACGATGCCACGAAGCAAGTCAAGAGCTGCTACCAAACACTCAGTGCTAGAAAGCTGTTTAAAACAAACACCATGCGTCCCGTCTCCTCTCGATTTATTGATTTTTTCCGCCACAATAAATTTTGCAAAATTTATCCCCCAAAAAATCAACACAAAGAAATATTAGACATTTACAATTTTCTATTAAAGCATCTCTGTGACCGCGGCAAATCTCAAGTAAAATGCAATGAATCCGCGCGAAAGAAATTATAGCGAACGCATAAAATATAGGAAACATTCAATCCACACGGCAAGCCAACCGCTGGAGTCGAAAATATCACGCGGTGTTACCGAAAGATACTGTAATATTTCTAATACGAATGATCAGTACGTACAGGAAAAACTAATTAAGCGTATGATGCACTTATCCCTAATAGCATAAATCTGAACAACATTTTACCGGGAAAAAAGTTGCTGTGGCATAACACATTATAGTGTGATTTGGTTAACCGTTAAAAATCTTGGCAAACTAGATCTTAACAAAATAATTCGATGTTAGGTTATTTGTGACGTCAGAACTTCTGAATCACAGTAAGTAGTCATGAAAAATTATTTTTTTATATTTGCGTGTATACATGGTAAAAGTACATACATAGTTTCAAATCACCAAAAATTCGTAATTTCGGATATTGTTTAATAGTTTTTCCTAAATCAATGAAGAATTGTTTCAACTTTTGGCACACACAAGTTTTATTTGAATTTGTGTCCAAAATTGTGAAATAATTGTCATAAATTTAAACCTCTAGCATGTAAAGCGTCGCTAGCGATGAACATTTTCTCAGAAAACTGCTTGAACTATTTGGTCTTTTGAATGTTTGACTCGGGGATATTGCCCATAAGAAAATAGTATCTTAATATTTCATAGAATCGCGTTAAATTAATGGAAATTTATGGGCAAGCTACACTGGTTTCGTTTTGTATTTTCAACAAAATAAAATCCCTTTCTGATTTGTCTTAGAATTTATTAAACGTATAACCAAATACTGTCCGTAAAAGACAGGTCAGCCTCTTCTCTAAATACCGGATCCCACCGACGCTTGAATCTACCAGTACACTTAATTAATCTGAATAGGTGGCCTGCCAAAATAAAGGGTAATATGAAAACAACTGTAAACACCTTTATTCGTAGTTATAATAAATCTGCAATAAAACAGGTTATGTCTACCGCCGCAAAAATGAATTTGATTCCGTATGACAACCCTGTAATAGATTACTTTAAAAACACTCTCATATAAAAACTAATGAAAAAAATGCTCGTAAGGTATGATAACCTTTGATGAGAACCCTTACACTAAACCATACGTCATGAATAAACATGATGACGTATTCACTAAGTATAGGCTATACTTTTACCGGTTATAATTGTCGAAATATTTCAAATGCTTTTAAAAGCAGTGCTACACATTATCAGAGAATCGGTAGAGATTTCCGACCAATGAAATAAAATGTGTATTTATACTTCTTTGTTCTAAATAAAGAATGTCTTGAACTTTTCAATTTGAAGGCGAAGCAGGCCATTTCAAATGCCATTAAAACGACCAGGCACGTGATTGGTTTTGAATAAAATATTTATATGAAGGCACCCAAACATAATCGCCACTGAATTTGATTTCTTTATTCGACAAGTCGGTACCCCAGATAAATGGGGAAAATATAATAGTTCTAGAACAATTCTATCGGAAGTTAGCCACATTTATGCCACGTGTCAGGCAACAGTTTGCGTGACACCAATGACCTTTAATCCAAACCTTCACCCCAAGCATTTGCAGAAAAAACAACTGTTTTCCCTGATTGGTAATCCAAAAATAGTCCTAAAAAAAAAACAAAAAAAAAACGGTATACCGACTGTAATATCGCAAGAATCCTAGTATTGTTAAATCTAAATAAATCTCAACCCTTATGTGGTGATAGGCTTGCTAAATCAACAGAATGAGCCGGATGAAGCAAGACGAAACAATCCACATACATCTGCAGTCCTGAATAAAAATTATTCTGTGAAACAATCGTTTTTTTGTTTGTTTTTTTTTTTTTTTTTAATTTACATTTCTAAAGTGTAGTGGTCAGAATTCGGATCACCATCTGTAGGTCTACAAAACAGGCTCTGAACCCCAAAATTTCAATCATTATTGCTTTGTTTTTTCGTTTGCCAAATGCTATCAAATCCTTAAATACATTTAAAGCCGCAAAACCACCTCCAGTAAAATCGTCTAGATAGTTCTGCTGTTTGCCTGATTTCATGTTTGATTTCAACACAAAATTCTTAAATGCCCACCACGACCTAGTAACCTTTTCTTTTTAACCACGGAAACTTCATGAAAATCATTCTTAAATTACAAGTAATATACAGCCATGATGGATAATCAAGGCCCTTCCTTAAATAAATGAGTTTTACAGCTTCGTATGCAAAAACTTATTCAATCAATCTCTTATCATCATAGTTTTAAGAGCATAGCATAGAATGACTACTTTACATTGAAGAAAACAAATGTGTTCGAAATTTTAACTTAATACACTAATTTCTGTACATATTGTTTACATTGATTAAATATAGTATTAAGTCATAAACGCCTTGTTTTTTGGGCCCAATCTATGTCACCGTCAACTTGTTACTAAATACTTGTATATTCAATCTTTTCATGCAAATCATGTAAAACTACCGTCGTGGAAATACAAAAGAATACAGGTATTTTGTGGCGTATCTTTAAATCCTAGCAAATTTTGCAATGTTATCCATTCCTCAAAAGGAAGTGTTGTATCAAAATAAAAACTTTCTGTGTCAGTCCAGTGTTTGTGTTAGCAGAGAAGACTATTAAAAGTACTAGACGGTATGCGTTTTGCGTTTTTTGATGACAAGTCCCTTGACCTAGATCTTGACCTATTTTTGAAATTTAACAGCTGTTATTTTGGGTCGATATAGTCTACTTTGACCGGTGAATTTTGCTAAGTTAACTATATCGATATTTCTTTTTTTTTTTGAGCTCTGAGACGAAATTTCATTTGAACTTCATCTCCGGGCGCGACCCCAATCTTGACCCCTAAAATGTCTCTGAAATGTTCTACTTGCAAATTATCCCGGGATGTGGGTTTTTTATACTTCACTGAAAAGTTATACTGACTGCAGGACACTCCCGAATGTGGAGCGAAGTATGTGCTTTTTTATGGAAAATTTGAATATTAATGAAGTAATTGCACATGCAGTGACGTGTACTCGCCCGAACCGTTTCCGCTGCGTCATTAACCTGCACACATCGCCACCACAAGTCTGTTATGTTTTAAGACCAGGATGCGGGCGATATCACCCGACGCAACTGAAACTGCCCACCGAGCAACACGCCATGCTAAAACTTGTACATGTAACAAAGCATTTTCTGAACTTTATCACTGATTGGTTAGATATGTCGCCGCATAAATAATGAACGCTTACGACCACTGCATATAGAATAATTCTGCCCGAGTGTTTTCAGCCTGACCGTCGGTAGACAGTCTAAAATGTCTTTCTTACAAAAAACGTTTTGATAACTAAATGCCCCCTTTGACCGGCAATAATGCCAAATTGATATTTCGTCTCTGAAAATCTGTTCAAGGGAGGAAAGCAGATGTGCCGCCAATAAGACACTGGTAAGACTAACAGAAGGTATGATTTAATTTGCGCATCTTCCTACAGACTGTAACTTTTTGTTCAATATTAGACATGCTGACCATACAGACGAGCCTAGTATAGATGACCTATACACTTACAACACCGCCACACCCTCCTTGAAATTTTACCTCTAACCATGACATAGTCTTGTGAAATACCCGTAACCATGCAAAATACTTAAAAAATCAATAATATTATTAATACACCCACCAGCATTATCTTGTAACTGTCTGTTTCTTCCTTCTCGATATCGTTTGCACAATTACCGGTCCTCGTGGGTCCAAGGTCATGTGGAGGTATCTGATTCCGCACCTCGTTCCTGGCCGGCCTTTTGTTTCTCTCCTCTCGTCCTATGTGATATTCCTGTTGTTGACGATTTTGCTCTTACATTTTGCCTGTGACCTTCGTCCTTCCTTTCCCGGCCTTGTCGTTTAGGTCTAACACGTTCATGCGGCATCTCAATTTAAGATTACTTTAAGTTTATCTTTACTGAACGACATGTAGAAGAACTGTAGATTCTGTCAGTGTATAATAACGGTCTATTCGCCCTTTCAGACGCAATGTGAGAAATCTGCACGGGCTTTTTGCTTTTATATCGAACAACTGGCTGTGTTCTCGGCTCGCTGAACATGCACATCAGTACTGTATTAATAAAACGAGAACCAGTTCAACTGAATAATAAAGGCCGATTAATCCCGAATCCTTAGCAACTAACAAACATTTTAAGTCTCGAGGAATAAATGAAATTATTTTAAGGAAATAATTTATATTATTTGCATGCAAACAACTGCTGATTAAAATACTAAGATTTCATAACGATCAATTATTGATTACTTAAAACTTCTTTTCTGCGAGAAGATCCCGCAGAAAAGAAGTTTTAAGTAATCAATAATTGATCGATATTTGATCAACAGAACTTGTCTTTAACCTTTTATCAATAATTAATCTCATTAATCAGATCAAATATACCGACAAACAAACATTTAGGATAGTCATAGAATAGACCACACAATTCTCACGGCGTGCGAAAATTTTTAATTAACCGATACATTCTGACCACCGAAGGTGTGAAAAATTTTGACACCTCTGCTCGAGTTTGCCAGAAGAAGCAAATAGTAAATTAATACACAGGGACCAGATGTCATGCTCGAGCGATCGAGTTATCGATGCTCGACCCAGCCATGGTAATTTCACATAGAAAATAGAAGGAAATCGGCCGGGACCACATGAATTGCTCGAGCGAGCCCGGGTACTCGAGTCATCGATGCTCGAGCGAGCCGTGTTTCACTGTACTATGTTTTCAATTTATTTATACTCATATGAAAATCTATGATGAAAATTGCCAAACATTGTTAACTTTAAAGTCAAATTCTCTCACATTACAAGATGTTAATACAAAGAGTAAAATAAGCCGTACCATGAGAAAACATAGTGCATTTGCGACCAGCATGCATCCAGACTAGCATGCGCAGACTGGTCAGGATCCACGCTGTTCACTAACGGTTTCCCTAATTGCAATAGGCTTTAAAAGCAAACAGCATGGATCCTGACCAGACTCCGCAGATGCGCATGCTGGTCTGGATCCATGCTGGTCGCAAATGCACTATGTTGGTTTTCTTATGGTGCAGCACAAATGTCATATTTTTTATTCGTATTCCAGGAGAATACAATAGTTGTATATAGACGGTCAGAGAATGGATCCCTGGAGGAAGTGAGTACATTGCCCTTGGATAGCTGCCCTGTACAGATCCTAGCTGTCCCTGCCAGAAAGGTATAGAATAAAATTTTATCAAAGTCTTGCTTCCATACAATATATTTTAGTGTTGGGTACAAGATTTTCCATACTGGATGATGCATTAGCATTGGTAGTGCTTACTGAACTATAAAAGCCGTTAACCAATAAAAGTTTCTGCAAGCAATTTGATGCTGATAAATGCTTTACACTAGGCATCCCAACTTTTTATGCCCCCACTTTGGGGGGTGGTGGGGGGGGGGGGGGCGTGCATATAGATTTGCCCTTGTCCATCCGTCCTTCCGAGAATGTTGTGTCACACCTAGCTCCAAAAGTATTTGACGTAGAGTCACAAAACTTTACAGGAATGTTGGTCAGCATGTGTAGTTGTGCACCTGGGGTTTCGCGTCTGGATTCATTCAGTCATGTAGAAGTTATGGCCCCTGACTTTGTAAAAATGGGTCATTTTAGTGTTGTGTCGCGCCTAGCTCCAAAAGTATATGACTTAGAGTCACAAAATTTTACAGGAATGTTGGTCAGCATGTGTAGTTGTGCACCTGCAGTTTTGCGTCCGGATTCATCCAGTCATGTAGGAGTTATGGCCCCTGACTTAGTAAAAAATTGGTCATTTTCATGTTGTGTCGCGCATAGCTCCAAAAGTATTTGACCTAGAGTCACCAAAGTTTACAGGAATGTTGGTCAGCATGTGCAGTTGTGCACCTGGGGTTTCCCGTCCGGATTCATTCAGTCTTGTATGAGTTATAGCCCCTGACTTAGTTAAAAATTGGTCATTTTAATGTTGTGTCGTGCGTAGCTCCAAAAGTATTTGACCTAGAGTCACCAAAGTTTACAGGAAGTTTACAGGAATGTTGGTCAGCATGTGCAGTTGTGCACTTGGGAGTTCACATCCGGATTCATTCAGTATTGTAGGAGTTATGGCCCCTGACCTTGGAAAAAATTGTCATTTTAATGTCATGTAGTGGGGGCATCTGTGTCCCATGGACACATTTCTAGTTCTGAATGCCAAGTGGGAGTTTCTGCATTTTCAGAGTGGGAGATTGAGATGTTCAAGTGGGAGATTAGATACTGCAGTATTTACGTTCATAGTATAATTTAACGGAAGCTTTAATATATACATATTTAGTACTAAAAAACATGTAAAGTGTATGACATCTCTCCTTAGAAAAAAATAATAAATCACATGCAATGCAGCAGCTAATGATAATATTAACTCATTACCCTTCACATGATCATGCATTTATGGAGTCCTGAAATGTTAATATCTAACTGTAGTCACCACTGTTCAACTCTCTGTTGTACCATATAAGGTAACTGTAAGCCTTCTTTGCAAAAATAAATACTAACTGCACTTTTAGCACTACTTTATGTTTAAACTCAAACTCCACTGAGAATTAAAAGCTGCACTGATGTTTCTTTTGACAGGAACAAGACCTAGGTGAATTTTTATACATTTTTTGGTCATGAGAAACAATGCCACTGTTAGAACTGTCAAAACAAAATGTATAATACAAGTTTAGGCAGTAGAAAATTAATTGTTTGTGTCTCATCCTCACCCGCCTTTATCTAAAACAGTTTTTTTTAGCTCATCTGGTTTTTTTTTTATTAAAAAGATGAGTTATTGTCATCACTTGATCGGTGTCGGCGTCGGTGTTGCCTGGTTAAGTTTTATGTTTAGGTCAGCTTTTCTCATAAACTATCAAAGGTATTGCTTTGAAACTTGGAACACTTGTTCACCATCAATAGCTGACCCTGTACAGCAAGAAACATAACTCCATCTTGCTTTTTGCAAGAATTATGGCCCCTTTTGGACCTAGAAAATATCAGATTTCTTGGTTAAGTTTTATGTTTAGGTCAACTTTTCTCCTAAACTATCAAAGCTATTGCTTTGAAACTTGCAACACTTGTTCACCATCATAAGCTGACCCTGTACATCAAGAAACATAACTCCATCCTGCTTTTTTCAAGAATTATTGCCCCTTTTGGACTTAGAAAATCAGATTTCTTGGTTAAGTTTTATGTTTAGGTCAGCTTTTCTCAAACTATCAAAGCTATTTCTTTAAAACTTGCAACACTTGTTCACCATCATAAGCTGACCATGTACAGCAAGAAACATAACTCTGTCTTGCTTTTTGCAAGAATTATGGCCCCTTTTGGACTTACAAAATATCAGATTTATTGGTTAAGTTTTATATTTAGGCCAACTTTTCTCCTAAACTATTCAAGCTATTGCTTTGAAACTTGCAACAGTTGTTCACCATAAGCTGACTCTGTACATCAAGAAACATAACTCCATCCTGCTTTTTGCAATAATTATGGCCCTTTTTGGACTTAGAAAATCATGGGTAGGACAATTTTTCTGTTATACAAAAAAAATCAGATGAGCGTCAGCACCCGCAAGGCGGTGCTCTTGTTATTACTCTAGCCCCAATGTTTTCATTGATAAAAATCCAGATATCCAAAATTATATGTCCGGATACTGTTAAGCTTTTGTTAACATTGCTCAAATCTCCAATTTAAAGGATGTGTTTGACAAATTGTGATGATGCAAAGACAGTGTAACAGCATTAACAGTATCTCATATGACATTTCCTTTAATTAAAATGATTTAAGATAAATGTTTATCAAAATCAGCACCATGAAAATTTACTTTCGATTTCAAAAACTTGTAGAAAAAGGTGAAGCCAATACTATTTTCTGATCTAAATTTGATTGTATTGATTTTTGTCGAGCCCGCTTGCAGAAGCGAAGACATAGTTGTCCAAATGTCTGTTCGGTGTATGTGAGTGCGTCCGTCCGTCAGGATTTGTTTGTCCGGACCATAACTTTGACGTGCATGGAGCAATCTTGTTTATATTTGGTATGAATGTTAACCTCAGTGAGACGGAGTGTCATGCGCAAACCCAGGTTACTATCTCAAAGGTCAAGGTCACACTTACAGGTCAAAGGTCAAATTCAAAAATGACTGTCCGGAGCATTTCTTCTTCATGCATGGAGGGATTTTGATGTAACTTGGCACAATTGTTCACCATCATGAGATGGAATGTCATGCGCAAGAACCAGGTCCCTAGGTCTAAGGTCAAGGTCACACTTAGAGGTCAAAGGATACAAGAATGATAACTTTGTCCGGAGCATTTCTTCTTCATGCATGGAGGGATTTTGATGTAACTTGGTAAAAATGTTCACCATCATGAGATGGAGTGTCATGCGCAAGAACCGGGTCCCTAGGTCTAAGGTCAAGGTCCCACTTAGAGGTCAAAAGTCAGATACAAGAATGACTGTCCGGAGCATTTCTTTTTGATGCATAGAGGGATTTTGATGTAACTTGGCACAGTTGTTCATCATCATGCGACGGAGTGTCATGTTAAGATCCTAGAATTACTTCCCTTTGTTGTTACTATAAATAGCTTATATTTGTAACTTTTTTATCACTGGTCGTAGGGAAAAATCAAGACCACTTTTCTGTAGTACAACATGCATGTTACATCCAATTTTCAGGTGTATTTTGACCTATCTCTGCTGGTGCGGGTTTTTGTGTGGACTTAGAATTTTTTTATATTTAAAAAAAAAAAAAAAAAAATTAAATTTTTTTTTTTAGATTTACGTTCTTTTGTTGTTACTTTAAATAACTTGAATTGTAACTTTTTGCAATCTCTTTTTATTTTTGGCATAAATGTTTGCCTCAATGAGACAAGGAGTGCCATGTACAACGCCCAGTCCTTTTGACAGCTGGCGGGCTCGACATATTGCCCGTGGGCATCTAGTTATTGATAGAAATTGAATACTTGTTTCAGTTGTGACACATTTAATTCATCAACACCTGGCTTTGTTATATCATACAAGAAACAACAATCAAAAATAGGTGTGGAAAATATCCGAAAACTGTTTATAGCTCACCTGAGCCAAAGGCTCATGGTGAGCTTTTGTGACCGCTCAATGTCCGTCGTCCGTCGTGCGTCCGTCAACAATTTCTAAAAGAATCTTCTTCTTGAAAACCACTTTAAAAATCTTCTTGTCCAAAACTGCAAGGCATAGAGCCTTGATATTTGGCCTGTGACATCATCTATTGGTCCTCTATCAAGATTTTTCAAATTATGCTCCTGGGGTGAAAAGAGGCCCTCCCCGGGTGTTTCAAGTTTTACATAGACTTATATAGTAAAAAGCTTTAAAAATCTTCTTGTGTAAAACCACATGACCTAGGCCTTTGATATTTTGTATGTAGCATTACCTTGTGGTCCTCTACCAAAATTTTTCATATTATGCCCTTTGGGTGAAAAGAGGCCCCGCCCCGGGGGTCACAAGTTTTACATGGACATATATAAAAAACTTTAAAAATCTTCTTGTCTAAAACCACATGACCTAGGCCTTTGATATTTTATATGTAGAATTGCCTTGTGGTCCTCTACCAAAATTGTTCAAATTATGCCCCCGGGGTGAAAAGAGGCCCTGCCCTGGGGGTCTCATGTTTTACATAGACTTAAATAGGAAAAAAACCTTTAAAAATCTTCTTGCCTGAAACTGCAAGGCATAGGCTTTTGATATTAAGTATGTTGCCTTTCCTAGTGTTTCTTTACCAAAATTGTTCAAATTATGTCCCTAGGGTGAAAAGAGGCCCTGCCCTGGGGATAACAAATTTAACATAGACTTATATAGGAAACAAATTTAGAATCTTCTTGTCTGAATGTTCAAGGCCTAGGCATTTGATATTTGGTGTGTAATATTGCCCGGTGGGTCTCTAACAAGTTTGTTCAAATTATGCCCCTTGGGGTTAAAAGAGGCCCTGCCCTTGGGGTCACTTGTTATAATGATGAGTTATATTGGAAAAATACTTAAAAAATTATCAGGTCATATTTCCTAGATTGTTTAATTATAATTACCTGATCACCCAAGCGATTAGGGATCACTTGACTGTGACCTTGGCCTATTTGTAAAATAGTCGAACTACGTTAACACATTACTCTTTATTGATTACACTATAATGAAGGCTCCAGCAACTGAAATGATACAGAACAAAACATATACATACACATTTAAACATATATTCACATAATATAAACTATAACACATTCCCGTGTCTTCTTTCAAATAAGAAAAATAAAATGTAATGAAAATACTAAATATGTTACAAGGTAAAACATAAAAACAACCACACTACAAATACATACAAAACAAGCATTACATTTAAAATCATCAGAAATCAAAAAGTAGCAAAAAGTAATAACATGTAAACAAAGAGAACAAGTAGCTTATGTGAACAAGTCCTGAACTTCTACTTAAGTGAAAACTCAACAGTCCTTAATTTTCATACATTCTAGTCATTTAGTAACCAACATCACTACAGTCCACCATTACTGAGTATTTCCACAAGGTGTCTAGAGTCTGCACCAGCCTTAGTCAAACAGTCAGAAATCTGTTTGTTTGTCTTAACCCATATCACTTCAATGTCCCCCGAGTTCACATTTTCTTTAATACTAGCAAGATCTACTCTCAATCTCTTCTCTGTAATCAATTTGGTAGAATGAATATTCTGACTCAGGGATTTGTTGTCCGTGTAACATTTAATAGGTATAACTTTCCTTTTTCCTGCTTTTATAATTTCATATAGGATGCTTCTAACGAAGAAGCAGGCATCCAGCCCTTCAACTAAGGCTAGAGCTTCAGCAGCCAGAGTACTCTTAACTACTCTCTTAATCTTCTTAGATGCCCAAGATATGGGACAGAGCTTGCCATTTGGACCTTTCAACAAAATCAAATATCCACCTGCACTAGAAACCTTATCAGACAAGTTAGCGTATGATGCATCTGTGAAAAGTAACAATTCAGATTGATCAAGTGAACCTACTGATGGAAATGCTAACTTGTATTGGATGCTCTTGCTTTTCCTTATAACTTTATTCAGTTTTGATTGTAGTTTTGTGTCACACAAATGAGTGCCTGTTGCAAGATCTAACACATCAAAACAAATATCTGGCCTAGTTTGCGTTGCTATCCAATGCAACTGGCCCACTACTTCAGGGTATATTTGATCTTACATGTTTCTTGAATCAGTTTTCATGTTCACTGGTTTCAATTCATCAATGTAATCATGTTGTTGTACAAATATTCCACCTTGTTCATCACAGTCCTGTTCAATATGGAGTCCAATATACCTAAAATTACTATTCAATTCTTTTCCGAAACAGAACTTCCTTCTGAGAATTGATATTACCGAATCTTTGAACTGCTCACTACCAGCCCATAAGAAGTCATCCACATGCATAAGAAACAGTCCTTCTAGCTTCCCTTCATGAAACCAATAAAACAATGCCGGATCTAGTTTTGACTGCTCACATTTCGATTCAATCAGTTCTTTCTTTACACTCAGAAACCGATTTCTAGAAGCATCTACAAGTCCATACACACTGAAGCATCAAGACCACTTTCCTTTGGGGGTTGCACAAAAATTTCTCTGTCAATTTGTTTCCCTTGTAAGAATGCAGCTTTGATATCAATCGTATGAATACCATAACCTTTGGTGGAGGCTGCAGCAAGAAACAATCTCAAACTTTCTTTGTGTACTGTCGGCGAATCAGACTTAACATCACCTTGCTCTTCAAAGCCTCTTACTACTAGCCTAGCTTTTGTGATTCTTCCACTCTCTGTTACTTTTTCAGTGACTACCCATCGCGTTGACATCAATGACTGATTATCCTTAGTAACTTCTTTATAAACACCAAACTTTGACCAGTTTTCAAGTTCCACTTCCTTAGCATGTTTAACACTTTCTTCAGTATGCCTTGATATTGGTACATGAACAGTATTAACTTCTTCAGTATCACTATAATTTTGCCATTCATCAATATCTTTCACAAAGTCTTTTCCAGAAGAATTACCTGTGCATTCTTCTCGAACATTCAAGTAGGCCCAATTTTTTCCTGTAGCTTTACCACCTCTACTTATAACTTTAGCTTTTACCCATGTGTCACTACCTTTCTCCTTGTACATAATTGTTTTTCCTATTGTTGGTATCTTTGGCTTCACCACAGGCTCAGCTTGTAAAGTTGCACCAGTTTCATCTTCATGGACAGGCTCTACTTGCCTATTTGGACCGGGTTCATTTTCATGTTCTTCATTATCTGAGTGTGGGCCACTGACAGTCTCTTTTTCCTCATTATTGTCAAAGTCACTTTCATGATTTGAAAATTTGCTTTTATTGAGTTTATCAGAATTCTCGATGTCAGCATTCTTTTCACCCATTCCGAATTCAGAACCACATCTTATAAGCCTACATGGATGTACCCTGACATAGATACTCCCATGTCTCACAAATACTACTTTACCATCCTGTCCAATAACAGTCCCTGGTCCTTTCCATCTGTTATCGTCATCTCTCTTATAATATACTCTATCACCATGCTGATAACACTCTCCTGATGCCCGGATTTTGTGCCTTAAAGCTCTCCTGATTCATTCAGATGATTCAGCTTGTATAAATGCACGCCTGCTAGAGTTAAGAGCATTCAGATGACGTGCAAATTTTTCACTTATTGTTTTATTCTCGAGCGCAGGAGGCTTGTCAGTGAGAACACCCGGAAGATTTGGATTAGAGCCATACACAAGTTGATAAGGACTCCATCCATACACCATAGACAAGCTGTTCTTTGCATTCACAGCCCACACCAATGCAACTTCTAAATCCAAACTTGGTTGATCTTCCAGAATCTTTTCCACGCAATCATCAACCACGGCATGATTACGTTCACAGATACCATTCTGCCAAGGACTGTAAGCAGCTGTGTTCATCACTTCAATGTTCAAATTTTCACACATGTCACGAAATATTTCATTAGCAAACTCTCCACCGTTATCTGCCAAAAAACGCTTGGGAGGACCCATGCCACTACCAATCCACAATGTCATGATTTTCTCAGCAATCACATCTGGAGTTTTTCTTCTGATAACAGCCGCAAGGCTGAATCTAGTTGCTAGATCAATCATATGAAGAAAGTAAACATTGGGTTTCCACTCTTTCAAGTCAACAGCGACAACTTCATTGAATTCACTTGCTAGTGGAAGAGATACCACTGGCCTTGCTGGAGCCTTCTTGTAACGCTTGCAGATCTCACAGCTCTCTGTTACTTCATCAACACAATCTAGATGCTCTTCTGTGTAACCACCAGCATCTCTAAGAAGTGACTTAAGACGCGTTGCTGAAGGATGAGCAAATTGTTTGTGCAATTTGACAATTACATGCTTTTTATCTTTTGACTGACTAGTTGATATCAGAGCAGATGATGTTTCATCTACATCAACTTTGACCTGATCTATTGGTACACAGTAATGACCAGAGGATGTGCATTGTAACTGAACTTCTCTTCCAAAAATGGAAGCACTGTCATTTTCAAGGTCAAGCTTCATTTTTGCCTTTTTCATCGAGTCTTTGCTAAGTAGTAGAGGAATATCACTTTCAACAACGTCAGCTTGTATTTCACACTTGACACCAGCAACTGAACATGGAAATGTCACCTTTCTTCTTGACTTCAGTACTGTACCTCCACCAAACTTGTACATTGTATCACTCGGCTGTTCAACAATTTTGTTTCTAATAGAAGTGTCAAGTGAGTCCATGTAACAGTTCATCCATGTTTCACCTGCAACAGTGGATGTACATGCACTGTCAAGCACTGCTGAATTAGCTGATTCGGCCAGTAGTACAAGAGTTTCTTGGGGTTTATTCCCTGTGAATAGAACAGCTTTTTCAACACTTTGCCTAGCCATATTTTCATAAGAATGTGGACAATGTTTAACTAAATGTCTTATTGAATCACAGCTCAGACATCGTAGTGGTTTACCATCAGGTCCATCTGGATTAATAGGCTTTGAATTATTTATGCCCTCACCTAAACCACGTCCTCGGCTGAAACTACCTCTGTATCCCCAACGATTTCCTCTATTGGCTGAGTTTTCTCTGTAATTCTGGTTGCCCCTATAGTTTCCAAATTTATTTCTTGCATAGTTTACATCCTCAGACATCATATTAACAGATTCAACTTTAATCCCACTAGCATCAGCCATTTCTTTACTAGATGCAGCCTGTTGTCCGAAGAATTTCTTGAGAGACGCAGACATCTGTGTGAAAAGAGAATCAACTTCTTTATAGTTTACACCAGTCAGTACTAATTGTCTATCTTTCATTTCCAGCTCTGAACATTCTAATAATTTGAAAGCCAATACAGATTGCGGCAAGTCCATTTTAAACTTTTTTGTCTTGTTATACAATTTTTCAAATTCTGTAACATAGTCTTCCATTGAAGACACTTTGCTCCGTCTGAATCTGTCAAATTCAACATAAGCTTCATAAGCTTCACTAAGTTCATCTTTTTTGAATATTTTGTCCAAAAACTCTATCAGCTTGGTAACACCATCATCTGCATTCAACACATCAACTGTAATTTCACTGAACACTTTATCTCTAACTGAGTTTTGTCCTTCTTCTGGAAGTGACAACGCTATTGCCAAGCCCATTTTCTTTTTCTCTAGATCTGTTAAAACCTGCCATACTTTAATCTCATCAATCCACCTGCTGTAAGACTTTTGCGCTGTAAATGCAGGTGGAACTTTATAGTTCAAGGATGACGCCATGATGTACGCTATTTCTGTTCTAACACTACACACACTGATACAAGTCACACACTGAGAAAGTTCACACGCTATTCATGCCACTATTGACACTCTCATAAGTCCTATAAACTCTTGCTCTGCCACCATGTAAAATAGTCGAACTACGTTAACACATTACTCTTTATTGATTACACTATAATGAAGGCTCCAGCAACTGAAATGATACAGAACAAAACATATACATACACATTTAAACATATATTCACATAATATAAACTATAACACTATTGACCTACTTTCTTGTTTTTTAAGATGCAGCCTCGAAATTGAATGACATGTATAGTTTCGCATACCAATCTTAAAACAGTCCTTTTCAGTGACCATGAATGTGACCTACTGACCTACTTTCTAATATTTCAGCATCAGTTTGCCATTTCAAACATGTGGCTCATATTACTCAGGTGAGCGATTCAGGGTCATCATGACCCTCTTGTTTACAAATCACACATTAAAATTAGCGAGGAATAATTAATGTAAAGGAGTGGATAATTTCTTTGTTTGATTTAATTTTTAAATTGGGAGATTGGACTTCTTATTGGGGTGATCACATTTTACAACAAGAAACGGAGAAACCGGACGGGATCGGGAGAGTTAGGGTGTCTGTTGCACACGGTTTTTATTTGTTACTGAAAAAATGGATATAGAATACAAAGATTATATAGAATAAGCCAAATTGGCTGGCCCTTTCAATAGGGCAGACTCTTAGTATAATAATAAACAAGACCTTTACCTTTACAAAGATTTTTTTCATATTGTCCTGTACAACTGTACAGCAGGGGATATATTGGGACATGTACCCATCCAAAAAGTATGTTTTTCCAAATGAGTTGGGTACTGACATCCAAATATTAATTGAAACTTCACACAGTGCTTCCAGGTCATGAAACATAATAAAAAAAAATTTAAAAAAAAGTAAGATAACTTTTCACTTTGTTAGCTCACCTGTCACAAAGTGACAAGGTGAGCTATTGTGACTGCTTGATGTCCATCGTTAGTCGTGTGTCGTCAGTCATGCATCGTGCATCGTCCGTCAACAATTTCTAAAAAAAACCTTCTTCTTGAAAACCACTGGGCAGAATGACACCAAACTTCACAAGAATGATCCTTGGGTGGCCCCCTTTCAAAATTGTTCAAAGAATTGAATTCCATGCAGAACTCTGGTTGCCATGGCAACCGAAAGGAAAAACTTTAAAAATCTTCTTGTCCAAAACCACAGGGATTAGGGCTTTGATATCTGGCGTGTAGCATCATCTATTGGTCCTCTACCAAAATTTTTCAAATTATCCCCCTAGGGTCAAATATGGCCCCACCCCGGGGGTCACATGGTTTATATAGACTTACATAGGGAAAACCTTGAAAATCATCTTGTACAAAACCACATTGCATAGGGCTTTGATATTTAATATGTAGCATCATCTAGTGGTCCTCTTCCAAGATTATTCAAATTATCCCCCTAGGGTCAAATATGGCCCCGCCCCGGGGGTCACATGGTTTATATAGACTTATATAGGGAAAACTTTGAAAATCTTCTTGTACAAAACCACATGGCCAAGGGCTTTGATATTTGGTATGTAGCATCATCTAGTGGTCCTCTTCCAAGATTGTTCAACTTATCCCCCTAGGGTCAAATATGGCCCCGCCCCAGGGTTCCCAAGTTTTACATAGACTTATATAGGAAATTTATTTTTTTAGCTCACCAGAGCACAAAGTGCTCAGGGTGAACTATTGTGATTGCTCACCATCCGGCGTCCGTCCGTCCGTCCAGACTTTCCTTTAAACAACATCTCCTCCTAAACCAACAGGCAAATTTTGATGAAACTTCACAGGGATGTTCCTTGGATGGTCTTCTTTAAAAAATTGTTCAAAGAATTGAATTCCATGCAGAACTCTGGTTGCCATGGCAACAGAAAGGAAGAACTTTAAAAATCTTCTTCTCAAAAACCAGAAGCCCTAGAGCTTAGATATTTGGTGTGAAGCATTGCCTAGTGGACCTCTACCAATTTTGTTCAAATCATGACCCTGGGGTCAAAATTGACCCCGCCCTAGGGATCACTTGATTTTACATAGGAAAATCTTAAAAAATCTTCTCAAAAACCAGAAGCCCTAGAGCTTAGATATTTGACATGTAGCATTGCCTAGAGGACCTCTACTAAAGTTGTTCGAATCATGACCCCATGGGTCAAAATTGACTCCGCCCCAGGGGTCACTTGATTTTACATAGGAAAATCTTCAAAAATTTTCTAAAAATAAACAGAAGGCCTAGAGCTTAGATATTTCACGTGTAGCATTGCCTAGTGGACCTCTACAAAATTTGTTCAAATCATGACCCCCGGGGTCAAAATTGACCCCGCCCCAGAGGTCACTTGATTTTACATAGGAAAATCTTCAAAAATTTTCTAAAAATAAACCAGAAGGCCTAGATCTTAGATATTTAACGTGTAGCATTGCCTAGTAGACTTCTACAAAATTTGTTCAAATCATGACCTCCGGGATCAAATTGACCCCGCCCAATTGGGTTACTTGATTGTACATAGAAAAATCTTCCAATTTTTCTAAAAATAAACCAGAAGGCTTACAGCTTAGATATTTGACATGCAGCATTGCCTAATGGACCTCTACAAAATTTGTTCAAATCATGACCCCCGGGGTCAAAATTGACCCCGGCCCAGGGGTCACTTGATTTTACATAGGAAAATCTTCAAAAATTTTCTAAAGATAAACCAGAAGGCCTACAGCTTAGATATTTCACGTGTAGCATTGCCTAGTGGACCTCTACAAAATCTGTTCAAATCATGACCCCCGGGGTCAAAATTGACCCTGTCCCAGGGGTCATTTGATTTTACATAGGAAAATCTTCAAAATTTTTCTAAAAATAAACCAAAAGGCCTAGGTCTTAGATATTTGACGTGTAGCATTGCCTAGTAGACTTCTACAAAAAAATTTCAAATCATGACCCCCGAGGTCAAATTGACCCCGCCCCATGGGGTCACTTGATTTTACATGGGAAAATCTTCAAAAAATTTCTAAAAATAAACCAGAAGGCCTAGATCTTAGATATTTGACGTGTAGCATTGCCTAATAGACTTCTACAAAATAATTTCAAATCTGGACCCCCCAGGGTCAAATTTACTCAGCCCCAGGGGTTACTTGATTGTATATAGGGAAATCTTCATAAATTTGCTAAAAATAAACCAGAAGGCCTAGATCTTAGATATTTGATATGTTACATTGCCTAGTAGACTTCTACAAACTTTGTTCCATTCATGATCCCCGGGGTAAACTTGGCCCCGCCCCAGGGGTTACTTGATTGTACATCAGAAAATCTTCAAAAAAAAAATCTAAAAATATCAGTTTGACATTTGAAACATGTAGCTCATATTACTTGGTGAGCGATCCAGGGTCATCATGACCCTCTTGTTTTAAATCTTCTTGTCTGAAACCATAACACTTAGACCTTTGATATTTGGTTTGTAGCATTGTCTTATGGTCCTCAACCAAAATTGTTCAAATTGTACCCTTTGGGTGAAGAGGGGCCCTGCCCTGGGGTCCCCAGTTTTATATAGACTTATATAGGAAAAAGCTTTAAAAATCTTCTTGTATGAAACCATACGACCTAGGCTTTTGATATTTGGTATGATGCATTGTCTAGTAGTCCTCTACCAAAATTGTTCAAATTATGCCCCTGGGTTTAAAAGAGGCCCTGCCCTGGGGTCACTTAGTTATTATGTGAGTAATATAGGAAAAATACTTAAAAAATTATCTGATCCTATTTCCAAGACTGTTTAATTATTAATTATAATTACCTGATGACCCCAAGTAATATTATGTCACTTGACTGTGATCTTGACCTACTGACCTACTTCTTTTTTTTTAAGATACAGCCTTGAAATTTTGATGACATACACAGTTTTGCACACAAATCGTAAAACTGAATTTCATTGACCATGAATGTGACATGCTGACTTTCTTAATATTTTATCATCATTTTGACATTTGAAACATGTAGCTCATATTAGTTTATATATATATGAGCGATCCAGGGTCATCATGACCATCTTGTTTTAATTAGATACAAGTTTACAGCTTCTTTTGCTTCAATGATGTATCATCATTCCTGCTGTAAAAATCTAAGTTAGATAACTTTTGGTTGAATTAAATTATAAATGTAAAATATAGCTGTTTTCATATATCTGGCTTACTAGTAAACTTTACACAAGGCTTTCTTCTCAACAAGTGTACTTGTGTTGCCAAATAAGTTTACTCTTTGGCAATATCAATTCAAATTATGACCCTTTGATTTTGCATGCATGTTGTTATCATTGCCTTGAAATAGAATTTTACTTTGTACTAAATTAAAATGATGTGTGTCAGTGACATATCTTGCCAAGATTTGGACTATGTTTGATTTTGAAGTTGTTGAATAGTCAATTCAGCTGTCTTAGAGAAAGCTTTTGTTTTTAGCTCTCCTGTCACATAGTGACAAGGTGAGCTTTTGTGATCACCCTTCGTCCGTCCATCCGTGCGTCAACAATTTCTTGTCTGCACGATAGTGGTTTCATTTATGATTTTATTTTAACCAAACTTGCACACAACTTGTATCACCATAAGATCTCGGTTCCTTTCTTGAACTGGCCAGATCCCATTATGGGTTTTAGAGTTATGGCCCCTGAAAGAGCCAAAATTAGCTATTTTGACCTTGTCTGCACAATAGCAGCTTCATTTATGATTTGAATTTAATCAAACTTGCACAAAATTTGTGTCACCATAAGATCTCAGTTCCTTTCTTGAACCAGCTAGATCCCATAATGGGTTCCAGAGTTATGGCCCCTGAAAGGGCCAAAATTAGCTATTTTGACCTTGTCTGCACAATAGCAGCTTCATTTATGATTTGATTTTAACCAAACTTGCACACAACTTGTATCACCACAAGGTCTTGGTTCCTTTCTTGAACTGGCCAAATTCCATCATGGGTTCTAGAGTTATGGCCCCTTAAAGGTCCAAAATTGGCTATTTTGGCTTTTGCAGCCATATAGAGACTTCATTTATGGTTTTGTTTGATACAAGCTTCCAAAATATCTTCAACAACAATAAATCTTAGATTCCATGACAAATCAGATCCAAGCGTAGGTTCCAGAGTTATTTTATATCTGATTACCTCCCCTGATTGTAATCAAAATGGATTTATATCAGTAAGTATAGGACTTACAGTAAACCTCGCTTATAAGGAACAGCTTTGGACCTCTAAAAATAAATCTTTATGTGAGAAAGTTGCAAGTCTAGTACAGGTCCTTTCCTGGAGAGATGATAAGGTCTCCATGTATATGGCTGAGACACTGTTGAAACACGGCGTTAAACCCTAAGCCAAAATGTACGTCGGTTAGAATGACCGTAATTTGTGTTTATTTTTTATCGGTTATACCTATCTTCTTTTTTAGAGAGCGCTTCATCATGACTATAAGATATGTTGCAGTTACTCCCCTTACCTTGCTCGACTGCATTTTATGTGAATAGGCATCAGTACTAATATAAAATAATTGTTCAAACTTTTATTACAAAAATGTTAAATTAGACTACCCATTAAGATTCAAAAGTAGGGTGTTTTGACAGACAGTGTATTGCGACTAGACAACGGCGCCATACATACGGATTTTAGTGTAAAATTATACCTATAGTTTCCTATTGTCCAATTTAGCACCTGCTTTATTTTTTACAATTGGAAATATGGTAAACTGGAGTGTTTGCCATTGTTTATCACGCGTAATTAGCACATTTGTGTAGGATAGTATGACTGTGGCCGTGACCGTGACTGATTTTCATTCACTACTGTTTACATAAAATATCCTAATACATGTAGCTCTAGTACATAATTTTGAGTAAATGTAAGTGTTAATGATGCTATTATATATTTTCTTTTTATCGTATCCATGAATATTATAGAAATGAAATAATTTGTGTTTATTCATGTGCATGAAAGCGCGTGAAAGTGCTGGCTTTACTCTGACTTCATCAGCGATTTTGCTATTTATTTCCGGTTTTCAGTTATTTTCATTCTTTATGTCTGTTCGCTATAAACGAGATGCTGTCCATTGAATTTCGTACTCTGGGACTTGAAAAAGTGTTCCTTATAACCGAGTCTTCCATATAACCGTATTCCCTATAACCGAGGATTTTTACATTGAATAAAGAAGGAATTAGATCGGGGAATTGAAAACTGTTCCTTATAACCGAGTGTTCCTTATATCCGAGTTCCTTATAAGTGAGGATTCTGTATTTGAAGTTTCATTATTGTCATTAGTTGGACTGAGACAATCAGGGTAGATAACTATGGACTGATTTTATGTCAAATTACCTCCCTTTATTTCAAATTAAAATGGGTATATCTCTGTAACTAATGAAGATACTGATCTGAAATTTCATTTATGTCAACAGATTTATTTGGCAGAGCCTTCTTTTGTTCACTTACAATATTATTTTTTTTAATTACTTCCCTTTTACGTTACTATAAATAGCTTATTTTTAGTAACTTTTTTATTATTGGCCATAGGGAAAAACCGAGACCACTTTTCTGTGGTACAACATGGATGGTACCTCCAATTTTTAGGTGCATCTGTACCTTGTAAGAATTGTTTTTTCTTTTTGGTTAAATTTCTTCCCTTTGTTGTTCCTGTCCTTTGGACTTAAATATTTTTACTGAGGACCTTCTTGTCCTCAAGTGCAATGATAACAGGTGAGCGATATAGGGCCATCATGGCCCTCTTGTCTAATAAATAATTTGCATTTGCACCATGAGACATACAGTATATTTCCATAAAGATACAATTTATTCAATGTTAGAACAGCTCAAAATTTGATACAGATTCCTCTGTTAACTATCACAGTAAAAGAAGGATTTAAACTACCACCAAAATCCATAATAGTGCTTGCAAATAGTAATAGTTTCCAATTATATATGATTCTTAGGAATGACAAAGTAACTTTTTAGCCCACCTGAGCACTTCGTGCTCAAGGTGAGCTTTTGTGATTGCCCTGTGTCCGTCGTCTGTCCATCTGTCGTCAACAGTTTGACTGTTAACACTTTAGAGGTCACAGTTTTGGCCCAATCTTAATGAAACTTGGTCAGAATTTTACCCTTGATAAAATTTTGGACAAGTTCGATATTGGGTCATCTAGGCTCAAAACTAGGTCACCAGGTCAAATCAAAGGAAAAGCTTGTTAACACTCTAGAGGTCACAATTTTGGCCAAATCTTAATGAAACTTGGTCAGAATGTTACCCTCAATAAAATCTTGGACAAGTTCGATATTTGGTCATCTGGGATAAAAAACTAGGTCACTGGGTCAAACCAAAGGAAAAGCTTGTTAACACTCTAGAGATCACAGTTTTGGCCCAGTCTTAATGAAACATGGTCAGAATGTTACCCTCAGTAAAATCTTGGACGATTTTGATATTGAGTCATCTGGGATCAAAAACTAGGTCACCAGGTCAAATCAAAGGAAAAGCTTGTTAACACTGTAGAGGCCACATTTATGACTGTATCTTCATAAAACTTAGTCAGAATGTTAATCTTGATAATCTTTAGGTCCAGTTTGAATCTTGGTCATGTAGGGTCAAAAACTAGGTCACCAGGTCAAATCAAAGGAAAAGCTAGTTAACACTCTAGAGGTCACATTTATGACCATATCTTAATGAAACTTGGTCAGAATGTTAATCTTGATGATCTTTAGGTCAAGTTCAGATCTGGGTTATCTGGGGTAAAAAACTAGGTCACTGGGTCAACCCAAAGGAAAAGCTTGTTAACACTCGAGAGATCACAGTTTTGGCCCAATCTTAATGAAACATGGTCAGAATGTTACCCTCAATAAAATCTTGGAGGAGTTTGATATTGGGTCATCTGGGGTCAAAAACTAGGTCACCAGGTCAAATAAAAGGAAAAGCTTGTTAACACTAGAGGCCACATTTATGACTGTATTTTCATGAAACTTAGTCACAATGTTAATCTTGATGATCTTTAGGTCAGGTTTGAGTCTGGGTCATGTGGGGTCAAAAACTAGGTCACCAGGTCAAATCAAAGGAAAAGTTAGGTAGCACTTTAGAGGCCACATTTATGATCATATCTTAATGAAACTTGGTCGGCATATTAATCTTGATGATCTTTAGGTCAGCTTTAAATCTGGGTCAGATGGGGCCAAAAACTAGGTCACCAGGTCAAATCAAAGGAAAAGCTAGCTTACATTGTAAAAGCCACATTTATGACCGTATCTTAATGAAACTTGATCAGAATGTTAATGTTGATGATTTTTAGGTCAAGTATAAATCTGGGTCAGGTGGGGTCAAAAACTAGGTCACCAGGTCAAATCAAAGGAAAAGCTTGTTAACACACTAGAGGCCACATGTATGACTATATCTTCTTGAAACTTGGCCAGAATGTTAACCTTGATAATTTTTAGGTCAAGTTTGAATCTGGGTCATGTGGGGTCAGAAACTAGGTCACCAGGTCAAATCAAAGGAAAAGCTAGTTAACACACTAGAGGCTGCATTTATGACCATATCTTAATGAAACTTGGTCAGAATGTTAATCTTGATGATCTTTACGTCAGTAAGTCAGGTGAGTGATACAGGGCCTTCATGGCCCTCTTGTTTTAATGTTAATGTCTTGATCATTCTTTATCATCTACCATTTTTTTTTCAGGGGTGTGGTAATGGACGTGGTAATCAGACAGGTTATAGAGTGTATGTGGCTCTTGAACAAGGCAGTCTGTTACAGTTCCAGTCATTGACAAGAAACAAAGCAGGTGAAAGCAGACATTTAAGGCATACTGTTAGAAATATAGCCGGTTACTCCGACCCAACTGCTTGTATCTTGAGATCACGAACAATATATTGCATAGCATACTCTGATGTAAAGCAAGAACTTTGGGTAAGCGGAAATGAGCATGTTGATATTGTGAACTGCCTGGACTTCAAAGTTAATACAGACGAAAGAATTAATCTGACAATTTTGTTACGTATGTGCAAAATACATCCCGTGTTGTGTGTAGGTGAAATGGTTTGTTCAGGCTCGCAAATGTTTTGTATGCTGGCATACTCACCGTTTGTGCTGGAATTTGACACAGAAACATACATGTGCAGAAGTGTTTTAAATTTGGAGAAGTACTTTGTGATTTTTAAACTGGTATCGAAGGATTTTACTGAGATTGATCACGAAGCCTATCATGGTGTTACTACAGAAGATTGGCAGGGGTCAGCAAATGCAGATATTTCTGATCATAGTGATGACAGTTATGAATCCGAGGATGAGCCGTCGGAAAGTAGTAACTTTAGTGAAACTGCAAATTTCTGGAAAAGCCAACAGAGAGCAAAGTCCCAGCCAGTCAGTCCTGAACAAACTGGAGACAAGTTGATGGATGAGCCTCCATTAGTTCCCCAAAGGACAAGGGCCTCGAGGAAAGCTTTAAAGGTCCTTGGGATTGAAGGGGCAGAAAATGTAACTCAGTCATGTATAGAGAGCCCAGTGGTTCCTCCAAGACCTCCTCGACCTAAGACTGATTTACATGGAAGAGGGAGACAAACTCCTGCGTCACAGAACAGACCACCACCAATTCCTCCAAAAGGTAAAACTCTTGAAGATCATCAAAGGGCGGCAAATAACAAAAAGGTGGGAAAACAAACATCATTTTCCTGCCAAATATGCCTAAACATGTAGGATATGATATTGAGTTAACCTCAATATTGATTGTTAAGAATTCTTTGTGGGTAGGGCGCAGTTGTGGAGATATTTGTGTGGTAAATATTCACAGGGCGGAGTCTGGAGAGATAAGTAGATTTGGAAAAGTTGTGGCAAATATGTTTGATTTGAACATGAAACAAAAGAAAATTAATTCTGTGCCAAATTTGAGACTTGTAAAAACTGGAAAACATATTGCATCTGCTTACACATTAGATGCTGGGAATGATTCAGCAGAAGTTCAGATTGCATTCTGGGAAAGCTATGGAGTAGATGATGCAGAGAGAGTAGAAAAACACTGGGGACATATTTTAGCAGTTGAAAATGATTTATTTGAGGGTTGTAAAGAGTCAGACCAGGCTGCAGCAGATATTGGTAAATTTTAACAGGCTGATCATGGTCTTCACTGTTTGCTGTTCAGTCAGTAAATTTTCAGTGAACACGTCTTTGAAGGATAAATGGTACTGCACAAATTGAATGACAGACCAATTCATTTTAAAAATTTATCATGCTAAAGTTAAGTTTAGACAAGTTTAAATCGGAGTACTTGATGCTAAAGGGTAAATGGGACAGCTGCCTATATGTATATAGGGCAAAAATTTTCCTGCAGGCAGAATTCCTTTAAATTTTGTGTACTGATTGAGAATCATGTTTAAAACGGATATATGTATTAAAAATCATAGGTGCCCAGGCTTGATGATGAATTATCTGCCCTTGAAAGTCTGAAAATACTGAAAAAATCGACTTTCAAGAGCAGAAAATTCATGCAGGTGGCTGCTAAGGCAGATTCAACTGTATTGTGTAAATATCATATCCTCTGTGATATTTTTTTCATAAATGCCGTCACCTTTAAAGTTCAGTTATATTGATATTTATGTCTCCCACCACACAGTGATGTGGGAGACATATTGATTTACTCCAGTTTGTGTCTGTCAAAAAGCTTGTTTGCACTTTAAGTCGAATATTTCTCATCGGATCTTCAACAAACTTGAACAAAATGTGTTTTACCATAAGACCTCGGCCAAGTTCGATAACTAGCCAGATCAGCTTAGGCACTTTTGAATTATGGCCCTTGAATTACTGATTGGATCCACTCCTCCAGACCAACTAATTGAATCCATTCATCTAGACCATTCAAAGAAACTAGACATTTTTCATAGGGGCAGTTGTGGGAGACATGCGCTTTTCTCAATGCATCTCTAGTTTTTATTTGACTTTGGATAAAGATCAAATGTGTATCATTGACTAGTTAAGTGTAAATGAATGAGGATGATGAAGAGAAAGATGATTAGCTTTGCATTTGGAAATATGTAATTGTCCATTTGTGGAGAATCATTCAGAATTCATATGTCAATAGTTCATACATAGAAATATTAATATTTGTATATATTTGAACTTTCTAGATAAAATGCTGTTCAAATGAATGGCATAGTTGATAAGGGAATGTGATGAGATTTTTTTAAAATTTATAAATATGTTTATTTTACTACCCGAAATTCTACACAAGAAACAACTGCAATATTCACAGTTTACTACATGTTTATTTGTACATTTAGGTATTATGACATTCACATATGCTATACTGATTATAGGTGCATATGATACTGCAAGCAACAACTTTAATTATGTAATTCATACTAATATATGAAAGTTATTATAAATAGTATGGCAAAGTTTGGCCACTCCGTTGTTTGTAGTAACCCTGTCGACCGGGAGGAAACCAGACGCGCCTGTAAAGCACCACATCATTACTCCACGGTTTGCTGTGGAAGCAACAGTCAGCACCACACGAACGCAAGGGATACCACAGTACACCAAAGTAAACCAAACACCCCCATAACTCGACGGTTGGCTGTCAAAGTAATGAGGAATATTTAGCGTACCAACGGAGCCAGGCAACGTACTGTGATTCTAAGCAAAGCGAGCAAGGCTACAGTACACCACAATATTTAGCGGACCAACGGAGCAAGGCAACGTACTGTGATTCTAAGCAAAGCGAGCAAGGCTACAGTACACCACAATATTTAGCGGACCAACGGAGCAAGGCTACAGTACACCACAGTAAATTAAACATTCCCCATAACTCGACGGTTGGCTGCCAAAGTAATGAAGGAATATTAGCGGACCAACGGAGCAAGGCAACGTACTGTAATTCTAAGCAAGGCAACTATACTATAATGAGCAAGGCTATGACATAAGCAAGGCTATGACACATTTAAGCAAGGCTAGTCAGATATTGCCAAAGCACTAGAGCAATACCTTTTACACAGTAACATCCATACTATGACAACGTTCGTAAGCACGCCCCGATCGCCCCCGCGGTCGACAGAATTTTTCTCGGCCCTTAATATATTAGGAGTGACATCAGTATAAAGATAAAGAAGATTAATTTGAATTTTAGATTCACTTTAAATAAATTCTTATCAGTATAACTAAAATGTCTATATTTTTTCTTTTTTCTTTTGGTCCTCAATGCATAACTTGGTAAATTGTCATCTAGGTTTCTCATCATCTGCCATCTGGAAAAAGTTAATACCAAATTGGATTTGTCTGTTTCACGATTGATTTGTAGCCCAGGAATCTGTTCAATTCTGTATCTGTGTAAGGTGCCTGCATTCTGTTCACTTCCGATGTTAACATCCAAATGGCAGCATATCATCTGTAACATAAGTACTTCACAGAACAGTCAGATTGCCATAGCAGAATTTAAAATGCGATAACATAATTAGTTTTAGCATAACAACAGAAATTTTTATTATTGGGGTTTGTGGCGGGTGGGCAATTTAACATCGATCTGAAACGCTAGCCAGTACACCTTAAATTCAACTGTGAATATTGCACGTGATCCGAAGTTAATATAATGCTTGAGTGGTTCCCAGACGCTAAGGCGTTCATCATTACTCTATTGGGTTTAGACAGGTAACCAATAAATCACAAAACCAGATTACTTGACAACAACGATAGTTTCTAGTTTACACACTTAGCAACAAGATATCCATTCATTTCGTGAGAAAATAAATGTAATTATTTTTAGGCAAAATAATTTTTATTATTTTACTACCCGAAATTCTACACAAGAAACAACTGCAATATTCACAGTTTACTACATGTTTATTTGTACATTTAGGTATTATGACATTCACATATGCTATACTGATTATAGGTGCATATGATACTGCAAGCAACAACTTTAATTATGTAATTCATACTTATATATGAAAGTTATTATAAATAGTATGGCAAAGTTTGGCCACTCCGTTGTTTGTAGTAACCCTGTCGACCGGGAGGAAACCAGACGCGCCTGTAAAGCACCACATCATTACTCCACGGTTTGCTGTGGAAGCAACAGTCAGCACCACACGAACGCAAGGGATACCACAGTACACCAAAGTAAACCAAACACCCCCATAACTCGACGGTTGGCTGTCAAAGTAATGAGGAATATTTAGCGTACCAACGGAGCCAGGCAACGTACTGTGATTCTAAGCAAAGCGAGCAAGGCTACAGTACACCACAATATTTAGCGGACCAACGGAGCAAGGCAACGTACTGTGATTCTAAGCAAAGCGAGCAAGGCTACAGTACACCACAATATTTAGCGGACCAACGGAGCAAGGCTACAGTACACCACAGTAATTAAACATTCCCCATAACTCGACGGTTGGCTGCCAAAGTAATGAAGGAATATTTAGCGGACCAACGGAGCAAGGCAACGTACTGTAATTCTAAGCAAGGCAACTATACTATAATGAGCAAGGCTATGACATAAGCAAGGCTATGACACATTTAAGCAAGGCTAGTCAGATATTGCCAAAGCACTAGAGCAATACCTTTTACACAGTAACATCCATACTATGACAACGTTCGTAAGCACGCCCGATCGCCCCCGCGGTCGACAGAATTTTTCTCGGCCACAATAAATTTGCCAAAATTTATCCCCCAAAAATTCTGAGTAAGATTTCTTAAATCAAATATTGTACCTTTATCACAATTATATTTGTTCTATAAATGAACCTAATTGAACCATGTAACTTTAAATATAAATAAATTGGCAACTTAACAGACATGACATGCACGGCAAATCTTGCCAACATCACGTGCAGATTAAATGAAATCACGTTAAACCTGTGTATAAGACCTTTTTATCTAGAAAGAACTTTTAACCAAATCGTTGTTTTCGTGATAATGGTGTATAATACAACTCAGGTTCAACCTTTGAACGAAATAAGTAATAGATTAGGTAAAATTTATTTGCTTTGAATACAAATTTGAGTTAAAGAATTATGTCCCAATCAATCTATTTAAAATCTGAATCCAACCTTTTACCCCATCAATTTAGGCGATAAAAACTGTCTCCTTTCAACGAGTTCGGAAATTAATCGTATTAGACATGACGATATAATACATTCACTTCTATACAAATCTTAATAGTACATACAATAGATTTCCTCGGTCCAGTAGCACCAACAAACCATTCTATAAATAGATTGCACAATCGCACTGAAGTCCCATTACGAATAAATGGTCAGGCAAGCACGTGTCTATTTCAATATTACACTTCGCTTCGGTTAGCGACACACTTCTCTGACTGACATAATCTGACCTAATTTTAACCTTGTAATCGTGTTGAATATCTATAAATAGTTTCCTCAAAACAAAGTCAATGTGTTGCCTTCATATTTGCGTGACTAAATGAAATGTTTTCTTTGAAAAACTTGTATTTATCTCGTATTTTTGTATGTATATAAACTGAGAACTTATGAATAAACTTGAAATTTATATGGTGTTTCAAAATCTTAACACGCACACGAATACGAATTCAATCCAGCGCCTATAAATGACGTTGACATGTCTGTCTTTAGTAAAAGTATCAGTTAACTTCTGTCAATTCAAAGAAATATTTAATGTATTTAGACTTAAATTGTTTATATAGCAAATTCGGTAATGATGATCTTAATCCAACAAATTTTGCGCGATCCCAGGGATTATTGAGATAAGTTTTCGTAATGGACAATATCCCTACTCGCTAAGATTGCCCCGTCATAAATATAAAAGAATCTGAACATCGAATAATTTGACTAATTTGTAAATTCTATAACACTGATTTAAAAACCCGTTTTGACCCTGCCAACACTTACACAATGTTGTGTCGCGTTTCTAAAAGAATTCCAGAAGTTTTAGACTGCGGCTACAATTGACCTTTATTAAGCAGAAGCTTAAAACTGGTTTGCTCTTTTGATGTCTGATGTGACTTACAAACATCGAATACCGATTATCGTGATACAAATTTATATCGTTGACATGTGTTATATGATCTATTCGAAAATGATTTGGTGTTGACAATTCGCCTACTCAGACCAGACCAAAAATAAGACGATTTTTTTTTTTTTTAAATATATAACTTAGCGGACAACTGGTATGATCATCTAAACCCAGTATTACCCGTTCCTGTGACAACCTTGTAAATTCGCTACACAAATGATAAACTTGTCCTGAACAGCCAAGTATCTTGTAATAGAATTTGATAATTTAAAAGAAATGTTAAGAACAATATGATACGCGATGTTGGAGTTGGCCTAAAACATACCAGCTTATCTTATATTTACAACTATGATATTCTATTATAATCTTTAATTACAAAACAAACAGTGACACTGTCAATGGGGAATAATTGAAAAAACAGTTATATCTGCTGTTATCCCCCGTGAATACCATCCAAAATAACATGTTACTTGACACAAGTAACCTTAGAAGTAAAGCCCTTCAAAATAAATTTGTAACAGCTGTATGTTAGAATTCGAAACAAATGTCTATCAAGAATTAATGACAATCCTTAAATTTTGTAGAAAAGCTAACCACATTATTTATATATATATATATATTTATTTATTTATTTTACTCTAATATTCTCATGGTCATACCGATATAATCCCAAACTATATTAATAAATATAATTAAGGTGATTTGACTTAATTCAATTAAACCTTCCTCCCTTTTTTAAAAACAAATACATGTACTGTATATACAAAACAAAACTTTCTAAGAATAATGAAATAGTTGGGCTGGACCACAAGTTCATAACATTACTAACTCGGTCCGCCCCAGATTTTTTTTTTTTTTTTTTTTTTTTTAAACCAAGAAATGCTTAAGACCAGTTGAGCGTTGTTTACTTTAAACTATATGTATTACAGGAAATGCAGAACAGCCTCTCAAACATTCAATGTAGCTAATGGTCATGTACGAAAGTTCGAGCTTTGACAAAAAAAAAAATTCCTCTCCAACTCCAAAACAAAAACGCAGTAATGCAACATTCTCCGGTATCGGATGGGTCCAAAACACCAAACAAAAAGAAACTGTTAAATACATTTCAACTTCTTAACACAAAAGACCGCATGCATTTTGTTTTAAAACCTCTTGTGAGCATTTGACGTCGATATGAATAAAAAGATAAAGTAAGATTTTTTGTAACGATGTCTTTGATAAAAGGGGAATCTAATATTGAAACAATTATCCATTACAAAACAGTTGTACTACTTTTGAATCGTACTGACTGACTGTAAAGAAAAACCAGATTTAATATAAAGAAAAGAAAAGCATAATCAACTTTTCTAATAACGTTATCATTTTCTATTTATAACTATATATTAAAGAACTGTATTCGTTTGTATTCAATGACGGTAACTATACACGATTTGCATGAAAAATAAGAAGTACACAAGAATTTAATTTGAAATTGACCGTGACATATTCTAGGCCAAGACAATGTGTTTAATGTCTTAACATTTTATTGAATTAATATAGCAATATGTATGTAAATCTACATCTACTCTTTGTTTCTGCAATATTAGGCAATTTTTCATCTATCCCTTAAAAACTATGCTGAAAAGATATTGTATAAATAAGTTTGCAAATAACATTGCGGGAACCAATTTATCCAGGAACAGCCTAAATTTACACCTGACAACTTTGTATAGCTGTATATTACCTGTATTACAAAGAAAAACATTTCAGAGGTCGACATGCAACCCTAACAAATTCGACCTCTTTATTTTTGTTAGATTTTATCCAATCTGAAATTAAATAGTGGATCTTAAATTCTTATTATTTGAATGCACGTGGACTCGTATACATTAATGAGATCATTCAGGGGCAAATTTGTAAGTACTTCTCAATCATAAATTTTGACTAGTGAATTTGCTGATTTTAAGATCCCGATAGAACTATGCTGTGTAACCTGGTCAGGCTTGTGCAGGTGCCTACGTTTCACGCATGCCGGCGGATTCTTCCGGTCCTGTGCTACTTATCGCAGGATGACAGCCGGTGATTGTAAGCGCATGTATGATAAAAACTTACTTGAACATCAATTGACATAAAGCTACTAGTATAAAAAATAAAACAAATTTATCTACTATCTAAGACGCTAGTTTTTCCTTACAATCTTTCTGCCCAGTTCCGATAAACTCGTCCAAACTTAACCCGCATACTCATGATACTGGGCCATTCACTATTTAGACAATTCAACGGTCCCTTTTAGATTCCAAGGCGAGATTAATGTAAGACCCTCTGCAAATATGCTATTTAATTGCTAGAAATAAATGTGCAAAGTATCCTCGTCCTATGCAACGTGACGTCACTAACTTGCTCTACGAGCACCTTGCGAATAGTTAGCGGAAATGCTATTTGTGAATCTCGTGTTTTGGAAGTACCAGAAAAAACAAATTTTACAGTTGTTAAACGAGAAACTCTAATGGTTTGGTTCGAATATGCAAATCATAAGAATTAGGGCCGCCACACCCCATATTTAGATTCTCAACAGAAGAACGGTAATTATTAGACTACAAAATTATTTGCGTGTTTCAAATCAATAACAAAAGGCCTACCAGCATTTGTTTGATGCATGAGATTTATTGGCAAATCCACCATCTTTTGTTTGCTTTCCTTGGTCATCCTCCAAACAAGCTGGCTTGCCTCTACGTTCCTGGCGCGCTCTGTATCGTCCACGTGGCATGTATATCTAGCTATTCAATTTAACATCGATCTGAAACGCTAGCCAGTACACCTTAAATTCAACTGTGAATATTGCACGTGATCCGAAGTTAATATAATGCTTGAGTGGTTCCCAGACGCTAAGGCGTTCATCATTACTCTATTGGGTTTAGACAGGTAACCAATAAATCACAAAACCAGATTACTTGACAACAACGATAGTTTCTAGTTTACACACTTAGCAACAAGATATCCATTCATTTCGTGAGAAAATAAATGTAATTATTTTTAGGCAAAATAATTTTTATTATTAACTGTATTGTTGATAATTGTTTTCTCACAAGTTACTGTGCAACTCAAAATAGGCTTGAATATCGACTAGCGTAATTTTAAAATGTATAGTTGTATAGTGATTTCTGGATAACATGATTATGGCTGCAGATTATTTATGGATCCACTATTATTCTGTGAAATAAAGGTGATACAAAAATATTCTGTTTACAGTATTTCATAAAATAAGGCATTATGGGAGTGTTATAAATTGCTTCAAATATTTTATTGTAAGCTATATCTCTCTGTATATAGAGCTGTGTGTTTGATTATATTTATATTTTAGCATTTAATACACATTATTTCATATCATGCAGAATTTCTTAACTCTTAAAAATATGGGAAAGTTTAAAGGACTCATTCACATTATATGGCAAAATTATTTTTCCAACAAAAATAAAAAAAAATATTGAGGCTTGGAAAGTGACCGATGGTACAGGTTTATTGACTTAAGAGTTTTGCAAGATTTTGTACTAATTATATTACATGTACCAGAAATATTGTGCTAAAGCAACACTTGAAATAATGGGGAAAATCGGCATTCTTCTTGGCTTGCTTTTTTACAAATAAGCCGTGCCATGAGAAAACCAACTTAGTGAATTTGCGACAAGCATGGATCCAGACCAGCCTGCACATTATGTTATACTGCAGTAGAGAAAATTAGGTGCCTTCCAGTAGGGGACTTTGTATTGCATGGCAATACTTCATTCACTTGTTAAATCTGGACATTGAGAGGAAGTGCAGTGTACAAGAAAAAGTAGTAGAGGGAAATCTGTCTCGAAGAGATTGAATAAAGTGATTTTTAGCTTGTCTTTTCGCAGAAAAAGTAGAGCTATAGCACTCGCCCCGGTGTCTGCATCGCCGTTGGTTAAAAGTTTTTGAAAGGTCAAAAATCTCTGTAACTATCAAAGCTATTAAAAAATTATGAAACTTAAAATAGTTATTTACTATCAAAGTCTACACCAGGAGAAACAATCCCCATAACTCTGATTTGAATTTTATGAACATTTATGCCCCTATTTAACTTAGAAGTTTTAGGTGAAACTCTAATTCAGAGTCCAGCATTGAGAAAAGTCGAACGTGCTGTCTGACGGACAGCTCTTGTTCTTTATTCTGGGGATTTCAACGAACACTCATTTATCTGCTATGTTTTACTATTTCCCATTATTTATTGTAGTATAGCTATTTATCTGCTATGTTTTACTATTTTCTGCTATTTATTGTAGTAATTAGCTGTGTAATATTGGCCAGCCTCATTATAACAAACTGAATTATTCAAAAAGACTTTCTATATTCCTGGTTTCTATATGTTTTTGATAGGAGAAAGGGGCAAAAACTCTTGCTTATATATCCCAGCTTGCTCTAGATAGAGATTGTGTTTTGTCAGGTACTTAAAATTGATTATTCTATTGCTTAATGTTGTCTTAGTTTGAATGAACCTTAAAATGACCTCGCTTGTTGAATTGTCTTTGATTTATAAAATATAATATTGATCTTTTCATACCTTTAAATGACCCATTTTGCTGCATTTATATTCCCTAAGTTTTGGCATCTTGTGATAATATTTTTAATGTTTATGCCTCGTAAAGTCAGTGATTTGTTTTTTGTAAAGATCACCAAATTATGTATAGTTAGTGTGGCGAGCCTTTAAAATATGTTGACTGGTAGTTTATGAAATATTACCAGTTAAAAAACAAATTCCCTGTCTAATCAAAAGATTAATTGAGCTGTGTCACGAGAAAACAACGTAGTGCGTTTGCAATTGGCATGGATCCAGACCAGCCTGTGCATCCGCTCAGTCTGGTCAGGATCCATGCTGTTTACTAATGGTTTCTCTCGTTGCAATAGGCTTTGAAAGCGAACAGCATGGATCCTGACCAGACTGCGCAAATGCGCAGGCTGGTCCGGATCCATGCTGGTCGCAAACGCACTGTGTTGGTTTTCTCATGGCGTGGCTCACTTATGTCTACAACTTGCCTCACAAATCAAAAATATCATCACAGAAAATCAAAATATTCACTGCATTTATTTGTTTATTAATTACTTCCCTTTAATATGATGAAATATTACATATATTTGTATTCATTTTTCCTTACAATTTAAAGATAGGATCACATTAAATCTTTGAAATACAGATATTAACATTTGAAAGCATTTTAATACATTTGTATTACTTGGCACATCAGAAGATGTTTTGACATGCAATATGTTTTGTGAAAAATGTCTCTTAAAGCGGGGGGCATTGGTAAATCTGTTACAGATTCTTGTTCTGTAAAGTCATTTTCAGGTTTTGCTGCAGTTAAGTCATCATAGGAGAAGTCTGACTTTTGTAGAAGGCGGTTGGGAGTGTTCTAGTTATTTTGGAATAGTTGTTCTGCTTCACAACTGTAATGGAGTAACGAAATCTGCCATGTTATACTGGTAAACTGTAATATATGCATTTATTTTAGCAAACCGTCACCATTATGTGAAATGGCAAGCAATAACAAAAGAAACAAGAAAAAATGACCATAATTTTGGTTACATTAGCAAAGATTTTTAACCGCGCCAAAAATTTACAATTTTAGTACAGTAATGACTTTGTAACCCGACAATTTCCTTTGTAGTTATATTTTTGGATATGTATATTACTTGTAATTGTTAATTTTCTTGTCAGAATAGCCAAATGTGAACAAATATCTTTTTTATAATTTTTATATGCAGAAGTTGAAGAGTATTTTTCTATTATATATTTTCATACATTTATATGAGAAATCCTAACATTCCAGATGTGTGCAATAAATATATATTTTATATTCAATGATTTGATATTGAATAAATACATGATTGAGCTAACCTTTTTGTTGTTTTAATGGATTGTCTCAACTTATTAGTCTCACACTGAAAGGCAAAGGGGCGGGTAATGGATGGTAATGGTATCCATTAGTTTGTCTGTTCGTCACACTTCCTACCTGGAGCATCACTGACAGGATTTTGTTAAAACTTCACATAGAGACCATGGAGAGAAAAAGCAGGATACAAGAACCATAACTCTACATTGTTTATTTTGAATTTTTAGTCCCCTACTGGTTGAAAACCAGTTTCGGAGACTATAGGAATGCGTTTTTCCGTCTGCCGTCATTCCATCTGTATTTCCTTCTGTCCATCCGCAATTTCATGTCCGGTCCATAACTCTGTCATCAATGAAGGGATTTTAATATTACTTGGCACAAATATTCCCCATGATAAGACAACATGTCATGCACAAAACTCGGACACCTAGCTTAAAGGTCAAGGTCACAATTTGAGGTCAAAGGTCAATAGGGCGTTTTTCCTGTCTGGTCCATAACTCTGCCATCCATGAAGGGATTTAAATATTACTTGGCGCAAATGTACCTCATAATAAGACAATATGTCGTGCACAATTTTCAGACCCCTAGCTCAAAGGTCAAGGTCACACTTTGCAGTCAAATGTTAACATGGCATGAACAGGGTCTGTTTTGTGTCTGGTCCATAACTCTGCCATCCATGAAGGTATTTTAATATTACCTGGCACAAATGTTCCCCATGATGAGACAACATGTCATGTGAAAAACACAGACCCCAAGCTCAAAGGTCAAGGTCACAATTGGAGGTCAAAGGTTAATAGGGTTTTTTTCCTGTCCAGTCCAGAACTCTGTCATCCATCAAGAGTTTTTAATATTACTTGACATAAATGATCCCCATGATGAGACGACATGTCGTGCCCAACACCCAGAACCCTAGCTTAAAGGTCAAGGTCACACTTGGAGATCAGAGGTCAATGGGACATTTTTCCTGTCCGGTGTATAACTTTGTCATGCAAAACAGGATTTGAATATTACTTAGCACAAATGTTCACCACTATGAGATGGTGTGTCATGCGCAAGAACCTGGTCCCTAGGTCAAAGGTCAAAGTCACACATAGACACCAAAGGTCAGATACTAGAATGACTTTGTCTGGAACACTTCTTCTTCATGCATGGAGGGATTTTGATGTAACTTGGCATAAATGTTCACTACCATGAGACGGATTGTTTTGCGCAAGAACCAGGTCCCTAGGTCTAAGTTCACACTTAGAGGTCAAATGCCAAATTCAAGAATGACTGTCCGGAGCATTTCTTCTTTATGCATGGAGGGATTTTGATGTAACTTGGCACAAATGTTCACCACCATAAGGCACTTTAGTTTTTCAGAATTATGTCCCTTTGTTGTTTACTATAAATAGCTTATATTGTAACTTACTTATTACAGGCTGTAGGGAAAAATCGAGACCAGTTTTTGGTGGTACAACATGCATGTTACATCCAAATTTTAGGTGTATTTTGACCTATCTCTACCTGGTAAAGAGTTTTGTGTGGACTTATACTGAATTTTTTTTTTTTACTATGAATAACTTATATGATACTTTTTGATAATTGGCCAAAAAAATGCTATATGAAAACAACTATAGGGTTTTATATATACAAATTTTAATCCAGGTGTTTTGTTATAACATATTGTATCTATAGTACAATATTGTTTATACATTATTGACAGATATCAGTTCATTATGTTATACTGCAGTAGAGAAAATTAGATGCCTTCCAGTAGGGGACTTTGTATTGCATGGCAATACTTCATTCACTTGTTAAATCTGGACATTGAGAGGAAGTGTAGTGTACAAGATCAGTAACGTAGAGTTAGTTATGGATCATGTACACTGCACTTCCTCTCAGTGTCTAGATTGAAAAAAGGGAGATAAATCAACAATGTAGAATTATGGTTCCTATTCGTATTGAAATATTTCAACTCAGTGAATTTTCTTGAAACTTTTGCACTTGTGTCCAATATGGGTTGTACTACTAGTAATACAGTTTACAGCTTAAATGTGTAACAATATTGAACTAGAGTTGTCACAGGAGTGATGAATTATACCCTGACAATATGGCCTTGTCACAGAACTAAGCCAATGTCAAAGCTGAACTTGCTTGACCTTTGACCTACTGACCTCAAAATCAATACAGGTCATCTGATGGTCATGATCAACCTCCCTATTAAGTTTCATGATCCTTGGCCCAAGCATTCTCATGTTATTGTCCATAAAAGGTTTAAATGTTCCAGGTCATTCTGACCTTTGACCTTTGAAACTCGAAATCAGTAGGGGTCATCTGCTGGTCATGACAAACCTCCCTTTGATCCTGGTCCAAAGTGTTCTGAAGTTATTGTCCGAAAATTGTTTTAAATGTTCCAGGTCACTGTGACTGTGACCTTGACCTACTGACCTCAAAATCATAAGGGGTCATCTGCTTGTCATAACCAACCTCCCCATCAATTTTCCTGATCCTAGGCCCAAGCGTTCTCAAGTTATCATCTGGAAACTGTTTCGTGTCATTGTGACCTTGACCTTTGACCTACTAACCTCAAAGTCGAACTTGACCTGTATTGTATCATGTTTCACCTGTGTACCAAAATTTATGATCCTAGATCCAAGCCTTCTCAAGTTATCATCCGGAAACCGTTAACTGTTCCGAGTCACTGTGACCTTGACTTTTGACCTACTGACCTCAAAGTTGAACTTGACCTGTATTTCATGATGTTACACCTGTGTACCAAAATTTATGATCCTAGGCCCAAGCGTTCTCAAGTTATCATCTGGAAACCGTTTAACTGTTCAGGGTCACTGTGACCTTGACCTTTGACCTGCTGACCCCAAAGTTGAACTTGACCTGTATTTTCTGATATTACACCTCTGTACCAAATACTGTTTAAATCCATCAAGCCTTTCATGAGTTATTATCCGGAAACCATGAAAACCAACAGACCGACAGTCACCGACCGACAAGCTCACTCCTATATACACCCCCTCCCCCAAAACTTCGTTTTGTGGGGTTCTATCTAATTACTTTGAAAAGCTGGCCTATTGGTTTTGAAGAGATTTTCAAAGCTTTCCACATAGCCATAAAGTAAGAACTAGCCAATTCTGGAGATGGAAAATTTTTATGGAACTTATAATATTTATACTTGATCAGCAGTCTGTGAACACGTTGATCTTTCAGGCTTTTCCCGTTGTACAATGTACACTGTATGTAAACTTTATGAAAATTCCATTCCATGCTGTTAAACTATGCAGCCAACCTCTAACTACCATGGCAACAAAAAGGAACAAGAGCTGTCACAGGAGATGGCACGCGCAGCTATTTCAATTTTGTAAATTGAAACTAGGCACATGTGAGGAAGCTCAGCCAGGACCTGTCACTTAAGTGTTTAATTACTTCAATGTGGATGAAGATATTGGACAAAAAGTTAAGTCTGTGTCAAATGTAACAGTCTGTGTCTAACAGGGATAGAGAAGTGTATCAAAACATTAAATAAGTATTACAGGGGACATAATTCCAAGGAAATTTCTGCAAAAGTAATGCACCAGCTCATGTAGCTAATAATGTGGAGTAACTATTTGAAGTTTTAATCAAATAAGTGAGATAGAAAGTAAGTGCATCACAACTTAACCCTGGAGTTCTAGTAATAATGGGGTGTAACTCGTAGCATTTTGGTGCCGGCATCATGAACTTTGTGTCATATGATGTTGGTGACCATGTGAAACGACTGTTTTAAGTTTTAATAAAATCCATTTAGTAACAACAGAAATATAGTGAAAAAGCACCAAAATTAAACTGCAAATCTAATTAAAAAAAGTGACTTGAGTCACTAAATATAATTTGCCAGAATTATGGACCTTGTGTCGTATGATGAGGATGACAATGTGGAAGAACTATTTTAGGTTTGAATCAAATTTATCAAGTAATGACACAGTTTAAGTGAAGGTGCACCAACATTAACCTGAAATTCTAAGTAAAAAGTGGGCATAATTTATGAAATATTGGTGCCAGAGTTATGGCCCATGTGTCATATGATGTGGGTGATGTGCTACAATTATTTTAAGTTTGAATCAAATCCGTTTGGTAATGACAGATAAAGAGTGAAAGTGCATCAAAACTTAAACCTGTAATTTTATGTAAAAAGGGGGCATAATTCATGAAAAACTGGTGCAAGGGTTATCACCCTTGTATCATAGGATGTGAGTGATGATGTTGAACAATTGTTTTAAGTTTGAATCAAATCCATTCAGTAATAACAGAGATAGAGTGAAAGTAAACCAAAACTTTAGTCTGAAATTCTAAGTAAAAAGGGAGCATAATTCAGGAAACATTTGTGCCAGAGTTACATGTTTTTGTATGAACCTTGTGCCATATGATGTGGGTGATGATGTGAAACAAAAAACAATAAGTTTGAATCAAATCCGTTCAATTATAGCTGAGATAGAAAGTGCAACAAAACTTTAACCTGAAATTTCAAATTAAAAAAGGGCATAATTCATGAAAAACTGGTGCCAGAGTTATGGACCTTGTGTCATATGATGTGGGTGATGATGTGGAACAACTGTTTTAGATTTGAATCAGATCCAAATAGTAATAACTGAGATAGAGTAAAAGTGCACTAAAACTTTAATCTAAAATTCTAAGAAAGAAGGGGAGATAATTCATGAAATATTGGTGAGAGTTATGGCCCTTATGGCAGATGATGTTAATGATGATGAGGAATAAATATTTTAGGTTTAAAGCAAATCCATCAAGTTATTACAGAGGTAAAAAGAAAAAAGAGGAAGTGCAGAAAAACTTTAACAAGAGCTCGTCGACCACGAAATGCCCCCTTGATGCATTCAGTAATTGCACAAGGAACAGAAATTATATGCTTACTGTAAACAAAAGTTCTACCGCTCTGGTTCAGTCTGACCTTGACCTTTAACCTATTAACCTAACAAGAGATCACAGAGTGATCTTGGCGCCAACCACTGAGCCATTTTTGAATGTTCCAAATTTCAAGACTAGCTCAAGGTCAAAACCAAGGTCAAATTTTATTTTGGTACAAAAAACTATGCATGTGGTCCAAATTTGAAGCCTGTACCTTCAGAAATGTGAAATTAGGTCACTAGGTCAATCTCAAGATCAAAGTTCATTTCGGAACACAAAACTAAGCATGTGGTCCAAATTTGAAGGCTGTAGCTTCAAAAATATGAAAGTAGGTCACTAGGTCAATAACAAGGTCAAAGTTTGTTTCAGTACACAAACCTATGCATGTGGTCCAAATTTGAGGGCTGTAGCTACAGAAATGTGAAAGTAGGTTACTAGGTCAAGATCAAGGTCAACTCATGTCACCTTCATCTTGCCACTCAAAACTATACATGTGGTCCAAATTTGAATGATGTAGGTTATGGACATGAAGATTCTAAGTTTTTTGCCTATACAAGTCTTTATGTACCATGTGACCCCCGGGGTGGGGCCATATTTGACCCTAGAGGGATAATTCGAACAAACTTGGTAGAGAACCACTAGATGATGCTACATTACAAATATCAAAGCCCTAGTCTTTGTGGTTTGGTCAAGAAGATTTTCAAAGTTTTTCACTATATAAGTCTATATAAACCATGTGACCCTCAGGGCGGGGCCATATTTGACCCTAGGGGAATAATTTGAACAATCTTAGTAGAGGACCACTAGATGATGTCATATATAAAATATCAAAGCCCTAGGCCCTGTGGTTTTGGACAAGAGGTTTTTCAAAGTTTTTTCCTATATAATTCTATATAAACCATGTGACCCCCGGGTTGGGGCCATATTTGACCCCAGAGAAATAATCTGAACAATCTTGGTAGAGGACCATTAGATTTTGCTACATACCAAATATCAAAGCCCTAGGCCCTGTGGTTTTGGACAAAAAGATCAGACACTGTTTAACTGTTCCTGGCCAATGTGACCTTGACCTTTGACCTAATGACCTCAAAATCAATAGGGGTCATCTGCTGGTCATGACCAACCTCACTATCAATTTTCCTGACACTAGGCCCAAGCGTTCTTGAGTTATTGCCCAGAAACCATTTTCCTGTTCCTTGTCACTGTGTCCTTGATCTTTGACATACTGACCTCAAAATCAATAGGGGTCATCTGCTGGTCATGACCAACCTCCCTATTAACTTTCATGACCCTAGGCCTAAGTGTTCTTGAGTTATCATATGGAAACCGTTTAACTGTTCAGGGTCACTGTGACCTTGACCTTTAACATACTGACCTCAAAATCAATAGGGGTCATCTGCTGGTCATGACCAACCTCCCTATCAATTTTCATGATCCTAACCCCAAGTATTATTGAGTTATCATCCAGAAAACGTTCAACTATTCAGAGTCACTGTGACCTTCACCTTTGACATACAGACCTCAAAATTAATAGGGGTCATCTGCTGGTGATGACCAACCTCCCTATCAACTTTCATGATCCTAGGCCCAAGCGTTCTTGAGTTATCATCCGGAAACGGATTGGTCTACATTCCGACCGACATACTGACCGACCAACCGACATCTGCAAAACAATATACCCCTCCTTCTTCGAAGGGGGGCATAACAAAGGGGGGACGTGGAAAGACGCCGATGCTTGGGTGAGTAGGATAGCTCTCCATATACTTCATAGTCAAGCTAAAAGCTAAATATGTTTCTACAATCAGATCCTTAGATTTAATAATATGATTTCAATTTAATTTTATAGAAATGTTGCTTTACTGAAATTCAGCTGTTTCTGAAGTTGTGATTGTTTAAAAAAAACAAAAAAGAAAAAAAAAACAAGAGGGCCATGATGGCCCTGTATCGCTCTCCTGAGTACCATAGTGACTTAAATAACATTTAAAACCAATCTCATTAGATGCTGCTGTTTTGTTTACATAAAATAAAGGGAGCTAATTTGTCATAAATTCAGTCAAAAGTTATCTACCCTGATTGTCCAAGTCCATTTGATGGCACAAATGACATTCCAAATCAGTATCATCATTGGTTACACCCATTTTAATTTGAAACGAGAGCTCGTCGAACACGAAATGCCCCCCTTGATGCATTCAGTAATTGCACAAGGAACAGAAATTATATGCTTATTGTAAACAAAAGTTCTACCATTCTGGTTCAATCTGACCTTGACCTTTAACCTATTAACCTAACAAGAGATCACAGAGTGATCTTGGTGCCCACCACTGAGCCATTTTTGAATGTTCCAAATTTCAAGACTAGCTCAAGGTCAAAATCAAGGTCAAATTTCATTTTGGTACAAAAAACTATGCATGTGGTCCAAATTTGAAGCCTGTACCTTCAGAAATGTGAAAGGAGGTCACTAGGTCAATCTCAAGATCAAAGTTCATTTCGGAACACAAAACTAAGCATGTGGTTCAAATTTGAAGGCTGTAGCTTGAGAAATGTGAAAGTAGGTCACTAGGTCAAAATCAAGATCAAATTTTATTTCGAAACACAAAACTGTGTGCGTGGTCCAAATTTGAAGCCTATACCTTCAGAAATGTGAAAGTAGGTCACTAGGTCAATCTCAAGATCAAAGTTCATTTTGGAACACAAAACTAAGCATGTGGTCCAGATTTGAAGTCTGTAGCTTCAAAAATGTGAAAGTAGGTCAATAACAAGGTCAAAGTTTGTTTCGGTTCACAAACCTATGCATGTGGTCCAAATTTGAAGGCTGTAGCTACAGAAATGTGAAAGTAGGTCACTAGGTCAAGATCAAGGTCAACTCATGTCAAGCTTCATCTTGCCACTCAAAACTATACATGTGGTCCAAATCTGAATGATGTAGGTTACCGACCGACCGACCGACATCTGCAAAACAATATACCCCTCCTTCTTCGAAAGGGGGCATAACAAAGGGAGGTAATTTGACATAAAATAAAGTCCATAGCTATCTACCCTGAATTCCTCAGTCAAACTAAAGACAGTAATGAAATTTCAAAAGAGTTCTATAGATATTTACTAAATAAATCCATTTTTATTAAAATCAGGGGAGGTAATCATGCATTGGTATATGCATGTACAAGATACAGAGAACAAGCCTATACAACAATATATTAGTAAAGTATTCATATTGATAAATGTTCAATCAAGAGTTATCTAATATGACTATTTCTTACCATGGAAAACATAAATAATGTTTCAAACCAATGTCATTAGAAGCTGCTAAAGTGTATCCATTTAGATAAATAATAAAGGGAGGTAATTTGTCATAAATTCAGTCAATATGTATCTTCACTGATTGTCCAAGTCCATCTGATTTCAGATCAGTATCTTCATTAGTTACAGAGATATACCAATTTTAATTTGAAATAAAGGGAGGTAATTTGACATAAAATCAGTCCATAGTTATCTACCCTAATTGTCTCAGTCCTAATTAATGACAATAATGAAATTTCAAATAAGTCCTATAAGTACTTACTGATATAAATCCATTTTTATTTACAATTAGGGGAGGTTATCAGATATTAAATAACTCTGGAACCTACGATTGGATCTGACAAATTCATCATGGAATCCAAGATTTATTGTTTTTGAAGATATTTTGGAAGCTTGTATCAAGTCAAACCATAAATGAAGTCTCTATATGGCTGCAAAAGCCAAAATAGCAAATTTTGGACCTTTAAAGGACCATGATGGAATCTGGCCAGTTCAAGAAAGGAACCAGGATCTCGTAGTGATACAAGTTGTGTGCAAGTTTGGTTAAAATCAAATCATAAATGAAGCTGCTATTGTGCAAACAAGGTCAAAATAGCTAATTTTGGCCCTTTCAGGGGCCATCAATCTGGAACCCATAATGGGATCTGGCCAGTTCAAGAAAGGAACCAAGATCTTATGGTGACACAAGTTTTGTGCAAGTTTGATTAAATTCAAATCATTAACTAGAGATGCTTTTGAGAAAAGCACATGACTCCCACAACTGCCAAAATGTCTAGTTTCTCTGGATGGTCTAGACGAATGGACCACTTAGATGGTCTGGACAAGTGGATCCAATCAGTAATTCAAGGGACATAATTCAAAAGTGCCTGGGCCAATTTGGCTAGTTATCGAACTTGGCTGAGGTCTTATGGCCAGACACATTTTGTTCAAGTTTGGTGATTTTTTCTTTTTGTTTTGTCTAGGGTTTAACGCCATTTTTTGACAGTATTTCAGTCATGTAACGGCGGGCAGTTAACCAAACCAGTGTTCCTGGATTCTAAACCAGTACAAACTTATTCTCCGCAAGTAACTGCCAACTTCCCCACATGAATCAGAGGTGGAGGACTAATGATTTCAGACACAATGTCGTTTATCAAATAGTCAGAGAACATATGCCCCACCCGAGAATCGAACTCGACCCTGCAATCCGTAGATCAACGCTCTACCTACTGAGCTAAGCAGGTGGGCTCAAGTTTGGTGAAGATCGGATGAGAAATGTTCGACTTAGAGTGCAGACAAGCTTTGTGACAGACACACATGCACACGCACACACACACAGGAGTAAATCAATATGTCTCCCATACCACTGTGTGGTGGGAGACATAATGAAGCTGCTATTGTGCAGACAAGGTCAAAATAGCTAATTCTGGCCATTTCAGGGGCCATCACTCTGGAACCCATAATGGAATCTGGCCAGTTCAAAAAAGGAACCAAGATCTTATGGTGATACAAGTTGTGTGCAAGTTTGGTAAAAATCAAATCATAAATAAAGCTGTTGTTGTGCAGACAAGGTCAAAATAGCTCATTTTGGCCCTTTCAGAAGCCATAACTCTGGAACCCATAATGGGATCTGGCCAGTTCAAGAAAAGAACCGAGATCGTATGGTAATACAAGTTGTGTGCAAGTTTGGTTAAAATAAAATCATAAATGAAACCTCTATCTGCAGACAAGAAATTGTTGATGGATGGATTAGTCTGACGACGGACGAAGGGTGATCACAAAAGCTCAACTTGTCACTATGTGACAGATGAGCTAAAAACACGACAACAATGCCAGCAGACAGCAAGGCTTGTTTTCTGTTATTATCTATAGTGAAACATTTCAAAATTATCTGTAACTACTGGTTATATTTCAAAAATAAACTGGCTGTTAATGCTTGCTGACTTTTAACTTGTATTTTTCAAAGGATTCCACTTTGCAGAAAACATAACCAAAACAAATTCTTCTAGTCCAAAACTGTTGGTTGAATAAATATTTTGAAATAATTTCACCTTGATGTTCCTTGGGTGCCCCGCTCTCAAGATGTTCAAATTACTCCAATCCATCAAAAACATGACTGACAGAGGTAGAAATAGGAAATTAATCAATGTACATCTCTTGTACTGCTAGTCTGATTAATTGTACCCCCGACAACAAAGTTGTAAGTGGGGGTATACTGGTTTCAGGTTGTCTGTCTGTCTGTCCGTCTGTCCGTAGACGCAATCTTGTGCGCACGTTCTCTCCTTATCCCCTTGACACAATTTAATGAAACTTCACACAAGTGATCAGTACCAACAGTAGTTGTGCATGGGGCATGTTAGGTTCTTTTAGAAAAAAAAAATTGCAGAGTTATGGGACTTTGTTTTTTTGTTACTATACTATATACATAGACACAATCTTGTGCGCACCATCTCTCCTCATCCCCTTGACACAATTTAATGAAACTTCACACAAGTGATCAGTACCAACAGTAGTTGTGCATGGGGCATGTTAGGTTCTTTTAGAAAAAAAATTTGCAGAGTTATGGGACTTTGTTTTTTTGTTACTATACTATATACATAGACACAATCTTGTGCGCACCATCTCTCCTCATCCCCTTGACACAATTTAATGAAACTTCACACAAGTGATCAGTAACAACAGTAGTTGTGCATGGGGCATGTTAGGTTCTTTCAGCGACAAAAATTGCAGAGTTATGGGACTTCGTTTCTTGTTAACATACTATGTACAGACAGTCTGCATATGCAATCTTGTGCGTGCCTAATCTACCAAACCCTTGCACACAATTTAATGAAACTTCACACAAGTGATCAGTACCAACCCTAGTTGTGCATGGTGCATGTTACATTCTTTTAGATAAATATTCTGCATAGTTATGGGACTTTGTTTTTTGTTACTATACTGTATATATACAGTCTATATACATACAGTCCACATAATTATGCAATCTTGTGTGCGTCAAATTGCAATGTACTGTGTCAGTGCATGCGGGGGGTACATTCATCACCTTTAGTGATAGCTCTAGTTTCTGCTGTTCTTCCGAAAACATGCTGTACTCAGAAGGCATGGTGTCTTTTCCTTACTTACATTTTATATAATAATTAAAAGAAAAATTAAAATTTCTAATCTAGTATAAAGCCCAATTTTGAGAAAATTTCGCCTCAATGCTTCATGTATGATATTCTGACTTTAACTAATCAAAACAAACAAACAAACAAGCATTAACAAACTCAGTAGATCAGGTCGCCCAAGAAACATTTCTGTGAAATCATTTAAAATTGGACCTATGATTTGTGACAAGAAGATTGATTTTGAAAGTTTTTCCTTTCAGTTTGCCTTGACTGCCAGAGTTCTGCATTAAAAGACCAACAATAGAACATTCCTGTGAAGCTTGGTTCAGATTAGCCAAGTGGTGTCGGAAGTAAAACCATTTAAAGCAAATTGTTGATGTCACATGACCACAGTTTTTGACAGACACTGGGTGATTTGATTTACTCGCTTGCGCATAAACAAGTGCTAAGATTAACAAATATGTTTAGATGTAACAAGGTAACACTAAGAAGAGACTCTTCTTTAACAAATGACACAGTGAGGAAAATGAAAATAAGTTAAAACTTTTAAGGAAGTAATTTTATTCTAAATAATGGGTTTATTGAATATAAAAAAATGTGAATCAATGAACACAATGTATAAAACATGCATGTAGAAATCAAACAATAATACTTAATAATAACATACAGTACAATACTTTTTTTTTTCCACAAATACTGCTTTAGTCTTATGCATAGTTTAAATTTTCATAATGACATCATCAGTATCTTATATTCTCATCTGTGATGTCAGCATTCTTTGACCCTAACTGTAGCTTTTACGAGTAATGGTTTCGATGACAACTTAGAACTCACAGGGATGAAACAATTAACTGAACGGAAATTACTGATTGTTATTACAGGTCCAGAACCTTCAACCCTGCTAAATTTCTATAATGAACTTGTCCATTTTCCAATTTGAACAGTACCATTAAACGTAAAAAGGGGTGCCTATCAAAAAGATACTGGCTGAATAGTGAACAGTGCAGATCATGATCAGACTGCATGGATGTGAAGGCTGATCTTGGTCTGCACTGGTCACAAAGGCAGAATCACTTGCCATCAGCAGACTAAAGGTTAACAATGACTATTTTAAGACTTCTGACATAAATTTGGAGATGTGTTCCTTTAGATTAGATTGCGTCCACCATGTGAAGTTAGGGAAAACCCCAAAATATCAATTCAAAATGAGTACTAGTGTTGTCATATATAAAATGAAACATACAAGTTATTGCAACTTATTTTGACAGTTACAAATCATTAAGATAATAAAATAAACACAGCAGAGTTAAACATTTAACTTACTTAACAGCCACAGTTCTATAATTTGAAATACAAGCTTCAGAAATTCTGTTTGAATACATACTGAATTTTTAACCCCTATCATTCTGGACCTAATTGATTCTGCCTTTGCGACAAGTATAGCTCATGATCAGTCTACACATCCTTGCAGTCTGATCATGATCTGCACTGTTCGCTATTCAGTCAATATCTTTTTGGTTAACACACCTTTTAACAGTTAATGGTAACTGTCCAAATTGAAAGATGGACAAATTACTATAGAAAATTAGCAGGGTAACGGCTCTGAAAAAGCAACTGATGAATCATTTTTCAAACATTAAGCAAACAATGATTCTTTTCCACTTATGAAAGAATTTTAATTGCATTAATGATTTTTAATCGGGAATTTAATAATTTTAGATTTAGAAACCTTTAAAGGTTATGTCCTAGTGAAACAAGTTCGGTTTCAGCTAAAACTACAAAATTCTATAATAACATATTTTAAAGGTTCACAGTATGTCAAAGATCTTAAGTTAAGAAGAATCTAAATTTTGTAAATAAATTTATTAAATGCTTGCAAGCTGATTCATTTCTGAAAAAAAGTTTTCATGTCTACTTGAAATCTTAAAGGTCAAGGTCACATTTAGAGGTTAAAATGTTAAGAGAACTTTTGTGGTCCACTCTATAACTTTTTTATGCATACACTGACGCAAACACTCATAATAAGACGGACAAACCATATTCAAGACTCCCACCTTAAAGGTCAAGGTCACATTTAGAGGTCAAAATGTTAAGAGAATTTTTTGGTCCACTCTATAACTATTTTAGGCATGCATGAATATTCAAAAATACATTGACGCAAACACTCATCATAATAACATGGACAAACCATATTCAAGACTCCTTAACCTTAGAGGACAAGGTTACCTCATTTTTTGTGTCCAGTCGAATAAATGGATATTCAAGTAACTCCAGAACACAAATATACAACAGAACTGGGCAATATGATCACATTTAGAGCTCTTATTTCATTTTATTATAATAAAATACTTCCGGCTCAAGACACAAGACAGACTCGAGCATTCAATTTGGTCCCCTGCCATTTTTCCAAAATTTCCCATATACCCTACTAAATTTCTAAAATGGACTGGTCATCATTCATTTAGCATTTCCATTTATCATTCGAAGGGGTGTTCACTGAAAATTTGCTGACTGAATATAAGCCAACAGTGCAGACCATGATCAGCCTGCACCATCGGTCTGCCCTGGTTGCAACGGCAGAATAACTTGCTGCCAGCAGGCTAAATGTTAAATAGTTTTACAACTTGAAAATTTGAGACCCATGGAAATAAAATATTTCACAGTATAAAGAATCTAGACTAGCCACTAGACTGATAATAAAGAATTTGTCACAAAATTTCAGTTTTCATATTTTTTCTGTTAGTGACAAATGCCAGTCTATTTTGGAGACTTTCTTACAAAACTGATTGAAATATTATCATATAATGATATTGGACATAGAAAATAGACTGGCTTTATTCCAATTTTAGAAATACATAAGCTGTCACAGGAAACAGCACGCTCGACTATTTGATGCTGGTTAGTGAAGATATTACACAATAGCTTTAGTCTGTGTCAAAAATATAAAGTAAGAAGAGAGGTAAAGATAAAGTGTATCAAAACACTATACAAGTATAATTCCAAGCAAAAGGGGGCATAATTCATGAAATATTGGTGCAAGAGTTATGCAACTTGTGTCATATGATTAGGGTGATGATTTGGAACAACTACTTCAAGTTTAAATCAAATGCATTTTGTAATAACTGAGATATAGTGAAAATGCATCAAAATTAACCTTGAATTCTAAGTAAAAGGGGGCATAATTCATGAAAAATTGGTGCCAGAGTTATCCACCTTGTGTCATATGATGTGGGTGATAAGGTGGAACAACTACTTTAAGTTTAAATCAAATTTAATTTAGTAATAACTGAGATAGAGTGAAAGTGTATCAAAACTTAAACCTGAAATTCTAAGTAAAAAGGGGGGATGATTCATGAAATATTGGTGCAAGAGTTATGGCCCTTGTGTCATATGATGTGAGTGATGAAGTTGAACAATATTTTAAGTTTGAATCAAATCCATTTAGTAATAACTGAGATAGAGTGAAAATGCGTCAAACTTTAACCTTAAATTCTAAGTAAAAAGGGGGGATAATTCATGAAATATTGGTGTGGGAGTTACGATTCTTGTGCCATATGATATTGGTGATGATGAGGAATAACTTCATTAAGTTTAAAGCAAATCCATCTGATAATAACAGAGATAAGGAGAAAAAAAGAGAAAGCGTAAAAAAAATTTAACAAAGGTGGGGACACGGAAAGACGCCGACGCGAGTAGGATAACTCTCCATATACTTAGTATAGTCAAGCTAAAAATGTAAAAAGTAATATATCATAGTCTATGGAGCTAGTCTATACAAAATCCAGCAATACAATGAATATTAATTTGACAACCTCAGTAAAAGTGATGGCACAGCTTTACATGGTATTATATCAGATTACAGTCAACTAATGGATATGTTCCAAACTAAACAACTGATCATTTACATTTATTGTGATTACCAAGTTAGATTTTCACTGGAAATATATTTCCTATCCTGACTGTCCATTGAACCAAGATTATATAGCATTATTTCAGCATAATTATATAATAAACATATTTTAACTAAGAAATGATATGAATATAAGGACTATTGTATTAGACTTGTCAAAGATTTGCATTGAGAAATATGTATTTTGCCAACATTAATATGAAATAAAAGTTTTCTAAATTATTATTACCTCCCTTTGCCTATATCTGTTGCACAACCAAAATAGATTGAAAATAGATGAATATCTAAGACAAACTCCACTTAAAAACAAGCATTTTGTTTCAGATAGCTGAATTTTCCCAGTATCTATCAAATGCAAAAGTAAAACAAGAAATCAAAAGAAAAAGCCCTCTTTTACATACTTTATGGAGGTAATAGCAAAAGTACATAAAAAGTAGTACATGTATTATATATTTTTTTTTAATTTGTAGTAGGGATTTAACTCTAAGGAATGGGTCTTTTTGCAGCTTAAATAAATCTCTAACAGAATATTGCTCAAATGTGATCCACAGACCACTTTTATTTGATACAACAATACTGTCATTTTTTTTTTTTTTTTTTTTTTTGATTTTCTTACAGAATACCATCAATTGTCTTTTTGCAACTTTTTCACTAAAAGTTGCAAAACTGCACTTTTTATGCTTTAAACATGGTCAGTGATGTCAGAATGCAACTTACTGATGCTCTAAAGGCATAACACCCTTATTTGTATTCAGTTTTTGACACAAAAATAATTTCCGAAAAGTCCCACTTAATAATAAAAAAAAAAATGAGTTCCAAAACTGATAGTAAAATATGTGCAGGGTATCTACCATATCAGTTACAAAATTTTATATGAAAGAGAACAGGGAATTTATCTATCATACTTTAAGTGTTTAAATTCTTCAACAACACTGCATCTATCCTAATTTCAAAAATCATAGTGTGATGAATATTGGAGGTACACAAGTTACTTAAGAAGTGCTGGATCATTTCTATATCCATTACATAAAACAATTCTATATTACAGAAACTGTTTTCTTAGCTATACCCTACAATGCACCAAGTAAATTTGTAATGAAATACAAGGGCATACAAGACTACCAAATTTTTATTGGTACTGTACAATGAATTCTTTGTTAGAAGTTTTGGTTGTGATATAAAATTTTCTGTTATACAATATACACAATTCACAATAAATAAATTAGCTCATTAAACTGGGCCAGTCGAGTTTATTTCCTATTATATTATTCAATGGCTGCTGACAAATGTGTCACTTAAGTGCACACTTTATATGGCAAGAATCGATGCACTAACGCAGGCTTAAAAGTTCACAGCTACAAGCTTGTGCAAAAGATAAATACCGACTACCTGGAAAATCTGTAGCTCAACTGATATTAGGCTTCACAGCATTTACTCAGTCAGTCAGTTAGTGTTACTGCGGATGACTAAGTGATTCCTGAACCATATAGGAGAGATCGCCCTGACGTCACGCATCAACACCTGTTTATTTGGTGGTGGGCAAAACAAAATATATTTACATCGTTTGTGTTTGGGATTGGAATTTTTAATAACTTTTTCGTTCATTTATGGATTTTAAAAATTCAAGAAGTTTTGAAATGCTTACGATTTTCATATTTTCTTATTCAAATATCTTTTGAAAATGAATTACCATTTTAAATGACATATGATTTTAATAGTGGCGTAGCAAAGCTCCAAACTTTTAGAAAAAACACTGTAAGTTAAGCGTTCATAATTAATCCATTTTATTTCGAAAAAAATAATTAAAAGTTATCAATAAATTGCTTCTTTTATATCCTTTCCAATGATCAAAAAAATTATTGATATTATTTATGTTTTAAGAAAATTTAAGCAGTTAGAAAAACATCACTGTTAACAAAAAACATGGTCGCTCGGCGTCTGCCCACCCAATCTTGGTCTTATCAGTTCTAAAAATAGAATATAACGGTACAACTGATTTGTGTACAAACACGATCTCTCCTATTACACTGGTCCTTTAAGATAAGATAAGGGATTATGGCCAGATTTTACTGTCAAGACCTCTTAAGTACAGATGTGGTAATCTGTCACCATTCCACTTAAACTCCTAACCTTTTAAGTCATAAAAGTCTTAACAGAAGTTTGATGCAAACAAGCCATGTACTTTTTAGGGCTACAGCGTGACCAATAATACCGTGCAGTTTTTATTACTTAATACTGGTTGGTGATTGAAATATATGGCAATCCGAGAAATGAAAATATCAACAATAAGTTGTTTCTGTAAACATGCTGTCAAAAATTATAAACAATTCTAACCTTTTCAAATAAAAATTACTTAACATCAAAAAATTAAGAAAACAAAATTATGTATATATATAATCATTTTTGGAATTATTGTGATTTGACGATACAGCAGTTACATTAAAATCATAAAATTTAAAAGCACCAAACCTTCTTGAACTTCAACAAAAAAATTAATATCTTCTAATTAATGCTGGATATCATACATACAAAAATGAACATTAATGACAAAAATATCTATGTGTAATTGAATCTGTCATTCCACTCTGGTTTTGGTCCAGGTGCTTTCTTTCTTCTTGATGGCGACTCGGAATCCTGTAATACACAAAATAAAAAAAATGTAATAAGTCCAAGATGTATACATGTATACATAATACTTCACATAATACTGTAACTTAAAGTAAGTTTAAGAAAGTTTTAACTGCCATTTTGTTCATAAAGACTGAGAGGATGCCTACACAAATGATTAAACTAGTATGGTTTGTTTCCAGTAACAATTATCCCCAAAAACAGGGTAAGTATAGGAGCAACACAAAGTGAAAAGTATAAAAACTAGCAAAAATATCAATTATTTTCCAACAACATAAAAACATTTAGGGTTGCGGCAAACTGGGGATACCAGAAACAAATAATTTTTTTAGGCCTTAAGAAATCTATAACAATAAATATTCCTTTTTAAAAAATAATCAGTTGAATCTATTTCCTTTATAACAGATTACCGGTAATTTCAGTTTTGTCTTGGCTAGCACAGCATCAGCTTTAATAATTGAGCCGTGCCATGAGAAAACCAACCTAGTGGCTTTGTGACCAGCATGTCTCCAGACCAGCCTGCACATCCGAGCAGTCTAGTCAGGATCCATGCTGTTCGCTAATGGTTTCTCTAATTGCTATATGCTAGCTTTTTTTTTTTTTTTTTTTTTTTGCTATATGCTAGCTTTGAAAGCGAACAGAATGGATCCAGACCAGACTGCGCGGTCGCAAAGCCACTATGTTAATTTTCTCAAGGCACAGCTCAATTATGAAAATATAAAATAATTAACTTCTTACTTCAAAACTTAATTACGCAAATCCAGCATGATTGAAAATGGTCTCTGTCATGAAAAGATCAATTGTTCTCCGAAAGGTATGTGTTTACTGTTTCAATGAACATGATACAAATTTCCTTTTGTTCATGAATTAAGCATCAAGAAAAAATGAATAAATATTTGAAACTAGACACCACAAAACTAGTATTGTTTAATATTGATTATTTAAAAGTGTCAAGAAAGGCACTGTTTATACTCTGTTGCTGCATACAGAATGGACTTTGTTTTTACAATACAAAGGCTTAATAGAAAATATCTGGTAGCTTGTTCTTCAAATTCAATGCGTTATCACAGTTTTCCATTCAGCATTTGAACATCATTTACTCAATGTATAAACTGACAAATAAACTGAATATGAAAACTGAGAAAAATCAATATATGTCACATTTAAGAAAAGAATAGTTTAGTTATTATTAGTCCAATGTATGCCAAGTGAAAAATTATTATAAAATATATCCTATATCATATGTACCAGCATGTATTCTTTGCTCAAATCATCACAAGTTATTGTGTTACTATTAACTTATTAAATGTGCATGATTGATTATATTACAAATATATTTACTATTAATAAATTAAGAAAAGATAAAATTCCAATAACACTAAACAGTGTATTAAACAATTCCAAAAGTGAAGCTATTTTAGAAAAGACTTTATAACGTCTATGTTAAGGTAATTCTGCATGATCAGATCAAATACTTGATGGCAATGAAGAATTTGATTAAACCCTGAGTTTCGAAGAATTTGATTAAACCCTGAGTTTACAGAACTTCGGAACTTAGGCAAATGAAAAAGATAGGGTCATGTGCTTGACTTTTGATTTTAAAAATCAGCAGGGATATAAACTAGCTACTAAATATATTTAGTTGCCCAGACTGTCAAAAATAAATGTCTAACATTAGGTTTATGGGCATTTTCTCCAAAAGTTTAGGGGCCCAGCCCAAAATCTAGGGGACATGGGCTACTGGGCCCCTGCTAATTTACATCCTTGATCGGACCCACAGAAGTTTTTATAATGGGAGTCTATTGTGAAAATCTCAATTTTGATGACATTTTCACTGATAGAATTTTTTGTAACTGTTGCAATGCAGAATTCTAATCATTTAATGAAACTTCTCCTGTTCAATATCTCATAATTTTATGGTCTATAATATGGTGAAATAAAATGTATAGCGTAGGTCTGACTAAGCTTGTTTGAAAGGTACTGTATTTAACTTGTAATGATTAAAGAGATTTCATGCACATTTCATTCTGATCTTGAGACATCATTTGGCATTACTTAATGTGACTTTTAACTGTTACATTTTATCTCTAGAAAGATAGTTACCCAGATTGTTTAAATTAATTTATCCACAAGTTGCCATTCCTTCATAAAAATATTTTTCGTTTCTGTATGCCAGGTCCACTGTTTCATACTATGTTTTCTGGATTTGTAATGTTAAGGTTACCCATTACTTCCAGTTTATCTAACATCATGCAGGACTACATAAAGAACCATGCATACAAATTAATATCAAAATAGATACTTTTGTTAGATCTATATTAGCATGCATATGCCAATGTCTGACATAAGTAGCCCTGACAGGGCAAAAATTGTTTTTTCCTGATAAATTTTCAAATACCTTTCTAATAGTGGGTTTAGTTGAAGACTTTGAACGTAGAATTGCAGAATCACTCAATACTGGTTTTGTTTCTTGAACATTTGTTTTGGATCTTCGCAGCTTTACAGCATATACACTTGTTTCTCTTTCTCCTGCATTTATAGGAGGCAAAACTTTTCTAATACCAAATGATGAGCCCATCCTTGAATTATCTCTTGAAGAGGTAGCAGAGCTTGTCATACTTCCCTGTCCATTTACTGATCGAGATTCCACAAAAGATTTGCTTTTTGACTTCAACTTTGGTTTTGAATCGGACGCTTGCTCATCTTGACGTCTTAGCATTTCTTTAAGTTTTCTGTTCATTTTATAAGCTTCCTGCAATAAATCTTCAGTGTCCTCTTCAGTTAAATCAACATTTTCTAACATATCTATCACACTCTTTGGATCTGTGAGATCAAGTTCCTGTGTGTAACTGTTCGGACTAATTCTACCATAGTCCGGCACATTTGTATAATTAGCATTAGGTGGTTCTCCATCTCCATTATTTTCAGTTTTAAAATTTTCATCTAATCTTCCATTTTCTGTACCAGGTTCAGTTAAATCAGACTGCTCAGTCTCGTGTTTTTCCTCAACATGCTCAAATTCCTGTCCATCGGCATGGCCATTATTAGCTGCTGACATAACATCAGAAATACCTCCATCTTTCATTCGAAAATCAGAATCAGCCATAGTTGAAAAACAGACTCCTTTGTTTAATCGCAAAAACTAAACAGCTTTAAATATATTGCATGTATCACATTTCACAAAATTCAAAGGCGTCATTCGATACGGAAATAGCAACTGTCAAGGGAGAGCACTCTAGTGAGAATTCCAATAGACTGGATTACGTTATTTTGTTCAATACCACTACCGTACTACTGTATTTGAAACCAGTCTAAATGCAGACGATTTGCACGTGTAAACAAGCGCAGCAAGCGAAAGAAAAGTAAACAAATAAGAGTCAGCTTATAGATCTAGTCTAGTAGGTTTAATCTAACCCCACATTCACATGATATCTGACTGTATCTGATTGGGAGGGATGCTGACCCCAAGTGTCTGTGTACGAAAATGAAAGTCATGAATGGCAACAATGGCAACGTGTATACTTACTGGGTATACCGTGAGTCTTATATTCGGTGGACTCTATTTATAACAAAATGATTGTATGAAAGGATTAATTTTATTCTGTTTAATTAATTTATATTTTAGCTTTAGACTTTTGGCCGAAAAAACATCAAAACCCCAGGTGAAAGTTCCACTACTGTCATTCAAAGAACAGAGGTCGGGAACTTAGCATTTTCTTGCATATACCTATTACCGTGAATTTCAACTTTCAGTCTAAATTGATCTAAGACAAAGAAAGCATTTCTATTTTACAATGGGCCAAACTAAATATGAAACAGATATGGCAGAAATAAGCAATGTCATTGAAAATTTGCAGAGGAAAATTGCAAAGATTAACCATAATGACCAGTCACTTAGCTAAATTCCTTAATTTCTGGGATCAGTGTGAAATAAAAAGAAAGACACTCTAACTTTCAAAAATAGTTTTGCTAAAAAGCTAAGCACATTGTGCATGAATAATGAGAGAAAAATTGTAAAGCAATTTTCATGTTAAGTGTCAAAACAGGACATTCACGGTAATGTGTATATCACGGTAATTGGTATACCCAGTATATACGATACTGTATAAAGTTAAAAAAGAAAGGTCCAAAATCCAAGGCTAGCAACTATAGGCCCATATCCCTAAAATGTATTGCCTCTAAATTAATGGAACATATTCTTGCCTCAAATATAATGTCCCACTTTGACAGAAATGATCTCCTTAGCCAATATCAACATGGCTTCAGGACGTTCAGGTCAAGCATAGCCGTGAAACACAATTTAATTATAAGTTTTACACGAGAGGTACTTGACAATCTTTAAATGGCCAACAAACTGACGTCGTCGTAATGGACTGACAAGGTTGACCACCACAAACTAATTCAGAAGCTCGATACCCTGAGAGTCCACCCATTAGTATCCCAGTGGATCAAGTTGTTTCTCAAGGACTGATCCCAAAGAGTAGTTGTGGATGGCTTCACCTCGGATGAACTTCCTGTTCTGTCTGGGGTTCCACATGGGTCAGTTAAAGGCCCCTGTCTCTTCCTAGCCTACATTAATGACCTCCCAGAGTCCATTAAAAGTAAGTCATGACTTTTTGTAGATGACACTATTGTCTATCTGACGGTTAAATCCTCCCTTGATTCCCAATCCCTACAAAATGATCTCCATTCCCTTGAAGCCTGGGAAAAGGACTGGTTCAATCCGGATATTGAGGTATTGAGGATTACTCGAAAGAACAAGAGCTGTCGGAGGACAGCAACGCTCGACTATACAACAGCCTTGTCGATTGAATGAATACGAAAGTCGAAAAAGGGGCATAATTTAAAAAAAGCAAAATAGGGTTATGGAACCTGCATAGTGCTTATCAGCTCATGACAGTGGACAAGTGTGTGAAGTTTCAATCCATTCCCATTAGAGGGTACTGAGATACCAGCTTACATATAAGAATTTAACCCAAAACTCCTAAGTTTAAAAAGGTGCATAATTTTGTAAAATGCAAAGTTGAGTTATTGACCCTTTGCACTGCATGTCATATCATGACAGTGAACAAGTGTGTGAAGTTTCAATCCTTTCCCATTAGTGGATACTGAGATACCAGCTTACATACAAAACCTTAACCAAAAAATTCTAAGTCGAAAAAGGGGCATAATTTTGTAAAAAAGCAAAATAGAGTTATGGAACCTGCTTTGTGCATGTCAGATCATGACAGTGAACAAGTGTGTGAAGTTTCAATCCATTCCAATTAGTGAGTACTGAGATAACAGCTTACATACAAAACCTTAACCAAAAAATTCTAAGTCGAAAAAGGGGCATAATTTTGTAAAAAAGCAAAATAGAGTTATGGACCTGTGCAATGTAAGTCAGTTTATCACAGTGAATAAGTGTGTGAAGTTTCAATCCATTCCCACAAGTGGTTACTGAGATACCAGCTTACATACAAAACCTTAACCAAAAATTTGTAAGTCAAAGAAGGGGCATAATTTTGTAAAAAAGCAAAATAGAGTTATGGGACCTGTGCAGTGTAAGTCAGTTTATCACAGTGAATAAGTGTGTGAAGTTTCAATCCATTCCCACATGTGGTTGCTGAGATACCAGCTTACATACAAAACTTAACCAAATCGGGACGCGGACGCGGACGCAGACGCCGACGCATGGGCGAGTCCAATAGCTCTACTATTCTATGAATAGTCGAGCTAAAAAACCTATCATCTACAATTATACACTCCATAATTAATATAGCACTAAAAACTACAGAAGCTGCTAAATACCTGGGTGTCACACTAAGTAAAGATCTCAGTTGGTAAAAACATATTGATAACATCACATCAAAAGCAAACATGATTCACTCAGATTCATCAAAAGAAATGTCAAAACAAACAACAGAAAAGTAAAAGAAACAGCTTACAACACCTATGTCCGCCCACAGCTTGAATATTGCTCTTCTATATGGCACCCTTGGCAAAAATCCCTCACATACAAAATTGAATGAGTACAACGATCTGCAGCTCGATACTTATGTAATAACTATGGCCAAACAAGCAGCGTCACTCAAATGCTTAAAGATCTCAACTGGCAATCCCTTGAACATCGCCGTATCAAAAATTCCCTCATTATATTTTTCAAAATAAAGTACAGTCTTATTGCAGTTGACCATAACCATCTCATACCTACAAGGAACCTGAACTACTTGATCCCACAATCTCATACGCAATACTGCTCCAACTCCTTTTTTCCAAGAACAATTCGTTCCTGGAATGGTCTCTCCCTATACATACAGTCCAGCCCCAGCTTGTGAGAGGCTGGCAACTGTAACTTTCTAATCTATATCTATGTTTTTAATCTTAGTAATTGTAGTTCTTTTTAACTTTGCACCTAATGAGCTTGCTCATCTTTTAACAGTCTGTCCCAGACAAAGCGCCTCCCAGTTATAATCAGTATTGATTGTTGGGCAGTACACTGTAGATGTAGATGTTATGAAAACTTACTTCAGGCTGAAGTTTTTCAAATCAATCTTGCAAAAAATCAAGCACACAACCCTATCTTTTTTATTTGCTGAATTTTCATAGTATATTCTGAGTCAGAGATTTTGAAAAATCAGGGTTTAATAAAATTCTACATTGTAGAAAAAAAATTGATCCGAATGTGCAGAACTACCTTAATAAGCCTATATATAAAATTATGTATATAAAGGTATAAGGTTAGACTAGCTCCTAGACTATGACATATCTTTTTTTACATTTCTATGATTAAATGTAGTGAACTGAGCCAGTCTATATTCTATGTCCAATATCTTTCAACATCATTCCTCTGTGAAAATCTCTAAAATAGACTGGCTTTTGTCTCTATAAAATTAAATTCATCAAAAAAAAGGAAAAATGTAGAAATATATTATTATCAGTCTAGTGGCTAGTCTAGTATAAGGTGTCCAACGCAAGAACACTGCTGCAAGAAACAATGTGTGGTTGCCGTTTGGAGGCATCGTTCTAAGCATTTACACTTTTTATTTCATGAAAATACATTTAAAAAAGCGAAAAAATGTGGAAAAGTTCCACAAAATGCAGTGAATTTCCACATCCATTTTATACATGTATATTACAAAATTGATTTCTGGTCGATTTCTACAAAATAAGCAAAGAACGGGTAGAAATCCGACATACTTTCAATAAACTTTTTCCTGTCAATCTGCAAAGACTAATCTGATCAACAACAGCCCGCTACAAACATAATTCATTTTGTTAGGGTCCGAAAGGGCTAAACATGAAATTACCTAGTTTAAACAACTTATTGGTCAGAAGCATCCTGGCATAGACTTCTTTCAAGTTTCTTCAAATGATTCACCTTGGCACCTTTCAGGGGCCGCCAGAGCTTAAAATAGAAAAAAAATATTGAAACGACTTCTCATGAACTGCTAGATGGATCTTCATCAGACTTGGTCTGTAGCATTGTTATAAGGTCCATTCCCACTTTATTTCAAATGAGGGCACTTGGCCCCTTTTAGGGGCTATCAGTAGTAGAGCTAAAAATAGAACAACCTTTAAACAACTTCTTCTCATGAACCGCTCGATGGATCTTCATCAAACCTGGTCTGTAGCATTATTGTAGGGTCCTCTCCAAATTTTGTTGAAACGGGGACACTTGGCCCCTTTTAGTGGTGGCTAGAGCTAAAAAAGAAATGCCTTTTACTTTAAACAACTTCTTCACATGAACCAGTGAATGGATCTTTCTCAAACTTGGTGGGTAGCATTATTATAAGGTTCTCTCCCAATTTTTTTTTAATGGGGGCACTTGACCCCCATTATGGGCCACCAGAGCTAAATTTAGAAAAATCTTTAAACAACTTCTCATGAAATGCTTGATGAAGTTTCATCAAACTTGGTCTGTAGCAATGTTAGAAGATGTTTTAGATTTATTCAAATAGGGGCACGGAACCCGGGGGCACTTTGAGCAGGGCATAACATGAAAATATCTTTAAACGACACAGATCTGTGGCGTCATTATAAGGTCCTCTCCCAATTATGTTCAAATGGAGGCAATTGGCCACTTTTAGGGGTCACTAAAGCTAATAATAGAAATACCTTTAAATGGCTTCTCTTCATTAACCATTTGCTGGATCTTCATCAAACTTGGTCTATAGCATCATTCTAAGGTCTTCTCCAAATTTTGTTCAAATGGGGACACTTGGCCCCTTTTATGAGCCTCTAGAGCTAAAAATAGAATTACCTGTGAACAATTTTTTCTCATGAACGACTTGGTGGATTTTCACCATAGCGTCATTATAAGGTCCTCACCATTACTCACGAGGTGAAGGTGACGATGATTAATCATTAAAGCACTGACAAAGCCAAGGCCAATCATGGATGACTACCACCTACTAGACAGATGGGAACAAGTCATCATCTTTAGGCTTCGTACAGGACAACGGGTTAAATGCCCACATGTGCACAAAGCTTAAATTGTCTCCTTCTCCGCTGTGCCCCTGTGGCCTGGAACAACAAACTGCTGAGCACATTCTACAGAGATGTCCACGTCTGGAGAACCAAAGGAAAAGTGTGGCCAAACAGCACTCCTATGAGGATCAAAGTGCATGGCAAGATCAGGGGTGCCGGTGTAGTCAGTGAACGCCAAGAAGAAGAAAGGAGGTCGATCCTCTCCAAATTTTGTTCATATGAGGGCACTTGTCCCTCTTTTAGGGGGTCCCAAGAGCTAAACATGAAAATACCTTTAAACAAATTCTCATGAAATGCTTGATGGATCTTCATCAACTTGGTCTGTAGCATCTTTATAAGGTCTTCTCCAAACTTTGTTCAAATGGAGGAACTTGGCTGCTTTTAGGGGCCATTAGAGCTAAAAATAGAAAAACCTTTATATGACTTCTTCTTGAACTGCTGGATGGATCTTCATCAAACTTTGTAGGTAGCATCATGATAATTTCTTGTGCCAAATGTATTCAGCCAGCGGTAGTTGGTCTCTTTTAGGGGACACCATGCTGAGCCAGAAATAGAAAATGATTAAAACAACTTACTGTCATCAAGTTTGTTCTAATGTTCATGTGTTTTTGAGCTGTCACAGCAAAATACATTTGTATAGAAAAAACCTTTAAATTAGTTCTATTTTAATGAACTGTTCACCAAATTTGTTCAGAAGCAATGTCATATTGTCGAGGTTCTCTTCAAGTGAGAGCCTTAAACCCATTTGGGCCTTTTTTGAAAACATGAGATCTGGGCCTTTTGTTTTAAAAAAAGTTAGTTTTAAATTACATAATGTTCCCGGAGTTCTAAAGCAGGCATCATAACTTTGGCCATTAGTCACAGTAAACTTTGATGAATATTTTCTAGTTTGCACACACAGATCACTTGTATGAATAATAGAATATATATATTGTAATTTCAGATTTGTCTGGTACATTGTGTAATTACAAGTGAGAGTGTGTAAGCACGTTATGGAGGTGAAGAATGTGAGTTGTTGTGACACAGCGGCATTGGTGGCACTCGTCAACATGCTGAAGGTGAACCTCGGTTCCACTCCTGAGGTTTACAATACACTGCTGGCAGTACTGTGTGACTTTGATCCGTATAAACATGGAAATAGAGAAAGGGTAAAGTGTTATAAAAACCTAAAAAGTACACTTTCAAATAATAGGTTTCATTAATAAGGGGCGGCAAATTCAATTGTCCGTATTGCCCAGGTTGTCCCAAAGCTTGTACGGACAAGTGAAATTTGACCAGAATTTACTATATAACTATCATATGGACAAGTAAAAAATAGCAAATGACAAAAACGGACAAGCAAGTCAAAACCAGATTTCGCCGGCCCTGCATTAATAATAGATATAGAAGGTGGAAGATAAAGAGGGTGGTCTTTGGGTCCTCCAGTTTTTTAATGCTACAGCAAATTTTAGTAACTGGGGCTTCTGACAACTATTTCAGGAGAAAATCTGAATGAAACTGCTTATCTTGGTTCAGGTTAAAACTGTTGTACTATCATTGTCTAGTAGATCACAGCACAAAACTTGTTATTTACTTCGGTTTACTGCTTCATGTAACACTTCTCACCAATATGTGCACCTAACTGGGACCATAGAGATCAAATGCTATACCTTGCTTTTATAACACTGAAGTCAACTTGAGGATAAATTTAAGATTATTTATTACACACAAGAGAGTGTATATATAATAAAATGAGTTGTTATGCCCCCCTTCGAAGAAGGAGGGGTAAACTAATAATATTGTTCGGTTGGTCAGTAGGTAGACAAATCCGTTTCCGGATGATAACTTAAGAACGCTTCGGCCTAGGATAATGAAAGTTGATAGTGTGGTTGTTCATTATCCAGCAGATGACCTCTATTGATTTGGAGAGAGATCAGTAGGTTAAAGGTCAAGGTCACAGTGACCCAGAACAGTTGAACAGTTTCTGGAACTCAAGAACACTTGGACCTAGGATCATGAAAGTTAATAGGGTGGTTGATTATGACCAGCAGATGACCCCTATTGATTCTGAGATTAGTTGGTCAAAGATCACTCAAGGTCACTGTGACCTAGAACAGTTAAACGGTTTCCGGATGATAACTCAAGAATGCTTTGGCCTAGGATCATGAAAGTTGATAGGGAGGTTGGTCTTGACCAGCAGATGACCCCTATTGATTTTGAGGTCAGTAGACCAAAGGTCAAGGACACAGTGACCCAGAACAGTAAAACTGTTTCCAGATGATAACTTGAAGATGCTTGGGCCTTAGGATCACAAAACTTTAAAGGGAGGTTGATCAAGACCAGCAGATGACCCCTATTGATTTTTAGGTCAGTAGGTCAAAGGTCAAGGTCACAGTGACTGGGAACAGTTAAAATGTGTCCAGACGATAACTTGAGAATGCTTTGGCCTAGGATCACAAAACTTAACTCATTCTGCCCTAAAGCGTTATCTCCACTTCTGCTCTGCTGATATTTATCTTTCAGTCACCTAGGAGGCTGATAAGCCAATCTACCATGAATACCGAGAGATGTTTTGAGAGGTAACATTGATTTCGTAGTTTTTTGCTTCGGATATTGTTGTTAATTAGTGACATATGACATCAGATATGTGCTAATAGGTATGGAATTTGCACTCTTTGTAAGTAAATTGAAGTACCCTTACAGAAGAAAAAGGCCTGCTGCGTACTCTTGCTGTGTACATACAGCGTATATGATGCGTACATGATGTGTACTGAAATCAAGGGCTTTAAATAGTACGCAGGATATACACCGCACATACACCGATAGTACGTTTGTAGTACACTTTTGACATGCAAATGAGCTCTGCCGCGTACTACTTGCTGCGTACATGCTGTGGACTACATAGTACACAGGATGTACGCTGGAGGAATTTAGTATGCGGGAAATAGTACGCAGCATGTACGCAGCACATACACTTTTCACTTGCAAATGAGCCTGCGGTGTACTACCCCTGCGGCGTACATGCTGTGTACTCCTGCGGCGTACATGCTGTGTACTCCTGCGGCGTACATTCCATGTACTCCTGGCCCGAGTCCTGCGGCGTACATGCTGTGTACTCCTGCAGCGTACATTCTGTGTACTCCTGGCCCGAGTCCTGCGGCGTACATGCTGTGTACTCCTGCTGCATACATGCTGTGTACTCTTGTGGCGAAATTGCTGTGATAATGTAAATTCCTTACCCCACCAACTTTCTTATGCAAATGCTGATCATTTGGACAGAAAAAAAGAGAAAAAAGATAAGTGACATGCATCAATAAGTATTTACCCTTACCAAAATAATGTAGATTGATGTTATCAAATAAATTAGTATGCTTTTCTTCATCCACTTTTCAATGAAATAAATCAATTTTTGTAGCATGTAATTTGGTAAACATCTGAAGAAAATGGCGTAACTGCATCAAGGGGAAACAACTTTAATGCAACTAAATATAAGTGTTATAAATTTCGAAGTATCTGCGGTGTACATGCAGTGTACTATTTTCTTGTACAAGTCCCTCCTGCGTACATGCAGTGTACTCCTTAACATTTTCAGAGTCTGTGCTGCGTACTTGAAGTGTACTAGTGACCTCCTGCGTACATGCTGTGTACTCGTCGAAATAGTACGCGGCATGTACGCGGCATGCGGTGTATGTAAAATGTACTCCTCTGGCGTACTACTGTGTTCGCGGCATATACACAGCAAATACGCAGCATGTACGCCACAGAGGCTTGCTTCTGTAAGGGTAGCTACGCAACAAAGTTAATTTCATGCAGCTTTGTAGTACAGTCATTTCAACAGACTGTTGAATTAAAGACACAAAACAAATGACCGTATTCTCTCATCAGATATTGTTTTGGCTAAACAACATTTATAAAATGCTAAATTTTATCATGCACATATTTAAACAACAAATATGAACAATTCTTAAAAATAATTTTATAAATACATATTATTGTCATTTTCTAACACTGGTTTCACTCATTTATACGCATCCAGGCAATCAAAACGCATCAAAATAAAATTATTTCTCATGAAAAATAGCGTATGTGTTTAGTATGAAGATGTAATAAAATGAATATTTTAGCTATTTTAGACAGAAACTATTGTGCTGAAAATGAGATTATTTTGGGCTAATTTTCAGAAAACATGTACATGTACTTTATGAAAATTTGAATTTTGAAACAATTTTGTGGAGTTTCTAAAGTATCACAAACTAGCTGTCGAAATAATTGAGTTATCATTAATACTTTATTCTATAGATCAAGAGACAAAGAAGTTTAACAACAAAATAAATAGATGAATAAATATTTTTTATACACACATGAGCATTGTTATATCGCATACGGAAGAATCAAAGATCTGGTGTGCATGAGTTGAAGATAGTTTAATCTTACATGTAAAAGAAAATATTTTAGTTCTTTTCTTTTCAATGATATAATCCACAATACTACCAGTTTTGTTCAGGCAGTGTTGTGTGCACTCACGGTCACGACGCAGAGATGTGACAATGTTCACGCGGTATGAAAGTGTAAAATAATTCTATGAAATTTTTGTTTTGCATTTCGGTATGATACTTACACGTTATTTTTGTGCGGTAATTATGTACGTCTGTCTTCTTCTTGTTGTCGTTCGCGTCTACACTGTCAGACCAGTAGCCTCGATGAAACTTGTGGTTTGCCGAAGATCCTCAATGCCTCCATACAGTTTCTGGTGGATTGAGGTATCTATCGGCCAAGTCGCAGCTCGCTCCTGGTCATGCCTTTTACATCTCTGAAGTATATGCTCCGCAGTCTGATCTTCTTCACCACATGGACAAGTTGGCGATGATGTCGGTCTGTATTTCTTGTACATGTGAGCATTGAGCTTGTTGTGCCCTGAGCGGAGCCTGACCATCATCACTTGTTCAGACCGATCAAGGAGATGAAAAGCATCTTCCTCCATCCTTGGTCTCATTAGTGCCTTGATGATGGTGACTTTCTCCTTGTAACTCACAGGTTCTGTTGGTTGTTCTGACTGAGCTCCTAGCTTAGCCAGTTTGTCTGCCTCTTCATTGCCTGCAAGTCCACAATGGGATGGAATCCACTGAAGTGCTACTTTGCAGGTTATACTCAGGCTCTGCATTCTCCTGGCTAGCTGCGGAGCTTTATTGTTGATCAGAGCTTCCATGACAGACAGTGCATCTGTGAGAAAGACGACTGAGGAGCTTTCTTCTGCCGAATCTTCAACCATTGAGACGGCCTTCATGAGTGCTTCAGTCTCTGCCTTGTAATTGCTGCAGTGTTTTCCTGTGGCTGCATGTAGTGTTTCTCTCTTGCCAGATGGGTATTGAATGAAAACTCCTGCTTCTCCATCTTTGACGGCGCATGTGGCTGATCCGTCTGTATAGACATGAGTCCATAATTCCGGAGGATAGTCTTCATTGATCATAGCAAGTGTGAGGCTCTTCCGAATGCCTTCATCCTCTTGCTTCCCGCGGTCAAGACGAGGAACAGCAAGTTTCACAGTCGCTGAGGACATCATTCGCTAGTGGGTTTATGATGTCTTCACTACCTAGGGGAGTCGTTGGTATGCTCAGCTCAGTTTTGAACTCTCGGTTGAGTTTCTTTGCCTCATGTACGAAGCTGCTACGTTTGAGCCGATTCTTTGTGTAGCCATCTAGCTTGGCTTTCATGGGATGGTCTTGAAAAGACCTGAACTTCTCTGCTTGAAGCAGAACCTTTGCATGTCTTCTGTCTTGTAACGGCTGTGTGCCTGTTAGCTTCTCCATGAAGGAGATTGGTGTAGACTTTGTAGCACCTGTCATGATCCGCAATGCTTGGTTTTGAACCTTGTCTAAAGCCTGTCGGTTAGTTTTGGCAGTAGTGGACCAGGCAGTTGAGCTATACTCTAAATGGGGTCTCATTATTCCCTGATATACTGTCTTGAGTATTTGCTCATTTGCTCCCACGTTGTTCCAGCAAGTTTGCGCATCATGGCAAGCTTCCTACGGGCTTTCCCTTCTGCTTGACTAATGTGGGGCTTCCAGGTTAGCCGTTTGTCAAAGGTCACTCCAAGGTATTTTGCCTCGTCTGCTTCAATCAGCGAAGTATTTCCCATCTTGATTTTACCCGCCCTCTGCTTTGACGACAGGGAGAATAGTGTGGTGGACGATTTCTCTGTATTGATTGATACACACCAATCTTCAGCCCAAGCTGAAAGCTTGTTGATGGCTTCTTGTATCCTGTATGTGGCTGTAGTAGCATGTTCTTCCTTACACCATAACACTAGATCGTCAGCGTAGAGAGCAGCCTTAACTCCTTTCGGTAGTTCAGACACCAGATCATTGATGAAAAGCAAGAAGAGTGTAGGGGATAAGACTCCGCCTTGTGGGACACCATGACGCAACAGGAACTTCCTACTGCTGGCATGTTCTAAACTGACTCTTACTCTCCTGTTGTGGAGGTATGACTTAATCCACCTCAGCATGTGACCTCCTACTCCAGTCCTCATCAGCTTGACGAGGAGTCCATCAGTCCAGACTTTGTCAAACGCCCTCTGCAGATCAATCCATGCTGTAAGCACGACTTTCTGCTCTTGGAAGGCGTCCTCTATCTCTTGCGATAGATAAGTGGTCTGGTCCTCAGTGGAGCGGAATTGTCTGAAGCCAGCTTGTTGCATTGCAAATAGGTTGTTAATCTCCATGTACCACTTCAGGCGTGCATTCACAATCCTCTCCATGGTCTTTCCAACACAGCTGGTTAGGCTGATTGGGCGGTAGCTTGCAGCCTTCTTTGGATCCTTCCCTTTCTTGTGGATGGGGATCATGACTGCCTCTTTCCATATCTGTGGAAGCAGTCCTTGTGTCCAGCTGTAGTTGTAAATTTCCAGGAGTTTGCAAATTGCTTCAGTGCCTAGATGGGTCAGCATTTCATTTGTGACTCCATCTGGTCCAGGAGACTTCTTTGTCTTCAACTGCCTAAGAGCTGTCTGTAGCTCATGCAGTTTAAGACCCTGCTTCATGCATTCTGGTGTCACTTGGCTTGTCTGCCTTTCCCTTTTTTCTCTTTGGGCTTCCCGTTGCCGTTCCCTGTTGATGGGGATGTTGGTAACATCTTTGTAGTTAGAGGCAAAAGTGTTGCTTGTTTACCCGTCAACAGTTCACCATTCTCTTCCAAAGTTACTGAGCCTCTTCCTGTTTCTTCATCGTTCAGCTGTCTTGTCAATCTCCACAGCTTTTGGCCATCTCGCTCTAGGTTGAGCGAGGCTGTTTTGTTTCTCCAGCTCTTCCTCTGTGCTTCCCATTTGTGCCTGAGGAATTTGGCCTTGGCTTGCTGTAGAGAGAGGTTATTTTCTTGTGAGGGGTTGTTTTCTGCTTCCTCCCTGGCTTCTGATAACTTTGCCTGTAGATTCTCCAACTCATCACTCCAGTATTGCTTATAGTCCTTTCTTGCTCCCCTTGGAATGGCGCTGTAAGCAGCCTTAAGTATACTGGCGTTGAAGTCTTTAACAACCCGGTTGATGTCTCTACCTTCCACTCTGATGTCTTTACAGAGCTCATCACTCAGACTTTGGTAAAAGGTCCACCTGGCCTTCTTGTAGTTCCATCTGGGGATGTTAGGTGAAGTAGAGGCTATACAGTCCATAGTAAGTTGGACTGGGCGATGGTTGCTACCTCCTAGTTGTTCATTGACTTCCCGCTTGACATGTCCATGTATGTCATCAGTACATAAAGCAAGATCAGGGGTTGATGTTGTTCGCCAGCTTCTGGAGTAAAAAGCTGGGGGATCATCTGGCTTGTTGATGAGGTTTAGCTTGTTATCATCTTGCCAGGTCTTCACTTCCTCTCCATGTTTATCCAGGTGGTCATATTCCCAGCTTTGTGAGTGACTGTTAAAGTCTCCTACAATGATGAACCTGGTTTCATCAGTTGTAACTTTGTCAAGGGACAGAGCTTTGTCACTTGGAGAGTATATGTTCACAAGTTTTAAACTGAACTCGTTGGTCTGGTGAGCGCTGATGTTCCTGACCAATGTCATGATGCCTCCTTTTCGTCTGCGAATTCTGTCACAGCGGAAACACTGGTATCCTCTGACTTTGAAGGATTTCTCTGGCTGTAGGTGAGTTTCCTGAATGCAACAGACATTGATGTCTTTCTCATGGAGGATTTGCTCAAGTTCAGCTTTCTTGTTGAAGACACCCTCCGCATTCCAATGCATCAGCCTGAAAGGTTGATGCGGATTGGTTCTTCTCCTTGGTATGTTCCTCCTTCTTCTCTTTGCATGTTGTGGATTGAAGGAGGGACCCCCAGTAGCTGTGGGTGAACTCTGTTGAGGCTCAGAGCCCGCCACTGAATCCCCCTGGAGGGACCTCAGAGATTCAGCACCACGTTGTTGAATACCGGATGGCTGTGTAGACATAGCGATATTGCATGGTGCTGTGGTTCGTTAAGAGAGTGCCAATGGCCCAGCACCTCTGTCTTCAACTCTCTAGGTTTCTTTCGGGGTTACCTCACCCTTAGTTCCGAGTTAAAACCCTATCCTGGGAACACAGGAGCTATTTGTCCCATAGCTGGGGGTCTGTTCATAGGCATCAGGGCGTGTCCACACACCGGCGGGCCTGGCACATGTCTGGGGGCAGACCTCCTCCGAGTCCCCTGCAGTTCTGCCTGAGGCCGCAAGGTGCTCAGTTACCGTGTGGCGCCAACTCGGAGGCACTGCAAAAGGGCTTGTCTGCAGAGAGGCTATGTACTGGCAGGGAAGACTTATGCACTCGGCTCCTTTTTCACCAGAAGGCTAGCCAGCGGCTGAGGCTGAAAGCGGATGGTGACAAGCACACAACACACAGCACACCACACTTGACGCATCAGCAGACCAATTGCCACACACGTCTGTCTTTACTGAAGTGTATTTTTAGCTCACCTGAGGTGAGTTTTTCTGATCACTCGATGTCCGGCATCTGTCTGTCTGTCGTCTGTCTGTCCGTCAACATTTAGCTTGTGTATGCGATAGAGGCTGTATTTTTCAACTGATCTTCATGAAATTTGGTCAGAATGATAACCTTGATGAAATCTAGGCCAAGTTCGAAAATGATCCATCTGGGTTAAAAAATTGGTCACTAGGTCAAATAAAAGAAAAACCTTGTGTTTTCGTAGAGGCTGTTTTTTTTAAAATTAATTTTTCATAAATTTTTGGTCGTTTGATTACCTGATGAAATCTGGGCCCGAGGTTTCAAATTTGGGTCATTTTGGGGTAAAAAAATAGGTAAATGGTTTCAAATTAAAGAAAAACCTTGTGTATGCGTTAGAGGCTGTTTTTTCAAAAAATTTTTCTAAATTTTTTTGGTCAGAATGATTCCCCTTGAGGGAAATCTGGGGTTTTCAGCTTCGAATATGGGTTATCTGGGGCCCCAAAAAATGGTATTGGGGAAAAATTTAAAAATAAAAACCTTTGGTGTTGCGTTTAAGGGGCTATTTTTTTCAATTGATCTTCATGAAAATTAAAGCCCGAATAAAGCCTTTAGAATCTTGGTAAAGTTTAAATTTGGGGTTTCTTCTTGGGTAAAAAATTTAGGTCACTGTTTCAAATCAAAAAAAAACCCTTGTGTATCCCAATAGAGGCGTTTTTTTTCAAATTGATCTTTATAAAAATTTTGGTCAAAATTTTTGTTTGATAAAATCTAGGTAGAGTTTGGTTATTGGTCATTTTGTGTTTTAAAAACTAGGTCACTAGGTCAAATCAAAGAAAACCCTTGTGTAGCAATAGAGGCTGAAATTTTCAATTAAATTTTTAAAAATTTAGTCAAAAATGATTTTCCTTGATGAAATCTAGGTCAAGTTTAATTTGGGTCATTTTGGGGAAAAAAAATAGGTCATAGGTAAAATTTAAAAGAAATTTTTTTTGGGCCCCAATTTTAATGAAACTTGGTCAGAATTTTTTTTTTCCTTTGAAATTTCCGGGTTATGTTTACATTTTTTTGGGTTTTGAAATTTGGTGTGTTTCCCCGGGGGGACCCAACCGGGGCCATTTTGGCCCTCTTGTTTTAAACGTACCGTCTTTTTTATAATTAAATTTTTTTTCCCGCACTAAAAGGGTTTAAACCGTACTTAAAAAAGGGAATTTACTAAACCCCCCTTTTAAAAAGGCTCCATAGCTTTGTTTTTTTATTTATCTCTGTTAAATTTTGACAAAATTTAAAATGAAATTCTGGCACAATTTTTAAAAATTGTAATTTTATTTTTAAAAAAAAACTTTAAAAATGATAAAATGGAAAAAAACTAAATTTTTGCTGAAAAAATTTTTTTGATCCGCAGATGGCATTTTTTGCCGAATAGCAAAGGGGCAAAAAAAAGTATTTTCTTTTGGGTTGCATTATTTTGTCATTTCTCAGTGAATATTTGTTGGTATCTATTTATTATGTCTCCCCCCCCCCCTCTGGGGGGGAAAATTTTTTTTGCCCTGCCCGTCGCCCGCCCGTTCTGTACGTCACCTTCACCCCCGGGCAATAACTGGGAAAATCCTTTTCCCCCTTTAAAAACCTTCAAAACTTCTTGGGTTTTTGGGCTCCCGGGGAGTAGACGCCCCCTTTTTTTTTTGGGGTAAATCCGAAAAAGGGTAAAGGGTTTAAAGGGGCCGGGAACATTGAAAACCTTTTTCCGATAAAAAACTAGAAAACCCCCACTTGCCCCAGAATTTTGGGGGAAAAAATTTTCATAGGAGGTTTGGGTCTTTGAAGGTGGGGTTGACCCCTTTTGGTTTTTGGGGGTCACTCCTTTCAAAGCTAAAGGTCACGGGGCCCTTTGAACTTTAAAAACCATTTCCGATCAAAAATTGGAACCACTTGCCCCAGAAGGTTTGCAACTTCTTTAGGATGATTGATTTGAAGATTTAATGCCCCTTTTTTTTTGGGGTCACCTGTCAAAGGTCAAGGTCACAGGGGCCCGGGAAAAATTAAAAACCATTTCCGATCAATAACTAGAAAATCCACTTGACCCGAATGTTGAAAAATTTTAATAGGATGATTGAGCTTGAGATTAGTTGCCCAAAACGTTTTGGGGGTCCCTCTTTTTTAAAAGGTTTTCAAGGTAAACGGGCCCCTTTAAGTTTAAAAAAACCATTTTGGTCAGTAACTTGAAAACCACTTGCCCCAAGAATGATGAAATTTTCAAGGATGTTTTGGTCATGCGGGGAGATGACCTTAGGATTTTAGGGTTTAAATCTTTTTAAAGGGTTTCATGGTCACGGGGGGCCCAAACGTTGAAAATTTTTTTGGGTCAGAAAAATTGAGAACCATTTGACCCGAATGATGAAACTTCATGGGGTGATTGGTCATGCAAAAGAAAGTTTAAACCCTTTAACGATTTTAGGGTCACTTGTTAAAGGTAAGGGAAAAAGGGGGCCCAAAAACCCAGGGGAAAACCTTTTTCAAATTCAATAAATTGAAGAACCTTCGCCCCGTTTGTTGAAATTTATGGATGTTTTTTTCATGCCAGAGTTTTGCCCCCAAATTGTTTTTGGGGGTTTTCACCCCTTTAAAAAGGTAAAGGTTTCACAGTGCCCGAACATTGATAAACCAGTTCCGTTAAATTTTAAAAACTTGAAAAAACCATTTTGCCCCAGAACTTTAAAAAATTTTTTTGGGATGATTGAACATGCGATTTAGATGACCGCTATTGTTTTTTGGGGGTCAGTCTATTAAAGGTCAAGGTCACAGTGGCCTGTTCATGAAAAAATTTTTTTTTTGGGGGAAAAAACCCTTGAGAACCATTTTTCCCTTCAATTTTGTTATTTTAATAGGAGGATTGGACATGCAGAGTAGATGCCCCCTATTTATTTTGAGGTCCTTGAAAAAAGGTAAAAGGTCACAGGATCCGAACATTTAAACTTGAGCCCCCTTTTGGCCCAAGAGGGTTAAAATTTTTTGGGGTTGACTGGAAGGCCAAGTAGTTGTCCTTTTTGGCCCCCAAAACCACAGTGTTTTTTGGCTATGCCCTAAAACCCTATTGACTTTTTGCCTATAGGACTTGGGCTTTGGGGGGGGGCATGCGCTTTTTTAAAAAAGAAATTTTCTAGTTTATTTATTCATTTTTTTTTTGTTCCGTTCATATAAAAAATTTCTTCCGTAATTTTTAAGGCTTCGAGAAATCAAAAAATTAAAACAACCGAGTCGCCTTTTACCTTTTTTTAAACCGAAAAAAATTAAATTTTTTCAAAAAAAATCCAGGTTTTTTTTGTTTAAAAATGTTACCCCAACAAAAAAATTTGTTTGGGCCCAAATTGTTAGAAAAAAACTAAAAGATTTTATTTAAGCCCCAATTGAAATGTGAGATTGAATGCGTCGTGCGGAATTCAGAGCTAGTATGTAAAAAACGAAATGTGCGCGGATTTGGGGGTTTCAGATTTTAGTTTAACAAAAACCCCCTAGAAGCGGCACCGGTTTCAGATAACTTTTGGTGCGTATTTAATGCGTCGGCGGGCAGAATGGGGTTAAAGGTTTAGGTTTCCATGTTTGGGAAAGAAAAAAGTTCAACATCATCAAATCATTGAAAGCATTGTTTTAAACAAAAATTTAACAGCGTTTTAAAACATTTATATTATTTACAAAACCAAATTGTCAATTTACTGTTTAAGGGTATTGAATTCCGGAAGGGGGGCTGCATGAAGGGGCCAAAAACTTCTGGGCATTGGGGCCGGTTTAAAAAAATCACCATTTTTAGCTCACCTGTCAAAAAGGGGAAAAGGTGGCTTTTGGGATCGTGGGTGTCCGTCGTCCGCCCCTTTTCCGTGCGCCCTTTGCATCCGTCCGTAAATTTTTGTTTATTGTGACCTCTAGGGGGCACTTTTTCTTGGAATCTTTATGAAGTTGGCCCAAAATTTGTTCTTTTGTGATATCTAGGAAAAGTTCGAAACGGGGGTCACGTGCCCGTCAAAAAAGGTCAGTAGGTCAAAAAATTAAAAAAAACCTTGTGACCTCTTAGGGGCCCATTTATAAAATAAGATCTTCATAAAAATTTGGTCAAAAAGGTTCACCTTTGATGTTATTTTGGCCCAAAGTTTAAAAAATGGGTCACGTCCCTTAAAAAATTAGGTCAGTAGGTCAAAAATAGAAAAACCTTGTGCCCTTTTAAGAGGCCATATTTTTCAAAAGTTCTTCATGAAAATTGGTAAAGAACTTTCTTTATGATATTTTGGTTTAAATTTTCGAAACGGGGTTACGTGCCTTAAAAAACTAGGTCAGTGGGGTTAAAAATAAAAAACCCCTTGTGCCTCTCTAGAGGCCATTTATTTCAAAAGTTTTTCCCTGAAAATTGGTCGAATGTTAAATTTTAATGTATCGGGGGCCAAGTTTAAAAACCGGGGCACTTTGCCATAAAAAACTGGGGCATTTGGTTTTAAAAATTTAGAAAAACCTTTTTGCCCTTTTAAGGGGCCCAATTTTTTTTAAACAAGATCTTCTTTGGAAAATTTGGGTCAAAACTTTTTCTTCATGATATCTGGGTTTCAAGTTCAAAAGGGGTAAAGTCCCTTTAAAAAATTTTAGGTCAGTGGGTTTTAAAAAATAAAAAAACCTTGGGGACCTCTTAGGGGCCCTTTATTTTTTTCCCCAAGATTTTTCAAAAAATTTGGGTTTCAAAACTTTCATATTGATGATTTTCTGCAGGTTCGAAATGGGTCCGTGCCTTTAAAAAATGGTCTTGGGTTTTTAAATATATAAAAAAAACCTTTTGACCTTCTAAAGGCCATTTTTTTCTTTGGGGAATTTTTATATGAAATTTTGGTTGAATGTTCTCTTGATGATTTTCTGGGGTCAATTTTTGGAAAGGGGGCACGTGCAGTCAAAAATTTAGGTCAGTAGGTTAAAAATTAAAAAAACCCCCGGGGGGCCCTTCTGAGGCCATAAAATTTCATTTGGTTTTCAAAAAAAATTTTTGGGGGTTCAAAAAGGGTTACCCTTGTTGAATCTGGGGCCAATTTTTCGAAACTGGGTCCCGTGGCCTAAAAAATTTGGTCAGTAGGTCAAATTTTTGAAAAACCCTTTTTGGGACCTCTCTGGGGCTTTTTTTTTCATGGGATTTGTATGAAAGTTAGTTTAAATTGTTCATTTGGGATGTTATCTAGGTCAAATTAAAAAAGGGGGGTCACGTGCCACCCAATAAACTAGGTCAGTGGGGGTCAAAAAATTGAAAAAACCTTGTGACCTCTCAAAAAGGCCCTTTTTTTTCATGGGATCTGTATAAAAATGGTCTGAATTTTCATCTTGGGGTTAATCTTTTCTTTTTCCCAAAAGGGGTTTCACTTCCCGGGCAAAAACTAGGTCAGTGGGTTTTAAAAAAAATAGAAAAAACCTTTTTATGCCCTTTCTTTGGGGCCCATATTTTTTCCCAAAAGATCTTCAGGGAAAATTGGAAAATCGTTTCTTTGTTGATTTCTAGGTAAAATTTGGGAAACAGGGTCCCCGTGCCTTCAAAATTTGGGGGCAGTGGGTTTGAAAAAATTTAAAAAAACCCTTTTGGTGCCCCCTCCCCTAAAGGCCCTTATTTTTCATGGGATCTTTTATGAAAATTGGCCCTAAAATTTGTTTTTAAAAATCTTAAATTTGATTTCTAGGCCCCAAGTTGGGGAAAACGGGGGTTTTTGTCAGCCCCCCAAAAAACTAGGCCCAGAGGTATTAAAAAAAAAAAAACCCTTGGGGGCCCTCTTTGGGCCTTTTATTTCTTTGGATTTTCATAAAAATTGGTCGAAGGTTCCCCTTGAAAATTTTTGGTAAATTTCAAAAGGGTGGGTCATGTGCCTTCAAAAAAAAGGTTCAGTAAGTCAAAAAATTTAAAAAAAAACCTTTGGGTACCTCTTTTGGGGCCCATTTTTTTCAGGGGATCTGTATAAAATTTTTGTCAAAATTGTTTTTCTTGTTGATTTCTAGGTCAATTTGGGAAAGTGGGTCATGCCATCAAAAATAGGTCAGTAGGTCAATTTAATTAAAAAAAACCTTTTTGGCCTCCCCTTAAAGGCCTTTTTTTTCAATGGGATCTTTTATAAAAATTTTGGTCTGAATGTTATTTGATGTATTTTGGTTTAAAAGTTCGAAACAGGGTCAGTGCGGTAAAAAAATAGGTCATTTGGTCTAAAAATGGGAAAAACCTTGTGCCTCTTAGGGGTTTTTCTTTTTAAATTGGATCCCCAAAAAAATTTTGGTCAAAAATGTTCACCTTGATGATATCTAGGTAAAATTTTTTGGAAACTGGGTCACGTCCCTTAAAAAAAATTGGTCCAGTAGGTAAAAATAAAAAAAAAAAACCTTGTAAACCTTCAGGGCCATACTTTCATGGGTTGTATTGAAAATTTGGGTTATTGAATGTTCATTTGATGATTTGGGTCTTTTTGGGAAAACTGGGTCAAAAACTAGGAAAGTAGGTCTAAAATTATTTAAAATCTTTTGCTTCTAGGGCCATATTTTTCGTGGATCTTATAAAAATTGATTTGTTTTTTTTCACCTTGTTGTTATTGGTCGTTTCAAAAACTGGGCCCAAGTGCGGTCAAAAACGGGGGGCCAGTAGGTCTAAAAATAGAAAACCTTCTGACCTTTCTAGGGGCCCCATTTTTTCAGGAGTTTTTCATGAAATTTTAGTGGGGAATTTTAAAACCTTGTTTGTTATCTAGATAAAGTTAAAAACCGGGTTTCACGTACCTTCAAAAAACAGGCAATAGGTCAAAAAAATAGAAAAAAAACCTTGGGGCCCTTCTAGGGGCCCTTTTTTTTTAATGGATTTTCCCATGAAAATTGGTCAGAATTTTTATTTTTGATAATATTGGGTTTCAAGTTCAAATGGGTCCATGACTCAAAAAAATTTTGGGCCACTATGTAAAATTTAATAGAAAAAAAACGACGTCAAAAACCAAAACGGGGTTTCATGGGGGAAAAGGGTGAGCGATTCAGGCCCATCATGGTCCTCTTGTTTAAAAAGATGTTACTTTGTCTTCATTTTAAATGCTTTTGCAACATCGTGCGAGTGTTTAAATTTTAAATTTAACTGGGTTTAAAATTTTTCTTTTTTTGACAATGTTTACTTTTTTTTTTTCATTTGGCTTTCTTTTTTTAAAGGGGGAAAAATTATTTAGAATTTTTTAAGTACCCAAACTTGTGGGACGAACGAAAAAATTTTTGTTTTGGACAGAAAATTTTTGTTTGTAAAGAGGGCTGTAATTCGCAAAAAAATTTGGGGTTGTTTTGTAATACTGTTTTTCCTTTAAAATTTGGGGGTTTTTCTTGCCGGGGCATTTAAAACCCCTTTATTGTTTTTTGGAAGGTCAGAAAAGGTCTAAAGATCTTTAAAAGGCCCACTTTTTTTCCCCGGAAAAAGTGGGAATTTTTTGGGGCCCAGTGCCCAAAATTTTTTTCTTTTCCCCTTTGAAAATTTACTAAATTGCTCAAGGGGGCTTTTCGGGTTCTACAACCCAATTGTAGTAAAAATTGTTGAGGGGAGGTAAAGAGCTTTTTGATTTGGATTTGGTTTAATTTTAAAAACTTTTTAAAGTAAGGGGAGTTTTTTTTTTTGTCAGGTATAAACCATTTTTTCCCAAAATGTTTTGTAAAAAAATTTTCCCTTTTAAAGGAAATTTGTAAGAAAACTGTCTTCTTTTCGGGTTTTTGGAATTCCCGTTTTTTAAAACCCAGGAAAAATTTCCAAAAAAAAAATTTTTTAAGATTTAAAAAATTCTATAGGTTTACGGGTTGTTTTTTTCGGGGACTGTGCGATTTTTTCCCCTGTTGGCCCAAAGACAAATTTGCTTGCAACTGTTTTTCTTTTTTTCACCCCCAAAAAGGTATCCCCTGAATTTATTTCCTTTGTTATGAATAATTAGTTTAATTTTTTAGGGTTCCCCCCAAATTGGGAGACAGACTGTTTTCCCTTGTCCGTTTTAAACAATTAAATTTTGATCAATAACGGGAAAAAAACCATTTTTTTTGAACTCTCAAACTTAAATAGGGGGGGGTTAAAGGGCTTATAAAGTGATGCCCCCTATTTTTTGGGGGTTAATTGGGGCCAAAATTGTCAAGGCCCCAGTGACCAAAAGGGGGAAAAAAAACTTTTTTTCTGATAATAACTTGAAAAACCATTGAAAAGAATGTTGAAATTCATGGAATTTTTTGGCTGCAGAGTTAATAAACCCTTATGGGTTTTGGGGTTTCCCAACTCAGTAAAAGGTCACAGAAAGCCTAAAAACCCCCTTCAAACTTCCCCAGGGGGGGATAAGGCTTACAAAGTAGAGGCCCTTTTTTTTTTGGGGTTTCCCTTGATCAGTCACGGGGGCCCCTTGAACGGGGAAAAAACCGAGGGGCCGCTTAAACCGTTTTGTTGAAACTTCAAAGGATGTTTTGGAAATGCGGAGTAATTTGTTTAATCCCTCCCAAATTTTTCAGTCACAATGGCATCCTGTGTCTTTTTTTGACTTTCGTCCGTCCCCTTTTTTGACTTCTTGTCTATTAAAATTTTTTGCTTTGGGAGACTTTTGGCTTTTCTCAAAGCATTTTCCCATTTTTAAAATTTTTTTAAAGTATCTTTTTAAAGGGAAAACCAAGTTAAGATTTTTTTTTACTTGAAAGGTTTTCAGGTGAGGTTTTGTCCCCCAAAAGGTAAAAAAACCCTAAAGTGACCGTGTTTAATGAAAAAAAAATTTAAAAAAAAAGGTAATGACGGGTCACCATACAAGGGACAGGATTTTTTTCGGGCCCCCAGGTTAAGCGAAGTTTTAATATTTAAGGGCCCTGAAGAACTTAGGATCTCCCTTTTAAAAGGGTCACTCCCAGACATGAAAGAGAGCCAAAAGGGACAAAGTATGTACAACGGTAAGGTAAATTTTTAAAAATTAAGATTTTGTTTTCGGCATTTTTTTTCCCCCCAATTTTTTAAAAATGGGCTTAGGGTTTTTCCTTTTTGGGAAAAAATTTGTGTTTGGTTTTTAAAAAAAAGTGAAATTTTTCAAAAATGTTTTTTTTAAAAAAAATTTAAATTTTTTTAAATGCATTGCGTTGTTGCCTTGTGTTTTAAAAATTGTTTTTTGGTTTTTTTTGGTAAGGTTTGCGGAAAAAGTTTAGGAAAAAAAAAAAAATTTTTAAAACTTTGGGATTTTTACTTTTAAAATTTGGGCCCAAAGATGCTTTTTGTTTGTTTTGGGTATCTTAAAATTTAATTTATCTCCTATTTACTGGGGCCCCCTGTAAAGAAAAAGGGTCACATGCCCGGGGGGAAAAGTCCACTTTCAACAAAGTTTAATTTTTTTTTTTTTAAATTTCTGTTAAAATTTTTTTAAAAGTTGGTAAAAATGATTTGGAATTTTTGGAGATGAATTGTAAACGCTTTGTTTATTTTTAATTATAAAACTGTTTTAATTTTTTTTATTTTTTAAACTTTAAAAAAAACTTTCCCTTAGCTCTGGATTTTCCTGTTCTAAGCCCTTTAGCCAAATTGGAAATTCTTTTACCAACTTCCCAATATGTGTTTTGTTGGGGTTTTTTGGGGAAAAATTGAACTGGGGTGTACAATCCCCCAGGCAAGCCCTGAAAAAAAAGAGCACCACCCCTTTAGGGGTTAAAAACCCGGGTTTTAACCCAATTTTTGTGACGGGATTTTGTCAGTTTTTAACTATTTGAAAATTATTTAATTTAGATCTGCCTAATCAAAATGGCAAATATTCCATTAAAAATAATTTACTAAATTTTATATTTTTATTTCTTTGATGGGGGTGGAAGCCCCCGGTGCTCCTCCATGATTTTTCATCTTGGGGGGGCCCACCGGGTAAAACCAACGCCCATTGTGGTCAGCTTTAGGTTCCCTCTTTTAAAGAATGTCCAAGTGAGACTCAACCCAAACCCTTTGGGATGGGGGGGAAAAGTGTTTTGAAGTAAAAGCGCCCTTTTAACCCCTTCAGCCCCCCTTGGTTTTTCATAGATAGTGCCCAAGCTGTAAAGTCCTTTAAAAACCCGATTGCCTTTTTTTCGCATTAATAATTTTTTTCATACCGGGAAATTTCCCTTGGGGCCCAAAAACCTAAAAACTGCCCATATTAAAGTTGCCCTTGACAACCCTTGTATAACCTTATCCCCAAATTTTAAAAACCCTTTTGTAAAAAACCCTTTTGGTAAAAAAAAACCCTTCCCAAAAATTGACCAGTTAAGGTCAGACTTGAAATCTTAAAGGGGGGGGCCCTCCCAAAATGACCTATATAGTTTGTATAGATGATCTTGAATTTTAAATTTGAATTTTTAAACCTGAAAAAACATCATTTTTGATCATTCCCCGGGGGAAATTGATTTTGGATTTAAAAAGGGTTCTCTGGTTGATTTTTTAATTGTGTTATGATTGTTGTATCTCAGGGGTTTGTCTTTGTTTTTTACTTAAGTTTTTGGTTTAAAAATTATTTTTACAAAAAAATCTTTTTTTTTCCCCAACAAAAAACTGTTCTTTTCAGGGTCTGTTTGGTGGTTTTTTTGGGGTTTGCAGTAAATTTGTTCAGGTATTTGTTGGTAAAGAGGTTGTTATTTATCTTTATTTCTGTTTTTTGAAGTATAAAAAAATGAAACCTTTTTATCCCTTTTAATTTAAAAAAGGGTTTTTTTACTAACACAAAATTTCCCCGGGGAATAGGCTTGATAAATTTTCTGCCTACAAAAATGTTTTAAAGAACCCCCTTTTCTTGATTAAGAGTGAAAGTTGTGATTTTTAAGCTGTTTTTTTTTACAAGTTACCGAAAAGGTTTGGTTACGTTTAAAATTTTACAGCAAGTTTTTGCCTTTTTTTTAAAAGTTTTAATGCAGAAAACGGTTTTTCCCATTTTTTTTTGACTAAATTTTTAAAAATCGGGGTTAATCAGGGTTTATGTACTCTACACAGTCATTTTTGGAATATTTAAAAAAATAATTCTAGCAAGAGTGTTTTAATTTACTATTTTTTTTCATGAGGGGTTTAGCCCAAGTGAAATTTTTTTTTGTACGACTTTATTACCCGAGGGTTTAAATAGTTTTTTAAAACAGGGGCTTTGTATAAATTTTTTTCGATTCTTTATGTTTTTAACCCTAAAAAGTGATAAAATATGGGTAGGGGCTCTTTTTTGGGTGAAACCAAAAACTTGACGTCATTGCCTTTTAATGTGACGTCTTTCTAGCGTAAGAGTGTTTTAAACAGAGAAAAGCTTATTTGTTTCTAAATAAAACTTTTTAAAAGTAGAAATTATTTAGTGGCAAGAAAAAAGGTGTCTCTTTTTTCATCTTGCCCCCTTTTTTCATTTACTCTTTTTGGGGGTTTTCCCCCGGGAAATAAAACCTGTTTTCAAATTTTTATTTTAAAACGTAAATTTCACTTTTAAATTTGGGGGGAAATTCGGGATTTTCATGTAGTTTTTAAAATAAAAAAAAGGTAATTTTTAACGTTTTAGTTCGTCGTAATTTTTTCTTTATGTTCTTCAAGTTCTTTCTTTTTTGGGAAACTTTCCCTAAATTTCCCCCTTTTGTTGGAAAATTACTCTGTAACTTTTTTCACGGTATAGTCTTTTTTACCCCTAAATGAAATTTATTAGGGGGCCCGGGGTTTACTTTGATTTCGGGGTTAAATTAAAATTTCCCCAAAATTTTCCCTTCAGATCTTTTTTGTTAGCTTTATTAAAAATTGGCAAAATTTTGGGCGGGGCCCAAAAATTTACTTACTTGTAAATACGGGGAAGAAAACTTTTTAGAATCTTTTTTACTAAAAAACTGTTTGGGGGTTTTCGGGAATTTTAATTTTCCCCAAAATGTTCCTTAGTTAACCCTTATCCCCAGAATTGTTCAACCCAAAACCTGTGAAAATCAGGGGAATAAATTTACCGCCATCAAAAACCCCTTCTTTTAATTTTTAACGGGTGTCTCCTTTTTTTTTGGGGGGGAAAATTTGGCGGCCTGTTGTGCCTTTAACCACTAAAAGGGTGGGGGGGAAAATTGTTTTCGTGATTTTTTTTTAAAAGCTTTATTTATATGCCCTGAAGGGGGAGGCATATTAGTTTTCAATGCCCTTTCCTTTCGTTCATCCAAGGGTTAAAATTTTGCATGAAGGCACTTTACTCGCGAAACTGCACCCAGGGACCTTCAATTAAATTGTGATAGTATTTATTGAGTTCACGCCCCCAAATGCTTTGGGGAAACCGGTCAATGGTCAAGGTCACAGGGGCCCAAATTTTTAAAACTTTTTGCATAAAGGCACTTTACTCGCGAACCCCCTGCACCAGGACCTTCAAACTTCACATTCTGTTAGTATTATTGATTTAACGACCCCTTGGAAAAATTGGGGGGTCACCAGGTAAAAGGGTTTCAAGGTCCAGTGGCCAATGTTTTTTTTTTTGAATAAAGGGGAAATTTTATTAAAAACCCCAAGGCCGCAGGACCTTAAAAACTTAAAGTGCTGATGGGTTATTTATTGATTTACCGCCCCCTACTGACATTGGGGTCCCCAGGTAAAAGGTCAAGGTAACAGGGGCCAATTTTTAACCCTTTTTGCATGAAGGCATTTTAAAGGGCAAACCACTGCACCCAGGCCCTTTTCCCCCCTTCACTGTGTTTGTATTATTGGGGACACAACCCCTACAAAACTTTGGGGCCCCAAAGGGTTTCAAGGTCCCAGGGGCCAATTTTTAAATTTTTTTGCTTTAAAGGAAACTTTCTCGCGAACCATGCCCCCGGGAAATTTTTTAAAAATTTCCCACAATGTTTTTGTTTTTTTAGTCCCCCCCTTTTTGGCCCCCAAACCCGACCCCCTTTTGGCCCCCCTTTGGGGTCCCAGGCCCAAAGGTCACCAGGTCAAAGGTCGAGGTGATGCGAGGGCTTTTGGGCACCTTTATGACAGCTCTTTTTTTCAAAAATATGTTACCTGAAAAAGAAAATTATTTGAAAGCAATTTTTCCTCTTGTTTTTTAATGGCCCCCCCCCCCCCCCCAAATTTTACATTATCATGGTTTTTTGGGTTGGAAAAATTTTAAAAAAATTTTGGGGTTTTTTTTTTGTTTTTTTTTTGGGGGAATTTTTTTCGGGAAATAGGGGGGGAAAACAGCATACTTTTTGGCTCAAAAAGGGTAAAAAAAATTTCCTGAAATATACTTTTTTTTAAGAAAAAATTTCCCAAATGATGGGAGAAATTTTTTTTATTTTTTGTTTTTTCAGGTTGAAGTTAAAAGCATTTTTTCAGGACGCTAATTATAACCCCCGTATGTTAAGCAAAATTTCAGGGGGAAGTGTACAACATCAAAACAAAACAACTTCTTCCCAAACAAAGTGTGAAAGTCTGAAACATTGTCTTTCAAAATTTTTGGTTTAAAAGGGGTTTCCCGCTGTTTTAAGTTAAAATCAGAAAATTTGAAAACAAAAAAAATAACGGAAAAATTTAACTTCTTTCCTTTAAGTGCCAATTTGGAAAAAATAGGGGTAAGAAAAATTTTAAAAAATTTAAAAATTTTGTTTGTCCCCTTTTTTTAAATTTTTTTCCCATGAAAAGTACATAAGCTATCTTTTAAAAGGCCCTTTGGGCTTTAAAACTTATTATGTGCCCCCCCCCCTTTGGGGGGGAGACATATTTTTTTTTGCCCTGTCTGTCCGTCTGTACGTCACACTTCATTTCCGGTAAATTTAACTGGAGAACCATTTCAAAATGGGAACCTTCAAATTCTTGGGTTTTGGGGTGGGGGCTTATGGAAATAGAGGGGCCGCTTTTTTTTTTGGGGGTCACTTTTTTTAAAAAGGTAAAGGTCACGGGGCCTAAAAAGGGAAAAAAATTTTTTCGATCAAAAACTTGGAACCACTTGACCCGGGAATTTTTTTAAAACGTCACGGTTAATTGTTAATGCGGGGGATTTGTCCTATTGATTTTTGGTCACCTAAAAAAGGTCAGGTCACAGCGAAAAAACAGGGAAATTTCCTTTTTCCCAGTAAAAAAATTTTGAGAACTATTTAAATTTGCCTTAAAAAACTTCATGGGGTTTTTTTGGGGACTTTTCATTTGATAACCCTTAAGGTTTTTGGGACCTTTCCTTTAAAAAATTAAAGGTAAAGGGGGGGGAACATTGAAAAAAATTTTCCAGTAATTGGGGGGAAAACCCAATTGCCCCAAAATTTTTAAAAAAATTTAAATTGGTTGTTTGGGGACATGAGAGTAAATGACCCCTATTGTTTTTGGGGTGTCTTTTCGGGTTAAAGGGGGTTAAAGGCCCTGGGATTTGAACTTTGGGAAAAGTCTTTTTGATAAATTTAACTTGAAACCACTTGTTCCAGTTTTGAAACTTTGTAGGTTGTTTGGAAAATGCAGAGTAGGAGACCCCTTTTGGTTTTGGGGGGTTCTCTTTTTAAAAGGTTTAAAGGGTTTCACGGGGGGCTTGAACATGGAAAATTTTTTCCCCAATCAAAAATACGGGAACCAAACTTTCCCCCCCCCCCCCCCCCGGAAAGTTGAAACTCCATAGGATGATTGGAAATCCCGAGTAGGGTCCCCTATTGTTTTGGGGTCTCTCTGTTAAAGGTAAAGGGTTTTCAAGGGGTGAAACAGGGGAAAACCTTTTCCCGTTAAATTTAACTACGCCTTTTTTTCCCCAAAAGGGTTGGGAAACCCCAATTGGTGATTGGAAATGCGGTAGATGACCCCTTTCCAATTTCGGGTAAATTTAGTAAAGGAAAAAGGGTCACAGCGTCAGAAACATAAAAATTCCTTTTCCATTTCATTGGCTTGGGAAAACTATTTGCCCTAAAACCTTAAAAAATTTCATAGGGTGATGGGAAAACTTTAGAGAAAGTTGACCTTTAAAATTTTTTTGGGGGTTCCCCCAAAATAAAAGATCAAGGCCAGGGGCCCCCTGAAGGAAAAAAAACTTTTTTCAAATAAATAAAAATGGGAACCATTTGATCCAAAATGTTGAAACTTATTGGGGATGATTGGACTTGCAGGGTAGTTGTTTTTTATTGAGGGTTGGGGTCACCGATCAAAGGTCAAGGTCCCCCGGGGCCAAAAACAGGGAAAAACGTTTCCAACCCTGGAAAACCACCGGGCCCCCAAAATTTTTAAAAAATTAGGGTTTTTTTTTTGCATGAATAGTAGAATGCCCCTATTGCACCCCAACCTTCAAGGTCTCTGACTTTCGCCCCTTTTCCCCTGTTGCCCTTTTTCTTGATTTTTAGGGATTTGCCGGGGGGGAGACATGCGCTTTTTTAGCTCACCTGTCACGGGGAAAAGGTTTGAGCTTTTGTGATCGCGGGGTTTTGCCCGCGTCCGTCCGTCCGTTCGTGCGTGCGTGGCGTGCGGGGCCCCGGTAACTTTTGTTTTGTGGGCCCCATTTAGAGGTCCTTTTTTCATGGGACTTTTTGGAATTTGGTCGAATGTTCATCTTGTTGATATCTAGGTCAAGTTCGAAACTGGGTAAACGTGCCATAAAAAACCCTTGGTAGGGTTTCTAAAAAGAAAATTTTTGGACCTCTTTTTAGAGGCCTTATTTTTCAAAAGATCTTTTTGGAAAAAATTTGGTCGAATGTTCCCTTGAGGTTTTTTTGGTTTTAAGGGTTCAAAAGGGGGGGTAAAGGGGTCATAAAAAAATAGGTCGTGGGTTTAAAAAAAATTAAAAAATAACCTTTTTTGGACCTCTTAGGGGGCCTTTTTCTTCAAAAAGATTAAATTTTTTTAATTGGTCAAAACGTTCCCTTGTTGATTTTTTGGTCAAGTTCAAAAACTGGGTTTTTTGTTTAAAAAATCTGGTAAAGTAGGTCAAAAAATTGAAAAAAACTTGTGACCTTTTAAAAGGGCCCCCTTTATTTTTGGGGGGGGAAAATTGTAGGAAAGTTGGTTGAATTGTTCGTCTTGGGGATTCAGGTCAAAAATTGAAAACGGGGGAACGGGGGGGCAAAAATTTTGGGGTCATTTGGGTTTCAAAAAATTTAGAAAAAACCTTGGACCCTCTTGGGGGCCCCTTATTTTTCATGGGTCTTCATAAAAAATTGGTCAGAATGTTCCCCTTTGGGTGATATTTTGGGCGAGTTCGAAAGTGGGTCCGTGCCCTCAAAAACTGGGGCCTTTTGGTAAATTTAATAGAAAAACCCCTTGTGACCTCTTAGGGCCCAATTTTTCATGGGATCTGTATAAAAGGGTTGGTCTAAAATGTTTTTCTTGATGATATTGGTAATTTTGGGAAGTGGGTCACGTGCCTTTCCAAAAAAACTAGGTCATTTGGTCAAAAAAATTGAAAAACCCTTGGACCTCCCCAAAAGGGGCCATTTTTTTTCAGGGATCTGTATAAAATTTGGGTCTGAATTTTCATCTTGTTGATATCTAGGTCAAGTTGGGAAAGGGTCAGGTGCGGTAAAAATTTTAGGTCAGTAGGTCTAAAATAAAAAAAACCTTTTGTGACCTCTTAGGGGCCTTCTTGTGAAGGGGATCCCATAAAAATTGGTCGAATGTTTCATTTGATGTTTTCTAGGTCAATTTTAAAATTTGGGTACGTCCCGAAAAAAAACTAGGTCATTTGGGCAAATAAAAAAAAAAAACCTTGTGTTCCTCTTTGAGGCCCTTTACTTTTCATGGGCCCGTATGAAATTTGGGGTCTGAATGTTCTTTCTTGATGATTTTTTGGGTAATTTTTAAAACTGGGTAAAAACGGCGGTCAAAAATGGGTCAGTAGGTCAAAAATTTAAATTAAAAATTTTTGCCTCCCCTTGAGGCCATTTTTTTTTCAAGGGTCTTCATAAAAATTTGCCCTGTTTTTTACCTTGTTGATTCTAGGTTATTTTCGAAACTGGGTCACGTGTGATCAAAACTAGGCCAGTGGGGTTTAAAAAAAAAAAAAACCCTTTGGGGCCTCTTTTGGGCCTATTTTTCTTGAGTTCTTCATAAAAATTTTTAGTGAAAAATGTTCTCCTTGATGATTTCTGGTAAATTTAAAAACGGGTTTCACGTCCTTCGAAAAACTAGGTCAATGGGGTCAAATAAATAAAAAAAACCCTTGTGCCCTTTCTAAAGAGACCATTTTTTTTAAAAAGGATCTTCATAAAAAAGGGGTCAGAATTTTTTTCTTGTTTAATTTTCTAGGTCAAGTTCAAAACGGGGGTCACATGGCTCAAATAATTGGCCCACAAATTTTAAAATAATAGAAAAAAGGGGACGTCATACTAAAATTGGGTCATGGGGAAAGAGGAAAAGCGATTCAGGACCATCATGGCCCTTCTTTTTTAAAAAAGCATCCCCCTAGTTTTTTTTTTTTTTTTTTCAGTTTTTTTTTTAAAGTTTTGCGTGAAATTTTCTATCTCAAAAAATACTAATTAAAATTTTTGAATTGAAACTTCAAATGTATTTTTTGCAGTTTTTAAAAAAGGTGATAGCTTTCGTTCATAATTTTGGACATTTTGGGGGGAAAATTTTGTCCTTTTTTGGAACTTTAAAAAACCCGGGGTAAAATTTAAATTTCCCTTTTGAAAGTGAAAAAAAGCTATCTTTAAAAAGGGGCTTATAGTTTTAAAAAACTTTAAATTGACATGTTTTTTGGGCCCCAAATTATGCCCCTTTTGGACTAAAAAAATCTTTTTTTTAAAGTTTACCATCCCGTCCCATACCGCATTTTTAAAAATTTCATATAGCCTTGGAACTTTTTTTTCCTTTCTAGGTCAATAACCTACAAAACTGGGTTAAGCCCTTTTTAACTCTGACTTTTTTGGGGAAAAAATTTTTTCCCCTTTTGGGACTTAAAAATTTTCCGGGTTTAAAAGTTTTTGTATAAAATTTTCTGTCCCCAAAATAATCCCAAAAATATTAAATTTAAAACTTCACATCGGGTCTTTAGGTTTTTAAAAAACAAGATTTTAACATTATTTCTTATAACTCTAAAAGGGTTTTTTTGGGCCCAAAAAATTATGCCCCCGTTTGGCCTCAAAAAAATTTCCTTGCATCCAATTTAAATTTAAGCTATTTTTAAAAAGGCATTTAGCTTTGAATCTTTTTTTTTTTTTCTATGTTTTTTTCCAACTTCCCGCTGGGGTAAAGCCCCAAAAACTTTACATGTTTTTTGGGAAAATTATGCCCCCTTTTGATTTAAAAAACCCGGGTTTAAAAGGTTCGGCATAAAAAGTAAATGCAAATTTTTTGAATTGAAATTTAAACCTGTTTCATTGGGGTTTAAAAAAAGATTAGGTGTTTTTTTGGCATTTCATCAAGTCACATAATTCTAAACATGCTTTTTGGCCCAAAATTTTACCCCTTTTGGACATAGAAAATCCGATTAAAGTTTCGTATAAAAAGTTAATTGCTTATGGTCTTAATGCAAAACAAAATGTAAATTTACTCTGAAACCCCGAAAAAAAGCAGTGGTTTTTATTGAAAAATTTTTTGAAAGGTTTTGGGGGCCCTTATTATAAAGACCGGCTTTTTTTTTGATCCAGCAAAACTTTTTGGTTTACATAATTTTTTTTCAGAAAAGTTTTTTAAAAAACTGGTTTATTTTCCTTATGGGAAATACTGAAGATACGGAGGTTTTGTTTTTGTATTTTTATATCTACTGATGCGGGAGGCTTTATTGTGATTGTACTGTCCCCCGTTCGTTGTCTGTCCATAACCAGGTAAAACTGTGGGCAGATGTATTTTTGTGACCCTTTTTCCCTTTTCTTTCCCCATCACCTGCCTCGTTTGTCCTTGACTTTGACCTCATTTTGGAGTGGGTTGTTTATAGGGCCATCTCTTGGTTAACCAAATGGGGCCCGTTTCGTTTTTGATTTTAATTTCCCCCCTTACTAGAATGACTTATTACTAATGCAGATGTAACCTGTGGCCCCTTCCTTTAAACTTCAAAAATCACCTGAACCCCAGTTTGACCTTGAACCCGGGCCCCATTTTGGATTCGGTTTTTTAAAAGGGCCATCTCTTTGGTTTTTCCAAATGGGGGCGTTTTTTTGGGTCGTACCCCTTTTTTTGAAAATTGTTTCTAATTCAAAATTTTAAGCTGTGACCATTCCTATTTTTAAAAAATAAACCGACCCCCAGTTTGACCTTGACCTTTTTTTTGGGTTAGGTTGCAAATTTTTATCGACAAGGTGCCCCCGGGGGCATCAAGGTTTTGAACGGGAGCTCCCTTTTTTTGTGAAAAAAAATTTACGTTTGATAAAATTAAATTAATATTTTAAATTTGACTTTTTGTTTTGTTTAATCTGTTCAATTTTTTTTTGAAAATTATTATGTTCCTTACAGTTAAATTTCCCAATAAAAAAGTTTTAAAATTTCAATATTTATTTAATTGCCCAAAAAAGTTTGAAAAACTTACTCAATTTGTGATAACACTGCATTGTGTTTTAAACCAGTCATTTTAATTGATAGAAATGTTTTGAAAAAAAATGGGTTTTAGGGTAGAATTTTTTTTGCTTTTTTAAGTTTTAATTTTGTTCAGGTTTTAAAATTTTTCACAACTTGCCCTTGTTTTAAGTGTTTTTATTCCAAAGTTTGTTTATTTTTTCACATTTTGGGGAAAAATTTGCTATGTTTACTTTTTTTTAAAATTTTGCTACTTATATTTGGGGGACCCAACCAAAATCATTGAACATTTTTTACTGATACAAAATTTTTAAAGGCGGCTTTTTTTTTAGTGCGGCAATTTTTGAGGGCCCTTTTTTCCTGAAGTGAAATTTTAGGCTTATTTTTGGATGGTTATTTTCAAACCCCCTTTTTTGGGATTTCAGGGTAAATTTAATTTAAACTTCACAAATTTCTTTGGGTTTATTAAACTAGGTAATTGGGCATCAAGTTCCATAATTGACATGTATATGCAAAACCATATCCTCTTTTGAAATTTAAAAAATTCTGGTTGAAAAATTTTGAGTAAGTTACTATCTCCAAAATTTAGGGGAAAATTTCTGGATTTAAACTTATAAAATATTTTAACTTTTTAGGGTTTAATTTTAATATAAAATTTTTTTCTTCTTGGCAACAAATTTTTTTTGTCGAGCTTTTGGTGTTTACGGGGCAGCTCTTTTTAAGGGGAAAAAAAGTAAAAAAAAAACAACCCAAAAAATTTTTATTTTTACAGTTTTTGTCTTTTTCTTTTTACAAAAAAAAAATTTGAATGATAAACCCACTGTCTTAGTTTTTTCAGTAAAAAAATTTATACCCGTGTATTAGAGGGTTTCAATTTGTTAGGTAATTTTTTTTCTTTATTGTTATGAAAAATAAAAATGAGGAAAAATCTGTTTTACAGTTGCAGGACTGCCTATATTAAACAGCCAAAAAAGTAGGGCGTAAGCTTAAAATTTTAAAACCCAATTTGAGAGGTCCCTATTTTAACTTGGCTTTAGCAGCCACCTCCATAAACAGCCCCATTTGTGTTGCTTTCTTTGCTGGCTGCATGCCCTTTAAATTTTTCAGGTTTGGATAATTGATTTTGTTTTTAAAAGACATTGCTTTTCTTTCTTGGTTTGATGTAAAAGTTGAAAAACACACGTTTTTAAAACCCATTTTTTTAAAAAAATTATTTTTTCAAATTTTTGTACTTAGTTTTTTACTTTTGTTTTTATTTTTGTGAAATTCTTTAAATTTGGTTTTTATTTCTTTTTTTGATTATCAAAATTCCCCAATTCATCACTAAGTTTGGCCTAAGTAAAGACAACCCCCCTTTTCAAAAGCAAAATTTTGCAGTTGAAAAGTTACATCTCTAAAACCCTTCCCGCCCTCCAAAAAATGGGGGGTTTTATGAATGAAATTTGGAAAAAAAAGACAAACGGGTTAAAGTCAGCAGGCGTTTAATCCCTGAAAATCAAAGTAAAATTATCAAAGTATTAGGTACCCAAATGTCAGGAAAATGCAGTCAAAAATAAAAATTGAAAAATTTTTTTACATTAGTTTAAATTTGAACTGAAGGGGAAACAGCAATTTTTTTACCAGGTTTAAAATACTTTGCTTTAATGTCCTGCCACAAAGTTTTTCCCAAAATCCGGGCTATCAAGGGCTAAAAATTCTTTAGCTTTTGTAAAGGTGTGGCGCAGTTTTCCCAAAAACAGAAAAAAAAGGGAAAATTCACCCAAATCAAAAAAGCTTGACCTTTCCCAAAACCCCTTTTTTGCCATTACTTTTTCAAACAATATGCATTAAACCAAAACCGGAAAAACCCAAGTTACCAGTCCTGTTGACGGGGTTTCACAGGAAAAACCATTGTTGCCTGGACACCGCTTTCTTTTATTCCAGGCTATTGCCCAAGCCAGGGGCTTTTCCCGTTGGACCCCTCTGCAGTTTGGTAGGGCCATTTTCGAAAAATCAAAAAAAGAGGGACACTTTATTTTTCTGTACAGGAAAGTCCCGTTTTCAAGCCCGTCTTTTCCTGAAATGAAATTTGCAAAGGGAAAGGGGGAAAAAAGGGGTGCTTTTAGCATCTTTGTCCCAAAAGAAAATTTAAAACAAAAAGCCCAAGCATAAAGTAAGAAGGCTCAGTTTCTGAAGTTCCCGTCTTTTCCCACTTTATGTGCCATTACAAAGAAGTGCTTTGAAAACTCAAAGTTCCTTTTTCGTAATGTCTGGTGCAGTTAAAACCTTTGTTTGGCAGAAAAATTAAAAAGGTTAAAAATGGAAGTAAATTTAGCCAAAACCCGTCTTTAAGAAATTTCAAAAGAACTAAAAATTTTTGAATAAATGCAAAATTAAAGGGGTCGGGGTCTTTCCTCGGGTCTGAATCCATCCATGCCAAGAAAATTTTATCCACAGGGAAATTTCTATGATTCTTTTGGCAACGAAAGTTTTTGCCAAGAAAAGAAAAAACTCGCTACTGGGAAAGTCAAATGGTACAAAATTTTTGCCCAAATAATTTTGGAAGGGTTTTTAAAAAGCTTTTTCTGTTCTAGTACACGAAAAATTTCTGTTGCTGGGAGCAATCCTGTAAATTCAGCAAAACCCTTGACAAAAAGTACAGTATTAAATAGTAAACAGTTTCAAACCCTTTTTACCCTTATTTAAAGGTAAGACATTGCTTTTTCTGGCCCCAAAATTTTCCATAGCGGACAAAAAACTTGACAGCAAAAAATTTTCTCAACTTTTGCAGTTTTCCATAGTGAATTTAGGTTTAATGAAAAAGAAACAAGGAGCAAATGGATCCAGGGGGCGACCCTGTTACCATCAGATATAAAAAAAACAAATTCTATTTTTCTGCGATCTTTTCCTTACAGTCGGGATATACAGCTTCCAGATGGGAAAAAATTTTTATTTTTGACCCTTTTCCCGCACTTCTTTTACAGAATTTTCAAAAAAATTTAACTAAAAAAACCCCGTGTCATATGGGGCCCCAAGGGGGATTGCCGTAGTTTTGGAGCCTAGCGTTTCAATTTTCAGTTGGTATTGTCAAATGATAATGCAAAAGGGAATTTAATCTTTTTGATAATTTGCAATAAAAAAATTATCAAATGGTGCCCCAAAACGGGGTTTGAAATTTTTGGGTGTTGGAAATTTAAAAGGGCTGTCCCGCAGATATTCTTTTACTTGAAAAGGAATTTATTTTCAAGCAAAATGGGAGTTAAAAAAAGGGGATTTAAGCCAACATTCGGGGAAATGACCGTGGGAAAAACGTTGCAGGGAAAATTTAACAAACCCAAAAAATAATGAAAAAATTTTCCTTTTTATTTAGACTAACAGAAATGGAACGGGAAAAGTTCAATTTAAAATGGGATAAGAAGGTAGTTCCCAATCTGCTAGGAGAACTGCTTAAGGGTTAATCCAGAAACAAATAGTACGCTTGTGGTCAATTTTGGGGGCTAATTGTGGGGATTCCCAAAAAAAATGGGACCGGGGGTTATTTTAAAACGGCCAAGGCAATTTTTTTGGATTGGTTCCCCTCAAAATTGGTTTTTTTTTGAACAATTTATATACCCGGTGTTGATGGTGTGATGTTTTTTTACTCAAGGGGATGGTTACAAAAACTTGGGCGAGAATTTTAGCAAAAGTTTCAGAAGTTTTTTACCAAAGGGAAAAAAAGATTTAAACCCGTTTTGGGGTTTGGGGCAACTTCTCTTTCCCTTTTATGTTTTCACCTTTTTTTCTTGGGAAGTTTTCCCGTTTCAAAAACATTTTTTTGAGATGATGCTGAAAAAGCAAGAAAAGTTTTTTTTTTTTGTGATGTTTTTGATGTTGGATGTATTTTTACATCCCTTATTTGAAAAATGTCGAACGTTTGGTTTTTTTGTGGGTTTCATACAGTTTTTCGTGTGCTTTTTTTTTTGTTTAAAAAAAGTTACTTTTTCATGATAGAAGATGCCCCTTAAATGGTTTTTAATGTGTTAATTTTAAACGATTTAATATTTTCACTTGTGCTTTTCAATAATTTTTTTTTTACAACCCTTTTTGTGCAAAAATATTTTTTTCCCTCACAAAGGTTTTAGATTAAAAAAAATTAAACCCAAAAAAAGGCCCGCTTCCAATAATTCAGCCCTAGGGGGGGGAAAAAATGCATCCTTTTTCAGTTTAATTTTCATTTTTGGGCATTCTGGCAACCGCCCAAAAACATCAAGTTTTTTTTTTCAAGGGGCTGGGGGGGGCATTTTAGATTTGCCCGTGTTGGTCGTGTGGCATTTTTTACCCTACATAAATGGAAAAAATATTTGAAATTGTGTCTTTTAAAAGTTTAAAAGAAAAATATGCGCCCGCAGATTTGTTTCAAAATTTTCCAAATCTTGGGAAAACATGAGCAAAAAGGGCCTTGACTTAAATTTTAAAAAAAGAATTTATATAAAAGCCCAGAAGTTTGTTGCTTTCCCTTTACAAAAAAGTATTTTTACCCGTCCTGGAAAAAAATTATGACAAAATTGTTCGCGTGTGGGGCTAGGTGTTAGAAATAAGGTATTTTTGTCCCCTTGGGCCTTGGGAAAATTTAAAAAATCAGTTTAAGCAAAAAAAGTGGAAAAACTACTGTAGATTGTCATTTAATGTTTTCCTAATAAACTTTTGAAATAATTATATTTTTTTTGAGTGGAAATTTTTCTGTGTTAGTCCCAAGGGGGAAAATTTTTTAGGGCAAATAATTTTGCATACCTGTATTTTATGTTTAAAAAACGATATGAACAAAAACCCGCTTTCTTACCTTATTTTTCCATTTTGGTTGGGTTTGAGGTATTTTTAATTTTTTCCTTGTCAAACCCAATTTTGTGACAAGATGAGCTTTTGGGGAAACATTTTGTTTCCGAAAAGTTCTTGGGGCTGTCACGTTTCATGTGAACAATTTTAAAGGGCCCCTTTTTTCATTGGATTTTAAACAAACTTGCACACTTTTTTTGGCATAAAATATCTGGTTCCTTTCAAAAACTGGCCAGATCCCATCCCCGGGTTCGGGGGTTATGGCATTTCAAGGGCCCGAATTGCTATTTTGGCTTATGAAAAAACAATAGAGGGGCATTTTTCAAACAATTTTAATTTAAATTTTGCAAACAACTTTTTTTGGCCAGATCCCATCTTTGGGTTTCCAAAGGGGTTTTTGGCCCCCCTTAAAAAGGGCCAAAAATTTACTATTTTTTTTTTTGGGAGCCCTTTTGAAACTTCATTTATGGTTTATTTAATCAAAAAATTGCAAAAATTTTTATTTCAAACAATTGTTTTTTGTTTTCCCTTTATTCAGTCATATGTTTTGGGTTATGGCCCCCTGATTGATCCTTAAAAGGGCCAAAATTTTTTAATTTTTTTCTTGTTTAAAATGATAGAAAATGACATTTTAAATTTAGTTTTAACCCCCACTTTCACACAAAATTAAGTCACAATTAAAATCTCGGTTCCTTTTGAAAAAACCGGCCCAGATTCCATAAAGGGGTCTTGAAATTTTCCCGCCCCTGAGAGGTTCCTTTTATGCTTCGATTTGGGTACAAAAATTTCACAGAATTTTTTGTCTTGATTTACTCCAAGTCAAGTTCGAAACTGCTTGTTAACACTCTTGGGGCTTTTAAATTTTTGACCGGGAATTCAGGAAATTGGTCAGGTTTTGTCTTGTTTATTCCCTTTTGCTAAATTTTAAAAAAAGGGGTTTTAAGGGGGTTTAAAAAACTAGGTCACCCCGGGTCAAGTCAAAAGGGAAAATGGGTTTTTTACATCTTGAGCCCCCTTTATGATCCTATCTTTTATAAAAACTTGGGTTTAGGTGATTTCCCCAGGACAAGTTCGGAAAAAGGGTTCCTTTGGGGTCAGAAAAATAGGTCTCCCTTTTAGATCAAAGGAAGAGTTGTTGACATCTACAAAAAACCCTATTTTTGGGCTTTCTTTATGAAAATTTGATTTAAAATTATTTTTTGATGATTCCTAGGCCTTTTTTTAGAACTGGGTAAAGTTGGGTGAAAAAAAAGGTCCCCCAAATTGAATCAAAGGAAAAAAATTTTAACATTTTAGAGGAAAATTTATGACCCCATCTTCAAAGAAATTTGGGGCAGATTGTTTTTTTTGATTTATTCCAAAGGGGAAGTTTAAAAAGGCAAGCGTTTTTAGGGTCATCATGACCCCCTTTTTTATTAAAAAACTTGTGAAAGCTTTAAAAAAACTACACTTTTTAAATTTTTCGGGCAAAATTTCCCGTCTTTGAAGAATATTGTTGCCAAATTTTTAATAAATGAAATTTTAAATTTTTTGTTTTTTAAGTATTATGCCTTTCCCTTTTCAGAAATGGGGGTTTAAATTTTTCTGCAGGGTTTTTACATTTTTCTGTCAGCAAGTTTGGGAGTCCTTTTGGTTTTTTGACCAGGAAAACTGGGGGGGTTTTCTTAAAAAATTTTGTTGTGAATTTTTCCTGGGTCAGTTTATGGCCCATTTTTGGCCGCCATAGAATAAAGGTCAATGTCACTGTGAGAGATGAAATTTTGGTTTTTAGGGGCAGTATCTGGAGAAAAATTTTTTGGGCATGTTTGGCCCATAAGTTTCATAAGGATAATTTTCCTGTAGTCGAAGCTGCCCAAAATGTTTTCAGGTTTATTAGGTTTAAAAGGTTTTAAAGGGGCCTTTCAGAAAATTTAAAATACACAGTTGCATTCAACCCGGCCATTGCGTAGGGGGGGGGGGGGGCCCGCATTTAGGTTTTTTCAGTATCTGTTAAAAAATAAGGCATTTAGCAAGAAATTTATATTTGTTTATTTTTCTTTTTAAATTACGGGGTTCCTTTTTGTAAAACATTTTATTTGACATTATTGCAAAATAACCTTTAAATTTTCTTCATTCTCATTACTTAAAAAGCTTTTCCCCTTTTTTTTAAAAATTTTAGAGGAAAAAAAAAAGCATTTCAAAGTGTTTTTTAAAATTTTTTTCTGTTATTAATTTTTTTTCTTGGCATTAAGAATGATATCTGTAGGGTAAATTTCGTTTCCTAATTTTTATCTCAGCTGAGGTTTGGCCTCGATAGGAGTTACTGTGATCACTCTGTATCTGCTGGTGTGTGTCACTGTAAATTGTTGTCAATTATCAACAGTTTTACTGGTCATACTCTACAGGTCAACCATTCTTATCAAATCTTTATGAAACATATTCAGAATAATTGGTACAAGATTGATACTGGGTCATCCAAGGTAAAAAAAACAAGGGGGCCATGATGGGGCCCGATTTGCCCCACCTTTCCCCATGACCCGTTTTGGTTTTTACGTCGTTTTTTCTATTATTTTTCATAGTGACCTAGTTTTTTGGCTCTTTTGCCCCGGGTTTTTAAAAATTGACCCAGATTAATCAAGATAAAATTCTGAAATAAAATTTTTATGAAGGTTTTTTTGAAAATATGGTTTTCTAGAAAGGTTTACAAAGGTTTTTTTTATTATCTGAACCCATTGGGCCTAGTTTTCGAAGGTTCTTGGAACCCCCCCGTTTGAAATTTACCTAGGTATACAAGGTGAACATTCTCCTTTTTTTTTTATGAAAAAATTTTCTGAAAAAAAATGGCCCTAGGAGGGGCCAAAGGGTTTTTTTATTTTTATACCTACTGGCCTTGTTTTTGACCATACGTGACCAGTTTCGAAATGACCCAAAATTTTCTCAAGGTGAAAATTTAAAATCCCAAATTTTTATTTGGGAAAAATCCATTTTAAAAATTAAAGGCCCTAGTGAGGTTTTAAAGATTTTTTTTTAAATTTTTGACCCTTTTGACCTAGTTTTTTACCCCGTTGCCCCGTTTCAAAAATTGGGCCTAGATTTTTCAAGGGTTTAACTTTTTGACCCTTTCATAAGGCCAAAATAAAATATGGCCTTAGGGGAAAGGTCCAAGTTTTTTTTTTTATTTGAAATTTGACCTAGTTTTTTTGGAAATTGGGCTTTAGTTTCGAAATTGACCTAGTTATCATCAAGTTGAACATTCTGACCAATTTTTTATGAAAATCCATTTAAGGGTATGGCCTCTAGGGGTAAAAGGTTTTTTTATTCAAATCTACTGGGCCTTGTTTTTTAATTTGCAGTTGACCCAGTAAAACTTGACCTTTTATTTCATCAAGTTTAAAAAATTTGCCAACTTTCATTTCAGTTCCCCTGGGGAAAAAAATTTTGGCCCCTTTTTGAGGTCACCCCGTTTTTTAATTTTTTTGACCTACTGACCTACTTTTTGGGCACGGCCCCCCAACTTTCGAATTTGACCTAGATATCTCAAGATGAACATTCGGGCCAATTTTTTTTTGGGGATCCATCCAAAGGGATGGCCTCTGAGAGGCCCAAGTTTTTTTCTATTTTTAGACCTTCTGCCCAGTTTTTGACCGCACATGCCCCGTTTTGAACTTGACCTAGACATTTCAAGTTTAACATTAGACCGCTTTCATACAGATCCCATTTAAAAAAATTTCGGCCCCTTTGGGAGGTCACCCCGGTTTTTTTTATTATTTTACCCAAATGACCCGTTTTTGAAGGAAGTGGGCCCACTTTTGAAAATTTAAATAGATATCCCCAAAATGAAAATTTAGGGCCAAATTTATACAGACCCATGAAAAAAATGGCCTCTAGAGAGGTCACCCAAAGGGGTTTTTTTATTTTTTTCCCATGAAAACCCAGTTTTTGATGGACATTGGGCCCACTTTTGAACTTGGGGCCCCAGATATCATTTAAGGTGAACTTTTTCCCCCAATTTTTATAAGTTTTAATGAAATATTTTGGCCTCTAGAGAGGTCACAAAGGTTTTTTTTTATTTTTAGACCCCTGACCTAGTTTTTTACCCCAAAAGTGCCCCGTTTCGAAAATTGCCTAGATACATCAAAAATGAACATTCCAAAACCCAAAATTATTTCAGATCCCATGAAAATTTGGCTTTAGAGAGGTCACAAGGGTTTTTTTTTTTATTTGAAAACCCATGACCTACTTTTTGAAGGCCCCCGAAACCCGTTTCGGAAAAATTGGCCTAGATTCTCAAGATGAAAAGTTCTGGGCCAATTTTCATGAAGTTAGTGAAAAATTTTTGGCCCCCAGGAGGTCACAAAGGTTTTTTTTTTTTTTTTTAGACCTTTCTGACCTAATTTTTTACCCCACGTTAAACCCGTTTTGAACTTGGAAACCCAGATATTATTTATGTGAAATTCAGGGCCAAACCCTTATACAGAACCTTTAGAGAGGTCAAAGGGGTTTTTTTTTATTTGGGCCTACTGACCTACTTCTTGGGGGCCATGAGCAGTTTGAAAAATTGACCTAGATATCATCAAGATGAACGTTCTGACCAATTTTCATGAAGATCTAGTGAAATATATGGCCTCTAGAGAGGTCACAAGGTTTTTCTATTTTTAGACCTACTGACCTAGTTTTTGACGACACGTGACCCAGTTTCGAACTTGATCTAGATATCATCAAGATGAACATTCTCACCAATTTTCATGAAGATCTTTTGAAATATATGGCCTCTAGAGAGGTCACAAGGTTTTTCTATTTTTAGACCTACTGACCTAGTTTTTGAAGGCACGTGACCCAGTTTCGAACTTGACCTAGATATCATCAAGATGAACATTCTGACCAACTTTCATAAAGATCCCACGAAAAATGTGACCTCTAGAGTGGTCACAAGCAAAAGTTTACGGACGGACGGACGCTGCATGATCACAAAAGCTCACCTTGTCACTATGTGACAGGTGAGCTAAAAACTAGGTAAATTATGGTTACAAAATAGCAAAATAACATCTTATTAATCTAGAGGCAACATTTTCTGTCTGATCCTCATGAAATCTGGTCAGAATATTTCCTTTGTAAAACTCAAGGTCAAGTTTAAAGCTGGGTCATCTAGAATAACAAACTAGGTCACAAGGTTAGAGCATAGAAAATCCAAATTTAGTATCTTGGAGGCCGCATGTTTTACCCAAGACAAGACGTGATCAGAATTTGTTTCTGGATAAAACCTATGTTAAGTCTTGAACTGGGTTATCTTGGATTAAACACTAGGTCATGAGTCAGGTCATAGGACAGTTTTGTAATCACTCCAGAGTCTTAAGTTTTTACCTGATGTTCATTGAACTTCGTCAGCATGATCTTTATGAAGCCATTATATTGTATTGTATTGTTCAGTTAACTCCGGCCTTTTGTATAGGCGTACACTGCAGAGGTTGTTTTCCTTTTTATATGAACTGTGCTCAATAAGTGCTGTTATTTACAAGTGCACACTATGTGTATCTGTACAAGTGTCTAACAGGTGCTAGTTGAAGAGACAGATACCAGGGAATCCGGTTACCAGACCCTAGCTCTTTTTGAATAGACCCTTGGTTCTTTAATGTGCCCGGTTTATAGCACCGTTACACGCAAGGATTGCGTTCGGTGAGAAACCTTGAAAAGCGTTTCTGAAAATGCCTGTGGCAATTTTCGAGGATCGAACCCCTGACCTCTGGATTGGAAAGTCAGCGTGCAAACCACAGAGTTAGCCCCATGTGGTTCTGGGACGATCTATGTATGAAAAGAATTGGAACCACTGCCTTACCCATGCATGATCGTAAGAGGCGACTAATAGGGTCTTAACACTTGGTTTTGCTGTAACTCTGTGATTCCAGCAGGTATGCACATTTTTATTCCATACCTTATGTTTTTATTTCGATGTAAATGAGATGTGAAACCAAAATTTGTAGTCCTATTTGGCGCCATATAACCTATACTGTGTTGGTGCACCGTAAAACCCAAATAAATAAATAAATCTAAATGAAATCTAGTCAGAATAATTGTCTAAATGAAATATGAATCAGGTTTGAATTACTCTTGGTCATCTGGGGTTAAAAGCTAAGTCACAGGGTCAGCTTTTAGAGAAGCCTTTAACCCGCTTGATAGAACGTTCTCAGCTTGAAATCCATTAAAACCTGTGAAAATATTCATCTTTATGGAATTTAGTTCAAGCGTTAGTCATTCAACTGGGTGTCAGAAATATGTTAGAATATCGCCAGCATAAAGCCGAGATTAGCCTGTCGTGAAAAGATATACATGTATTCCGAACATGGCAGTTGTATAAGGAACGCTTTGCCATTTCACCGGGTCGTCCAGGCATGAACACCGATGCTGTGAAAGCCAGTATAGACCAAAATAGAGCTATCAGTCATAGGACTTTGTACTTGGAACTGAATTTTTTTGATGGAGCAAGACGGCGAAACAGATTATGGTTCATGTTTCGTACAGATGCAGAGTTAACTCTCAACATAAAGTAGCAGTAAAAGTATTTCCTCTTGACGTTATACACATGCAAAGGTTTTTTCCCCCCTGAAACTTAAATATAGACGTTTGCGTGACAGTTCATGTCTGCGACATCAGGATTATGACGTCACATGACGACAACGTTTGTTGTGAAGCAGAAGGGAAATGAACGACCAAAGGAAGCTTCGTCGGGAGAGGTAATTTATAATTTTTAATTGCTCCACATGTACATTTTAAATTTCTTATGTATTTGTAAAGGGGAGGAATTCATCAAAATGAAAGGAATACTCTTTGGTGTTAAAAAATCATGCATTGTCTTACATTTGGTTTAGAAACTGCTTTTTTGGCATATGTGAAAATTTTTACAAAGGTTGTTAGTATTTTGCGACCAAAAAGAGCATTCTTTTAAGAATTCAGTCATCACGAAAAGTTTAAGCTAATGAAACATTTCTCATTGATAAAAAAATTGTTCCAATTTGACAATGGGTTCGAAATAAAAGATTTAAAAAAACACTTGCAAATCAATGTTTTGCACGGATGAAAACGTGCAACAAGATAAAAATACAATTTTTTATTTATGGTCGGGTGTCAAAATTAGCTATTGGCCGATTCTCTTGCGTTGATAGGAACATTCAAAGTTCCCGAATTTAGAACAAGTAGAGACGTTGCAAAAAATTTACAAACGGTAAGAAGAATTTCAGTTAAGTCTCGGGCTCGATGGGACTCCGATTCTAGTGTCTGTGCTCAGTAAACCGACTGCCTTGCACATCGACGTCCCATAAATAGAAGGGCATAACTGTTTCTTACGACATTTTATTACCTATACATCTGCGGAAACTGCGAACTTTTATTTTGATTTTTTTTTTTGCACCAAGGACATTTAATTTGTGAGGCGTCGACAAATTCTCCCCTAATGTAAATTGAATTCTCCCCTAATGTAAATTGAATCCATGGCGTGATATTCATTTCAAACATCTTGTATAACGGAAAAATTAGCTTTTTTGCTAACTGAAGTATATAGACAAGTGTATTACTGTGTGATTAAATTGGTACTGTTCATAAGTTAGCTAATCGTACCTCCCGACACAAGTTTACGTCTTATGGAGACTTCAAACTTCTGATGTTTTCGACCCCTGTGCTCACCAGGCATTATTTAAGGCAAGTGTGGAATGCGGGTAGAACTAAATTCCGTTAGGGCCATCGCCTTTGTATGTGTTGATCTGAAACGCGATACTCGATAGTACGATGATGAAAACGCGAAATCACGAAACTACGATAACGAAAATGCGACAACACGATGATGATAACGCGATACTACGATAACGAAAACGCGATAATACGATAGTACGATGATGATAATGCGATACACTATCGCGTTTTCACCATCGTACTGTCGCGTTTTCACCATCGTACTGTCGTATTATCGCGTTTTCGTTATCGTAGTATCGTGATTTCGCAATATCATTATCGTACTTTCGCGTTATCACCATCGTACTGTCGCGTTATCACCATCGTACTGTCGCGTTATCACCATCGTACTGTCGCATTATCATCATCGTACTGTCGCGTTATCACCATCGTATTGTCGCGTTATCACCATCGTACTGTCGCGTTATCATTATCGCACCATCGCCTTCCGGTGCGCATGTGCATGCTAAAAATGAGAAGATTAGAAGTTATACTTTTAGAACTGCAGCTCCTGCTCTAGCGATAGGGCGATATGCAGATTCGAACGCGGGTGCTAGTGTGTGAAAATCTTGATTTGTATTGATGATCCTCCTATAGCTACAGCTGCTAGTTAGTCAAAAGCAAAAAATAATTAACATTTTTCCATGCTTTTTTAGCTTTCGTCAATTTAAGAGTCATTTACAGAAAATAAATTTAGGGAGACAAAGCGTGTTGGATGTTGAACAGGTTCAGAATGCTGTGCAGATATAATTTTACTGCATTTCTCATTCCTGTAAAATCATAAATAAAATGTCTGAGTAAGGGGGCGTTAACTCACTTTTGGTTGTAAACTGCTTTACTTTTTATTTTATTTTGCAGAAAATTGCCAGACTTTGATGCATTAAAAGAAACTATGTGCCATGAAAACTGCAAACAAATTCTTCGAATATTTGCGATGCTCCGATTTCAGTGTTGTTATGCGTCTTACGGAATTCAACATCAATGACCTGAGCTTTACAAGACATGCATTTGCTTTTCAGTGTTGAAATATAAACCATCATATTTGTGAAAATATTCATCATCATATTTGTGAAAATATTCATGTCAGACCAAAATAAAAACAAACAAAAAACGCCCTGATCATGGTACAATATAACATTCTTTTTTTTTCTTGTTATCATATACTATATAGAAAACTCAAACCGATTGACCTGCAGAGTTTTTGCCTAAGTACATATTTGGTTTTAGCTGAAAAAACTTTTTACAACCCATTAGCAAGCAATAGAAATCATTTTTAATTTCAACAGAGCTTAAATAACAAGATAAATAGAAACCAGAACACTGGAGAGGAAATTCTTCTGTGCGCATGGGCACCGGAAGGCGATAGTACGATGATGATAACGCGATAGTACGATGGGGATAACGCGACAGTACGATGGTGATAACGCGACAGTACGATGACGATAATGCGACAGTACGATGATGATAACGCGACAGTACGATGGTGATAACGCGATAGTACGATAATGATATTGCGAAATCACGATACTACAATAACGAAAATGCGATAATACGATAGTACGATGGTGAAAACGCGACAGTACGATGATGAAAACGCGATAGTGTATCGCATTATCATCATCGTACTATCGTATTATCGCGTTTTCGTTATCGTAGTATCGCGTTATCATCATCGTGCTGTCGCGTTTTCGTTATCGTGGTTTCGTGATTTCGCGTTTTCATCATCGTACTATCGAGTATCGCGTTTCAGATCAATACATTCAAAGGCGATGGCCCTAACGGAATTCCGTATAGAACCACTCCCCTGATCTTCCGTAAGTCAGATGGATTTCTTCATCACGTGAATGAATACTTCATCCCATATCAAGGTTTAGAACTCTGAGGTGCGGCAGTTGATTTGAAGTACGCGATATCAACCACACGGGCCACAGACGCCCACATAGTCATTTTGTATCATCTGAAAACTGACAAGACTCAATTCTTATTTTATTTTTCAGCTAAAATGATGCTATGTCAAACATCAAACTTAACAAATTAACATCAACAAAAAGTCTCGCCAGGACACTTTCAAAGGTCGAATCAAAGGTCATTTCCAAGAAGGGGTCTAGGGTGATCACTAAGCAGGAGTCCAAGTTCGAATCGGTTGCCAAGCAACTGTCAAGGACACGCAGCCTGCATTATCGTCCGTCGTTTCTTGTACCGAAAGGCTTCGGAAGTACAGTAAGTGAAAGAGTTGACAAATAATGTTCTATCTTAGTAAAACTTGTGCTAAAGACATTCTCTTAATTAAAGCCTGCATCGAAAGGCGACAATTTTTTTTTCGTTAGAAACATTTATAGTACAAATTGTACTTAGTCTTTAGGGAGGACCTGTCCATACATACCGCTTTTCGCCATTTTCATTTTGCAAAGTGGGTCAACATAGAGAAGTTATACTGTAAATGAATTTTAAGGAAGGTCCCAGTTTAATTAATTGAAAATGAGACTTGAAAATAAAGATTCAAGGTATTAACTCAAGTCTCGGCATATAGGTAGATGATAAGACGATGTGGGGGAATGCATGAACCCTGTATGTAGATCAAAGGTTAAGGTTTCAAGATAAATCTGTCTGTTAATATATTGTTCTGAGAACATAACTTGATGGTCATTCAAGGTAATGATTTCGAATTTGGCATACATAATTAGGTGGTTGTTACGATGTGCATAGCGCATGGACTTGGTCCCAGGGCAATGGTCAAGGTTACAAATTGAATTGACGTTTTTAAAATCTGTCCTTTGTCTTTGTTTCCAAAGCACAACTTTAAAACTATTCAAGGTAGTGACTTCGAACTTGGAATGTAAGTTGTTGTTGATGAGGTTATTTGATTAGTACAACAATGTACATCATTACTCCATCCCCTATCTCCGCACCCTTCCCCCCCCCCCCCCCCCCCCCCCCCCACAACCTAAAAAACAACATCAAAAAAACAGTCACTACATATTTTTGTGCCTTGGTAATCATGCGTGTGAACCAGGGCTAAGGTTGCAGCAAGGTAAAATCTGCCCGTCATATTTTGTATCCAGAGCACAAATTACCATTCAGAGTGTTAACTTCGAACTTGGCATGTAGGAAGCTGACAATGAGACGTTGTGCAGAGCGAAATGAAATTGGTCGGTAGTTCAAAGGTCAATGTTGGGAATTGAGATTTTAAATCTGTCCTGAGTATATTGTATCCGGGTACTGGCTTTAAACTTTGCATAAAGGTGGGTGGTGTTGACGTGATCTGATGAGTGCAATTAACGTTATTCATCCCTCTTCTCCTCCACCTCAAATTAAAGTGTCATTACATTTTTTTTGACGATTTGGCGGCGGGATATTATTTTTGGCGTTGTCCGTCCGGCTGTTCGTCCGTCTGTGCGTTCGTCCGTCCGCAATTGAAAATGCTTATAACCCAAAAAGTATTTTCGCAAGAATCACCAAACCACACATTAATTAGTACATGGTCTTTGCCTACATGCAATATTAAACCCCACGACCCAGTTAAAAGCAGGGTTTTCCCATTATGGTTTTAAAAAATAAAAATGCTTATAATTCAAAAAGTGTTTTAGCTAAAATCACCAAAACTCAGGTAGTTGTTAATTAGCAAATGGCCTATGCTCATATGTAATATTATCCCCTTGACCCAGTAAAACCAGTGTTACCTCTTGATTTGGTGTAAAATAGGGATTTTGACTGTAAATAAGTAAACTATTGATGGATCTTCATGAAAATTCACACAAATGTAGATCACTATAGGGCGGTGGTTCACAATCAAGTTTTGTCAGGATCACTTTAGTTAGCAGAGTTATTGCTCTTTAATTGTTTTAAAATACATATATTTCCACGTAATAAAGTAATCCATTGACGGATCTTCATGATTTAATACATAGCCTATATCTGTAGGATAGTGGTGTATGCACATCTTTCATAGGATTTCTTCATTTATTGCAGAGTTACTGCCCTTTAACTGGTTTAAAGTTCATACATTCCAACAAAACAAAGTAACATATTAAGGTTTAGGAGTATATCACCAAAACACAGAAATATTTTATGAACGAACAACACCGTTACCAATATTTTACCTGACCATTACATGTTCTGCCGTACTGTCCCGTACTGAAAATATTCTGAAAAAGTTGTCCCCCGTTGAAAATGAATGCCATTTGTAAAGTAATAAAAATAAACAATCGCTGAAAACTGTGTTCCACCTAGTTATGTGAAATTTCAACACTCGCACGCTATTACAAATGCATCAAAACAAACATGTGTAACAGTTCCTTGAAAATGGTGAGTTTTTAAAAGCGCTTGACTGTCTGGAAGTGGGGCCTGTTTAAACAGTTCTTTTTTTCGGAATTCAATGCTTATATCAGTATACTGACACTTGTTTTGTAGAGTAATATAAGTAATATACACGCTATCATTACAAAAACAACAAAACAAGTGTCAGTATACTAAAATAAACATTGAATTCCGAAAAAAAGACTTCCTAAATGGGACCCACTTCCGGGCAGTCAAACGCCTTCAAAAACTCACCATTTTCAAAGAACTGTTACACATGTTAGTTTTGATTCATTTGCAATCGCATGCGAGTGTTGAAATTTTACATAATTAAGTGGAACACAGTTTTCAGCAATTGTTTATTTTTATTTCTTTACAAATGGCATTCATTTTCAAAGGGGGACAACTTTTTCAGAATATTTTCAGTACGGGACAGTACGGCAGAACATGTAATGGTTAAGTAAAATATTGGTAACGATGTTATTCGTTTATAAAATATTTCTGTGTTTTGGTGATATACTCCTAAACCTTAATGGATCTTCGTGAGACTTTATACGAATATAGGCCTCTATAGGGCATAATCTTTTTTCCGCTCTTGATTTGGTTAAAAATAGGAACCAACTAACCATGCTGACAATTTTTGTGGGCATAATATCTTGGCCAAAGTCGATAACCACCCAAATCGCCTGAGGCACTCTTAGATTATAACCCTTGAATTACTTGAAAACTGCGAATTTAGCCTTGTCCGCCCTCAAAGTCGAACAATTTTCATCCGATCTTCACCAGACTGGGTGACAATGTTTTTGGGCATAACATCTTGACCAAGTTTGATAACCTCTCAAATCGCCTTTGACACTCTCGGATTATGGCCTTTGAATTACTCGAAATCTTCGAAATTAGCCTTGGCCATTCAAACAGTTTTGATGCGATTGTCAATTTCATCCCACACGGAACCTCACGAATACCTTGATTCCTTCTTATCCTTTTTGGGGGGTTAACAACAAGGTATACAACATCAACATTATTACCTTTATGATACGTAACTGAATATTTAGACGGACGTTTTTTTTTTTTTTTTTTTTTTTTTTTTTTGGTAAATATGTTGTTCAATACAACTGTCCAACACTTATTTTCGGATGATAACTTATTGAATCATACTTGTCCAGAGGTCGTGTGTTTAAGCACTACTTGGTGCTCAACCACACCTCATACGACACTGTTTTTCCGGGAAGCCAACTCTAAAAGTTATTCAAATAAGCTTATAGCTTCCATCATAAAATCGAACTAAAACGAATAAGTGTAAACTAGAAATACATGTACCTTACTTCATATGTCAGAAAATAATTATTTTTCATATCTATCTGTACATGCATCTTAGACGATGTTAGATAATCATTTGCCCGCGGTTAATGAGTAGATTTATACTTTCCGGTATGATAATTGAATTTATGCCTTATTTCATCGGGCAAACCTTTGTTATGTGAAAATGAAAACTAAGTGTTGAAAGTATTATGTGCGGTATTGTTTTAAAAAGAATAATAAAAAAAAAAAAGATCAAATGTTTGCAATAATTTAGAAGGAAAAAAAAGATATATAAAATCAAAGAAGTTTGGTTCTACTTTGTAATCATACCGATAGATATTGATTTAATGATTTTTAATGGTTTGAAGTTGTCATTTGTTGTTTTTTTCTTTTCTTTTCTTTTTTGTACCTATTCAATGCTCTGTTAACTGTATTAATGTTATACTGCCTTTGTGGTATCACTTACTTTACAATGTCAATATATTTTTTGTATGTTACAAAAATGTTAATAATAATAAGCTAAACATCAAAAATAACATATGGTACACGAGTATACATGTATGTGATATTGCGTATTGAATTAGATAATAATTGGATATGATACATAATTTGTATAATCGAGTGTTAAATTACCCTGCTGTCAATGTTCAATGTCAACTTATCACTTATACCCGGCTGTGGCCAGGTTTGATGATCTAGGAAATATCCCAGGGCAAAAACATGTAAATAATAGGAATATAAAATGAAAGTAAAATTGTAATTAAATATGGAGATGAAAGAGAATTTATATGCTAAACGCCGGTAGTCAATCTTGTTTATTTCTTTTGTTGTCAAGAAGAATAAATAAATAAATAGATAAATAAATATAATCAGGAAACAAAATTTCCTAAAATTAAGATACACAACAAGGATTGGAAACTGAACAAATGTAGAAATTGAGTTTTATTTTGTGTTTGGGCGTGCGGTTTTAGGTGAATGTGAGAGTGTGTGTGTTTGGAGGTTGTGGGAGGTGGGGGCGGATTTTCGCTTCGTATTACAACAATATTTGAACACTGTTTCTCTGCAATTGCAACATACAGTTGCACTCCAGACTCTTTAACATTTAAATCATAACAAAAATTCGTGAGTTTACGTGAGAGATATCCTTTAAGATTATAGTGCAAAAATACCCGTATAAATGTATTAGATACCCTAACTGTACTGTGCCCTCTGATAAGGTGGTGTTACATATATGCATAATTGATAACGAAATCAAACCCAATTAACACCTTAAAGTAGGAGAAAAACATTCGCGAGTCAGGTAGATCTAGAATAAATTATTCATTGGCGGATAAATAACGATACATCACGAATACGTCAATATGTTTGGACAGAGGGTATATGGCCTTCAATTAGACAAGTCGTCAAAATTGGCCTCTGGTGTATTCGATTAGAAACCGGTGGTATTTTACGTGGATTTTATATATAAAAAAAAACAGTTCTTTAAGTGCTTTGATACGAACATGTAAAGCCGTGCATTTAATTTAGACTTTGATAAAAATAAATTAGTAGACACATAGTGCGGAATTTATTTTGTCTTATAAAATATGACGTCTCTTCAACGAAATTCTTTGTTCCGATCTATGTCAATGTCAACGAAGGATCAGGGGCATAGACCGGAAGTGATAACAAGGAAACAAAAGCCAAGTTCGCTGAAACCAGTTAGTTCTTCAATGGATAATATGCTATTGGAAATGTCACGTGACACACTAGAGGAATGGTTTCCGGGAACTAGTGACTTCAGCCGGACAGAAGGCATGCAATGTCTGATTATTCCGGACAAAGTTCTTTTCACTGAAATTGTTCGACAGCAAAGATCATTTTCGTTAAACTATGGTTGTGGACACTGTAGTCTTGAGGAAGAAATATCACATCGTGACAGGAATCTACCGTTGACTCGGAGTGCAAGTTTGAAGACACCTGTGAGAAAAAATCTGACGAATACCGTTGGAACTTTATCGAAAGGACAAACGAGAGACACCGACACAATACCACGCTCGAGAACAATGCACTCATTTAGCCAAGAAGAAAGAAAAGCAGAGTCCGGGGTGCAACTGAGAAGATGTCTTTCTTTTAATGAAACAAAACGAAATTCACACGCTTGTTGTCATTTAACATCCCCGCCAAAAACATATGGACGCAGCCCCACCCCAACGGAGAAACAACGTTCTAAAAGTAATGCACAGAGTCGTGTCAGGACTTCAAGTAGCTTGTCTCTAGATTCCGTCGGTTTAAGTAATGGATGTGCTAGCACAATGAGCGTTACGTCGAGAAGTTCTTCAGAATGTGATTTTGATCTTTCACCACGCAAATCGAAGGTGTCTGGTTCACCAAACAAGCGTCAAAATTATGAAACAGAAACAACAAAACCAGTGCGACCGAGTCACATTCCACGACCAGTCACGCCTGCCAGAGATTTGAAGCACAGACCAAGATGTTTCACAGTTAGTGGGACAAGCACCGCTGACTTTGCATCACTTAACAAAAGAAGTTATCCTGGGAACCTGAAGAAGTCTCAGTCATTTAAAGAGAGGACAAAACCAGGGGTAGTCCGATCAGCGCCATCTTCTGCTGCTCAGACTCCAACAAACGCTTGGATTGCAAATGGCGTGTGTTCTCTGCAGTCACGCGACTTAACCGCCTCTCTTGAAACACTGGACGGTATAAGACAATCGGACGGAAAGTATTCGGTATGAATTATTCAATTATACGCATCTGTTGAGACCAGTTAGGGACCTGTTCCATAGATATATGCATTTAACACATATTTACAATGCGTATAACTGTACAATAAGACGAGCAAGTAGATGGATGTAAATTTGAAACAGCCTAAGTTAACAATTTATAATTCAGAAAACTTTTGATAAGTGAGATAATAGAACAATATAGATATTATTATCATTACTATAAACACATTGACAGATAATGTATGTATAGCATAAGGGCCATCAACTGATAGCGATAAAATACTAAACTGTTTAAAATACGAGTATTTTTTTTTTTGTTAGGGTAATGTAAATAAAACAACGCAAACTCTTTGTTTCTTAAGTCTGTGTTTCATTGAAAATCACTTTGAAAGTGTATAGATCGTTAAGTTAAGTAACTTGACCAATATTTATCTCTTTGCGGCAAAACTAAAAGCAGGAAGATCATTATTAAGAATATTTTTCTCATAACATTACAGAGATGAAAATTGCAGGTTGCCATTAAATTGTTTTTGAATATGAAAACAAAAATCCAATATACCTACTAAGAAGATTGATCTGAAACTGAAAGCAAGAAGATCATTATTAAGAATATTTCTCTCATAACATTTAACGTGGGCTTTAGTGCAAAACTATTGTAATTGTAAATTAATAAAGAACAAGATACACTAGTTTTGCGCTGACCCCTAATTTAATTATTGATTTAAAGAGATGAAAATTGCAGGTTGCCGTTAAATTGTTTTTGAATTTGAAAACAAAAATCCAATATACCAACTAAGAAGATGATCTTGATTTCCGGGGACTATTTTCAAGATGGAAAGGAGGAGGGGCGTAATCAGTTGTGAATAGTAACGAAAGTTCCAGTTGCTGAAATTATTTCAGACCGTCTGTATCACAACTATTCTGATTGATGAAAAATTCGAGTTTATCTTACTGTACTTTAATTTTGGAAATCCGGCCATCAGTTGTTTTTGTTGTGCATCACTTAGTGATGGTACATACGCTATGATTTGCCATAACTGTAGTTTTCCTGGCGTATTTTGTCCAGTTAAATAATGAAACTTTTGTGCTAGATGTCTAAATAATTACAGTCTGGTGGATCGTATAAGGAGAGTAGAAAATATGCACAATTACGTATTAACACCTCAGCCATTCTCTTTTTTCTTTCTATCAGCAGACTGTTCCTGATGAAGAAGAAGGTTACCCAGTTCCACAACCCCCGGGCAAGACACGGGCAGAAATTTACAACCATCGGGACTTTGTTCATGTTGATGAATGCGTATCAGAGGTACGGAACATAAAATTTTTAATCTTTTAGAAGCACTGTCCGTGACCAGTGATCATTTGAGCCGCGCCATGAGAAAACCAACATAGCGCGTTTGCGACCAGCATGGATCCAGACCAGCCTGTGCATCCGCGTAGTCTGGTCAGGACCCATGCTGTTCGCTTTCAAAGCCTATTGCAGTTAGAGAAACTGTTAGCGAACGGCATGGATCCTGACCAGACTCCGCGGATGCGCAGGCTGGTCTGGATCCATGCTGGTCGCAAAGCCACTATGTTGGTTTTCCCATGGCACGGCTCATTTTTGCTTTCAGTATGTGTTGTTTAATTTTAAAGTATACACAAAGAATGGGACAGAAAGTGGGAAAGATAAAAGCTTATTATGAAATGTGATCGACCGTTTTTAAGGGATACTTTAAAAGTTAATTTGACAATAAGTTTTTCAGAGGACACCACTATTACAGTATACACTTTTGTACACATTTTATGCCGAATTTTCGAGATGACATTAAGTTAACCAGAAGAAAGTCGTAGGCTAGCTACATGTCAACTTTGTAGTTGTCAAGATTTCTAACAATTAATTTCATAGGGAATTCCCTGGTGACACTCTGTGCATTATTTAATGCATGGTCGGACTTCTGGATGGAACTACCGACCTTCAACAGGCCAGCAGGATGGCTTCCCTACATATTGAACGATACGGGCTCGAACCCACTAAGCTGAGGCTAAACCTATTTGAAATTAGAGATATTATCCACTAGACCAAGAAGAACCCATCTAACAGTTTCATACCGTTTAAAATATTAGTTCTCGTTACCATAGCAACCAGATAGATCTTTGGCATACAACACTGTTTAGTCCTAAATACACATTTTTGTCCTTTTTTATTTGTCAAGGGCAACGAGGCAGTACTACTAGATAGTTTTGACGAACTGCTGAAGTTCCTGTTAGAAGATCTTACTACAGACATCACCAAGGTTCGAGCCCTGTACCGCTGGCTTGTCACCCAACAGCTGCCATTAACCACTCGGCCTGCGCACAGGAACCTACAAACACCACGAGGATTTCTCTATAATATTAGACAACATCGAGCGACGTATGCTGAATTATTTGCAACATTATGCAGGTAACTTCATATAACTTGCATAAGTGTGTACTGAACCGCTTTAAAACGCAACACTTACATAAAGCATTAAAAGGATAGTACTAGGACTGGTCAGCCCGGTGTCAGTGTAATGTGACTGGGTGGGGTATCATGTCCTGTGTCTACGGCGTGATATTCCAGTGAGGCAGCACTATAAAGTTGGGCATTGTGCTCACTGCTACAAGTAGACACCGTCGTTCATATGACTGAAAAATTGTTGAGAAAGACGTTAAACCCGAACACACACAATACATAAAGCTCTCAATAACTCCTGTTTTAAGGTTAGGTTTTGAATTAAATTCTTCGCGAATTTTGCATGCTATAAAATTAACCTAACACTTTACGAAATCTCATTGTGAAATAATGCGGGGTCTGTTTCATTAGACACACATTACAAAAAAACAAAGTCATGAAATGAAATGAAATGAAATAGCATTCATTGAAATATGGAGTTTCATCAGATTTGCTGATCAGTTCGGCAAAATGAGTTTTTTATTGTATTCTTTATTGCCTAATGATTTGTATCTAGGACCAAAAAGGTTCTATACTCATACGACTCGACGAGCTTATTTAGCCGATTGAAGCTTTACTTGGACGGCGTAAACAGAGAGAAAGCCCATTTCGCTTAATACAGTTTCTAAGAAACCGCTTTATGAAAGCGGTGAACTATTGCAACTTTCATAAATTGGTGTTGCGTTAAATTTTCATAATGGTTGGTACTTTATTTTATTGCATATAGTACACTATCACTATAATTACAGCTTAGGTAGATAATTGTTGGCTGAACACTGAAAGATGCTGTGTTTTAATGCGGTTCCGTATATAATAGCTCTGCCTATAAAATACAAATATTACATAACATATGCAAGAGAACTTTTAATCGTTTTACATAACAAACAACCAACTAATCATTGATACGTATAAAACAGTTTTTAACAAAAACTCTAGCATGAAAAAATCATGTTAAGATCTGTTAAAACACGGAAATTTGCCGTCACGTCGAGATATAATTTTGCGCCATAAAGGGACCGAGAGAGATTCTCCATTTTGATCTAGCCAACTATTTTTTATAAAAGACGTTTCAGAATCGAATTATAACAAATAGCTTGGCACGTAGAACAACTCACTGGATATAGATCTACTCACTCCTTAGTTATTCCGCGGGACGCGTTACTTTTGCTTTTCTCATATGCGTTTTATGTTTACAAGTAGATGAAGCACTAGTTCAAAGCATATATAGTAGACCGATGAAACGTAAACGAGTAAGAGTGTCTTAACAGTAAAATATTTTAATTTTCACTTTTTTAGAAAAGCTGAGATAATGTGTGTTGTTATACATGGAGTGGCCAAGGGCATAAACTACAACGTTGGAGATAAGGTTACGTACAAAAAGGGCAAAAACTCGTGGAACGCCGTTTACATAGATAATTGTTGGCATTTCGTTCATTCGCATTGGGCTGCGCATTCTGTGAATGGCTATAAAACCGGAGGCTGGACACTTGTTGAATGTGACGAGTTTCATACAGATGGCGCTGTACTGGAAGTACAACATACTAAAAAACCAAACGATTTCTATTTCTTAACAGATCCCGATAAATTCATCACCAAATGTTTCCCAGAAGACAATATGTGGCAGTTGCTGCATAAACCATTATCAAAAGCGGAGTTTGAAGATCTGCCGTTCGTGCAGCCGGCTTTCCATGATTTAAAATTGTCCATTCACGATACTCACTCATGCGTGATACGTGCAAATAATGGAAAAGCGGAAGTGAAAATCGGCATTCCTTCTGACCGCGGAAAAAGGTACAAGTTTGGTTATAAGCTTCTCGCACGTCAACATGTTGAATCAGAGGGCGAATATGACGTCATGTTACTGAGCCGGTATATTCTTCATTACATCCACGACGACATGGCCGTGTTCGAGTTGCGATTTCCCATCATTGGTGTCTTTAATCTAGAAATACATTGTACAGATCCAAAAAGACCATTGAATACTGACTGGGTTTGCGATTATAAGATCATTTGTTCTGAGGTAATGCCATGGTGTGAACCTTTGCCGATCGTCCCACAGATTGGATGGGGTCCCGGGGAAGCACTAGATGCACGTGGAATAGAGAGTCTTACTTGCAAGCAGCCGGTTGTAAGTCTTGACGGAGACACCGTAACTTATATTCGTTTTGCAATGCCTAAAAACAAAGCAATTGAATTAGAAGCTGACTTTATTTCAAATAACCAATCAAGGGACGAGTTATGCCAGCACGTGAGTACAGAAACTGATGACGAAGTTGTTGTTGTGAAGGTGTCGCCTCCTGGTGAAGGTGAATATGCTTTGCAGATATTTGTGAAGGAGGAAAATGGAGATCGCAAGAACGTGTGTAACTTCCTTATGCATAGGACGCAAATTGTTGAGGTAATTGAACCTTTATACATAAACTTGTATAGTTTCCATCTCCATTTCAAATAGATCCTCGCCGATAACATATTTTTGGTCTTCTGGCAAGGCGTAATGTCAAAAATGAATATCATAGTTCTTGAGAACGGATTTTACAAGAATATTTGTGCGTGTTGGGTTTCACATCATAGGGGGCAAACACACTTTTGTGTGACAATCATAAGCTAATGGTTTTTCAACTAAATACAGTACAGATTGTATCAAGATTGTCGGACTGCAGGATTTTATAAGACAAAGTACCCTTTCTTTAAGACCAGACTTGAAACTTCTATCTTTATATTTATAGTAAGACATTAAGCTTTAGATTCACATTTCATTATTATATACTCACTATTATAACAACTCTATCTTCTTTTACTAACCCTTTTTCGTCTTTATTTTTCTTTAACAAAAAATACTGAACTGACAATCTTTGTACATTTGTTTTCAGATAACATAACGACAACATTTTTTTTTCTTTCAAGTCCCATTTTAGCTACAAATTTATAGTATGTCTACAAGTTAATTGTCCGCGAAGGAGAAGAATTCTATAAGACTAGTCTTCCATTCTTATCATTTCCTAAGTTACAATATTCACTGTATGACTATGTATCAATGTATATGTTAACTATTTGGGAATAAATATGTTTAAACTAAGATTGTTGACCGGTAATGACTGTCGGTAATTTTCATGCGAAAACATACCAGTTATCTCAATATGCAGCTACATTTATGCTATGTAAGGTTCTTAATTTATGCTTTGAATTTATAATGTATACGAGTTAATCTTTTTTTACGAATTCACATTGGTCGTAAAACAAAGTAGAAATTAGCAGCAGGTAAAAAAGCCCGTTTTACGGTATTCGTGTATGCCGTATCGGCATTCTTTTGAATGATAGTAGAGAGTTTGAGATTTCAACTTCCGCCTTCCCCTTCAACGTCTCTTGCGAATTTAACGTATGAAGTTGAAGTTCGATTAGAATTCCTTGAGATTTCAAACATTAGAAAGAACCTTACTTCTTTTAATCCGCCCATTCAATTTATCCGTAATTATGATCGTTTTTTTTTTCGTGCATTTTGATATCAATTGTCCGAAAGGGCAGGACTTTTACAAGAGGTTTTAAAAAAAGAGAATTAAATAAAAACATTTCAATAAATATAGTCATCGCATGGATATAGTGCGATTACGAAACGAAACGAAACAATGTGAACAATGTAAAAACTCATTGGTGTTGCTCCGAACATTTAGCATTTAGGTTTTATATAAAATGATGTCAGTATACAATGTACTTGATGAAAATCTAACCTTTTAAAAGATATGTTGATAACATGAGCCTTATACACAATTAATGAATACACTTAACAAGCGATTTGAAACAAATGTAAGATACTCTTGTGATATCATACGTTTTGGCATCATGGCACTCTGTATAATGCCAAACTCTCAGACAGCACAATATAATCGTGCCAAGTCACCAATTGTCTAGCGAAACAATCAAGAAATGTTAGGTGGAGATGAAAATTGTCGCACAAAATAGCATGTGGGCATATACACGTATTTATTTGAATATACTATTTCATAAGTAAAGCATGTGCAGATCCAGGAATTTTGGTTAGAGGGACACCAACTTTAAAAAAGGGGTCACCCATTTCAGGGGGAGGGGTGGTCACACCGAGTTTCAAGACCGATTTTCTTTGTAAAATGTAAGAATCAAAGTGGGGGAGTGACCCAAAATGCCCCTCTGCCAGGCTCTGGGTCCGTGCATGTAAAGAATGGAGTTATCCCATACGGCTAACAGGAAACTTCTCGCAGCATGATATCATAGATCTGATATTGTCTGATACTTCAAAAGAATTTTCCGTTTTACTAGTACCATTTTATGTTTATAATTAAAACGAAATTGTCGTATTAAGTGTCCGACAGAAACGGATTGATTTTATTTGGAAGTGAAAATAAAATGTTCAAATAAATGATAATTGCGCGTTATCATTCATTTTTCAAGTAAAATGACTGTCATGCCATGTGCCTCCATCCAGGTTTCAGTCTTTAATGCCGAGTTTGTGGACAGTGTAGATGTAAAAAAGACTGAAGTTTTGACTTTCGTGATATCACATCTTCGGACGTTCAAAACTTCACTTCGTACGACAAAAAGGCCCATCTGGTATAATCGATACCGCCTGGGGACACAAATATGCCGTAGAAGTTAGTGTTAGTTTCTCAAAATCAGTTGATAACTTCATACTTCCAGGTTCAATTCAATGTATTTAGTTAAAATCATTAGCCATACAAAACTTCATTATTCTTATACTTATTGATAGTGTTTCGCATCAAATTTAGACTAATTATACCTATGGATAATCGAATAACTTAATAAGCAGAAATCCTGAAACAAAGCTTTTTATTTCACCTATAGCAATAAAGAGAAGTCTCAGCCTTACTTGATATTACATGGAAAACTTTAATAGCAACGTCTGATATAAATAAAATACACCCATATCGGTGACGTTTTACCCCAAATATACATGAGAGACGTTAGTTGAAATCTCAAACTCTCTAATGTAGCACAGTATACGACCGGAGAATTACGCAAGATGCGTAATTGAATGAAAAATTCCCACTATCTTTACGGGTCTCCTGCTTTAAGAGACGACCCAAGGAAATGGCAAAAAAATGCTGTTTTTACCCATATGGTTTCATAAAACAACATAGTTTAGTTTAAAGGAACACAAAAAGTGGTTTCTTAATGCAAGAGGTATCTTGATAAACATTACTTTCAAGAAAGACTTTAGTTTTCCGTAAGTGTCCTATCTTTTTGTGTTAGTTTTGGGCAGTAAGACTATGTTCATTCGTTAGAATTGTATGATATATTTAAGGATCCTGAATTAGCTGACATCCGAGCTGAACTTATCACAGCTACGGAGAATGGTGAAGTAGATATCCTGTCTCACTGGATAGACAAGTTTGTTGACCGTAATATGGAAGACCGTGGAGACTTGTCTGCAGCAAAGAAGAAACTTCATTTAGCTAGATTAAACAGAGGTTAGAATTTTGGTTATTTTAAAACTATTGAACACAAATGTGCAGAAAAGAACTGCGACATATTTTGACGATACCAAATATGTTAAAACCGTCTCAGCTTTTAGCTCACCTGAAATAGATGTTATTATGGTGTACTTTTCGGATCAGCCCGCCCGCTTAGCTCAGTAGGTAAGAGCGTTGGTCTACGGATCTCGGGGTCGCGAGTTCGATCCTCGGGAGGGGCGTATGTTCTCCGTGACTATTTGATAAACGACATTGTGTCTGAAATTATTAGTCCTCCACCTCTGATTCATGTGGGGAAGTTGGCAGTTACTTGCGGAGAACAGGTTTGTACTGGTACAGAATCCAGGAATACTGGTTAGGTTAACTGCCCGCCGTTACATGACTGAAATACTGTTGAAAAACGGCGTTAAACCCAAAAACAAACAAACAAAAAAACTTTTCGGATCGTTGGATATCTGGCTTTCGTCCGTTGTCTTTTTTAGAATTACGGTTGCTGTGGCAACCAAAAGGAAAAAAAACTAACCGTCGGCCCTATTTTATGATAGTATCCCAGAAATGTTTTGGATGGCCTGCTACCAAATTTCGCCTAATCATTCTGTTCGTTAATAAACATGGCCTCCAGAGGGAAGACCAATTTTATGGAAAACTTTGAAAATCTTCTCTGAAACTGATTGCCCCATTTCAAAAAAATATGTAACAGAAATGTTTTTTGGTTGATCTTCAACAAATATCCTTCTGATCACTATGTTTCATTTAAATACGCGGCATCCAAGGGCAGAGGCAATTTTTTCCTTTGTCTTTATGGAAACCATTGAGAATCTTCTGAGATTACTGGCTCAATTTCAAAATAATTTCAAAGCAATGTTTCTTCCAGTGACTCTTTCATGTAATTTAGTCAGTACTTCGGTCAAAATTGTACTTTCGTGGTGGTGTCGGAAGAAATCCAAAGAAAATAGATTCCTTTTTTTTTCATTTGCAAGATGTGCTCAGATATCACCCTTTTTCACTGCTAGAATGTACACTGGATGAATTGTGACGCTTTCTATGTAATACTCCGTTTATTTTAAGACTGAAAGTAGGGACATGTCCTTTGCCTCGATAGCCAAGTGGTAGTCCGCTTCGAGTGCGGGAGGTCGCGGGTTCGATCCCCGGCCGCGTCATACCAAAGACGTGAAAAATGGTACCAGTAGCTTGCTTGCTTGGCGCTCAGCATTAAAAGGGAAACTGGCCTCTTCTCTCATACCCTCGTGGTGATGGATTCCATCAGGAATGAGGTGTCATGAGTGATTAATATAAGTTGTAGAACTTCCTTCACAATCGACCTAAAATAAATTATGTATAAACTAAAATGAGAAAATATGCTCCTTTTTGTAGTGGCAGACCACTGCTGACACAAATGCTCTCCTTGCTGACCATCTCTCAAAACTGTTTAACCGATATTGGGTCGACATGGCCTTCTTATTTAAAGGAAGTTTTTTCTTCTTGCCAGTGTGTGTGTGTGTGTGTTCGGGTTTAACGTCTTTTTCAACAATTTTTCAGTCATATAAACGACGGTGTCTACTTGTAGCAGTGAGCACAATGCCCAACTTTATAGTGCTGCCTCACTGGAATATCACGCCGTAGACACGTGGCATGATACCCCACCCAGTCACATTATACTCACACCGGGCTGACCAGTTCTAGCACTATCCTCTTAATACTGAGCGCCAAGCGAGGAAGCTACTAGTACCATTTTTTACGTCTTTGGTATGACGCTTCTTGCCAGTAGAAATACAGATACATACATAAGATTTAACTGAAGTGGCTGTTTTTTTTTATACTAAACAGAAGATTTAGATAAGTGAAGTTTATTCAATTTCAAATCATTCTCACCATTTTATTAAAAAACAAACAAACAACAAACAACATGGCTACCAGTTGGCTATATAGAAAACGTTGAAAATCTTCTCTGAAATCGTTGGCTTGATTTCAAAACAGTTTCACAGCAATGTTCCTTGAGTGATCCGCTACTGCATTCTTTCAGTCTGTTTCGTTAATAAAACACGGCCATCCCGACCGGGAGCACTGGCACCAGAACAGAAAGAAAATGCCTCTGTACATGTTATACCTTACCCCTAGGTATTCTATAAGAACCATGGTCATGAAGGGGAAAATATACTAAACAGTTTTAATCGTACATTTCTCAACTTAAACGCGCAGTTCGGTGAATGGGTACCTAGTATAATGAACAAGCGATAATTTATCTTCCATCGTGCACCAGTCACATTGTCTCAATATTCCATATTGCTGAGATTATCAACATATTTTATGCTTTCGTCAACGTTACAGAAAAAACTTGCTTGACCTTCCCTAATGAACATCCGGTCTAGAGGTCACGGCAGTGTGCACATGTTTGGCGATATGTAAACAAACAAAATCAGAATTTTAAAATATCACAATTTTACACTAAAACTCGAAATGATGAATGAAATTGATCTTGTATATGATCTTTAATTTGAAAACGTACATTGGTCTGTATCTGTTCTGTTTATTTTCATTTCATTTATGCAATTTTATTAGCAACTGCGATTTTATACAAATTTTTAGCCATAAACAAGTGTAGTAAAACGTACGGAATGCACTGACCAATTAACAACTTTTCACAACAGGCCCAATCAGAGTGGTTTTGTAATCTAGAACGGAACTTCACCAGGGAAGTTCAAGCAAGTTTTTTGTGTAACGTTGAAATAACTATAAACTACGCGTTGTTTTTCTAAGATAAGATGTATTAAAGAAATGTGACCCATACATGATACACAATGGAAGATAAATTACCACTTGTTTGATATCCATAGTACACATTTACCGAACTGCGTGTTTTAGGTATGAAATGCGCGATTGAAACGGGTTAGTATATTTTCCCGTTCATGACCATGGTTCTTATAGAATACCTAAGGTTAAGGTATAACATGTACAGAGGCATTTACTTTCTGTTCTGGTGCCAGTGGCCGGGAGCAGGCTTAGTTTTCTCCATCCATATTGCCTTTATAGAAAGCTTTAAAAATTCTTTCACCTTAAAACAGCTGATCCGTTTTCAAAATAATTTGACACGATGTTATAATATACTTATGTAACCCGGCCACTACTTAATTTTCTTCAGACCGTTCTGTTTCGTAAAAAGCATGTCTGTCAGGGGACGGGCTAGTTTTCTTTATATGGCTCTATGGAACTTTATTTGAGCCGTGCCATGGGAAAACCAACATAGTGGCTTTGCGACCAGCATGGATCCAGACCAGCCTGCGCATCCGCGCAGTCTGGTCAGGATCCGTGTTGTTCGCTAACGGTTTCTCTAATTGCAGTAGGCTTTAAAAGCGAACAGCATGGGTCCTGACCAGACTGCGCGGATGTGCAGGCTGGTCTGGATCCATGCTGGTTGCAAAGCCACTATGTTGATTTTCTCATGGCACGGCTCATTTATCTTTTACTTCAAACATGCTGGCCTGAATTCAAAGGAATGTCACGCAAATGTCACGTGATCCTCTACCAAATCCTTCAATCTCCATCCCATCACAATCTCCCACCCAACACTCACAAAAATTCACGTCATCCTCTGCTGCCCACATGAACCATCCCCATAGTATCTCCCGCACTCCCACATTACCAGTTTCCTCCCTAAAAAATAACAGTTTATTTTGTTCCTTGATATTGTCTCGGAGTATCTGTCATCATCCCTCTGTCCCACTGGAACCCGCACCCACAGAAATACTCACTCCTTAACACCTGTATTTTGCTTAAAGGAAAGATCTTCTTTTCGGAGAACACTTATCTTATTTCATAATATTCTTTCAAAACTGTGGAAGCAAGTTGCGAATCTCCGATGAGAGATATTGAATCAGCCTTGCTCTGTAGCTTGAAGAAGTCGTTTTATTGCCAGAATAAAACATTTTATATCTTTACAGAATACAATTTGCAACTTCTAATTCGCAGATATAAGGGAAGCGATTGATAGGAAGGACCTTGACTATCTGGAAAAGGCTTTACACAGTGCCAGTGACATGACTATTCGACAAAATCTTGGTGATCTCGCTGTGCAGGCCGAAGCTGTCAGGTCAAGACTTAGACGATTGAAAAGACTGCGACACGAAGTTCTTGCCATGGACCAGAAAACTATATCCGAATTAAGGAGTTATCCGAAACCTCCCCAAGCTGTCCATAGTGTCATGGCCGCCACTTTCATGTTGCTAGGCAACAAGGAGTCAGAGTTGAAGGTTAGCATAAATTTTTAATGCATAACGTGACATGACAACGTTTTCTTACTATTCAAAAACACTATAAAACATTGTTCTCTATATAAATAACTGGATTGCGCGTTCCTTTTATAGACGCTCAATTCGAGGAAGGTCAGCAAATCTTTTGCCCGCAGAGTGAATGCCTTACATTTGCATTCTTACGATTTTATTTTACTTGAAAATTTTAAAAGTGTCATTTTACTTCATAAGCTCAATATGTAAACAATATGTGTTGGGGTGTTGAGCATTTCATCTTATTTATTAGAAAATATAATTATGTACTTAATATCTGTTTTTTTAATCCATAGAAATGGACGAAAATACAAAGTTTGATAATGAAGCGCGGAAAGGAGACCCTCAAACGTCGTGTAGCCGAGTTCAACATAGACAACGTGTCACCGGCAGTTTTGACACGTGTTCACGCCATTCTTTCACGGTTTGATCTTGAAACCGTGCAGATAGCTAGTGCTGGAGCTGCTACTTTCTACCAATGGGTATGTTTTTAAGTAAGAAAATGATCACTGAAAGTGCACTTTTACACTGCTTGTATCTAGGCCTATATGTTATAAGCTTTGAATCGGGAAATATGCTCGAGTTCTGCGGAGGAAATCCTTCGCTAAAGAACGAGAGCATAATATCTCGATGCAAAGATGATAACTGTTTTATTACATACGTATTTACAAGTATAATGTATTATGTAAATATGATGAATCTGTTCAATAATCTGAATGAGACTGGCAATACTGAACCAAATAAAAGAATAAATGCAACGTTACGTCAGTATAGAAAAATATTGACGTTTCCGGTAACATTGTAACTTAACGTGGAATGGAAATGAGTATGTAATAAAAAGATATTTATAGCCTTTTCCGTTCTAACTCTGTTACATTGTGATAAATATTGCAAGTGTTTGAAGTACAATATAAACCTGTTAAAAACACCTTGTCAGAAAGTTCTTTCATATTACATACATTTTTGTTTATTGAACACTCTGGAACAACAGCTTCTGTACAACACACACACACACACACACAAACACACATGCACATTTTTGTTTTTCTCAGGAGTCCTTATATATGCTAGATATGGACTATTTTCATATTTTGCCTCATGAGTTCCATACCACAATTTTGAATAATATTATATCACTTCAGTTGAATTAGCAATATAATTATCTCGGTTTTCGTTTGATTTACTGAAATTAAGCGTAGATCTCGTTGATAAGTTTGATCAGTGACTCTACACTCATGTTTAGGTGTGTTGCTTTTTTTATTTTCAGGCAATCACTATGGCCGGAGAAACTGATCCCATAGACTAACAGATACACGCTGGACGGTCCGGGTGGATTTAGATATAAAATAAATATAGTATATGTTTTGCATAAAAATAAGTTCACAAATTATACGGAATGTACTTTTTTCACATGTTAATAAAATTGAGTGAAATTTTGATTTCCTTTTTTATGTAAGTGCTTCCTTCAAGGACAATATTGCGTCTTTAACAGCGGCATGTACATTTTTCCATATTAGCAGTGATGTATTTGACTGGTTTATGCTTTTCACATTTAGATATTCTATACTGAACTAATGCTTCGCTGGTATTCATTAGCTTTCCGTCTTTCCTTCTTTTTTCTTGACTTTCTTACCACACCTATTACCATTTCCATTGGTCGTTTTGTAAGCTTGTGACTGGTCACACTGACGAAGTCAAATTTTGCGCGAATGTACTTTTCTTGTTCCATATGATCGCAAAGATTTTGGATTGGAAAACAGTTCTTTCATATGATCGCAAAGTTTTAGATTGGAAAACAGTTCTTCTATATGATCGCAAAGCTTTTAGATCGTTCTTTATATGCTCGCAGAGTTTTTAGATTGGAAAACGGTTCTTCTATATGATCGTAAAGCTTTTAGATTGAAAAACAATTCTTTCTTATGATCGCAAAGTTTTTAAATTGGAAAACAGTTCTTCCATAATTGTGATCACAGAGATTTTAGAATAGATCGCAATTTTTAGCTTTTAGATTGGAAAATAGTTCTTCTGTATGATCGCAAAGTGTTTAGAATGGAAAACAGTTCTTCTATATGATCGCAAAGCTTTTAGACTGGAAAACAGTTCTTCAATATGATCGCAAAGTTTTAGAATGGAAAACAGTTCTTTCATATGATCATGAAGTTTTTAGATCGGAAAACAGTTCTTTCATATGATCACAAAGGTTTTAGATTGGAAAACAGTTCTTTCATATAATCGCAAAGTTTTTGGATTGGAAAATAAATCTTCCATATGATCGCAAAGTTTTTAGATTGGAAAACAATTTTTCTAAATGTTCGCAAAGCTTTTAGAATGGAAAACAGTTCTTTCTTATGGTCACAAAGTTTTTAGACTGGAATACAATTTTTCCATAATTGTGATCACAGAGTTTTTAGAATAGAAAACAGTTCTTTTGTATGATCGCAATTTGTAGCTTTTAAATTGGATAACAGTTCTTTTATATGAAGTTTTTAGAATGGGAAAGAGTTCTTCTATATGATCGCAAAGCTTTTAGACTGGAAAACAGTTCTTCAATATGACTGCAAAGTTTTAGATTGGAAAACAGTTCTTTCATATGATCATGAAGTTTTTAGATTGGAAAACAGTTCTTTCATATGATCACAAAGTTTTTAGATTGGAAAACAGTTCTTTCATATGATCGCAAAGTTTTTGGATTGGAAAATAATTCTTCCATATGATCGCAAAGTTTTTAGATTGGAAAACAGTTTTTCTAAATGTTCGCAAAGCTTTTAGAATGGAAAACAGTTCTTTAATATGATCGCAAAGCTTTTAGACTGGGAAACAGTTCTTTATATGATCGCAGTTTTTAGATTGGAAAACAGTTGTTCTGTATGATCGCAATTTTTAGCTTTTAGATTGGAAAACAGTTCTTTTATATGATCGCAAAGTTTTTAGATTGGAAAACAGTTCTTTCATATGATCGCAATGTTTTTAGATTGGAAAACAGTTCTAACATATCATTGCATTTTTATTTAAGACTGGAAAACAGTTCTTGTTTTTATATACAATGCATATCAACTGCATGTTCTGAGTCACTGGAAAAGCATATATACGGCAAAACATTTGTATGACACGTTAAATAACAGTTCTTTTTGCAACCACTTTTAAACGATTTTTTTTTCATTAACCCATAGGTTTTTTTCTCCATTTACGATCAGTCACTCAGTCTTAAGTCCAGATCGCAGAGATACATCTGAGCCGCGCCATGGGAAAATCAACATAGTGGGTTTGCGACCAGCATGGATCCAGACCAGCCTGCGCATCCGCGCAGTCTGGTCAGGATCCATGCTGTTCGCTAACAGTTTCTCTAATTGCAATAGACTTTAAAAGCGAACAGCATGGATCCTGACCAGACTGCGCGGATGCGCAAGCTGGTCTGGATCCATGCTGGTCGCAAACTCACTATGTTGGTTTTCTCATGACGCGGCTCATCTATTTTTTAACAACCGGACCGCTTCTGAGAATGTCCTCTAGTTCTCCGGTCTTGTGTAGAAACTTCAGCTTTTCGTGTCCACCAATAAACTTTCCATGGATAAAAACATTCGGAACCTGCGAAGACATTGATGTATACATATATAGTGTAAAAATTTACTTTTGTATTTGTTCTTGTATTAGAAAACTGTTATATCATTAAAGGTTATTAGCATTGTAACAAGAAGAACGCGATGTTATTCCGTCAAAGAACCAGTGCATTGTTCTCGATGCAAAGCTGATAAAATTTTATTATACACGTGTGTGCACATACTAAAATTGTACAAATAATAAGATTTTGTTCAATAGCTTAAACAAAATTGACTGTTTCCTCTTATAATACTGACAGAGCGTCCGTTTACCTTAGTGTAATAAAACCTTAATCAATTTTACCAAGAAACTCAGATTTCATATATACGGTAAGCTATGGTGTCCCCTTGGGACAATCGCCGCATATGAGCTTGAAATAATGATACAAAATGTTGAAAACTTAAGATGGTGAAAAGTTGAACCACGATGGCGAAAACACGAAACTACGAAAAGTCGAAACAATGAAACTACGATGGTGAAAATTCGAAACTATTTCTTACTTCCATCATCGTACTTTCGACTTTTCACCATCATGGTTTTGTTGTTTTGACGTTTCAGCATTGTTATTTGGACATTTCACAGTCGTAGTTTCGGCATTTCATCATCGGATTTCCGACTTTTCACCATCGCAGTTTCAACTTTTCACCATCGTGTTTCAACTTTTCACCATCATAATTTCGGCTTTTCGCCTTTGCAGTTTCGTTGTTTCAACTTTTCACCACCGTAGTTTCGTTATTTCTACTTTTCAACACGGTGGTATCGTTTCAGGCTCAGAGTATGAGGCGATGGCCCTAACGGGACAACATAGTAAGCACCCATGATTTTGAACTTTACAAGATCCTCTGTTGTAATATTTAATATTCATCATCATCATCAGTATCATCATCATCATCAACAACAACAACATTAAGATACATGCAGTGATAATAATCATCATCATAAGAAACTGTACTTATTACCGATGGAGCTCCCGTTATAAGTCTCAGGTAGTTCTGTGTTTCTCTCGTGTCATTTTCTTTCTCTATATCATAAAACAGGACAGCTGATTGTGGCAGTAGCTTTCCTATATATTTCCTGATTGTGTTGCGCGCCCCAAGGCAGTAAGGACACCCCTGTTTGGAGAAAACTGCAACTTTATTTGCCCGAATTAGCCTGTCCACTTTATCCTTGACCCCGCCGGTCGTCATTATATATTTTGTGGAGCTTGATTCGCAGGGTTAAAAGTAGTTCTATACTGAATCACAGTAGTTACACGAGACAAAGCATCTTATATAGCCAATTTCTGTGCGAGTTCTAATAATGTACTGAACTATTACCAAATAATCCAGGAGATCTCGATTCGTGCTCTATAATCAAGTCCAGAAAGCAGTCGCCAATGACAACGCTGTTCTGCGCAACCAGGAACAAATCACATAAGCTTCCAATAATTCTACAGATTGAGGCATCGATTAAGGAAGCAATCACGATTTATTTTCTAATACTTCCGCAGATCGAGCTTTGAAGTTTTGCACGCCAAGGAAGCAGTCACGACTGTTTTTTTAATACTTGCACAGATCGAGGTATAAAAGGATGTTCCAATAATCCTTAAGATCGGATTGACCAGAAAGCAGTCTCTTTAGTTCTGTACGACCAGAAAACAAACAGTAAAGAACTTTAACATCTATTGTTGTCCTTTTTTTTTAAACTCTTCGCTAGTTTTCCAATAATCCCACAAATACTGGTCCTATTTTCCTCACAGTCAGGAAGCAGTCATGTTATGATTTTCCAGTTTTCCAATAAATCGCGGTTTTTAGTTCTGCGCAACACAGTACTGCTCTGTACTCACGTCAGTTGTATAAGCCTAAAACAATTAAACTTGATTAGTTACGCATTCACGAATCTCACCTCTTCGCAAGCTGGGAGGAGACTCGAATTAGTTTATCACTTACTTCCAAAGATTGCAGTCTTGGGTTCTCCGCGCGATCAGAAAACAGTCTAGTACTCCCGTATGACACAGAATATGCATAGCAAAAAAACGCCTCTAAAGCTTCTTTTGTACACAATACATTCAGTAAACATCATCCTTCTGACTGCTGACGTTTCGCATTTTTTTGAAGCTTTCAACTACACAAAATAATTATTTTCCAGTGAATATTTTCAGCCGCTCAGTAAGTGTTCACCCCTTTATCTGCCCATTTACATGAGAAAACAAATCTTGTCATATGATACGTTTCCGATCTTTAGAGATAACTGGGCGCCTATTTTGTTGGTTAATTATAGAGAATGCTTTATGCTTAAACTAAACAATACAATCGTACAATATACGTTTGATCTACGAGGTTTCTTTGTGTCGTTATAGATTTCTTTGTTATCTACTCTTTGGATCGAAAGTTACCGTATTGTAGCAGAATTTAAGTCAATCTACAAACGAAACTTGCTGTTAAATAATGTATTTACGTAAGCTTTGGTTTAAATCAGAATCGTGTTGAATTAATAAACATAACTTTAAAATATAAAGAATTATAATTTGATAAGACATTACAGTGGTTGCATGAGATTCGTACGGGCATATTTCATTTAGTTTAGTTTATACTAATTTGTTTTAGCTCAATTGTGATGAGAGGAACCACTCTCGAGTACGCTTCATGGAAAATCCAGTACTGGTGTTATATGAGAAGTCATGTTCGTGACCCACGACCCCTAGATTGAGCAGCAGACACATTATCCACTAGACCACCTCTCCCCTCCAATAAGCGTTCTCGGGTGTTTCGTCTCGGAGGTTTTCTAAAAATTTTAATTTTCATAAACATTTTCGCAAAATGTTAATCGAAAGTTTTAACCGCTTAGATTTACAGGTACATGTAGATTTACGTATAGCGAGCATCCCTGTCAATTTAAGGTTTTTTCTTGTTGTAATAAGCGGGCAAATGAATAGAAGTTTTCTAAATACAGGTCTCAAATTCTGTGGTTAAGGAAAGTAGATTTTTAGTCTATGCCTTAAAAATGCTGTCGACGCAGAAGAAAGTGACAAGAATTTTAATGCTATGCATCAAAGTCGCCGGAAACAAGTTGATTTAGAATTAAAGAAATTCTCTCTTTTATAATATTCGAGAAAAAAAAAGCATTTCGAAATAAAGAAGCGTCAGCTTTCTGCTTCGAAAGAAGAGGCTTGGCAAAAATAAGGGCTAGTCGATATTATATCTGACGGATTATCTTTCATAATGGTAAAACTACAGTGAAGGGCTATAATCGCAGCGAATACATCTTACAAATGAGCCGCACCATGAGAAACGACGTAGTGCATTTGTAAACAGCATGAATCAAGACCAGCCTGCGCATCCGCGCAGTCTGGTCAGGATCCACTCTGTTCGCTTACGGTTTCTGTAATTGCAATTGGCTTTGAAAGCAAATAGCATTGATCTTGACCAATCTGCGACGGGATGCACAGGCTGGTCTGGATCCATGCTGGTTGCAAGATACACTATATTGGTTTTCTCGTGGTGCGGCTCAAACAGTCTTACATATGAATTTATTGTACCAGAAAAAATATTTTCAGCGAACATTGCGTTCATAATAAAGTAAAGGGAGTCTAACTGTCTGATGATATCCAAAATAGACTTTTTGTATATAGTCATTATAGTGTATGATATCATTAAATTAAGAAAAGTTTTATACTTAACCTTTAACAGGCCGGTGGCAGGTTGATCAAGGCCTGCATTGTTCGCTGTTCAGTCAGAAAATAATCAGTGAACTTTTCTTTGAAAAGTAAGTGGTACGGCCAAATTTGAATGACGGACCAGTTCATACCAAAACTTTAACAGGAAAAAGGTTAAATTACTTATATCCATAAAACATGTCATTAAGATATAAACATTTTCAGATATCTTTAAATGATTTATAAATATTTTAACATTTATTTTCATGTATAAACAATGAATTTAGGATCTCCTAAAAACGAACTAAGGACATCAAAAAGCTAATCTTTTTAGAGATAAACAGCATATCATTTTATGAAAATTTTAATTTATTTTATGATATCAGAAATACATTTAATGGTGTAATAGCCTAAAATTACAATGTATTTCAACTTTAACTTTTGATACTTTGATTTTTTTTCTTGTTGCTCAGCTAAGGCATACTTTTTTAGGATACTAGTATAAGAACAAATCAGATAATTCTACTCTGCAGAGAGAGAGAGGGGGAGAGAGAGGGAGAGAGAGGGAGGGGGGTGGGGGGGGGGGGGGGGGGGGAGAGAGAGAGATACAAATATATAGTAATAAATTGACAGTGGTTGTATTAGGCAAAAAACAAAGAGCTGTCGGAGGACTGCGACGCCCGACTGTTCAACAGCCTTGTCAATTGAATGAATACAGAAGTCGAAAAAGGGGCATAATTTTGTAAAAATGCAAAACAGGGTTATGGAACCTGTGCTTACCAGCTCATGACAGTGGAAAAACTTGTGCGTGAAGTTTCAATCCATTCCCGTAAGTTGGTACCGAGATACTGTCTTACATATAAAGCCTTAACTAAAAATTTCTAGGTTGAAAAAGGGCCATATTTTTAAAAAAAATACAAAGTAGAGTTATTGAACCTTTGCACTTCATGTCATATCATAAAGGTGAACAAGTGTGTGAAGTTTCAATCCTTTCTCATCAGTGGATACTGAGATAACAGCTAACATACAAAAACTTAACCAAAAACTGCTGAGTCGAAAAAAGGGGCATCATTTTGAAAAAATACAAAGAAGAGTTATGGGACCGGCACAGTGCATGTCAGATCATGACAGTGAACGAGTTTGTGAAGTTTCAGTTCATTCCCAATCGTGGATACTGAGATAACAGCTTACATAAAAAACTAAACCAAAAACTGCTAAGTGCAAAAAGGGGCATAATTTTGAAAAGAAATAGAGTTATTGGACCTGCTTAGTGCATGTCAGACCATGACAGTGAACAAGTATGTGATGTTTCAATCCATTAGTGAGTACCGAGATACCAGCGTACATACAAAACCTTAACCAAAAAATTCTAAGTCGGAAAAGGGAGGCATAATTTTGTAAAAAAGCAAAAGACAACAAAGATTTATTACAATTCCCTAAAAAAAAAGGAAAGATTTCGAACACAGTCCAAAAGAAATCAATTAAAGGTGATGCGACAGAGAATGATTAACCGCAAATCAACTTCGAAGGAGAAAATACTAATGAAAGTTGAAATTTTGACAAAATATAGAACAATACCTGACGATATTGACACACTCAGAGATCACGACCAGTTTCACTTGTGCAAGAAATGGTGTTCATAAGCAGCAAACGTTTCTTATGGAAAATATAATTTATGCTATCTTATATTTATATACGCTGTCGATTACTTTTCGAACACAGCTTCGTCAAAAATGAAATACATCTGGGAAGTTGGATACAAATTGAACTCTTTAATCGTGATAAATCTGCTGCAGTTAGGCCGGTGTAATGAAGTATTTCGACCCCCATAGAATAATGACCCCCCGGTCATTATTCTATAGAAAAAATAACCCCCCGGTCATAGTATTATGACCTCCAGATCATAGTACTATGACTCCCCAACGTGAAGTAAACTGAACCTCACGAAGAATATTGACTCCCATAAAAAAAACGACCCCCGGTCATTTGGTCAAATTTAGTAATAACTCGTGTATCTAAGGCCTAATTGCTGCATTTTATGCCCCCACTCGGGGAAGGGGGGCATATAGATTTGCCCTTGTCCGTCCGTCCATCATTCCGTTTGACCATTAGCCCCAGATACCATCACTTGACACAGAAATCAGAGCATTCCGCAACGGGAAAAGGGATTCTATTTCTAGACGCTGTATCTTGGTGTATACATTTTTTTCAGGAAAATAACAATTCACAATACGTTCACAAAACACACCAGTGTCAATAATCCCTGCAAACTTCGGTATGAAGTAATTCTTCAGAAGAAAACTGCACAAGAAACTGCTAGCATAGAACTTAGTATTAATAGAAGTTGCAATACTTAGCAGTGGCAGTAAAGTACGGTAGCGGCAACAATAGAAAGTAGTAGTAGTAGAAGTAGTAGTAGTAATAGTAGTAGCAGTGGCAGTGGTAGTGGCAGTTGCAGCAGCAGCTACAGCAGCAGCAGTAGCAGCAGAGGAATAAGTGACAGCAACAACAGCAGCAAGAGAAGAAGAGGTAGATGTACAAGACGTATTAGTGGAAGCAGGTATAGTAGTATCAGTAGTAGCAGTTGTAGTAGTAGTAGAAGAAGTAGTAGTAGTAGTAGTAGTAGTAGTAGAAGAAGAAGAAGTGCATGTAGTAATAGCAATAGAAGTAGCGGCACCAGTAGTAGTAGTACAATCAAAATGTTAACTATTGGCAATGGAGGGTATTAGAGTTGTAGATCTAATAAAATTGTCCGTTAGGTTTGGTGGGGATCACTTTTTAATAGATATTATCGTCGAAAGTCTTTTAGGAGCCGGTGTTTTACACGGAAAGAGTAACTTTTTTAAATAGAATAATGTCCGGGAATCGATAATATATGAGAGTTCGAATGCAGTAATTTCGGCAGTGAGTATTTTACATGGAAGGAGTCACTTTTTCTTTAGAATAATAACCGGGGTCGTTATTCTATGAGATTCGAAGGGAGTCATCTTTAGGGAGTCAGTATTTTACTTGGAGGGGTCAGTTTTTCTATAGAATAATGACCGGGGGGTCGTTATACTATAGAGTTTTCAAAGGGAGTCATTTTTTTATAATGGGAGTCAATATTTTACAGGAAAGGAGTCACATTTTCTATAGAATAATGACCGGGAGGTCGTTATTTTATGGGGGTGGAAATACTTCATTACACCGGCTCCTAAAAAGACTTTCGACGATAATATCTATTAAAAAGTGATCCCCACCAAACCTAACGGACAATTTTATTAGATCTACAACCCTAATACCCTCCATTGCCAATAGTTAACATTTTGATTGTACTACTACTACTGGTGCCGCTACTTCTATTGCTATTACTACATGTACTTCTTCTTCTACTTCTACTACTACTACTTCTACTACTACTACTACAACTGCTACTACTGATACTACTATACCTGCTTCAACTAATACGTCTTGTACATATACCTCTTCTTCTCCTGCTGCTGTTGTTACTGTCACTTATTCCTCTGCTGCTGCTGCTGCTGCTGCCACTGCCACTGCCACTGCCACTGCCGCTACTACTACTACTACTACTACTACTACTACTACTTTCTATTGTTGCCACTACCGTTCTTTACTGCCACTGCTAAGTATTGCAACTTCTATTAATACTAAGTTCTATGCTAGCAGTTTCTTGTGCACTTTTCTTCTGAAGAATTACTTCATACCGAAGTTTGCAGGGATTATTGACACTGGTGTGTTTTGTGAACGTATTGTGAATTGTTATTTTCCTGAAAAAAAAATGTATACACCAAGATACAGCGTCTAGAAATAGAATCCCTTTTCCCGTTGCGGAATGCTCTGATTTCTGTGTCAAGTGATGGTATCTGGTGCTAATGGTCAAACGGAAGGACGGACAGACGGACGGACAAGGGCAAATCTATATGCCCCCCTCCCCCGAATGGGGGAATAAAATGCAGCAACTAGGCCTTAGATACATGAGTTATCACTAAATTTGACCAAATGACCGGGGGTCGTTTTTTTATGGGAGTCAATATTCTTCGTGAGGTTCAGTTTACTTCACGTGGGGGAGTCATAGAACTATGATCTGGAGGTCATAATACTATGACCGGGGGGTCACTTTTTCGACCTTTCTGAAGAATTACTTCATACCGAAGTCGAAATACTTCACTACACCGGCATCATAAAGGCTGCGAAACTGTCCGTTCTATACTAATACTGTATACTCTTAGATAACTGTCCGTTCTAAACTAATACTGTATATTCTTAGGTATATACGCCCTACTGCTGTTATATTTGCCTGTCAGCATCAAAAACGGCCATCTGTGATAAAGTTTACAATAACCTGCTCCTTAACATCTTCCAAATATTTTCATCCTGCGCCAGATATCGCCTTTTTCATGTATATGGTGTATTTCAAAATTAAAAATCCCATCTAAAAGAGCGATTTAAACAGTATAATTTGGAAGGAATTTGACAGGGAAAAGATTGGTAGATATAGTCCATAAAGATAATGTCTTTGTTTAGTAATATTTTCAAAGAAATGGGGTTATAAACTTTATAATTATCGAAATTAGCGTAAAGTTTAACATTTAACTTTGCCGTTTTCTCTTAAAATGGCATCTTTTCAGGATTCTAAATCGGCTTTGGAAACTTCGTTCATTACATGATAAGGCTAGTGAGGTAATTTTACTGGTTATAAGTTTTAATAGACTGGAATCAGGAGAAAACTAACGCCTAGAGCTAATGTTTTCACATCAATGTATAATCGATCCTGCGCCGAACATAGCGTCCTGCGCAACATATCCGTTTAACTAGTGTGAAGTGGGTGTAAGTTTTGGAGTAATTCAAGGGCAATGAATTCTGCAGTGCCTGGGGCGATTTGGCAGGAGGACTTTTTGGTAAACACATTTTGTTCAAGTTTGGTGAAGATCGAATGAGAAGTGTTCGACTTAGAGCATCGACAAGATTTGTGACCCACGGACACAACGATAGGAGTAAATCAATATGTGCAGCAGGAGACATACCTTCCTTCTTGACATTCCGGTCTAGACAACACCATGTGCACATGTTTAGGCGAAACGTAAACAAACTTAACAGAATATGCATCTTTCGATCCGGAAGTCGTTCTGAACGATTCACATTGCATATTCTTGTTGCATATACTCACAGCGTAGGAAGAGTGCGTGCGGATCTATGGATCGCAGGATGGATCCTCGGGCAAGGGGCTTATTCTCTGTGACGATTTAATAATAGAAATTTTTGTATTAGGAGCCAAGCAGTCCTCCACCTCTGAATCATGTGGAGAAGTTTACAGTTACTTCCGGAGAACGGGTGCGTAATGCTACAGAATCTAGAAACACTGGTTAGTTGAACTGTCCGTCTTAAATGACTGAAATACTGTTGAAAAATGAAAATGAAAACAACAACAACAGCAAAACAACAACATTTTAGCGTACATGTGTCGTAGCTGAATCGAAGATTGACATACATTTCCATAACAGCCAACCTGAATATAAAGGCTGTCGTCTAGGCCGGAAATTATGTACAGAAGTTCATTCAAGTTTTTTTTCCCTGTAATGTTCATGAAAACATAAAATACGCTGTGTCTCTGTGATAAGAAACATTGAGAGAGTTTCGCTATGGAAGCCCTGGAGGGACGATTGATTTCCGTACTTCCAACTTCTGACTTCTAACTTTTGCACTTCTCACTTCCAACTTGTTGTCTTCTTACTTCTAACTTCCGCACTTCTGACTTCTACCTTCCACACTCCTGACTTCAAACTTCCTAACTTTCCATTTCTGATTTCCAACTTCCACACTTCTTACTTCCGACTTCTTACTTCCTTCTTCTAACTTTCGCATTTCTGATTTCTAACTTCAACAATTCTGACTTCCAACTTCCTGACTTTCGACTTCTGATTTCCAACTTCCACACGTTTAACTACTGACTTCTTACTTCCTTCTTCTAACTTTCGTACTTTTGACTTCTAGCATCCGCACAATTGACTTCCAACTTCCTTACTTTTGACTTCTGATTTCAAATTTCCACACTACTTGCTTACGACTTCCAAAGAGGGAAAGATGGAAGTCAGAAGTTTTGAAGTTGAAAGTTGGAAGTCAGGAAGTTAGAAGTCAGAAATGCGGAAGTTAGAAGTCAGAAGTGCAGAAGTTAAAATAAGGAAGTAAGAAGTCGGAAGTAAGAAGTTTGGAAGTTGAAAGTCAGGAAGTTGGAAGTCAGAAGTGCGGAAGTTAGAAGTAAGAAGTGTGGAAGTAAGAAGAAGGAAGTAAGAGGTCAAGAAGTCGGAAGTAAGAAGTGTTGAAGTTGGAAATCATAAGTCGAAAGCCGGACAGTTGGAAGTTAGTAGTGCGGAGGTTAGACGAAGGAAGTAAGAAGTCATGAAGTCGGATGTAAGAAGTGTTGAAGTTGGAAATCAGAAATCAAAAGTCAGGAAGTTGGAAGTCAGAAATGCGGAAGTTCGACGAAGGAAGTAAGAAGTCAAGAAGTCGGAAGTACTAAGTGAGGAAGTTGGAAATCAGAAGTCGAAAGTCAGGAAGTCGGAAGTCAAAAGTGTGGAAGTTAGAAGTTAGAAGTCAGAAGTGCGGAAGTAAGAAGTAGAGAGTCAAGAAATATGAAGTGAGAAGTGCAAAATTTAGAAGTCAAAAATTGGAAGTATGTAAGTCAATTATCCCTCCAGTATGGAAGCCCTGGAGGGACAATTGATTTCCGTACTTCCCACTTCTTCCTTCTAACTTTTGCACTTCTCACTCCCAACTTCTTGACTTCCTACTTCCTACTTTTAACTTCCGCACTTCTGACTTTTAACTTCCACACTTCTGACTTCCAACTTCCTGACTTTCGACTTCTGATTTCCAACTTCCACACTTCTTACATCCGACTTCTTCACTTCTTACTTCCTTCTTGTAACTTCCGCACTTCTGACTTCTGCCTTCCAACTTCCTGACTTTCGACTTCTAACTTCCAACTTCCACACTTCTTACTTCCGACTTTATAGCTCACCTGTCACAAAGTGGCAAGATGAGTTTTTGTGATCGCGCGGCGTCCGTTGTCCGTCGTCCGTGCGTGCGTCCGTGCGTCCGTAAACCTTTGCTTCCGACTCCTTACTTCCCTCTTCTAACTTCCGCATTTCTGACTTCTAACTTCCTGACTTTCGACTTCTGATTTACAACTTCCATACTTCTTGACTTCTTACTTCCCTCTTCTAACTCCCGCAATTCTGACTTCTAACTTCAACACTTCTCACTTCCAACTTCTTGACTTCCTACTTCTAACTTCCGCACTTCTGAGTTCTAACTTCCACACTTCGGACTTCCAACTTCTTGACTTTCGACTTCTGATTTCCGGAAGCCCTAGAGGAACAATTGATTTCCGTACTTCCGACTTCTAACTTCTTACTTTTGCACTCCTCACTTCCAACTTCCTGACTTACTTCTTCCTACTTCTAACTTCCGCACTTCTGACTTCAAACTTTCACACTTCTGACTTCAAACTTCCTGATTTGACTTCTGATTTCCAGCTTCCACACTTCTTACTTCCGACTTCCTGACTTCTTACTTCCTTCTTCTTGCTTCCGCACTTCTGACTTCTAACTTCCAACTTGCAATTTCCTGACGTTCGACTTCTGATTTCCAGCTTCCACACTTCTTACTTCCGACTTTTTAGCTCACCTGTCACAAAGTGACAAGATGAGTTTTTGTGATCGCGCGGCGTCCGTTGTCCGTCGTCCGCGCGTGCGTCCGTGCGTCCGTAAACCTTTGCTTGTGACCACTCTAGAGGTCACATTTTTCATGGGATCTTTATGAAAGTTAGTCAGAATGTTCATCTTGATGATATCTAGGCTAGGTTTGAAACTGGGTCAATTGCGGTCAAAAACTAGGTCAGTAGGTCTAAAAAAAGAAAAAACCTTGTGACCTCTCTAGAGGCCATACTTTTCAATGGATCTTCATAAAGGTTGATCAGAATGTTTACCTTGATAATATCTACATTAAGTTTGAAACTAGGTTACGTGACATCAAAATCTAGGTCAGTAGGTCAAATTATAAAAAAACCTTGTGACCTCTCTAGAGGCCACATTTCTTCATGATCTTCATGAAAAATAGTCTGAATGTTCACATTGATGATATCTAGTTCAAGTTTGAAACTGGGTCAACACAAGGTCAGTAGGTATAAAAATAGAAAAAAACTTCTGACCTCTCTAGAGGCCATATTTTTCATGAGATCTTCATGAAAATTGGTGAGAATGTTCACCTTGATAATATCTAGGTCAAGTTCAAAACTGGGTTACGTGCCTTTAAAAACTAGGTCATTAGGTCAAATAATAGAAAAACATTGTGACCTCTCTAGAGGCCATGTTTTTCAAGGATCTTCATGAAAATTGGTCAGAATTTTTATCTTGATGATATCTAGGTCAAGTATAAAACTGGGTCACATGAGCTCAAAAACTAGGTCACTATGTCAAATTATAGAAAAAACGAAGTCATACTCAGTTCAAAACTGGGTCATGTGGGGACAGGTGAGCGATTCAGGACCATCATGGTCCTCTTGTTTACTTCTTACTTCCCTCTTCTAACTTTAGCACTTCTGACTTCAAACTTCCGCACTTCTGACTTCTAACTTCCTGACTTTCGACTTCTGATTTCTGACTTCCACACTTTTTACTTCCGACTTCTTGACGTCTTACTTCCCTCTTCTAACTTCCGCACTTCTGACTTGTAAATTCCACACTTCTGACTTCTGACTTCAAACTTCCGCATTTCTCTTTGGAAGTCGGAAGTAAAAAGTCAGGAAGTTGGAAGTCAAAAGTGCGGAAGTTAGAAGAAGGAAGTAAGAAGTCAAGAAGTCGGAAGTAAGAAGTGTGGAAGTTGGAAATCAGAAGTCGAAAGTCAGGAAGTTGGTAGTGAGAAGTGCGGAAGTTAGACATGAGAAGTGTGGAAGTTAGAAGTAAGTAGGAAGTCAAGAAGTTGGAAGTGAGAAGTGCAGAAGTTAGAAGTCAGAAGTGGTAAGTACAGAAATCAATTGTCCCTCCAGGGCTAAGCGTATTTGTCTGGTCATTCATGAACATTATTTCTATAGTATACATAGGTGCAGAATATTATATGGAAGCCCTGGAGGGACAAATGATTTCCGTATTTCCCACTTCTGACTTTTGCACTTCTCACTTCCAACTTCTTGACCTCTTACTTCCTACTTCTAACTTTCGCACTTCTGACTTCCAACTTCCTGACTTTCGACTTCTGATTTCCAACTTCAACACTTCTTACTTCCGACTTCTTGACTTCTTACTTCCGTCTCCTAACTTTCGCACTTTTGATTTTAACGTCCGCACTTCTGACTTCCAACGTCCTGACTTGTTACTTCCTACTTCCAACTTCCACACTTCTTACTTCCGACTTCCAAAGAAAGAAAGAAAGTTGGAAGTCAGAAGTACGGAAGATGGAAGTCAGAAGTTAGGAAGTTAGAAGTGTGGAGGTTAGAAGTCAGAAGTGCGGAAGTAAAAGCAGGGAAGTAAGAAGTCAAGAAGTCGGAAGTAAGAAGAGTGGAAGTTTGAAAGCAGAAGTAGAAAGTGAGGAAGTTGTTAGAAGTACGGAAGTTAGAAGAGGGAAGTAAGAAGTCAAAAAGTCGGAAGTAGGAAGAGGGTAGTGTAGAAGTTGGAAATCAGAAGTCGAAAGTCAGGAAGTTTGAAGTTAGAAGTGCGGAAGTTAGAAAAAGGAAGTAAGAAGTCAAGAAGTAGGAAGTAAGAAGTGTGGAAGTTGGAAATCAGAAGTCGAAAGTCAGAAGTGTGGAAGTTAGAAGTCAGAAGTGCGGAAGTTAGAAGTAGGAAGTCAAGAAGTTGGAAGTGAGAAGTGCTAAAGATAGAAGTCAGAAGAGGAAAGTACGGAAATCAATTGGCCCTCCAGTGCTTCCATAGTATTACGTTTAAAGTGGCACTTTATTTCTGGACTTGTGCCAGTCTCTTGATCTGGAATTTACACCACACTGAACATTATCCATGGTGTTCTGTTAAGGTAGGCGCCTGTTCCATATGAACGCTGATAGTATGATGTAGAAGTGCGACAGTGCGATGTGCGATGGCGAAGTGCGACAGAGCCATGGCGAAGTGCGACAGTGCGATGGCAATAACACGACAGTACGATGGTGACAGTCCATTGTACTGTTGCAACGTCACCACCGTATTGTTGCGCTTCACTATCCCACTGTTAACATCACACTGTCGCTTCCGCCATCGTACTGTCGCGCTTCACAATCTTTTCCTTAAATCTAAGTTGTTTTCAAGGCATTTGAAGTACATTGAATTTTTACGATACTGAAATAATTTTCACAAATATAAAACATACTTTTTTCAAAGGGCTGATTTAATGGGAGCATGGAAATGCTACTAGTGTTTTATTATTTTAGTCTTTTAAACAATTTAAATACAATACAATTCAATTCAAATAGTTTATTTATGTCTCTTACACATACATCATGAGTAAAACAATACACATTATAAAATACGAATGTTTTATATATGTATATACATACAGGAATATAAGTTGAAATCCATGAGATTTTTACACCAGACCGTCCGTCTCTAAGAGGTAGGAATTTATTTATGGTAGACAACAAAATTGCTCTTTCGTAGGAATCCTTAGTTCTATAAATATCATATATGACCAAGTGAATATAAATTTCTTTAAAATACAAAGAACTTTAAAAATCTTGTCTAAAATCGTAATGCTTGAGCTTAGTTACTTAACTTGTAGCATTTCGTAGTGGTCTTCTACAAAGTTTATTCAAATCATGTCTCTTAAACAAACTGGCTGTTGGTATTAACTGAAAACACTAGATCTTTAGTTGAAAAAACGCGCGTGTTGCCGGTGCTGAGTGTTGCCAGTATTTATTTGTCAAACATAAAATGAGGAAGAAATAATCTGTCAACTAGGTAACAATAACTTGTTAGGTGATGAATTCCATTATATCTTCAATTGCACTTACTTTAAAAATGCTAGAAAAAAATATCTAGACGACTATTACATTAAACATCCTAATGCTATGGACTTTTCTGAACTTATGAATTGTGAAGATAGAGCAACTTCACTTAAAATGGCAGTCTTTTGTAAACATATAATGTCTAGTTTTAGTTTATTATAATTTTTGGGGTGATGGACCCGTAATCATACTTGGTAATATCCGAGTGATTGCGTGCTCTCCTTGGGCGCCTCGGCATTATTCGGATGTATTAGTGGCTTAATGCTCAGGTGCATTTTTGTTAAAACCAGAAGGTGCTGACTTCGAGAGTGGAGTGTGTTTAGTTAGCCGATTGTCATTGCGGGTCCACTACCTTAACATCATTGTTCATCCTCCACTGCGGGTCCGCTACCTTAACAGCATTGCTCATCCTCCTCGCATATTACGCTTGTTTAGTATGTTTGCTACCAGAGGAAATATTATATCAAGCCTACCGTTACACAGTTCAATATCTCCCTCACAAATGAAATAGATCTCTGAAAAATAAAAATTTCTGTTTTCATCTGGTTTCTACGATTGTCTAATCCATCTGGGGATCTATACAATAATGTCATTCCTGCTCGTAGCTTTGGGCACCGCAGCAAAAGTCGAGGACCCTCATCAAGAAGTTGTGAAATGAGAACAGACAATCTGTGCTTAGTATTAGGCTCCAGTCTCTCGGCTAGGAGATTTCTTCCAGGAATCATGTAGTAAGGAAGGCATTTGTTATCGATTGAAACTTTAAGTAATCGTAAAGCTACCAGCATTAATGCTATGAAATTTTCTTCGCGAAAAATATGGCTACCAAACAGTTCAGACATCCAGAAAGTAATATTCTTCATAATGTAAGACGATATCTCATCACTGACACATTTTAAAATTGTTTTAGATATCATTTTCAAAACTATGTACAATTTGATTTGTGTGTTATTTAAACTACACGTCAGACGTAATTCTGTTTGAATGAAACAGAATCTCCATTCCTTCCATTGGTCACAGCTGCCTTTATATCCTACGGGCACTAGCTGGCAAAAAGCGGAGTAGTCGTCTTGTATGATATCAAGAGGTGGCCAGTCGAATTTCCGGAGTCGTGTTCGGAATGAATGTAATACATTTGGACAAATGCAGTGTAGAGCACCTACAAAATCGGAATCGTTAGCATTAGCGTGTGACGTAGTCGTAGCTGGACCAGATATACTAGCATCGTTAACAATTCTGTAATCATTTAATGTACGACACAGAAGATAAATATATGAAGAAAACAATGCACTTGATGCAAAGATCTCTCCGGAGTTTTCTGCAAACAACGATTCTTCTATATCTGAGTGTGATATTTTCCTATTGAAACTGACCATTTTCAATTTTGTGTAACCAGGAGAGGTATTCCTCATGTCAGTTTGTAAAATTGTCATACCAGGCAACTGTAAAAACGGTTGTACGCTGTCTGTACATATAACGTCATTTAGTAGAAACATAAAATCTATATCACTTTCCCGATAAGACGTTATTCCCTCAGCTTTACTGCCAGCAATGGTCAGGTGTATTCCGGTATTGTGAGATATCGTCTCGTTGACCATTCTCGATAATTCGCGCCAGCAGTTTCTTCTGATTTCAATTATCTCTCGATCGTAGCCAATATGATCTAGTGCACAGCACACAAAGCGAGAGATGTCTTCCATTGCTTTATACCCGAATCCTGAAATAAACCATGGACGTCTGATTAACAACTCTACTCACGTTTGTCTCGTAGAACTTTTAAAAATTATCTACTGTAAAACCAAACGCGCATACTGGATTATTTTTGTAAATAAATAACTTTTTGATATGCTTCAACATTTTCATTAAATGACCCAAACTGTACAATTTTCATGGAATAAATTCTTCTCTAATTTATCTAAAATGATTCATTTTAAACATATTGTACATGAGCTTATAACCTTTATGCTAAACAAAGCTAAAGCTCCGTGCAGTCTGATCAAGATCTGCACTGTTCGCTATTCAGTCAGTATCTTTTTGTTAAGCAGTCATTTAAAAAAGTTTATGGTACTGTCCAAGTTAAAACAATGGACAAGTTCATTTTAGAAATTGAGCAGGATAAGGGTTAAAAAAGACTTGTATTCAGTATCATCATGAGGTATTTGAAAAGCATTTGTCGAAAAACCCCTTTACAGAAAAAAGGTAATTTAAAAGAAATACTTATAACGGGCAACATTTCGTTGATTTTAATATTTAGCATGTGACTATTTAAAGACTTTCAGCGGAAACATAAATAACCGTATAAATTTTGCCAGTTACATGGTCTAAGCCAATAAGATCTAAGTACATAAAAGAAAACATTTTATCCTTCACCCATCGACGTGTTCTTTGTATTCTACAGAATTGACACTTCATTTAAAGAAAAGAAAGAAAGAAAAAAATCTTCAGACAATGAAAATATTAAGTCATATTTACCAGTTACCGTGGTAAAATCCTGTTTGATGGTACTTTATTTTGCGTCGACAGTGCCTGCATATCGACAATATATGTGTATTAACATGATTTAGACGATGCTTCTTCAAGAATGCCGTTTTGCAGTTTTTATAGGCATAGTATGGAAATAACTTAAGTTAACAGATGAAACAAGTTAAATCCAGAGTATCATGCGGAAGTACTTACAAAAAGGAAATTTTATAAGTTACATATTTGTTTTTAACTTGATACGGAATATACGCTCTCGAGGAAATCCATTTCAGGCAAGAGCGAACTTTCGTAATTAATAAGTTTCAACGCTTTTAGCGAAACTCAGAAAATCTATATTTGACGATCATCAACCCTACATGTAATGGATTATAAACAATAATGAACTAAAACTTTTTTTTGTGTGTGTGTAACTTTGAAAGTCAAATACATAAGTATGGGTCGCCGCATCTTGGTCAACAGAAATACAATTTGAGATGTATAAAGCCTTAGATACAATAGCATTTACACAATATGTGGTAGGAGACATGCTGCCCAACTGAGTTATGGCCCTTGATTTGTCTAATTTTACAGTACGTACATATCTTGCTGTATACCTTTCGGCTTAATTTCACTTAACCTCACGAGTGATCAGTGTGAAACGTAGATGTTTATATTTTCAGTTTGTTCCGGTTTAGTGAGTTGAGTTTCAGCGGAGTTATGACCCTTGATTTGTCAAATTGCATGATGTCTTTGCCAAAGTTTCCATTGCAACCGTTCATTTTTGGGGAATGACACCCATATAGACGATAATCCATCATATTTTGGTCAGTTATTTTTTAATAAAAACAATTAAATGGTATCAAAATGGAGCTGTGACATTTGCCGTTATTTGTTCTATTTTTATCTTAATTTTCTAATTTGCATATTCATAATTTAAGATGTACCAAACTGTTTTAATCTGGTCTTCAGGAAAATGTTATTTTTTGTCACTCCAGAACTGATCAAGATAATTATGATGGATTATTGTCATGGAAACAGAGAAATCATATTTAGTACAAAAGAGTTTTTTCATGGGAACATTTTTCATCTTGAAAGGGTTGCTCCAACAAACAATATGGTACCCTTGAAAAATAAAGTTTGGGATGGCGGGGTAGAGAAAAGGGGAGCTTTGGGTATGATGGGCCCAGCTTATAAACATGGACATTGTTATCTCAATTTATAGATATCTCAATGTATGATATAGGGCATTTCTCGATCATTACTGTTGATAAGCTCAACCCAAAGGTTAACGAAGAAAATGTTTTATCACACATTATCAGGCGTGTTGTATTGAAGAAAATCTATATTGTACTGCATTAAATAGCCATGTTTACGGCAAAAATGGGACATAGGTCTGTATCCTGTAAAACATTGTTCTTTTTTTTTAATATTAGAACCTTGGAAATAGGTTTTAGCAAATCGTGAATGTCTTAATCTAGATTAAATAAAGATGTCTGATATTAGACTGCTCTAATACTTAAAGTTCCATACAAAATCCTTTTAATTTCATAATTTGAGAAGAGAAAATGAAGTAGTCCAAATGAACAAAACAAAACAGAACAGAAACTTTATTAGTCGAATGCATGATACTGCATATAGACATAAATGATAAACAATGGTAAATACTAGCAATGCATGGCAACAAACAATATAAGCATGAAATAACCTTACAAATAAACACACTAATAGCAATATTTAACGATAGTGTCTATTTCATTCATTCAATGTGTATAATTATCTGGTAAGAAAATTTTAGCGTATGCTGTTTACAACAAGAGGCATAAAGGAAGGTAAGAAAAAAGCTATGATACACTAAATACGTGCATACATTTAATAAGGCGATTTAATGTTGACGCTACATTTCTTCTATGCTTCAAATATTCAGCCGTTTGCCAAGTAAGATCAAAAATAGGGGGAAAAACAGAAATTAATATATTTTGTGTTCATAACAAAAATGTAGCAGCCGCATTATAAAAAACCACTATGACTCTTTGGGTGATAAATTTAAAGAAATTCCCTCTCATCTACACCTATGAAATCACTTATTTCAGGTACTTAAAAGAAACGTCAGCCTCATTATAATTTTTCCTGCACGGTTATAACGCACTACTTATTAAGCTTTTGTTTAGTACGAAACAATACTTAATGTTCAATGAGAGGGAATTTATAAAAGTAAAGAGCGATATTAATGTTTTATTTTCCTCCAGATATTGAAATGAAGTTTTGGTATTCTTTTACGTGAAACCAGATAATTTCTTAATAGTTTTCAGTTTTATATGAGCCGCGCCATGAAAACAACATAGTGGGTTTGCGACCAGCATGGATCCAGACCAGCATGCGCATCCGCGCAGTTTTGTCAGGATCCATGCTGTTCGCTTTCAAAGCCTATTGCAATTAGAGAAACCATTAGCGGACAGCATGGATCCTGACCAGACTGTCCGGATCCATACTGGTCGCAAACCCATTATGTTGATTTTCTCACGGCGCGGCTCATATTATTATAAAATGATTCAAGGAAATCTATTTGACATAGCATTATCCGGAAGATAAAATTACAATTATACTTAGGAAATTTTCCATTGTTTTTAATTGTAGTACAGAATACGTCGATAACAACGAAGTGGATACCACAGCCACAACCTTCCTTATCTATTGTCTAAAGTCTCTGGTTATTTTCGGAACAAAAACTTAAACTTGACACACTCTTAGGTTTTTCATAGAATGAAGAAAATAATTTCAGGGAGCCAATAGGACTAGTAGGTTTCAAAAACGCAACCTACACAAATCTAAACTCTTCGGCGGTAACGCAAAATAAAACTTTCAGACAATGAGAAGAAAACAAATTAATAAAGGATCAAAGGGGACTTATTTGCAGCTTGAACTTAAAATTAAACCTTTTTTTCTCCATAACTTACGTTGTAAATTGACGGAAAGTCCATTCCGAGATAGTGGAAACACGTTTATTTGGGGTTTTCTCATAATTGATTACGTTTGTTTGTATTTTATGTTAAATAATAGATATTTTTGAGAAATAAAATGGGGAAAAAGTATAGGTTTAACATTACCCTACTACTTAATTTAACTGCATTTTTCAGCTTACATTTTATTGAAAACATTCTGGTATATAGTCTTAATAGACAAGTTTTCTAGAGATGTATAACTAAATAAGAGAAAAAAAAGAAAGTCAAATGGTTTCCTTGTTTATGGATAACTGATGAGAGAAAGGGTGCTCGCACATCATTTCTTTTTTTCACTAGAGACGGTACATAGAAAAATTAAATTGCGTCTGATATTGTTTTAATTCATTTGCATATAATGTTTTCGTTTTTATACTTCATTATTATGCTGAAAGCTGTTATTTATTCCAAAAATTATGAACTCCTTTGGATATGTTTCCAACACTGTAGTCTACCTCAAAATCTATAATTTATATAATACAAACAAAACTTCTCTTTAAATTCAAATGTTCAATTCCAGGAGAGAAATTGTGTTTTATTACTGCTGACAATTTACAAGTATTGTTTGATCGTACGAAATAAGAAGTCATCAGGAAACAAATGAGCCGCGCCATGGGAAAACCAACATAGTGGCTTTGCGACCAGTATGGATCCAGACCAGCCTGCGCGGATGCGCAGGCTGGTCTGGATCCATGCTGGTCGCAAACCCACTATGTTGGTTTTCTCATGGCGCGGCTCAAATATGTTAGACTATCATCAAATATAAATTTGTTTTCAAAAAAAAAAAAAAAAAAATAAAAAAAAAAAAAAAAAAATAAAAAAAAATAATAAAAAAAAATGAAGGGCTCAGAAAATTCCAGAAAATGCACAGCGTAAAATAAATATAGATACATTCCAAATTTCATATGTTGTAGCAAAGGTGTTATTGAGCACGTATATGTATAAAAGATTTGTATACTTTGCAACTATCTGGTATCTCTATATGCTGCAGATATTCCAATCTTATGTCTGTATTTTCAACAAGGTAAATAGTGAATGCATTTATCTATAATTTGACAGTTTCTTCAAGATATTTCAAGGAGATAAAGCAAGTACCATCGGATCAGATGACGGTGTTCTTTGGAATACGATAGAAGACCACAATGCCATCAAAGTAACCGAAAAGGAGGAGGCAAAAATTGCAAAATGTTTCAAGTAAAAGATCTTTGAAGCGGAGTCAATACTGATAAAATAATGTATTCTTTTTCTACAAGAAGATAAAAAAAAATTTACTCATAAAAACAATGGTCTCGGCGTACTTTACTTCAGCTCTAACATAACAGTTATTGTGATAGGCCGTGCAAATGACAACGGTGGTATTATTAATGTAAACAAGAAGCCCAAATGGGTCTAAGTCTCTGGTCTGAAGAGGACCTTGATAATCTGACCTTGCCTCTGACCAAGTTTGTTGAACATCCTTTAACAAGTCATTAAAATAAAAGTAATTAAAAGTTGTTGTTTTTTTTTTTAATTTTTTGCTGAGACAGTCCAAACTTGCATTGCCATTAAAACAGACTTCAAGAAAAGAAGTTACTATAGTATTGAACTTTATTTCTAATCTTAGCTCTGGTGTCCCTTAAAGGACCAAGCAGAACAATTAAAAAAAAACAAACTGGGAGATAACCTTATAATGACGCTGCAGATCAAGTTTGATAAAGATCCACCCAGAGGTTATTGACAGTTTTTCCCCGTTATTTGCTGTAGCGGCACCTAAAAGGTGTTAAGCTCTCCCGTTTGAACAGGTTTTGGGGGAGTACCTTGCAATGACGCTACTGACCAAGTACAGTTTCATTAGATGATGTGACTTGATTTTTTTTTTCATTTTCAGCTTTTGCGGCCCCTTAAAGAAGCAGACATCAAACCAAGTTTGATGAAGATCCACCAAGTTGTTCTTGAAAAGAAGTCATTGTAAGGTATCTCTATTTTTAGCTATAGTGGTCCCTAAAAGAGACCATTATTAGAGCCCCCATTGAACAACTTTGGTAGAAAACCTTATAATGATGCTACCGACCAAGTTAAACGAAGATCCATCGAGCAGTTTATGGGAAGAAATTGTTTATAGATATGTCTAATTTTACCTCTAGCTGTTCCTACAAAAAGCCAAGAGCCGCCGACGGAATGAGGTTGGTTGAGGATCTTACGGTGATGCTACAAATAAAGTTTGTTGACGATCTATCAAGCGGGTCATGAGAAAATGGTCATTTTTTGGCATTACCGTTTTTAGCTCTCTAGTGGTCTCTAAAACGAGCCAAGATTCTGCATTTGGGAGAAAAGGTTGGGGTTGACATTAAAATGATGCAACAGACAAAGTTTGATGACGAGTCATCATGCGGTTCATGAGAAGAAGTCATTTCAAGGTGTTCCGAATTTTAGTTCTACTAACCCCTAAAAGGGTTAATCACTCCATTTGAAAAAATGATGAGAGGAACTTAATATAACAATGTTATATATCAAGTTTGATGAGGATTCCTTCAGCGGTTCATGATAATTTGATTAAAAGTTTTGTTTTTAAGCCGTAGTGCCACTTAAAGGGGCCGACTGTTCCAGTTTGAACATATTTTGGGGATTAACTTACATTAAAATGAAATTACAGACCAAGTTGGATGAAGAGCCATCATGCGGTTTGTGAGAAAAAATCGTTTAAGAATAATTATATTTTTAGGTCTGGCGGGCCCTAAAAAGGGCCAAGTACCCCCACTTGAACAGTTTTGGAGAAGACCTTATAATAATAAAACTACAAAACAAGGTTGATGAAGTTGCATTTGGCGGTTCATGATATAAAAGATAATAGTACCTAAGGGTAGATGGTTTTGAGTTTTTAGCCCTTATGTCCCTAAAAGGAGCCGACTGCCACCATTTGAATAAACTTGGGAGAGAACATTATAATGATGCTACAGACTAAGTTTGATGAAGATCCACCATGCCGTTCATGAGAAAATGTTGTTTAACAGTATTTCTATTTTTAGCTCTAGTTGCCACTAAATGGGGGCCATGTGCCCCCCACAAGAGAAGATATTATAATGATGCTACAGATAAAGTTTGAAAAAGAACCATCAATCAAATCATGAGAGAAAGTCGTTTTAAGGTTTTGTCTTCTATTTTAGCTCAGGTGGCCCCGAAAAGAAAAGAGTCCAAGGTGAACCACTTGAACAAATTTTATACAGGTTTACGCCAGGATGCTACTGACCAAATTTGGTGAAACTTTGAGTATTAGTTTCAGAGAAGAATGAGTTTTAAAGTAAAATGTAGACGCAGGACGATGGACGATGGACAAAAAGTTTAGGTGAGCTAAAACAAAAAGCTATAGACACTACAGTAAATACAGACTATTTCATGTAACATGTAAGTGTGCAAGTGGTATGACATCACTGTACTTGAACTAAAATGAAACAAGATGCTCGCAACGAAAGGAAGAATAAATTCTTCCGGAAAATTATTGGTAGAGTTTGTTGTGATCATCAAACTGAGAAACAATATATGCCCAACAGTGTGTGGTCGTTGAAAAAATCAATGTTAAGATAAATAAAGATTTTATTCTAGAGAAAATCACTTTTTTTTAGATAAATCATTTAACATGACTTCAAGGGTTATTATCTGTATCCTTGACGAAATCCACCAAGTAATTGCCTGTTGGTATTATCTATTTTCCAGCGCGCAGCTATGACGTTTAACGCTATGACGTAATAACTGTTATGTACAAACTGTGACGTTTGACGCTATGACGTAATAACTGTTATGTACAAACTGTGACGTTTGACGCTATGACGTAATAACTGTTATGTACAAACTGTGACGTTTGACGCTATGACGTAATAACTGATATGTACAAACTGTGACTTTGTTGTATAATAACAAAAAAAGTTCTTCTGGTCTTCTATGTTTTAATGGAAAAATAAATCTCGTCGTGTTAGACCAGAACATACAAGTAAACATACATGTTTGCTTATATTTGATTTCGTTGATGTAGCTTAACCAGGACATAAACGTGCTTTATGAAACAGACATAAACACTTTCATTCAAGAGGCCACTTATTCTGATGTTTATTCGATACATTTTTTTTTTTGCTCTACAAATGTACAAAAGTACAATTTTTGTGCCGTTCTGTCGCTGACAAACATCGCCATGGTGCTCCGCCGAACGTCGCCCGCCAAATGTCGCCCCGCCGATCATCGCCCGGCAAATGCCGCCTTTTAAGAACCCTTTAGGTCTTTTGTGATCGGTGCCTATTTTATCAATTTTGTTTGTACATTTAATTGCAAAGCATTATACGACTGGTGATCGCAAATTGTAGTGTGGTTGATAAAACTTTTTTAAATACACATAAAATCTTTTAAATTTTGTCGATGCTGTAAATGCAGTAAAAATCTCAATTTTGAAAGAAAAATTACTTCTTGGGTTTGTTTGTTAACATGACTGACCAATCAGAACGCAGAGACGTTACCTTATTTCCGGTTTACACTTACTCCATTCCCAGTAAGTTTCCAGTTTTTTTTTGAATTGGTGGTCTCTGAAGGGGCCTCCGTGACCGAGTGGTTAAGGTCGCTGACTTCAAATCACTTGCCCCTCATCGGGTTCGAGCCTCACTCGGGGCGTTGAATTCTTCATGTAAGGAAGCCATACAACTGGCTTACGGAAGGTCGGTGGTTCTATATTATTATTCTGAAATAATAATTGATAACATATTTTCCAATTTTACAGTGGTATTTTCAAACAAGATCAAAATTAAAATGTTTTACAATGTTTCATTAAGAAATATGCAGTTTTAAAGATATGAACAGTTTACTGATGTCAACCCCCGTCGATTTATATAACCCAGATTAAGACCCTATGGAGCACATTTCTGGTACTAGTATTTCCCCACAAATAATAATAATTCCACAATATTGAAAGTATTTAAAGACTTTAACCAGTAGACCACCGCTCCTTTCGTTTACATTGGAGAGTCAGTTTTGATGTTATTCTTGAGAAGCTCCTTCTTAATGTTGTACATTTGTAGAAACAAATATGTATTTAATGCATAGCTAGTTCGATATAGTATATTGATAAATTGTATAAATGGCAGAATAGCATATCACACTGGTCATAGCTTTCGCAGAAGCGGTGGTTCCAACGCTGTGGCGATGGAGCATTCGTCGCAGAAGCGATTGAGAAATATGGCCGGCTGACTACATTCACGCTGTCATCGGCACTTTTTCTAATGAGTTTTTCAACCAGTGAGACAGGAGCCCACATGTTTACTCTTCCAGCCACAAACACTTGTCCAGTGCAATTCTTTGTCATTAATGTAAAAACTTCTGTACAGTTTGACGAGGGACTACCGTTTTTTTTTAGAATTCCCATCAAAAATGGTAAACTCTTGTACAAAGCGACCCCTGAGCACGTCTGCATCAAAACGTAAGTATGACACTATCAAGCAACAACTATTTCTCCGTAATCGGTGAATTTTTATTGCAGGCATACAAAATAATCGACCAAAAATGATTTAAACGCAGTGTGCGGTGGGTACAATTACGACGCTTACGGTGTATCTTGTTTCTTAAATGCTTGTAAAGGACTTTTAACTTAACTATACAACACTTTTCCCGGGATTTTGATTGGATTAGGGCCATGAAATCACTTTGACATTAGGCAGTAACAGAAACTGAAAGTTTAGAATAAATATAATATTGATTTGCACATCCGTAAATACAAAATATCAAGTGACAGTATTGATTAATACAATTATAAAATGCCATTGAGCAGCTGCGTTATAGGAGTTCAGACTTTTGTAAGACAGTAGGCTGATTTACCCCTTCTTCTACAATATCCTTTTATTTTGAGACGTTTACCACAGGATTTCAAAGTGTCAAGGAAAAAGTTCAGTTATTTTATGTAGTTTCAAGATGAGATTATGTGGTCGCCCTTTGTCTGTCGTCCGTCCGTCGTCTGTCCGTCATTTCTTTTGTGAACACAGTAGAGACCACATTTTGCAATAAATTTTAATCTCTGAAAGAGCCAAAATGTGTTGTCTACCTTATGAACATGATAAAAGTGATACTACCCCTAAAAGGGGAAAATTGTCTATTCTGGTCCTATATACCATATGAGGTTCCATTTATCCTTTGATTTGATTCAAACTTGCATGTAATGTTTATCTTAATAATCTGTAGGTCAAGTTCGAAACTGGGTCATGTGGTGTCAAAAGCTAGGTCACCAGGTCAAATCAAAGGAAAAGCTTGTTAACACCCTAGAGGCCACATTCATGGCCTTATCTTCAGTAATGTTTATCTTCGCGATTTCAAGGCTAAGTTTTACATTGAAAATAAACGGACAAACAGAGTACAAACAACTAACAACAGACAAGCAGAAAGTAATGATACAACGAATAAAAGACAAAAACTTCATTCTCCTCTGAAAACTGGAAAACTGTCACAACGCCAGTCAAACATAAAAGACCTTTAACTCATTAATCTAGTGCTAAGAGGACGACAAAGAAACAACTCATTTCAGTTATTCTTATTATAACAACTGAAGAGAAATTACAGCTAGGAAAATCCAAAAATATGTTAAAAAAGATGAAAAATGCTATAAAATTGACAAATGGTTGCAGCACGTGCAGTGTGTTGGAGAATACTCCCCCGCCCCGACTCCAATGCGTCACCGACTTCGATATTTTGTGGCCAAAACAAATTAGGGCCAGCGGAAACCCTATCAATTTGTACATTACATTGATTAGATAAGTTGGTCTGTTATATAATGTAAAAGTCGTAGGTGCTCAGCATTTAATCAAACAAACGATATTGTCAGTTGATATTTTGTATATAATAAGAAAAAATGAAGATGACGAAAACCTACATGCGTTCATATGATTAATTATAATTGAGGTGTATTTGGTACGAAAGAACATGGCGTTATTATTTGGCAATAAATTTAGTCACATAATTATGGTTCAAAATAAAGCTTACTTTTCGTTTATGTATTCAACAGAACGGAACTGCAAATCAATAGTATATTATTACTAAACATTCAGTTTCTACTGTTGTCTAATGTCAAGGTGACTTCATGGACCTACCCTTATCAAAATCCCGGGAAATTTTTGTTTACTTATTAGTTAAAAGTCCATAACGAACATTAAAGAAACAAGATACACAGTCATGCGTTGCAATTGTACCCACCACACATTGCGTTGGAATGAATCATTTTTGGTCGATTATTTCATATGCCTGTACTAAAAATTCACCGATTAAGAAATAGTTGTTATTTGACAGTGCCGTACTTACGATTTGGTGCAAAGGTGCTCAGGGGTCGCTTTGTACAAGATTTTACAATTTTTGATGGGAATTCTATAATAACGGCAGTCCCTCGTCAAACTGTACAGAAGTGTTTACATTAATGACAAAGAATTGCACTGAGCTGGTGTTTGTGGCTGGAAAAGTATACATGTGGGCTCCTGTCTCACTGGTTGTTTTCAGTCAGACGAGAATTTACCGATGACAGCATAAATGTAGTCTGCCGGCCATATTTCTCCACCGCTTCTGCAGAAGATAGCAGATATAGCGATTAACTGCTTCTACTCAGTATGTTCTTTTTACCCAGTTTTCCTAGTAGAAACTACAAGGTACTTGTGAAGCAATTAACCTTATCACTATAGCAGTAAAATGCCTGGCCCCTGTAGAGTTATGAGACGACAGGTAATCACAACTGTTACAGTGATTTATTGTGGTGTATTTGTATCTGGATCATTTTGTTCTGTACATGTATTGTTATAGCTTGAATCTATTACAAAAGGAAGTCTGTGTTATTTATAATTCAATATTGTGAAATTTATTTCAAAAAGATGTGTTTGTTTACAATTATGGCAAATGAAAACGTCAAGTAAAATTATCATATATCTTAAGCATTTTGTATTTTCTAATTGAGCCCCGAGTTTGATATTCTATATCATCTGAAAATAATATTATAAAGAATACTATTCAGTAGTACATGAATTTCCGTATTCTATTTCCTAATTAAACTGCATGACCAAGATTAAATGCATAGAGCATCATGTGGACTTTTTTTTTAAAAAAATGGAAATAAACATTCATGTTATAAAAGTCGTAATATGACAAAACCTTCAGTTTTAAAAGAAAATCATTTTTAGCCAAAATCTGGAGTCCAGTCCCTTTGAGAAAGCGATTTAGTTTTAACAGTGTTTCAGGCTCATTTATTGAAAAAGTGTTAAAGGCACTAACCTACAGATCTAACCATTTATGATCTAAGTGTCTTACGCAGATAAGGTCAAACAGTCAAAGTCAGATGAGCGAATTCTGTTAAAAATAAGAAAAAATATCCTTATGATTCACATCATTTATGTAGTTTACATGGTTTTGAAGAAAAAAACATGTATCTTTAATTTAGATGTTGCTGTTTCGAAATATAGTACAGTCCAACTTTGTTCAAGTGCTCCAACTTGCTCGGCCATGTACCAGGCTGGACACGATTAATTCTGTCTTTGCAACTAGTGTAGATCATGATCAGCCTGCATATTCGTGCTGTCTAATCATGATCAGCACATTTCGCCATTCAGCCAGTATATTTTTGGTAAACATCCCATTTAACAGTTAATGGTACTGCTCTAATTGAAAGATGGACAAGTTCATTATAGAAATTTAGCAGTGTAAGGGTTAAAAGATTTGCTTTGATAGATGATGTAATAATGTCTTACTAGTGCTTCAAAACAGTTCTATTAGCTTGAACATGCTTGGCATCCGCGTAAAATACTAGTATGACGGTATATGCTGATGTGTCAAAAGTGTAAATGCGTCAAAAACCAGCACTAAATGATATTCGTGTTGAAAAAATATTTATTTTATATATATATATTGTAGACTTTACTTAAACTTATTAAGCATTTTATACTTGTTGGAGTTTTGAAGCAACCTGTCTGTAATATTTTTCCGTTACAGCTTCTTTTGTTGTTGTGGGCTTACTTTGCAAATGCGTGGCTTTGAGGCTGTGTTTGTGCTGTGCTTCCAAGAAATCTACCCTTACCTATTATCTTCTATAATTCATTGCTAAAACGTAATATAAATGAACATGGTGTATCTGTCGTGTTCTAACCAACAAACAAAATATCCAAAAAATACACAAACGTAACATAACATAAAAAAGAGAAATGACAGAAAAATCTGATGTCTAACTGGATTTAGAACACATACCAGTCAAACTATGTATTTTAGGCTGTACCATTTAATTTCAAACCACAGTTTGTGGTTCCCATATCTTCCCTTAACTCACTTTTTAAACTCGAAACTCACTTTTTTGACTCGAAATTCACTTTTTTAAATTTAACTCGAAACTCACTATATTAAACTCGAAACTCACTTTTTTTTAACTCGAAACTCACATTTTTAACTCGAAACTCACTACTCGAAAAACAGAAATCCTAATTAGCGATATAGGGTCATCATAACCCTCTTGTTTACAAAATGATGTCCCTCTTTTAACACTGCAATTTTTGGTTAAGTTTTTGGGTGTAATTAAGCTGGCTTATCAGTACTTGCTAATGGGAATGGATTGAAATTTCATACACTTGTTCATTGTGATGATCTGACATGCAATTCACAGTTTTCATACTTCTACTTTGCATTTTCATAAAATTAAGCCCCTTTTTCGACTTTTATATTTATTCAATTGACAAAGCTGTAGAATGAAGCGTTGATGTCCTCTGGCGGCTCTTGTTATTGATACATAGTTAACAGAATGATCGTAACACTAAGTAGATGCCATCCAAATTAATTGCCTTATATAATCAGTTCACTTAGAGATAATTATCTTTAAGATATGTAAGTACTTTTTTGCATTGTTTTAAAGAAAAGAAAGTAATACTCAAATCACTAAACTTAGCGCAATATCGGTTAAAAACCAATAATTACCGGTATGTTGTTAGTACCAGGTAGATAAATGGTTTATAGCGGTGGAAGAACAATTCATCAGATAATAGTTTGTACTGTTTTTCAAGGAATTTGTTTAATTTTTCAACGTTTCCTTTTAAGAGTTTTACTTCAGTTTAGACCACAATTACTGTATGTGCTTGTGAACATGTAGAAAATGTTATAAATCTTCTTATAAAACAATGCGTTAGATAAGGGGTTTCACATTCTTAGTAAATTTTGATACTACATGTAGCATGTTTTTATTGAAAAGGGGAAAATCTGGGTGAATTCGCCAATTTCACAATAGATACGCTACTTATTTGGCAGATGTGAAATAAGTACATGCACTTGTTAAAGGACGTGGCTTGAAGAAGCTGCATAAAATTTTTGGGTATTTGATCTTTTCAAGGAAAAATAAGTTTTCTAATACCACTTGCATTTGGTCTCCATTAAATGTTCATTAACATTAAGTCACTGTTAAATTTTCATTGGAAGGTAGGTGAATTTTCTTACGGGTGTTGATCAAATATTCATGCATTAAGGTTTTCATTGGACAGTTACATATTTTGTGTGTGTTTTGTTAAACATAACACTGACACGAAAATGTGTCATTTGATGATTTTCCAGCCATTCTGGTTCTAGAGGAAGAATCCAGGTGTCCCTCCATGCATGGTACAAGATGAAAACACCAGGAGCCCCTCCATGCATGGTACTAGAGAAAGACCTCAGATGCCCCTCCATGCATGGTACCAGAGGAAGACCCCAGGTGCCCCTCCATGAATGGTACTAAAGAGAGACCCCAGGTGCCCCACCATGCATGGTACTAAAGGAAGACCCCAGGTGCCCCTCCATGCATGGTACTAAAGGAAGACCCGAGGTGTCCCTCCATGCATGGTATTAGAGGAAGACCCCAGGTGCCCTTCCATGCATGGTACTAACGGAAGACCCTAGGTGCCCCACCATGCATGGTACTAAAGGAAGTCCCTAGGTGCCTTTCCATCCATGGTTCCAGAGGAAGACCCCAGGTACCCCTCCATGCATGGTACTAAAGGAAGACTCCAGGTGCCACTCCATGCATGGTACTAAAGGAAGACCCTGAGTGCCCCTCCATACATGGTTCTAAAGGAAGACTCCAGGTGCCCCAACATGCATGGTACTAAAAGAAGATCCCAGGTGCCTCTCCATGTATTGTTTCAAGCATAACCATCCAGCTAGATGGCTTCCTCACCCGAGAGTTCTGAACCACAAGCAAGGTTTCCAACCCACAGGGGTGAGTTTAAAATTTTACTCGAAACTCACTTTTCTAACTCAAAACTCACTTTTCTAACTCGAAACTCACTTTTTCTAACTCAAAACTCACTACTCGAAAAAAAAAAAGAAATCCTCAAATTTATTCGAGCCATAGGTAGTTCGAACCAACTGAATTTCAAATATAATTAGGTAAGACTTACTAGAGAAACATGATGTACTGCATATCTTACTAAGCAATTGTCTAAAGAAAGTATGGAAATGCTATGAATTACAGTTTTCTGCTTATTCAAAAACAATCACATTAATTGTATACCGTATGAAGATAGAGGTTTTATCAGGACCATAGGTCAAGAGTATAGCAGGCCGAGTTCCTGCAAATGAAGTTGAATGTACCATAAAACTTTATACCATGCATTCAACGCTTTTTATCCATGAAAACTTTTTATATTTACTACAGCTATAATTCCAGTAACTTTATGCTGCCTACAGATAAATTTATGATTTTATGATTACTTTTAAAAACAGTGCTGTGTTCATAAAGAATAAAACAAAATCAAGAACTGTTAAATTCAGGTATTTTTCATGCATTTGGTTTAGACAGATGGAAAACAGAAGTGTATTATTGTTGGAATCTTTTAACCAGCGAATAGATAAATTATAAAATCATGTATCTGGTCAGTCTTATTTCTGCAGATAGGATAGCCATGCAGTGGTTTCTTAGACCATGGTTAGGTGGGGCATTACCACTGATCATATCAATTTGCACCTTGACTGAATAAAAAGCTTTTAATTAACTAATTTCCATTAAATGATCATAAAATTACATGCATGGATTAGGGGAAAGTAGAGAAATTCTCTGAGATTTGGGCAAAAAGTACAAACTGTACTGCCAGTAGATAGCAGATACAGCGGTTAACTGCTACTACTGCCAGTAGATAGCAGATACGGTGGTTTACTGCTACTACTGGCAGAATATAGCAGATACGGTTTACTGCTACTACTGCCAGTAGATAGCAGATACAGCGGTTAACTGCTACTACTGCCAGTAGATAGCAGATACGGTGGTTTACTGCTACTACTGGCAGAATACAGCAGATACGGTTTACTGCTACTACTGCCAGTAGATAGCAGATACAGCGGTTAACTGCTACTACTGCCAGTAGATAGCAGATACGGCGGTTAACTGCTACTACTGCCAGTAGATAGCAGATACAGCGGTTTACTGCTACTACTGCCAGTAGATAGCAGATACGGCGGTTAACTGATACTACTGCCAGCGGATAGCAGATACGGCGGTTTACTGCTACTACTGCCAGCGGATAGCAGATACAACGGTTAACTGATACTACTGCCAGTAGATAGCAGATACAACGGTTTACTGCTACTACTGCCAGCGGATAGCAGATACGGCGGTTAACTGCTACTACTGCCAGTAGATAGCAGATACGGCGGTTTACTGCTACTACTGCCAGTTAACTGCTACTACTGCCAGCAGATAGCAGATACGGCGGTTAACTGCTACTACTGCCAGCAGATAGCAGATACGGCGGTTAACTGCTACTACTGCCAGCAGATAGCAGATACGGTGGTTAACTGCTACTACTGCCAGCGGATAGCAGAATGCTACTACTGCCAGCAGATTGCAGATACAGCGGTTAACTGCTACTACTGCCAGTAGATAGCAGATACGGCGGTAAACTGCTACTACTGCCAGTAGATAGCAGATACGGCGGTTAACTGCTACTACTGCCAGCAGATAGCAGGGAGGGCGGTTAGATAGCAGATACGGCGGTTAACTGCTACTTCTGCCAGCAGATAGCAGATACGGCGGTTAACTGCTACTACTGCCAGCAGATAGCAGAGAGGGCGGTTAACTGCTACTACTGCCAGTAGATAGCAGAGAGGGCGGTTAACTGCTACTACTGCCAGCAGATAGCAGATACAGCGGTTAACTGCTACTACTGCCAGCAGATAGCAGAGAGGGCGGTTAACTGCTACTACTGCCAGTAGATAGCCGATACAGCGGTTTAATGCTACTACTGCCAGCAGATAGCAGAGAGGGCGGTTTACTGCTACTACTGCCAGCGGATAGCAGATACAGCGGTTAACTGCTACTACTGCCAGAAGATAGCAGATACAGCGGTTTAATGCTACTACTGACAGAAGATAGCCGATACAGCGGTTTAATGCTACTACTGCCAGCAGATAGCAGATACAGCGGTTAACTGATACTACTGCCAGCAGATAGCAGAGAGGGCGGTTAACTGCTACTACTGCCAGTAGATAGCAGATACAGCGGTTTAATGTTACTACTGCCGGTAGATAGCAGAGAGGGCGGTTTACTGCTACTAATGCCACAAGATAGCAGATACAGTGGTTTACTGCTACTACTGTCAGCAGATAGCAGGTACAGCAGCTGCCAGCAGATAGTAGATACAACGGTAAACTGCTCATACTTCCAGCAGATAGCACATGGCACAAGATCCCAATTATTTGCCCTTGGAATTGGTTACTTGGAAATAGTTCCTCTGTTTGATGGTGAATATTGGTGAATTTTTGTGTGAAAGACCTGCAATAAGTGGCATAATTTAATAGATGAGATATGAAATAGTAGGTACATGTACAATTTGACAGAATGAGAATGTCAGAATGTGCATAACATGACTTTTTGATAGGGCCTGTTTTGTCTGTTTGCGGCCTTCTAGAGAGTATTCTTCATACGCATGTGATTTGGTTCAAAGTTGTGGAAAAAGTGCCGGTCAACCCCATGTTTATTATGACTGGAATTTTTTCTCTTGAATAGTTTTGTTGAGTTCAGGTATTTTTATGAGGGGGGGGGGGGGGGGGGGGGGGGGGTTGGGGAGGGAAGCGGGGGTGTGGGGAATGCATGCAAAATTGCAATAGTGTCCAGTGCCTGTATATAACATATAGTAAAAATAACTGTGGTCTTATGCCTGATATACTGCGGTTAATCTGCTACTTCTGCTATCAGTTAACAGATACAGCGGTTGACTGCTATTACTGCCAGTAAATACAGCAGTTAACTGCTACTATTGCTTGCAGATAGAGCGGTTAACTGCTACTACTGCTAGCAGTTACAGCAGTCAATGAAACTGTAATACCAGTTTGATGATGTTTTTTGGTGTATCTAAAAGCTTATGCTAAACATTAACCTTGATGTAATAGAGGCACAGTGCCCTAACTGCGGCTGTGTTTTAATGTTATTAAAGGGACATAATCTCTTTATATGATTTGCTTCTTAAACAGAACGCATTTAACTCTCCTGAATTTCAAGAGAACGTTATTTTTAAACGATGTTTTATTAAGATGTGTAACATTTTTTTTCGTAATGAAGTGGAATAATGTGAGCCATGCTATGAGAAAACCAACATAGTGGCTTTGCGACCAGCATGGATCCAGACCAGCCTGCGCATCCGCGCAGTCTGGTCAGGCTCCATGCTGTTCGCTTTTAAAGCCTACTGGAATTGGAGAAACTGTTAGCGACCAGCATGGATCCAGACCAGCCTGCGCATCCACGCAGTCTGGTCAGGCTCCATGCTGTTCGCTTTTAAAGCCTATTGGAATTGGAGAAACTGTTAGCGAACAGCATGGATCCTGACCAGACTGCGCGGATGCTGGTCGCAAAGCCACTATGTTGGTTTTCTCATGGCGCGGCTCATGCCATTTTCACTCGCTGCTTTTATGGAGTTTGTAATATCTTATTACAATACCGATACAGTCAAACCTGTATTAAGCAGCCGGCCGAAAAAGGTACAGTTGAAATTAGAACCAAAAAGGAAACCCAGAAGCTAGCTGATTGACTACTTGTGGTAATCTGTTGCTTAAAACAGTTGGCACATAAGGCAGATTTCCCCGTATGGTGGAATGATTAGTACACAATGTAAACAGAACGGTTAGATACGAAATGTTCAAAGTAGTGATTTCCCTTCAGTATTATTGAATAAATATATATGTACCGAACAAAATTGTTTTCAAAAACTTAGTATGCAGCTTTATTTTCACTGTTAATGTGTAAGTATTAGTATGTATAATGAGAGAGAGAGAGAGAGAGAGAGAGAGAGAGAGAGAGAGCACTTGTACAAGATTTTTTTTTTCAACTCCATCGATGGATAGCAGAGTTATGGACCTGACAACAAACTGACCCTGTTAACGATTGACTTCCAAGTGTGACCTAGACCTTCGGACTAGGGGTTCTGGGTCTTGCGCGCGAAACTTTATCTTTTATTGGGGACATTTGTGCCATGTTATTTGAAAATCTATTAATTGATGACAGAGTTATTGACCAGGCACTTTAGACTTACAGAATCTAAAAGATATTTTGGACCCTGGAAATTTTAGTAACATTTTAAATTCATGAAGTAACGGTTAGAGAGGTCCGGTAACAATGGAAATCAAAGCTAACTTAGACCTTAGCATTTGTATCTGAATAACATTACCGAGTTCAGGTTTTACACTTTGACACACAAAATTCATTCTTCCGTACATTTTTTTTTCATGTTCTTTTAATTAGTATTTATTACAATATGAACATTAATCTCATACCCTGCCCTCTACCAAAACTTGTTTCCTTTTTCTGAATTAGTATATGTATTATGTGCTTCTTAAATGTTTGTCAACAGTTTCTTCCACGATTATCTGTTCAGTCATTGACGCTTTAATATTTCTACATGTAACTTCAATGTTGTTATCTTTCTACATGTAACTTCAATGTTGTTATCTTTATACATGCAACTTCAATGTTGTTATCTTCAATGTTTTTATCTTTCTACATGCAACTTCAATGTTGTTATCTTTCTACATGTAACTTCAATGTTGTTGTCTTTCTACATGTAACTTCATTATTTTATCCGTAGGACATGAAAATAAGAAGCGACAGACTCGCCCGCACTCTGAGAGACATGTTGTTTTAACCATGACGAGAACTGACCTAGATTTTAACCATATATCAGTAAGAGCAGTCTGTCGCTTCTGACAATGACACTAAATAACAAATGCTGATTGAATGGGATAAGGCCGTGACTTTTATTATTATAATATCATTACAGAAAATTCTGCTAGCAAATCCAGCTGCCGGAATTCCGAGGCCAAGATGCTCAACGAATTCTCAACATCATGATAATGGATTTAAAGGAAACAAAAATATGAATCCGGTGCATGTGCAAGAGAATATATAATTAGAATAAAACTGCCAAATAGATACCATATTTTTGCCATGTTTATGCAGCAATATATCAGCCATGATGTGAACAAAAGTCACGACTAACAATTAAAACTTAAGTCTTTAAAATGATATTTTTATTTTTTTTATTTTTTTTGCTCTTAAGAAGATGATATTTTGCAGCAAAACAAACAAGTCCGCTGCTGCCCGCATGTTTACTTGATACAACATAATTATCATATTCTACAAAATAAAATATTTTCTTTACTGAATAAAAACAAACAGTTTCTTTTGTTACACAACCTGAAAGTTTCGCTGAATCTATTTCATTTTGTTAACAGGACTCTTTCAAAGGGAAGTCGAGTAACTGCGAGCCGGCTGCCTAACCCCTAACTCCTATTTATATATCTTTTTTACCCTCATCTTTTAGTTATTTATCTTAATTTGAAGGGCGGAGGGGGGAGGTAGTGATGTCCAAATGCTGCAAACAGAAAGGTGTCTCCACCCCCCGACTTCCTTGATCTATAACATTCGTTTTTCTGGAATTAAATGAAAATTGGACATGATACAGGTCTTAACATTTGGACAAATTAAATATACAGATAAATGCTCAACGAATTCTCAACATCCTGATAATGGATTTTGCTCTGATTGCCTAAATTATACTGATGATTGTGTATACAATATGCCATACCGAAATGCACAAAGTGTGTTGAGGGCCACCAAATATTTTATGAAATAAAATTCGTCCATAAAATGGTACATTGAATATTGTATCTAATTAATGAATAGCCACATGCAAGCATTCATTTCTTTAATAATACCAGATTTTTCGGATAATTTACTTTCAAAGATGGCAATATAAGCTATATTCAACTCTATTTGGCCATTATTTCTCTTGATTTTATCCAATCAACAATGTGCAGCAGATACTTTTTCCCTGATAATTTGTTGGTTTTGTTTTTGTTTTGTTGGGTTTAACGTCGCACCGACACAATTACAGGTCATATGGCGACTTTCCAGCTTTAATGGTGGAGGAAGACCCCAGGTGCCCCTCCGTACATTATTTCATCACGAGCGGGCACCTGGGTAGAACCACCGACCTTCCGTAAGCCAACTGGATGGCTTCCTCACATGAAGAATTCAACGCCCCGAGTGAGGCTCGAACCCACATCGATGAGGGGCAAGTGATTTGAAGTCAGCGACCTTAACCACCCGGCCACGGAGGCCCCGATAATTTGTTGGATCTAACCCGAAATAGGTCAGGTGGTAATCTTTATAAGACGCGCACTTTATAATTCAGCCATTATTCAAGTATGTAATTACGTATATTTGAATAGATCAAAAATTTTTACTTAATAGTGTTTTGCTTACCCTGCTAGCAAAGTTTCCATTTACTTTCACCAGTCTAAGGTGAAAGAACTCTACCGAGGTCATGCCACCCTGCCACTCCGAGTGTATATTTAGAATTAGCAAAGTCTCATGCAAACCACCTAATGGTTCGACAGTGCTCTCAGGCTGAGCTTCTATTCTAGTGTATTGTTTGACACGACAGTGCTTCTTCCTTGGTTCCGGTATAACGACATATATCGACAGCACAACGCCTGTGACAAGAAGATATAGAAGCTGCATACACAAGCATCTAAATAAAAGTAAATATAGTATCAAAATTATTATCTATTATGTTGGGTTAACCCCCTCGGAATCAAATAACTAAATAATAGAAATACTATACAGATGTTGATTATTGATAAATGATTTCGTGATTACGATAAAGTCACAAAGCGCACAGCCCTAGATTTGGCAGTGTGGACGAAAATTATTAAATAGATGGCGGCATTAAGATACCATACTATTGCAATATTCAAGAATCAATGTTACTGCAATTCCTGTACGACTAAGCCACTGGCAGTGTAATACGATATATTTTCTTACATAATACATGCATGCGCAGGCACCATCTAGCACTGAACACACAGTCAAAGTCGTAATTCGAAAGCAAAATTTATATGACATATGCCGTTCAAATCAGTTCGATCAAATTAACCTCCTTAGAAATTTTGATTTAACAAAAGCCACAGTAAAACAATTTAATTACAAGCGTAAACATAGATATTACAGACATAAACCAATGTATAGTCTGTATCATATAGGTAGAACACGGACCAAATACAACTTTTCAATAACATCGACTTTTTATCTTTCGCTTCTATAACATCCACATCAAAATAGTTTTTGATAAAAAGCGTTAACATAAATAATGTGGTCATAAACCAATTTAGATGGTAGAACGAAAGGGGCCGCAGACAACGGTTTAATAACATGTAGCTTTTACCTGACTACTTACCTTCAGGTAATGCTACCAAATAACATATTTTAACTACTTTACCAAACACCAGCATAAATTTCTATTGTCCACATGCCTGTTTTCTTTACCCATCGCCCAAAAGAAATTTACTTTCAATACCTGCTTAAAATAAAACAGAACAATAGATTGTACTGCTGTATAATGAACAAAATGTGACGCAATCTAATACTTAATGTATGATTAATTTAAAACCATTTCCAGTTTCGGAAGGTCAACATAGTACTGCTGTAATTATTACCCGACGTACAGTAAATTGCATAGTCTAATCATCATCATCATAACCGCCACCACAATCATCATCATCACAATATTTTAATTTTGCGTTCAAAGGTATGATTACTAGCCCAACGTCATCATCAACATCATCATCATCATGAGGATACCATCAAAATGATAAAATTAGAACAATTAGTAAATAACCACGATATTATATTTCTTAAACTAGAGATGCTTTTGAAAAAGGCGCATATCTCCCACAACTGCCTTATCAGACTTTCAGTGCTTTGATTACAACGCGACTGCCTTATCAGACTTTCAGTGCTTTGATTATAAAAAAAAAACAAGTTTCAAGGGCCTTCATTCCGAAGTGCCTGAGCCGATTTGGCAAGTTAACGAACTTGGCCGAGATATTATGATCAAACACATTTTCGTTAAATTTGGTGAAGATCGGATGTGAAATGTTCATCTTAGAGTGCGGACAAGTTTTGTGACAGACGGACATATGGACACAGACAGACAGACACGCACGCACGCACGGACACACGGACACACACACACACACACACACACACACACACACAGAGAGGAATAAATAATATATGGCGCCCACACCACTATGCGGACCTGCAAAACTGAAAAGATAAGTTGATATCCAACGCACAAAATACTGGAGAATACTATTCCACAAACTGATAAATTTGTTTAGTTATACATTGTACGCAACAGACACGGGTGCATAGGTGAGGATCGGGCACATTGTGCTGCGCAATAGTTAACCCTCCAAGCAATCAACTGTACTAAAAGGTAAAAGGTAAAGGTAAAGGTAATTTTATTTACCGTCGCTTTGTGAAACAATTGAAACAATTAACATAAGTTCTGCAGAGCTTTTGAGCGACCCTATTTTAAGAACAGTTAAAACCATTTATACCTTACCCCCCAGCAGTTTGCTGGTACCCATTTACAGCTGGGTCGACTGTGGCAAACGTGATAAAGTGCCTTGCCCAAGGACACACCGCAATGGGAGTAGCCAGGATCCGAACCAGGGGCCTTCACCTCCGCGGGAAAGCGTCTTAGCCCTCTCGACCAATGCGTCCACTAAGCGGCACTCAAGGACATAAACAGGGGGGTGATGTCTGTTTCAACATACCCAAATGTTAGAGGTTTGTAGCAAAGTGATCCACAAATATATGAAATATATAATATGTACTGACTTACAAGTACACATTTATAAACAACTTTCGACGGGTCAAAGACCAATTTGCCGAAGAGTTGTAATCCCTGTTTAATATAAGATACAGTCAATTCGAGGAATTTGGTTGAACGGCCGACCATGTAGGTCAAGGCCCCCTCTAATGGTTAAGAAGCGCACGCCCTTAACACCAGTAATAAGAGAAGGCCAGTCGAACGCCAAACTTAAGATGCTGATCTAGTGGCCAACCTAGGAAGTGAGCTTGAATTTTAAGATACTACCGCAGTATCAAACCTTTAAAAGGCATACCAAAATTGTGGATCATATAAATTTTATATAGCTCACGTGATCAACACGGACAGCGTAAAAAAGCGTTTTTGAACAAACAAACAAACAAACAAACAAACAAAATTAATTCTCCTGTACGAGTGCGTTGGACCAGTATCTCCTCTGAGAGACATAATAACAACGTCAGTAATAAATTGATAATCATTGTGATCATCATCAATATCGTCCATTCCAATATCATCATAAGAATCGTCTTGACCACTAGTCGTGTTCACCAACATCGACCTTTTCTGTACATAAATCTACTAAATCCGTTCTACTATACTTAGTATTATAACCCTCTGCAACGACAGCAACATGACCATAATGGACAGCATGATAAATTATTACGCTTTATAAGTATTCAACTGCTAGTAGCAACAACCATAGAAAGATGCGTTCATCAGGCTGGGCACATCTCCCGATCGGGGTAATTTAGCTCGTTCGGGGTAAAAAACTAACAAAAGAAATCATAAAATACTAAAATTATGACCGGAAGCGTGTAAAAGCGATTTCTCTGCCATGTCTCGATGTTTTCAAAGCGTAAAAACAAGGCAAAATAAACTCATACATATACATTTTTCTTTCGCATAAAATGCGCATTTTGGGTAGAAAAATAGCAATTTTTGAAAATACAGGCTAAAATGACCCCAAACTATCACTTGCACTTACAGATCGAGAATTATTATTCGACAGTTCAACGCAGCAACTCAATCGCCGCCATCTTGAAGTGAATGGATATTTTCCGTGATGCCCACAAGCCGTTATTTCCATTGTTTTTAATAATAGGTACAGCCTGTACTCATAATCATTGAACCATCTTGTTATTTTTTTTTATCTTATTCTGGAACCTGAAGAAATTTTCTGTTTTATTTAAAGGTCTCCCTCACTATATTAAATAACACGCTTTCCACACTTTCCTAATTTATTTTATATTTAATTACATAATACAATGATAGATGATACAAGTCACTGTCAATGAAGCTACTGGTTGCTAATACCGTATATATATAAATCATTAACTGTGTATTCATAATTTTAACATATGGCAGACATTGCGGAATGATACTAAATTCATTTAGGTAATGATAACCTTTTACTCGGACTTTTTCATAGAATCCTTGTGTAAAATCTTAAATTTTAAACTAAAATAAAACCTTTAAGTCCATAAAAAAATCGATAAAACTTCGAAATTTTGTAGTTTGTAGCATCACCTGGGACATGTGCAGTCAAAAATCTTTCTCGACTGCAAAAGTGGGACATTTACTGATTTTTGTCAGTATATTAAGCATATTATACACATAATGCTTGCGGAAATACAAAAAAATATGCATAATTTTGCCGTGCTGTCCAAGAAATAATCATTCCGGGCATGCAATTGACGGCTGCACTGATCTGTAATGAGAAACGTCGAAGTGGAAACTGGCAGGTACTTGAAAATGCAGCACTCTGATTGGTCACTTAAAACCCTCGATGTCATGACAAAGTTTTGAATTCGCTCTGCAGTTGGTCGCAGTTGCCACTTCAAACGTTATGACAGATAAAGGACTTAAAATGCTGATTTATTATAACAACATTGTTTTAAGTAACTAGCTTCTTTTTCATAAGTTAAATTGTATATTCTAATAATTTTGCGCACACCCTGTAATAATTAACATAAAACAGAAGAATATTCATTAGTGTGCATCACGGATAAAATTTATTCACTTCAAAATGGCCGCTGTTGAGATGCTGGATTGAATGAGAAACATTTTTTGGCTAATGTTACAGCGTAAGTTTAGTATGGGGTCATTTCAGCCTGTATTTTCAAAAATTGCTGTTTTTCTACCCAAAATGCGCATTTTATGCGAAAGAAAAATGTACATGTATGAGTTTATTTCGTCTTGTTTTTACGCTTAGAAAACATCGAGACATGGAAGAGGAATCGCTTTTACACGCTTCCGGTCATAATTTTAGTATTTTATGATTTCTTTTGTTAGTTTTTTACACCGATCGGGGTAAAATACCCCGAACGAGCTAAATTACCCCGATCGGGAGATGTGCCCAGCCTGTTCATTCATTCTCAATTTTCAATCGTTTTTTAATTTTTGCATTTCATTTGTAATAGAGTGTATATCTAAGGCAGTAGTGAAACAAATAAAATGTTGTTGATAATGCTGTTGTAAAATATGCACGTATTGAGGCCTTCGGTCTTGAAATGTTCAAAGATATTTTATTTATTCGTTGAGGATAGTCGTTTAGTTTTGACTGTATAAGCAGTGTAAACTTTGAGCTTTCATCCTAAATTATTAGAATTTTGCGACGTGTCAAATCTTTGACATGAGACATGTAAAACTGTCATCCAATATCCAAAAACACAACGTCCCAACAAAACGGCAACAAACAAATAATGACGATTGCTGCTACTTTTCAATAGAAACCGGGATTTCCCAGCCCCTGATACCGCAAACAACAAATGACTGCTGGACACAAACAACGCATGAAAACATCCATTCATGTGCCCCAGCGGCCAACCACTGCAGCCTTGCACCCTTCTTTAATTTAATGAAATACACTGTAAAAGAAAAAGACAATTTGTTCAAAACTTATCTGCATTTTCTTGCATCCTCCTCTCTGTGGCAACATTACTGGAAAACACCAGCTCTTCAAACATGTGATGAACATATTTTTATACATGAAGTGTCGACTTGCCTGCTTAGTTATTTGTGAAGGAATGAACCGGTTTGAAATATAAAATTGATCAAAACGACCCAACCCGTGAACCACTCGTGCGTGAAAGTGATTAATCGAGGCACGTTATATTATATGGACTGGATTAGAGTAACAGAAGCAGAAATTATAGCTCATGCGTACCTACTGAAAAATAACATAGATTTATTTCTCAAGAGAACATAAATTCCTATGTTGTTACACTGGCACCAGATCAGAAAGAAAATGCCTCCGTACGTGTTATACCCTACCCCTAGGTATTCTATAAGAACCATGGTCGTGAACGGGAAATTATACTAACCCGTTTCAATCGTACATTTCTCAACTTAAACGCGCAGTTCGGTGAATGGGTATGTAGCATATTGAACAAGCGATAATTTATCTTCCATCGTGCACCAGACACATTGTCTCAATATTCCATATTGCTGAGATTATCAACATATTTTATGCTTTCGTCAACGTTACAGAAAAAACTTGCTTGACCTTCCCTAATGAACATCCGGTCTAGAGGTCACGACAGTGTGCACATGTTTGGCGAAACGTAAACAAACAAAAACAGAATTTAAAAAATATCACAATTTTACACTAAAACTCGAAATGATGAATGAAATTCATCTTGTATACGATATTTAATTTGAAATCGTACATTGGTCTGCATCTGTTCTGTTTATTTTATTCATTTTGCACATTAATGCTGCATTTTCACATTTTAGCGAACACGTGTAGTAAAGTGACGATTGACATACATTTTCACAACAGCCAATCGGAATGGTTTTTTAATCTAGAACGGAACTTCACCAGGGAAGTTCAAGCAAGTTTTTTGTGTTACGTTGAAATTACTATAAACTACGCGTTGTTTTTCTAAGATAAGATGTATTAAAGAAATGTGACCGGTACTCAATGGAAGATAAATTACCACTTGTTTGATATCCATAGTACACATTTACCGCACTGCGTGTTTTAGGTATGAAATGCGCGATTGAAACGGGTTAGTATATTTTCCCGTTCATGACCATGGTTCTTATAGAATACCTAGGGGTAGGGTATAACACGTACGGAGGCATTTTCTTTCTGATCTGGTGCCAGTGTGTTGTTATCTTTCTAGTACTTCCGTTGTGTTATCCGTGACAAATTTTTGTTCCCTCAAAATGTTGAAATCCTTGTCACATGTGAACCAGGAAGGATCCATGTAACACCACACGCCTCTCTGTAGGCTTCATAGAGTAAGAAAGACAGCAGTTTTTAACATACAGAGGTTTATTTACAAGATGAACTAAACTAATGGTTCCCGGTATAAATACATCAGCTTCTTAAACAGTGTTTGTTCTACGATATTGTTCTACGACAAACTTCTAAATGATTTATGCTTCTAAGCCAAAAAGTTCTATGTTACAATAACCTAAAAAACATTTGAGCCGTGCCATGAGAAAACCAACATAGTGGGTTTGCGACCAGCATGGATCCAGACCAGCCTGCGCATCCGCGCAGTCTGGTCAGGATCCATCCTGTTCGCTAACAGTTTCTCCAATTCCAGTAGGTTTTAAAAGTGAACAGCATGGATCCTGACCAGACTGCGCGGATGCGCAGGCTGGTCTGGATCCATGCTGGTCGCAAACCCACTATGTTGATTTTCCCATGGCACGGCTCATTTTTCTAAATCTTCCATTTCCCTTAACCCTCTGATCTAGTTCAATTATCCCAACCCATTTTAATGAAACGTTTCTGATTTTCTGATTTGATCCTCCTGATTCCGCCCCTTATCATAATTCAGTTCTTCTTTTTTAAGCATTATTCCTGAGTATTTTAACCTTTTTTTTCAAATACTGAATCGCAATAACATGTATAGAACTATTTCAAAATATCCATAGCATTAAAAACAACAACAACCATTCGCATCAGAATAAAGAATATACCACTTTCAGTGGATGATAGTGTAATAACAAGGCAGTTTACATTGGTTGACATTGATCCAATCTCTTGTTTTCGTGAAAAAATTGCGAGTACGAGGAAAACTCACAAATTGTGAAACGGGTCGTGTGATTCATTTTGGACAACAACAGCCTGAAAGCGTTAGGCCAAAGAAATGCACGAAATGTTTCGAGTCCGGTCATGTGTTCGCGGAATGCAGCAATGACTGTGTGTGCTCAAAGTGTAGAATTAGTGGTCACAAACAAAGTGAATGTTTATTGAATGCTAGCGGCAGTGGAACCGATTCAGATTCGGATGATTCAACTACAGAGGATCGGCCCTCTGAAACTGACGACAACGAGGAAAGCGGGGAGGACATGAACCAAACAATGAAATTTGTTCCCCAAACGTCCTCACCAAAACCCACTGAAGATGAACCGTCCGAGATTTCAGTGAATCACGAGCCATCTACCATGGCTAAAGTGCAACAGCATATGGATAAATTCCTGAATAAAACTGAAACGCCGAACAAGGGTAGACAGTTAAACGTGACAGATAGATCACCCCCGACTCCCACTGAAACTCTACATGATAAACAGCAGAAAAAGAAAAAGAAAAGAAAATAATTAACTTTACAAATATTAAATGAAAATTGATGACGTTTTACGGACTATGAATACTGAATTATGGATTACTCTATGATTGAAAGAAACTTTAAAAACGTGTATAGACATGTAAAACTGACACAAGGCTGTATTAAGTACAGTATATATTTACAATATGTACACTTTGCTATGCAATTAATTCTGTAATAGTAAACAGATTATACTGATGTATGCTCCCTATTGTAACAGATACTTTTATTTAAAATGTATAATGGTGTATATTCTAATACTAAGCGTTTAGACAATCATTTGTTTGTACGCCTGTTCAAGACACTGTCTTTTCCTTCATGTGTTATAATGTTAAAGGAAAATAAGTTTCGTGTCCATTGGCGTATATTATGCAAATTTGCATATATTATTCTTCTTTTCATTTCGTAAGATTGATAGGTTGCAAAAATTTGCTGATTGTTCTGTATGCGCTTTTAAATATGGCTGTAAATGCACCCTCATCCAGAATCATACAAATGAATTTTTTGACTCTGCACACTAGTGTCGAAAAAAACATAATTACGTTTATGACACATATAAGAATACAGTAACAGTATAAAGTATACGTACCCCTGATATATTTAGTACACTCCCATTTTTCGTTGAAATATTTAAACATATAGTATTCGGCAGGTCGTCAGTTTAATAGTTCTTGCTGAAACTGTAAATAATGTCACAAGTATTTTTTTTTCATATGTATGCTTTACGATGCTATTATTTATTATATATGTATTGTTGTATACTTTAAGACATCCTTTTAAAATTAGTACTTGATATTAATGAGTGAATCAAAACTAAGTTTCTCAAACAATCACTTTATTTCTTTAAATGCACAAGGATTTACTTTTACAAACTTCTGAATGGGATGTATTCCATTCGTTTGGAGCAACAAACAGTAGGGGATGTTCTATCTTTATTCTAAAACACATTAATTATAAACTCATTGATGAATTTTATGATGCATATGGTAGATACGTAATTTTAAACATTGAACTAAATAATAACACGTATACACTCGTAAATATTTATGCACCAAATGATAAAAAAACTCAGAAATACATTCTTCAATAACTTAAGTGATCTAATTTCAGAGAGCTGTCAAGGACTTAAACTAATAGGTGGAGATTTTAATGATACTTTAACAACAAATGACAGAGTATGTAGATCTCAAAAAGAAAATAACATTAAGAATATTCCAGTAGAAACTCTGACAAAATTGATTAAAGTTCATAATTTGATAGATATATGGAGGCAAACAAATGGAAAAATAGAATAATTTACTTGGCGTAGAAAAAATAGCATGGAAAGGAGTAGAATAGACTTTTGGTTAATTGATGAAAATATTGTACCCCTTATACTTTCAACTGATATTAGACCAGCCCAAATACAATACACTGATCACTTAGCTATCTCTTTGAAATTAAGAGTACCTGACAAACGTGGACCAGGCTTCTGGAAATTTAACAATTCCTTATTAAATGATGAAAATTATATTTCGTACATTTCAGAAGTAATAAATTCCGTATTAGCTTCAAATATTAAAAATGAGCAAATAAAATGGGAAATTTGCAAGTTAGAAATTCGTGAGTCTTCTATTAATTTTTCAAAAAAAGTATCACGGGAAAGACATAACCAGTTATTCAAACTAGAAAAGGAACTTAAAAAGTGCATTCAAATACCTAATCCTGACATTAATAAAAAAAAAACAGAATACAAGAACTTGAAAAAGAAATTGAAAGTATATATAATCTCAAAACAATTGGAGCACAGGTTCGCTCTAGAGTATCCTTTCTTGAAGAAGGTGAAAGAAACTCTAAATATTTTTTCAGTTTAGAAAAGTCGCGACAATGTAGAAAAGTAGTAAACTCTCTTGTTGTCAATAATAAAATAATAACAGACAAAAGTGAAATTTTAAATCAAGAAGTGTTATTTTATAAAAACTTATATAGCTCTGAAACAAGCGATATAAATTCACAATCATACCTTGATGCTATTTACTTAGAAAACAAGTTAACTAATGAGCTTGCAAACAAATGTGAAGGTTTATTAACACATGAAGAATGCACTCTAGCTTTTAACGAAATGAAACTAAACAAAAGTCCGGGGTTAGATGGCTTATCCGTTGAATTTTATGTAAAGTTTTGGAATTTGTTTGGTAATTTAGTCGTTGATGCCCTAAACGAAGGTTTTAAAAATGGCGAAATGTCTAGATCTCAAAAACAAAGTGTTTTTTCCTTAATTTACAAAAAAGGCGATCCCGAAAATATTGAAAACTGGCGACCGATCTCGTTATTAAACATTGACTACAAAATAGCAGCTAGAGTTTTAGCTAAAAGACTTCAATATGTCCTTCCAAAAATAATTAGTCTTGACCAGCAAGGATACATAAAAAATCGATATATTGGTTATAACATTCGTCAGATTCAAGATATTATCGATTACGCAGACCTTATTGAAATTAATGGTGCTATTCTATTTTTGGATTTTAAGAAAGCTTTTGACACAGTAAATTGGGCCTTCATGTTTAATGTCTTAAACAAATTTGGCTTTCAAGGATCCTTCATTAATTGGGTAAAGACATTATATAATAATATATCCTCATGCGTAATTAATAATGGGTGGAAATCTGATTTCTTTAAAATCTCACGAGGTATACGACAAGGATGTCCATTATCAGCTTTACTCTTCATTATTGTAGCCGAAATCATGGCAATTAAAATCCGTAAAAGTCAAGATATAAATGGAATTGCAATTAATGATAAAGAAATTAGGCACTTGAAAATTACTCAACTAGCAGATGATACTACACTTTTCTTGAAAGACAAGTCAGAAATTCCTTTTGCAATTCAAATTATCGATGAATTTGGTGTATATTCTGGTTTAAAACTGAATAAAATAAAAACTGAAGGTTTATGGATTGGAAAACTCAAGAATAATGAAAATACAAAAGAATTTGACATCAAATTTACAAATAAATCTGTCAAAGCACTAGGTGTAATCTTTGGAAATAACAGAAAAGAATGTGATAAACTTAATTGGGAAAATAAAATATTGCAATGTCAATCACTTCTTAATAATTGGAGTAAAAGAAATTTGACAATTTATGGCAAAATTCTTGTAATCAAGTCTCTAGCGTTACCAAAATTTACATATCTAATACAAAATTTAGAAACTCCAAAAGATGTTCTAAGTAAGATAAATGCACTCTTCTTCAAATTTCTTTGGGATGGTAAAAACGATAAAATCAGGCGAAACATTACTATTGGGCATAAATGTGATGGGACTCGACATGATAGATATATATAAATATATTCTCAATAACAATGAAAATAAAATGGTACACAATCTTTTATCACATGAAAACGCGAATTGGAAAGTTATACCACAGTTTTTCTTAAATCAATATGGAGAGAATCTTCTGATATTTTTCATGAACTTAGATTCCTATAAGTCACTACCACGTACTAAATACACTATTCCTAATTTTTATAAAACACTTATAGATGTATGGATTGAATTCAATAAAAGCAAAATCGATACAACTAAATTAGAATCTTTTCAAGAAATACGTAAACAACTACTCTGGGGCAATCGTTTCATAAAATATAGCGGCAAATGTCTTATATTTAAGTCATGGATAGACTCCAAGATCATTTTCGTTAATGATATAATCTCAAATACTGGAGAAATTGATGTTAATAAAATATTAACTCTTCTCAAATCTAAGCATAACTGGATAGCTGAAACTCAAATCATTAAGAAGGCAATACCAAATTCATGGTACTCAACAAGGGTAAAGACAGAATTAGCTTTATTTATTGAACCTAATAAACCCTTAAAAGATATGACAAATAAAATCATATATGATATACTTCTAAAAAGAAAATTTGAACGCCCATATATCCATAAATACTGGGAACAGCAGTTTGGTAAACACATTATGTGGAGGTCCTTCTATTATGTTTAAGTACAAACTTATCCATCGTATTGTTGCTACAAATCTGAATTTATTTACTTGGAATATATTTGATAATCCGTTTTGTAAACACTGTAACTGTATTGAGGATTATTCGCATTTTTTCCTAGACTGCAGATATCTGATAAATTTCTGGACAATCATTTCTAACGTCTTCAAAAAATGTGGTTTTTCGAGATCGTTTAAAAACTTAGAAAGTATCGTCATTGGTTATAAAATTGAACTTAAAGAGTATCAAGGTATTGCATATATAAAACCTATTTTATTAGCGATAGACGAACTAAATATTTAAATATTAGTAATGTCCTGTACAATGATATTATTGTTCTAATAGACTATTTGGAAAAAAGAAATACAAGACTACCTATTTTGAAAACCTTTTTGAAATACATGTAATGTAACAAATGTTGAATAATACTTTGTCACACATTCTATACATTTATATCTTCTTTTATACTGCTTTTTATATTGTATATGTTAATTTGAAAAAATAAACGGGTCGTTCTACAGATGTAAGACGATTCCAAAAAGAAAAAAAAACAACAACAGAAAACAACATGTCAGTCAAAACGTTCATTATGTACTCATGTGATGCAGAATCAATCACAATTGGGTATTTTTGTAAATAAATGACTGGTATTGAAACAAACAAAGTAATTATATGGTCAAAACATTCGACTGTGATACACTTCGCTAAAGTTGTAAACAACCGAGTAGGCCTACTATAAAATCATTTAATTTTATGGGCATGACATTTCGTGGGTTTGGTCAAAACAGCAATTTTGTAGGGATATGAATTCGTGGATTTCAACTTTGAAACATGAATGGGAATTTTACTTGCTTGTTGGGATAAAAGTTCGTGGATTGACTCGACCACGAAATCCCCGAAAATTAGTCCCCCACGAATATTTATGATTTCACAGTACACTTCTGAAGGTTCCATAGAAAACAATAACAAAATAATTAATGTTAACCTAATCAACAACTGTTGAGAACTTTGCAACATCTGACCAGTTATTATAGTAAACAAAACCATTTTGGCCAAAACTTAATAGATAAAACATTTCAACGTTACAAAATTTGCTAGAGTAGTAAATACTAACAATGTTCTAAACATGTAAACAAAATGAGTAGATCTATTATTTGTAAGAATTATCAGAATTTTCCACCAAAATCAATAACGGATAAAATAAACACAAGGATTAATTAACTGAAAACTGACCTGCGAGCTATCATTGTGATATATCAACTATTCTAACACGATCCGATTCATTTTCCTATTGAACAAAGAAGACTGTAAACAGTGAATTATTATACAACAAATCACTGTTCTGACGTCACAATTATTACGTCAAGGTGTCAGACGGCATAGCGGCGCGCTGGAAAAGAAACCGATTGAAAACGGGCAATTCTAACGCGATCCGATTCATTTTAAACAAAGAAGGCTGGAAACAGTGAATTATTAAACAACAATTCACTGTTCTGACGTCACAATTATTACGTCATAGCGTCAAGCGGCGTAGCGGCGCGCTGGAAAAGAAACCGATTGAAAACGGGGAATTCTAACGCGATCCGATTCATTTTAAACAAAGAAGGCTGGAAACAGTGAATTATTAAACAACAATTCACTGTTCTGACGTTTCTACCAAAATCAATAACGGATAAAATAAACACAAGGATTAATTAACTGAAAACTGACCTGCGAGCTATCATTGTGATATAGCAACTATTCTAACATGATCCGATTCATTTTCTTATTAAACAAAGAAGACTGTAAACAGTGAATTATTATACAACAAGTCACTGTTCTGACGTCACAATTATTACGTCATGGCGTCAGACGGCATAGCGGCGCGCTGCAAAAGAAACCGATTGAAAACGGGCAATTCTAACGCGATCCGATTCATTTTAAACAAAGAAGGCTGGAAACAGTGAATTATTAAACAACAATTCACTGTTCTGACGTCACAATTATTACGTCATAGCGTCAAGCGGCGTAGCGGTGCGCTGGAAAAGAACCCGATTGAAAACGGGAAAATATTTTCGAAATAATATATCTCATTTAGTGATTTGCTCTTGAATAAATCACTGTTCGTCGTCCAGATGCGTAGCATTATATCACTCGGGCTGCGCCCTCGTGATATAATTCCTTCGCATCTGAGCTCCAAACAGTGATTTATTCAGCGACAAATCACCGATGAGATAGATCTATATTATTTCTTAAATATTTAATGCATGTCTTGATGACATGTTCTTAAAAATCCTTTGTAACGTGTTAGAATCGAAATAATATATCTCATTTAGTAATTTTCTCTTGAATAAATTGTTTGTCGTTCAGATTCGTATTATTATATCACTCGAGCTGCGCCCTCGTCATATAATTCCTTCGAACAATGATTTATTCAACGACAAATCACTGGATGAGATATATTATTTCTTAATTCTAACACGATCCGATTCATTTTCCTATTAGGCCTAAACAAAGAAGACTGTAAACAGTGAATTATTATACGACAATTCACTGTTCTGACGCCACAATATTACGTCATAGCGTTAAACGGCATATAGCGGCGCGCTGGAAAAAAACCAATTGAAAACGGGCAAATATTTAATAAATGCCGTCAAGGATGTACTTTAAAGTACTTGGTAACGTGTTAGGATCGAAATAATTTATCTCATTTAGTGATTTGCTCTTGAATAAATCATTGTTTGTCGTTCAGATGCGTATTATTATATCACTCGGGCTACGCCCTCGTGATATAATTCCTTCGCATCTGAACTCCAAACAAAGATTTATTCAACGACAAATCACTGGATGAGATATATTATTTCTTAAATGATGTAGGGATAACGCATGTTTTTTCGTGTTATAACATCTGCAGAAGCCCGAGGGATTGGTTGGTGCCCGAGCCCGTTAGGGCGAGGGTACCAACGTATTCCGAGGGATTATGCAGATGTTATAACACTAAATGAACATGCGCTAACGCTATTCTAGCATAAAACGCGTAAAAACTGATAAATGAATACAATGTCACTCAACGTCATTAAATTTCCACGAAATGAGCGGGAATGTCTGAGTTGTTTTTTTACGCTGACGTCATTTCGTTTTGAATTATCCGTTATGGGGCCGAATGACGTTTACGCTTTGCCACGGAACGCGCATATGTTAAAAGGTGTTATAACAGCACGCGAGCGCGAGAATCTCTCTGTTAACACACGTTTTCTCTCCCGTTAAAACACCCCCGAAAAGTGACAAGAACAGCAGTTTTATGCTAGAATGAAATATTAAACGATTTCTCAAAATCTTGATAAAATTTTGAGATGGCAGAGGTCTCTGTACGGTAAGGGGAGACCACTGCGCTGAACACTGCCGCAACGGTTGCCCAAAGACGGCAACGTGAAAATGTGTTCTCGTGAAAGCTGCGGTAATAGTGTTATAAATTAATCATTTTTGTTTAAGCTTTTATTCATTTAGAGACAAATTCTAGCATATTTTCTCCGAGAAATATCTGGGTGTTAAATACATGAGTATATTAATGCTGAAGTTTTGTGTAATTTGGTTTCCTATGCATAACTGTACAAATGTATGTATATATGTTGCATGCCAATCAGAATGGACTAAGTCTCCAAGTTACGGTTTGCAATTTTGAAAAAAAAAAAGAATCATTGGACAGTTAATTATTCCAAAAAATCGTTACATAGAATTATCTGAATGCTTATATTTTTGCAGATAAAACTTAGAATCTAGAATCTGACTCCAAAGTCATACATGTTCGTAACATACTTTTTTATTTGTGGTTGTCTCAGTATACAAACTTTAAACCTTATCATGCTGAACACGATTGATTCTGTCTTTGTGACCGGTGCAGCCTGATCATGATCTGCACTGTTCGCCATTCAATAGAAATTCAGCAGGGCGAGGGCTAATCCCGACGAACAAAACGACCCTTTCACTAACTCAAATCCCCACGAAATAGTCGATTTGACATGAACCATGAAATTTTATGCCCATATTATAAGATTTAAGGATTTCACAAGGTAATTTTCAACAGCAAATTAAATTTGCCTAAAAGTTAATATTGATGTACATAAAATTCACATAAACTAATAGCGCATAACAGAAACGTTTACTAGTACATTAGCGGTCACCTGTATGTAGTGAACCATGTATGTAGCGAAACCATGTATGTAGCGGAACTCTGCTTGGTTACATTCTGGTTGGAACTCCCAATATAATGACCCGTGATATAGCGTGATCTTGTTAAACGTTGTCAGCGGCCAGTAGAAATTAACAAGGTGCTATTTACTCTACCGTTCTGCTGCAAAACAAAGTCACAGGTATTGCGCGCTTTATTGGATCTGGCGGGGCGGAGTTTATCTCTGACTTGAGCAAATAATGGTTAGCTGAAAAAATGTCCAAAATTTAATTCCATATTTTTTCTTTTGGTTACAACGTAAGGTAGATGGCCACTGATGCCCAATATACAACGTATTCTGCACAATTATGCAGTGGATCGTCGCGAAACCCCGCCCCGCCAGGTCGATTAAAACGCACAATAGTTTAGTCGTCTAAACATTGAACAAGGTGCGAGATAATGATTTAATAGTATATTTTTTGTTTAGTAAATGTTTTATTAGCGACATGCCAAATTCACACAAAACGCTACAAATTGAAATATTTTGTGCATCAACATTGCCAGCTTTCATAGCCAAATCGCTGGCTTATCGATGAAATTGTCTCCCTTGAAAATACGCTATCGGCGTTATCGATTTCTCGATCCGATTGATTTTGCTACTATAGAGATATATAGGAAATGTTTTTTTTTAAATTGTTATAACTTTTTCATTTTTTTAAGCCACATAATTTATCCACATATGTGCACAAACTTTAATTTTTCATTATTATAATGATGTAAAAAGTTTCGTGATTTAATAGCATCTTAATGCTTCCCTGCTCGTTATACAATTGATACTATCACCGCCTATTTCCGTAATAGAAAACAGGAGGAATAGAGCCATTTTTCATAAATAACCATTTTTTAAATAGAAATTTCGTATTTTTATAATTTAAGTACAAAATTTATCCACATATGTGCACAAACTAGAAAGTATGAAGATTTAAATGTTTTTTTAAAAAATGAAATTTATTATGATCTTAATGCTTCCCTGATCAATTTAAATCAGTCATGTTTTAGTAAAAAAACATTTTCTGGCCATTCAGCGTATTACATAGACCTATTACATGTATTTAGTATACTGATGTTTGTTTTTCTGTTCTGTTTTTTTTTTTTATCTAAAACTTTTATATTCTTTTTTTAATGAATTATTTAATTTCTTTATTTTTTGCTATGTTTAATCATTAACGGGACAATTACAGGTGCAACCAATTACGGCAAAAGAAATTTATCATGCATTTTGAAAACTGTAAAAATAATGCGACAAATTGAAAGAATGAGCTAATACGATATGATTGGAACACAATGGATGAAATAGAATCGTTAAAATGTCAGCAAATAATAATGACTTGTTGGTTAACATTTTCTCTTTCTTTTTTTTCCGAAATGGTCTATAATTTTAGTTAAAAACGAACAATGAACTTTCGCTTGTGCGTTTTATTTATACATTTACTAAATGCTTACGGGGAATATGTTTTGAAAACACGGCGTAGTTTTAACCAGTGTCTGTTACAATTTGCGGGAAACCACAGAACCTCCTTTGGTCGGGATTCGAACTGACAAATTTTGGATCAAGGTTTGATCGTTTTAGTGATTTGGACACAAGTTTTGTTTGAGACTTGGGTGCAAGGTGTATCACTGAAATTCGACAGAAACAGTGGTTTTACCAGTTTAGTCATTATTGCAATTCTTTCTAACACGTTTAACCTTTCCTAAATTTTACAAAATTCAATAAAATCGATTAAAATATAGGACGGTACAAATATACAATTTAGCATAATTTCGCACCTAATCACGTGTCAGCCCTAATGACCTTAGGGTAAATTGCTAATATGCGCTATATGTCTTTTATCAAGTATATAGTTATATCCGGAGGGGCCTTTGTGATGGGACCTTCGGTTCAGGATATTCAGTAACCTTATAACCATATTTTAATTTAACTTAGAACGAGGATAATCTGTTGTAAATGTTATTCTTATCAAGTTATCTATTTTCGAAATATATATTTTTAGGTAATCTATTTTCGAAATATATATTTTTAGGTATGAAGGTATTAAATGCCTCCGCTACTATTTTCTATATAAAATTAACAACAACTTATAACATATTTTTATCAAAATTTCTAGCCTTTCACTTCCTGCGAGACTACCCTTGTCTTGAAGGTCTGTCTTTAGGCAATCAAAATATACCCCAAAAATATGGGGTTGACCATAATGTTGTGAAACCATGGTCACGTGACTGAGACACGTGATGAAAACGCCAATATTGCGTAGGTAGACATCAGAAAATACCTACTTTCACTTTCATTTTACAAGGCAGCTTCAAATCCACTTTTGAAGCATATAACGTAGCTTAAAATCACCTGAGGACATTCCTTTTTACAATCAAGCATAAATAAAGCTTATATCTGGCATGAAAATGGCCTTTACTAGGCGGGAAAATTGCACTATATATTGACATGGACTACATTCGAGTGGACCAGGGAGGCATATCCGGCTAATGGGCGATATCGGTCAGTTAATTCCCCTGATTAAACAGACGCGCGTATAGGTGGCGCTACATGCGAATAGGTCCTAGAAAAGTTTGTTTACATTATTTACTTCATTGTTCAGTCGCTGTCACCTCAAACTATATTAGCAGATTTGTCATCAAATTTCAGCTGTTTATCATTTGAGCAATTGAGGAAAGAGATTTATTTATATTTATTGATATTCTATGCTTTGAAAAATATGAGACTAGCTGTAAGGACTGTTCTAAAGTGCATTTTCTGTGTGTCAATTTATTTATGGACTATATGATTGTTATGTTTTTTAATTGTGACAATAAATGCTTTTATTAAGCTTTAAAGTATTTTTCAATATTGAAATGCCCTCCATGGAAAATCCTTTTATCAGTGTGCAAGTAAGATTATATTCTTAAAATAAGGATCAATATAGACAGTATATATTCCTAAAGTTACAACTTAATCGGAAAGATCTGCATACACAGCTTAATGTAATGAGGTCTAGAACAATATAGAAATTATAATAATAATTACTGTAAAATGTTAGAATATATGCCCTTGTGGTAGGATGTCCCTTCAATTTTCCATCATGCCAATTAATTATTATAGCTGTTTTCTCATATATTCCTTGAAAATATCATCCATGAGGCATAAATGATCTCTATTGACAAGTTGACATACCACGTGTTAATTTAATTTCATGGTGCTGCCTCTTTAATTTTCAGTCAATTCAAATTCACAGCAACTTGCCCACATAAAAAGTGAAAATATAAATCTTTACATTTAATAAAAACACCCGTAGGATTTTTAATACACAGATCGCAAATTTGTAAAACTTTAAAAATAGAAACAAATGTGAGACCTGTTAGACATTATTCCAAATTGTTAAAAATATTAAGAAAACTTATTATACACATTACATTAACATCAGACTGACCGATAAATTAACACCTAAGTGGAAGCAGGAAGTGTTAAGTCTGCTTCAAGGACATATTCTTGAACCCACTAGATTAACAGGACACATGGCAAGCACATTTTTATGATAACAATCAGTATGCTGAGCCAGTGGATAGGAAATTTTATGCAAACTTAATGTATCCAAAGTAACCATTGTCTATTTGAAACAATTAAAGCTTCCAATTAGGGGTAAAATTTAGCAATATTTTTAACTAGCTACATTAGCTAGCCCCTCTTTGCTTATAAATTAAATTGAAATGTGACTCGCTTAAATTAATGCTACAACAATAATTTCAGTTATGTATTACTAGCTGGCATTTTGAAATGATAAAAATTTTACAAGGCTTTAAATTTTATGTTATAAACAGAAGCAACAGCTATCCAAATTTTATTTATAGATGAGATTGATAAATTACATGATTAGAATTATTTTTTTTAAATAATTTAATTACTTTTTTATGCAACTGTCAAACGCACGAAAGGTTAAGAAAAGAGTTTAACACTATGATAAAAGCCAAGAGTACACCGCATGATAGGACCTATTCGCCCGTAGCGACACCTGTCAAATTATTAGGGAAGATAACTCACCGAATGCTGCTCTTGCCCCCTTCATGCCTTAATATTATTTTATTTATATAGTAAAGAGCATATTGTTATATAATTATTACAATTTAAAGATCCACTACTAGATAAGTCTCTCTCCCCCAAAATCCAATAAACAGCTCCAATCTTATCTGCTGCTTATCAGCGATTATGTAACATTGACTGATTAAAGAGCAATTGCCACAGTAGGGGACCCACCTAGACCATGATGTGTGCAGTGGAGTAGAATGAAATGGTGAATGTAAAATAATGATAATAAGAATGATCAGTCTAATAATTATTATAATTATTTTATTATTATCTAGATTGTAATTATTATCTAATTAATAAATATTGTTATTATTATTATTATTATACAACATTAAGAAAAAAATAATAAAAGATATAGCAGTAATAAAAAAAAAATAATAATAATAAAACTCAGGTATAGTGAAAACTCATTGACAAACAATATCTTATAATCTCAAAATTATATTGAAAAACGTCATACAGATAAAGGTGATCCTTCCTAATATAGAAAGCTTACAAAAATAATGGGGAAATGATGCTGCAATCACCATTATTTGAATATAATATTACTGGATAAAATCAAATTATTGTGTTCTATCTATACTGAATTTTCGGTTTAAAACAGTTGCCTAAAGTGTACGTTTTCATGTATATACGGTTTTCAATCTTAGAGTAAAACAAATGTTTTTATACAATATCCTACAAGCATTGAAAATAAACGTTTAGATGAGTAAATAACACATTTTTCTAACATATCAAATTTGAATTTATGCACTTCTGCAGACAGAGCTTGAAGAAAACATTTTTCCGTAAAACGAAATTTGTAACTTTTTTCTAAATGTGTGTGTGTGTGTGTTTTTTTTTTTTTTTTTTTTTTTTTTTTTTTAATTTTATTATGTTTGATCAAATAGCTATAAAATAAAAATAAAATGTGTTTTATCATTCTTTGGTTTGATCAACAAATGTCTTCCTTTTCAAAAAAAGGCCAAAATAGGTATATCTTTTAAGCTGTCACATATTAATTTTATTAACCAAAATAAACTGAAAATAAATTAACCAAAATTCCCCTTCTCGGTAATTGATACACTTGAAAGGTAGACTGACTTTCCAATAAACAATGGAATATCGATTTTCAGTGACGGTAGATTTAAACGATTTTAAAACATTTCCAAAGCAAATATATCAATATAACAATAAAGCTGTTAAAGAAGGATGTCACAATTAAAACTGAAAGTTAATTATAATTTACGGGACAGTATTCATACCTGAAGAAAGAGAAGTAGAATCCATCATATAGGAGAGATCGTGTTTGTATACAAATTCTATTTTTAGAACTGATAAGACAGTGATCGGGTGGGCAGAAGTCGACCGTCCATGTTTTTTGTAAACAGTGATGTTTTTCTAACGGTCTAAACTTTCTTAAAACACAAATTACATAAATAATTTTTTGATCAATGGAAAGGTTATAAAACAAGCAATTTATTGATTACTTTTAATTGTTATTTCGAAATAAAATGGATTAATTATGAACGCTTAACTTACACTGTTTTTCTAAAGGTTGTGAAAATCACTACGCCGCTTTTAAAATTATATGTCATTTAAAACGGTTATTCATTGAAAAAAGATATTTGGATACAAAAATATGAAGATTGTTAGTATTTCAAATCTTTTTGAATTTTGAAAATCCATAAATGAGCAAAAAAGTTATTAAAAATTAAAAATTCTGATTCAATACGCAAACGGTGTTAAAATCATTTGTTTTGCCAACCACCAGATAAACAGATGTTAACGCGTGACGTCACGGCGATCTCTCCTATATTTTTGAAAGGGAAACTGCTCCAATCAGTTGCTTGTGAATCTTGTGTGTGTGTGTGTGTGTACATAATAAGCATAACTAACATGACAAATACAGCTTATGTACAAAAAAGCATAACTAATACAGCTTATGTACATAATAAGCATAACTAATACGGCTTATGTACATAATAAGCATAACTAATACGGCTTATGTACATAATAAGCATAACTAATACGGCTTATGTATATAATAAGAATAACTAATACAGATTATATACAAATAAGAATAACTAATACAGCTTATGTACATAATAAGCATAACTAATACAGCTTCTGTACATAATAAGCATAACTAATACGGCTTATGTACATAATAAGCATAACTAACTTTTAAATCAGTGTCAATGTCCTTGATCGAAAACCTAGATATAGTCGTCACCTTCAGACAGACCCTTAGATGACCCATACAAACTGGTGAGACAGTATGACTAGCCTTGATTTTTGCAACCATCCGTTGCATCTGTGTTACAAATTACTTGTAATACTAGCTGAATAGTAATCTTATTGAAGGTTGTGACTCGACTTACGAAAATGTGCGTGTATAAAAATGCCGTAAATTTATTACGGCCTGGAATTTTATAGGATTTTTTGAAAATCGACAAAAAACGTAGTCCGTTTAAAGCACAAAGCCATAGAAGTGTATTTATAGAGGAGTATGTGATAAAAATGTACGCAAAATACATAAATTATGTAACACATATAGACAATAAGGACAGAATTAGGAAATAGATGATACATCACGGAGGTAGTGGGCGTGGGGGGGGGGGGGGGGGGGGGGGGGGGGCGGAGGAGGGTCAAATCATTGCACAAACCCCTATTATTTATCTCCACAGGAAATGGTACTTCAAGTAACCTGTATAAGGGGAATCTTTAATCTGCGCAATGCTAACTAAAGACACCATATATTTGCACAATATTGAATAATTCTTGTGTGGTAATTACGAAGCACAAACACATGTGTTCAACTAGAAGATGCTTTTGTGAAAAAAGCGCATGTCTCCCCCACTGCATAGTCGTATATGCAAAAGTCAATAGGGGAAAGAGCGAAAGTCAAAGACTGATGTTGCTGCATAGCGATCACCTATTGCAGTGTACCAATCATCCAACTAAGTTTCAAATTCTGGCCTAGTGGTTCTCAAGTATGAATTGGATACGGTTTTCATGTCGGGCTGCTTGACCTTGACCTTTGATCAAGTGACACCAAAACAATAGGTAATCTACTCTGCATGACCAATCATTCTATGAAGTTTCAACATTCTGGGTCAAGTGGTTCTCAAGTTATTGATCGGAAATGGTTTTCCATGTTCAGGCCCCTGTGACCTTGACCTTTGACGGAGTGACCCGAAAAACAATAAGGTCGTCTACTCCATAAGTCCTGCCACCCTACGAAGTTTGAAGGTTCTAGGTCAAATGGTTCTCCAGTTATTGATCGGAAATGAAGTGTGACGTACGAACGAACGGACGGACAGGGCAAAAATAATATGTCTCCCCCGGTGTGTGTGTGTGGGGTGGGGGGGGGGGGAGAGACATAATTCCTTAGCAGAGCAACGAGATACCATTAATATCCGACCTATACGACAAATATCAAATCAGGTCGGACTCAAAGAGCTGTTAGCACAGACTGTTCCACCAGTTCCGTAAGATACAATGATGTACAGGTAGTAAGAAACAGTTGCACCATTTAATAAATAAATTGATTACATTATCATAAGTACGTTTAAGAATATATTAATATTCGTCTTTATCGTAATATAGGAATGGGTGCTATTATGCAAGTGGCTCACTTGCAACACTAAGATGCACATTGTTATCAAACAGATATAAAAACCCAAAACATTTTACGAGAACAACGTAGATCCCAACGCACTTAAAGGTCTGAAACAACAGGTATGCGGAGTAAAAGATACGAGAACAAGGTAGATTCCAACGCATTTAAATGTCCGATACAACATGTATGCTTATTGAAAGTTACGAGAACAACGTATACTCCAACGCACTCAAGTGTCCGATACAACAGTAATGCGAAGTAAAAGACATGAGAACAACGTAAATTTCAACGCACTGAAAATGTCCGATACAACAGGTATGCGAAGTGAAAGATACGAGAAGAGTATAGATTTCAACGTGCTTAAATGTCCGATACAACATGTATGCTAAGTGAAAGATACGAGAACAACGTAGATCCCAACGCATTTAAATGTCCGATACAACAGTTATGCGAAGTGAAAGATACGAGAAGAGTATAGATTTCAAGGTACTTAAATGTCCGATACAACATGTATGCTAAGTGAAAGATACGAGAACAACGTAGATCCCAACGCATTTAAATGTCCGATACAACATGTATGCTTATTGAAAGTTACGAGAACAATGTATACTCCAACGCACTCAAGTGTCCGATACAACAGTAATGCGAAGTAAAAGACATGAGAACAACGTAATTTCAACGCACTGAAATGTCCGATACAACAGGGATGCGATGAAAGATACGAGAAGAATAGATTCAACGTGCTTAATGTCCGATACAACATGTATGCTAAGTGAAAGATACGAGAACAACGTAGATCCCAACGCATTAAATGTCCGATACAACAGTTATGCGAAGTGAAAGATACGAGAAGAGTATAGATTTCAAGGTACTTAAATGTCCGATACAACATGTATGCTAAGTGAAAGATACGAGAACAACGTAGATCCCAACGCATTTAAATGTCCGATACAACAGTTATGCGAAGTGAAAGATACGAGAAGAGTATAGATTTCAACGTACTTAAATGTCCGATACAACATGTATGCTAAGTGAAAGATACGAGAACAACGTAGATCCCAACGCATTTAAATGTCCGATACAACAGGTATAAGAAGGAAAGATGAACAACGTACATTCAAACGCACTTAAATGTCCAATACAACAGGTATGTCAAGTGAAAAATACTTTTGAACCACTCTGTTTACCTTTTCATCAGTTTTTTTTATCAGAAACTATAATCAGTAATGAATACTTCAGTTACCTATTGTTACTCAGTCGTGCGCGTTGAACGCTCATTTGACATTTCAACACCACCTATTTCAGGGATTTCCTTGATACAGAGGCAACTGATATACATAATCCAAACACGGGTATTACAAACGAAAGATAGAAAAATAAAAACTCCTTGAAGGGAGTTCATTGACACAGCGATGAACGAAAACCAGGAAATTTCCAAGACTCCATCGACTATAAGCAACGGCCACGTGATACCAGCTATCGTGCAAAGCTTGAGGCATATTACTATATCTTCCCTGTCTCGATCATTCCTCACTCTGTTACGTACCGTTTTAATATTGCAAAGAGCAGTAAAGTAAAACAGCATGTTGGAAAGGAAAATGACAGAGATTGGGACAATGAACGCCAAGGTAAACGAATAAAAATCAGACAGAAAACACTTGCCACGTCCATATCCGAAATAGTTTCTGTCGGAAATAATCCCATTTGAAACTACCGTTATCGACACAATAACAGCTGGAAAACAAAATGTATAAAGCATGTATTTGAGATGAGTGTGCCTGGTTATATATAAGTTGTAGATCAAACTTATTGAAAACATTCTTAACATATGAAAGGAACATACGTTCATGGCCAAGAATGCCGCCAACCAGAAATAATGTAGAGCAACACCTGTCAAAATGCAGTACATACCTGAAGTTGTGCTTTGTTTTAGTAGCCCGAGAGAAGATTGTGCGAAGAATAAAGCAAACACCAGCGACATGTTATTCTTACCAGCAATTGTTCTGAGTGATTGAAAGAAACAATAGGTTAGAAAAGTGATTAGTAAACACAGCAAAGATATTACTGTACATGCAATGCTGTAGATTTCATGTATTTTTAAAAGACGCGGCATTTCTTTGCTAACGGCTTTCTTTTCCATTCGAGATATAACGCCCATGAAATCGTTTACACAAACACAACCACTGTTACTTGATTTACCAATATATTTCGTAGGCACGGAGACACCGTTGAACAAAACGGCTTTTGACTGACTGCTATCGTTAGACTCAACATGATCTACAATAAAATGAGGGCACATGAAACACCGGCCAATATAAACAACAGAGTTTGTAGAATAGAGATCAGGCAGACAGAGTTGTTGAAATTGATATGGAATCTCAAAATTTAAAGAAAAAGAGCAAGCGACGCCAGCTCTCTCGTCGAAAATATCAAATGACCCGTGTAAGAATTGCATTAAAAGTTTCTGGAAACGGGATAAAGTTCTTGTCATGACAAGTGAAAATCTGTATATGATTATATAATGGTTATCCCCGTTGGTCCCATTATACTCATTTATACATTGATTAAGATCAATAAAATGGCAATTATCAGTTCTATAATCAGCACTGTCCTGTAGCGATGTATGCATTTGAGTAATGAAATTATAACATATCATGCCTTCGGAGAAATTGTTCATTGAACAGGAATCCCGTGCAGTTTCCTCTACTGTCATGAACATCTTTATTTCATACGCGACGTTGGATACTTCTTCTGTCAGTGGAACACATGTAGTGTCATTAGTTAACACCAAACCGGAACCACAATGAAGACTATGGCACTTGTTCTGAAACAACAAAAACGTTTTAGAGTTTTACCTACTTAATTTTAGATACATCATGTCAGTGGCTGTTCGATATGCAATTTCGCAATTATTTTAATTTTGCTTTATATTTTCTGGTATAGTGTAGTGTGTAAGAATTCTGATAAATTCTTGTTAAATTTTAGAAGCAACACATCTGCTATATTTTTCCGTAACAGTTTCTTTTTATTGTCATAACTGTGGGCCTACTTTGCGATGCACGGCTCTCTGCTATGTGCTTCCGGGAGCAATATCATATCATACCATGTTCAACTGCAATGCAATGGGTTCATGAAATCTCTTATACATTTTTGTGTTAAACATTCTTTGTAGAATTCGAAGAGGAATTGTTAGTGCTGCAATATCGTGCAAGTTTATGCAATAATTACTATGCATTCGTAATCGATGTTGCTCATTGCAGAGCTGGAGCGGTCTTCTGCGCATGTCCGGAAGTGCTTATCAATTGGAGCGCTCGGCAAAAAATACGCAAATTATGCATGTCCGCACATTTAGTGTATAACATGTATGATATACTGACTAAAGGTTAGGGTTAGTATAAATAGTATTAGCATGGTTACAAAATATATACATTTAAGATACTTTTCGTTCAAATTGCTCGAATTCGTTATAAACTGGAGTCTGTAATTCAAATAGGCGCTCCAGGTCTACATTGAGTCACATTAATTTGTAATACCTAATATATCTAACTAAATTTCTAGGAATACACGGAAACCAGAAACCAATAAATGAGACGCGGACAATTATAACACTGCAAAGTAGCTGTATTACGCATATTTGACTTGCGCGAACACAAATTTTGCTAAAAACAGTTCAGAAAGTAGAAAATATCTTTAAGGTGGTATCACGTTTTGAATTTCCGGTGAAAATAACCATAAAACACCAAAGAATATTCAGTTTTTCCAAAACCGTTATGTTATGATTCAACCAAATAGTTTCCTTTGTCTACCAGAACGAAACAATTCTAATATATCTTAATATTGAGGTTTGGTACCTTTATTACAGACAATAAACTAAAACAATAGAAATTCATACGTGACTTTGGTTAGCTCAACAAAGCAATTTCAAGCTCAAATATTAATGTTGAATGTGAAGTAAGTTACGCACTACAATATCCTACCAAGATACTTACAAAAACAATGCATTTGCAGAATAGAGAGATAAAAATAATTTTGACAGCTCGTGATAACTAATGACAAATTTTGACAGGTATATGATGACTCATGACCTAATCAAATATTTTCTGTTATTTCTAACTTTCAGTTTGTTTTTCTTAAAAACGGGTATTCTATATTGTAGCTTAATACTCGTGAATCAAAACAATATAAGATTATATTGTTACCTTACTGTCGTTTTGTCTATCCAAGTCACGTACGAATTCCTATTGTTTCACTCATTTGTCACAAATTAGAGCAACTCACAGTGTTGCAGTCATACAAAACACATCCCTTATTTTCACATAGATATTGAGGATTTATCTAATGAGCACATGTATTGGATACACAATTTTAATACCGATTGTATATTGCAATAATGCTAAACTATCTCAGCCGTGACGTTTCCTTAAAATCCAAATTAGTTACAAAACAAAAATTCCAAAATTGGAGATTTTTAAAGAAATAGCCGTTCTGATACATTTATATAATGGTACATTGATACAATGTACATGTTTATATTTATCCGCTCGTGCACAGAATTAGTCACAACTGTAAGCTTTATTCAGCCGAAACTGTTTCGGAAAATGTTCTTTGCCTTCAGATGGAATGCTTCATAATAGGACAAACCGTAATACTAACATCAAGAAGGCATTCTAGTAAAAAGTAGTTTTTTTGGCAAATTTTGAAGGTCTATAAAAGGTAAAGGTCTTGTTTATTATAGTGTCACCCCTATTGAAAGGGCAGCCAATTTGACTTATGAGACACCTTTTATTGTGCGTACCAATTCCCTCCCAACTTCTACCACTATGCCAGGCGCCAGGCGGATAGAAATCGGTAACCATTCATTTAACTAGCTCGCGGCTCACGATATATATAAACTGGTATTTGGCAATTTCAGTTATAATTCTACCCAAATTGTCTATCCAAAAGTCAATTTTTCACCTAAAGAGTACTGTGACACATCATTATTTTTATACATTTTAAAAGTCTGCGCTTTTCTTGATCTAAGTAATTATTTTGAACAAAACCTGTCTTTAAATGTCTTTTAAGAATAATTTTTATATGTAAACTTGGACATTTTTCTCTCAATAAAACAGAATTAAATTATTTTCAGCGGATAGTTTGGATCTCATACCGTTTCAGATTTTTGTGAAACCAAGATCAATTCTTTAAACAACTTATAGAATGTAAATTCTTGCATACCAAAAAGCATTTTCCCGTGATTTTGCCGGAGCTGGGAAAACTCATCTGACACCCACACCCCGGGGTGTAAGATGACCAACGTGCTGAACTTAATAAATAAATGCATAAAATTCATACGCTTCTATAAAAACAGTGCTTACAAGAAAAACATTTGTTTTATTTTTCTATTTAATGAAGCACGCAGCATGCAAGAAAAAGATTCTATCGCGGATGGACATATCTTACATTCGGGCAACTGTTTCGCGGTAGCTCGGCAGAGCCTCGTTACCGCCTAAACAGTTACCTCTCGAGCAAAGTATTTCCATCTCTACCTTCAACAAGTGTTAGATTCTTATAGACTAAGGTTTGAAATGAGACTAAACAATGGAACATTTTTTGCATTTTTTGTTAGTTTTGCAATTTTAAAAAATTAGAGCATGCAAAGAACTGAAAACGAATACCGTTAACTGTACTTTTTATTAATTATTTTTAATTCATTAACCACAAGTGAGCAAACGTTCAGAAAAGTATGTCCTTCTGAAGGAAAGTCGGATGCGTAATAAATGAAATATGTTCAATTTTATTTCAAAACTTTCAGAAGTCATAATACAAAAGTTGCTCAACATATTCTTTTGTACCTGTGCTTCATCAACTTTTCCATTCCAGCATAAACTAGCGGTGCCTTTGTCTTCTTCTTTAGAAAGTTTTGACCAGTCATCTATTTCGAGAGAAAATATGTTTCTGTACAAAACTCCAAATCTTGGTCCAACTATCGGTATTATCTGGAAATGTCCATATATAAAGAGCATGTACTATTTATTGTTTGATGACGATTTATTTTATCAATGGACTATTGATATTAGGCATAAACAGGAGTATCCAGCCAAACACAAACTCATGGGACAATACTAAATATTTTGTTACTTTAATGAAATTGATTTCACATATCTAGAATTAATATTCTACAATTTGTAGAAGCCCATGAATTAATCTTTGACTGCATACACCATACCTCCCTATGATACCTTCACCTTTAAGAAATTAAAACAAAACACAGTTGAGTGGAAGAAAAGGCCGCGACTTTATTCTAAGAGAAAATTACTTCATGAACAAATGGCAAGGTGGAAAATTAAGAAATGCATATGAAAAAAAACATATACCTATTATGAAATATCAAATATACAGATGAAATGAAAATAAACCAAATCAATTTGCATCCCAGCGAAAATAGAACTATCCCCAGCGAAGACTGCCAAGGGACTTGCCAAGGATGCAAATTCTTCAGTTTTAATACTTAAAATAATGTATGTAAAATATATACTGAGATATATTATATACTTGAAGAATGCAGGAGTACCAAAACATATGTACTTTATCTGAGAAAATATGTACTTAAACATTTTTTTTTTTTTTTTAAATTTTAAACGAGATTACATAATTGGCAGGGGAAGTAGTGATATGTTGGAATATCAACCAAATATTCATTTGCATCACTTAATACAAGTACTAAATCCCAAAAAATAGATCAACACAAAGCATAGAACTGTAAGGGCACTTCAAGGGGGTTCAAGCAAACTTTGCGACCCAGGCGTTATAGCAAAGGATTAACTACTAACTCGGGTTTTTCTGATACAGTGACTCACTGATTTATGTGCTTTACTGATAGTCAGTGACTAACTGACTTGTGATTTTTAATTATGCAGTGACTCACTGCTTTGAGCTCTTTACTGATACATTGTAAACAAGTCACAGACTTGTGAACTGAAATGTTGAAAACCAGATACTGACTTGTGATTTTACTGATGCAGTGACTCACTGCTTTTTGGCTCTTTAATGATACAGTGACTCACTGCTTTGAGCTCCTTACTGATACTTTGTAAACATATCACTGACTTGTGAGCTTTAGTAATATGTTGAAAACCAGATACTGACTTGTGATATTTACTGATGCAGTGACTCACTGCTTTTAGGCTCTTTAATGATGCAGTGACTCACTGCTTTGAGCTCTTTACTGATACTTTGTAAACAAGTCACTGACTTGTGAGCTTTAGTGATATGTTAGAAACCAGGTACTGACTTGTGATCTTTACTGATGCAGTGACTCACTGCTTTGAGCGCTTTAATAATGCAGTGACTCACTGCTTTGCGCGCTTTACTGTTACTTTGTAAACAAAACGCTGACTTGTGAGAAATCACTGAGCTTAACAGTTGTGTTGAAAACCAGTTACTAACTTGTGCGCTTCACTGACGCAGTGACTCACTGCGTGAAACGCTTTACCAATTTGGACAAAACCTTGAAGCATATAAGTGAAGATCTATAAATGGGACACAACGCCGACATACTATGTCAAGGCTACCTCTAACGCTGTTATGGGAACAGATAAGTAAACCGAGGAAGAACAATCGACCATGGCTATACCACAAGCACTCCTATAACTGAATGTGACTTGTTTTCGCTGCTTATTTTATTTAAGTGAGACAACCAGTATTCCTGGGTTCCGCACCAGTTTACTTAGTCGCTGAACTTGACTAAGATTAAGGTGTAATAGAGATGTGATAAAATTAATAACACTTCACGCTTATTTGACAGCTTACACCTATAGCTCAGAGGTGGAGAAACAAATGACTATTAGACGTACTGACTATAAACAACAATTTCAAGCCCAGTCAACATAAAGTACCTATTGGTTAGCCAGATAATTCTACACGTACACAATCATAACTAAAATTAAAATGAATTGAATAATACATATATTTTGATACTCCGAAAAATAATTTCCACAATGCAAGAGAGATATGTTTCAAAGAATATCTCTATAACTCTGTATAAAGCCGCGACATAAATGAAAATTATATACTATTTAATGAAACACTCACAATTCATTAAACCGTTCTATGTTTCATAATGCAGTGACATATTAAAATCAGTTCTAATGTTTGTTCATGTAATATGATAATGATGATAACTTTTAAATGTTTTTACGCATGAACACTTCGCACAATGTTTTTGTTATCATAGCTTCACAATAAACCCACGAATGTCTACAACTGTCAATTACTATCACACATATTTAAAGCACATATATTACTGATAGAAGTCCTCCATGATTATGAAGCCCTGTTTCTTTGCGAGGCATGGTGATGAGCGAGGCAAGACTAATGTACCAGATCTGAAAAAGACATATACAGCAGCAGCAAGAGTACCACAACTATGAATATAAAATGAACAATGAATTTACATAAAAATTTGGGTTCTGGGTGGGTGGGATAAATTTGACAATAGTTGATGTTGTTCGCTTGGTATCCTAGAATGAAATGGCAGAATAATAGCTCAAAATTGCAAAAAACGAAATTCACGATTTATCAGGAAAAAATTACCAAGGGAAATAACTAAGAGTGGTCAGGCTAATTAAGTATCTTGCTATTATCGTTGTCGTCGCACCTCATGTACCCAATGTCAGGCTCCAGTGTAGTGTCCTTGAAAAATAAAGCCATTTATTGCACAAAGTGCATCATAAATATAATTAATATTTGATACTTAACATTTAATAAATGTGAAGTCATATATGGAGATATTATGCCCACAAACATTGTCAGCAAGTTTGGTGGTGATCGGATGAAAACTGTTTGACTTAGAAGGCGGACAAGGCTAAATTCGCAGAATTTTCGAGTTACTAAGGGCCATAATCCAAAAGCACCTGGGGCGATTTGGGTGGCTATCGCACTTGGTCGAGATATTATGCCCACAGACATTGTCAGCAAGTTTGGTGATGATCGGATGAAAACTGTTGACTTAGAAGGTGGACAAGGCTAAATTCGCAGGTTTTTTTTTCGAGTAATTTAAGGTCCATAAACCAAAAGTGCCCGGGGCGATTTGGGTTGTTATAGCACTTGGTCAAGATATTATGCCCACAAATATTGTCAGCAAGTTTGGTAACGATCGGATGAAAATTGTTTGACTTAGAGAGCAGAAAAGGCTAAATTTGCAGGTTTTTTTTTAGTAATTCAAGGGTCATAATCTAAGAGTGCCTGGGGCGATTTAAGTGGTTATCGAACTTGGCCGAGATATTATGCTCCCAAACATTATCAGCAATGTTTGATGGTCTCTTTCAGAGACGGGCGTATTGCTGTTTCTCATGTTTTTTCTTTCCAGTCTGATAACCATGTCATTCGATGCCTTCCAATTATTATTATGTCTGAACTGTTTAAAACTTCACAACAACAGAGTCGAAATGATATTAAGCTAGTAAACTGTAAAGGCAAATTTTCTTTTGGGACATTTAATTTACCTTACTTGGCAATTGTCCTGTATAAAAATATTTTTACAAGATTGAAAATTGGAATTCTTACCTTGTACAACGGTGGTAAATTGCAGTTTTGGCAATGGAAATTTTTATATGGAAACCAAAGTGGACTGTACATTCCTTCGGTACAAAGTGTTGTTTCAACAGACCTGTACCAAGTCGTATTGCTTTTGCATGAAGAAACCATTGTCGAGTTGTCGAAGGTCCTTTCATCTAAGGCTGGATTGCAAATAAAACATGCGACATTTTTGTATATTTTCCATTCGATGTTATAGGTAGGCAGCAATAACACAGTATGTGATTTGCTTTCACAAACAGACCTGATTGAGGTAACGTCATTGATCCATAAGTGTGTTTTATTACAATAATCATACACAATTCTGTCGGGCAGATTCATATGTGTGTAGCCCTCTTTTATAACTTTTTGTTGTGTATCTTCAAACATCAGTCTTTCATAACGATACATAATCGAGACTGGCTCTTCTATATCCGATGATATACATGCCGGAGTACGGGGAAGAATGTTTTTAAACAGTTTTGATTGGCATAGTCAAATAATGATGACGTATTAACATGCAACCACGGCTCAACGTACTGATCGCTGTAAATTTTAACTTTTAAGTAGGCTTTAAAGTGCCCTGGTTGAGCTTGGTTTTTGTTACACATGTAACAATATATATTCTTCGAGGCTATTTTTCCGAAGCCAACTGGAACGTTATTTAGAATATCATCCTTATTGTTTTCTTCACATTTTTGTCTTAACCAGTCTGGTGCGTTTCTGTTGACACATTTATCTACCATAATCACCTTTTGTCCAAGGTAACGAGGAATGTTTTTTAATACATGTTTGTCTATCTGATTTAAGCCGACATTCTGAAATTTCGAGTTAAGAAAATAAAATTCAAAGCAAGAATATGGCAAATGTTGCATCAACGTATCAAAACAACAATTCTTTTCATTTACACAGTCAGTTTCACAAGAACATTCTTCGCACACGGGGTTCTTGTCCGCAAGATACGAGTTTTCTTCGCCAACTGTTTTTTCATTACCTACATGAGTTTTGTTACAAATGTTTTCCGTGCCGCATACACTTGAGTAATCTTTTATCAGCTGTTGGAAAACCTTCATGTTAGATATGTTGACAAAGCTGTTGTCTAACTTTGTACAAACATTGGTTGCGTTTTTCAGTAACCGGTGTATATTTATTGCTACTGTAGAAGTTATATTTGTGATATTATTCGAGTTAAGTGATCTGGGAAAAACATGAAACTGGAAAGTTAACAGCGTAATCAAAGTAGAAGAATATAGATTTTCGTATAAATATAAAAAGAAATTTCCTTGACTGCCTCCTGAAAATGTCATTCCGTTGCATAAGGCACAATAAATATTTTTGTACGGCCTTAGTCTTTCAATTTCACCATGATATTGGCAAGCCTTTTCGATCGATGGGTTGTATGATCTCCACAATCCAGTTTCATTGCATGACGAAATCAATGTTTTAGCATGTACGGAAGAAATACTTGGATTGCATATGTAACAAAATATATTTTTAAAATCAAGGATTATTACACGCCCAGTCAATATCAACATCGTAGTCAAGCCAAAGTCCAGAAACGTTACATTTATTTATCTTTGGTTTTTCGCGTAATTCACACATACGTCTTAATAAAGTGTAACTTACAACACAACTCTTTTCCTTTAAAATACGTTTGTTAATATCTGAAATACTTTTATACGGAAACGTTGTCGACTCAGAACATTTTAATGATAAAGTTGAATTGGTCAAAATGTTGTCTTCATTGCATAAAGCACAGAATGCATTTTTATACAGTACTCCTGTTGTATTTGAAATTACTGGATTAACAGAGCTTTCCAATCCACTGCAAAGGTTAGTCATTTACACATTGAATTTTGTGAACATAAACGGACATTTAGAAACCATTTTGTGGCCAAATAGGCTTTTGTTACAGTCTGGATAAAAGTCCATGCACGTGCATTCATTCCGCAGATAGCCATAGAGAGTATCCGGACAGCAGTTGTTGTGTATCAAACAATCAGAGTCACATTGGCATGCTGGACAAGAGTAAGGTCTTATTTTTGAGCCATATAGTTTATTATAATTCGCGTCACAAAATTGCGAAGGACATACGAGTGAATATGCTTTCAGTAATCTAGATATATTATTTTTTCTGCCAGTTGTACTTTCAATGTATCTTTGCCATTCGTCGAGGATATTGGATCGTGTATTCTGGTCTCGACGAGATCTTCTGAGTTTTGAGTGGAAGACTTTCCCTCCAGTGAAAGAATTAAATATCGGTTTCTGATTTTTTCGAGCTTTCTTGGCGATGTATTTTTCTAATAAGTTATCTGACTCGGTTATATATTTGGATGATTTTTCCATGTCTTTAAGTGTTGATTTGGAATTGTTAGTTCAAATCAGTCCAAATGTCCCAAGTTTCTCACTATAAGTTTTGTGAGTTGGCAATATTTTTTTGGTATTGTCAGATATCTGTGATCTGTATTTTGTATGTCGAAACTCTTGACTGTTGAGTGGATTATGAGGTTTAATGAATGCTGTACAGTTATTGTTCATGAATTGTACTGTTCCATGTAAATTGAATTTGTCGTTTGTAGAGCTATGACATTCTGTAGTAGAAATATTTCTATGTTCGTACGGAAAACATTGGTTAAACATAAAGCTTAAAAGCACACATATATATGTCGGCCTCTGTACATGCACCATTGTCATCATTAACTCCTTTCCGTGAAAAAGCTGAAATACAAAAATATTACTGCAGTTATAGACCACATCAAACAATCTCTTTAGCGAAACAACAATATAATTTTTATTGTTAGCCTAATGATATCAACATTATTGCCTAACAAGCATGAGATTTTGATCATGAATATTTATGAGTTTACAATATGCCCTTCCTGTACTAAAACAAATACATAGATCCATGTGGATTCTGCATGAGCCTCAATGACACTGACTGTCCAAACACCTTGTATGTTCGAAATTCTAGGTGCGGGAAATAACTAGAGAGCTGGCTTGTGGATTGTCGCTGGTTCAACCTTGGCATTATACTGAATAATGCAATAAGCCTTTTGTACGTTTGTACCAGGTCGACTAAAAACAAAGGTTATCATTCCAGAATTGCGTCGGAGTGTGCCAACTATTAACTTTGTTTGCCACAAATATAGGTAATATGTTGCACATAATTTGTTGTACTACCTATTGTGTTAAACTGTATAGATACATAATGAAGGAGGGCTGTAGAAATATTTTAGTCATATAAAAGTACTGTTTGAATGAATACACAATAACAAATATGACAGTTTTACTACATATCTTCAATGATTCGCTGCCTAGTCCACCGTGTTCAGCCGGTAATACCGACTTATACACCGAATGACGATGACTCAAGGTAAAAGTAACACCATATAACGGGCAGTTTAATGACGGATTCCGAACACAATTTCCATCCGGGCAATATTCATTCTAGTATTCCAGTACAGTACCCAGTACAGTGCTCATATGACGAAGATTTGAATGCTTTCTTCCGCAAAGAAGAGTCCGCTGAGCCGGGAATAGTGCTGTTTCCAGCGAATGTACTCATTGTAGGGACATGTAGTGTGTTTTGTTAGTGATTTTTAATAAAATTGCATAATACAAATAACTGCATCTATGTCGTCAGTATTTTTAATGAAAACAAACAAAAAATCTCCTTGTTGACGGATATTTATATTTGAATCCTTGTGTTTTGGGATCAGCTTTTTATAGTAACACCGATTGTGGCCTGGCCGTAAGTTTATACTATACACAAAGATTGACTTATTGTTAAAGCTACTCATTGGCCTTTTATTATTCTAAAAAATAACTGCGACTGATAGACGTGTGAGGTACACGATACTGGTATATCATCAAGAGGTTACATATAATAGAAACAGCTTTCATTTAGATCTTTGGTTTTATATATATCAGTAGCTATTATTTCATTTAAATCGGATAATTATTAATTTCTTTTTCTCCTTTTAAAATCAAAAAGATCTCGTTTTATTTCGCTTCCTCTGATTGGCCAAAGATTTTGTTAAGTCTAAATCTATTGGTCATACTGTAATGGCTTATGATAAAGTCCAGTTTAAATCTAGTCAGATTTGTTCATTCTGTTGTTTTCTCTGGTCAGATCACGTCAAACATTTAAGTCTTCTCAATACGTTCAAAGTCATTCTGCATTCACAGTTCACTGAAATCTTGTAGGAAATAGAGAGAATTTTAGGAAACATATTGGAATTTTTCTCTTTGTATTGTCACCCCGTCAAACCGGATCCGTACCGTATGATATCGGATCAAATGGAGCGGTTGTTTGGCAATTTTGGGCTTTCTGTTATCCAAAATATTTTGTCGAGGACAGCATACAGCGCAGATGTGATCCGAACATTGTGGAATACTCGTTGCTATTATATTTCCAGCAAATCTAAGTATTTTCTCAATTACTTTTTACATGCTTCTTGGTGGTTATTAAATTTCGACTTGTCAGTGTCAAACATCTGCAAAAAAGCTGCAAGGCAAATAAATATCCTGGCTAGACTGGGTTAATTTTTACACCAAAACACTTGTTTGATTTTTTATTTGTTTTTTCCGCTCTAATTTCAATTATTGCCCATTGGTCTGGCATTTTTGTAGTAAACAAAATATCCCGTACTGAAAAACTAGAAAAACTGCAAAATTGTCTTTCAAGATTATAATTCTTCATATGAAACTCTATTAAGTGTGGCAAATATGCCTACATTGCACATAAGTAGATTAAGACAAATAGCTATTGAAGTATCTAAATGCCTAGTATATAAGCAAAATTTTTACAGGAACTTATAACTGTTAATTCGTCTAATTATTCTTTCAGGAACGTTAATACTCTTGATGTACCAAGAATTAAAACAGAAACATGTGGTAAGAAAAGCTTTAGGTTTGAAGCCACCCAGGTCTGGAATAGTCTTCCGAATGAGCTAAGAACGACAACAGATTTTGGCGAGTGAGACTCATACAGACCTGGAGTAGTTTTAAATGCAAATGCTGCTTATAGCTGATTTGTATATGTTGTGCTATTTCTTATTCAGTTGCTTTTCATATTATATTATTCTGCTTGTTTTGCTTCTTTTGCTAATCATTTCCCTATGATGTATGCTTACTCTAGTTCTAAGCTATTGCTTGTTGCCCTTATTTTGTTTCCTGCAAACTTTTTTTGTTGTGTTGTTTTTCCCACCTTTTAATTTTGTAGTTTTATACCATCAGGATTTAGGTGGTGTGTGTGTGTGGTGGGGGTGGGGTGGGTGGTGGGGGAATAAGGTCTACCATGCACCCCCACTAGACTTTTTTCCATAGGTACCAAATTGTTCGGCAGGACCAACTCTTTCAAAATAAAAAATGTTCCCATGAAAAAACTCTTTTGAACTATATATGATTTCACTGTTTCCATGGCAACCGTTCATTTTTAGAAAGGACAACCATATAGCGGTAGATGATAATCAGTCATTTCTTGGTCAGTTTTGGTGATAAAACAGTAAAAATGGTATCAAAATGGAGCTAAGACATTCGCCTTAAAATAGCAGTATCTTTATGTTAATTAACTAATTTGCATATTCATAAATATTAATGAGAATATTACAAAATGACAAAATTTTATTAGAAAATAATATTTTCTAAGTTTTAAATCAATTTAGATGTACCAAACAGTTTTGATCTGTTCTGAAAGTCTCGCAGTGTTTTCTTAAATAGTATTTTGTAACACTGATGGCATATTTTTTTTTATTCCAAAATAGGTATGTTTAGCTTATTTGCATAAAATTAACCACTACCACAACCAACGTCTCAGGAAACAAGGTACCACTTAAATTTAATAAAGTGATATTATTAAATTTTAGTACTAAATAACAATTATTGAGCTATATTGTTTGGAATTTAGTTTAAACATCTTTTTGAATTAAGAATCAGTATGTAACTTACTTTACATATGTTACGTTACCATTTCAATAATCTTGTTTTATTACATCAATTATTTAGAAAATATAGACCAAAAAGTTTTGATCTCGTCTTAATGTCTCTCAGTGTTTTCTAGAATAGTATTTTTGTTACTCTTAAGGTAAATAATTTTTTCTACATTAGGTATTTTAGCTAATTTGCATAAATTTAATCTATGCTAAAATAGACATCTCTGAAAACAAGATATAACTAAAACTGAACAACATGATGAAATAAACTGTGATCAATAAACTTGTGTTGTTTGAGCTATATCATATGAAAATATAATGTAGATACTTACTTGAAGGGGGAATCTGTTTGTAACATATTTTACACATGTTACATTACCATTCCAGTAATCTTGTTTTATTGTATCGTTATTGTCTCAGAAAATAGTAGAGGAATGTTTAGTTATCAAGCTATTAAATACTCTTACAAAATAGTATAGTTCCATACTTCTCAATGAGATTTATTTTTTTCCGTAACAGCGCTTTAATATATGTTACCACTGTATTTTGCTGTATTTAGAAATATGTAGGAAGAAATTTGAATCATTGTTATCAGTATTATGATATCACTGATTTGTTAAAACTTTGAAGAATTAATTCTACCATTCTTTCTTTAATTTTCTCAACCAAGAAATCATCTGAAACATTCATTACACATTCAATGTTCCTTTATCATTTTTAATTAATGCATCTATAAGTTTGATTAAACTAATATCAGTTTCTTAAATATGTTGTTCTTTTATTTGATGGGTTCAATATTGTTTTCAATAATTACACTTTACATTGATTATGTATTTTCATGTATATATTAATTATGTATAAATCCCTGTTAACACCCATACACTGATAATAGGGTTACAATTTGGGGCTGCCATTCATGAAAAATGTTTTTAATGGAATATTTGTCTTGATTTGTGTGATTGTGAAGTGTATCTAGGCAGTTATTTACGTGAGAAATTTTGTTTTTGAATTTCAGAAAAAAACATGCATTGTACTGAGATATTTTTGGGCTTATTAAAATATTCACTGTTGAAAAGCAGCACTGAACAAAAGCTAAAATACAAAATGAAACATTCAGGTACTTTGAGAAAAGTTTAGATTTAAACTGATGAAACTGCAAAAAGCTGTAAAAAATGTGAACATTATTAAGTGTTTGAAAACCAAAATTGTTAAAAAAAAAAACAATTACTAGTACATAATGCTATTCAAAACTTCTAGGAAGATACTGAGTGCCTTCTGAACGACACTTCAGAAGTGCTGAAAACGTTTTCCAATAGACTTTACGAAGATCCTTTAGAAGCAAAAAACGCAACCAAGCAAATAAATAGCAAACTCAGTTGGATCAAGTCTGTTTATGCGAGGTAATGAAGTGTGAAACACACCTTGCGCCCCCTAGCAATAGCTTAAGAGGATTTCTGTTTTAGTAAACATGTGGTCCAAAAGGACCAGAAAATCTAACAATACTGAAACCGAGTATGAGGAGATTTTTACAACAATCACGTGACACTTAAAGACTTTTTTGTGATAGCAAATATTTTTTAAGATGATCCTAAGCAAAATAACAGCTGACTTGTTTGATTGTGTCTGTTCGTTAGATGTGGTGAATTGTGAAATTGTCCTCATACCCTAGCACTAGATTAAACAGTGTTTTGTTATAGTAAAATTGTATGGATTAGTTAAAATCTGAATCTGAATCACATGAAATGTCTGAAAAATATAAACTGCACACAATTTCAAGCAGCAGTGTTACAAGAATCACATTCTGCACTTCTTGATTAAGATGCGACTTACGATATTTTCATTTTAATGTCACCTAATATAGCATATTTGCTCTCTTACTGGTTAGCTGTTATGAATAATATGTTGTTTTATAACATTTTACTTATAATATAGAAAACAACTGTAAAAAGAACTGTAAAAAGAAGATCATGGACTCTCAAAAAATCACTTTATTTTTATGAATGACATTTGATTACACTTTGATTCTGAAGCAATTTGTATTACGGTCTCGAGTTTCTTGCTACAATTTGAACTTTTGACAAAGACAGGTCATGCTTTTGTCATAACCTTTGGTGTGTCACTTAACTGATAATCAAACTTTGTTTGTTATGATTGATGCATAGTTTCTCTTAGTAGTGTTTCTCTTAATGTTTCGGTATATCCAGGAATATTCCACCACAAAATACAATTTAGTCCTTGTCTGTACAATTTAAAATATCAAAAAAAGTATTTTGTACATTCTGTCATTCTTGTAAATGTTTCAAAATGACTACAATAAGTCTTCTTTATTTCATATCTATAAAGTTTAAAACTTTTTATATACATGTGTATTTCTTATATCTTGATTTGGTATCACTAAAACAGTTTTGTCAACCTGGTAAAAGTTTTAAATGTAAAGTTTTTACTTGAATAAATCTACCTGCATAATTTCTTTTGTCTGTTAGATTTGGTTTAGCACCGCTTTGCAACAAAAATTTAGTCATGTAATGTTGAGCAGTTAACCTAACAAGTGTCCTTGGATTCTGTACCAGGACTACTCAGTTATCTACAGGCAAGTGCTAAGTTCTCCGTATAATACAGGTGTAAGTCTATTGACTTCAGACACGATATCTTTATTTAATCATCAGGGAGAGCAAAGGCCTCATCCAGATATCTGACTCAAAACCCTATGATTCGTCCTATCAAGCTAGGGTTGGTTTTGTATATGTTCTTATAATGCTGCTATTTCTAAAATTTAAAAAAAAACAATACTTTTTATAAAACTTAATATTTACTCTCTGAAAGACTGCGCATATCAGTTGTATGATCATAATATTATGAACACACAGATTGATATAATTATTGAATGTTTTATTAAATTCCATCTTAAATTATAATTACATCGATGGTGTAATATATATTTAGGCAATTTGTGAAATAACTGTTACAGAAGAAAACCTTCTTACCACTAACAGTTTAAATAAATCAGTATGTGACAATTTGGGCTTCTATTTCTTCTTAAATATCTTTTTAAAAAGCGATTGTAGTGGTAACGTATTTTAAAGTGTGTTACGGAAAAAAAAATCACACATAAAAATGACAAGTAAACAAGCATATTGTATTACATTATATTACAAAATAATTAATAATATTTATGTTTCTGGAATATTTTCTAAATAAATGATGCAATAAAACATGGTTGTTGAAATGGTAACGTAACATGTGTGATGTACGTTACATTTTTATTCTTCCTTCAATAAAGTTTTAACTCTATGTCTGCAAACATTATAGACCACACAAAAATTGTTTTTTCATCGATAACAATTAATTATATCATTTTATTCAGTTTCAGTGGTCCCAGAATTTTATTTATTGTTTGTGACACTGTTTCATTTTGGGCAAATTAGCTGAGCACATCCAGTTTTGAGTAAAAAATACCATAAGAGTAACAAAATAACATATTAAAAACACCGAGAGACTTTAAGACCAGATCAAAGCTGTTTGGTACATTTAAATTGATTTGAAACTAAGAAAATATTATTTTTCAACAAATTTTTGTCATTTTGTAACATTCTCATTATTATTCATGAATATGCAAATAAGTTAATTAATATAAAAATATTGCTATTTAAAGGATACTGTCTTAGCTCCTTTTTGATACCATTTTTATTGTTTTATCACCAAAACTGACCAAGATATGACTGATTATCATCTATATGGTTGTCCTTTTCAAAATAGAACGGTTGCCAAGGAAACAGTGAAATCACATATAGTTCAAAAGAGTTTTGCATGGGAACAATTTTTAATTTGAAAGAGTTGGTCCTGCCGAACAATTTGGTACATATGAAAAAAAGTCACGTGGGGGTGCATGGTAGACCGTATTGGCCCCCGTACTAATTGCTGCTACTGATACATACTTGCAAAAATATCTTTATTTATCTTACTTATTTTTTTTCTGATTGACCTTTTAGTATAGATAACGGCAGTTGTATGTTTTTTTTCTTTAGTTCAGCTTATTTGTTCTTTTATGTTTGTATGAGGGAAGAGTGCTAATCAATTCACAGCAAATCTGATTTGAGGTGATACCTGTATTAAAGCAATTTTTCCAGTATGTTCTCCGGCAAAAATGAATCTAGATATAAATGAAGGAATAATGCAACGACTCACCCTCTTTCTTTGTTTACATTTAGAACTCGTGTAGTTTGTACCGTTAGGTAGAACCAGTGTTTATGGGCCATGATTTTGATGAAATAATTCGTAAAGCAGTGATATGGTAATTTATAATTTAAGACAAACGAAACAATTTCTTCTAAAGAATTGCTGGATCTGTAATTCTCCAGTTAAGATATTGTCATTTTTAATACTACTATACGAAATAGTTCTAAGGTTCTTAGGGCATCCGTAGTCGAGTGGTTAAGGTCGCTGCCTTTGAATCACTTGCCCCTCACCGATGTGGGTTCAAGCCTCACTCGGGGCATTGAATTCTTCATATGAGGAAGCCATCCGGCTGACTTGCGGAAGGTCGGCGGTTATATCTAGGTACCCGCCGGTAATAAAATAATGCACGGAGGGGCACCCGGGGTCTTCATCCACTATCAAAGCTGAAAAGTCGCGATATGACCTACAGTTGTGTCAGTGCGACGTTAAACCTGCATAAAACAAAAATGATATTATTGAGGTTATTGAATTTATATGACACACACTTTGTTAGGTATGTCTGTTAGGTTAAAGCGGCATGCCTCCAGATCGTTCGACAGCAAAAAAAAAAAAATATTTTTAGATATCTTGCAATAAATGCTATATTTCTTAAGAAGGCTTTAAAACTTAATTATTGACAAACTTTATGTTACGGAAACACATAAGAATTTGCTGTTTTTACTACTTTTTACGTTGAAAATCGAAAAGTATTTGTCACGCTTTTGTTCCAGGTAAGCTGTCTCGATTATAAATATCTATATTTTGAAGTCATTAATCACTACTTCAGCTATAGATCTATTGGTTACGTATGTATTTATTGCCGCGGCGGTCCGGGGTTCGATTCCCGATGCGGTCATCTTTTTTTCTTGATTTGGAATTTTTAAAATATTTTAGAAACAAAAATTCATATTCTAATGTTCATAATATGACCAAAACTTCGATTTGAAAGAAAGATTATTTTTTAGCCAAATCTGGAGGCATGCTGTTTTAAGTATGATAGTATGTCTATGCGAAAGATTGTTTGATGACGAAGGTAGAATAATTTTAAGTACTTTTTGTACGGCTTCTTGCATTTAGGCATGGCTAATTTTTGGAACTCTGTATAAGAGTATAGTCCGCCCAAATTGCTGTTCACCGTTCCGTCCCAACACTGAATTGCTGTTCATGTGTCCGTACCAACAATAAATTGCTGTTCATGTGTCCGTACCAACAATAAATTGCTGTTCATCGTCCCATCCCAACAATATATTGTTGTTCATGTGTCCGTACCAACAATAAATTGCTGTTCATCGTCCCATCCCAACAATAAATTGCTGTTCATGTGTCCGTACCAACAATAAATTGCTGTTCATGTGTCCGTACCAACAATAAATTGCTGTTCATGTGTCCGTCCCAACACTAAATTGCTGTTCATTTGTCCGTACCAACAATAAATTGCTGTTCATGTGTCCGTACCAACACTAAATTGCTGTTCATCGTCCCATGCCAACAATAAATTGCTGTTCATGTGTCCGTACCAACACTAAAGTGCTGTTCATCGTCCCGTCCCAACAACAAATTGCTGTTCATGTGTCCGTACCAACACTAAAGTGCTGTTCATGTATCCGTCCCAACAATAAATTGCTGTTTAGACTTAAACGTTATCTGTTTGCCTTGGATATTGATGAAAACGAACACAGGAGAAAAACCTAAAGCTTCTGTGTTATTGCGTTTTGCAGTAGCTGATCCTTTGGCTCCTGTGTTACCGATTAGTTCGGTCATGAATCGTCTTGTATCTAATTCAAGGTAATTTAATTATCATTTACAGCATAGAAATGCTACATAAATGTATCCGTGGTATTACGGCATTGGTAATATTATTTGTTTATCAAGAGCGTACTGGAAATAATGTTGTCTTTTTCTGAATCAAGGCATTGTTTACAACATGGGTTTCAGAAATAATTGAGAAAACATGCGTAGATTTGCTGGGAAACAGACAGCAGCGAGTGTTCCGTAATGGGTGGAGCACATCTTGTGACATTAATTACTAAATAACTGAAAGCGACTGTTTTCTAACCCGAAATTATCAAAACCACTGAATTAATTTTGAACCGAGATCATACGTTACTGAACCAGATTTTCAAAGTAACAACTGGACGCGGTGATTGCTAAAAATGCACATGATGCCTTCGTCAACAGACTAAGACATGATTATAAACAGGTAATCAAAGGCTTGGGGTCATATTTTATAGTTGCCGCTTTGTCCGTCGTGCTTCTGGCTTGCCAAATTCTCAGAAACCACTGGCTGGAATTCAATGGAACTTCACGGATAATTTCGCTAACAAACGGAAATATGCATGTTAAGAGGAAAATGTCTAACAAAGCTTTATTTTTCTTGTTAGATTTGTGCATTGGAAATGTATATCGATTTTTAGGGCTTACAGATAGAGAACTAGACGTTTGAAGTTGTTGATGTGTTATATTGAGATGATTCAGTCATGTTTAGTAAGCTATTTCAGAGAAAAACTATCGACAACATTTTTTACTGCTTATAAAATAATATTTTTACTCGAAAGTTATTAAAATTTATTGTTTATTTCTGGATTAAAGAATTGTTAAAAGGTCTTACTCTTGTAAAATGAATAGTTATGAACATATGACCCTTTCCTTCCATTTCTCGAACAATTACATCATTTCAAGTTTTCATACAAATATCACCTAGATTAAAAGAAAATCAAATTATGAGACGAAACATTCATAAGCCACCTTGTATCATTGACAACCTGGAAAAAAGCGCCTGATTGTAAAAGATAAAGAGACTTTTCATCGTGCATGTCATATTATTTGTACATTAATTACAACAAACTTGCAGTGGGTCGAATCCTTTGTATTCCAGATGAATCCAATTCTGATAATAGTTTGTGGTTGATTTTTCCTTGCAAATGCATTTCCATTGCCTAATAGATGTTCTCTATATGATAATGCTTTAAACTTATAAACATAGAAAGAAACGTTTGATAACCATAGAAAAATGTCAATCTTTAACTAGGTTTACTTCTGTGCTCGAATGGATTATAAGCAAACGAAAAAAAAAAAAAAAAAAAAAGTTTGACGAGCGTTACACAATCGACAGGACCATTGCCTGATATAGCCGAATCTTACATTTCAGTTCAGGCTTTGTATTTATCTGTTTTGCCAAGACCAACACAATAGGATAGTCGAACGTATGTGTCTTGTTTAGCCTGCAGGCGACAATCGTTTCTTCCTTTGCGACCAGTGCAGACCAAGATCAACCTGCAGGCTGATCATGCTCTGCACTGTTCGTTATTCAGTTGAGTTCCCCTTCGAATAGTAACTGGAACTACGAAAAGTGAATGACAGACCAGTCTTCATGTTATAGCTTAATTAATACAAATATTTTTCATAATTTTGTGGCGTTTTCAGAAACGCATTTCATTGTGTCAAGTTCCTCAAAAATAGTTGTAGCCATATAATATTTCACCAGTTTACCTAGCTGGAGAGTATCATTGTAATATTTAACCATTCTTGTATTTTTATCAGCACACATATTACCCTTTCGTACTTTTAAAGCACACCTCTGACAGCCAGAAATGAGCAAGACGTAGACGCCGTCTTAAAATCTACATAACATTTTGTTAAAAAAAAAACAACACAAGAACAAATGTGATGTGGATTTTAACCATTTTAAAAAAAAACCTGACCAAAAATTATTCATTATATCATCATCTGAATATGTCCCATTTTTTCACATGTTCTGAAAGGAACTAACCCACACATTTTAAGCAAAAAAATAATTTCCTAAAAGATCCAAGAAAATTTTACCCAAACTGTGGTTGAGTAGCTTTAACTCATATCATTTCCTATCATTCTGCCAATGTGTAAGAAATCTGCTTTGTTAAATGTGTATCTTATTAACCATATACATATAAACCAAAGAAGTATAAAATACACATAATTTTTATCACAACTAAAATATTTACAAGATGTATTGCATATATAATAGTACATAGTAACAAGAAATAAAATACAATTGTACTGAACTGTAATTATTCTGTTTATTTCAAATATAACAAAATGTGAATACTTACCGGCAGAAACAAGTCAGTCTTCTTCCGTTTTGAAATATTTTCTAAATGCATTTTGTCTGTGAAATTGGTTAATTTATATAAACAGTCCCCGGCATATTAAGCGTTGAATATATTTTTGGTGGGTTTAGTTTTGATTAAGGTTCGTACAAACCTAAAGATGTAATTAAGTGTTCCAGCTAGGCCTGAATAATGGGGTGCGGCGCCCTGCCCCTTTTTCTTAGCGCCCTACCTTTTTAATAGCGCCCTTTGTTCTTATCATCAAATTATTATATTGCCCTTTTTAAACAGTGTTAAATTTTTTGACAATATACAGCATGACACGTGACTCGTCATAAATATCGGCCGTTTTCCTGCCTTGTTGACAGGTGACCTCGGGCTATAATCGGATTAGCACTACTGCACGCGGGCTTAACGCAAAACAGTTATAACTCCTTCTTTATTTCATTTAAGTTACAACCGTTTTGCGCTAAGCCCGCATGCAACTGTTATTGTCCAAAACAAACATGGCCTTGATTGCTATGAGGGAGAGGTGGGCCTAAGTCTGGGTAGGATGTGTGGTGGTGTAAAACGTATTTCATTTCAATAGGGTTTAATTTTATTTTTGATACCTTCATTTTGTTCATTAATTTTAATATCATGCTATATCTAATCAGGATCTGTGTAATGTTCTGAAATGATTTATGAGTGGGCAACAATAGTTTATGACATTTCATTATTAAAAAAAACATCAATGGCGTCATGACATCTCAGGATTTGCTACTGTTTGGTTGACATGGGTTTTCAACTTCACGTGTTTCGTGTGACCGGTTGATATTGAGTTCTTCGACTTTATTTGCGCCATGTGAGTGTTTGACCTCGAGCTGCCACTTACTTTGCGTCAGATTATAAGTTGACATTGAGTTGCAGCATCATTTGCTTCATGTGATTATTATCTTGGTAAAGAAGAATGTGTTTTTTTTTGGTAATTTCTGTGTACAAGGACAGTCATTAGAAAGTTGTGTTATTACTGATGACAGAAACTTGTTTGCTATGGAGAAATGGTGATGGACGTAAAAATTGCAGTATTTTTTCGCTTATTGCATTTGAATTCGTCCGAATATATTAACTAGATATGTGTACGTGGCGCGCGCGTGCGTGTGTGTGTGTGTGTGTTTGTGTGACGACCCGGGGTAATTAAAAAGGTAATTGTAATTAATTACAGTTAAATAATTTTTCAACTACTTAAAATAATATGTAATAGAATATATTTTCAGTTACCACAAACACTTTTAATTACATATCAGTTACAAGTAATCTGTACTTACTTCATGTCATTCAACAAATATTTGCCTATTTTTGTGTAATTCTTTCAAGCGCACCGCTATGACGTCATAGATGTGACGACATGTTAGTTTAAACATATTTTATTTCAAACATATGTGCATATTACAATTTACAATTTACAATATTGTTATCATACATGCTGAAAAAGGATTAGATCCGAAAGCTAAGCTTATAAAGGTCTTCTCCTATATGGGATAACTTACAGTAAATTTGGCAGTTTGTTTGAAATGTGTTATCGAACAAAAATTTCTTTGATATGCATTGAATCGAAAAAATGACAAGAAACATTTGTATTAAGTTAGGACAAAGTTTTGAAAAGAATCGAGATTAGAAAATAGAAGTTTATTGTAATTAGTAATTATAACATTAAAAAATGAATGAAATTTTGTGCATATTAAGAAGATTCCTTCCGATAATAAGATCTGCATAAACAAATAATAATATAAATAGTGAAGTAAAAGGCGTCCAATAGAAATGAGAGGAAACAGAAATAAATGTATGAGGTTTGGTTTGGATTGATGAAGGTTTGGAGCAAAATGGAAAGTTTCTTAATGTAGTTACGCTCATGGAAAACGTTTACTTTCCCTAATGTAGTTTTGAACTGCTAGGAATATACTGTTATTGATGTCATCGCTAAGATTCTGGTCACCGTACAGAAGAGTGTGCAGAGTGACATTGCAGAAGCTGGAGGTTGTTTGAAGGAGTCTTCTACGGATATCGTTGTAACCTGGACATTCAAAGAAGAAATGATGATTGCTCTCAATGCTTCCGCACTGACAAAGGGGTGAAGGATAGATGTTTTTCTTGTAGAGATGTTGGTTCAGAGAGCTACACTCAGTACGCAGCCGGGCATGATAAATTTGCCATTTCCGTGCACCAATGTAGAAGTGTTTTGGACACGTATAGGTGTTTCGTGTTAGCTGTGATTTAAAGGAAGACAAGGTTGGTGAATTCTGTATTTCTGACGGTAAACTATTCCATTCTCTTAGAGCAGATGGTAGAAAGGAGTTGTAGTAAAGAGAAGTCCGAGTGCGTATATCTTGTATATCATCAACATTGCGTAGGTTGTATCGAGTTACTTCACCAACAGATGGAGGAACTAAAGCTGAAAGGTAGCCAGGAGAAAGGCCATTTTTCATTTTGTACAATAATATGAGTTTATGGTTTCGTCTCCGGGTTTCAAGAGATTCCCAAGGAACTTCTTTATGAAGTTCACGAAAAGATACTAGCTGAGTAGTTCCAGATACAATTCGGGATGCTTCATTCTGTATTTTTCGAGTTCTTGTTTCTCATACTGAGTGCAGTTTGAAAAGATAACATCAGCGTATTCAAGAAGTGGTCTTATAAAAGAAAGATATATTATTTCCAAAGATTTCCTATCAAGTTGAAATTTTAATTTGCGCATAATATGGATGCGTTTCCATCCCTTTTCTGTAATATAGGTGATATGCGTGTGCCAAGAACCATCTTCAGATAAGTGAACGCCAAGGTGTTTATGGGAAGTAACAGAGGCTATTGGATGATTGTGCATAAGAAGAGGTGGATGGAAAGGTTTTGATGTTTTTCTTGAAATTACCATTGTTTCTGATTTAGATGGGTTGAATGTGACTAGCCAATTGTCAGCCCAATCTGAGATTTTGTTGATATCGGACTGAAGAATACCTGCAGCAGATACCGGGTGATCAACAATTATGTGAAGACTAGTGTCATCGGCAAAAAGGTGAATATAAGAACCAATGTCTTCCACTGTGTCGTTGATATACACTAAAAATAGAAGAGGACCAAGGATAGAGCCTTGGGGAACTCCTGCCTTTATTGTAGACCAACCAGACATGGTACCTGGTAGAACAACAGCCTGTCGCCTATCAGAAAGGTAATCATAAAACCAGTTTAGAAGAGGTCCCTGCACACCAGCTTTTTGGAGCTTGAGAATTAAGCCTTGGTGCCAAACTTTATCGAAAGCTTTGCTTATATCAAAAAAGACTGTGCGAACTTCAAGGCCATCATCTAATGCCTTACAAAAGCTATTATACAAAAATGTGAGTTGGTTAACTGTTGAATCTCCAGGTTTGAATCCGGACTGGACAGAAGAGATTAAATTATTTTCATGAAGAAAGTTAAAAAGATATTTGAATATGATGCGCTCAAAAACCTTTTCAGTACAGCAAAGAAGAGAAATCGGTCTGTAGTTATTAGGCAGAGATGGATCGCCTTTTTTGAAGATGGCACAGACATGAGCATCTTTCCAGATCTGAGGCACCTTTGCACATTGCAAGGAACAGTTGAACAAGGAACAGAGTGGAAATTTCATTTCTGAAGCTGTTTCTCGCAGGATACGGTTGCTTATTTCATCAGGCCCTGAGGCTTTATCAATTTTTAAAGATTTTAGAGCGTCCTCAACGTCTTGGGGTGTGATGGAAATAGATAGAAGCTTATTTAAGGGTTCCTGGTAGAAGTTATTTGGCAAGTCTTTATTGGAGTTGTTAAGTGACGACTGACTACTAAAAAAATCGTTTAAGAGTTCAGATTTTATTTTCTTATCAAAAACCAGTTCTTGGGTGTTAGGTTGTTTTAGTGCAGGTATTGTTTGTTTATCATTAGTGGATAAAAACTGTTTGATTAGCTTCCACCAGTCTTTTTGTAAAGTAGACTCTCATTTAAGCGACTCTGCCATTTCAAGGAAGTGGTCATGTTTTGCAGTGCGAATAAGTGTCATAACTTCATTTCGGATGTGTCTAAATTTATGCCAGTGAGATGGATTTTGTGTTCGCTTTGCTCTGTGATATAATTTCTTATGTTTACGAATTAGTTTCTTTATATGTGTTGTTATCCATGGATTGTCATTTGGTACAGTGATGGTTCTTGTGGGAATACATTCTTTTGAGAGACATGTTAACACACAGTTAAAGAGGGAAATAGATCAGGCCTTGGTAGAATAAAAGACATGTTTAAATTACTACTTCATTAAGTATTTAGACATTCTGGTTTGGGTTTCCTAAATCCTGATACTAACAGAATTAAAAGATAAATCAACTCGTTTTCTTTGGTCTTATTAGTTTGGTTAACACATATCTATGGAATATATCAATATTAAATGTTATGCTTTAATAAACGATAGTAAGACCTACGTTAGTCTGTTATCAGTGTATAATGACTTTAACTAATTTGTTTACAGAAATTAATAAGGAAGAAATTAGAATATCAATATGTCCATTAGTTTCGGTTTTGCGACGAATTTAATGGTCTTTATTAATACAGGTAACTCTTTTTATAATTAATATCCAGATACTGTAAACATCTAATTCCTCTCTAGCGAAGCTTACTGTAGAAGGGTCATAATTGTATATTTCTATTTCTTTCTAGGTCTTGCAAATTGGTTAGAAATGACAATATGTAAGTATATTGAGTTTTAATAAACAACTTTAATCAATTTACAATATTACCATTTTGGACAATACAGGTGGTTAAACTACATGACGTATTTTTTTTCAAATTTGAAATCTTAGTTATTAAATTAATAAATTAAATCAAAATTAAGATTCAGCAAGGTATCTAAATTTTAAGTGAGCCCATTTCCAATAATTGCAGTTAATAATTGGTCATTGCGCGCGTTTCTGTTTATTGGGTTCGTACAATGTTATGAATTTATAATAATGAAATTTTAAGTTATATAACTGTAGGATGGGCGATTAAAAATTTCAGATATCATGCTCATTATAATGTACTTTCTGTATTTTGATAACTTCAATCACTTTTCCACTCCTTTCGTCTTAAAAATAACACATAATTATGCGAATTCATCTTCCAAAGAAATAGTCCGTATTGCCAAAAAAAGTTTTTCCACGTGTATACAGTATTTTTTATTTCATAGTGAACCAAAATACTCGGTGACAAACCTATCTGAGTCTTCATTGTGTATCTACTAAATTGTGAAACTCTTTATTCCGACTTGGTTCAAGTACAACTATGTACAATGAATTTTCAACATGGCCGGTGTAACGTTGTAAACTGACCCCCATAGAATAATGACCCCCGGCCATTATTTTATATAGAATAATGACCCCTTTCTATAAAATACTGTCACCCCCTATAAAATAATGACCCCCCGATTTTATCTATAAAATATCGACCCCCCCCACCCCTTCCTCCACGTAACCTATTACTAACATACTCTTTATCAATTCAAGCCACTGTCGTATTTCTATTGCTATTGCTAATATTTGTTGTTGTTGTTTCTGCTGCTGCTGCTACTATTGCTGCGTCTACAGCTGACACAACAGCAGTATATCTTAGAGGCCCCGCTAAGAAATAAACGTACATCTATTGAAAATTGAAATTTAAAAGGGTTTTTATTTGAATTATCATTGTTGTACATAAAGAGAAGTATTACAGTAATAGAAGATATACCTAAATCGTTTTAAGGTTACTATAGAAATAGAGAGAGCCGATATTTGGGCTGGAGGATAGTTTGGTTTTCTTTACAAACCCCGGAGTGTAAGATGACTCTCGTGCTTTAAATGACGTATTACGAACTACATATATGTAGAAGATTTATGTAGTTATTTACATTTTATTTCGAAAAACGGAATAAAAATCCAATACCTTGACAATTCCTCTTTGTTCCTGATAGTATATTTCTCGATTCAAAACACGTTATTTTATCGAAAATTCATAACGTTACGCTGCAACTTTTAAAACAAAACCGGAACTTAACATTGTTATTTGTCTTTGAAACGTCATGACGTCTTTCCTGTTTATGGACGTTGGTTTCCCGCGCTTTGTTTAAATATGCTGCTATAAGAAATAGTTCTAAAAAGTTCTAAAAAGAAAGCCGTTCGACTGACTTTATTTTTATAATTGTATCTTGATATCGGTATGCAAGAAAAAGATTCTGTCACTGGTTATAGGTGCAGATGGGAATATCCGGCTCTCGGGTAACTGTTTAGGCGGTTAGGTAGGAACCTCGTTACCGCCTAAACAGTTACCCGCGAGGCCGGATATTCCCATCTGCACCTATAACCAGTGAAAGAATCTTATATTATCAGTCATATGAGATGATTCTGGTCATGTTTTCTTGATAGCAATTGAGATCATCCTTTAGAAATAAAGCAAAAACCTCACCATACAAACTTTGGCGAGAGATTTGGCCTACAGAAAATGATTCAAACCACTTGTCACTTATAGTGATTTTGCTTAAGTATTTGGTTGGAGTTGCCGAGTGGTTAAGGTCGTTGACTCCTTATCCAGCGGCCCGGGTTCGATTCCTGGGCGGGGAAGCTGGAAATTATGAAACACATGTTTCCCACTCAACCAGAGGAGTTCTGGTAAGCAACCCAGCGTTACTGGATTGAAACCTAGGCATCCTCGCCGCCTGAAAACTAGCCAATTCTGGCTATCTAAAAGAGGGCGTTAAACTGAATATGAATAATGTGGATACAAACAAATTTATAAGATAGGAAATAGGGGTCTTATCGTGATTTTTTTCACAAACAGCAATTACATTAAGATTTTGTAATTTTGAAACTGATGCACGCGGTGCAAATATATGCTTCTATCGCATTTTGTGAAATATTTCAGGAAAAGAGCCTCTTTTTATTTCATAAATTAGTTCGGAATTTTCATAGCAAAAAGACTGCGTAAGTCGTTAGTAAATTGAATCGTTTTCCGTCGACCAAATCGTCCACCGAAGCTCTATGGTGCTACTATAAGATATAAAGAATCGCGCATTTTTTAGAACATTTAACGCCTATCATAGTGACATTTTATGAAATTTCCGATTGACAACACTGACTTATATCATTCTGTTTCCCTTGTCAAGAGCATCCGAATGTTTTTTTTTTTTTTTAATTATTCCAGCGAAAACAATAAGCCATTTTTACTCCAGATACTTCAATTTTTCATTAATTGTATGAAACAGCCCTTTGCTAAGCAAAAAAAAAAGGAATATATAAGTCCTGGATCGTACAAAATGAAGGAGAGGTAGTCCTTGTATATGAATACCAAATATCAGGGCAATACAGTACCTTTACTTTTCGACCATTCTTGCATAAAAACTACTTTTTTCACTGGATCCGCCCATGAATAAACGGGAGAAAAATCGTGTGCAAACAAGGCAGTTCACGTGCTGTTAATACATGATTTTTATTTTTGAAATGCTTTGCCAGGGACGTATGTATGTATTTCTGCGCAGACTGATATTTGGCATCTGCATCTTGTTTCTTCCATAATAACCTCTTCTTGTAGCATTATAGATATAATGTAATCCATAGTATGTTTAGCTGTATCAGTTTCCAACCCAAAACGTACTGCCCCCATCAATGTACGCGCTAGCTTCTCTTAGAGTTTACTCCCTTTACAAAGCGTCTGTTCAGTTATTGTAAATAACTGTGAATTAATAAGTATCGCGTGTAACTTGTGCTATTGCCCGTTTTTAGGTATTATATTAATGGTTTTTGTTAGTATCAGTCGGTTTGTTTTTACCTGATTGTTCGCAGAATTCATATAATAAACCTCGAAAGCTAGTCACTAGCTTCGTACTCATCCGTACTCTGTTTGTTCGTACTCAAAATAATTCGAATGTAAAGTTGGTATTCTTAAAATAATAGTGTTCCTGTTTATCAAAATATTTAGTTATATGCAAAATTATGTGTAATGTAACGTTTGTAATAACTAAAAATAAAATTAAGATGCTCAAAAACCTTCAAGTCACGCTTTTAGTAGTGTTGTTGTTATGTGTGCCCCGGTTATGGATATTTAAAACATGTTTACCGTTTCCAAAAACAACAAGAATGGTAAATAAAAAATGTACCGGAATCGTCAAGTCATCACATATGAAAACAATGCATTTAGTCGTCGTGTAATGTTTTTTTTTATGCAAGAATAGCGACAATACACGTTTGTTTTGTGTATTAACGCCTGCAGAAGCCCTTGGGATATGTTTGTGACCTCGACCTTCGGTCTCGGTCACAAACAATCCCGCGGGCTTCTGCAGACGTTAATACACTAAAAACGTGTATTATCCCTACAATATTACGTTGACCGACGTCAAAGAAGACTGGCAAGCCACCTTAATTCACTCTCTTCTACGAATTGCGGTGGCATAACAACGCATTAAAAAAACCCAGCTATCCCGGTTGAGGCCGAATTACGCATCCTCTTTTAAATACTTACCACTTTTGTAAGCCTCGGTTGCGCAATGGTAGCGCGCTTGCTTATTAAATAGGATAGGTCTCCACAAAGGGATAATTTTTCGCCGTATCAAACCTTTGCCAATACAAACAATTGACCTAATGGAAGGGGGATACATAAAGGAATCCTTTTGCAACTTGGAACCCCTGCAGCTTTCAAGGTACACGGTAGAACATACTTAGAACATAGATCACTAAACTGCTGCTTTAAAAGGTGCATGACTTTTTGTTTAGAACATGTTTTAGATCTAAATCTTTTTGTTACCTATGAAAGTTGCATGCTTGAAGTATTTCAATAGGCTTAAGTTTTATTTTTCCAAGATTTTGCCAAGATTCTTTAACAGTACCTTTAATTTAGTAACTTTTATAGCCTCGTAACTTTGTGACATCGCATCATATGCAAGGTATAACATATAATTACGTTACGCATACATGTGAATAGTTATTAATTTACCTTCTGTACAATGAGGTGTAAGCCTTCTGGAACTTGTAACAATGGTGATTTTGTCCGAAATTTTAGAGGAAACATCATTTTGTTATTGCACCCTACGTGTTGCACTTATTTCGTAATAGCATGGGCTCGCAGGCCCATTACAAAAAACTGCTGTTGACGGCAAAAATTGTTCATTTTCTGGACTGCAAGATTGTAAAAAGGCAATTTATACATGGAAAAGCACAATGTTTTATGCTACACCTGAAAGTGATGTCAAATACCCTTAACCTTCATTATGTCACCTATTTATCTCTTATATATACATAAAAAAATAGGCAAAACTGTTATGAGGTAGCCAAGTGGTTTTATTACCTATGACGTTCCCCGTCGTTAGAAATTATTCAGATTTCAGTATATTGTTGAAGAGACATCCTTCTTTGGATTTTGGGTATTTTTGTTAATTTTCAGGCGTTTTTAAGTAGAAAAAGTCAACAATTATATCAATATAAGGCATAAAATATGCAAATCGGTTGTTTGGAAGTCCCACGTTTTATGATCTGTGATGTCCATGACAATAAGATGCTTTTCAAATTTCAGTATAATATTGAAATATAGTCATTCCCCTAGGGGTTTGGGTGATTTTTGTCACTTTTCAAGAGCTGTTAAGTAACACGTATTGAGCAATTATTATACCCCTTTATAACAGTCAAAGCCATTGCACAATATGTTAACTAAGCTTCTGTTACGACACCTGTCATAATATTATGACCGGGGAGTCACTATTCTATATAAAATAATGACCGGGGGTCGTTATTCTATAAAGAATAATGACCGGGGAGTCATTATTCTATGGGGGTCGGTTTACAACGTTACACCGGAACCGTCTAGCATTTCATATGAGTAAAAAAAGTGACCGAATTATTCTGAATATTATTTTATTTATATTGGCCTATGAACCTTTCAACAGTTTGCCACGAGAAATTCTTTATAAGATTTCTACAGGGAGTATTAAAAGCAATTGATTATAACTCCAGCATTGTGCGGTATGTTATAGCACTTTAAAATATCTAGACGCGGGGAAAAATCATTTCTCTGCACTTAAGTTTGTTGAATTTGAGAAAAGAATCAGAAGAAAAATCTTTTGTTAGCATCACTAGTTTATGAATGATTTAACAAGATGTACAATACACTACTGACATGGCTATTAAACTTGTCATAGACTTTTTAACGGATAATGGATTAGCAAACATTAAAGTTTGAAAAGGTCGGTAAACCTACTTTATGATATTGAATAGGCAATTTTACTAAAACCAACGAGGCAATAATGTCCTAAGACTAACTGATTTGTCAGGATTTTGAGCAGATTAATTCTGAACGATTTTGTTGGACTAGTGTAACACAAATGCTGAGTATATGTATTTATTTTATGTTTTCCAGTGAATTATAGTTATCTCAGTGAAATAAAAATGATAATCCACAGTTTGAAACAGCAGATTATCATTTTTATTTTTCACTGTTTTTGCCGAACTAGTTCCGGTTCTCCGCCGCGATTGAAGTCAAATTGTATACCGAGCGTTATGAATACCGGGGACCATAATCCAATTAAATTAAAATGACGTCATTTGTGTTATGCTTTCTGTTGATCTTTCCCGCGATTTCGACATTTTATAAATTACGCAACAAAAGTAGAGTTTTACACCTAAATTAAAAAAAAAATTGTTTGTGTCAGTGAAATATCAATTTCATTTCACTCGTGAGCACCGAAAAAAGTAATTTTCACTCGTGGCTACGCCACTCGTGAAAATATCAGTTTTTGATGTTCACTTGTAAAATAAAATTGATATATAACTGAAACAAACAAATATCCTCTATATATTATTTATGAAAGTGACGTCATATGCAGATACAGTCAGCGTCACAATGATTTAGACAAGGGAATTTCTTCATCTGCCTTGAGTTTTATCTTAAATTCTAACATGATTTCCAGTTAAACAAAGAAGGAAATCAAGCTCTGTATATTCAGCGATAAACAATCAGTTTGACGCGCGGACCGGTAAGAGAGCATTATGACGTCAATTATGACGTCAAAATGCCGCATGACGTCCGATACATTACTCCTCGCGTAAATGAAGTCCAGTATTATATTTATTAAAATATATCAAAGAGCATGTCAAAATGAAAACAATCAAGGCCTTCCTGTTATTTATCGTCTAATTTACCACGGTTCATCGTTCATATGCTTCAGTATTTAACCACTCGGGCTAACGCCCTCGTGGTTCAATCCCTACGCATCTGAACTCTGAACCGTGGTAAATCAGACGATAAACAACTCGAAGGCCTTGATTATTTGTTAAATATATAAGTTGTAGAAGTGACGTCATATGCATTTACATTCAACCTCACAAGGATTTAAAAAATGGAATTTCTTCATCTGCCTGGAGTTTTATATTTAAGAGATATGTAACACAGTGGTTATAGTGAAATTCCACAGTGACGTCATATGTAGACAGTGATTTAGATAATGGAATTTCCTTATCTGTCTGGATTATTGTTTGTAACAAACATGTTGTTTCTTGTAATGAACACAGCAGACCATGTTGCAAAGGTGGAGTTTGATGTTTGTAAACAAGGGAAAGATGATGTAACATTCACGAAAACGTCTTTGTATCAATGCATTCAAAACTGCCGGGTCAGGAAGGACTGCGAGTCTCTCAGTTTTCACCGGATGTCGTTATTTTGTCGACTGCATAGAGGAAACAGTACACACCATGTCTGCCAAGATCAGGGGATGGTTTATTTGGCTAAAAACACTGGGTCTTTTGTAAGTGTTTACCAGAGTCAGTTTGCGTGTTGTGCAAGCTGCGAGGCATATAGATCTGTTATTGTTCGTCTACCATTCCAACAAAATTAAAGTCGCCAATATCTCCAAACACTTGACTTTTCGATGAGTCTTTGAGTTAAGACCTAGGGCTTGATTATTCCTAGCCTGGTTCCCAACTACCGCTCTATATATGAAACGTAGAGAGAAAACAAACACTGACACAAGTCTAGATTATTCCGCGCGAGATTATATTTTTCCTCTTAAAGGTTAAACTTCTTTTATTTCAAAATTGATCACAAGCTTGTGCACCATCTTAACTTGAAATGGAACTAAAATCTGTATGCTTTACTTTTGTTAAAACACATTACTACAGCTATAGAATCCTTATTTTAAAAGTCATGGACTTGTATTAAGTAAAGTAACAGCAACTGAATTTCAACATACAGAACTAACGTTAACACTTTATTTGTTTATGATTAAACAAAATTACAAACAAGATTGAGTAGAAAGTTTTAGGCATGTTTGTAAATTCTTCCCCGAAATACTTTTTTTTAACAACTGAAATTAATCTGAACAACTTTGGAATTACTTAGAATAATATCATAACGCTTGCAGTTACATTCTTGTATTGACTTTAAATAGCAGACTTTATGCCAGGGTATGCAAATTATTATAGCTACTTCTCAAATCCTTCAGTCTCAGTTACGTTGAACATAAGCATACTGAACGAGCAGCTGTTTAGCTTATATTAAAAAAAGCTATATTCATTACAGTAACTTCCGGTTTTTCGGTTGTCGGAACGGTGTACCATTAATTGATTATTGTGATTACTTCCGGTCATTTGCACCAGATTCTGTCCTTATCAATGTTTTGACTATGACATTATCTGATTTTGTTTTGTCTTCATGAAGTGTACGAGTAACGTTAACTTTTGCAGGAAGAAACAGCGGAATGTCCGAAATGCAAACGTTACCAGACGTGTACGTTTAACAATGCAACAAGCGGATACCGATGTGTTTATACCGGTGAGTTGATTTGAACCCGTATGCTATAGTTTCCACTAAAGTTTCTACTTTTGGCGGGCTTATTTGTGATGAATGGCACTGGCGGTGTTTGCTGTGCTCTATGCTTTCAGGAAATTTTTCCTCTACTTTTTTTTGCATTTACGTATCTTTACCTCATTGCCTGAAATACGGGAAGTTAAAGTATCAAAATTAGCATTTCGCTTAATTCAATTCATTTATTATCCCTAGATAAGAACCAGTAAAGCAAGGTATTAAGAGTATATGATATTAAAATATGTAGATGTCCGAAACATGTGACACCCTTGTATCCTTTCATACAGAATGTAAACCGCTTGAAGGAAAGAGTCTTGGGAACAAACAAACTGTTGGATCCCAGGTACGCCGTGATTGCGAACCGGGTTACTACAGTGTACACGGAATAACTTACAGAATCTGCCAGGATAACGGGGAATGGAGTGGAACTGAACCAATATGTAGGCTTATTATTTATACATTCTCAGCATTTTTATCAGCGATTTTTGATTTTCAGATTTATATACGATCCCTCAATCAAACTTCACGTAAAATGGTTTTGTCCCTGGGAAAGGTAAGAGTACCATCATCATGACAGGAAACACTTTTTAATCCTTACCCTGCTAAATGTCTAAAATGAACTTGCCCATCTTTCAATTTGGACTGTACGATTTACTGTAAAAGTTGTTTTCCAAAAAGATACCGACTTAATGGCGACCAGTTCAGAGGCTGAGGCTGGTCATGATCTACACTGACGGCAAAGGCGAATCAGTCGTGTCATGCATGACAAGGGTTAATACTGGATGTGTGATTTACATTCTTTGCAATAATTAAACACTGCGTACATTATTGGGATGTCCCTGAGGATGAAAACTGTATCCTCATGGAAGTAAAAGAAACATATTTTTTGAAATGTTATTATTTGTAAACAATTAGAAATTATCCAAGCGTATATATTCCCCTTTTCTAAAGGCAAACGTCTTGTAGAGATAGCACATTATACACGAATGTATATTTTACCCTAACATGTAACAGGGAACGATCAAGGGTCTTTCTTAAACAATTTATTTACATGAATCCCTTTTCGGCATTTCTGCAGGTATTGAACCAATAGAACGTTTATCTTCTTCTATTTTGTAGGTTGCCCAGAGGGTTGGCTTTATTTCGGAAACGCCTGTTACAAGTTTGAAAGTGGTACGAAACTCACATTCGAAGATGCGCTGGTAATATCATGTTTATTGGTATGAAGGGGGTGGGGATCAACGTAAAATTACACGACCGCCTCGGTAGCCTAGTGGTAGAGCGTCCGCTTCGGGTGCGGGACGTTGTGGGTTCGATCCCTGGCCGCATCATACCAAAGACGTAAAAAATGGTACTAGCAGCTTCCTCGCTTGGCGCGCAGCATTAAGAAGGTAGTGCTAGGACTGGTCAGCCCGGTGTTAGTATAATGGGTGGGGATCATGTCACGTGTCTACGGCGTGATATTCCAGTGAGGCAGCACTATAAAGTTGGGCATTGAGCTCACTGCTACAAGTAAACACCGTCGTTTATATGACTGAAAAATTGTTGAAAAAGACGTTAAACCCGAACACACACATACGTAGAATTACACATATGAAGGTTCAAGTGAGGAAAATGTTCCGCTTGGATAAAACCGGTGTATTTTAATTAAAATTACGTCCTTCGTTTTTTTAATATCTTAAATAGAATTTTTCTGCATTGTTTGGTTTGAAATGTAAGTTTGTATACATCTTCTAATTTCTTTTTTATTATCAGATAAATTACACGAATCATGAAAACTAAACAAGTGAACGAAATATCGCCATGCCAAACAAAGTCCCCTGCTGGAAGGCAACTAGTTTTCGCTACCGCATTATAACATAATTATCCGATATAGATAGATCTGTCAATGCTGTATAAACAATACTGTACAGTTAGTTTGTAGTTCTTGCCACATCACTTTTTGAGTGTAAAAAGGAATTGAATTGGTTCATTCATGTGGGCTGCAGGACAAAAATGTTAATTACTAAGGTTTAAGCTTAAAAGTGAAGGTCAAATGAGGGTAGAGGTCATTTATATATAGGTTAGTTTTAAGGTCTTGCCGCAGTGAGAGTTTGAACTAAACTGGGTCATATATGCGAGCTGTATGTCCATAAAATTTTGCTTTTTAGGTTTAAAGTTTGAAAATGAAGGTTATAATTTGTGTGGTTCAAGGTCATTTATATATAGGTCAGATCGTAAGTTTTGTCTTAATAATTGGTGACTGTAAGTATAAACTAAATTAGATCATTAATGTGGGCTGTATGAAAAAACGATAAAATCTGGTTTGTACGGACGGACAAACGGACGAACATTTCAATCGCTACATACCCGGGGACATATCGATTTTCATCCGTTTCATGAAAACATTCAATGATATGTGATTTCCATCGTTATGTGTTCTTTGTTACGACAGTAACTATGATGGAATATTATCAAACGCGAGCAGTTGTATTAATAAGAGAAAGATTTTATTATGCAAAGTAAGGAGACGCATAAATTATTCATTTTCCTTGTTACATTTACATAATAGTAAAATTGGAAAGAAGTCTTTAAAACGGGCCCGTATTCATCTAAAATTTATGTGACACTTAGAATTGGCATTAACAATGGCTAATATTCAATTTGCCATTCCTTGCTTTACAGCATATTTGTACTGATAAAAGGTTGCTTAGATGTTTTGGGCTGCAAAGTTTCATTAAAATCGTATCAAATATTACAATGACAGAGCTCACATAAACATCCGTCGATGAATATTTGTTTACTTGATAACGAAGGGTTGAGTATCATTTAAATATAATAATTACAGGTTCATTGCCAACAATTACATGAAGGGTCCAATCTTTTGTTCATTGGGTCAGAGAGCGAGGATTCTTACATCAAAGATACACTGGAACGCTTAGAAAGTAGGTTTGTTAAAGTAATGTTATTAGATAAAGACCATAGTAAGTAAAGTTAAGTAATACTCAATATTGTGTTCAGTAACGTTTCTGGTCCTTTGGAATCATATAATGGTAATGTTTGAATAAAAACGAGCATTCTAGCATTAAAATGGTTATTATTTTCACTTTTCGTGTGTGTTTTAACAAGAGAGAAAACGTGTGTTAACAGAGAGATTCTCGCGATCACGTGCTGTTACAAAACCTTTTTATATATGCGCGTTCCTTGGCAAAGCGTAAACGTATTAAAAATTCAAATAAAAATGACGTCAACGTGGAAAAACAACTCAGATATTCCTGCGCAAATCAAATGACGTTGAGGTAGAATGTATTTATTTAAGAAATGAAATGATTTATTCCGGTGTTCATGCGAAATGAACGACAGAATTAGATCGGCAAATCCATGAATCGCGCTCCTAAAAAAATAGTTTCATTTCTTATATTTACATTATATTTCTTGTAAATTATATAATATAATGAATTGCATATAATTTGTAGCATTTAGTATTAAAATCAGCTTCCCGGCCATTCTGTTCACAAGACGGAAGAACTTCGACGTTATCTAAAGAACGTTCTCTCTGACTATACGTCAGTTATCACTTAGCAGCGATGACGAATGAAATGAACAGTTTCAATGGAAAAGAATAGGGGCGAATGTAAATATTTAATAATAGGTTTTCTCGCATTTTACGCTAGAATAGCGTTAGCACATGTTCTTTTCGTGTTATAACATCTTCAGAATCCCTCGGGATTCTGCAGATGTTACAGGGTATAACACTGAAAAAACATGCGTTATCCCAACATTGTATTTTGTAAGTAATCGGGTCTGTTAAAACGCTGGTAACGAAACAACAGAAAGTCGCCTTATAAGTACTCTCTCCATGACATACTTTGGTTTTCATCAAATCACATGGAAACACAACTCATTTTAACATGAACACATATTTCATTTGACAGAAACTAAAATAATTTTAACTACTGAAAACAAAATCAATACACCTAAAAGTTAAAACAAAACAGCGTTATCAACTCGATGTCTACAATGTTCGTGGTAAAACTTGTTACGTATTTTAGCATTCATGAATGATGTTGTTATAATACCTCAAACTCCAATGCAGTGATTTCCCTTGCCGCTTCGCTCATTGACGTGACCATTGTTCGTCACCTGATAATCGGTTTTAAAATAAACTTATATGTTGATATAATATAGAAATCTACTAAACTTTTGACAATAACATATCTTGGCCAGCAGGAAAGTATTCAAAAGCCTCTATCTGTTTCAGCTTTGGGTCAGTGGCAGCATAATTATCGTGAACGGCGTCAAAGATTAACGTCGGCATACTCGTTTGTTTACTTTCAGTTTCGTTTCAGGATACTTAGCGGTCGTGTAAATAATTACCCATTTTCATTCAGAATCGTTATTTTTTTATTATGGAACATTCACCTGTCTAAAAGAGGTGTAAACTTCGAAAACATTGGGAAAAAACTAGATAATTATAAAATTAAAAGAATGACACTAAGCTGAATTCTAGATAAAACATTGTGTTTGCAGTGATCAATGAGCGAAGCGGCAAGGGAGATCACTGCGTTAGAGTTTGATAATACCTGTCTATTTTTAGATGTAGTTACAATTCCAAAATGGCGATTTTTCTGGATAAGAATGACAAGGGTCGGAGATATGTGGAAACTGGCTGGAGAAAATACAACGGTGTCTTGGTTTAACTGGCTGCCGACAGAGCCTAACCACTTTGATGGAGAAAACAGCGAAAACTGTGGCTCAGTAACATTTTCACCTCGATTGTTGGTATGGGGTTGGAATGATATAGCTTGTAACAAAACACTAACACCGATATGCAAGTTGAAACGTAATTAAATCAAAGATTATACATAAGCATTCATGGGTGTCATTTTTGTTCTCTTTTTGTTTTTTATTTGATTTTGAACCATAAAACAAAGACCGTTGCAGTTTAGTGCAATATTTTGAGATATTACCCTGTTCATATTTCAACACTAAATTTTGCTAGGCTAAAGTTAAAACGAGCTGAAAGACGTTGGAAAATATATTTCTAATAACATGTAATAAAACTGTTGTCAGAGAATGGCTTGACGGTTTGGACCTCTGGCAAATAGTTTTGACTATTGACCGGAAAGCCATTCAATAAGTGTATATTGTTATGCTACTTCAATATCTAATATAAACCGACGTTATATCAAAAAGCTTGAAATTAATACCACATCCGTGTCTTCAAGCAATATCACTCATTTAAAGCTAAATTGACATGTTCCTGTCCTTAATGCTAAGGATTGATCAAGAGAGTAAAATTCAGTGCAAGTGAAAAAAAAAACCCAGATTATCTTGGTGTCTACAGTATTTATTTTACACAAGTTGTTCCGATATTGGGTAATTTGATAATAATAAAAGTACAAGAGCTGTCGGATGACAGCGCGCTCGACTATTCGAAGAATTGATTGAAGAATGGGGTCAAAATATTACCATAGATTTTCAGACAAAAGAAAAAAGGTAGATTAGACAAACCATGTTCCTGTATTTGTGGATTTCGATAAGTCTTGCACTTAGATGGCAATGTGTGACCATGATGGTAATGAAGTGTTCAAAGTTTCAAAGTCAAACAGTTTAATCAAAATATGGAATGGTATGAAATATTTAACTGATTTCCAAGTCCAAAAGGGATATAATTCAGCCAAAATAGTTGTCAGAAAAATGTACTCTTGCCTACAGATGGAAATCATGATGATAAACAAGATTTCAAAGTTTAAAAGCCATATGTCAAAGAATTTTTACAAAACGTGGACGTGTATGAAAACAGAACCAATTTCCAAGTAAAAAAAGGGCCATAATTCAGCCAAAATAGATGACAGAGTTATGTACTCTTACCTACAGATAGAGATTATAATATTGAACAAGTGATAGAAGTTTCAAAGCCATATGTCAAACACTTTAAACAAAATGTGGACTGGTACGAAAAACTTAACAAAGATTTCTAAGTCAAAAGGTGCCATAATTCAGCCAAAATCCTTGTTCGAGTTATGTACTCTTGCCTATAACTGGACATGGTGATGGTAAACAAGTGTTGAAAGTTTCAAAGCTTTATCTCAAAAGATTTTGTCAAAATATGAACTGGTACGAAAAACTTAACCATGATTTCTAAGTCAAAATGGGCCATAATTCAGCCAAAATCCTTGATGGAGTTATGTGCTCTTGCCTATAACTGGACATGGTGATGGTACACAAGTGTTGAAAGTTTCAAAGCTTTACCTCAAAAGACTTTGTTAAAATGTGGACTGATACGAAAATCTTAACCAAGGTGTGACGCCGACGCCGTGGTGAGTAGGATAGCTCTACTTATTCTTCGAATAGTCGAGCTAAAAACAACGAGAAAAGCTCTTTTATTTATTATACGTTGACTCAAAATTTCTGTCGTTTAGTATCATTCATAATACGTGCTTGTCGTCTGCACTTGCATAGTTAATAGCACTGGTATTCGTTTTTTTTCTTGTCTTACACATTGCCAATGCTTGACAGAAGTATTCAGAAAATGTTTCTTGTTGCTACCGTGACAGACGCATTCAGGGTAGTGTGAAACGAATATGCAATTATCATAATGATATTATGCAGGGAACCGGATCTAGAAGAAGTATAAAGTTCCACATATAGTCTCAATTTCTTCAATATCCACAAACGACTTTTCTACCCGTAGGTTTTACTAAGAATCCGTTATGAGGTTGGTGGTGAATGGCGGCGTGAGATTCTACAACTAGGTAGTTCTGTTAGATCGGTTTCACATCGTTTTCTTCTTTTCTTCTCTTTTTTATTTTCTCTTTTATTATTATTAGAACATATGCTCTGCACATGTCTTCCCATTTGTAAATACGTGAATATGTCTAGATTTGTAAAAGATTGTTTACCACATGGTTCTATCCATTTGTAACATTTGATGTACAGTCAACCTAGCTCAAGTGACCACGTGTTTTAACAAATCACTTGCATTAAAAGACAACTTTTTCAGTTCCCATTTGTGTTAAGAAAGAACAATTTATTAAAGCAGTTTTGGTAAGAAATCACTTCTTGTCCTTTCCTTTGGTGGTCACTTTATACAAGTTATACTGAATTATCAGTATGATGATGATAATGTTTATTGTGCATACATTTATCAAAATGGTTATATTGAATTTTAGGTATGTTTTAAGCTTTGATGCACCATTCGACAGCCGATAATAATTGATTCGCAGTTACATCTTTTTATGCCCCCACTTATTGGTCTACAATATACCTTTAACCTTTAGCCTGCCGGCGGCAAGTAATTCTACCTTTGCGACCAGTGCAGATTAAGACCAGCCTACACGGAAGTGTAGGCTGATCATGGTCTGCCCTGTTCGTTATTCAGTCAGTAAAGCAGTGAACATCTCTTTGAATAATTAATGGTATTGCCCAGATTAAAGGATGGACCAGTCCATTTTAGAAATTTAGCAGGCTAAGGCTTAAACTTGCCAAATCAATGCACGTCGATCCCTAAATAGCTGACACATGCTACATTCTTTAATCTAGAGATACCTATTGTAAATAAGTTCTGTTAAAAGTGGCTTGTATCTCACAAGTGAATACGAACAAACAAACAAAAAACCCCACAAATTCCGTGTTGTATTATGTTGAAATCAAATGTCGTATTATGCGTGTGTCCGGACTACTTTCATTACTATTCATGACCCGTACAAAAAAAACTTCTTAGACAATGAAATGCGAGCCATATAGAACCTCCAATCTAAAATAAAATTGTAAATTTACTTATCATGACATCAAAACTGTAATTTTACGTATGTACTTTATGTAATATACTTTTAGAACATAAAGATATGTTATAAAAGGGTCATAACAACGCTATTGTATGGAATCAATCTCTTTATCTTGTCTTAACAAATCTTATCATTCATAGTTCTTAGCTTTTGTTTATGTGTTGTTTTTATCAAGATTGATTGAGGAAACCCTGTTTTGTCAGAAAATACCTTGCACATGTTATTCACTAACGTTTTAGACTGTTGTTAAGGAATGATTATTTTATCTTAGCTCTTCAGGTATTTTATGCTACAAGTTTGCGTACGATTTGCCTGGATTATTAAGTTTGAGATAATAGATCAAAACCAAGACTATAAAAATGGGACCTGGAAAATCACTCTTTCAATGTGAGGAAGCAGTTAAGCTCCCATGAAGAAGGTCGGTGGTTCTACGAAAATTCCTGACACTGCCTTTAATAATGTAAAGAGAGGCCTTCTTTCTCCATTAAAAACATTTTTTTTAAAATGTACAAAGGAAATACGTACTAAAGAAAATACTTAAATGAATAAAAACTCAAAGTTTTCCGTTCGTAATTTGTTCTCCGTAATGTGATACCACATATATTTCCATTGAAAGAAGCTTATTGGGATTCACATGTAAGTCACTCGCAACAACTACCGTCACTTATTTGCAATACGTAACTTTCTATTTCTCTTTGTTCTTTTTATAGCAAATGCAAATCTAGACCCGGATCTCCCTTGGCCCAAAAACTAAAGTGGTTATTAAATGAAACAGCATGTTTGATACAAACGAAATTGAGGACAGGTTATAAAATTCCATTATCTATTTTGATTGTTCCGTAGATGGAATCTACGTCAAATGCTCAAATGCTACCCGCGCCAATCACAATCCCAGAATACAATAGCAAACAAAGCTATGCAGCTTTTACTGTTATGCTGGGCAAACTAAAATGTTCATCCTAATCTGACCTCAACATCTTAACACACTATGAACCTGTGGTCTAATTGGTAAGTTAAAATAGTCTTTTCAAATTCACCAAGCAAGCTCAGAAGGTTCTTCAAGTATTAAAGGTTGCAATTCATTAAACGAAGTACTTCTTTTGCAGATATAGAACCCATTTTAGCATTACAAAATATTAATGCCAGCCGAGGTAAAGCATTCAGATTCTATTCTAAAAAAGAACAATCCAAAGTGCAGTTTAACGATTTTTCCCGAGCTGCTTATTTTATTTCTATGCTAATTGCAACTAATAAATTTTCTTGACTCTTACGCTTAAAAGCATTTATACATCGGGCAGATATTGTACCATGATGAACTGATTTATTGCCACCAAATGATGTTGGTTTAGACTGGACATAGATGGCACTATGATAAACTGACTTTTTTGTTCCCAACAGAGATTTGTTTACGATAAAGTTATATATCGCCCCCTTAGAGCAAAATGTACCAAGTGCCGATAATCAAAGAAGGTTATGGTACGTTTTTGCATTAAGGGGGAGATATGAGGCCTTCTAAAATATCAGCCTGTGAGCATCTGTAGTATGAAAAAATGGACTGAAACACAATCAACTGATTATAATTATCACGAATATTCACGGTTTCACAGAATGAGATATTGGTACCTTATACATGCAAGATCAAACGTTCTTTCACTCGTGAACACAACTTTACCTTTTTCAATTGGGGCTACGCTCGTGAAATATTGCATCTGATGTTCACTTGATGAAATATATTTAAGAAATGTACACTATCTATTCGCCAGATTTGGAAAGTTGGGAGCAAATATATCCAAAGTAAACGCAGCAAAATAGATTCACAAAAGTCTATCATAACGTCATTACACAAAACGCGACCCAACACACCGGCGTGCGTCCCTGTTAATTACATTAAATGTTTATTTTCTTTCTATCACTTTATTAAAGTTTCTTGTAGAAGATATACAATACCTGTATCATGTATAGAACCTTCATTTATTAAAAAAAGACCAAACGTGATGATGTAAATAAACGAGAGCATACATTGATGTTGCCGACCATGGAACGACTCGAAGTCATTCTGTCGTGTGTTGAAGGTACTTTTTGCAAGTCTGTATGCAAAGTGTTTATAGCAAAATAACAACTAGTCTGTAGCAGCAATACTTTTGATTTCGTTTATAAAATGCTTATTGGAACCAAAACTTTAAAGCAGCTTTTCAATACAAGTTTTACGTTGTTGTCGGCAAATAAACTGAAAATGCTTTCCCATGTGATGAACTGATATGGTGTTGTTAAAATAGAAGAACAGGGGTCTAATAGAAAATGATAAGTTCAAAGATTGTGTCCCTAAGATCGACACCTTACACCCTACATCAGTGAATGCATGGATGTTTGCATTTTCATATATACAAAACACAAACAATAAAACAATCTACGAGGACAAAAAGAGCAAAGCAAACAATGAGGCAAAACAGAAAGGCATCGCCTTGAAGCAGTCAGTATTAAAAACATAAAAAAAGAAACAGTTAGACTGTTTGTTGATGCAATGAGCACAGCAAGCACAGCATGAGCCACAACTTGCAAAGTAGACCAAGCATTTGCAGAAATTGTCATGGAAATATAATATAATAGTAGACGGGTTTCTTAAAATATCAATCAACAAGTACATCTGATTTATAACATGTTTGACGTCGCGGGAGTGAAATAAGGCCATTACATATAATCGATGCTCCACTAGTATAATAAAGCTTTTGACGTCAACGTCGTTAAAAGTATAAGAGACGTTGGTCAAATTGACTTGTTTATAATTGTTAAAGAAAAATGATTGTTTGATGTTTCGGCAGGAAAAGCTAACAATGTGATAAAAAAGATTATTTGTGACTTTCCACAATGAATTTATTAAACTCGTTGAATAAAATTGATAAAATGCTCGGCATTATTACTGTTTACTAAATTCAATATGAAAAGACACTCAATATCCTCTTTTTACTCGAAATATATCTAAAATGGCAATGGGGTAAATGGTGGGAAGGGGAGAGGGAAAGTAATAAGTGGGAGGCCAAAAAAGAGGAAAATGGACATGGTGGGTGGAAGGAAGAAGCATCACCGGCTTGAAATGCAATATATATTACATAAACAGAAACGGACAAAAAGCAAATTTAAAATAGAATGGTCAGTAACTTAAATAAAGGAAACTGGGATTTGGGGAGGGGTGATAAACGCGTTTTGGACAAGCCATATATTTTATTTGCGCAGTAAGGACCTACCTTAAATCGGACTTATTAGGTTGAGATGAACTGAAAGATATTTCTGTGAACTATATGTCTTATTCTGATTTATTGACACAGTACTTATAATTGAGTTTCATAGAAAACCCTTCTCCTTTCTAAAATGAGGATTGTACATGTACCAGAAACATTTTATCACTGTGTGTACTGCTTTAAATTTCAGAAATTGTTTTAAAACAAATTACAAGTGCTTCGAGTTATTGACCCTTATTTCTAAACAATTTGCCATTTACCAGAATGGAGTAGAAATTATTCATTTCGTTATATAGTTATAGTTTTGACTATTGATGGGCAAGCTATCCACAAAGCGTTTTATTACATACCGCCAGAAATATCACAGATTGTGATTTTTTTTACTTATTAGCCTAATAAAGTTATGAATGGTCATATGACACAAACCATGGACTGGCTATTGATATAAAGGGTCATGTGATCATTTTTGTCCACTTAGTTTTGAAGAAGTTCGATTTAAACTATTAAGTGTTTTGTATTATAGAGTAGAGCTCCCCTAACTTCGCAAGAACACCCGAATGCAATACTAACCAAAATGGAGGCATGAGATATGTCGGATTGAAATATAGATATTTTGTACCTGCTGATCTTTCTATGACAATAAGTTCTTTTAAAAAGTGACCTGATACAGCAGCATGCGAACATATTGCGAGGCCATAGACGAGCCATATACACAAACATTGCACGATTTTAGGAGAGCAGTATGCAGAAATATTGCGCGACGCAGGAAAGATGTATACGAAAATATTCCACGATTTTGGGGAAGCTTTGTAAGGAAATATCGCGCGACATTGGGAGAGTATTATGTGGACATATTGCTCGATACGAGGCCAACAGTATGCGCCAATATTACGCGATTTTAGGAAAGCAGTACAGGTAAATATTGCGCGAATTTAGGAGAGCCATATGCGGAAATATTGCCTGAATTTATGAAAGCAATATGTGGAAACATTACGCGACTGTAGGAGAGCAATATTCCACGAGAAAACAGGGTACAAATCTAATAAATAACCTGTAGCTATCAACATATTACACTTTATTCGTTGAAATTAGTAAGCTGTTCTGCCACGTAACGTTAGTTTAAAATTTCATTGTCTACTTTTAATTTAATTGTGATCATCTTAAATTTAAAAACACTTAATCCTAATTCAGCTTAAAAAAAAAAGAAAATGAATTTAGTGGGGTTCCCATTTATTTTATGAGTTTCTGTAACATCTTCTTTGTTTTTAAATTGAAAATAAACTTTCATAATACTCGAACTTCAGTCCTAAAGCTACTCGCCCACATTTGTATCAAGACTGATTAGATAGAAACAAATTATAAAACAATATCAAAGTTCAAGATTTTAATTGTGAAATCTGTTTTTCAACAAAAAACGTCGCTTCACAATATTGTCATTTTAGTATGAAGTCATTCAGTTGTGTATCGGTATATATCAGCATATTAAGGTATTTTATTCGTTGACATTATTAACTATACAGGCATATTAAGTTTGACAAAATGAATTCTTTCTTATTTTCATATATAATTTAACTTTCAGCTGCTTAAATTAAAACCAACTTAAAACTTTTATTTCAATAAAAGAGGTATTTGGGTTTAATCTAAACTGAATTGATATTTCCAAATAATCGCAACCGAAAACAAAATGGAATAGTGGCAACCTAATTTATTTGATATGAGTTTCTTACGACAGTAATTTTGTTCCAATAAATAACAAAAGAAGCAATAAGTTTAATTCCAATATGTAATTTACATCTTCTATTGTCCCCACATACCTTGCATATTGTTCCTTGTTAAACATACAAAAAGACGTTTTTTTCTTTTACTATCAAGGTTTAAGAAAACCAAAACAAAAGGTCTGGAAAAAAGGAAATGCAACAATGACTACAGTGTTACCCTAACCCCAAAGGAAACACTGTATAAATAACTCTGATAAACCTGATTGAGATGACAACAAAATTCTTTCACCGTTTTTACACATTTGAGCCTGGCACCGTTTAACACAAATTTCTGATGTCTTTCAGACGCCGCCATAAACCTCGCGGTTATCAATTTAATAGTTAAATAAAAGGAAAACTATTTTGACTAATTGTATATTCCTTAAAGAGGCATATAGTGTGAAAAATGCAGAAGTGTAGATGTCTAATTAATAATTATGGTAACTGTTTAAGTAATATTAATTTGTTCTGTTCATACTGCCATCACAAGTACGTACTACTAAACAGATATACCATACTTATAACCTATACATAATATGTCACGTATGTTCATATTATTCTATCTGTGTTATTTTCCTGTTCATTAGATTCATTTGCCAAAGGCGAGTTCTTGTCGATGTTTGTTAATAAATGGTGTTGTTGTTGTTATTGTTGATGTTGAACTTTACTGATTTTCAAATCAATGCTGTTGATATCAGCGCAGTGCGGATTTTAAGCTTATCTTGCTGACCGCAGCTTACTTGTTTAAGATCTTTACCTAGTACATGACTTTGTTTAACATTCATAGGTTTGCTCGAACCTTAATAAAACAAAAGAAAATAAAGCACCTAGAAATCTAATATGTTTGTACAGATTTATATAAATAAACCAACAATCACAGACGCAGTGAGTCAAAACTGAAAAAGACTGAGGATGTGACTAGCCTTCCATTTTTGACGGTAAATATTTTGTTAGTTTTGTAATAATTATATTTTACACTCATACAGATCATTCCTTGAGTACATTATGACATTGCCTTTCCATAAGTATGCTTAAAGAAGATTTATTCAATTTTCAAAGTTAGGAGACGAACGAAACATACTTATATACATTTTCACATTGTGATAAAGGTATACCGTGCGGAGCTGTGAGTTCTACATGTACATAGTATACACAAAATTCAAGAAAATGTTATTGTTACACAACGAACAGCATTTGACAGAAATAATTTGGATTTTTAATTTCAAATTTGAAACTTATTCCTCTCATTCGAATTTTGCTCTATAATATTTAAAAAAAATCATTAAAGTCATATACTCGTATTTGATTATCGCATATACTTTGTTTTTCACTATTTATATGTTCAAAAAAGAAGACATATTTGATACATAACTGTACATATGCGTTGAACATAATATGAAAAACGAACATAAACACAAATCTACTGCCATATTTTTCACTTAACAAATCTTGTTACGTAACACCTCTTATTTTTGAATAAGATATTAATTTCATCTTATTCAATTTCAGCCTTATACTTATTTTCTTATTTTTCAAATGATCGAGCAAACATTTAATTATAAATCACCGTGTTTTGCGTTAACCCTTAAACCCTTACTATGCTGAATATTTATAATGAACTTTTCCATCTTTCAATTTAGACAGTAGCATTAACTGTTGAAAGGGTGCTTACCAAAAAGATACTGACTGAATGGCGAACAGTGCAGATCTTGATAAGACTGCACGGATGTGCAGGCGGATCGTGATTTACACTGCTCGCAAAGGCAGAATCAGTCGTGCCCGGCATGATAAGGGTTAAACTGATTATATTTAACGAACGTGTTTTGCGCATAGGCAAACTATGTGTGTTTCAATTCTAAAATTTTACTTTCAGGTTATATAGCTAAAAAATTACATACGATAAAGGCAAAACGATTAGACGTTTTGTTAAAAAAATGGATAAAGTCTTCGGTCTTGTCAAGGGCAAAACGTTATTTGATAGCTTTCTTAGAGTTTTATTTTTTGTGTGAAAAATATTGAGTGTTTGGCTAAAGTCAATAAGTGAGCATTGTATGTAATGTAAGTAAATTATATTTCATTCAAATTATTTCTTTCACCTTGTCATTATGTTAAATTTTAATAACATTCATTCAACTAAAGTTACAAAGCATATTAATTAACTTACAAAGCAGTATTCAGAATTTCGGTTGGAATAAAAGACCTATACCCCCTGTCATATGAAATAAATGTGGCAAATAACAATGCCTACACTATACTAAATCAATATTGAGAATAAAATAAATGATAAAATTATTACATGAAAAAGGTAACCTTCTTTCTGGCACATTCATAAACTTAAAACGAAAGAAATTTTCCAAGTGATGTTCGGCAAACATTGCTCTCTTTTCTACTCTTTTGGTTTCGATAAATTTCGATATATTCATGATCAAAATTATATACTTGTCCAAAGGAACTCGGCTTACAATAAAAACTATACTATTATTACGTTAATTTAAGAGATTAATTGGTGTATTCTATAATTTCAATGTGACAGATGATACTCATGATTACATAACGAGCTAAATACTACGAAACAATATCACACACACACACACACACACACACACACACACACACACACAAGAGTTCTACTGTCTACTATCTACTGTTATTTTAAACATGGTCCATTTTCTTTCGATAGTTTATTTAACCACACATGAACACTATTTCTCTTTCTATATTGATCCTTATTTTCAAATAATGCAGAAATGACTCAAAACATGGAACTCTTTTCCTGTTTTTTATTTGAAATAAAAATACTTCACCAAATAAATGATAAAGTTTAATACATTATTTTTCACATTATTTTGCAAAACAAACTAAAACTTATACTTCCTATATCAAACTTTGCTTCAACATTTTTTGTTTAAGACATTAAGTGTTAAGTTGTTCCACAAAATGTGTGCCTGGCAACATTCATAGAATATTAAAAACTTTAAGTTTTCAAGCTGAATATTCCAAAAATCACAAAAGGCTATTAGGGGATATATCCATTTCAAATAATCTTGTATTTAGCAATTTTCTCTTAATGTATTTATATTGAAAATTTCTGACATTTGTATCTATTGTGGCCTTGAAAGGTTTGGTATATACCTTTTTCCACTCAATATTGGCTTTTGGTAAAAATGTTTTCCCACTTTTTTTCAGAATTTATTCTCGGACTTTGTTTTTCAACTGCCTCTCATACAGGTATTTATTTAGCGTTTTTATGTACACAGTTTTTCCATAAGGTTTTCCCCAGGAGGGTCCATATCGTCGGTTTTATGTAAATTATATATGAGCCGCGCCATGAGAAAACCATCATAGTGGGTTTGCGACCAGCATGGATCCAGACCAGCCTGTGCATCCGCGCCGTCTGGTCAGGATCCATGCTGTTTGCTTTTAAAGCCTATTGGAATTGGAGAAACTGTTAGCGAATAGCATGGATCCTGACCAGACTGCGCGGATGCGCAGGCTGGTCTGAATCCATGCTGGTCGCAGTGTTGGTTTTCTCATGACACGGCTCATATATATTTAAAGTTTTTAAAAGAATAAAAGTTATCGATTCTGTAATCAAATAAGTTTTTCACATATTTGATGCCTTTTTCATACCATTTACTGAAAAAGAAAGTTTTGTTTCCACTTTTTATCTTTGAATTATTCCTTGAAATTTGTTTACTAATTCTTTTTGACCATTTAGTTTCCTTTACTCTATTCCATGCAATAATGATATTACAAAGAAAATCACATGTTTTTGCCAATTAGATGTATGTCAGTTTCACTTATATTGCATTCAAAATCTAGTTTTCATCCTACTTTTCCATATATTTTTCATAATAACCTTCCCATAATTTGCTTGCATGTTTGATTTTCATTGATTCTTCTTACCCAGTATGATTTGATGGCATTTAGAAAGCTGTTTAAATCAACCATTTTTATCCCTCCTTCGTCATAGTCCAGTTGTAACATTTCCTTTTTTATTTTTATTTTTCAAATTAAACATAGCTATTATAATTGCTTTAATAGTTTCCGTTTTTATCTTTGGAGAACTGTAAAAGGATAAATAAGTTTTGGAAATGCAAAGGTCTTTATTACTGTTACTTTTGCAAGGAGTATTTGTTTCCTATGTTCCAATTGTTTGAGACAGTTTTTGAAGCTGTTGAGCTTTGGTTCTAGATTAATATTAAGGTTCATTTCCGCATTATTTGTAAATGTCATACCAAGGGTATTTTTTAACTCTGAAGTCCAGGAAAAACTTTTCTCCTGACACAGTCTAATGTTTATATTAACTAAAAACTAATTTGATAGAAATGCAATGTATATAATGATACTTCATCTTTCAGATTCCTATGGAAAGTGGTAAATGATAACGATGTTGAACGTGCAAAAGACGGTGTGCATATATGTGATTTTAAGCTGCACGTTAGAACAATACGTGTCATACGAGGATAGTAATACCTCTACCACGGAATGTCCAGATTCTACAACCGAAAAGTATAACAAACAGACATATTTCAAATCAAATAAAATTGTAGAACTCCCGTATCGTAACGCAAAATTCAACGAAAAAGACAGAACAAACATTACTGGAAGTCCAATAATATTGGCCAAAGGCAAACCAGGCAAGAAGACGAAATTGCAGCTAATGCCCAGAACATACATTAAACCCAGTAAACTGCTTTACAGTTCCAAGTTCACACGTGAAGTATACAAAGCGCAATTTGAAATCAACACTAGCAAAAATTCCAATTTACATGAAAGTCACCTAAATCATAGTCAGACATTTAGGGTGTTAGATGTGATTCAAGTTAACAGTTCGCAAACACAAAGGAACATTGCACAATCTTTGAAACATATAAACGAGTCGGATAATTTCTTGAAAAAAGTCCTCGTCAAAAGGGCTCGAAAAATATTTGTTAGAAGAAAAATCTTCCATTCAAAAGTCAGAAGAATTCGCAGTGACGAGAAAACACGATTTAATATCCTCGGCGAATGGGAAAGATACACTGAAAGCACAAGTGGTAGAAGAATTAATATATTTAGATTACTGAACGCATACTCACTCATATGTCCCTTGTCGTCTTGCGACGCAAACTATGGCAAACTGCACAATACAAACATAAATGTAGGAGGTTGTCCGCCTTGTCGGTGTGACGCCGAGTGTTTGATATATAACAAATGTTGCCCGGATAGTATATATGGATATCTTCCAAATGAATGCACATGTGTAGAATTATATCCCGACTGCAGAAAAAGTCAATATGGCCACAATATGGTTTCTAAATGCCCATTTACGTTTTTAAATATTTCAATTATTAACCTTTGCAGTGGACCTGAAAATCATGTAAGTCCAGTTATTTCAAATACAACGGGAATATTATATAAGAACGCATTCTGTGCTTTGTGCAACGAAGTCAAAGCTCTCACAAATTTGACCATAGCCTTAAAATGTCCGAAAACGACTACGTTTCCGTACAAAAATATATTAGATCTTGACAAACGTCTTTTGCAGAAAAATAGATGTGTTGTAAGCTACTCTTTAGATAGGTCCATGTGCAATTTACGCGCAAAGCCAAAGATGAACAAATGTAATATATCGGGACTTTGGAAAGAGTACGACCCTGATATAGATTGGGCTTGTAATAATTTACTTTTACATTTCTTTGACTTTAAAAATGTATTTTGCTATATATGCAATCCAAGTATTTCTTCAGTGCAGGCTAAAACATCGGTTTCGTCCTGCAATGTCACTGGACTGTGGAGGTCATATAATGCCTCTTTTGAAAAAGCTTGTAAACATCATGGTCAAATATACAGACTCAAGCCATTTAAAAATATCTATTGTGCAATTTGCAACGGAGCAGAATATTTAATGCATCATTCACATTTAATTAACACTTTTTATTCGTCCGGTTTTACCACTGTGCTTGATTTTCGGTATAATTTTTTTTTCAGGACATTTCACTTGAATAATATCACAAATATAATGTCCGTATTAGAGAAAATTGAAACAATTATGTACCCGTTACTACCAAACTCATCCGATGTTTGTACAAAGTTTGGTAACAGCTTTTTCAATATATCCGATTTAAAGCATTTACGACAGTTGATAAAAGATTATTCAAGAGTTTGTGGCTTAGCAAGCATTTGTAACAAAACTCAAGTGCGGAATGAAAAAGAAGAGAACTTGTACCTTAAAGATAGAAACCCTATATGCGAATATTGTTCCTGTAAAACAAAATGCGTGTATGATCAGAATTGTTGTTTTGATACCGTGTTGCAACATTTACCATATTCTTGCTTTAAATTCAATTTCCTTAATTCAAAATCGCAGAATATCCGAATAAATGAAATTGACGAAAATCTACTCCACAGCATTTATTGGTACTTTGGACAAAAGGCAGTTATTGTAGATAAATGTATCAACAGAAATGCACCTGCTTGGTTAAGGCAAAAATGTGAAGAAAACAATAAAACAGATTTGTTAAATAATGTTCCCATTAGCAGCAATTCAAATTCAATAGCATCAAAAAATATATATTGTTTAATGTGTGACATGAATCTGCCAGGCATTTGGGGCTATATCGGAGTAGTATCTTATTGCGACGAGTACGTGGAACCGTGGTTGCATATTAATACTACACCAATATTTGATTATGTCAATCAAAACTGTTTAAAAACTTTTCTACCCCAGACTCGTGCGTGTTTGTCATCGGATGTCAAAGACGCTGACTCTTTTAAGTATTATTACGAAAGACGGAGTCTAGAAAATACACAGCAAACCGTTATAAGAGAACGCCACACACCTTTGAATGCATCTGACAGAATCATATATAATTACTGTAATAAAACGCAATTATGGTTCAATGACAAATCATCAGTCAAGACTGTATGTGAAAGTAAATCAACCTCTATACTATCGCTGCCGCACTATAACATTGGAATGAAAACATACAAGAATGTCGCATGCTTTATTTGCAACCCGGCTATAGATGAAAGGACCATTGACAACATGTCATTGGTGTCTTCATGCAAAAGTAATTCAACTTGGAACGAACCAGATAAAGTCCAACTTTGTTCAGAAGGGGGATACAGCCTGCTATGGTTTCCATATACAAATTTTCATTGCCAAAACTGCAATTTACCTCCATTATATAAGGTAATCATTTCTAATGTTAAGCCTGAATTCAGAAGTATTTGTTTACAATACTCTTACCGCATAAAGTGAACTTAAAAGCACAAAAGAAATATTTGCTTTACAATTTGCTAACTAAATTAAGAAGTAATAAGTTCTCAATCGTGGTTGAAGAATATATCACGAAGGCCTGAGTGATACATTGCTCCGCATTATACCCCAGTCAAACATACGGCGCGGACACTACGTCTACCTACGTATAGAAACGTAGTAATCCGTATCGATCCGTACCTAAGCCGTACGGATTGGTACAGATTGATACGGATTACTACTTTAAGGTACGGCTCAGGTACGGATAATTACGGATTACTATGTTTCTATCCGTGGCCAGACGTAGCTATCCGCGCCATATGTGTGACTGGGGTATTAGAACGAAACCCTCGGGTTATTCTACGATGAATCACACTTGGGAACTTGCAATTTCGATTCTAACACGACATACTAGTATCAACAGTGTTAGAAAAAACACACGACCATGCTACGCACCTGGATCGAATGACGTCACTGCACGCGCATGAGTTATCGTAAAATTACCGATGACTGATGTTCTTCTCTGTGTTTATAGGTTATTTGCTGGTCGTGTTAGAATATTAATTTAATATTGTAAATGTTTTAATATTGTAAATGTTTTATTCTAACACGACCAGCAAATAACTTACATACATGTAGAGCAAAATCTATCTCGGGTAATTCTGCAATAAACCACTCGCGTGCAATGACATCATACGATCCAGGTGCGTAGCACAGTCGTAAAAGGTAGTTACCATTTTTTCTAACACTGTTCGTAATAGTATGTCGTGTTAGAATCGAAATAATAAGTTCCCAAGTGTGATTTATCGTAGAATACGGCCTTCGTGATATATTCTTACACATAAGAACTCAAAACTGGGGTTATTCTACGATAAACCACGTTTGGGAACTTATTCATGATTTCTTAAATAATACAAATATTATATTTATACTGCCGGATGCCATAATTAAATGATTAAGAAGGGACCTCCATGACCAACTGGTCAAGGGCGCTTACCTCATTCGACCTTCACCGCTTAGGGTTTTAGATCTCTCTTAGGATGTAGATTTTTTTTTTCATGAGAGGTTTTATTTATTTATTTGGGTTTTACGGCGCACCAACACAGTATAGGTTATATGGCGCCAAACAGGACTACAAAATTTGGTTTCACATTTCATTTAGATCTACATCAAATAAAAACATGAGGTATGGAATTTTCATGAGAGGAATATCCAGCTCTCTTGTGGAAGGTATGTTTTTCTACCCAGGTGTCCGTTTGTGGCTGGTGTAATGCAAAGAGATGAACATGAAGACTTCCGCCACCTTGAGTAGCAGTAATGTGGCTATAGAACTTTAAATAGTGTCATTACTAACCCAGCAAAACAAAAACAACAGAAAAATATATCATGGCTGAAACACTGCACACTCAAACGCATCAGATTTTAAACCACTGATTTATCTTTTATCTAGATCTCTATTTTACTGTATTTGAATAATATATCTAATTGCATATACTGTTCCTGGAACAAAGTACTTCTTAACCCCTAACTTTATTAAATTCCGATTTTCTTACTGAACTTCTGTACAGTGTAAGCTTTTCAGATCTTACTTTTGATCCATCTGTTAACAGCAGCTTGGTGATGATATTGCTGCTCTTTAAATTTATTTTCATTAGAGGTTCATCAAATTCCCTAAAAAGTTTACCTGGGAACCGCAGAAGCATCATGCAGTCCGAAAAAGTCATGACTAGGGTTTTGTTAATACAGGATGCATATAGCTCTTTTATAACTATATATTATGTTGCTAGCAAAGATACTTATTCTATAATTATTAGCCTACAGATTGCGATATATATTCTAAGAAAATGTGTTCTTTATATTTGTACATTTCCAGATAATAAAGGTATTTGGAGGATTTAGCGTTACATACAGAACCATATTTTCTTTCAATACAAAAGACTGGAGAGAACTTTCTAAAAGAGAAGAAGAAAAGGGCATTGTTAGTGTTTGCACGAATGGAACATTTGATGAGGAAAAGGTACAAAAGATAATACATGCATTGATTTGATATCATTTTTTTAAAGTTACAAATAACTTTAAACATATGTTCAATTACTTCTGTTTACACTCTTATAAGTTGCATCAGAACTACTACATTTGTACTGTGAAAACCTTTTTTCTAGCTGAGGACTAATTTTCGAACATTTCGTGGTTAAGAAAAATACAAGATATCACAACTCAACAAGCTTGTAAAAAAGCTACACATTCTACATTCAAAAGTTAGAATCCACGAACTCATATCCCGAAGAGTTATCGATTTTATTTGAAACCACAAAATTCCATGCCCATCAAATAAATTGAGCCGTGCCATGAGAAAACCAACATAGTGGGTTTGCGACCAGCATGGATCCAGACCAGCCTGCGCATTCGCGCAGTCTGGTCAGGATCCATGATGTTCGCTTTTAAAGCCTACTACAATTAGAGAAACCATTAGCGAACAGCATGGATCCTGACCAGACTGCGCGGATGCGCAGGCTGGTCTGGATCCATGCTGGTCGCAAACCCACTATGTTGATTTTCTCATGGCACGGCTCAAATGATTCCGCAGCATTTGCAATACTCTTCAATGCGGGATTTTTGTTGTTTTCTTCACAGTATTTGAGAAGATTTTCTGCAGTCAAATCTGTTCTGTTACTTTAACGCCATTAATTGTACGAGTTACAAGAGTTTAAACAAGCACAGTGATAGCGCTAAGCAATATGTGTTTTACTGTTTCTCATAGTACTCTAATTGTTTACGTCTCACGTTTCGTTTCCATTTATTCTTAAGAATTCGTCCACTAGATGGTCAAGTTTTAGCTATTATTGTCTACAATTTTTTGATTATCAGCAATTCCTTCTCATTATTTTTAAGCGGACATAGAGTATACACGCCAGTAATCGAACATCAATTTCCTTTCCTAAAGAGTATATGAAACAAAATTACAGAATAGCTGTTCATTGATATAATGTAGATAAATCTTTAAAAAGGTTTTACATATTTTATGTTGTTTCAGAACAAGTGCCGAAACCTGTATTGTCGGGCTGGTCTGGTGCTAATAAATGGCAAAACATGTGCTACACATAGTGAAACAACGTTTAACGTAACGTACGAAATAAAGATGCTCATGACATTGAGGAAAACGACATTAGATTCCTGTTCAATGAACAATATCTCTACAAGCATGATTTGTTATTATTTTATCACTCAAATGAATAGTTCTTTAGATGGCAGTGCTGATTATATAAACGAGTTTTGTCGGATCATTGATCTGGATCAATGTTTACACGAAAATAACGGGGCCGAGAAAGATAATCGATACTTAATAATAAACATGCTTTCGCTTGTCATGACAAACACTTTATCTCTTTTTCAGAAAAATCTGATGCAATTTTTGCTCGGGCCGTTTGATTTATCTGACGCTAGTACTGGAGCATTTTGCTCATTTACTTTAGATTTTGAGATCCAACATCAAGTAAAACAACAATGTCTGCCCGATGTCAAAAAATCAAACTTTTTTGTTAATATAGACCGGTGTTTTATATGCCCACATTTTCTTTTAGATGACGTTGATTTTCATGCTGACAACATGTCAAATGGCATCTTTATAAATGGTCTCATTGTGCCTAAGAAATACATTGGTTGGTCCGGTAACAACGCTTGTATTTGTTTAGATGATTTCGTTAAAGTCATGTCTCAAATGAATAAAAGCTCAGTTAGGACAGAAACAGAAATGACACTTCTATTTAAAATACATGACATCTATAGCAACACGTGTACAATAACATCTCTACTGTGTTTATCAATCACATTTTTAACCTACTGTTTCTTCAAATCACTACGGACAATTGCTGGTAAGAATAACATGACGCTGGTGTTTGCTTTATTCTTTGCTCAAGCTTCTTTCGGTCTGCTCAAACTAAAAACAAGTCCAGGTCTGTACTGCATTTTGACAGGTGTTGCTCTACATTATTTCTGGCTTGCGGCATTCTTCGCAATGAATGTATGTTCCTTTCATATGTTAAGAATGTTTTCGTTAAGTTTGTTCTACAAACTTTATTTAACCAGGTACACTCATTTGAAATATATCCTCTATGCGTTTTGTTTTCCCGCTTTTATTGTATCTATGACAGTAGTTTCAAATATGACTATTTCGGACAGAAAATATTTCGGATATGGACATGGAAAGTGTTTTCTCTCTGATTTTTATTCAGTTATCTTAGCGTTTATTGTCCCTGCCTCGATCGTTTCTGTCTCTAACATGCTATTCTACATTATTGCTCTTTACAATATTAAAACAGTACGTAACAGAATGAGGAATGACCGAGACAGGGAAGACCTCTTAATTTCTCTCAAACTTTGCACAATAGCAGGCATTACATGGCCGTTGCTTATAGTCGATGGGGCCATGGAAATTTCCTGGTTTTCCTTTATCGCTGTGACAATGAATGCCCTTCAAGGTGTATTTATTTTTCTATCTTTTATTTGTAACACCCGTGTTTTGAATCTGTACATGGGTTGCATTTGTATCATGGGGATCCCTGAGGTCCGTGGTGTGGAAATACCAACCGAGCGGTCAACGCACATGACAGACCAACTCTAACAGCAATTGTAGAGCATTGCTCACCTAGAATAGTCATTGCTGTATTAAGTTGCAAAACATAGTTTGCACTAAAACACAATTACAAAATTTACTGTTATTAAAATTGATTTCAGTAACATATTTCTTTAACATTTTGTTGTTTTGTTCTACGTTGTTCGTGTGAAATATATTGGAGTTGTAATATTTAATTACTAACCATTTGGTCCATAGTATTTTTGTGACTTTATTTTGTTACTTGTGATGAAATGAAACCGTGCACGGGAATTTCCTCTTTCAGTTTGAATATATACTATCCTTTTCCTAAAATTCACCAACCAGGAAGTGATGGCTACATAACAGTTTCCTCCGCAAACGGGAAATCAATGGCTTGCATCTCAGACCATATATGAGCAGCCTACCGCTCAATTTACAAGATAAACTAGTTGTTTGAAAAAACTCGCTTTTAAACAGGTCCCGAATAAAACTTACTTGTTTCGATAAATATTACGTCCTTGTATAAGATTTATACTATATGAAGGAATAACCGCTTGCAAAGAAGTCTAGGACAACAGAAATTTTGAAAATCATCATATTGATATATTTTTGGAGTCCTAAAGCTTGTTGTAAAGCGCTACAATTTTGTGTGATACCCAACATACTCCGTGGGTACGCTTTATGTGGTGATGTGGACAGGCAATGGACTAATGGTCAGGAAGCCCGCCAGACATAAGATCTACTTGATCATGTAAAAAACATTCTATAAGGTTGATTTTTTTAAAAAAAATAGTAAAGTAATTATTCCTTTATTTCATATATTTTTAATTAAGAATTAAATTACTATATCATAGAGTTTTTTTCTTCTAAATTTGATTACCAATTCAAGTTTACACATTTAAAAAAAAATAATGATTATAAGAAAACGTTGTATTTATTGGATACGCCGTTTTTGTTATTTGTTTCTTAAATAGTTAAGCCATTATACCATTATCCCAATTATAGTTAAGACTGAAAGTTCTACATCACAGAGACTTTTTCTTTATCCATTACTTATCTATTACTAATTCAAGTTTACCCTTTTTAAAATATAATTATAGGAAAACGTATTTATTAGATAAGCATCTGAAAACGCAGTTTTTTGATAATATTTGGCGGCACAAGTAACAGGCTCTTAGAAACTCTAAACGTATATAAGCTAGCAATATATGTGTTTATAATCACTATCTTGTTATTTAGCCAATACACCAGTCTACATTATCAACTTTTAATAAGTGAATCGGTTACTTTGTTTAGTAGTATACACATTAAAATGACAGTAGAAAAATACATAGTTCTGAATAAATTTAGAATGGCAGCTTACAGCAGATAACGCAAGGACATTATTTGGACCTTAGATATTTAATTCGTTTTTCTCTTTGTTAATTGGTTCATTATATTACCGGCATTAATAGAGCTACTTCCGAATCCCCTATACGAGCCGTGCGAATAAGTAACATAACGATGATAAATAATAAAAGTTACAATACACATTTATTGTTAAATAAATGTTGAAGAAAAGGTAAAACTTTTTGATTGCATGATTTTACCAATTCTGTCTTACGGATCAGAGATTTGGGGATTTCATAAAGCACCTGATATAGAAAAAATTCACCTCAAATTTTTGAAACAGATTCTCGGTGTACGACAACAGACAACGACTTCAGCAGTTTTTGGTGAATTTGGCAGATTTCCTTTGTCAGTCCTGCGTAAAGTTAGAATTATTAAGTATTGGTACAGGATTACGAAATCTCCAAACTCTTTATTACATAAATTGATGTTTTTAACCAATGCTAATGGAATATTAGTGAATAGTTGGTCAAAAAATGTGAAAAGTTTGCTGTCTGATCTAGGATTTTCCTACTTATGGAATCATAATAATATTAGTATTGTTCAAATAAATGCAGTAATACAAAGAATATTTGATCATTATTTACAGCAGTGGCATTCAGAACTTAGTACATTTTCAAAATTAGAAAGTTATAATGTCTTTAAAAATGATTTTTGTCAAGAAAAATACTTATCATATATTGATAACATAAAATATAGAACAGCTTTATCTAGATTCAGATGCTCTGCGCATAAGTTGGCAATTGAAGAAGGAAGATTCAGAAATATTGAGAGGAGTCAGCGATTATGTACAAAATGTAATATGCAACAAATTGAAAATGAATATCATTTCTTATTGGTTTGTCCTTTTTATTATGATTTAAGGAAACAGTATTTGCCAAAATATTACTGTGTATGGCCTAGTGTTCATAAATTCAAATCTATTATGAGCTTAACTCAAAGAAGTAAGCTTCTAAATTTAGGAAAATACATTTACTTCGCAACGCTTAAAAGAAATGAAGCAGTTGGGTAGCTACTTTTTTGCTAATAGTATTGTAATGAATGAAATGTTCTTGCTTGTTTGTATATTTATTCATAATGCTTAATATGTTTATAATTGATTGTACATTCCACTTATACCATATATGACTCATACTTTTCTGTAATATGTGTATGTACCGCCACATTGTAACTGGCGATGAACATGTATATGTTTTTGCCGAATAAACTTTGACTTTGACTTGACTTGTTAAACTTACCCAAGCATGTTTGTAGGTTCATTCTCTTTTTAAATAGAAAGTATGTATTTTTTTATCCAAGTTTCCATCAGCATTTTTCATTCAATATATCTAAAGGTTTTTAATGCATATCTAAATATTTGTTGAAATTGTAAACAAATATAATTTTTTGAAGTTATATATTCTCCTGTAACTCCGATGTAGTTTATTTAAAATTGCATTATTTAAAACAGAGAAATAATTCTTGATTTATCATTGTTACCTGTCCAGCATAGTCAATATTTTGAAAACCACTTTTTTATTTTTCAGCGCTCTGTATACCGATCCCTTATAAAATATACCAGATAACCAATCAAAATCAAATCTGTTGTATATATATGACCACCAACAGCTGTTAAACTTACCTGTTCCAATCATGAATTCTATTTTTTAACTATTTTATAATCATGTTTTCTTTTAAAGGAAATATATTCGAAAGGAAAAAAAAAGATCTTTATAAAGTCGTTGCTATCTATATATTCAAACTTACTACGCGCTTTTTTATTGACTCGGCTTGTTCATTCACTTTTGTATAATATTGTAGTAGTTGCAACTTGACCGCGATGGTTGACCTTAATTAGGCTGATTATTCATATAGATTATTTCATTGGGTAGCCGTGTATGTTATTTATGAATTAGTTTGTACAAGTGCAGTATGCAGAGGTGAAACGTTTTACGTGCACGCTTTTTCAATAATAGGTTGTGCCATCGGAGTCAAGTTGCGTCCACTATACTGTTACATTCTGCATGCAAACAAGTTTATTTTTAGCCTGTAGGATAGTCTGTTTTAAGCAGAAATAGTGCGCTAAGTTTTTACACAAACTAACGCACCTAAAATCTTGCAATTAGAGTTTTGTCAACAACTTTATATCTATATATTTACAAATCTAAAATATATCACATAATTCATGGTGTTAGAAACAATGAATAGTAAAGATAAAAGGTAGCGGAGATTTCCCCATGCATAATTTGTTGTTAGAGTTGTACGCGACTCATAATAAAAGCCGTACCGCACGTACGTTTCTTCTACCTTACTGTGCTAAGTATATGTATATATGTTTATATTTATTAATTTATTTATTTGGGTTTTACGGCGCACCAACACAGTATAGGTTATATGGCGCCAAACAGGACTACAAATTTTGGTTTCTTATCTCATGTACATCGAAATAAAAACATGAGGTATGGAATCAAAATTTGCATACCTGTTGGAATCACAGAGTTACAGCAAAACCAAGTGTTAAGACCCTATTAGTCGCCTCTTACGATCATGCAAGGGTAAGGCAGTGGTTCCAATTATTTTCATACACAGATCGTCCCAGAACCATATATGTTTATAGGAATTTATTACGTTGGCATTCAATTCACCATAATTTACTGGAACTTAATTAGAAATGCAATTCTTTCCAACCTGATTAAATTTTATACATAGTTTTAGGGCTTGCATATCGAAGTATAGATGTTGTATATGTTAATTACTTATATGTTTTCTCTGATATTATAAATGTTCCGAAAATTGTGTAAGGATACAAACGCATAAGGATACAAATGCAGCATAAACGGTTTAAGTCTACCAATGGTGTGTTTGCCACAGACGGTTACAAGACGGTGCTCAGTTGTATTCCTTTCGTTGCTCATTTTGTCTTTGTTGTCTATAAGTTTTACTTCGTCTATATTGTGTCAGATTCTCAAGTTAGAATTACGTTCTGTTTGTCTCACTAATTGTATTATCCCAAACGAAGCAAACACTATATGTTTTTCACCATCTATAGTCTGTAATATCCTAACACTACCTTTCTCAAGTGAATTAAGATGGTTCCTCTGAACAGTACCCTGTATATATTGCTCGCCTTAGTTTGATAGGAAAACCCATAAGATTTCAGATTTTGCAAACAGTTTTCCGATACAGTTATCTAGTGTTTAGTAGTAGCCATTTTTCATGTTCTTGTATACCTTTAAAATTTTGTGTGTTTGAAAGGTATTTCGTTGGTGTTAAATATATGTAAAACTTAAGTTATCATTTTCATGTGGCTATTAATTTAATTACAAGATATGCGCACGTAATTAATGTATTAATGACCTAAGAGTTTGATTAAAGTCTAAAACGCAAAAAGAGTTATTATCGATTTTCAAATCTCAGTTTACTAAATGTTCTCTGTACAGAATTGCAGGACAGAAAGGTCTGCATGGCGTGTTTATTTAACAAAACTGATGCGCATTTTACCAAGAATCTTTTAGAGAATTTGTAAACACCTATACTGTTTTGAAACTTTATTTTGAAACTCGCAATGCATGTTCAACAAAAGAATAACTAGTTTCCAGACTATCGTTTAAACAAGAGCGTCGCCAAGCGGGGCAATATACGCCCGAAGGGTTACATCACAGGATGGGAGCAAAATTTAAAGAACATTACTATTGCAGCCCAAAGGACAGAAACAACAAAAAGAAGAAATTCCAAAAAAAAAAAATTTCTAAGTCCACAAAAAAATTCTTACCAGGTAAAGTTATGTCAAAACACATCTAAAAATTGGATGTACCATCCATGTTGTACCACAGAAAAGTGGTCTCGGTTTTTCCCTACAGCCAATAATAAAAAAGTTTCAAAATAAGCTATATATAGTAACAAAAAAGGGAAGTAATTAAAAAAAATATTGTAAGAGAACAAAAAGGGATCTGCCAAATAAAAAAAAAAACAACAAGAGCACTGCAGTGCATAGCAATATATACAAAGCAAAGTCATATATGAACTTTTACCCCTAAGTGTGACTTTGGCCTTGAAGTTCGTCATCCGAAACAAGCGCTCTGCACGTCGTCTCAGTGTGGTGAACATTTGTGCCAAGTTTCTTTGAAATTCTTCAAGCAGTTCAAGAGTTACAGAGCGGACACAGCAAAGTCATATATGACCTTAAACTCTTAAGTGTGATCTTGACCTTGAGGTTAGTCATCCGAAACAAGTGCTCTGCATGTAGTCTCAGTGTGGTGAACATTTGTGCCAATTTTCTTTGAAATCCTTCCAGCAGTTCAAGAGTTACAGAGCGGACACGAAACACACTCATATAACCTTTGACTCCTAAGTCTGACCTTGACCTTGAAATGAGACATCCAAAACATGTGCTCTGCACGTCGTCTCAGTGTGGTGAACATTTGTGCTAATTTTCTTTGAAATCCTTCAAGCAGTTCAAGAGTTACACAGCGGACACGAAACACACTCATATGACGTTTGACCCCTAAGTGTGACCTTGACCTTGAAATGAGACATCCAAAAGATGCGCTCTGCACGACATTTGTGTCAAGTTTCTTTGAAATCCTTCAAGGGGTTGAAGAGTTACAGAGCGGACACGAAATTGCTAACGGACGGACGGACAGACGGACAGACGGACACCGGGACCATAATATAATACGTCCCTTCGGGCGTATAAAAATAACCATCTCATGCCCTTGTCTGGCACTGTTGTCATTTATGTCTTTTGTTGAATCAACAGTCGAAGACTTTTTATGATTTATTTAAATTTATTTTAATGTAGCTTGTACCATGGAATTTGCCAAACTCTTACAACGGCAATATCACAATAAAGTGCGCACATTGGTGGCTGAGCATGTTATAGGGTATTTTTGATGAACAGTATGAAGTAAGGTTTCTTTTGTGGTGATTTATTACAATTTTCTGTAGTTCCTTAACCAACACAACAAACAGGGAGTGAATCGGTCATCATTCAGGCATTTTATGATGTGTTTATACCTATAAAAATGGCCAAAACTTTGTGTTATGCAGGGACATTTTATAAATGCTTAAAATTCACAGACGCCGAAATTGTAAATCTAGGTCAAAACAAAGCTAATTTTGGTTTTTGGTTATTTAGTTAATGTCACGGATTTACCAGAACATGGAAAAGCCCGGGAAGTAACATCATATAAAATACAGCGATTAAGGTATATTGTGTGATGCGTATACAAAACGTTTTCTTCTTGAAGAAGTTTACATGCTGGTATCTGTCGGTTGACATGTAATCTTTATGAAAACTTGCAGTGTGTTATAATGTAGCACACAAACCGACGTTGAAAAATTTCAATGGTTTTGAAAGTCTATATACACATATAACTAAGACATTTGGTGTTAAAACTAGCAGTTTGGCTGTCCACATTAATGATGTAGGACACGGCCCCCATGAAGTGTTTCTTCAAAAGAAGTTTGAGTATTTATATTTTACAGGTGTAAATATGTCTTTGAATGATAAGTATAGCCTTCATAAGTTTTAACTTTCTGATTTTGTATAGCTGTAATGAAGCGGTTCAAAGTAATTTGTGTAGGACATGGCTCCGTGTAAGACACGACCCCACAAGAACAGATTTTTCAATATGTCAGCTATTTTATCCTAAAAATTCATAAATTTTATTTTGGTAAAATGTACCATGAGATAGACATTAAAGATCATTACCTAATCAATATTACAAAAAAAAAACAACATATTTGTTTTATTCAAAATACTTTTAATTGAATATTGTTGACAGAACTTACTTATAAAATCATAAATAGCATACATACATTACTAAGAAATATATACAATAAATTGCAGTTACCTGTTATAAATGACAGCCAAAAACATGCTTCAGGGGTAAAAGAATTTGAAAAACAGGTTTGTCGAAATCTGAAGCTCCATAATCACAACTTTTATGAAACAAGCCACGGTAAATCTGTGTGTGACTGGCGACTGTGAAATGTGCCTGTTACCAAGCTGTCATTGGTAGCAGGGCAATGATGATATGTACAAAAGACCTTATAAAATTAGGTGATGACAGACAAAGTGTAGACTTAACACAGAAGACAACAAGCACGCAAAGTAGCTTATCACGCAGACAGTTTATGTTCATTGACCAGAAAAACATTGACAAAAATTATCCAAACATCAAAAAAATTGTTGGTACATGGAAGAGGCACAGGGTTAGGTTATGTGGTGCTATAAATAAGTTGTACATCAAATCGCTAAGTTTTTACTGCCAGAAATGTTGTTCGAATCAACAGTGCAACTTTGTGAAATATACGTCAGAATGGCAACTGGCATATGTTTAAATTACTTAAATAGGCAGCCGTGGGCTTGCACCATGTTGTAACATAAGGATTTCGATATTTTGTGGATACAGTTGTGCTATTCCAACTACGTGCCATGATGCATTAGACATTATAGTGTATAAAAGATAATAGATAAGGGGAGATTTCTCGGAAGCATAGAGCACCTGAAACACAGCCTCAGAGCCACACATTTGCAAAGTAGGCCATCAACAAAAGAAAGGTGCAATTAAAATATTACAGACAGATCGCTTAAAAAATCTAACAAGTACATATAAATTTATGCCAAATATAGATAGAGGAAGTTGAAGGGGAAAGTAGAACAAGGATGAATATACAAAGAGAATGCTAAGTTCCTTAATCACGGTTACACTACAACGTAAACCACAATAGCGCAGACATTCATGTACCAAAGATAAACACACAACCACACCCAACTCGCTAACAAAGAAAAACAGACAAGTAATATACAAGAACACAGTAGGGCACCGCTTTAGATTCACAAGCACACAAACGCACCCCTATAAGCATGAGAAAAAAAAACAAAATAGTGTACCGCCTTAGGATTCCGGCAGCCAAAATAAAAGGGAGCCACGAAAACTAACTCAAAGTAAAGGGGGAGGAGATGCAAAAAGGAGCGTAAATGCAAAGGAAAGGAGGGTCGAAAGGGGGAGTGAGAAGGAGGAGAAAACGCTTACAACAATCAAGAAAACATACGACAGTACAAGACAAACAGAAAAACAGTTGAAAATAGGGGCACCACCTTAGAACGGTCAGTAACCTATATAAAGGAAACTGGGGGTTCAAAAGCGTTTAGGGCATGCCAACCTCGCACTTACCCTATTTTCAACACAATGTAAATAAATGTAAATAAAATCCCCGCTGAGAAAGACCCTAACATTAGCGCAAAAATACCAGATTAATTAAGTAAAGATAATAGGTAAGGGTAGATTTCTCGGAAGCACAGAGCACCAAAAACACATTCCCAGAGCCACGCATTTACATAGCAGGCCCACAACAAAAAGAAGTTGTAATGGAAAAATATTTCAGACAGGTTGCTTCAAACATCCATCAAGTACATATTAATTTAAGCTATATATTGATAAAGGGGAAGGAAATGGGAAGGGGCGGAATGGGGTCGGGGGTGGGGGGAGGAATCCGAAGGGGAAAGTTGAACAAGGACGAATATACAAGGGAATGCCATGCTCTTTAAAAACAGTCGCACTACAACGTAAACCACAACAGCGCAGACACTCATGTACCAAAGATATACACACAACGACGATCAACTGAATAACATAGAAAAACGAACAAGCAACACATAAGAAAACAGTAAGGCACCATTATAGACTCACAAGCATACAAACGCACCCACACAAGTAGGAAAAACAATCAAGTACCGTCTTGTACCGTCCAAAACAAATGGGAGCCACGAAAACTTACTAAAAGTAAAGAGGGAGGGGATGCAAAAAGTACCGTAAATGCAAGGGAATGAGAGGGCAAAAGGGGGAGTGGGGCGGAGAAAAAAACGCTTACAACAAACAAGAAAATATACGCAACACACAATACAAGACAGACATAACAGCCTGTTGAAAATAGGGGCACCGCCTTGGAACAGTCAATAACCTAAATAAAGGAAACTTGGGGGGTTTAAACGCGTTTGGGGCATGCCAACCTCGCACTTAACCTATTCTCAACAAGTTAGACAAGACACTTTGGTTGGTTAACGGCGTTTTGATTGTTTAACAGCATTATTTGGCGCCATATTCTAGGAAAGTCGAGGTTTATCCTAACCCTAACCCTAAATCATAACCATAAACACGAAATATCACTAAATACGCACCGGCTATCAGTCCTTTTAGGGCTTTGATTTAATTATAAGCAATACTTTCAATATAGTTCATAAACGCAGACAATTAAATACATAAGGGAATTTATCATAAGTAAGAGATTCAATCTTGATCAATATTTAAACCTTTTGCAAATATATGAAAAAACAATTATCGAAAGTAGGATTTTATCAAGAAATACACATCATTTATCTCCTTTTCAAAAGATGTTTCAGTAAAGGAGAAAAGCCTCAAACTGTCCATTATGTGAAAGAATGGACAAATCGAGGCGCAACGCGCCGAGATTGTCCATTCTTTCACATAATGGATAGTTTGAGGCTTTTCTCTGACCTAAAACACGGTCCTCACGAAAAAAAAGTTTGTATATAATGTCTCTAATATTGTCCTCTTTGACGCAAAGACAATTCATTGATTTGTGTCTCTGTGCTAAATAAAAATACCAAGTCAAATGGAGTTTAAATTAGATTGCATATAAATATTTACTGCAATTAAAAGTTTTTTAAACACTAATGATATTCACTGCTGATTCTTAGGAAAGTTTCGAACGTCATATTTATGAATAATTCGAAGTACCTTTACAAAAAGTAAAATTTAACTTGGCCTTATGATGTATGTATTAATAGTTGTTTGCAGTTTTATATAAATCAAGTAATTTAATAAATAACGGGTCTAGGTGAAGACATGATTCTAAAACGTATGTATATGTATTTTATATCGTTATTAGAAAACAATCGTTCTTATCTCGTAATTACGAGATATTCTATCAATTTTATTAGAAGAAAATTACCCGTATCACATGAGATCTTTACTCGTTATGACTCATGTCTCGTTTTTACAAGAAAATATTTCGTTATTACAATAAATAACATCGTTATTGCAATACAATTGTATCCAAGTTGAATTAAGATCATTACGGCCAAATTTTCTGGTAATACCGAAACGTGCAGTAAAACTTTAGGGAACTTGACGTTGTTCTTTTGTCTTTGCAGTAGAAAGGTGAAATTGCACATTTCTTGGTAGGACTGCAACAAATGTCAGTTATGGCACAAAAAAAAAATCAATTTACACAAACACTACATGAGAAAGAAAGGTCTGCAGCATTTGAAAAAGAAAGGAAAATTATGTGTTTTAGCTCGACTGTTCAAAGAATAGGTGGAGCTATTGGACTCCAGTTTGTTTAATTCTGCCCATTGTTTTCTCGTTTAGGGCATAGCCATTATTTTATCTGGGGACCCAATCTGACTAAAGTACATCTCCTATTACTCCTACTCTTTGACATTCGGCGCTATTTTGATGGTTCAGCCAAATGGTTGTTGAAGCAAGTTGTCTGATTGGTTCAAACAAAAATAGATTTGCGAAAATAAAAATAGCAATATTGGAAATCCAAAATATACAGAAGACGAATGTGAATGGGTCATTCTCAGATCTTCGTTTAAAAGATCAAGTACTTTAGTCAGAGTGTCTAGGGGCCATACGCCGCTTTTCATGGAATTGAACTCTGTGCATCATTGAACGTTCCGTCTGCGGATGTCTCTAAATTACATTCTGGTACTTATAACATGAGTAAATGTCGAGTTCTGCTCAATCCGGGGCTAGATGACGAGGACGGTATCATTCACTTCCACTGCCGTCCATGAACATGCTCAATCAAACCGAGCCTGCAACATTTCCGTTTATGTCGTGTTAGGCGACCTGTGGTTTTCCACTTTTTATTTCATCCATGCGTCGGCGTCGGCGTCGGCGTCCCGATTTGGTTAAGTTTTGGTATGTAATCTGGTATCTCAGTAACCACTTGTGGGAATGGATTGAAACTTTACACACTTATTCACCGTGATAAATTGACTTACACTGCACAGGTTCCATAACCATATTTTGTATAGCTTTTTATTAAGGTTTTATATATGAGCCGGTTGTTCACTGGAAATGGATTGAAACGTCACAAACTTGTTTATTGTGATGATCTGACATGCAGTACTCAGGTTCCATAACTCTACTCTGCATTTTTACAAAATTATGCCATTTTATCGACTAAAGAGTTGTTGGTTAAATTTGTGTATGTGTATGTATTTGTTTGTTTGTTTTGGGTTTAACGCCGTTTTTCAACGGTATTTCAGTCTTGTACCGGCAGGCAGCTAACCTAACAACTGAAATACTGTTGAAAAACAAACAACACAAACAAATTATAAGTAACGGCATCATATGGAACGCCATAGATGTCTTATGATTTTGATTTAGCACTTTATGATGTACACACATGCATCACGAGCCTTTAAGGTTGGGAGTGAACATCCTGCATCATAAAAGTTTTTATTTCTACGCAAACGGTTCACTTTCTAAACAGCACACTACATATGATAAACTTACACAACCAGAAATAAAAGGATTATTTAATCATATTCATTTGTGTGTTATAATAACTGTTTTACGATTAAATATATTACTCAATATTTTAGTATTTACCGGAAGAACAAAATTTTGCCATGTTTAGGACAGAATAATACTTCTGCTCTATATTATCTTAACCCTGTCACAACAGGACAATACATATGTCTAAACATATTTGTCATCTTTATTTTGTCTAGCGGTGTAAAAGAGGGCTAATATTTTATTTTGTTAAAACGTATAATAATAACAATAAACAACGTATATCTCAGATCCGCTTCTCTAAACCGTAGACCGAACAATTTATATTCAAAGGATTAGCACAATTTAAAATGTAACCAGTGTTGCCATTTTGCTGTTTTATCGTTACCCAATAAACTTTACGTTTAAAAAAAAACGTTTAAAAAAAAAAAACACTACATAATTTCAATTATTCTTTCCCTAAGCTACATTAAAACATGAGAGCCGCACCATGAGAAAACCAACATGGTGCATTTGCGACCAGCATTGATCCAGACCAGCACGCGCATATCTGGTCAGGATCCATGTTGTTCGCTAATGGTTTTTCATATTGCAATATTGCAATAGGCTTTGAAAGCGGACAACATGGATACTGACCAGACTGCGCGGATGCAATGCTTGCCTGGATCCATGCTTGTCGCCAATGCACTATGTTGGTTTTCTCATAGTGCGGCTAATTTGCTCACGACTTCATAAAAAGATAAATGAGGTATACAGTTTCAGACACAATTAATGCTTCAGTTTTGTATAAGGAATGGAGTGTTCGATTAACAGATGCGTATTCATTTGTCTTTTTGTGAATGCTACAAAAGATGGAATGTTTGATTAACAGATGTGTATTCATTTGTCTAAAGTATGTGAATGTTCAGGCAACTTTTTACTGAACGTGTATGTCAAGAAAAATATAAATTTGAACGCAATATATTTCAGCTTTTCAAACATAAAATTCAAACGAAGAAACGATTGAATTTTCTTTGCAATATTAACTATTTCACATAGTCTTTTTAATCGAGTTAAAATTGTTGCGATCAAAAGCTGGTTATCACAGCAGGAAGTGCGAAAAATATATTCATGTATTAAGATGCTACAAGTTCTTTTCAAGACCATGGCTGTGCCGTATATGTTTCAAGAACTATGTTAATATTGTACCAAAAATGTTTTCACTGGTTCACTTTTTCGGTATATATTCCATAGAGGTCAATTTCAATCTTACGTTATGAGAATTTACCTCTGATGCATTCATTTTCTGTTGTGTTTAACCTTTTTAAATTTCACATGGTAATGATAAAATGGTGAGTCAACATTTTTCTAAAGTGATATTTCTGACTTTTACTAGTAAAATGCTTGGATCCATAGGACGGCGGACCCGCTCTCATCCCATGACGAGTTTGCATTTTTGATGGACTTAAAATGAGATCTCCGAGCACATGAAATATTTTACAATAAAACAGGCAGGAATAATATTGTGCTATTGTCGCGCAATATTTCCGCTCCAGAACACATGCATATGTTTCGATACAAATCTAACCTATAAATGTTAGTATTGAAAGGATGTGCGTGAAATTAGCCAGAGCAGCCAGAGTAGCCAGAGTTCAGCCAGAGTAGCCAGAGTTCAGCCAGAGTTTAGCCAGAGTAGCCAGAGAAGTCAAAACTCTGGTTACTCTGGCTGGCCAGAGTAGCCAGAGTTCAGCCAGAGTTCAGCCAGAGAAGTCATAACTCTGGTTACTCTGGCTGGCCAGAGTAGCCAGAGTTCAGCCAGAGAAGTCATAACTCAGGTTACTCTGGCTATCCAGAGTAGCCAGAGTTCAGCAGGAGTAGCCAGAACTCTGGTTAGTTACTCTGGCTGGCCAGAGTAGCCAGAGTTAAGCAAGAGTTCATCCAGTATCCAGAACTCTGGTTACTCTGGCTGGCCAGAGTAGCCATAATTCAACCAGAGTAGGCAGAGTTTCTAGATTTTTAACATGTTCTGGCTACTCTGTTCAGCCAAAGTAGCAACAGTAGCCCGAGTCACCAGGATATCATTTGCTCTGGTCACTCTGGCTGTTTCTAACAGAGCAGCCAGAGTTCAGCCAGAGAAGCTAGAGTTTCTAGGATTTTAACATGTTCTGGCTACTCTGATCAGCCAGACTAGCTAGTGTAGCCAGAGTAACCAGGTACCATGTATTTTCAGTCTTAGCTAAGTTTAATTATGAAACTTAATATGTCATTTCTATCTAAATAGCATATTTAAAACTGAATTTCAAGTTATTAACTATTTTCAAGTGGTTAATTAAAGTAGCTCTGGTTGCTCTGGCTGGCCAGAGTAGCCAGAGTTTCTAGGGTTTTAACATGTTCTGGCTACTCTGGTCAGCAAGAGTAGCCAGAGTAATCAGGTCCCGTGTTCGCAAAACATTTTCAGTCTTAGCTGAATTCGATCTTGAAACTTAGTATGTTATTTCTTTCTAAACAGCATGTTTAAAACTGAATTTCAAGTTAATTACTATTTTCAGTTGGCTATTTATAGTAGCCAGAGAAGCCAGAACTCTGGTAACTCTGGCTGGCAAGAGTAGGCAGAGTTCAGCCAGAGTAGCCAGAAGTCTGATTACTCTGGCTGGCCAGAGCAACCAGAGTTCAGCCAGAGTAACACGACTTTATTAGGATTTTAACATGTTCTGGCTACTCATACCAAAGCAGCGTAATATCAATGTTTGAAACTTAATGGCAGACACTAGAACATAGAAGAATACATGCATCCCGATTAATGTTATACAAATAACCATTAATCAAATCATTCACTTTCAGTTTTAATATTGCATATGCCATGTTTTTATGATTTACCTACATATCTGCGATATGTCACATGTTTAATTGTTAAGCGCCCTTGAACGTATATTTTATATTAAATGGGCGCTCAACAAATTTGGATTAGTAATAATAATAATAATAATAATAATAATGATAATAATCTCATATACTAAGTTTTTTCTGCAATGGATGCAATATGGTGTTACAGTATTCTAATTGTGGGCGAACGTATGTTTTTAGGCAGTTTCTTTAATATTATTGTTATAAAATTGTACATATTTTTGTATAAATCTGAGAGTGTTACTAGCTTTTGAAGATGTAATATTTCAGTAAGTGTTTCAAAGTTAAGACATCACTAAGATATTAAGCATTTTCTGTAGTTTTTAGGTCTTGATTAAGTAATATATATGGTAAGATGATATATTTTTTTTTGAGATTCCTATTACTTCGCATTTATCAGGATTGAATTCCATAGACCAGTTACGTTCCCATTATTCTAATTTTGTCAAATCATCTTGAACTTTGTAAGAGTCTATTAACGAGTCTATGTTGAGGTATATGATAGTGTCATCAGCAAATAAGCGTATTCTGCCTTTAACAGAGTCAGGAAGGTCATTGATAAAATAAAGAAAGAGACAAGGACCCAACACTGAACCCCTTGAGGAATCCCCTGAAAGAACTGGTAAAGTGTGTGAGCCTTCAATTACTACAGATTGAGAACGGTTACTAAGGAAATTGAATCCAGGATAGAGAGATTCTATCGACACAAAGTTTCACGATTTTATAGAGAATCTTGTCGAAAGTTTTCTAGAAATCCATTACAATGAGACCTGTTTGTTTCCAGATTGGAAATTGTCAAAAGTTTCTTGTTTAAAGGATAGTAGGTGAGCCTCACGGCTATGTTTGGAACGGAAGCTATATTGGAAAGGTGTGAGAAGATTGTTGACTATTTGGGTTCTCTCAGGGTTGTTTTTTTTTGTGTTTTATGTATCAAGTGATTCATAAAACGGACTTCTGCCAGAGTAGCTAGAGTTTCTAGGGCTTTAACATGTTGCGAAATGACCCTTTTTTGTACCCTTAGGGTTTTTTAGTGTTTCATGTATCAAAGTGTTTCATCAAACGGACTTCAAAGAATAGTCTTATCATTTAGCAGTCCTATAACTGTTTAATACGAACACAGTGAGTATCGTTTCATACACATACACAAGTGATACCGAGTTAATACAACATGGAATGTTGATTGTCTAATGGCATAAGGTGACCACAATCAATTTTTGAATGGCATTTTGCGTTTTGATTTCATGCCACAGGTACCTACCTTTTTCCAAGAGTTTAGATGAAATACCATTATTAAGCCGCTTTAAGTGTATGTGTTCACATGTCAACATTTCGTCAACTTTCACAACTTTAATATGCAAATTTCAGGAATTGGTTGTTGTCAACATGTATGAAAAATTTATTCTCCAATTTCTTTATATTATCGTTATGTCTTCAAGTTAATTTATTTGGTACAAATTCAAGGCAAACACTGAAGTTAAATAAATACAAAACAAGAAGCCTTCATATAAATATTCTTTATTTTTACACTCAAAGTTATATGGAATTCACTGAAATTGTTTATGATATCAGTATAAACTACAGGACATTTGTGGTCCTGAATCGCTTACCTGGACTTTGTGGGATATGACAGTCATAGTAAAAATTCACAATTTGTAATTGTCAACTCTAAATTCTGGGTATTCTGGAAATTTTAAACTTATATTGTATAAGATTAAAGTATACTTGATAATCCACAGAGAGAGACTTATATTGCCCCGGGGGTGGTGATTCAATGAAGTTTGAAAGAACTCCATTATAAATTTTGCTAATTTACATGCAAACTATTTCAGCTCTTACCCTTGTGGCTCTGAAAGATGTTTGCTATGTAAGTATATCATGTTTTTTTTTCTATGTAAAACTTATGTAGGATCCATTTTGACTCTGGGGTATTGGTTTGAACATGTAAAATATCTTTACTCTTGTCATTGCAATTCTTATGAGAAGATTTTAAAAGATTTCCCTGAAAGACTTTGCAAGGCGTGTTTTAAAGACTTTCAATCTACCATAAATATATAGACCTGTCCGCTTTAATCTTTGTGAATTTCAGCCTTCATATACCACACACACAAAACGCAACAGGTCTAACTTTTTATTTACATTATATTTATATACAACAGTTAGTGCAACCTAATCATGTATAATATGATTTTTATGAAAAAGGGTCATACATTTTAAAAATGGCTCTAGTTTACATGTTTGTCTGTATTTTCTCTGGCTTTTCTGGCCAGCCAGAGTAACCAGAACCCGTGCGCATTTCAGTTATTCCTGGTTACTCTGGCCAGCCAGAGTAGCCAGACTATGTGAAAATTATTAAACAGACTGTCCTGGTCAGCAACAGTAACCAGAGTTCTGATTAATCTGGCTACTCTGGCAACAGGTTTTACTGTATTTTCTTTGGCTATTTCTGATTAGCAGGGTAGCTTGTACCAATGGCCATCTCGAAAATTCTGGCTGTTCTGGCTAGCCAGAGTAGCCAGACCAAATGAAATCATGGTCACTCTGACTACTCTGGCTGACAGACTAGCTAGAACATATTAAAATCCTAGAACGTCTGGCTACTCTGGCTGCAGTCTAAAAGATAAGACAATTCTTTGAAGTCCGTTTTATGAATCACTTGATATATATAAAACACTCAAAAATCAAACCTGAGAGAACCAAAAGGGTCATTTCGCAATAGGTATTACAGTATTTTCTCTGGCTATTCGGGCTAGCCTAGGTAGCTAGAACCAATGGACATTTCGGAAATTCTGGCTGTTCTGCCTAACCAAAGTAGCCAGAGCAATTGAAATCCTGGTTACTCGGCTACTCTGGCCAGCCAGAGCAACCAGGTTTCTGGCTACTTTGGCTGAACTCTGGATATTCTGGCCAGCCAGAGTAACCAGGACTGGCTACTCTGGCTGAACTCTGGCTACTCTGGCTAAACTCTGGCTGAACTCTGGCCAGCCATAGTGACCAGAGTCCTGGCTACTCTGGCTACTCTAAATAGCCACTTGAAGATAGTTATTAACTTAAAATTCAGTTCTGAACATGCTATTTAGATAGAAATGACATATGAGTCGTGCCATGAGAAAACCAACATAGTGGGTTTGAGACCATAATGGATCCAGACCAGCCTGTGCGTCAGGATCCATACTGTTCGCTAACAGTTTCTCAAAGTCTAATACGCTTTAAAAGCGAACAACATGGAAGCTGACAAAACTGCACGTATGCGCAGCCTGGTCTGGATCCATGCTGGTCCCAAAGCCACTATGTTTGTTTTCTTATGGCACGGCTCAATTATTAAATTTCATAATCAAATCCAGCTAAGACTGAAAAACTTTTGTGAACATGGGACCTGGTTACTCTTGGCTACTCTGGCTGACCAGATTTGCAAAAACATGTTAAAATCTTACAAACTCTGGCTTCTCTGGCCAGCCAAAGTAACCAGAGCAAAAGGAATCCTGGTGACTCGGGCTGACCAGAGTAGTCAGAACATGTTAAAATCCTAGAAACTCTTCCTACTATGGCTGAACTTTGGCTGAACTCTGGCTACTCTGGCTGAACTCTGGCTACTCTGGCCAGCCTGAGTAACAAGGGTTCTGACTACTCTGGCTACTCTAGATTAACCAGAGTTCTAGCTACTCTGGCTACTCTAAATAGCCACTTAAAAATAGTAATTAACTTGAAATTCAGTTTAAACATGCTATTTAGATAGAAATTACATATTAAGTTTCATAATCAAATTCAGCTAAGACGGAACATGTTTTGTGAACCAGGTTACTCTGCCTGCTCTTTAAATCCTAGAAACTCTGGCTACTCTGGCCAGACTGACCAAAGCAAATAAAACCCAGGTGACTCGGGCTATTCTGGATACTATGGCTGACCAGAGTAGCCAGAACATTTTAACATCCTATAAACTCCGGCTTTTCTTGCTGAACTCTGGTTTCTCTGGCCAGCCAGGGTAACTAGAGTTCTGGCTACTCTGGCTGAACTCTGGCTACTCTGGCCAGCCAGGGTAACTAGAGTTCTGGCTACTCTGGCTGAACTCTGGCTACTCTGGCCAGCCAGAATAACTAGAGTTCTGGCTACTCTGGCTGAACTCTGGCTGAACTCTGGATACTCTGGCCAGCCAGAGTAACCACAGTTATGACTTCTCTGGCTGAACTCTGGCTACTCTGGCTAGCCAGAGTAACCAGATGTTTGACTTCTCTGGCTACTCTGGCTAAACTCTGGCTGAACTCTGGCTACTCTGGCTGAACTCTGGCCGAACTCTGGCTGAACTCTGGCTACTCTGGCTGAACTCTGGCCGAACTCTGGCTGAACTCTGGCTACTCTGGCTGAACTCTGGCCGAACTCTGGCTGAACTCTGGCTACTCTGGCTGAACTCTGGCCGAACTCTGGCTGAACTCTGGCTACTCTGGCTGCTCTGGCTAATTTCACGCACATATTGAAAGGTTTTAAATATTACTTTCGACAAGACGTTAGCATTATACTATATGTAACACGGTTGTGTGTGAAGAAGTTAATCTTTCCATAAATGCTTTATTTTATACAAAATATGTAAAAGTAGGTATTCTAATGTAGATATTCTAAATAATACTTTTATTAGATATATGAAAATAACTCGATTTTTAAATCGACTAAGCGACATGTGTGATTTTGTAAGACGTATGAGACTTAATGATGTCTGATAATTTGAAATCTACTCAAATGCAAAATTACATTGACATATCAGTTTCACGTAAGATATTTTTCAAACCTATTGTATGTATATAACAATTAAACACTTGTCTCTTTTCTATAACATTATTGAACATCTTAGTTATGAAAAATATAAAACATGCTGATCGAGGGATAAATTTGAAACAAGCTTAGGTGTGTGCTGCGCAAAAACACTTTTAAGTTCAAAAGCAAAAATGCTTAAACTTGTCTACGATTTTACGGGCTCTCTTTATATATTTGGGTAAAGAACTGAAAACACTTTCCGATCAAGAATAAAATAGATGTTTATAACAGATTGCTTACAATTTTCCAGCAGTTATAAGTCAATCTGAAATTAACAGCCAAAACTATGACATGTAAAGTTTTGTTTCTCCCAAAACCTTCTGTTTTTTGTTTTTGTTGAATTGAATATTTAAACATGTGAGTGTAACAAAAATCAATAACTGTCAATCTCCTTGCTGCTGCAAGATAAAAACTGTCGCATAGAAATTGTGATGTCGTCTTTTTTGTATTTATTTTTTTAAATTTATATATGTTCTTTTAAGTTTAAACAACGTAAGTGTGAAATCGAATGACAATCTGTTTGCAAGCCTTAAGCTGAAACGTTGTATAAGAAAGATTTACATAAATCATCGATCCACCTTACGTCAGAACAAAAGGCGCATGCGCATATATTACATGTAGCAGTAAAGCCATATTCTCTAAGTTGACTAAACATTTTGCTATTATCTGCAACGCTACGAGGATGAAGAAATCATTAAGTTTGTTCTTGTGTTTTGTCGCTATGAAAACATGTATGAGTAAGTTAAAAGCTTTTTACTTCTTTTTCTTCATTGTTCGACTGCTGGCGATGACTATGTTTAAAAATGTGTGAGCATGATTCGGTGTGTATTTATTCATGCATACTTTTTATCACATTGTCCTGTAAAATTTAGACAAGAGTGTCATAATAAACCTAGATCGCTCATTTAGTTTACATCGCTTCAGTTTTAGGAGATGATTATGATTATGCTAGGAAAATATCTATGAAATTATTCTGAAATAGTGCCAGTGCTTTCTGGCAGTTTCTACTAAATTAATACGGGCAGATAATGTATGTGTGTTTTGTATGGGGAGGGTGGATGAGGGAAAAAGGTGAGGTAAGAGGCTGAGGTAATGATGATAAAGGATACTTAAAGAAAATATCAAACATGAAGATTTTAGATGTTTCCAGTAAATAGACATACAGGGAAAAGTGCGGCCATGTTTTATGAAGATATGGAATATTTTTTTTTTAATCTTTGTAAAGGGTCACCCAAGATACATTTGTGTAGATCATTTTGAATTCAGGCCAGCAGTGTCTGACAAGCAGAGTTTTAAAGTTTCACTATATACATGTAGAGAAAAGTGGCCATGCCTCCCGGAGGTCATCTCTTTTTGAAGAATCAGAATAATTTGAGCAAGTTTACTTCTGAGAAATTATTTTGAAATTCGGCCGGCAGTTTCTGACAAGGAGATTTTTAAAATTCCCACTATATTTATTTAGAGAAAAGTGACCACCCCTTCTGGTGCCTCTTTTTTAGACAGATAGGAATAATTTGAACAATCTTGGAAGAGTGTCACACAATGACCATTTAATAATTTATGTGAAATAACCTTAAAATCGGGTCAGCAGTTTCATACAAGAAAAAAAATTAAGTTCCCACTATATACATATAGGGAAAAGTGACAAAGCCCTCTGACAGTCATATTTTGATGGATCAGAATAATTTTAACAATGTCAGTAGAGTGTTAAACAAGGACCATTTGTTTGATTTTTTTTAAAAATCTGACCAGCAGTTTCAAAGAAGAAGATTTTTAAAGTTCCCACTATACACATAGGAGAAAAGTGACAACGCCCTCTGTCGTCCAGGTTTTTGACAAATCGGATTAATTTTAAAAATCTTGCTGAAGTGTCACACGGATCATTTGTGTGAAATTACCTCAAAATCTGATATTTGTTATAGAAGGAGATGTCGTTTGAAGACTTTTCTATTTCTAGCTCAATCGACCCCTATGTTCAATAAACGCAGCCGCTTACAAAAGCATTTCACATGGAAACATGTGTAAATTAAATACACCTTTACAAGAGTGGAAGTAAATAAATCAGTCATTGCAACGAAAACAGAATTACCATATTCCGCATATTTAACTCTAAGGACTAACAAAAATCGGTCATTGCAACGAAAATAGAATTTCCCTATCCATATATCTAACACTACGGGCTAAACAAAAGCAACTTTGACAGGCCAAAGTAATACCGATGTTGGGACAATTTTATGTAGTAAAGTTGTAAAAGGTATTACAGTATATATGGATGAATAAAATAAAAAATGTATATGTGTAAATATTCTAGAGGTCTGACGCAGCAATGCGCGTAAAGTGCACCCCTAAGCCTCAACTTACCAATCCAGCATGTCTGTATGCGTGAAAAGAACATTTTGACTGATTTTGCTTCCATCGTAGATTCCAACAACACCAAAACTCACAGTTACGTGATACACAGTTACCTCTCTGGTATCAATACGTTACCCCTATTTGAAATAAGGGTTAAGATTCCAGTGACAGGCGTCGATATACGGTAGTGCGACGAATGCGTTTTCTAGTTGATGCGCGGTGGAGAGCGACTAATGCGTTTCTGGTTGTTGCACGGTAGAGAGCAACTGATTACTCCCCTTTTAGATTTCGGAGTCGATTCAATCTTTGTCGATAACCCTGAATGTATAAGAATCGCATGTAACTTGTGAGATTGTTTGTTTTTAGGGATCATATTCATGATTTTGGTAAGTATCAGTCGGTAAGTTTTTTTATCTAATTTCGCGAAGAAAGCTGTCACTACGTTCGTACTCATCCGTACTCTAAATGTGTTCGTACTCAAAATAATTCGAATGTAAAGTTATTATTCTTGAAATTGTGTTGATGTTTACCAAATGTTTAAGTAATATGCAAAATTATGGGTAATGTCATGTTTGTAATAATGACAGATAAAAAATCGTTTAAAAACGTTCAGTTCATGCTTTTGGTAGTGTTGTTGATTTCTGGGCACTGGTTATGGATATTTAAAACATGTTTACCGTTGAATGGAAATTAAAACATATGAAAACAATACATTTAGTCGTCGTGTAATGTAGTGACAATACACGTTTGTTTGGTGTATTAATGTCTGCAGAAGCCCTTGGGATATATATACTTTCGGTCTCGGTCACAAACATTCCCGAGGGCTTCTGCAGACGTTAATACACAAAAAAGTGTATTATCTCTACAATATTACGATCTTTTTGGTGAGACGTCACTGTTTTGCGTCCTGAACGTGGACGATAAGCAACAGAGCCGATATGTTGGTGTCGTCTAACTAAACGCATTATAGTGGAGTGAGAACAATGCAACCTTCGTACAACAGCATGATATGACATCCCTCTGGCTACCATACCGACGGCTTCATGACGTCGAGTGTCATTTCAACGTCCAATAATCTAAATAACGTTGAATTCTTAAGTTGGTGTTTTGATAGTCCAAAGCTAAATTATGAAAGGTTATCATATGTATATTTATCTTGTTCATAATAAACATGACTGGCACCAAAATAACGATTTTTACGGGATTCAAGAAACTGGGTCATGGGGAGTGGATGTTCTTCAAAAATAAAAAAAATAAAAGGTCAGTCAGTTTGTTAAATGTAAAACAGTAAATAACAAAGCAGGTTATTGAAATATTAAGCTAAATATTTTATACGTTTTCACTTAACACGAGTACTCTTAATGATTATTACTTCCAGTTGAACGAAAGCATGACGCTTAACACAATTTACTTTTAGTGCAACAAGTTTATGCGTTAGAATTGATTTATAAGAGCTTTCCTTTATAAATAAACCAGTGAAACAAGCTCTGGAAACAACACTATTATTTGAATCAATTACGCAGCATATCTGGGTAGATAACGACACACGTGTTTTAATTAATGATACATTGATACATTTATCAGATGTGTAGATTCATTTGTGTTTCGTTTTCATGGACTGTAAATTGTTTTGTTCTAACAGATGTTTTGGAATTGACAAACTCTGAATAAACCTTTTCGTCTAAAAGCTGTGACACAAGCGAGCGTTTGAAGTGCCAACGAGGAAATTTCTGTGTTTTTCGAATCATTAAGACACCATCGCAAAAACAGCAAAACAAATTAATTTGTCAGTCAGACCATAAAAGTGCAATGCAAATAAAGTGGACTGGTATACTTAACAAAGTTGAAGTATTACAAAACCACATACTTTAGTGATTAAGACGAATGGTAATTATGAGTCACAGTCAGGTTCTAGTTCTCAGGTAGTTTTGCGCTTTCGGATTAATTTATTCCTACAACGTAGAATTCTATAAAACTCTGATTTTTCAAAATTTCAGAATGTGTGCTTGATTTTAAGATCTCACGTAAGTTTTCGTAGTAAGAGTCTATGAGAAAATAACAATTTTGAAGACATTTCTTCCAAATATATTTTACTGAAACTTTTCGCAATTACAAACCAATATATTGTTTACTAAATGATTAGAAATGTAAACGTCTCCTTGCTTATTTACAGAAACTTGCTCATGGTATAAGAGATCCACACATTTCAAGAAAATTTGATATAATTTGAAAATATTTCATTTGTCATAACTTTTGTTATTATTTTTTTTATCTTGAGACAGAAAGTATTGTTGTTGTACGTCCGGAGTGACTTCAAACGTACGTACCCCGGTCCAGGCTTTCTTATGTTTTTACCTAATAAACAAAAAACGTCATGACATTATAATAATCAGAAATGTCAGGTCCGAGATCACAAATATTAAAAACAGTACAGGAGACATACTCGCAATACCTGGGAATAAGGAGATATTTTTTCAGTATTGTAAAGGAACTCAGGAAGTGATTTGTTTTTAAAAATTAACACTTTTACTGTATTATACGGAAGACCATTAGTGCCAGATGTATGTTATTTATTAACTCGCAATTTCGAGTTATTAAATCGAAATTTCGAGTTATGTATCTCGAAATTTCGAGTTACCAATTCGAAATTTCGAGTAACTAAGTCGAAATTTCAAGTTACTAAGTCGAAATTTTAAGTTACTAAGTCGAAACTTCGAATTATGTATTTCGAAATTTCGAGTTAATAACTCGAAATTTAATTTAGAGTTACTAAGTCGAAATTTCGAGTTAAGTAACACGAAATTTCGAGTTAAATACACGAAATATCGACTTCGTATCTTGCCCTTTTATCCGCAAAATTTGAACGTCTGTCCGTCTGTCAAAGGCCAAAAATGTAATGGACGACTTTTCGAAGTGGAATCATCTATCTACACATCCATATATTGTACCCAACATGCAGCGACTTGAACATATACTACCATACATCAATGTATGACCTACCCCACAGCCTCTAGAGCTACTCCAGATTTCAAACTGTATCCAAGATATATACCTTCATTTACATGTATAGTATGTTCGGGTGGTAGGGGCTCGAACTAGATCGAAAATCTTCCAGATATGGTCAAAATAGTGAAATATTCTAAGTTTGCATACTTCCCGGTCACCTTCTATGACCTCTCCTCAAAATCTAGATCTATCCAGTACCCAATCTTGGTCATACTCATTACTACACGTTCATGTAGGGTATGTCTATATTTCCTTGCCATATGAGCTCAAACCAGGTCGAAAACCTTCTAGACTTAAACATGGTTTAAATAGCGATATTTTTTTATGAGCAAACGCTGCTCGGTCATCTTAATCATATGACCCTGTAGGGCTACCCGATGGATACACCAGATACCTAATCTTGGCTAGGACCTATACATCAACGTAAACTATTGTAGTTAGTAACTCGAAATTTCGAGATAGGTAACTCGTAATTTCGAGTTACTAAGTCGAAATTTCGAGATACGTAACTCGAAATTTCGAGATATTGACTCGAAATTTCGACTTAGTAACTCGAAATTTCGAGTTAATAAACAACATACACCTGACACAAATGCTCTTCCGTAGTATTAATTGTAATTTATCATATATTTTAACAAAATTTGCAACATTTGATATGTATTGAAAAAAGTTTCATGATATGGTTTTCTCTCAGGCCATGCCAACGTTGTAAACAGGGGTGATATCATTCACGCTAAAAATATACTCAAATAATGTATATGTTTATGTATATTTATATGTTTTTCGTCCGTTATTTTGGAGGAACTAAGATAGTTCTTGAAGAAAATGTGGTGATACATATATTAAGTAAATACATGTTTCGATTCATGGAAAAACGTACTAGCCATAATATTATTATGGAATTCTAACCAAAAGGCTGAAGTTTCAAAATTGTGTAGCTTCAAAGTTATTTCCAAACTATTACAACAATAAGGAGGTGTTAATAATTCTTGAATTTTGGCTAAAATTTAATTGTCATAGTAAATGTTTAATATATGTAATACAGTTGTTCTTAAATTCACACCATTCCTCAGATAAAGTATGTTTATCAAATTTATATTATTCCAGGAAAATGTGTCTTGTTCGGGCGAAGAATAGAAAAATCAAACTTTGAATAAACGTTTAGTGAAAAAATGAATATGCAATAAGCCCTTGGTGAACAGAAACGATATTTGTGGTGAACCGAAAATCGAATACAATGTATATGGTCAAGCATTAAAGTTTGGAACAAATTACTTGATAAAAGGCAGACTGACCAATTTACTTAACTTAAGATATTCTGGGCACTTGTACACATGTAAGAACTAAAATTACATTGATTCCTTTCGGAAACCTATATATCATGCTAAGTGCTGAATGCTTATTGTCAAATAATTAATGTCAAAGCCAAATATTCAATGCTAAATGTTAATTACTTAAAGCCCTGCTCCAGTCCTACCTTTTAACCTTTAATTGTCACTGAAAAAGCATGAAAATCCTGACTATGAACAGTGACGCCTGCCTGTCAAAATAGAGTCTATTTTATATAAAATTCTATATAAAATACCTGTGGTTTTGCGTGCTAAAGTGTGGCGTTGACTGTTACCTATTGTAATCATGGGTTGCATACACACAATAGAATTTGAATAGCCGCGAAGCAGGGCTTTAATGGTAAAATACTACTTCATTGAACATATCAAATGCTATGTCTTATACATTTACATCGAAGGCACATGCGACATGCTAATTGCCAAACGCTAAATCCCAAATACTTAATGCTAAATGCAAATTACTTATAAACAAATATTAAAAACACATATGATATGTGCATTATCCTTAATCCAAAATGCCAACTGCTAAATGTCAAATACCTAATGCCAACTGCCAAATAATAAATACTTATTCACAAAATATTTAACTTTATTGCTTATTCTTGCATAAAAACTACTTTTTTCACTGGATCCGCCCATGTATAAACGGGAGAAAAATCGTGTGCAAACAAGGCAATTCACGTGCTGTTAATACATGATTTTTATTTTTGAAATGCTTTGCCAGGGACGTATGTATGTATTTCTGCGCAGACTGATATTTGGCATCTGCATCTTGTTCTCTTCTTGTAGCAATATAGATACAATGCAATCCAAAGTATGTTTAGCTGTATCAGTTTCCAACCCCAAACGTACTGCCCCCATCAATGTACGCACTAGCTTCTCTTAGAGTTTACTCCCTTTACAAAGTGTCTGTTCAGTTATTGTAGATAACTGTGAATAAATAAGTATCGCATGTAACTTGTGCTATTGCCCATTTTTAGGTATTATATTAATGATTTTTGTTAGTATCAGTCGGTTTGTTTTTACCTGATTTTTCGAAGAATTCATATAATAAACCTTGGAAGCTAGTCACTAGCTTCGTACTCATCCGTACTCTAAGTGTGTTCGTACTCAAAATAATTCAAATGTAAAGTTGTTGTTCTTAAAATTGTGTTCCTGTTAATCAAATTTTTAAGATATATGCAAAATTATGTGTAATGTAACGTTTGTAATAACTAAAAATAAAAATAAGATGCTCAAAAACCTTCAAATCACGCTTTTAGTAGTGTTGTTGTTATGTGTGCCCCGGTTATTGATATTTAAAACATGTTTACCGTTTCCAAGAACAACCGAATAGTAACTAAAAATGTTCCGGAATTGTAAAGTCATCACATATGAAAACAATGCATTCAGTCGTCGCGTAATGTTTTTTTTTATGCAAGAACAGCGACAATACACGTTTGTTTTGTGTATTAACGCCTGCAGAAGCCCTTGGGATAGGTTTGTGACATCGACCTTAAGATGCAGTGTATTATTCCTACACTGATCTGTATCTCCTTCGATTAGTTGAAAGCAAAATGTTCTACCAATCTTATATGAAGCAACAGCATGCAATACAACATCAGACCGAAACTGTTTTACTAAACTTATTAAAACAATGTTATAAAGTACACAAAGTTACACAATGGATGTGTAATGGGTCACAGTTTTGCAATAACAGTTAGAATTTATCATTTGACAGTTACCATTTGACAATTGATATTTGTTCATTGACTCTACTTCGAAAGCCACAAATGAAAAGGTAGATAAAGTTGAAATGCGAGTGGATTCAGCGGAGATGGATCTAGAGGGGGCAAGGAGTAAAATTTTGGACCTGGAAAAGGAAAATTTAAAAATGAAAGATGAAGTGAACTATATGAAATCGCAAAGTATGAGGAATAATCTAATCTTCGGTAATATTGAAGAAGAGCCGGCGGAGAAACCTGCGAGAACTGAGGAAATTGTGCGCAAATTCATGGTAGATAAACTCAAAATTGTACAGGACATAGTTAATAATATAAGGATTGAGCGTGTGCATCGTACAGGGATTACTCCAGTGCCACAAGCACCGGCAACCGGAAATGGTACCAGGTCTGAACAAAATATAAGAAACGGTGTGGCCAGAGAGGAAGAAATAAAATCGCGCCGTATCCTTTGTAAATTTAGTTTTTTCGGTAATAGGGAAATGGTCCGTGGCCAGAGTAAAAACTTGAGAGACACTAACTATTATGTGTCGGAACAATTTCCCTCGGAGATCATGGCCAAGAGGAGACAGCTTATCAAGAGGATAAAAGAGGAAAAGAAAGCCGGGAAACATGCATGGGTATCATATGACACTCTTTACGTGAATGGGAAACCAGTCAAGGATGTATAGGAGGGGCCGGATGGGCTTAAGTGTTTAGTCCGGAACTGTCATGGGCTAAGTGCTAGTAAAAGGGAGGACTTAAACTTTATATCTTTGCTAACTGATAATGACATCATCATTCTTACGGAAGCGTGGACAAATAAATCTAGTAAAATAGACCTAGTCGGGTAACACTGTTACAATTTTTATAGAAAATTTAGACACCGAAATGCGAAACGTAAAAGCGGGGGTATAGTTATATATGTTAGAAACAGTATTAAGGATGGGATCTCTCTTATCAAAAATATCCATGACACCATTATTTGGCTGAAGCTAGATAAAACCTTTTTCAAGAGCAGTTCGGACATTTATTTGGCCGCAGTATATTTATGGAGTGATAGTTCCCCAATCGCAAATTTGGTAGATATAGACTTATTTGACTGTCTGCAAACTGATATAAGATATTTTGAGTCTAAAGGCAATGTTATGGTGACCGGGGATTTAAATGCTAGAACAGCATGCAAGCAAGATTTTATCATCTGTGACAAATATGTACCCAATATTGATGACGATTTTTATATAACTGATACGCCGTTACCCAGGTATTCGATGGACAGGGGAAGGAACTCGCACGGAAATAAACTTATAGATATGTGTAAGGCCACTTCACTAAGAATAGTTGGATTTAACGTCGCACCGACACATGATAGGTCATATGGCGACTTTCCAGCTTTAATGGTGGAGGAAGACCTTAGGTGCCCCTCCGTGCATTATTTCATCACGAGCGGGTAGAACCATCGTTTAGGGTCAGACTTTGGTATTGGTGCGTACACTTGCTTTAACAGGAATGGTGCCAGTGTTATAGATTATTTATTGTTAAATGAGCTAAATTTCAATTTAGTTGAAAAATTTGCTGTACTGTCATTTAATGAATTTAGTGACCATGCGCCATTGTCATTCCACATTACATGTCCAAAAGTTGCAGTTAATACTGGAAATTATGTTAACGGTGAATATATTAAATGTAGTAACGACGAAAAAGAACTATATAGGTCAGGTCTAATTAAAAGGCTGATAGACATAAATAGCTTACTGGCAAACGTTGAAGATATAAACGTTATAGTTGAGTCTTTCACCACCATAATTAGAGATGTAGCAGATCCATTATTTGTTAAACATGTGTCAAAATCTCCTCAAAAAGAGTACCGTTGATGATAGCAGGAAATGGTTTGATTCTGAATGCAGAGAATCTAAGCGGTTGTATAGAAATGCTTTGTCAGTATATAACAAATCCCATTTAGATATAGAATGAGTAGAATTGTGTAGATTAAAATGCATATATAAATCTGTGGTTAAAAAGAAGCAGAGGGCATATAAGTTTAAGCTCTCTAGAGACTTTGAATTGTTGAAAAAATCTAAACCGCGTGATTTCTGGCAGTATTTCAGAAGCAAACAGGGCTGTAGTAATTCAAACGTACCGCTAGATGAGTTTAAGAGACACTTTGAAACAATGTTTTCTGAGGTAACGCATAATTTGTATGACGATGCAGAAGAATTTGATACTTCACATAATTTTGATGATTTTAATCCAAATTTTGAATGTCTTGATAAATCAATAAGTTATGAAGAGGTATGTAAAGCAATTTCTCTGTTAAAAACAAGAAAATCTCCTGGAGAAGATAAATTGCTAAATGAATATTTTATAGAGGCATGTGATATTTTAGCTGGTTACATTACTGAAATATTTAATGCGATCTTAAATACTGGTATATTTCCAAATGCTTGGACAAAAGGAATAATCATTCCTTTGCATAAAACGGGAGATAAGTGTGACGTTAAAAATTATAGAGGTATTACGTTATTAAGCAACTTTGGAAAATTGTTTACTAGTATATTAAATCAACGTATTACAGCTTGGTGCGAGGAAAATGATGTTATATCTGACGCACAGTTTGGCTTTAGGAAAAACAGATCGACTGTAGATGCGATTTTTATTCTTCATTCTGTAATTCAGAAATTTGTTAGTGAAAATAAACGTTTATATTGTAGTTTTTTTTGATCTGAAACAATGTTTTGACTCAATTTACAGAAATGCACTATGGTGGAAATTATACAATAGCGGGCTCAATGGTAAATTGTTACGTATTATACGAAATATGTACCAGTCTGTCAAGTCATGTGTAAAGTTTTGTGACAATTATTCTGATTATTTTGATATATCAATTGGATTAAGACAGGGGGAGATAATCTCGCCAATTATGTTTTCTCTCTTCGTTGAAGATCTAGAAATGTATTTACAAAATAGAATCGATTGTGGTTTAAGCCTCCAAGAAATTTGTCTAATATTGCTTCTTTTTGCTGATGACATGGTTGTATTTGGCTTGACACCAGAAGATTTACAGTTGTCTTTAGACAGATTATATTAATATTGTAACAAGTGGGGTCTAGAAGTCAATGTAGTTAAGACTAAAATTGTTGTTTTCCGTAAAAGAGGAGGTATAAGAAATAATGAACATTGGTCATATGCTAATGAAGATATAGAGGTTGTTAATAATTTTTAACTACTTGGGCGTAACATTAAATTACACAGGAAATTTCAACCTAAATACACAAACTTTATACGGAAAAGGCTTAAAGGCAATGAATATACTTGTTTCAAATTTAAAAATATATGACACAAAACCAAAGGTAGCTTTACAATTATTTTATGCATTTGTATCATCTATCATAACATATGGTTGTGAGATATGGGTTTTTACAAAATCGAAACAGCTTGAAAATTTACACCTGAAGTTCTGTAAAAGTATTCTTGGTGTAAGACAATCTACTTCAAATGTAGCTGTATATGGAGAGTTAGGTCGATACCCTCTTTACATTAATAGATACGTACGCATAATAAACTACTGGTTTAAGTTATGTAGTAGTGATAATATAATTATAAGAACTATTGTCAATTCTTCCATGTCAGATGTTGAGATGAACAAAGTTAATTGGTTTATCAATGTAAAAAATATGTTAGCCAGATATGAGTTTCTAGATGTATGGTATAATGTATACCAAATAGATATTACAAACTTTCTGTCAATGTTCAAGCAAAGACTGGTTGATGAATTTATGCAAGACTGGCGAGGCAGTATAGATCGAAGTAGTGTATTGTTATTGTATAAATCTGTAAAAGTATCTTTTGCTTTTGAATCTTACTTAGACAACATTGTTACAAGAAAACTTAGGATAGCATTAACAAAATTGAGTATATCTGCCCATAGTCTTCGAATACAAACTGGGAGATACTCCCAAAACAGAACTGAAAGAAATCTACGTTATTGTCAAATATGTGATATGAATGAAATTGAAGACGAGTATCATTTTATATTTATATGTGCACCATACAATGAGTTACGACAAAAATATACCAAGCGCTATTATAGACAGAGACCAAGTATGTTTAAGTTTGTAAATTTAATAAGTAGCCAAAACAAATCCGAAATATATTTGTTAAGCAAATTTATACATGAAGCTCTAGATGTACGTAGCCGTTTGCTCCATATCATTGAATAACCAACTATCATTAATAAGTTGTTATTGTGAAATTATTTAGATGATTGAAATTCATATTCATAAAAGATTCGTAAGTTCATCCACATAACTTTGTTAAGAAATTTATTATTTTCTATGTATACACGTTTTGTTCCCATATATGTCTTGTTTATATTGTGTTTAAACTTTATAATGTGAAACACTAAAAACTGTATAGTTTATGTGTAATAAAATATGTTCTGTTCTGTTCATAAACAAAGGCATTTGACACTGAGCTTTTGGCAATGAGCATGGCGCATTGATTCCCTATTTGATAAATATCAAGGTCATGATAAAGAGAACGTGATTTTAACTGACTATTTATGGGAGGTGGGTGTGCCATGCTAAATGCCAAAAGCAAATAAATGCCTAATATATAGTGCAAAAAGCTATTCATAAAATGCTTAATGTCAAATATTGATTGTCAAACGATAAATGCTAATGGAATTTGAAATATAATTGTCCAAGTTAACCTTTGGAAAATATAATACAATTGTTCTTATATTCATATCCTTATCATTCCTTAGGTAAAGTATCTTTATCAAATTTATAGCTACGCTAATAATGTCTATTTTGTTTGGGAAATCAAAATAAAAGAAATAAAAGTTTGAAAAGTTTTAAGTGTAAATCTAATATGCAATTAACTCTTGGCGAACAGAAATTAAAATAAATGATCAAACGCTAAAATTCGAACAAATTGAGTACTTGATCAAAACCAGATTGAAAAACGTAAAAGTAAATTTTCCAAACTCTACACATGTAAGATTTGATATTACACATCAAAGAGCGATATATTATGTTAATTGTTGAATGCTAAATACAAAATTATTAATGCTTAATGCTAAATATTCATTGCTAAATGTGAGTTATACTTAAAGAAAAATACTTCATATCAAATGCTGCTGGAAGACCATACGCCATTGACGAATGCTTAGTACCAAGTACTTCGTGCTAAATGCAGATTATTCGATGAAAATTGCAAATGCATTAAGCCTAGTGTTCAATGTCAACTGCTTAATGTCAAATATTTAATGTTAATTGCCAAATGTCAAGTACAATTTAACTTTATGACTGAAGGATCTGTATCTCTTTCAATTATTAGAAAAAATAATGTTTGGCAATTAGCATGGCGCATGTATTTCGTAATTGATAAATCTTACATAAATTAAGGTTAGAATACTTTACATATAACAACTAAAATTTGAACATTTCATAATAAAACTAATGTTGAAACTCAAGAAACATAACATCGTTATTTACTAAGTGTGCACATGACATCATAAACAAACTAAAATGGCTGCCTCAATGACCAACAATTCCCTTAAATTCATACTACCGCACTTTTGTTTTTCAAAATAAAGTGGTCCGATTTTAAAATTCTGTCAGTATTATGAAAGGTTTGAAGATGGCTTTCATATGAAAGCAACTTATTTTCAGGCATTCCCTGATCATTATAATGATAAATGCTGAATGCTTAATGTCAATTACTTTATGCTTAATATCAAAAAACTAAATGCCAAAGTTTGAATGACAGTTGCCAACATGATAAAAAAATGCCAAATGCTTATTAAAATACAGTTTAGGAAACTGTATCTCTAAATGTACTGTAGGAAACCAAACAAAACTGTTTGAAGAAAGAAAGCTATATAAAGGGCCAATGAATATTCAAAGAATGATTTTGTCCATAGCCACAGCACAATTATATTGTAGTTCTATGTACACAGTTAACATTTGACATTCATTATTCCGCAGTTCATATTTAACAGTCAGCATGAATCATATTACAACGGGCATTTAGCAATCGGTATACATGTGACATTCGGTGCTTAACATTTGGCAATTAGCATGGAGCACTAGCCTCCCATGTCCTGTGAACATGACAATGTTGTTTAAATTTGAACTTACTTTGATTAACATTAATTATATAATTATGTAAATCACCTTAGATTGTGTCAAATACATAGACATTACTTGTATGAATTCAGATATATATTTCCTTATAAGGTCAGTACTTCGGTCAAAAATATGAGTCCGTGCTATAGAAAGTCCCTTGAGGTCATAGACCCTCCTGTTTAATACCTTTTTCGTAAAAGTTTTCATTTCTTTTTAAATATAAGACAATGTAAATGGTAATATATACCGTTCTTAAAAATTCCAAGAGTAGTAATTAGAACTTTTAAAAAACTTTCAAAGTATCTTGATCAGTTTTGAATACATTGTCAAACAACCAAGCTGCAACTTCTAGCAAATTTTGATTCTAATTGGGTTATTTTTCTTAATCAATTTTGAGTTGTTTTTCTTTTTTAATGGATTGTTCTCAAACTTTCAGGAAATCTTAGTTAGCATACAACAACCTTTCGCTGCACAGAATTTATAGAATTTCCATTAAAAAGTACGAAACTGTAATTTTATTCGATTTTTATGATAGATAAAAGTGCGTTTTGGGCCATAAAAGATATTTCAAAAATTAAATAACATATAACTGATCTCTTCAAAGACCCCTAAAATGATATATACACACAGGAAGCTTATATCCAAATTTTGTAAAATAAAGCTGCGAAGAACCCTATTACAGATTAGGTAAATAAAAGGTTATCCAATAACAGACCCATTCCTGGCAGCTAACAATTTCAATGCTCATTTTGTTTCCGTCAGTGAGGTCCTCCAAAGCAATAACCCACCTCCTATAGAATATGAAATATGGAAATATAAAATTGCACACATCTGTTCAATAGCTTTGCATTTCAATACTTTGTTAAAATTTCTGCCATTAGATCTGTCATTATGCTGAAAGTTAGCTAAATTCTCTTGACCTTAAACATTCTTCTAATTATGATGGCCTTAGTTCCAGATTTCTAAAGCTTTCTGCTTCGGTTATTGTTCCTTTGGTAACTAAAATATATGAGAATAGTATGGCCGTCAACACTTTTCTTCAGGCATTCAAAAAGGCCAAGGTCATCTTCATCAATAAAAAGGGTCTGATAAAACGTTTTAAGGCAGTATCTTAAAACAAATAAATTTCCATATTGCCGTCAGTTAGGATTTTGGGTCTGTCATTCATGTTACACAGCCCTATCTAAAATCTTAGACGGCTGTTGATAATTTCAATTTTTCGTGATCCATCCAAAGCCTTTCACCTGGTTAGCCACAACAGAATTATATCATTTTGATGAGTCCTATATGTTATCGTGGTTTGCATCCTATTTTCACGAAAGAACCGCGCCCTCTCCCCCTCCCCCCTCCCCCCATTCCCTTCCCCTAAATGCACAAATTCAGGTGTATACTCAGATCCAAATGCGATATCTTAATGTACTAGTTACCTAAGAAATTTATTAACTTTCGGGTAAGACATTCAAAGCAACACTTTGAAATCTTCTTATTTCCGAATACTGAATTATCCAGAAAGTCTTCTTCTTACTCAGACTTCTGTGCCGAATCACATTGAAAATACATCTTCATTGAGTAGCAATTCATGATTTTTAATGAAGTCACACGAAGTTCTGTCGGTGACTCCCCTTTTCCGAAATAACTTAATGGTAACTGGCCTTGTGGCATGATAACACTTCATCAAAAGAATTTTTATGTGGGCCTCCATTTGACAGGAATAAAAGTAGTACAATTCAGGCGTGTATATAAAACATGATCGAAACTATTCTTATAGGCTTAGTGGACTTGCTGTGGCATGTGCGTGTTCGTTTGTACTGCTAGGTGCTTTGCCGTAATTGGTCTGATAAGTTGAGGTGGTGATTTAGTTCATGTATATATATAGCGAAAGATTATAAAATAACTTCACACGCTCGCTTAGATTTTCTTAAATTTCAATGGAAAAGTCACAAACTAGTTTCGCACTGAATGGTTCATCAGTGTGTCTAAATATATTACACTTAAAGAAAGGGTAATAATTCAACAGATTTGACGTTGACGTCAAGGAAAAAGGGACGTATTTTGACGTCAAACAGGGGAGTTAATGATGTTATGACGTTATTTGTCCATCCGTATCATGTGAGTTGTTCCGCATGTTTAATTTTGGTTTGAACGAGTCAATAAAGTTTTTTATATTTGCTCTCTCTCGCCGCTGCAGTTCTATTTACGACACGACAAAGGAAGACAACGCATAAGCTGGATTGAACATGTCTGACTCCTGTACAGCCAGACGATTTATTAAAAGGCACAAATTGATACCAAAAGTTACTAAATATTAAACAGTAAAAGTAATACGAGATGTATTACATGACGTGACATGAAGTTGGACAAGCCAAAAGTCCGACATGAAGTTGGACAAGCCAGAAGTTAAAAGGCACAAATTGATACCAAAAGTTACTAAATATTAAACATTAAAAATAATAAGAGATGTATAACATGACGTGACATGAAGTTGGACAAGCCAAAAGTCCACGTTAACATTCCTGAAAATACCGTATATTATATGAATTAAAAGTATATAAGAAAGCTAAGAAACTGCGAGCCGGCTGCACCAACCCTAACTATACCCTCATCTTTTAATCTTTTTTTTTTGAGAGCAAGGGGGGGGTAGTGGATTCCCAATGTTGCAAACAGAAGGGTGTCCCCATCCCTTAATTTTCTTGGTGTACATTACAATGTACTAACATTACTCTGATTGCGATGTTAAATTGAAATGTACAATGAATAACTTTGCAAAATGTGGGAGCAGAAGAACACCAAAATACATATTAATGTGAAAATGTAATAGAGGCGACCAAGCAGGTGGGTGGTGGGAGCGGACGGGGAAAAGCTAAAATCCTCGGTAAAAACTTCTTTCTTTTGCAAGGGACGCCATGACATCAAAACGAGGCTGGAATATTAATTAGGTTGGTAAAAGGACTTAAAGCCACCTGCTCGGTACTACCCTGAATAATATAATACTGACTTAGCAAATATAAATAACTTTATGTCGTTACACTACATAAATTATTAATTTATTTTGTTAATCTGGCTGTTAAACTGTTCATTTTCATTTTATAAAATGGGAATATTGTAAACTTTGGCTCTTTTGTACAGCAAATGTCTATATGACTACTTACAGGTAGTTGTCTTACCGATGGGTCTCTAATTTGTTGAGATTGAATTGTTCTTCTCGATCTAAATTTGTCATGACATAAATTACATTTTTCAAATCACAGGACATTTTTTCATCTACATAAAGTAATTTTCCATTAAAGTTGAATGAGTTAGTTTCTTCTATTTGCTTACTTGGTTGCAGTTTGGTCTATTGCATCTATAAACTCTGTTGTTTCTCTGTATATTGATTTCAGAAAATTTTGCACGAGTTAATATTTTCTTCAAGTTTGGTGGTTGTCTTTCGCTCCTTATGATGATATTGGATCTTAATAATTCATTCATAGTTGAATCTGTCTCTAAAATTGATATATTATTTCTAAGAACGGTAAACATAACTTTATTATTTTGGTTAAATGTAGATACATAGGGTATGATTTCATTTGAATCTTTTTTCAACCGGTCTGAGAAGTTTCTCGTGGTAAACTGTTAGCTAATTCGATCCCCTTTTTGATTGTGAACTTTGCGTAGTTTCGGTTCATTAATGAAACATACAGTTCTTCAAGTCTTTGAGCTTTAAGTTTGCAAAAACTTATTGCACAGAAAGCAAGGTAAAAGAAAACCAAACATCATTGCCTTAGAAAGTTTCGGTATGTTTTCTTCTGTAAAACAACAATCAAACCGTTATCCGGAAGCGTCTTTACGGGCTAGGACAGCTAAAATTTCTCTATCTAAGGGGGTAGAGGTACCGTCCATAACGGATCAAATCTGTAATGTAACAATGTTTGCATAGTCATAATTTATAATAATTGACATTGAGTCTTTTTTAATGGTACTATTTTCCTTTCTGACAATCATTTCAGCTACTGATACATGCAGAAAACCTGTATTAATGATAAAAAAATCAAAATTGAGCTAATAAAATATTCATGAAGGCCATTCTTTTACCTTTCAAATCTGAAAATTTGAAGTAATTATCTTTACAATTCAAGAGGTACAATGATTCTATGTAAGTCACCACCGAAGGCATTTTGAGATGTGACGTTAAGAACGTCATGAAAGCAATATGACGTCGCCGTGCACGTGTTATTTTTCAAGTCATTTATGCAACAAATATTGCGTATCACTTACTATACATCATGCTTTTGTATATTTAGGAAAAGTGTAAAATGATTTTACTGAAAAATAACTTACCTGTATATTTTTGTTTTCATCACGGGCCTTTTATCTTCACATGTACGGGCGCTTTGGAATTTCTGTTGCCGTGACAACACAATTAACATTTATTTGAAAAACTTAGTAGAATTTGATTTGCCTGAGATAACTGTATTACAATATACTTGTTTCTTGTGTCTGCATGAACATAAGAAAAACAATGTTTTTCCAGTATTCTAAACTACTAATCATAAAATAATAATATTATGTCACTAATACAGGTTTTCTAATGGAACGGCCCATATGTAAAAGATATTGCACATAAGGAAGACTCCGTGGCCAAGTGATTAAGGCCGCTGACTTTGAATCACTTGCCTCTCAACGAAGCGGGTTTGAATCCACTCTTGGTTTTGAGAATTCATTATGTGAGTAGGCCGTCGAGCTGTCTTACTGAAGATCAGTGGATCTCCGAAGGTGCCTTCCCATGCTTAAACAATGTCCCGAAGGCCATCCGGGATCATACTTCACCACGAAAATGTCCTTATATGATCTAAATTGCTTTCTTGTGACTCTTAACCCAACAAAAAGGAAATAATTGCAATACAATTTTGATTCAAACATTTCCTTTCTTTCTTGCATCAGCAAACAGGGTCCATGTTACATTTTAGTCAAACTTGATATCGAATTCATTTACATTTCTAAATTAACAGCAAAGAATTATTAGAAAAGCATACAAAATATCAAAACAAACTGTATAAAACTTCACACTCGTTTTCGTATTTTTCATTTTGTTAAAACAGTAAGTGAAAATTATTAATCATTGTATAGATCAATGTTCAGAATAACCTAGTAATTCCTTAACGTATAAATGTCCGACAAGTAGCTAAGGATTTCATTCACACATCTATGATATCTGACGAGAAAACTACAGATAAGTAAAAAAAAAGTTCAATTATTAACCTTTACCCTGTTAAATTTTTAAATTGGACTGGTCCATCATTCAATATGGGCAATACCATTTATTATTCGAAGGGGTGTTCACCCAAAATTTACTGACTGAATAGCGAACAGTGCAGACCATGATCAGACTGCACATCCGTGCAGTCTGATCTTGGTCTGTACTGGTCGCATAGGCAGATTCACTTGCCGCCAGCAGGCTAAAGGTTAACAGACCTGATAGTACTATTAAAATCCCTTGATTTATGAAAACGTTATGGACCGTACAGGAAAAAACCTATTCATCTTTGACCTCCACGTGTGACCTTGATCTTTTAACAAGGTGCCCGAGTATTGCACATGAGACGTTGTCTCAATATGGGACCATTTGTGCCAAGTAATATTAAAATCCCTTCATTGATGACAAAGGTAAAGACCGGACAGAAAAAAACAACAACTGACGTTTGACCTCCACATGTAAACTTGACCTCTTAGCTAGGGGGCTGGACGTTGGGCATGACAAGTTTTCTCATTATGGGGAGCATTTCTGTCTCCCTTGGTAGATGGCAGAATTATGCGCTGGACAGGAACACACACTACTAAACTTTGATCTTTGATTATGATCTAGACCTTTGAACTAAGGATCTAGGTTTGCGTCATATAGGGGTACATTTATATCAACTACTACAAGTAATGTAATCCTTTGACAGATGACAGACTAATTGAACGAACAGGAAAAACATTATTGGCATTAGACCTCTGAATGTGACTTTGACGTTTCAGTTAATGGTCTAGGTATTGCGCATGGAACAGTACCATATTTTTGGGAATATTTGTGCCAAGTAATATTAAAATCCTTTCATGAATGACAGCGTTGAGGACCAGACAGGAAAAAATTATTGAATTTTGACTTCTGAGTATGAGCTAGGCCTTTGAGTTAGGATCTGAATTTGTGCATAAATCGTTGATTCATTATTTGAAATATTTATGCAAAGTAATATTGTAATCTCTTGATAGATTGCAGAGTTCTTGACCGGATAGGAAACAGTCCCTGCTAATGCATAGTTAACCTTCCATCTCACAGGAAAAAAATCTTGTTGACTTTTGACCTCAAAGTGTGACCTTGACCTTTGAGCTTTGGGTCCTGGTTGTCTTGTTATGGTGAATATTTATGCGGAGTATTAGTAAAATCCGTTGACGGATGACAGAGAGATGGACGGGACAAAAAATGTGGACGGACGGATGGAATGACGTCATGACGGACGGACAGACGGGAAAGCACAATCCTATAGTCCCAAAACTGATTTCTAGAGCTGGGCTATGCCATATAGGTACCTGTGTTGATATTATGCTAAATGAATGAGTATAAATCACGTGATAAGAAAGACTTATTTCACAAAGCCTATGCGAATCTAACACAGATTCGGTGTATATCATTGTCTGTGGTGCCTAACGGTTGGGATTTTACGTAGTACTGGCAAAACGTATAGTTTACTTGTTTTTAAAGTAATATGTCTGACCTTTACTGGTGAAACATTTGTTTTCATTCTAACATTTATATTCCCCAAAAGAGATCCATGAGGTGGTGGACTTATTTTCATCCCTGTTTAAATTCAACGAGCATACATACTTGATGGCCTAAAACTGAAACATGTTAGCAAAACGTTCGCGTTGTATGCTCCACCTCCTTCATCAAAAATGTTTGTTAATCAATAAAAGCTTCAACAAATCACACATTGTATTTTGTAATAAAGCATGCTTCTTAACAAAACTGGTACTATTTCTTTAATGCATTCAATTCATGTAAATTGGTGCAGATTTACCAGAAAGCAATGAATTGATCTGTGTTTCTATAAATTTCGGAGGCCTTGAGGCGCACAAAGCGCCTGAACAGCAAGTTGAAAGTCTTGCGCTTCAGATAGCCAGAGCGAATCACCAACGAGGAACTCATACGCCGCACGGAGCAAGACAAATCACCAAGATCATCCAAATCAGGAAGTGGAGGTGGGTCGGTCACACCCTGCGCAGAGGCCATGCTAACATTCCACGCCACGCCTTGGATTGGAACCCACAAGGGAAGCAGAGGATGGGACAACCAGTCACCACCTGGAGAAGAAGTCTACAGGCGGACCTCAAGCTCAATTGTAGCAATGACCTGGGATGAAGCCAAGAGAGCAGCCCCGGACAGAGGAAGATGGAGAGCGAGAGCAGCAATGCGGACCCTATGTTCCGATCGGAACGGAGAGGACAAATGCAAGTAAGTCAATAAATCGATCAAAATATAGAAAAGCCAACAGAATACGGTTTATTCTAACACGATCCGCAGCAGCTGCTGTATAAACATATAGCGAAATCGCCTATACATGAATCTACGGTAAAATATACAGCTGTTCCATTCCACCCTGCGATTGTATCATGACTCTGCTTCTGTTATATGCAAACTAAATACTCGACTTTTCAGTGCTAAGTAGTAGTAATGAAAAGTACATCAAATTTTCTGAAACAAGCAATTTCTTAAATGATGAATTTATTTGTTTATATTTTTACCGTAAGAAAATGTTTCAGCCCGGTAATTTTCAACTTCAACATCCGTACATCTAGATCTATATCTGGGCGTGTGCGTAGTTTACAATTTCTGCGTTGTAGGCACCACAAATGTCAACTACATTCTACTTAGACAGTAAATAAATTATAATTCCTGTTCCAATCTTCTAGACAAGTATTAACGTGTTTATATGCCGCAATGTTCTGGCGTGCATGGTTCAGTGCCATCATGCAGGTGACGTGTACTATTTTTAGAAACTGCATATATACATTTTGAATGGAGTATTTACCTCTGATTTCTATATCCGAACTTAAATGTTATTGAAAATAACATTTTCACGGCATTAACTACTAAATGCTTTAATTAAAATTTACTGAATGTCGGAAAATTCCGTTTTATGCAATGCTTTCCTTTCGTGGGGAGGTTTTTATAACAGCATTTGACCAGCCGAATGTGCGTAGTTTACAATTTCTGCGTTTCAGGCACTACAAATGTCAACTACATTCTACTTAGACAGTAAATAAATTATAATTCCTGTTCCAATCTTCTAGACAAGTATTAACGTGTTTATATGCCGCAATGTTCTGGCGTGTATGGTTCAGTGCCATCATGTAGGTGACGTGTACTATTTTTAGAAACTGCATATATACATTTTGAATGGAGTATTTACCTCTGATTTCTATATCCGTACTTAAATGTTATTGAAAATAACATTTTCACAGCATTAACTACTAAATGCTTTAATTAAAATTTACTGAATATCGGAAAATTCCGTTTTATGCAATGCTTTCCTTTCGTTGGGAGGTTTTTATAATAGCATTTGACCAGCCGAATGACTTATCGGGCTGAAGTGCAGTGCTGTAAAATGCAAAGAATTAGCGAGGTTACAATCGAAATAATAATTTAAAATATGTTTCAATAATTATATCAGTTGATAAATATGGACAGTCGTTCGGACGCGAACATTATATCATTCGGGCTACGCACTTGTGATTTGATTATTACGCATACGATAAAATATAGGGACATATTTATTATTTATTAAATTAAATTCTGTTATAAAATAGTTCATTTACATGATGAACGTCCTTGAACAACCCAAGATTTGACCATTTGTAATATTGTATATGTTGATAATACTGGCATGTATGTAGCTTTAACACCCACACATATATTAGCTTTTAGTTCAGTAGTGAATTTAAACATGCTACAGCAACGAAACACCTTTCAATCTTCTTGCTGACATAAACATTCCTTGGTGAAAGTTATTATGTCATATTTCTTAAATGAATAAGTTTTAAATCTTAAAACTCTTGAGTGTGTTATGGGACTGCAATATGTTTGTTATTTGCCATGTCCGATATAGAAACGGTGTGTAAGAGAAAATTTATATAAATGATCAATCAGCCTTACGTCAGAACAATATGCGCAACCGTATTTATTAGAAGTAAAGCCATTTTCTCTTTGTCGCCGTTATCTGTAACGAACATGGAGAAATTATTTAGTTTGTTCTTGTGTTTTTGTCTTTATAGTAAAAAATGTGGGTAAGTTAAAATAAATTTCTTCACTTTTTGCATTACAATTCTGCAGATGTTATGATATTAATTAGTAAATTCAAACTAACACGTGATAGACACACGTTAACTTGTAATCGCATTGTCGTGCAACTTTAGGAAATAAAAGGGATTCAGAGTGAGATAATTATACTATTAAAGGTCTCGTGGTTTTCTTGGCAAGCCCTGATTTATGATCTTCATGTTTGACTGTACTTTTGTGAAAGTCAATAATTTAAGGATGTACGAGCATTTTATTCCGGTATCTGCCATTTCGAAAAATAGTTCCTTGAATATTTCTTTCATATAAATATTATGGCGAAAATAAATGCTTGGTCATCAAAGTATGTTTTTAATTTACTATTTCAACGGTCAGATTCTACTTGTTGAGCCACCGGAATTCGCTTTAATCTAATGTGAAATGCACGATGTGGATACGGGTCTATTCAAATAAAAAAGAAAATTGATATTTTTCTAAGTTATAAATCTAATAATTAGATGCTGATGAAATAAAAAGTTTTCAATATAGCTCTTTAAATTATATTACCTAGGCATTATTTTTTTCAAAAAAGAAATAGATAATATCAAAGTTTAACAATTAGAAGAAACTTTTAAAAAATTCTCTAAAACGCACGGTGACTGAAACTTTTTTCTTACCATTTTTAATCATATTTGTGTGTTATTAAAGCAGCGAAATATAATTAGAATCTGTTGATTTTTCGTTAACAAATTGCGTTTTTAACATTGCATTGTACAAATGGTAGATTAATATTGTTTACATAGAGGTTTGTAAGTGACATTTATACCTATATAATACTGATTTCATCGTCTATTTAAAGCGACCTGTAAATCTCGAAATCATACTAAGTGGATTTTTTTTTATTTTATAAAGAACCCACATTTTTTCAAGTTTACTTAATTTCAAAATTGCATGAACAGTGGATGAAAAAATGCCCTTTACGCTCCTTTGCTGTTATATGTCTTGGAAATTTTTTGTCTTTCAGCTGACAAAGTATTAAATAGATCTTGAAGAAAAAAAAAGATCATTGAATATCATTACATCATTTCTATATATACATAGGTAAAGCGATCTTTGAACACAGTTTGAATTCTGCTTCAGGTGGTGCCAGCGGCCGGATTGAAGTTGCACATTTCATTACCTCTCATGGAACAAACCGAGTCTGCTATTATTTTACTTCGTTGTCTTCTTTGCTTCCAATAAATCATCTAATAGATTTTATTCTATTGAACCTTTGGTTTATTTATTTATATATCCTTTGCTGATGTTACTGTCAATTCGCAACGTAAATTTCTGTATATACTGCGCCAATTAGGAATGAAATGTCTTTATTGAAGTATAAGAATATAATTCAATAGATGCTCCGGCATAATCAAACTGATTACATCATGGAGACAGATGTTGAAACAGAGATAAAACTCAAGAGATACATTGTAAATGTAAAAAGTCAACAATGCAGCAGTTGAACAGATTTTATGTAGCTTACTTAAGGAGTGAAGAAACCTGTCGCTATGGTTTGTAACGTTTACAGGTGCGGATTGGTCTTGCAAAAAAAAAAAGAATTAAAGTGAAATTTGTCGCATGAATGTTTAAATGTTTTGTTGAGATGAATGAATGTTGCTCTACATTAACAAAATAATGCGTCATTTAGTCGACAAAAATCAAGTGGAATGTAGATTAACCAGTGTAGAAATTAGTATTTATCGTTTGGGAAACATACATTTTTTGCTTTATGCCTTTTGTTAGGGCTGTCAGTTAGCTAAACAACAGCGCTTTTGCCTACGCCTGAACAATGTTCTCCTTATCACTCTTCTGACAAGGCGGACAGGAGCAATATTTACCTTAATTGCAATTGTTTTGATATAATCACAACATCTTCGAACTTTTGGAATTTTAACCTAAAAATGGAGCAACGATATTCTATATTTTTCTAACCTAAAGAAATAAGCGGCATTGTTACATTTGATCTTTTTGCATGTAAAATGTATGGAAAACAATAGGTTGCATACATTTGTATTATATTCAAATATAAATAATGAGGTTTTGATAAGCAAAATGTAACGAGGTTTCGGGCAAAGCTCTGAAAAATTTCCTCTGTTCCGCTAATACAAAACAGCCAAGCAAACCTGTTCCTGGTGCATTAGCTCAGTATGGTCATCTGTATCAAATCAACGTATTGTACTTATAACAGGTACATTGACGTAAAAAATGTTTGATGAAATGATTTTATAGCTATGTTGTATTTTATACATATATGAAGCAAAATAACATAACACTAACATAGTTCGTAATAGGTAGTGAAGTGTGCACTCATAGTTGATAAAATCTAGAGCAAATCCTTAGAAGAATGCAGCGGCAGAATATAGCAGATGGTTGTTTGATATTGTTCTGAGATGTATGGAAAGTGCAAACACCTTAGCCCAGTAATGCTTGCGTTATTTAAAACAGAGAAACAGTTTTTATTATAATTACTTATTCTCATAACCTATGTTTATATTGTTTTAAGAGATTTGATAACTACTAAACCAAAAGGACAAAAATAAAAAAGCACGAATTTAGCCATTGACCGCTATGGAATACATGATACATTAAGCTACATGTTGTGAGATTTTTCTTTAAGAAACCTTTTTAAATAGTTATATGGGATGAATTTGTATAATTCTTTGACGATTGGTTTATTGAGATGTCCACATGCATTAATTAATGTTAGTTTTAATATGACATAATTGCTTTTGAAACACCCTGTTTATTTACATAATTTTCAAACTTTCAATTTTGGGATTAGAAAAATCTTATGGGTACAGATCGTGTCACCTTGCTTATGTATGATATGCTCTCAAGTCTTAATAATGTACAGTCAAATGCTTGGTTATGTTCAAAAAGAAGAAAAAGGTTTTTAAAAAAAGATTTAGCTTTTCTCATCATCCTATGTGATTTAATATTTTTTTTTAAATGGCTGAGAGGTTTTTGGGTCGTTTTCAGAAAAAGCAGTTTGGAAAGAGCATGATCTTTTCAAGATCAAAAAAACTTTTGCGGTTTAAAATCAAGCTAATAGCCAGTTGTGACATTTTAATTCCCCTTTTGTTTTTCGGAACTTTTCATGCTGCCCGTTTAGGGGTTTTCGTTTTTTTTTCCTACAAAAATCTGCAATATCAGGTTTTTGTTCATTGTTCAAATCGAAACGCCATTTTGTCTTACATCTACTTTAAAAAACAAAAAAGGGACAGTTATAGAGAGATAGTATATACCTCTGTCTTATAGGCTTTCGAGCTTTTACCTTTTGACATACAAGAAGATATTCATATTTTTAGAAAAGCTACCATGTAAAACGTACAGATTATTTAATATTGCAGAAAAGTAAGTATTCTAAATTTCAATAATTATAACAAAATAAAACTTTGAAAACAAAACAGAAATTCTTCTTTCTTTCTCGTCATGTAATACGTACATCCCTAAACACTAGAACAAAATAGATTTAGTTCTCTTTGATCTTGTAAATACATTAATGTTGAAGATTCAGTTTGCTTATCATACCCGAAGATACAAAGTGTACGTGGGCTTTACTTGAGTCAAGCATGTCCGTCCGTCCATTATGTCCGGCTCCATTTCTAACACAACAGGTTGTTGGGTCCAAGTGTCTAAATTGCTTGGAAGGTTTTCATCAAGCTAGCATCAATTATTAACTTCACCAAGACAACCCAGGTCATATGGTCTAGGTCAAGGTTACAGCCAATCAACTTTATTTCGTATGCACATCTTATCGAAGATTTTTATAAAACTAGCTACAATAATTTGACTCACCAAGACGACGTACAAGGCGCACAGCCCAACATGCCACTAGGTCCAAGGTCAAGGTCACAGTTGGCGAACTTAACTGCGTGTCCGCTCAATATAGTCTAAACTACTTTAAAGATTTTCATAAATCGAACATAAATTGTTCACCTCATCCAGACAACGTGCGGGCGTATGGCATGGTCACTTAATTCAAGTTCAAGGTCACAGTTAAGAGCCACAAATCAGATAGCGTGAATTAAAGTAAGATAAGTTTTATCAATATGATTCACTTAATAGTTTACAGTCGTGTTCTAGTTCGGAAAACTGGATAACCTCACATGGCACGTTTCATAACTCATTTACAATTTGGCAAAATTATGCTCCTTTTTCAACACAGAAAATTTGGCTAAAGCTTTATATGTAAGGAAGTATTAGGTGGAAGGGCTGCAAGTACAAATGAAATACTTCTATAGGCACACTTTGCGTATCCAGGAGAACACTTGAGTTCACTTATAGCTTTTTGATACATATTATAATCATGACATTGTCCTGGTGATATGGAAAATCTACTTCACTACTTTTCTACACTGTTTTTGAGCTGTCGTTTCATACGAATCATATTATACGTATCGTATTGAATTCTTTTTCAAAACATAACAAACAACTTGAGGTGCTCCTTTATTTTAATTTCGAAAACTTCCGTCTGATTTTGGAACGATAATACGCTGTTGAAAATACAATTTCATGGATGATGGAAGAAAGAATGTACATTAGCATTCCCGTTAAATTACATATAGAATATTTGCATTAAGAATTAGGTACATTACAAAATTAAGTGTAAAGTAACAGACAAGTGCTTCCTATAAGTTTCAGTTACGTGCAAACAAAACTGTTGTCAGTGAAAGTGTGACTAATTTAGGCTTTGGAGTAATACAAAGTTCTTAGACTAAATTCTAATATGTTTGTTTCTATAAAAACGCGCTTACGCGATAATGACGTCACGTTAATGGTCGATGAGGTAAGTGGTTTTGTTGCAGCCATGGAAGTGCGCTACTTTATTTTATGCTCTTCAGTGAAATACAGAAATTTATCAGTGAAATAAAATTTATATTTTCACTGTTTCGAACAGTGAAAATATCTTTTATACATTTTTCATTGGTAGATCTACGGAACTAGACTTGAATGCGAAAGGATATGAATTATAAATAATAGAAATTATTGCAAAATAAATTCAGTAAAGCTATAGATGTATAGAAATAATAACAGGATTATAAATATAGACGTTCTATAAAATGTAAAAGAAATCAGGATACGTAATATATGTATTTACAGTTCTTTTTTTACAATATTTAAGAAATAATATATTTCATCCAGTGATTTGTCGTAGAATAAATCATTGCTTGGAGTTCAGATGCGAAGGAATTATATCACGAGGGCGTAGCCCGAGTGATATAATAATACGCATCTGAACGACAAGCAATGATTTATTCAAGAGCAAATCACTAAATGAGATATATTATTTCGATTCTAACACGTTATAAAGGATTTTAAAGCACATCCTTGATGACATGCATTAAATATTTGCCCGTTTTCAATCGGTTTCTTTTCCAGCGCGCCGCTATGCCGCTTGACGCCATGACGTAATAATTGTGACGTCAGAACAGTGATTTGTTGTATGATAATTCACTGCTTTCTTCCTTCTTTGTTTAATAGGAAAATGAATCGGATCGTGTTAGAAATATATATATACACAATATATCCTGACGTCACGACATTATGGCGTCACGATGCCATGCATGTGACGTTGCGCGGACGAACTGGATATAATTTGGTTAAAACTATTTAGTGCTTGAAATTATTTTTTGTCCAATGGCATTGCAGTACTTTTCAAATTTTCAGGTTTTAGTAAATCACCATTAACTTGCAGTCGTTGATTAATCAGGTTAGCCATTTGTATAGAAAGGACAAGACGTGTGTTATTGATTTTATTCGTTTTGACGTCACCCGGAAAAAAGTAATTTCAAACACTAAGTAGGTTAGTGTTTATTTATGTGCATATACAAAACTTAATCAGCCTCGAGGCTGCGCCATTCATAGCTGATTAATCTTTGTAAATACTAACCTATTCTAAAGCACATAAAATAAATAGAAAATCTGTTTGTTTTGTGAACACCATAATTTACTTTTTCAAAATATTGCAGTATAGTGTTCATTCGGCGAAGTATATTTCGATCTTACACTGTAACAAATATTTATCTCGCCTCCTACAAGATTCTTGCATTTCTATTGGTCAACAGACGTCACGTGGAGACAGGATATATTCCATATCCTGCTAGTACATTACAGATATGAAATTTGATTAAAAACAAAATGGCTGACGCACCGCTATCGTAATTAAAACAAGTCAGATTATAAGCCCAAGCTATAGATATCATTTCCGAGATAAAAAAATTAGTGTTGTCTTGCCGCTCTTATTTTTCCTGTCTAAGTTAGGTTCGTGAAGTGAGTAGAAATTATATATAGAAGAACAGTAACTCTGTATGGCACGGCCGCGATTGACCTTGACCGTTGACAAGTTGTTGTTTTAGTAAAATCATCGGAAAGCAAAGGAATTAACGCATTTGTAAGACAGCAGTTTGTTGTAGGATTATTTAATCTATCTGCAACATAAAGGAATCAACAGGAAACGGACTAAAGCGGAAGTTTTAAAAGACATTTCTGACATCGTCTAATCTGATGATTTTTCGAAAGGATGGAACGTAAAAGTTTTTCAAAACAAGTTCATAACCTGTATAAATGAGCTTCTGTGTTTTGTGATTCTGTCAAAATACAGTTCATTTTTCATTTTATGGCTGGTATTAATCAACTATAATCAAAGCATGAAAACCAGGGAAGATTTCAGGATTCCAGTCTGCACTGTAACTGTAAGTAGCTTTATTATAATATAAAATCTGTGTCAATCAGTACAGTGAGGATGTAAAAGGTAGTCGGCAAGATAAAATCGTTACACTGCTTGTTGGTGACAGGATACGGGATATACGCTGTCTCGAAAATCCATATCAGGCTCCAGCTACGCTCTCGCCTGATATGGATTTCCTCAACAGCGTATATCCCGTATCCTGTCACCAACAAGCAGTGTAACTAATAATATCCTCTATATATTTTATCTTTTGTGTTCACGTGACATAAACGGCATATCAGAACCGAAATAATATATAGCAAAATCATCGCGTTTTACTTAAATTAATCGCCAAAATAAGTTACTCGGGCTATGCTCTCGACAAGTTATTCCGCGGACTAATTACTTTTTTTCGTGTATTACTAAAGTTAAAACACGATTTTTCTGTACTTTTTTAAATTAATAAGTCTAGTTTAAGTATTACAAATTATATGTCCAATAGTTAATTTCGAGTACTTCCATGGACTCAGGCCTACAAAGGTAAATAAATAATTAAAGGGAGGTAATTCTTATACCATACGGTAAAATGCTAATTATATGACTGTTTAACGGTTGCATTGACTTTTGGTGTTTAAATCCATTTCTGAAGGAAGGAGTACAAGATCAAAGAGGAAAAGCAAATTCAAAAAACGCAACCATCCATGAACACACCAGAGAGTATTTTTGAATAACAATTTTATGGACTTAATCTGATAAATGAAATAAAGAAATGGCCTACATTTATTTTAGAGGCAACAAAGGTGACAGATCAGAGGCGGGAAATTCAATCAAGTGAATTTTGAATTTCATTTCTTCAATGTCACAAGAAATATGACTCATGGAAACATAAAACCTTGAAATACTAAAACGGTACATATCATTTTGTTTTTCTTTTTGCAAATGGCCCACACTACTTGTCAAGTTATCAATATTCTGTAATGATGTTAAACATGAGTTTTATAAAAAATATTATACGCGACATCAATTTCCAATTTGCTATCTAAAACAAAAGGGCTGTTATTGTAAAAGCATTATATTGTTTATATGTTCGTCTATATTTCCAGGAAGCGGGAGCTGGGATAGTTATATTGATAATTTGATAGCAGAATCGAAAGACACCAGTGGGACACCCCACTGCGATAAAGCAGCTATCATTGGAATAGATAGTGCTTCTTTGACTACTGCAGCACACGACAATGTACTGATACTCAGCCCACAGGAAAGAAAGACAATAGCGGAATGTTTTAAATCAAAAAACTTTTCTGACTTCATGTCGAATGGGGTCAGCGTCGAAGGAACAAATTACCAGTTTTTAAGAGAGGATGACAGCAAGACCGTTTTGGCGAGAAGGAGGATTCCGGTGCTCTTACATTACAAACTTCCAAAACAGCTATTGTGATAGGCCATACTGCGGAAGGCTGTCAACAGGGTTAATGTTAACAAAGCGGTAGCCGTTATAGCAAAATATTTGGAGTCACTGGATATGTAAGAATTAAAATGGTAAATAAGTACTCTATCTGAAATTCCAACAACCGGTCGTTGCTTTAGTGTTGTCAATTGTATGTGTACGAATTAATTTCATCAGTACGAACCAGTGGAATACTAATCCAATGAAACCGAATACCGACTGCGGAGACCTATGTTATTATGATAAATCGAGGGCTTAGAGCGAAACTGGTCTGTCTGCTTCTATTTCTATATACAGTTAGACCAGTTTCGCTCTAAGCCCTCGTAATGGATTCATATGTAATCTTATACGCTATCAACTGTATGGAATGAGCTGAGCGTCATGTTTGGCTAGATCTGTGTCATTTTGCTGGATAATACTTTGTTTTTCAATTGTATGCTCTATTAATGGATATACATTTGTATACTACTTGTCAAAACACAAGCACTTATGCACGCGTCCCCTTTGTTTCTTTTAGTTTCTTTTAAGTATGTACACTCCTGTATTTATAATTTCCCAGGCGCTAAATCTTTAACTGATTTTTTCATTCACTTTTGTTTTGCTAAAGTTTTAGTGTTTTCAAACAATAAAAGATTGCCCAGTGTTTAAATATGTCTTGATAAAAGTCTGATAACATGCTTTAGTAAGAAAATGTGAATAATGAAAGAACTTGTTATCTTCATAACTAAAAGGTAAATATTCATAGTTTTATGGAATAATTTGTGTTTGACTATATTTTTTAAATTTCTCTGCAAATAGAAATAACTCATTCTTTGAAATATGTTCTCAAAAGTTATTTCTGTTAGTCGCAGATGCAGAAATCAAATATATTTCATATGCTGAAAGTTTTGTGAATATACTTTTTAAATACGTTGATCGTAAGAATGACTCCCATACATGCAGTGTGGGAGATATATAGAGTTAGTGCTATCCGGCTGTCCTTCAGTCTGTCTGCCACGCAACTCCTCCAACGCCACTTGGCGGATTTATACCAAGCTTCGCAAGAGCAAACATTGCCAAGCCTAGTTGTGCACTTCGTCGGCATTTTCAGGTTTGGTAATTTTCAGTGGAGTTATGGCCTATGATTCATCAAACCTTATAATGATTTGGCCAATTTTCTTATAGAATTGGGTAGATTACAACCAAACATTACTGTTAAGTCTCTTTATTCATATTATTCGCGTTTTTGGATTGGATGACTTTAAGCGGAGTTATGGACCTTGATTCATCAATTTTTTATGCTTTAGCCACTTCTCTTACATACTAGGGCGGATACCCACCAAACCGATATATATGAGTAATCAGTGCCAAGTCTTATCATGCACATTATCGGCATGTTTAGGTTCAGTGATTTTCAGCGAAGTTATGGCCCATGATTTGTCAAATTTTACGATATTTTTGCAACTTCTCTTACACTGTTGGGCAGATTTTCACTAAACCTTATAGGAGGTGGCAATGCCAAGCCGACTTATACATATCGTCAGCATGTTATGGTTTAGCGATGTTTTACTAAATTTGAAAGAAGACCGTATAATGATGCAACAGACTAAGTTAGATGAAGATCCATCTTTTAAAGGTCTGTTTTTAGCTCTAGCGGCCCCTTAAAGGGGCCAAGGGCCCCCATTTGAACAAACTTTGAAGTGGACCATAGAACAATGCTACAGACCAAAAGACAATAGTAGGGGTAGATTTCTCGGAAACACAGAGCACCTTAAACTCAACTTCAGAGCCACGCATTAGCAAAGTAGGCCCACAAAAAAAGAAGCTGTAATGGAAAAATATTACAGACAGGTTACTTCAAACATCTAACAAGTACATAACACTTTATGTGAAATATAGATAGAGGGTGAGGAAGTGGTAAAATGGTGGGTGGGGGGAATTAGAAGTGGAAAGAAGAACAAGGATGAAAATACAAAGGGAATGCTACGTAAGCGGAGACACTCGTGTACCACAATCAAACACACAACCATACCCAACTAAATAACATAGAAAACAGTAAGGCACCGTCTTGGACTCACAATTACACAAACGCACCCATATAAGCAGGAAAAAACAATTGTGTACCTCCTTAGGATTCCGTCAGCCTGAATAAAGGAGAGCTTTGAAAAATAACTCAAAGTAAAGGGGAGGGATGCAAAAAGTAGTGCAAATGCGGAGAAATGAGCGGGGCAATAGAGGGAGAAAGGAGGAGGAAAAACGCATACATCAAACAAACAAAAATACGCAACAGAGAATACAAGACAGACAGAAAACTAGTTGAAAATAGGGGCACCGCCTTGGAACGGTCACTAACCTATAAAAAGGAAACTGGGGGTTTAAACGCGTTTAGGACATGCCAACCTCGCAATTACCCTATATTCAACAAGTTAGACAACACAATGAATATATAAACTCCCCGCTGAGAAAGGCTCTAACACTGGCGCAAAAATAACAAATTAATAAAGTAAAACAAAATTAAGGTAAATCTAAGGTATCATTACAATAATATACTCAACAACTTGTCTGAAGTCAGAGCACCAAGAGCCTAACTTTTAAGGACACGACTAAGAAAACTGCAAGACAAAAATTAACTCCCTCCGTCCATAGTATGTAGGATTTAGGACCAAGACCAAATTTGATGAAGATCCATCAAGTGGTTCATGAGAAGAAGTTCTTTAAACATATTTCTATTTTTAACTCTAGCGGCACCTTTAAAGGGGCAAAATGTCCCCATTTGAACAAATGTGATAGAGGACCATATATTGATACTAAAGACTAAGTTTGATGAAGATCAATCAAGCGGTTAATGTAAAGAAGTCGTTAAATGTATTTCTAGTTTTAGCTCTAGCGGCCCCTAAAAGCGGCCAAGTGGCCCCATTTGAACAAATTTGGGAGATGACCTGATATTGATGTTACAGACCAAATTTGATGAAAATCCATCAAGCTGTTAATAAGAAGAAGTCGTTTAAAGATTTTTCTATTTTTAACTCTAGCGGCCCCTGAAAGGGGCCTAGTGCCCCCATTTGAACAAAGTTGAAAGAAGACCTTATAATGATGCTACAGACTAAGTTTGATGAAGATCCATCAAGCGCTTCATGAGAAGTCTTTTAACGTTTTTTTTCTATTTTTAGCTCTAGCGGCCCCTAAAAGATGCCAAGTGCCCCCATTTGAACAAACTTGGGAGAGGACCATATATTGATACTACAGACCAGGTTTGATGAAGATCCATCAAACGGTGCGTGAGAAGAAGTCGTTTAAATGTTTTTTTTTTGTGTTTTATTTTTGTCTTTTTTTAGCTCTAGCGACCCCTAAAAGGGAACAAATGCCCCCATTTAAACAAGCTTGAAGGAGGACCTTATAATGATGCTACAGAATAACACCAAATTGGGTCTGTAGCTTCCTGGTGAGGTCCTCTATCAAGTTTATTCAAATGCGGGCATTTGGCCCCCTTCAGAAGTCGCTAAGCTAAAAATAGAAGAACCTTTAAACGACTTCTTCTCATGAACCGCTTGATGGATTTCATCAAACTTGGTCTGTAGCATCATTATAAGGTCCTCCTTCAAGCTTGTTTAAATGGTCAAAAGGACAAACAATGGACTGGCGATGATTTATTTAAGGAGTCATGTAATAATTTTGACTTGTTTTCAATAGTTGCATACTGTTATCCTATTAATATATCATATATATTTGCTTGATACTTGCAGATATAATTATATGTGAAAAAAAAAATATCTCCATCATCTGTGAAAAATCACTCTATCTTCATAATTCATATATATAGATATTTGATCAAAGCAAAGAAGAGAACATCACTTTATTAACACAGCATGCATGTATGATTATACAGAAAGAGAAACATATATGAATTATTACAGATTTTCCATGACTCCACATCTAAATAACATTTAGAACCATAGCTTGAACTATCAAATGGTCTATAGTCAATAACTAAAAAATTTGCTGACCTAAAGAAAAAGATTGTGGGATAATAGTTTTTACTTTACTTCTGATGTCATATCATTAAATTCACTGCCCTTATTTAAGTGTATACAATAATTGGACATTTATAAATATTTGTCATATGTATTAACTATTAAATATTCCAATATCATTTATGACAAAATTTCATTTTTAATAGTAGACCTGCAAGTATTTCACTCATTTGCAATAATTAGTTTCCAGTTCTAAAATGTGCCCTTAGTGTACCGCAAATGCATCAAAAAAGTCTTTAATCTTTCAATATATCAGTTTCTTAAAATAACTAACAATATTTGTGAATTTCTTATATATATATGTTTCGTGCACATGTAATTGCAAAATGATATTTTGTAATGTGTGCTCCTTCGATAAAGTTCTGTTCTGTTCTGCAATTTACAATGTAAAAAAAAATTGTTAAAGATAAAAATTCAAATGTATACCCTTTTCTGGTATGATGTCAGATGTGAGACACAGCACAAGTTCCATTCTAATATATCTTTATTTTGCTGCCAGACCATATAGTGCTCAGATGTGGAATGGCACACACATCTATAACAAAGAAATATTAGAATAAGGGAAGTACTTTTATGGCCTTTAATGTCTATCAGATTCTGGTAATATATTTTCTAATTCTAATATTCTTTTTCGTCTCAAAATGGATGAAAGGTAGACTAGATACCCCACAGAACGCGAGGTGTTGTCTATACGAAACATTAAAATCCCTCTAAATGTAAGCTTCCGTTATTCATTTCGGCACACAAATGAGTTTCAGTGAAGCATAAAATATCGAAATCTAAGAAATTATCTGAAATATATTCTAACTGTTTTCTTATGCTACGTTTATTTTGATGGAGTATCGATAAACAGATTCAAGTTTTCATCCGGGCCGGGATTCAACTCGACATTTCCTGATAATAGTAATAATTTAATAAGGGTCAATATGAAATAGATGTTGGAATAAAATAATTCTAAAGTTCTAGTGCAATCGTTAAAGTAAGGCGTATGTTGTTCGTCTCTTTGCCAAAGGAGTAGAAAAATGTCGAAATATACGATATATGTCATAATAAAATTGATTTATGGTCTGAATTTCAGTGCAGTATCGATTATTAGTTTTAGATAATATAAAGTTCTTGTTACAAAAGCGTTCACTGATTTAAATGGGTAATATATGAAATTAAATATCGCAATCTTTAGTCCTATAATGCTGAATAGACCCACAGTCATTACCTATTGGGGGAATAACATCACGTCAATAATCAAGGAGAGACACCACAGGTCTATTTCATGTGTGTGTAATCTCGGTAAGGTAAAAAGAAGAAAGTTAGAGCAGACACTCAACAGAAGGGAGCAGCAAAGATAAACAAATAATGGTAGCATCTCATATACAAAAGAGGAAAAATACAAAAAAAGTATACATTTTTACAATTTCAATAAGGATCAACAAATTTGAGAATTAAAGTTAAAAAAAATCATTGGAACACTTAAACAGATAGATAGACAAACAAAAATAACTGACACAGTGTCTATCAATAGTATAACTAAGAAGGAGTTATTAGACAGCCGAGCTTCATAACCAATAATAAGTTTTGCAAATCAATCATTTTGAGATAACATCTTAATAAATCTAACAACATAAATGTAGTAAGAAATTACCTATTTATTCTATTTAATTTTTGAACACGAAACAAGACTGAAGTTGGAATAATGTCCATACTGTTGGCAAGAAAGCATGTAGAATTTGCTGACAAACAAAAACAAAAATTATACAGCCGGGCGCTGTGACTGTAAATAACGGCAAGAGAGATAAACCATACATACACATAACAAGATCTCTTTATGGTTACTTCCCTTAGACAGTGCTGCTACTTGCGGAATAACTATTGTTGTAGAGTAAAGTGGAGAATACCCGTTGAGATATAAAATGTAAACTAAATATATTATTATCCTTAATTGATACTGTCATAAGTTTGTGCGAAATGTATTTTGCTTATAAAAGAAAGATAAATCGTGCATACACATAACAAGATGTCTTTACGGCTATTCCTTAGACAGTGCATAAATATTGGCCAAAACCCGCAGAGATCCATTTATTATAATTCTTAACTGTTATTATCGTATTTTTTTCTCAGAATCATAATAGTTTAGCTCTTTTTGATAAGCATAATGTCAGCATTTATTGACTCTTGGAACTATTATATACAAACAAGATGCCTCGACATTTTCATTAGAAAAAATCACTTGTACGACAGCTTCAAAAATCAGCTGTACCAATTTCTAGAAACAGCTCAAACTTTTATGAGACTTTCCTAATGACGCAACAAAGTTTTTTTGGCCGACCATAATTTAACAGCGTTTATTTACAGTTTAATGACCTTTAACAAAGGTTGTTCACATGTTTGTTGGCGATTGATACATATCTAACTATATGTGGACTGCATGTGATTATATGATTAGCCATTCTTTCACATAAATGAACATCATGCAACCGTACGTTTTGATAGAAAATCCTTACTATTTTACCTAGCAAGTAAATGACCTATGTGTGACCTATGTTTATGTAAACATCAGACTGAATAATTTGACATTCGTATATCCACTTTTAAAATTATTTTAATTCATTACATTTACGTGCAATTATTATCAAACTATCGATAATTGAGGCGCGCCATGAGAAAACCAACATAGTGGCTTTGCGACCAGCATGGATCCAGACCAGCCTGCACATCCGCGCAGTCTGGCCAGGATCCATGCTGTTCGCTAACGGTTTCTTTAATTGATACAGGCTTTGAAAGCGAACAGCATGGATCCTGACCAGACTGCGCGGATGCGCAGGCTGATCTGGATCCATCCTGGTCGCAAAGCCACTATGTTTGTTTTCCCATGGCGTGGCTCATATATGTGTTTGACCAAATCAAATAAACTATGGAAAGCGTGTGGGAATACGAGTATAGTTCTGTATTTCGCGATTATAGTGATGTATTGCAAAATGTACATGTAATACTTGAGAATGATCAAAAAGCAAATAATTATGAATAACGCTCTTAGCTGAATTGTCAAAAATACTCAAAATTGGTGATATAATATAAAGTGTTGCAAGTAAAATAATAGTACGGAATATAACTTGTGGCGTCTGCTTGGATTTACTGAAGACAGATGATAACATATCGTCATGTACTCCTCGTATAAAAGGGTCAACGGTGTTGTTGTACTTATAAAATAGACTGGCCCGGTTTATAGGTTGGTCAGGGATACAGATATGCGATATGTCTTGTATTTTGTCGTTATTTTTGAACATGGATCCCCTTCCGTTTGGAACTTTCCATGTTTACAAACACGTTTGTTTATTTTATGAGGATACTCCTCAAAAAAGAATAAACAAACATGTTTGTACTCCTCATAAAATAAAGAAACGTGTTGATGAACGTTTCAAGTTTACTCTGAACAGAAGCTGATACTTAAGGATAGAAATAACACATACAACATTTTAAATGAGCGTGTGAATAAGGTCGAAAATATATTTATTGATCATATTTATACAGAACTGCATTGTTTGGTGAGTTGATATTTATCTTAATTACAAAGTGTTGTTTATACATGTTTATGCATATAATAACATTCAACGTCCTTTTGAACAACACAGAAAATGACCAATGTTGACGTGACGACACGGCTGTAAATTCGATCCATAACACAGTCAATATGTTTTCATACAAACATTTACCTTTATTCATTAATCAACATCATAAAACATATTTGGGTAATTCAGTTTTTAAATGAACCTCTTGAACAAGACCAACTTTACCACATTCCCATTCTTAGACTTCTCTTATTTTTTAATCAAAAACAAAATTGCTTAGACAAACAAGTGTGGGAATATAATCGAGATGTTTATGAAAGTCTGCGAGCTAGACTGGCCCCGTCCCTCTGTTTGTTCTTATTTACATATATCAGTTTTCTTCATTAAGAGGGAAGTAACTCCAGCAGGTTGTTTCTACATTGACTTTTTTATTGCCCCTGGCTCCAGACATAGGTTCAGCCATCAGATAACATTTTGCTATTTTAGAGGCTTAAAGTTTTCTTATAAAATGTTTCCAGTATTTATATAGAAAAAAACCCATGCAGCCAGGGAGCCAGGCTATCTACGAGCGGAAGTTTACAATTTAACTTGGAATAGCTGTATCAACCCTAATATCATCATACTAGTATATGCTTCCTACATAACTAATTAAATCACAGACAATGCAAAGCATAACATTCCAAACGAAAATGTCAAAATTAGACCCTCGGACGCCCCTTGGATGAACAACGACATTAGGGAATACGCAAACATAAGTGAATTTACGGAAAAAAAACAAGAAAATTTCAACAAGTCCGAAATGAAACTGTTTTGTTCATTCGTGAAGCTTAACCACAGTACTTCACCAAACTTTCAGACAAACTTTGGTTCTTTCTCTTCCAAAGACTGGCGGATTACCTTAAAATCTTTCATCTCTATAACGAACAATACTACTATTCCTACATTATTTAATTCAGACACTCGTCAAACCACATATTCTGACTTTGAAAAGCTTATCTTTACAATCTATATGTGAATGAAACGGAAACTGGTAGTATAAATGTCATTAAGTATTGTATAATTCGTATCAGAATACAATTTAACTATTTAAAGATATCCAATGACCATCTTTCATTAAATATTATACTTCAGATCTGTAAAATGTATTTAACTTAACTAAATATAGAGATTAAGTTTGCATATATAACTTTATTCATACTTTAATGTCACGCAGTAACATTTGATTGTTAAAGGTGTAGGCTAAAATTCCCTGTATATGTGATGGGCGAAATTGTTACCAATAACAAAATTTCTTCAAACTTTGGATATTGGAGGACAATCATCTAAGAAACAAAAATATGCAATAAAAATCATAGGTCACCGGTATTGAAAAAGAGTTATCTGCCATTGAAAACAGCATTTTAGGCGATTTAGTAGATATCTCAAGGTTGTTAATCGTATGATAATAACCTGTAACGCAGTACATTGTTTTATTTTAATCTATTTTTCATTGTATCCAGTTCGTAATGATAGATAGATAGATAGATAGATATCTTTATTGCCTCCTCATAGGGAGAGTATAGCACATAAATATATACAATATACATAGCATTATATACAAAAACAGAACACATATTGACACAGTATGTAGCAAACGTTACATCACATACATACAACGTCAATTTCTATTATATTAGACAAATTATTAAAAAGAAACAAAGAACAACAACAAGCTATTATAGTTTTCCAAGGATTAATGAGATGTCACGTGTCCTACAACTTGCCGAAACGAAACACAAGTTGATAGAGAATGACAAAGGAAATGACAGAAAATTCTCAATGTTTATGAGATTCACGTATAACACTAATGTTGATTATTCAGACAAAATTTCTTCAAACTTTGGATATTGGAGGACAATCATCTAAGAAACAAAAATATGCAATAAAAATCATAGGTCACCGGTATTGAAAAAGAGTTATCTGCCATTGAAAACAGCATTTTAGGCGATTTAGTAGATATCTCAAGATATCTCAAGGTTGTTAATCGTATGATAATAACCTGTAACGCAGTACATTGTTTTATTTTAATCTATTTTTCATTGTATCAAGTTCGTAATGATACCACAGCTAACTGCTATCATTATGCAAATGATACAAAAACGTCGCTAATTGTGACGATAACCTCTGACGAGGCACATTTGGTTTTATTTCAATCTATTTTTTGCTGTATCAAGTTCGTGATAATACCATTACTAACTGTTATCAATATGCAGATGACACATATAGTATGAATAACTTTCGCAAAATTTGTCTTTATACTTTTGTAGTTGCTGGAATCAAATTACTTGGCAAGGTAGACATAAGGTTGTCGTGCCATCAGCAGAATCTGATGTAAAAAAAAAATGAGAAATTCACAGGATAATTTAAGCATGGAGGGGACATTTGAATTTTTTTTATCTCTGAAGGATTTTTATTTTCAAAAAATATTTTTCCTACTTTATCTCGTGGAGATAAACTGAAAGAAAATATTTTTTGAAAAATTAATTTTCATCATTTTATCCCGTGCTCGCGCGATAAACTGAAAGAAAATTTTTTTTTTTCGTCAATTCTATCGTAGCCACGAGATGAACTGAAGGATTTTTTATATAAAAAAAAATCAGAAAAAAACGGGCATATGTGCGTGTTTATTTTTTTTTTTTATAAATCCTTCATTAATCTTGTGGCCGCGAGATAAATTGACGCGAATTATTTTTGGCATGATAAAAAGACAGCCTTCACATTATTCATCGACTGAAAAATTATACCTCGATTATTTTAAACACTGGTAAAAATATTTTTCCGTTCAGCGTTATTCAACATACAAGAAAAAGTATAAATTTCTCTTCTGTGGCGTAAAAAAATATTACTCTTCTGTGTCGTAAACAAATTCATAATGCTTCAGTCAAAACAATTTATATGTAAACTTTAGTGAACTTCTCTACTTGGTTTATTGCAGAGCTAAGAACGATAGTCGGTCGCGTGGGCCGTGTTTAAGAAAATTATCCTAGAACAATTTAACAATAAAGTTCCTACTTTTTGGCAATTTTAGCCGAATAACGTACTTCTATCTAACAGTTTAATAATTGTAGATAGTAGTACTCTCTGAATCTTATATTCTTAATTTCTCATCTCCTTAGCCTTCAAAACTTATTTTGTATTTGGATTTTAATGCTATTTCATTTGTTTATTGCCGAAAAACTGATACAGCGCTCGCGCATATGCTTAGCTGCGTGCCTGATCAGATTAGATATGACAAATTACAATGATAAAGTATTTTGCTTTACACGTGTATGCAATACTTTGTGTAATCTATGAAGTATTTTACCATCATACAATTCTACGCGACAAAAAAATCATTTCATCTATCCGCCTAGAGATGATACACCTCCTTTTTATTTTGACTTCTGGCAAGTTTCAAATGTTCAAGACTTATTCAAGTTGATGCATTTAAAGCATTGTCTTAATCCGTCTGACATTTCTACCAGTTTTGTCAGAAAAAGTTTTGCTATATAAGCCTTTCAAATGTAATTTCCGCGTGATCACATTCAACTCATGTTAGACTGGCGTTCTCATGGATAAAAGAGATACATACAGTTTTCACTTAAAGACAAATTCAAATTGTCTCGTATTGTATCTGATTTTGCATTATTGTGTCGTCTATATTCCACAAGCATGTAGAACATATGCATGCTTAATCGGCTATTTATCATTTCAGCTTTCACTTACAAGATAATTTGGCATCTGAAATGAATTTCAAATTTATTCGGTCCCTTTAAAAGGCGACATCAAAAGTTTTTCACTTTAGCACTGAAGAATCTACTTCATTTCTGTAAACATATCAATATCTTACGACTGTACCATTTCTAACCGTATATCTTTAGATATTGACTGTTTTAGATAGCTAAATTCCGATATTTGTTTTAAGATGGCGTCCAATATGGCGGCGATCCATCTTTACGGCGGTTGATGTCTTTGCATTAGGACTGCATGTTTCTCAAGTATGAATTAGAAAACGTTGTTTTTTCACAAATGATTTTTCACGTAATTAGATATTTAGACAGGATAAGACATTGATTGAATAATGTATAAATATTACCTTTATCTGTTGAATAACTTGTAAAAATGCATTCTTAAAAGATCGGCATTATAATTTTATTAATTAATCGGTTTTCATATGAGCATGAATCAAATACATCATATACATATATTTGATTTGTATAGAATATGCAGCAACATGAATGTGAAAAAAAAAACTGATTTTACAATTTCCTAAATGCTAAATCATTCCCTTTTCAAAACTATATTTGACTCGCGCAGATAATATCAGTGCTCATGTCCATGCACAGTACGTATTTCAATTAAGATAAAAACCTTCTTTTGCTTTAATTCAACTAGTTAGTTGCTGATGTTCTTGATTTTCATAATAAATTACATCAAACAGTAAATTAGTAAGCATATTTTCGGATATTGCTATCCGAAATGCTTATATAAGCATTATCACATAAGAAAGATGTATGAATAGAAGTTCTTACATTATTTCATTGTGTCATATACAGTTATATTTGAAAAGACATGAAAAATCAAGTTCGTCATTCGAGAACAAAATTTCACCCAATTTAATAAAAATTTACTCCTAGAAGGCTGCATTTCTACTTTCAGCCTATTTTTGTCTCCTTGTTTGTAAATGCTTGCTTTTTCTTCAATTTTCAGATGTATTTTACAAAGTTATTCAAACATCATAGTCTTTAACACAAAATAAAAATGCATCATATTGAAATAAAATGTAAATTGTTGGTTAAAATGGTATGTGCCTTTTATATGGATCCAGTTAGCAATTAAATAGGTCAGTCAGCGTGAAAACAAAGCGAAAGGCCCGATTAGAATAGCTACATTCCAAGAACACGGCCTCACAATACCAACCCCTACAGAAGTTTACCGCCTTTGAATTGTCAGTGGTAAAAAGAAAATGGTACCTTAACCAGTTAATTGCACGTTAAACTTTAATATTTTCCCGACCATGCGTTAAAATAAGCTTGAGGGATGATACATTTTCCTTTCTTCCGGGCCACGGGTATTACAATAGGACGTTTGTTTTAAAACAACGAAAAAGACCAAAGGGTGTTTCTACCTTGCTTTCTGTGTGAAGAATAGCAAATGCAATGTCAAACTGAGAACCAGCTATTGCATTATACATACATACCCAAAGAGACCCTTTCTAAATGAATGTAGTTTCTATTTTTTCTTAACTGGGTAGTGATATACCAGTACATTTACTTCTCAAGTAATGTTGAGCGTTGGCATAATAAATGGACAGCTGATTGGCTTTTACTAAAAGCTAATCTTGTATTTCTTAGGTTGACAGGTAATCATGGTGGCATATCAACAATGTGAATGGTGCTGAAGATGAAAAAATAGTCGTCTTCTTACGCGTACAGGTGTATATCAATATCGGCATAATCTGGATCGGCAGTCCCGGCGCTCACTAAGTCTGCCTAAAACACTTAAAAGAACTTTTTTCAGTGATTCCTTATTTTAAATTACGAGGGATGAATGCGGAAGAGGTCTAAATGTTCCTGCGAACAAATATGAAACGTTAAGTATACATGCAAATAAATAATCATGGCACCACTTTATAAGATCGCACTTTATAGAAGTCCTAAATGAAAACCTTGAATTATGACACAAGTTTATGTGCCCTGATCTTATTCCTTGTATGAATTATACAATTTATTTTCTACTGATCTAACTAGAACTGTCACAGGAGTGACGAATAATACCCCCGACAATATGGCCATGTCACAGAAGTATGACAACCATAAGAAAGAAATGGCCACAAGAAGCATAGTCGAATTTGATCTGTATTTTATGATGTTACACCTGTGTATCAAAATTTATTTAAATCTGTCAGAATAATTCGTAGTTGCTTGTTGCGAAACGCCGTTAAACCATAAGTTGTAAATATATACTGCGGTGGCAGAAAAAAAACCGTTTATTAGAAAGTAACAAGTAGGGTAGCACCTGGAGATTGGGTGATTTGACGTGATTTTTTACCAATATGCGATTGGCTTATCGCATTTATGGAACGCCGTTTTTGCAATATAGCTGACACTCTATATTGTATATAGAAAAATGCTTGTGACCTGAATTCCTCATTCATTACTTCATATAATTTATTCAAACTTTCAGCAATGATCAATATTGATACCTAGTTGTGCATAAAGGAATTCTTTTTTAATTACTCTTTAATTTCCTGGATTATGGTCTTGTGTTGTTTTGCTCAATATGTCAACGAAGTCCAGGTGAAGGCATGAATCACATTTGTGATAACTCTAGTAAAGTATTTCAATCGTAAAGGAATGTGACCAGTTGAGCTAAAAGTTAAGGAAATATAGTTATTTTTGCTCAAAACAATAACTTTCAGAATTAATAAATACATATTTCATAGATCTACTTGTGAAACATGTAGAATGAAGTAATATTTTCTACATTTAAGCGTAATGGTATGATAAAAACAAGCACGCTGTTCACCCATAAGTTACCTTTTAGGCTGAGTAGTCACACATACATCCATAACAATTTCTGGTCTGTATAACTTCTGGCCGCAGGAAAACTTTGTACTTGCCTATATTTACATACGGCTTGGCTCGCTGATGAAATAATCACTGAGAGTAGTAAATGGGCGAAATAACAAAGCTGTTGAAAGATACATTGTAATTTGTTTAATTATGGTTTGTTTCTAAGTTAATACTTTGTTTGTTGGCAGTTAGAATTGTTGGTTCTTTTGTGAATTTGGTGTTCAGAATTTGGTTGCTTGTTTGAAATTGTCTGGTGATGGTTTATTTTGAGTTTTAAAGGTGTATACATTGTTTTCTGCAGTTTGGTTGTGAATTGTTTCGAATACATATTTTGTTCTGAGTTCTGGAAAATAATTGTTTGGTTTTGAATGGTTCTTGGTTTAAGCTTGTGTGCTACCCGAGCAGAAGTTTTGAAATACTTGCGGTATTTTGTTCATCATATATACCTGCGTAAAAAAAACGAAAAGGCGGTGCAAATTTATTTATGTTTGTGGACAGAATGTTTGTGTTTTATGTTTGATTTAGGAGTGAATGGTACGTCACCATGCGTAAGTATATATTGCATATCCAGTGAAAAATATACAGAAAAAATACAAAAAATACACACACAAAAATAGTTAAGAAAACAATAAAGTGCTAGTTTCCAAGGTAAATGTTAGCCATAGTCAGGCAGTGCAGTTGGTAACGCCACGCCCTGACCACCGAAAACCTGACACTGTCAAGCCTTTTATGGATTATTCTCCGGAAACTATGAGTTTGGCAAATTTTGAGTTGGAAAGGGGTGCACAAACCTCAATCTTTAACGCGACGGTGACAGGACGGTGTAAACAAGTGAATGAAGTATTGCCATGCAATACGAAGTCCCCTACTGGAAGGCACCATATTTTCTTTACTGCAGTATAACATAATGAACTGATATCTGTCAATAATGTATAAACAATATTGTACTATATATACAATACCGGTATGTTATAACAAACCACTTGGATTAAAATTTGTATATATAAAAACCTATAGTTGTTTTCATATAGCATTTTTTGGCCGATTATCAAGAAGGTATCACGTAAGTTATTTATAGTAAAAAAAATTCTATGTAAGTCCACACAGAACTCTTTACCGGGTAGGGATAGGTCAAATACACCTAAAAATTGGATGTAACATGCATGTTGTACCACAGAAAACTGGTCTCAATTTTCCCTACGGCCTGTAATAAATAAGTTACAATATAAGCTATTTAAAGTAAAAACAAAGGGACATAATTCTAAAAAACAAGAGTGCCTCATGGTGGTGAATATTTGTACCAAGTCACATCAAAATCCCTCCATGCAAAAAGAAGAAATGCTCCGGACAATGTCATTCTTGAATTTGGCATTTGACCTTTAAGTGTGACCTTGACCTTAGACCTAGGGACCTGGTTCTTACGCACAACAATCCGTCTCATGGTAGTCAACATTTATGCCAATTTACATCAAAATCCCTCCATGCATGAAGAAGAAGTATTCCAGACAAAGTCATTCTTGTATCTGACCTTTGGCCTCTATGTGTGATCTTGACCTTTGACCCAAGGACCAGGTTCTTGCACATGACACTGCGTTTTATAGTGGTGAACATTTGGGCCAAGTAATATTCAAATCCTGTTTTGCATGACAAAGTTATACACCGGACAGGAAAAATGTCCCATTGGCCTTTGATCTCCAAGTGTGACCTTGACCTTTAAGCTAGAATTCTGGGTGTTGGGCATGACACGTCGTCATATCATGGGGAATATTTATGCCAAGTAATATTAAAATCCCTTGATGGATGACAGAGTTCTGGACCGGACAGGAAAAAAACCTATTGACCTTTGACCTCCAATTGTGACCTTGACCTTTAAGCTAGGGGTCCGGGTTTTGTGCATGACACGTCATTTTATCTTGGGGAACATTTGTGCCAAGTAATATTAAAATACCTTCATGGATGGTAGAGTTATGGACCGAACACGAAACAGACTCTGTACATGCCATGTTAACATTTGACTGCCAAGTGTGACCTTGACCTTTGAGCTAGGGGTCTGAAAGTTGTGCATGACACATCGTCTTATTATGAGGTACATTTGTGCCAAGTAATATTAAAATCCCTTCATGTTATGGACCGGACAGGAAAAAGGCCCTGTTGACCTTTGACCTCCAATTGTGACCTTGATCTTTAAGCTAGAGGTCCAGGTTTTGTGCATGACACGTCGTCTTATCATGGGAAATATTTGTGCCGAGTAATATTAAAATCCTTTCATGGATGACAGAGTTATGGACCGGACACGAAATTGCGGATGGACGGAAAGACGGAAGGACGGACGGAAAAGCGCATTCCTATAGTCCTGAAACTGGTTTTCAACCAGTAGGGGACTAATAAAGACAATCCCAACTAGTTACATCTCTACAGGACAGAATTATCAAACCAACTAGTTTCCGTTGTACAGAGATTTAACATCAAACATGTTATATGTATCAAATAGACAGGTTCGTAAGCTTGCTAATGAAGCTATAAAACACTATCCAAAGTACTTTTTGGGGTTAACCGTCAAAATGACCCAATTGTGTATGTCGAGGTCAAAGCTTTTCACGATGGAGGAAGATTCTAGCTCCCCCTTTGATCATTTTTTTCAGGCACGGACGGGTACATAGTTAGAACCACCAATCTTTCATAAGCCAACTGCATGGCTTCTTTACATCAAAGAAGTGTACACTTCCAGCGGGGTTTCTAATTCACAGTGTCGGGGACGGATAAGCAATTCAAAGTCAACTACTCTAAAGCCACGGAGGCCCCTAAGCTAAAACATGGTAGAAAATTGTTCATGATCCAGAAACTTGGGAAGTTTGTAATTAACATCCTCATAGTCAGATAGTGATATTCCTTGTAAAAAAGTAGTCCGATAATTTTTGAATAATTCATAAATATGGTGCAATAAAGTATAACAGCAAAATATTTCCGTAACCCTTACTAAAGGAGTTTATACATTTAGTACTTTCATTCAGTTCCTCAACATGGCTGCACTCTAAAGCAAATCTAATTAATGGAGAAATGTATACCACAGTATATTCGCGTAGGAACGATTTGAAAATTAGTGAAAGTAGGGAGGAGCAAGGGGCAGTTAGGAGGCCAACCTTCGACACTTTCGCATACCAGAGGTCTATAATGGTAGACGAAAAAACAAAGAAATAGATGTTCCCAAGGCAGATGAAAAGACAGTTTCAGAACTGAGTAGTTGTGAGAAAACAAAACCACATAAAAACAAGAAGGGAAAATAAAAAACCTAAGGCAATAGATAAAAAAGCTACAAAACTGGACACTGGCTCGAGAGGCATAAATTCAGGACTGCGGAGTCGAAAAGTAGCCAGAAAAAAAGCAAAGGAAACGAGTGTCATAAATAAGGAAGATGCAAACAACTCAGACGTCTTAAATGCAATGTCATCGTCATTACAAGATCAGACTAAAATTCAGTTAAAATGACCGAATCTGTCCCTCCAACTGCAGAACAAGTACTGAGGTCAACAACCCGTACTCGCTTTCTTCACGAAAAAAACTGAATTACCAATATCAGTGTCTGTCAGTGCACAACAGAGAAACGCATACAACTAACATGTTTGAATACGAGAAAGTTTGGCTGTGCAAGACTACTCGCAGTCTTATGATGTCTTGGTCTGAGTTCTGGCTTTGCTATGACAGGATGTGGGGAGGAAGAATGGAAGTAATGACTGGCGATGTGTGTGTGTTGTCACCATAAATTGTCAGACAACGGTTGTGGGACAAAATGAAAATGCTATATAACAAACAAAAAGAAAATTGCAGCTTTAAGGAAACAAACAATATCAACGCAACCATCCCCATCATTGCCGGCAATAAATGACATAAGTGTTCAAAGCCAAAATATTAGCGGTTCTCTGGACAGCCTCTCTGAAGAGTCTCCAAATCTACTGCTTGACGATACAGCTTAACGTAAACGTGATCAGAATTGTGAAGCTCACATTAAAACATTGGTGCATGTAGCCGCTTTTGATTATTTAAGAGACAGTATATGCAAATTTGACTAAAGCGGGTCGTCTCATTTCAGTTAGGCACACATATATTTAAGAACTATGCTGCAGGTATAAATGCACTTGAAATGTATGTACAGAAAGATGACACAATACTTAAAGTGAAAGCACAACACAACACATTATTGTATACATAAAGAAGATTCTAGCCTACGCAAAATTGTCAGCATTAACATTTCGGATAGGAGTATCCGAATACCAGCTAACTAATTGACAGTTTGAAGAAATTCATTACATTTTGAAATTAAAGAAAATGAGAAGCTACATCTAATTGGCAAGGAAACAAATAACGTTTTATCTATCCAAAGACATATACCTAATAAGCGTGAAATACTGAAGTCGTTTACGACGTCGTTTACGATGTCAGTGATGGAATAATTAATCGGGAAGTCGTTTTTAAATTCTTCTAATTTTTTCCCCGTTCCTGTAGCTACGCATACATTACAGATCAAAAACATGTATATGATATGTATTGGTAAGGCTTTGATCAATTGCAGTTTGTAAAAATTTACCTGTCAACTTTTTTAAAATGCATGTTTCTTCTTTATTTGACAGTTAAATTTGACATTTATACGTTATACACATTTACATTATTTTTAGTCTTTCAACTATCAGTCTGTGAAAACATATTCTTAAAATCTTGATTTAAAAACCTGTAGTCTCAATGCGAAGACATCAACCAGTGCATCGCCGCCATATCGGACGCCATCTTAAAAACACGATTTCGAAATTTGATACAATATAATAATCAGTAGTTTCTCAAAATACAGGGTTGATACTTATAACAGTCAATATCTTTTATATTACCTGGTGGGCACTTAATTTCGTTAACGGAGCAACTTTTTGTTACTCTGGGTACTTACTAAAATGGCCAACATTTGTTTTAGACATAACAAAGGTATGTGACAAATCAGAAGCGGGAAATTCAATCAAATACATGTTAACTTGCATTCCCTAAATGTCACAAGAATGATACCTCGTGGAAACATAAAATCCTGAAATACAAACGTTATTGCACAATAGAGCAAATTTTGCTCAGAAGGCCCACACAACTTGTCAATTAACAAATATGCGACAATAAATGTTAAGCAAATGATAAATTTCATAAAATATATACAAAACTCCTGGGAGAATATGCAGGTATTCGCATATTTATAATATAACTTTCACAGGGTAATACTCAAGGTTATGAAATGTTGAAATAATATTTAAAATCAACTAAGCACATAGTGTAGTTCAATTATGCTACAGGTATCTATAAACATAGGACAGTTGTTGTTAAAGCATTTTATTGTTTATTTGTGTCTATATTTCCAGAAAGCAAGAATTGGGGTAGTTATATTGATACTTTGGTAGCACAATCAAAAGATGCCAGTGGGAAAGCCCACTGTGATAAAGCAGTATCATTGGAATGATTAGATGGTGGAGCTCCTTGGACTACTGAAGGAACCCCATATATTCTGAAACTAAGCGCACAGGAGGGAAGACAATAGCGAAATGCTTTAAACCAAAAGACTTTTCTGACTTTAATTTGAACGGGGTCATTGTCGTGGGAACAAATTACAGTGATTTTAGAGAGGAAGACGGCAATGCTGTTTTTGCAAAGAAGGAATGTTTTGGGGCTCTTATATTGCAGGCTACCAAAACAGCTATTGTAACAGGCCATACTAAGGAAGGTTTCCAGCAGGACAATGTTAACAAAGCGGTTGGTGTTATAGCAGAATATTTTGAATCACAGGATAGGTAAGAGTTAAAAGTGGTAAACAAGTATGCCTTTTTGTTTCCATTACGTGTGTTAGAGATTCGCCTGGAGGGGATTACTTTTATTTACACTGTCCCGTGTCTTTGGAACATGGTGGGGGTAAGAGTGAGGTTGGGTGCGCACCATAAACCGGTTTAAGCTCCCCAGTGGTGTTTTTGCCACTGACCGTTCCAAGGCGGTGCCCCACTGTGTTCCTTTGTTTGTTCGTTTTGTCCTCGTGTGTTGGCTTTGTGTGTGTGCGCGTGTGTGTATGTGTGTATGTGTGTGTGTTTGTGGTGTGCACGTCTGCGTGCTGTAGGTTTCGTTTTGGGGAGGCTGCGATTTTGGTACGTGGCATTCCCTGTTTGATATTTGTCTTTGTTTTCTATCTGAAATTCCATCAGCCGGGTGTTGCTTTGGTGGTGTCAACTGTATTAGTAAGACTGACGTCTACATGTATGTTATTATGATAAACGAAATCATATGTAACCTTATTTTTACCAGCTTTACGGAAATAACGAATTTTTTTTATACTTCTCTGACGGGCCAGTGACTTCAATACGTGGACAAGATAATGTTTAGGCTGCCAGGCTGCTGGGCCGCTAGGCTGCTAGGCGTTTTGGTTTTAATATTGCTAGTATCGCGCAGTCCGATATTAATGCATGAGTTTGCTTATACATCTCTGACACGCAAGTGAGTTCAATACGTGGACAAGATAATGTTTAGGCTGCTACACGGCTACTAAACGCTAGCGCCACCACCAAATTGTGGTGATAATGAAAAGAGCTATCGACATTTCCGTGGTGCAGCTATCGCCCGTTTCTACTTGTAAACAAGTCAGTAAGATTTATATTTTATCTTATATTTTTATTGACAGAACTTTTTTCGAAAATCAGAAAATGCAGTTCCGTGTAACCACACTTTAACTACAGGTTGGCTGTAATTTCATTAAAATATTATGCAAATTGTGGTGCCAGGAGCTTTTCTCCCGAATCTGACAGTGACACATTTTCATATCGGCCAGTATTCGAGCACCATTCTGATGAATAGACACACTGTAAGAACATATCTGCACATGCAAATGGTGTAGAAATGATAAATAATTATATACGCACACACCTTGAATAATAGAACCTCGGGTTAGAAGAAATATACCAGGACTTTTAAAAGTGGTGGCGCTATAACTCTAGTGATGGCGCTATACAGTAGTGGTGGCGCTGTTACGGCATTCAATAATACGAACTGCTGGCCCATCCGGAACAAAACAAACACCAATATTATCTAACTGGTAATTTTCCTGCAAGGAATTGTGTTATTAAAGAAAGAAAAACACGATCATAGTTTATTTACCCTGATGAAACATTCTCTGTCAAAAATAACGCCTCGGTAGCCTAGTGGTAGAACGTCCGCTTCGAGTGCGGGAAGTCGTGGGTTCGAACCCCAGCCGCGTCATACCAAAGACGTAAAAAATTGGTACTAGTAGCTTCCTCGCTTGGCGCTCAGCATTAAGAGGATAGTGCTAGGACTGGTAAGACCGGTGTCAGTATAATGTGACTGGGTGGAGGGATCATGTTACGTGTCTACGGCGTGATATTCCAGTGAGGCAGCACTATAAAGTTGGGCATTGTGCTCACACAAGAAAAAAAAAAGAGAAAAAAATACTCACATACCATTGGGACTTTTGTTGACAAAGTAAACATTTTCCTTTGTTTAAAATGTTAATGTAGAATTATTTCTAACCTTTAAATATTCTACTTAAATACAAACGTAAGTGTACTTTTAATTTAGTCAAGAAAAATAGTAGCAATACATTTATTTCAAACAAAGATTTGTGTCCAGGATAAATCAGTTTTAACGTGTGAATTAGAAAAATAGTCCTCACCAAAATTCTCTCTCAAATATAAAATAATTATCTTTTAATTTTACTGTTAGAAGACGTTAGGGATGTTACATATATCTCATTTCAATTCATGCACGACCAAACCGAGTCTGCTGTCATGTGTGTCGGTTTCAGTCCATGCTTCCAAAGCATCTTTTCACAAAATGTATCACATTGTAAAGATAAATGATAATCTCAAGTGGCATCGCTAGACCGCTCACGTAAATTGAAAGATCCACGTATTTACATTGTAACAGACAGAAATTTTACAATTAATTCAAGTCCTCGATTTCAACAACCATATAAAGCTCCGCTGTGGGATTTTCATACATTAAAATTGAATATATTAGCCACAACAGCGCCACCACTACTGTATAGCGCCACCACTAGAATGATAGCGCCACCACTTTCCAAAATAATGGTGTTTTTTCTTTTAACTGTGTTTTTCGTAATTCTGTGGTGAGTGGGAATACGTGTAATTCTTTTCTACACCATTTGCATGCGCAGGTATGTTCCTACAGTGTGTCTATTCATCGGAATGGTGCTCGAATACTGGCCGATATGAAAATGTGTCGCTGTCAGATTCGGGAGAAAAGCTCCTGGCACCACAATTTGTAATATTTTAAAGAAATTACAGCCAACCTGCAGTTAAAGTGTTGTTACACGGAACTACATTCTTCGATTTTCGAAAAAAGTTCTATCAATAAAAATATAAGATAAAATATAAATCTTACTGACTTGTTTACAATTAGAAACGGGCGATAGCTGCACCACGGAAATGTCGATAGCTCTTTTTTTTATCACCACAATTTGGTGGTGGCGCTAACGTTTAGTAGCCGTGTGCTAGGCTGCTAGGTTTCTTGGTTTCAATATTGCTACAGTGCTAGGCCGCTAGGCTGCTAACTTTACGCACATAAATTACACATATATATTCTCAATGTGCGAAAAGAAGTAATGATTTTTGTAACACGCTAAAAAGCTAAACATTAAGTTAAGATCTATCATTGGTCCATAAGATAACGTATTATGTAAAAGAAATAAAGCCACTGATATATAATTCCATAATTTGATACAAAAGTTTGAAAAAGAACGTTACTGTTGCATAGCCGACCTACTTAAAGGCGGAGTTTAAGGCATAAAGCGGATATGTTGGGTGCAGATGTATTTGTGGTCACGACAATATTTAAAGTTGCATTAAAATTTGCTAGCAGCTGGGTCGGAAATATTGCAAATATCTTTTCACCAGTTCAGAATTTGGATATATCTTACCAGTGTTCGAAACGAAGATGAAAAATTTACTGATATTGTTTCAGAATCTGTGTCTTTTCGCCTTAGCAGCATTCGGTAGGTTATAGCATTGTTTTTTTTTAGTTTTCCGCATTATAAGGCTCTTCAAGAGAGCTGTGTGCAACTTGTTTTACATGCATTCATGAATATTCCGTATGTACGAGGGGTGTTCAAAAGAAACACGGAGAAGTGTTTTTATTTTTTCACATATATCAAACATCAATGAAACTGTAACATAATGTAGATAAAGGAATTCTTAGATGATATGTCAAAATTATCTCTTTTTACAAATGATAATGAAATGATTGTTCCCATGACAACGTCATAAGACGTCATCCGGCCCAGTTTATTTTTGTGGTTTTTTGGTGTTTTTTTTTTTGTTTTTTTTTTTGCTTTCGCTAGAAAAAATTATTTGCCACTTACTAATTACATCAAGCTACGTTTCTTAAAATCGAGTGAAAAATCATACGAAATGTTAGCGTTAACGTATCAAGCTAGTCATCGCCTGAAAATCAGTGTTGAATGGAAATAAATAATCTAGGAAATTCCTAAATGCTCTGCTGTACAAGGGCAAATTCCTGAAGACAACAACTTTTATTAGTTGTAGGTTTAAAAGTAGGCAGGAGAGTATCGCTAACGACTGACCGTTCAGACGTCAAAGAAAATAATGTTCATTCGAGGCTTTGAAGATTAAAGAGCTCCTTCATATGGATCATAGTGCAGTGTCCCATTTAATCGAAACCACAAGAATATCATATACATGTAAACAGTTTGTATTTGTTCGTAGGAAGATGTGAAAAAAAAACACTTTAAATGGTGAGAAAGAATGGATCACAGACAATAACGAGTTGTATTGATTACTTTTGTTTGATTTGATATCGTCTTCATGACGCTGGTCCGCTTTTGTGATGGTGGCGTTGCCTTAGAAACGGAAAAAATAATATTCAAGGCCTGAAATCTGTAAGTTAAGTATTCACATTCAATATTTTCTTATCTATCACACATTCAAATTTTATTAAAATAGGACCAGAAATTAAGATATTAGTACACTTTTCCGTGTATTTATTGAACACAACTCATAAACCTAAATAGCATAGAGGAATTGCTACAAATGTACGTGCAAATGAAACTTCTTCAAGAACATTTTTGTTTTCAGAAGTTTTGAGAATGTTCACTGTTACCAGTAAATTCTAAGTTTTCATTCATCTAGAAGAATTCTTTATCAAAATGCATGCAATGTTTAGAACTGAAGAAATATTTGATGTAAACAACAGCTATTGTTGTTGTTGTATTTGACGTAAATGAAAACTATTAACATTACGTGCATGGGAATCATTCAGCTTTTAGCCGACTTTTTAAACAAAACTGAACTTTTCAATATACGCATAGATGGCGACCACGGTTAAATATTGACCACGAATTCTGTGAGCTATATTGGATCTATGGTCAATACATTTTGGTGGAAAATGTGGTCCTTGACTGTACTCACTTCTTAAAAACATTCCTGTGATTACCTAAACATTGCAAAAATGTCAATTTTATCAAAAGCCTGTGATTTTATCAGTGTTTAGTGAGCTGTTTTGAAGAAAATTATACATCTGTTTCCAAAAAATTAAATTCAGTATATAAGATAAACATTCCCACTTTCCAATTTTCCTCGAAGCGAGGAATTCCTCCAAGTACTGCTTAATTTAAGAAATAATTTATAGCAAAACGATGCTTTAACACTATTTATACACGATGGGCGGTTATACGCCGGGCGTAATAATTTCACGAGGACGCAGCCCGAGTGAATTGTTTCAAACGACGTATAACCGCCCGAGTGTATAAATAGTGTTAAAACAACGTTTTTCTATAAATTATTTCGATTCTAATATGAATTTTATTGTGAAATTTAGATCAAATATGACAGAACTGTTTCTTCGCGCATGCATGGCGCCAAATGTTAGGTCATCACGCTCCTTTGTTTATGCACACCAGGACCGGAAATGGTAATACGACTTGCGGAAGAGTTCAGTTTGGGTGCAAAAGATGGCGAATTATTCTACAAAGCGAATAACCAACTTAATATATGTGTAAATAAATCAAGACAGTTGTTCAATGGGACATTTCGTTTTAAACGTGCTATTAAAGGCACTCGCTACAGTTTTTCCGGACGGGTCGATATATACCCCAACACCGTGCCAATTTGGTTTCGATGTAGCTCACTGCAGACTTGGTGCGGTCTTCTGCGCATGCCCGGAAGTGATTATCTAATGTCGCGTACGGCAAAACTTCGCAAATTAGTGTATATTCGCATGCATTTAATGTACAAAATGTATAATATACTGACTAAAGGTTAGGGTTAGTATGACCATGGTTACAAAATATATACATTTAAAGTACTTTTAGTTCAAATTGCTTCAATCCGACATATACTTGAGTCTGTTATTTATACCAGCGCTCAAACTCTGCATTGAGTCACAGCTGTTTCTAATCCCGTACCGTACCCGTACCGTACATTCGTAAACTATAGGTTTTGTTAAAAAAAGGGCGGAAACTTTCATCGTTCTATGCCATCAAAATGCTTCAGAAACACCTTTAAATCCACTTATTAAGAAATCTGCCGTTTGATAATTTTATATATATATTTCTAAGTCATTTGCTTAAACACTGAAAGAGTATTTTGTACCAACCTGCGTTGTATAAATGCCCGCCACACCCCACCTCGTTGTAATTTGATTTAAGCGAAATCTAATATGGTGACATATCAATTTTCTTTTTGTTTTAGATTAGGTAGACATAACCAAAGGTATGTGCAGAGTTTGATTAAATTCTATTATGTGAAACTCGATAAAATAGCAGAAGTACCAACTTAAAACTGACAAAAATATGCAAAAATAGCCCTTGGGTCTGCTGAACAAGTATTCCTTTCTTTACAAAATCATGTTCTTTTGATTTCTCTGAGCATGTTTCAAATAGATATATTGTTTTCCGTTATAAAAATGCTTAGATAATCAAATTTATGCTGATTATTGTACTTTACTGAAAGATATTTTAGGATTACAGAAATTTTGAAAAATGTTTAAAATAGCACCATATCTAGGGGCAAATTAAATTGAAACAAAGCTGGTGACCTAGTATTTTTATTTCATTTTTCAATACATCTTAACATGATCTTTTAATACAAAACATTTCATCAAAATCTATTATTGAGAAAAAATTAAGTAAGTAAACCATTTGATCAAATTTGAAAGCGCTATTTCTAGATGTATACATGGCGCTAAATATCACGTCGACGTGTCGTCAACATTATATCGTTGTGATGATTAAAGCATTGTTAGTCATATTAGAATCCTGACTCGGAGTCCGACTGATATTGGTTTATTACTTTAGCGGAATTTCGCCAAGTCACTTCGCGAAAGTACTTGACGGAATTCCGAATCGAAGTTATAAACTATAATATGTACCATTTTATGGCCATTCCGCGGTCTCCGAGTCTGTTATCAACCATTAATCGCTCATTCCGAGTGCCACAAGTTGATTTCACAAATTCGAAGCAATATATCATTACCTGTATGCAATTTTTATATAATCAGCTTGTTCTTTTTGACTTTTTTTATTTGTTAAGTATGATATTGAAAACGTTTCTGACCGTGCCAATTAAATTTAGAAATAAATTTATGTAAAATGGACTAAATTAAGAATCATATAAAACAGATCAACTTCAAATAACCAACGTTAAATAATAGCGATTTGTTATGTATGATATTGAAAACCAATATCAAGAAATAATAATAAAAACAAAATCAATCGAACGGTTTTCTTTTTAGAACTATTTCTTATAGTAGCGTATTTAAACAAAGCGCGGGAAAGCAACGTCCGTAAACATGAAAGACGTCATGACGTTTCAAAGATAAATACCAATGTTTAGTTCCGGTTTTATTTTATCAGTTGCAGCGTAACGTTATTGAATTTTTGCTAAAATAACGTGTTTTGAATCGAGAAATATACTATCAGGAACAAAGAGGAACTGTCAAGGTATTGGATTTTTATTTCGTTTTTTTTTAAAAATAATATATAAATAATTACATAAATCTTCTACATATATGTAGTTCGTAATACGTCATTTAAAGCACGAGAGTCATCTTACACCCCGGGGGTGTAAGATGCATTTTTCCAGCACTGGTAAAGATACAGGAAATCCCCGTCTGGTATGCAAGAAAAAACAGATCAACTTCAAATAACCAACGTTAAATAATAGCGATTTGTTATGTATGATATTGAAAACGTTTCCTGCCGTGCCAATTAAATTTAGAAATAAATCTATGTAAAATGGACTAAATTAAGAATCATATTATAAGATTCTTTCACTGGTTATAGGTGCAGATGGGAATTTCCGGCCTCGAGGGTACCTGTTTAGGCGGTAACGAGGTTCCTACCGAGTTACCGCCTAAACAGTTACCCGAGAGCCGGATATTCCCATCTGCACCTATAACCAGTGACAGAATCTTTTTCTTGCATACCGATATCAAGATATAATAATAAAAATAAAATCAGTCGAACGGCTTTCTTTTTAGAATTATTTCTTATAGCAGCGTATTAAAACAAAGCGCGGGAAATCAACGTCCGTAAACAGGAAAGGCGTCATGACGTTTCAAAGACAAATAACAATGTTTAGTTCCGATTTTGTTTTATCAGTTCCAGCGTAACATTATGAATTTTTGATATAATTAACAAATAATCAAGGCCTTCGCGTTGTTTATCGTCTAATTTACAACGGTTCAGAGTTCAGATGCGTAGGAATTGAACCACGAGGGCGTTAGCCCGAGTTGTTAAATACTGAAGCATCTGAACGATGAACCGTGGTAAATTAGACGATAAATCACAAGAAGGCCTTGATTGTTTTCATTCTGACATGCACGTTGATATATTTCAATAGATATTTTGCTGGAATTCATTTACGCGAGGAGTAATGTATCGGACATCAGACGGCCACATGACGTCATAAATGACGTCATAATGCTGTCTTACCGGTCCGCGCGTCAATCGTTGTTTATCGCAGGATATACAGCGTTTGATTTTCTTCTTTGTTTAACTGGAAATCAATTCGAGCCATGTTAGAATACGTGTTTTGAATCGAGAAATATACTATCAGAAACAAAGAGGAACTGCCAAGGTATCGGATTTTTATTCCGTTTTTCGAAATAAAATATAAATAACTACATAAATCTTCTACATATGTGTAGTTCGTAATACGTCATTTAAAACACGAGAGTCATCTTACACCCCGGGGTGTAAGATGGATTTTTCCAGCACCGGTAAAAATACCGGAAATCCCCGTCTGGTATGCAAGCCTGAAAAAACAGATCAACTTCAAATAACCAACGTTAAATAATAGCGATTTGTTATGTATGATATTAAAAACGTTTCCGACCGTGCCAATTAAATTTAGAAATAAATTTATGTAAAATGGACTAAATTAAGAATCATATAAAACAGATCAACTTCAAATAACCAACGTTAAATAATAGCGATTTGTTATGTATGATATTGAAAAAGCTCATGACATTGAAATTTATATCAGAAATAAATTTAGGCAAAATGGACGAAGTTAAGAATTATATAAAACTAAACAAACTTTCAAATAGGCTAAAGGTCATTTGTTAGATATGATATTGGAATAGTTTCTAACTGTGCGAATCAATACATTTAGAAATAAATTGATGTAAAATGGACTAAAAAAACTTTGAAGTAAAGGCCGGTAAAAATTGTATCTTTATAATGAAAATCATAAAAGAAGCTTTTATTTTATTACGAATTTCAAAATGGTATTTCTTTGCGTCAGAACTCTATCTTTGAAGTTGCTTTCCACACGGATAATCAAACACATATATTTACCTCATGAACCCGTGGATAAACGTTTCAGGTTAACTCTGAAATGAATTTAATACTTAAGGATAGTAATAACACATACAACATTGTGATTCGGCATCTAAATTTAAGAAATAATATATCTCATTTAGTGATTAGTCGCTGAATAAATCATTATATGGAGTTCAGATGCGAAGGAATTATATCACGAGGGCGCAGCCCGAGTGATATGATAATACGCATCTGAACGACAAACAATGATTTTAATCAAGAGCAAATCACTAAATGACATATATTATTTCGATTCTAACACGTTACCAAGGACGTTAAAGTACATCCTTGACGGCATTCATTAAATATTTGTCTGTTTTTAATCGTTTTTTTTCCAGCGCGCCGCTATGCCGTTTGACGCTATGACGTAATAATTGTGACGTCAGAACAGTGGATTGCTGTATTATAATTCACTGTATTCAGCTTTCTTTGTTTAATAGGAAAATGAATCGGATCGTGTTAGAATAATATATTAATCATATTTATACAGTATATTATTGAAAATTTACTTAATATAAGACAACTGCATTATTTGCTGAGTTGACATTTTCCTAAATCACAAAATATCAGAATAAAAGTTGGAATGTGGAATTTGTTCAGTAGTAACTGTCGTATACTTCCCTAAATGCAAATAAGCCACAGCAGAAAACCAAAACAGTAATAATCATTGAGGACTTTCACTTTAGAACTAGGGGGGGGGGGGGGGGGGGGGGGTTCGGTTTGTTCTGATTTTCCCCTTTTAGATCTACTAGAGGTAATTTTAGGTGGGAAAATCCATGTCGAGATATTATGTGAACACGTCCCCTGTAATGTGATAGGTAAGCGGTAAACAGTTATTTCACACACACGCACGCACGCACGCACGTACGTACGTACGCACGCACACGCACAGAGAGAGAGAGAGAGAGAGAGAGAGAGAGAGAGAGAGCTTTTTGTTCTTCTATAGTTCGTTATTACAAAAAAGTACTGATTATTGTAAATGTAACAAACAGTTGGACATAGGCCTATAGATTTTCGGTTTCCAGCAGTCCATCATTTAAACACTTAAAAAACTTGTAATTGACATGTAACCTTTCTTTTTGCTTATTTTTATATGGTTATTCAACACTTCGACACTCAAGTTGTCTAACATTGGAACAAATACAAAAATTGTATATGTTCCAATATTTTTTCTTTTAACGTTTGTCTCTAAATGATTATTTACAGAGAGCGTTTCATTTTCATTTTTCAAGGCTCCTGTTATTGTAAAGATACCGGAAATTATGTGTGTTCCCATACTCATTCTCAATAATTTTGTCTGTAAAATAGTTATTTAACGCTTGGAGAGAAAGTGGAGTTTTTGACTTTTTGAACTTTTCATGAACTTTAAGAACAGTTCGTGAAGTTTTCCTTATTTGACTAAGAATGAAGAGGACATTGTTCATAAACTGTTCCTAAGGATGTATGATCAAATACTTTTTACAGTTAAGGATTTTTTTCATACTTTAAATTATAACTTAGAAAAACATTAGTTTCTCAAACATGTAAGAGCAATATGGCAAAGGTCTCTTTTTATTCAATATGGCATTTTCTTCACACGCTGTTTAGGCATTTCTTTAACTAGGTATTTGTTTAAAACAAATGGGTGTACTTTATAAGACACATAATTTCAAACCTAATGTTAAAGGGATTTTAAGTTTTACAGTTTACTATGAATACACAGTGATGTCTGTTTTACATAAGCATAAATGTCACTAACAAATCTCGTTTGACAGCTAAAAGGTTTCAATTTCGTCTGTCATATCAGTGTTGTCGTTTACTTGTCCAAAATTGTTTTAATAGTTTGCATATGATAAAACTTCCTATTTGAATTTGATTTTAACCTACATTTGTGATATCTGTATATGACCAATTTTAAAATGAACCAAGTTTAGATGAGCCGCACCGTGAGAAAACCAACATAGTGCATTTGCGAAGATGCACGCTGTTCGCTAACGGTTTCTCTAATTGCAATAGGCTTTGAAAGCGTACAGCAGGGATCCTGACCAGGCTGCGCTGATGCTGGTCGCAAATTTACTATGTTGGTTTTATCATGACGCGGCTCAGATGTATACGCTTGATATAAAGTTTACTTACTTTTGAATGTTTTATCAAACATAGTATTATAGTAAACATTCAATGTCAATAATATGGCAAATTAATACACGTCTAGTATAAGTTACATCTCCTCGACTTTTCAAATAGAATGAGTTAGCGGCCATCATTAGCTAATATCCTACGTATTTCAGTGACATCAGTATGTTGGTCGATGCACGAAATCATCCCTTCTTAAGCTCCACAAATATTGATGTATAGAATACTCCACTTTGTCTCTAACTACCTATTTTGAAAAACAAAAACATGTTGACAGTTCAAGTTAACAAATGTCTTTCCACAATTACTAGAGAGACATTAAATAATTCTGTCGTATAGGCTTTCAAGTATGAATTTCAATAATCGTTACTAAATCAAACTTTGAAAACAAATCAGAATTTCTTCTTTCATTTCTCTTCATGTGATACTTACACTCTGAAACACCTGAACAAAATAGATTTAGTTCTCTTTATTCTTGTCCATATAAAAATTTTCAAAATCAGTTCTTATCTTGATGTCCCTTCCATTTTCAACCCGCCTACATTGAAGATTCAGTTTACTTGTTATAGCCCAGATACAAAGTGTACGTGGGCTTTACTTGACTCAAGCATGTACGTCCGTCCAACATGTTCTCTCCATATCTTTTTAACAGCTGGGATTTTTTTTATAAAACTAATGCAGTTGTTAACCTCATCAAGACGACATACAAAGCGCACGACCCAGGTTGCTGGGTCCAAGGTCAAGGTCACACATGGATGTCCCAGCTTAGGGCTAATTGAAGTCCGTGTCCCTTTCCTAATGTCTTAACTGATTGGAAGATTGGAAGTCAGCATCAAAGTTGTTAACCTCACCAAGACAAAATACACAAGGGGTAACCCAGGTCAAATGATCATAGGTCAAGGTCACATCCGGAGGTCAACTGTCAAGCAGCTTTAATTCGTATGCGCTCCTTATCTTCTAAACCGCTCGGAAGAATTTCATAAAACTAGCACCGATCATTTACCTCACCAAGACGACGTACAAATCCCAAAAACCAGTGCCACTAGGTCAAAGGTCAAGGTCACTCTTGGCGAAATTAACTGCGTGTTCGCTCAAAATAGTCTAAACCGCTTGAAAGATTTTCATAAATCTAACATAAATTGTTTACCTCACCAAGACATCGTGTGGGGCGTATGGCATGTCCACTTAATTCAAGGTGAAAGTCACGAATCAAATAGCTTAATTTTCTAACGTCAAGAATTTTTTCATACTCTGTGAGCTTGAAGAACAGTAGTTTCCAAAACAAACTAGAGATGAAAAAACACAGGTCACCGAACTCGTTTTAATTTTATAGGGCATTTTCTTCACCCACTGTTGAAGCATTTCTGAAATTTTGTAAAATTTGAAAAATGGTGGTACTTTATAAAACATATAATATCTCACTTAATGTTATAGGGATTTCAAGTCTTACAGGTTAATATGAATACAAGGTGATGTCAGTATTATATAAGCATAAATGTCACTAACAAATCTCTTTCATTTTTACATGTTGCCATAATTACCCCACCCACTTTATTTTCAATGGAAGAAAACGTATTTAGATCTACAAAAAATTCTGACGATAAGATTTTCAAAATATTTTGCAGCTTTAATGACACACCAAAATGCTTCAAAATGGAAAGAAAAAAAGTTGGGGTCATCATGCATCTAAGAGATTTATTAGGAAAAAAACTGTTAAAAACTGGTGAATTTTGATATTTTTTGTTCTTTTTGTTTTAATTCATATTTTCTAGATAATATAAAGTGCTATCTTGAAAACTTTTATTTCAATTATAGCTTATCATTATATGTATCAGTCAGGAAAATATCAAAACCAAACCTGATCTACTTTAATAGATATTTGAAATTATCTACCCCTACCCTATTGTAAATCTTGCGTCAATTGTAGGCAAATGCCAGCCAAAAATAAGGGTGAAAATATTTTTTTCGCAAAAAGTAGAATCTATTTGGTTAAATGGTACACTGTTAACTATATTTTAATTATTTAGCATTAATTTTTGGCAAAACTTTTGTTAGAAAGCAATATTTGAAGAAACATTTTTCAAAATAGCGGATATCCTGAAAAAAACGCTCGTACATCCTTAAATTAAAATAAGATAAGTAATAGTTATATCAATATATTTCACTTAACGATTTAAAGTCGTGTTCTAGTTCGATAAACTAGATACATCACACTTATATCAATATAGTTCATTAAATATGTTATCATGGGATAACCTCACATGGCACGTGAAAAAAATTATACTCCTTTTTCAACATAGAAAATTTTGCTAAAGCTTTTACATATTAGGAAGTATTAGGTGGACGGGCTTTAAGTACAAATGAAATATTAATATAGGCTCACTTTCCGTATCCAGGAGCACACTTAAGTTCACTTATAGCCTTTTTTCTACAAATTATAATGAAAACAAAATATCATAACCATGACATTGCCCTGATGAGATAGAAAATCTACTTCCTCAATTACAAAAACTGTTCTATACTATTTTTGAACTGTCATATCATAATTGAGCCGTGCCATGAGAAAACCAACATAGTGGGTTTGCGACCAGCATGGATCCAGACCAGCCTGCGCATCCGCGCAGTCTGGTCAGGCTCCATGCTGTTCGCTTTTAAAGCCTATTGGAATTGGAGAAACTGTTAGCGAACAGCATGGATCCTGACCAGACTACGCGGATGCGCAGGCTGGTCTGGATCCATGCTGGTCGCAAACCCACTATGTTGGTTTTCTCATGGCACGGCTCATATAAGTCGTATTATACGTATCGTATTAAATTCACAAACAACCTGATGTGCTACTTAATTATATTTAAACGTCGAAAACTTCCGTCTGATTTTGGAACGATAACACGCTGTTGAAAAGACTTTTTAATGGAAGAAAGAATGCATATTAACATTCCTGTTAAATTACATATAAAATATTTGCATTACGATTTAAGTTACATTACAAAGTGTAAGTAACAGACAAGTGCTTCCTATAAGTTCCTGTTATGTGCAAATAAAACTGCATGTTGTCAGTGAAAGTGTGACTAATTTAGACTTAGGAGTATTACAAATGTCTTAGACTAAATTCTAATATGTTTGTTTCTGTTAAAACACGCTTACGCTAAAATGACGTCACGTTAACGGGCGATGACATCAGTGGTTTTGTTGCAACCAAGAAAGAGCGCTACTATAATTTTATCTTCTGTTTTAGATAAAGGGCATATTAGAATCGAAATAATATATAGCAAAATTGTGTTTTACTTAAATCAATCGCCAGAATTATTCACTCGGGCTACGCCCTCGCCAAATTTTTCCGCGGACGCATTACCTTTTAGTCGTGTATTAATAATGTTAAAAACACGATTTGTCTATATACTATTTCTTAAATAAATAAATCCAGTTTAAGTATTATAAATCTATGTTCAATAATAAATTTTATGTACATCCATGGACAAAAAAAATCTATACTTAGGCCTACAAAGGTAAATAAATAACTAAAGGGAGGTAATTCTTATACCATACGATAAAAATGCTAATTATATGAATGTTTAACAGCTGCATTGTTTACTATTGGTGTATAAATCCATTTCTGAAAATGAAGAGTACAAGATCAAAGAGAAAAAGACAATTTCAAAGAACGCAACCATCCATGAACACACCGAAGAGTATTTTTAAATAACAATATTGACTTAATCTGATAATTGAAATTAAGAATTGGCCAACATTCATTTTAGAGGTAACATAGGTGACAAATCAGAAGCAGGGAATTCAATCAAATGAATATTAAATAACATTTCTTAAATGTCACAAGAAAGATAACTCATGGGAACATAAAATCCTAAAATACGAAAACTGTTATTGCAGAATAGTGCATTTTTTCAAATGGCCGACACACCTTGTCAATAAATCAATATGCGACAATGAATGTTTAGCAAATTGTAAATTTCATAAAATATATACACAACACCAAACTTTTCTGGGGAGAATATGCATGAATTCGCATATTTATGATATAACTTTCATAGGGTAATACTCAGAGTTATAAAATGTTTAAATAATATTTAAAATCAGCTTAGCACATAATCTAGTCCAATAATGGCATCTAAAACATAGAGCAGTTATTGTAAAAGCATTTTATCATTTATATGTTTGTCTATATTTCCAGGAAGCGGGAGTTGGGATCGTTATATTGATAATTTGATAGCACAGTCAAAAGATGCCACTGGGAATGCCCACTGCGATAAAGCAGTTATCATTGGATTAGATGGTGGAGCTCCTTGGACTACTGCAGGACACGCCAATGCACTGATACTAATCCAACAAGAGGGAAAGAAAATATCAAAATGCTTTAAATCAAAAGATTTTACTGACTTTATGTCGAAAGGGGTCAGCGTCGAAGGAACAAATTACCAGTTTTTAAGAGAGGAAGACGGCAAGATTGTTTTCGCGAAGAAGAAAGATTCCGGTGCTATTACATTACAAGCTTCCAAAACAGCTATTGTGATAGGCCATACTGCGGAAGGCTGTCAACAGGGTAATGTTAACAAAGCGGTAGCCGTTATAGCAGAATATTTGGAGTCACTGGGTATGTAAGAGTTAAAAGTGGTAAATAAATACTCTATCTGAAATTCCTACAACCGGTCGTTGCTTCAGTGTTGTCAGCTGCATGTGTAAGAAATTAAGAATTAATTTTATCAGTGCGAACCAGTGGAATGTTATTCTAATGTAACCGAATACCGACCGCGTCTATATTATTATGATAAATGGTACCATATGTAATCTTAATCTTTACCACTTGTATCTGTGACTAGATCTGTGTCATTTTTCCGATTTTTTTTTTATTTAGATTCTCTATAAATGGATATATCATTATTGTCAAAGCAAGTACTTAGGCACGTCCCTTTTGTTTCTTTTAAGCATGTACACTCCTGTATACAAAATGTATATAATTTCCCAGGCGCTAAATTAATACAATAAACGATTGCTCAAGTTTTATGGAATAATTTATGTCTGACCATATTTTTAAATTCTCTGCGAATAGAAATAAATCATTCTTTGAAACATTTGTTCTCAAAAGTTAAATCTGTTAGTCAAATGTATTCCATATGCTAGTAGTATTATGAATACACTTTTTAAATGCGTAATCTCGACTGACTTCCATATATGTAGTGTGGGAGACATATAGATTTAGTGCCGTCAGTCTGTCAGCCACCCAACTCCTCCGATACCACTTGGCGGATTAACACCAAATTTCACTAGAGTGAATATTGCCAAGCCATGTTGTGCAATTCGTTGGAGTATGATTCATCAAACCTTATGATGTTTTGGACAATTCTCTTATAGAATTAGATAGATTTTCAACAAACATTACAAGAATTATCTCTGTTAAGCCTCATTATGCATATTATTCGCATTTTGATTTTCAGCGGAGTTATGGCCCTTGATTCATCAACTTTTGATGTTTTAGCCACTTTTCTTACATAATAGGGCGGACATCCCCCAAACCGAAATATATGGGTGATCAGTGCCAAGTCTTATTATGCATATTATCGGCATGTTTAGGTAGCGGAGTTATGGCCCATGATTTGTCAAATTCTATGATATTTTTGCAACTTCTCTTACACCATTGGGCAGATTTTCACCAAACCATACAGGAGTTGGCAATGCCAAGCCGACTTATACATATCATCAGCATGTTATGGTTTAGCGAATTTCAGCAGAAGTATTGTCATTGATTTCTCATATTTTACTGTTTATCCTACTTGCTATATACACATTGGCTGAATTCACCAAACCTCCTAAGTAATTAGTGTATTAAAAGCATACTTGTGCATCGTGTTCTTATTTAATTATTTTCAGCGGATTCATGACTCTTGATTTATAAATTCTTTTGATCTGCGCTTCTTCTCTGTTTCCACTGGTTGAAATTCATCCAAACTTTACAGGAGTTACAACTGCCAAGCTTAGTGTTATATTACATAACATAATATAACATAACATATTCTTTATTCAACATAAAATTGCAAACATACGATTTGTAGTCAAACAGTACAATTTGTGTAAAGCATAACACATGACAGTAGTTTCGGACATTTAACTGAGAAGATTCAGTAGATTAAAACCTATAACACTGTTATATCAGAATTCCCGACAATAAAAGGGTATGAAAAGAACTTATTCATAATTTATTCTTATCACGTTTTTGCCACAACACAACTAGGTGCAAGGTTAGTAACTTTTGATTATAATACAAAACAGATTGCAGAGGTTATTTCCCTTGCATTGTTTAAGGTAAATTTATTTGTGTATTATATATAGTAAAAATGTTATGAATCATTGATTTTTCCTGGAGTTATGGCCCTTAATTTGTGGTATTTGACACTTTTCACGTGATAAGTGTTTGGAGACATAAATTTTTCGAGAAAAAAATCTCTATTCATGCTATATTTTTTATTTTGTAGCAGTTTTTGTATAGCATAATAAAATAATCAAAAGATTAAAAGATTTTATAAATCAAGAGTCATGAATGGGCTGAAAATAATTAAATAAGAACACGATGCACAATTATGTTTTACACTAAAATATATTTGTATAATGAAAACCTTATCATGCTAAAATTCTATGTATCTCACAATTGTATACTTTTAACATATAGTCATTGTTACAAAGATCTGTCATTGGCATTTGCTTTGCATGGTACTAAAAGGTAGCCAGTCTGACTGAGCAAATGTTTATGACATTATTTACTTTTCATATATTACGTTAGAGATTTACTTAAAGAAATATAATGGTATTCTATATAGAGTTAAAACTCCGTTAGAAATGTATACTTTGTTGAGAATTTGTTTTGATTGAAATATAATTTATAGTTTTGCATTTCTTTCGTAAATATCAGAACACTTCAACAATCTGAACCAAAAGGCTCAAGTTTCAAAATCATTTATTTTCAAACTATTCCATTATCAGATTAAGGCAATAAGAAGGTGCTAATAGTTGTTCAAACTTTCTAATGAATCTTGGCTAATATATAATTGTCAAGTGAATGTTTGATAAATGTAATACAGTTGTTCTTATATTTATATCATTCCTCAGGTAAAATCTATATCTATGCCAACAAAGCGTATCTTGTTTGGGCAATAAAAATAGAAATATCAAGCTTTGAATAAACTTTTAGTAAAAAAAAATGAGTATGCATTAAGTTCTTGGTGAACAGAAAACGATATTTATGGTAGACAGAAAATAGAATACATGTATATGGTCAAGCACTTAAGTTTCGAACAAATTACTTGATAAAAATCAGACTGATCACTGTAAATGTAAATTTTCTAGACTTTACATATTCGGAGCATTTATATATATGTAAAACCTAAAATTACATTGATTCCTTTTGGAGACCTATATGTCATGCTAAGTGCTAAATGCTTATTGGCAAATAATTAATGTCAAATACCAAATATTCAATGCTAAATTTTAATTACTTAATGGTAACATACTTCTTCATTGAACATATCAAATGCTATATCTTACACATTTACATTGAAGGCACATGCGACATGTTGATTGCCAAACGCTAAATCCCAATCCCAAATACTTAATGTTAAGTACAAAGTACTTAATGACAAATACTAAAAACTCAAATAATATGTTCATTATCCTTAATCCAAAATGCTAACTGTTAAATGTGAAATACCTAATGCCAACTGCCAAATAATAAATACTTGTTTACAAAATATTTAACTGTATTGCTTACTGATCTGTATCTCTTTTGGTTAGTTGAAAACAAAATGTTCTTCCAGCCACATATGAAGCAACAGCATGCAAAATAGCCCGTCTGAACATGAGATCGAAACTGTTTTACTAAAATTATTAAAACAGTGTTATAAAGTATATAAAGCTAAACCAATGACTGTGTAATGTGTCACTGTCACAGTTTTGCAATAACAGTTTGCATTAATTTTATCATTTGACATTTACCATTTGACAGTTGATATTTGTCATAAGCAACATTGGTATCTCTATATTAAACTGAGCATTTGGCAATGAGCATGGCGCATTGATTCCTTATTTAATAAATGGCAATGCCATTATAAAGAGAACGTGGCTTTAATTGAAAATCTATGGGAGGTCGGAGCGTCATGCTAAATGCCAAAAGCAAATAAATGCTAAATACATAGTGCAAAATGCTATTCCTAAAATACTTTATGTCAGATATTGATTGTCAAACGATAAATGCTAATAAAATATTGGCTGAAATATAATTGTCCAAGTTTCTTTTGAAAAATGTAATACAATTCTTCTTATACTCATATCATTCCTTATTTAAAGTATGTTCATTAAATTTAGATCTACGCTAAAAATATCTTGTTTGGGGATTCAAAATATGAAAACTAAAGCTTTAAATTTTTTAAGTATAAATCTAATATGCAATTAACTCTTGGCAAATAGAAATTAGTATATATGATCAGACGCGAAAATTCGAACAAATTCAGTACTTGATCAAAACCATAGTGAAAAACGTAAAAGTAAATTTTCAAAGCTGTACACGTGTAAGACTTGATATTACACATGCATAGATCGATATATCATGTTAATTGTTGAATGCTAAATACCAAATGATTAATGCTTAATGCTAAATACATGTATTTATTGCTAAATGTGAATTAAGGAGAACATTTTATATATATAACAACTAACATTTGAACTAACATTTGAACAATTATTAATAAAAATGAAAATAATGTTGAAACTTGAGAAACATAAGATTTCTATTTGAGCCGCGCCATGGAAAAACCAACATAGTGGCTTTGCGACCAGCATGGATCCAGACCAGCCTGCGCATCCGCGGAGTCTGGTCAGGATCCATGCTGTTCGCCAACGGTTTCTCTAATTACAATAGGCTTTAAAAGCGAACAGCATGGATCCTGACCAGACTGTGTGGATGCGCAGGCTGGTCTGGATCCATGCTGGTCGCAAAGCCACTATGTTGGTTTTCTCATGGCACGACTCATTTGATTCATTATTTACTAAGCGTGCAAATGACATCATAAACACTATGAAATGGCTGCCTAAATAATCAGCCATTTTCCTAATATTCAAACTGCCGTCCTTGTAACAATAGTAAATGGTCCGATTTTAAAATTCTGTTTGTATAATGAAAGGTTTGAAGATGACTTTCATATGAAATCAACTTAATTTCAGGCATTCCCTGGTGATTATAATGCTCAATGTTGAATGCTGAATGCTTAATGCCAATTACTTTAAGCTTAATATCAACATTTAAAAGCCAAAGTTCGAATGACAGTTGCCAAAACGATAAAAAAAAATGTCAAAATGCTTATTAACATACAGTTTAGGAAAATGTATTTCTATAACTACTGTAGATAACCAAAAAAGTGTTTGAAGAAAGAAAGCTATATAAAGAGAGCCAATGAATTTTCAAAGAATGAATTATTTCATAGCCACAGTACAACTATATTTTAATTCTAAATACACTGTCAACATTTGACATTAATTATTCCGCATTTCACATTTAAAAATCAGCATGAATATTGTTACAATTGGAATTTAGCAATCGGTATTTGACATTCGGTACTTAACATTAGAATTTGACAATTAACGTTGACCACCAGCCTCTCATGTGATGCTTTTTAGCTTTAGAACATTTCATACATGATATAATATCAATGATATAATAATTTTTTTTTATTATGTAAATCACCCTAGATTGTGTCAAATACATATACATTACTTGTATGAATTCTTATCTGAATGATGTTTTATGTTTTGTATTTTATTTGTCACGATATATGCCAGTTAATGAAATAAATATTCCAGACACCAGATATTGCCTACATTGTTATTTTAGTGTAAACTTCCAGTAAGCTTACTTTTTGTGTTTCGTCGAAGGTCTTTTAGACAACATTAGAACTATTTCCTGTTGTTTAGATGGAAAATGTACTTATTCGCTTTAAAAACCAACATATCCTTACGGGGTCAGTACTTCGGTAAAAAATATGAGTCCTTGCTATGGAAAAAGAAGTCCCCGGAGGTCATGGACCTTCCTATTTGACATCTTTTTCGTAACAAGAGTTTTCCTTGATTACTTTTCAAATATTATGGGTAAAACATATATATCATTCTAAAGAATGCCGATAGTAGTAACTGAAACTTTTTAAAATTTTCAAAATATCTTGATCGGTTTAGAATTCATCGTCAAAAACCATTATCTTAATGAAGTATTTCCCAAGTTGCAAATTTTAGCGATTTTTAACTCTGGCAATTGTTTTGTTTTTGTTTTTAAATTTTGAGTTTTTTAGTTGTTTTTCGTTCTAAAACTTTCAGAAATCTTTTATAAATTTGCTATTTAAAAAGTACCAAATTGTAATTTTACAGTACAGATTATAACGGCCTTAGTTCCAGGTTTCTAAAACCTTTTGCTTCGGTTATTGCTCATTTGAGAAATAGCACAATGTAAGCTATTTTCAGTACCCCAACACTATCTCTCAAACCAGAACATCATGTTATCCCGCATTTAAGGCAGTTTCTTGCACACCGGACTGGCATTTCCCGGTGATTTTACCCATGCCGGCAAAACCCATCTGGCACCCCCCATTCCAGATGACTCTCGTGCTGTTAATGACAACTAGTACGTGCTTCATGCACTGATGATATATTGTTTCTGTAAAATACGAAGAAAGCAGGTACCTTGATAGTTTCTCTCCGTTCCTTATAGTATATTTCTCGATTCAAAATACGTTAGTTTACTGTAAAAACATATCGTTACGCTACAAACGATAAAACTAAAGTGACACTTTGTTATTGTGCGTAACGCAAAACATCATGACGTCATGTCTGCTTACGGACGTTAATTTCCCGCGCTTTGTGTTCATTCTCTACTATAAGAAAGAGTGCTAAAAAGAAAGTATTTCTACCTTTTGTAAAATACGGTATGCAAGAAAAATAATTTGCCAGAATAAAATGCTAACATGTATACGATATGCAAGAAAAAATATCAGTCCTGTGTTTACGAATCGGATGGAAATATCCGTCCCTCGGCCACCTGCGCATGGACGGTAATTCGTCAAGCCTCATTACCGCCCAATACGCAGGTGCCCTCGGGACGGATATTTCTATCCGATTCATAAACACATGACAGATATTATTATTCTTGCACACCGGACTGGCGTTTCCGGTGATTTTACTCATGTCGGCAAAACCCATCTGGCACCCCCCATGCCAGATGACTCTCGTGCTGTTAATGACAACTAGTGGTTCATGCACTGATAATATATTGTTTATGTAAAATACGAAAAAGCAGGTACCTTGATAGTTTCTCTCCGTTCCTTATTGTATATTTCTCGATCCAAAATACGTGAGTTTATCGTAAATACATAACGTTACGCTACAAACGATAAAACTAAAGTGGAACTTTGTTATTGTGCGTAACGCAAAACATCATGACGTCACTTCTGCTTAGGGACATTAATTTCCCGCGCTTTGTGTTCATTCTCTTTGTAAGAAAAAGTGCTAAAATGTTTGTATTTCTACCTTTTGTAAAATACGGTATGCAAGAAAAATGATCTGCCATAATAAAATGCTAACATGTATACAATATGCAAGAAAAATATCAGTCATGAGTTTACGAATCGGACAGAAATATCCGTCCCTTGGCCATTTGCGCATGGGCAGTAATTCGTCAAGCCTCATTATCGTCCAATGTGCAAGTGCCCTCGGGACGGATATTTCTTTCTTGCACACCGGACTGGCATTTCCGGTGTTTTTACCCATGCCGGCAAAACCCATCTGGCACCCCCCCCCCCCACGCCCATGCCAGATGACTCTCGTGCTGTTAATGACATTAGTGGTTCATGCCCTGATAATATATTGCTTATGTAAAATACGAAAAAAGCAGGTACCTTGACAGTTTCTCTCCGTTCCTTATAGTATATTTCTCGATTCAAAATACGTTAGTTTACCATAAGAACAAAACGTTACGCTACAAATGATAATACTAAAGTGGAACTTTGTTATTGTGCGTAACGCAAAACATCATGACGTCACTTCTGCTTACGGACGTTAATTTCCCGCGCTTTGTGTTCAATCTCTACTATAAGGAAGAGTGCTACGTAAGTATTTCTACCTGTTATTTGTAAAATACGGTATGCAAAAAAACAAATCTGCCAGAATAAAATGCAAACATGTATACGATATGCAAGAAAAAATAGGATGTAAACTCGGCCACCTGCGCATGGGCGGTAATTCCGCAAGCCTCATTACCGCCCAATGCGCAGGTGCCCTCGGGACAGATATTTCTATCCGATTCGTAAACACATGACAGATATTATTAATCCGGTTCCTAAACACATGACAGATATTATCATTAATCTTAAGACAAAGAAATTACCCTACATCGCCAATTAGGATTCAATTATTCCTGTCACATAGCCCTAACTAAACATTTGGACGACTTGATTAGAGCTGTTGAAAATATTGAAAATGTTTGTTTAAATTCAAAGCATTCGATCTGGTTAGCAACACTATTTTGTTATGTGAATTAGAATCATATCAGTTTGATGAGTCCGGATATATCGTGGTTTACATCCTATTTTTTTAAAGAACGCTACCTGCTCCTCCTCCACCACCTCTCAAAAATCGGGTGTATACTCAGATCTGGTGTCCTTCAAGACTCAGTGCAAAACCCCTAATTATTTTGAAATACATAATTGATCTGGCACTCTTACTGATCGACATATTTGCGGATTGTACAATCCTTTCTACGCCCCATGCATGTCTTAAAGTGGCTCCGTACCATAGACGAAAAATACCAAAAATTAACGCACAGAAATGAAATTCTATCTGAATAAAAACTGAAGGCTGCCGCATGATTTATAGAAAACACAGATATGTTCGCATAATTCCTATCTTTTGTTCAATCTGATCACCTCGGCCTTTATGCTACGCAACAGACAATCTGATCACCTCGGCCTTTATGCTACGCAATAGACGCCTATTTACCGGAGAATACGGAAATGCCCGATGTTGCACAATTGCGTATTTACCGGAGAATACGGAAATGCCCGATGTTGCACGACTGATCTTTTGTTGTTACGAAAAGTGCCCCCTAACGGTACCTACATTTTCACGGAAAAGTTAATTATTCCATGATATGGTCCTAATTTGATTTTTTCTACAAATACGTAAAGAACGTTCATTTTGGAAGTTGTAAATAATGTGCTCTTCATTTGCCATTAGCAAAATATATTCTAATACATACAAATTCATTTAAAAACAGACGTTTTTACTTCAAAATGCCTAAAAACATCAACACTGAAAACAAAAACTTGACACTTTTTGATTGCTTATTATTACTGAGTGGTGATATTCAAACAAACCCAAGACCATCTGGTGATTCACGTATATATCCCTGTGGTCTTTGTGAAATGCCAGTCACTTGGGAGCATCTAGACGGTATAGCATGTGATGGCTGTTCGATATGGTACCACAGATCGTGCATTGCGTTGTGCTCGGCAGATTACGATTTGCTAGCTAGACACTCACATTCAATGGCTATGTTGTAAATGTGAAAGCGTAAATATTGACTGTTTCACGTTTAGATCTCTTGAATTATGCACAGCAAATGTATATAATCCCCTATCTTATACTGATGAATCAATTGACTCAGTAACATCAAGTGCACCTTTTCGCCCCCTCTATACCAGCAGTCCTTCTGTGAAAAATAGCTCTAAAAGTATTAGGACATCTCGTCTATCTTCGTCGGATGGAATTCAAACTGCATTGAATTACATTAAACCTGACATTGTTTGTGGCACTGAATCGTGGCTCAGGGAGAGGGGGGGGGGGGGGGGGGAGGGGGGTCAAACCTGGCAAACCGGATTCTGCTGACGCTATTAAATCCATTGAAGTGTTCCCTAGTCATTACACTGCATTTAGAAATGACAGAAGCTCCTTAGGGGGTGGTGTTTCCATTTTGGTGTATAAAGATCTTGAAGCACTCGACCTGAACTTGTGACTGAATGTGAAATTACTTGGACTAATTTGAAATTGAAAGATAGAAAAAACCTGATTTCGTCATTTAATATGCCGCGTAGAAACATGAAAGATATACAGAACTCCGTCGTTCTCTTCAACTGGCCACTGCTGGTACAGATAATCAGATTCTTATAGCAGGGGACTTAAATGCCCTGATGTAAATTGGCAAACTTGGACTGTTAACAAAAATGCTCCTGATAAAGAAATGCAAGAAGCTCTAAGGAATGTTGCGATTGATTTTAATCTGTCTCAAATTCATGATAAACCCACACGTGAAGAAAACTTATTGGACTTAGTTTTTACTACCAACCCATCTCTGATAAAAACTTCTATAAATACGCCTGGCATCTCCGATCATAATATAGTGGTTGTGGACTCCGATACCAAACCTTTCTACACAAAACAAAAGCCAAGAAGGTGTTTTTCTATTCAAAAGCAAACTGGAATAAATTGAAAGTTAAGATCAATGAAATTTCAAAAACTGTAATTGAGCTCTATGAATCTGGAAAATCTGTTCATGAAATGTGGAATACATTTAAGACTGAATTAATGAAAACTGTCAATGAAAATGTACCATCTGAAATGTTCAGATCAAGTAATTCAACTCCATGGATTAGGGGTAAAGTCAAACGTGTTCTAAGACGGAAAGCTAGATTATACAAAATGGCTAGAAAAACTCAAAATTGGACGCGTTACCGTCAGTGCCAATATTGGAGTTTCATCTTTAAAACCTGGTAACCACTTAATTACAGATGGTAAAGGGAAAGCTGAGAAATTGATTGAACAATTCCAGTCAGTGCTTTTAAAGGATGATGATGACAACATCCCGTCCTTCCATACGCGTTTGAAAAGTAACATTCCATCTCTCACCATCGATAAAAAGGGAGTTATGAAGCTGCTTCAGAATATCAAAATCAGCAAATGAATTGCCAAACCGTGTGTTACAGGAGTGAGCTTCAGAGATAGCTCCCGCGCTTACAGTTATCTTTCAGAAGTCTGCAGATTCTGGAGAGTTGCCCAGAGACTGGCGAAATGCAAACATCGCTCCATTGTTTAAGAAAGGTGATAGGCACTTGCCGGAAAACTATAGCCCGGTATCACTCACATGTGTGGCTTCGAAACTGTTGGAGCATATTATCTGTCGACATCTGCTAGATCATTTAGACAAGCATAAGGTCGTCTCACATCCCTTAACCAGAGTTTTCGTGCCGGTTATTCCTGTGAAACGCAGTTAGTGGTCACAGCTCATGATTTGTTAGAATCCTTTGACAGTAGCACTCAGACAGATGTATTGATACTAACCTTTAGTTAAGCTTTCGATACAGTCCCTCACAGAAAACTTCTAACAAAGTTTGATGCATATGGCATACACGGATCAATTCTCCAATGGATTAATAACCTTCTTACTCAACGTAAAATGAAGGTAGTTGTTGAGGGTGAATCTTCTCATGAAGTGAATGTTGAAACAGGCGTGCCTCAGGGAACTGTGTTAGGGCCGTTAATGTTTCTTTGCCATATCAATGACATGCCAGAATGTGTTAAGTCGACAATAAGGTTATTTGCAGACGATTGCTTGCTTTAGAGAAAAATCAAGAATTTTAGTGATCACATAAAACTTCAACAAGATCTTGAAAACTTGATAAACTGGGCAGAAAAGTAGGGAATGAAATTCAATGTGAAAAAGTGTTACCATCTGAGTGTTAAGCAAAATTCCTCTCACTTTTACACCATGAAAGGACAAATTCTCAAACAAGTACAGGATAATCCCTACCTGGGCATCAGAAACATCTTTCTCAGAAACAATGAAATGGAACACACACATATATCAAGTGAGAAAAAAGGCAAATTCCACTCTTGGCTTTTTAAGGACAAATCTTCATCACACTCCTCAATCTTGCAGGAAAAAACGCATATTTAGCGCTAGTGAGATCAAAAATGGAATATGGATCAGTTAGTCCACGGCCATTCGTAATCCCGCTCGAAAGTAGTTGAGAAATATAGCCGCATATACCAAATTATTCCTTGGTCCAAGACAAAAATAATATGTATGTATCTCTTCTGGGGATCGCGACTGGATCCGGAAATGACGTCATCAATATGGCGACTGTTTACGAAAATAATACTGCTGAATAATGATTAAAATATTAGTAAAATTGCTTATAATATCGGATATGATGTTATTAAACAAGCCATTTGGACATATCAAATATATTATGTTTGCACTTTTTCAGTAGAAATTATATTTAAGTTATTTTAATTGTTTATTTTGTACCCCACCCACCTAATTTACAATGCATTTTTACATGTCGCTTCTACCTCTTGAAATAAAATATTTTCGACTAATCTTATGACGTTGAATCTGAAATAAGATTATTTCCAAACGTTACAAGAAATATAACATACAATAAGGGAAAATACGTTATTAATATCTAGTTTTAATCAGTACCTAGAAGGAAAGGATTTTTTCGAAAATGCAATACAAATCAATGTCGGCACAAGTAATTGTCTATGCTGTTATTATTAGAACATGTGCATATTACATGCATTGTTTGCAATTTTATTTAAACAAGATTTAAGTACGATCAAGACGACTATCCCGGTGGAAATTTAACAGATATTTTCTTAAAGTTAGATTCATAATAGTCGACTTAATTACTCAGAATTACTGGTTAATCATATGCATTCAAACTTGACATCAACACTGAAAGCGTTTTACTTAACTCGTCTTCAGCTCCGCGATAACAAAAATATCTATAAACAATATTATTTATCAAACCTGCATTTAAACGTTTATTATGGGCTTTCCGTAATTATGTTTAGCTAACTGCAGGAGGAGGGGCTTCAGGGGCAGAGGATAATCATTTCATTTTCTTTCTTTCATCATTCTTTCTCTGAAACTGAAAATATTTCTCAATTTGTGATAAACTGATTCATGTTAATGCAACGCATCTTTGAACCGTAAAACTCTGCAGCAATGCATGTATAGGTTAGAACATGATAAATAGATGAACTAAGTAAAGCCAATAGACAGAAAGCTTAAAACGTAAAATAAAGGAACGTAGTGCGGCAAAGCCTTGGAACGGTCAGTTGCAAAACAATGCTGGTGTGCTTAAACAGTAGTTTGTCAATAATGCTCACACTCTATATCTCCACCATATTCCAATGTTATAGAACATTATACGTAAACTCAATCCCCAGACTGCTGAGTGTCTTAGTCACGCAAGGGAAACTGAGAGCATGCTATTAATTGAAACAAAAATGATCGAGTAAATATCTACACTAAATATGTAAATAGCCTCTGGTCCTTTAGTATTATGAAGTTCGTTAAATATCATTATAATATAATTCAGCTTAAGCTGGTGCTAAAGGGCATGAGATTTCTTTCACCTTTCTAAACCTCTCAGGAACAAACTTAGTCAAACCAAGTCTTCTATTATCTTGATTATCTGCGTTCTATACTTTCATGGGATCTTCTTAAAGCTTTTAACAAATCATTTGCGCATGTTCTACATGCCGTTACAGAAAGCAGAATACCAGCAGAACATTATTAAGGATCCGACAAATCAGGAAAGTAGAAATATACCAAAGCAGCTCAGTCCCAGTGGCCTTTAAGAACCACCAGTCATGACGTGGTCCGCCTCTTTCGTTGGTCACGATCAAAGAGGAAAGTCTAGCGTCCAACTGACAAAAGAATGAACACCGAATATGCAACATATCTCCAAATAAGAGGGTCAGAACCGAATATGATAAAACATTTCATCATTTGTGAACCTTTTCATTGAAATTGATAAATAACTACTGTTTTGATACACTTAGTAATAGAAGTGTTTTTAAATTGCTATTAAACTTTAAAAAAAAAATAACCCACACAAGTCTGAATTACAATCGTGAAATTTAGTAGAATATTCTTGCACTTGATAATAGCAGTATATCTGCAAAAGGACATATTGATAACGTTCATTGAATTCTTGAAGGTCGCTCTTGCAAATATATGAAGATTATATAAAAGTTAAGGAAAGTGTATTTATTAAACGTCGCATATAACCGACAAACAACATGACCTACAGCTGATTGTGACAAACTACGTATCTAGTAACAGATAGTTATCTAAGCTGAAATATTGCAGAAGATTGTATGGGGAACATCGCCATCTGAATAGAGAAAAACTCTAGTAAATAAACTTGAAAGTGTAATTTAATTTAAGACATGGAGATATATCAATCCCAAGCGATGCAGTATTGTAGTCTTTGAATTGTTAATTTCATTTAATAACTATACCTCCCCGACATAAAAAAAAATGTCAACTATTTGAGCAATAACTGATTGTTTGTGTCTTAAAACTTCATCAAGAATGCGTGAATTATTTTTCATATAGTAGCAACACATAACTGTGTTTAACGTTTTCTAAATCATACGACAAGCTAGGCAGAAGTAGTTCTCATGGATTACTTATTATCTCTCGAAAAACTGCATTCCCTTATCGGACATCGTTTAATAAGGAGATGCTTTGACAAACTGCCTCACAGGTTCATATGGAAATTATTTTTAGCAATGTTACAAGCAGAAAAAGGCTTAACTGAAATTAAATACACAACAAAAAGCGTTTTATTAAAGCAGTTCCTTTGTAATTCATTGGATTATTTGGTAAATAGGTATAAAGAGTAAAGGAATCATATGAAACGACGGAACAGAACACCCTGTAATTGCTGGATTTTAATTTTTCTGGGAATGTTTTTTTCAGAATCTGCATATTCTTTGTCGCAGTATGTTTTTTTTTCACATGAGGTAAATATCAGTTCGACATGAAGTTATACGATTTAATAAATTAGAAGTGGTACATGTATTAGAGGTTAAATTATCTATGAAACGAGCATAATCTAATTGTATATGCAATTAAGGAATCAAAAATAATAATTGCTGATCATATATGCGAGCTTTGCTTGAAAATACAAATGAAGGAATGTGATTAGTGACCAAATCCTTTTCATTGAAAGGACTCAATGTGTAGTTTTTAGTATTATAGATTTTCTTCTGTAAAACGTAAATATACTGTAGCGCTAAACGGCGATGACATCATAGACCGCTAATATGCTGGACAAAAACATTCTTAGAGAAATCTTCTGATGATTCCTTTCGTAGAAGTCTTTAACTTAGTTTTACTGGGAAGTATGTATTCATTGATTGGATTTATCAATTTCAATAGGAGAATCTGCACTACCAAATAGTTTACAACAAGCTGTAAATGCATTAGAAAAAGCATTTTTAAAATTGTAACATATTTTTTCTATTGATTTTGAATTCTGACCACAGTGTCGGGCATTAAGCTGATCTAACACACTCATACAGATAACAAGGGTATATAGATACATATAATTATGCTAATCGACTATTGTAGTGATATATTATCAGACTAATTCTATTTTAAATCGAACAATCTGCGCCATTAAATAGACATTTGCTCACTTAATATCGTTATTCAGTCGTTTTCGTCATTTTTGATATTTATGGATTTTTTTTTTCATTTTAAGCATAATGAATTCCATCCTTTTCCATAAAAGTGTTTTATCTGCTAGAATAAACATTACCTTCACTAAATATATCAATTTTGCAATCATAACATAGTTTTCAAAGACATTGTCACCTGTAATTATTCAGCAGCCTACGTTTTTTTTTTATTTTCTCTTAAGCCGCCATATTTATGACGTCATAACTTTTTCCAGTCGCGTGTCTGGAAAGAGATACATGGGAAATTACGATAACTCACTTCAATAAACAATGTGGTATAGGTCTCTATATTTCTCAATATTTTTCTCACGGCGGCCCATATTCCCACAAATTGACATGCACTAAGTGATTTGGGATCCTTATATCAAGCAGGAAATTGAGAAATTAGAAAACATTCAGCGTTCCGCGGCCAGGTTTATCATGAAGGACTATCAATCGAGAAAGGAAGGGAGTGTAACTGAAATGCTTTAACGTCCGCTTGAAGCTGCCTACTCTTCAAGATCGCCGTAAAGACCAGAGGTTGACGCTGATATACAAGGTGGCGGAAAGGCTGGTACCGGCAATCAACAAGGACCACTACATCCAACCCCACAAACAGACGAGACGAGCGATACGGGCTACTCGTTACTCGGAATAATTCTAAGTGCTTCAAACCAATTCAGGCTGATTCAGAAAACTATAGGATTTTTTTTTGTCAGAACCATCTATGACTGGAATAGACTTGACGATAGTGTGATCAATGCAGACACTGTGAACAGTTTTAGAAATAGACTCTCAAACTCTCATTTTGACTAAATGCGTATTCCCCCGTCGTGTAAAAGCCAGCATTGGTTACTACGACGTATCAACATACAGATACAGATTCAAATGAGAGAAGCTTTTCACAGAAAACGAACGGCGGCGTCTTTTATCTTATGTTTATTCGTTCATTTTGAGTTTATATTCCCCTATGCACATAATTATATCAGAAACACACTTTTATGGTATTGCGTTTAATGTCAGTGCAATAGCATAGTGTCATTGGTAAGTGTATGTAACAAGCCATAATATGATATCTTAAACTTGTGTTTCAGCAAGGTAGAGAGCCCAATGAACGTAAGGAAAACTATATTCACGGCCGAAATTTGACTCAAAAGTTACGATCTTAAGGATGGTGTTCTGTGATATCATAATGTTTAATAGTGAATGATCATCTGGGATATCCTTCCATCAATAACAAAGAAATAAATTTAACAAAATTTGATAAAATAAACCCCTTGTTACGGGTACCCACTCCTAGAGAAATATGGAGATTTTTGGAACTAATGAAACATCGAATAAAATATCGGACCGGTAGTTTGTTTGTAGTTAATGCAAGGATAGATCCATTTGAACAAATGACTAAGCACTAACAGACATTGCGATGAAGCTATTCAAACGACCCGAAATGGCACCCAAAGTTCGCCATATTTTTCAAGGTTTGGGTACATGGAAAACAGCTGCTTTGACCGAATTTCGGGACCCAGATGTTTGTTTGCTATTGACTTTTTCAAGAACTTACATACTTTGCGATAGAAACAGTTCAAACAATTTATCGCTATATTTCTCCAAGAAGGGTGCGTGAAAAATAACTTTTCTGGAATTTTTGTATGTACTTGATGTTAGAATAATCCCATTCGACTAAGTATTTACATTCTTCACGGTATTACGGAACAGCGCACGTTGATGTAATGGCCCCCCTTATAAACATTAACCTATACTTTATAAAGGCCAGCTAAGCTAAAACTACAGTGGGAAAGTAAGTGTAACAAAGTCAGACACACCATCACAGACGACCCTAATAATAATATGTGAACAAATAGGACGGACATCACAAGTGCTCATGAAGCAAGTGAATGTCTGCCCGGTCACACAAGACATAAAAATGGTGCTGGTAGCTTTTTCGCTTGGCGATGAGGATAGCTCTACGACTGGTCAGTCCGGTGTTAATATAATGTGACTGGGTTGGGTATCATGTCATTAATTGTGCTCACAGCTACAAATAGATTCGTGAATGTCAAAAAATACTCAAAACCCGAATATAGACACACACTGACAGTTATTCTTCCTTCGCCCTTTTCCATCTGTGAAAGTTTTTATCTCTATGCTGAGAAAATGTTAGCACTGGTAAAATAAGGTGAAGTCAAGGAAAATTGGTTATTGTCATTGTTTATACATTGTAGGTGGAATATTGTTCAAATTTGGCAGACATCAGAAATGGTAATACTCTTCCCTCCTCTGTTTCAATCCGATGAAAATGATAACAGCAGCTTGTTATTCTCTAAATGGATAAAGGGCAATGATGATTCGCAGTCGTTTACCAGAGTATTATTGCACTTTGTCAGGATACTGGTTATATGACCCAGGGAAGTGCCTACGCCTTTAGTATCTTGAACAATGAAATGGGTCCTATCGCTAAGGTGACTATGTCTTAGACTATTATTATACCAGATTTATATAGCGCCCTTTTCATGATCAATTTCACGTTCAAAGGCGCTTTACATAGTTCAAATGCAGCCACACAGGGCGCATAATTCATCCTCTACTAGTACAGACACAGAGCGATCTGACCAGAGGGACAGAGTGAGACAAAGCCCCCACGACAGAGAGATCAGAAATCAGATACAGGCTTGTCCGGCTAACTTAGCCTAGCTCGTTGCGAATAGACAGCCTGGTTCTTTAACGTGCCCAGTGTATAGCACTGATACACGCAAGGATTGCCTGGGTTCCTGACCAGTACACCCCTAGTTAGGTGGGAAACACTGAAAAGCGTTTCTGAAAATTCCCGAGTAGCTGCCGGGGATCGAACCCCCGACCTCAGGATTGGAAGGCCAGTGTGCAAACCACTGAGCTATCCGTCCACTAGCTGACAAACGAAATAGAATGTCCTTTGTTAAAACGTATAGCTGGTGAGACCAAGTATCTCGTATATAGAATTCTCCTCTGGCTACCTCGCCTAAATTATTCGTGTACCAATGATTCTTAAATGATTTTAATTATGAGCTAGACAATTGAAATCAGGGATCAGGCAAATCATTAAATATTTCAAACTAACAATTTTCAATTAAAAATGATTAGCTCAAACTCCTATAGGCTGGAGACTCTATACTTGACTGGTCTTTTTGTTGAAGTTCCCGTCAGGCAGTGTCTTTGAATCAACAACATACGAGTCCTATCGCATAGATGCTCGGCCTCTGTCCTCTCAAACTCTATGTTTGCCCTGACTCCTGGATGCTCAGCGCCTATATGCTATTACATGTAGCATTCAACTACCATATAGGTATATCCCCGATGCCTTGGCTGTACTTCGCCAGTAATGCTGAACCGTCTATAAGCTGGAACTCTCTTACTATCTCAGTAGATTACCAAACTCTGGGTCTCAGCTTTCCGATGCTCAGCCTATATTTGCTATCGTCTAAAGCATGGCCCTATAGCTCGAAACCTTATTGAAATTCTGCAACTCTTCTTTAGTCTATGAACTTCCAAAGTCTTCTTTTTAATAATGTATCCGCCCTGACAGGGTAACTGCAACAGTCTCCTTATCAAGGTACTGGGATAAATTATTAGTTGAATCCTCGATGTGTCTTCTTCAACCGCTGGATACCGAATGAGCTCTCTGTCATCCATCTACCTATTTATACCCCCAGCAGACGTGCTATTTTTAGAACTTGTTTCTGATTGGTCCAAATTTTAACATAACGTTTTATAACGAGTACTTGCTCTATCAAATATCTGGTTCCCTTTAACTTTTGTATATGACATAATGTGCGAAGCTGGGACCCAGTCATCCAGATAATGAACCCAAATCAGCCACAAATGGGAGTCAAGCACTATCTGTGCGTAATGTGTTACGTTATCAATATATCAAACATACAAATTAATCTGACACACTTTATGACAAGACGAAGGTCTGATACGATCATATTTTTATACAATATTGCACATTGTACTTACATGTATATACATTACACAATATGTTACAACAGGCAACGTTTTCATCAACATCTGCATTTATATAAATCTACAGTTGTTGATTGATTATATTTATATTACATCATCTAAAAATATATTTGAACAAAAGTATTTCATTTCATTGTTATCAACTTTGATACTAGTAACACTTCACCTTTTGGTTGGGTGAATACGAGAAAAAATGTAAAAGATTCATGATACCAAAAGGGAATTAATTCTAAACGGAATACATCAATATTTTTATTGGGTCCATGTGACATGAACTTAAAATAAAATATTTTAGTGGTTTGAGTGGTAAAGATCAATATTGATTTATTACCTCAAATTGTGACCAAGAAAGTTTAGCTAGGGGTCTGAGAATTATGCATTACAAGTTATATCACATTTGGGAACATGACTGTGTGCTAAGTAATAATAAAATCCCTTCATGGATGTCAGATTAATGGACTGGACAGAAAAAAAAACCTAATGACCTTTGTCTTCCAAGTTTGATCTTGATCTTTGAGCTAGGGACCTGTGTTTGTGCAATACAAATTGTCCTATTATGGGACCATGTGTGCCAAAAATACTAAACTCCTTTGATAACAAAAGGGGCCTCCGTGGCCGAGTGGTTAAGGTCGCTGACTTCAAATCACTTGCCCCTCATCGATGTGGGTTCGAGCCTCACTCGGAGCGTTGAATTCTTCATGTGAGGAAGCCATCCATCTGGCTTACGGAAGGTCGGTGGTTCTACCCAGGTGCCCGCTCGTGATGAAATAATGCACGGAGGGGCACTTGAGGTCTTCCTCCACTATTAAAGCTGGAAAGTCGCCATATGACCAATCATGTGTCGGTGCGACGTTAAAAAAAATGATAACAAAATATACTATTGACCTCTGACTGTGACCTTAACTTTTGATCGAGTAAGGAATATGAGTTATACAAGACATGCCGTCTCATTATGGGGAAAATTTGTGCCCAGTTATATGAAAAGATCTTCATGGATGACAGTTACGAACCAGATTTGGAAAAAAACTTGACCTTCAAGTGTGACCTTGACATTTGAGATAAGGGTCTTTGTTTTGTGTGACAAGTCCTCTTACTATAGATAACACTTTAGCAAGGTAATATAAAGATCCCTTCATCTATTGTCCAGTTTCACACCAGACAAGAACCCAGTTGACCTTTGACCTCCAAGTATGACCTTGACCTTTGAGCTAGGAGTCCGGGTTTTGCACTTTACCTGTTGTTACATCCAGGTAATTATTTGTAGCAATTCATATAAAAATCCCTAAATAATTGTAATTGTAGAACAGACAGGAAAAAATCCCTATTGACCTTTCACCTAAGAGTGACCTTTGTGTAAGGGGTCTGGGTGTTACGCCTGACATGTCATCTATCATGGGGAACATTTCTGACAAGTAGTATTGTAATCCCTTAATGGATAGCAGAGTTCTGGACCAGACACCAAATAGGCCTTGCTCATGCAATGTTTACCTTTGACCACCAAATGTGACCTTGACCTTTAAGCAAGTAGTCTGAAAGTTGTACACGACATATTGTATTATTATGGTGAACATTTGTGCTAAGAAATATTAAAATTCCATCAGGAACTGTCGAGTTACAGACGGGACAGGGAAAAGCTGTTGACCTCCAAGAATGACCTTGACCTTTGAGCTAGGGTTCCAGATTGTGCACATAACATGTCGTCTCATCATGATGAACATTTGTTCCAAGGAATATTGGATTTCCTTAATGAGGGACAAAATTACGGACATACAGATGGACAGAATGACAGAGTGGATACTGAACAGCCCAATCTTATAGGCCCTGAATCTTGTAACAACCAGTAGGAGACCAATAACAAGATCACCCAAGTTCCCAATTACGACAAATTTCAAGAAAACATTCAGAGCAGTTTTCAAGCTTATACGGTTAAAATTGATTCCACTGAAAGATTTCAGGCGGTTCTCATTATGACAAGCATTAGTGACCAAGTTTTTCTTGCCACGATGACAGATTCAAACTTGACCTATATTTGACCTTGTGATCCATTTTTGACACAGTTACCTTCATAGATTTTACACATACAACATGCTCAATTCTGATTGAGTAGAAAATGTAGCCTCTTGTGTTAATTAACAAGGCTTTTCAGCTATTTTGCATAGTGACTTAGTTCTTGATCATGATGAACAAATTTCAAAACAAGACCTTGATTTCACGAAGACAAAAATCTTTCATGTTGAATTGGTGAAAACAAGGAGTCAACAAAAACAAAATCTTTCTACAATTTCACTTTGTGATTTATTTCTGACTGACTTAGATATTACAGTACAGTCTGACCAGGTTTCAGGTAGATAAGGTAAACAAGAGGGCCAAGATGGCCCTAGGTCGCTCACCTGAGAAACACACTGTAACAGTGTAAACATGTTTAACCTAGCGATTTCACGGAAACAAATATTTTGGCCAATTTTCATTAAGATTTGGACTAAAAATATGGTCTCTTGAGTTTAAACAAGTATTTTCTTAGATATGACCTAGTGACCTAGTTTTTGACCCCAGATGACCCATATTCAAACTTTACCTAGATTTTATCAAGGAAATCATTCTGACAAAATTTCATGACGATCAATTGAAAAATACAGCCTCTATTGCATACAAAAGGTTTTTCTTTGATTTGACCTAGTGACCTAGTTTTTTACCCCAGATGCCCCATATTCAAACTTATCCTAGATTTTATCAAGGCAATCATTCCGACCAAATTTCATCAAGATCAATTAAACAAGAGCTGTCAGTGGACAGCACGCTCGACTATTCTCAGTGTTTGATAGTATAATATAAGCTAAGAGTAAAACTTTTAACATTACAATAAGCATATTCTAAGTCGAAAAGGGGCCATAATTCAGTCAAAATGCTTGATAGAGTTGCCTCCTCCTTTTTACAGACTGGAGTCATGATGGTAAACAAGTATGCAAAATATGAAAGCAATATCTCAATGGACTTTAAAAATATTTGGGGTGGTACGCAAACTTTAACATTTATTCTAAGTCAAAAAGGGGCCATAATTCAGTCAAAATGCTTGATAGAGTTGCCTCCTCCTTTTTACAGACTGGGGTCATGATGGTAAATAAGTATGCAAAATATGAAAGCAATATCTCAGTGGACTTTGAAAATATTTGGGGTGGTACGCAAACTTTAACATTTGGTGACGCTCACGCTCACGCCGATGCCGGGGCGAGTAGGACAGCTCCCCTATTCTTCGAATAGTCGAGCACAAAATACAGCTTCTATCGCATACACAAGGTTTTTCTTTGATTTGACCTAGTGACCTACTTTTTGAACCCAGATGACCCATATTCATAATCGACCTAGATTTCATCAAGGCAATCATTCCGACCAAATTTCATGAATATCAATTGAAAAATACAGCCTCTATCGCATACACAAGTTTTTTCTTTGATTTGACCTAGTGACCTACTTTTTGACCCTAGATGGCCCATATTCAAAATCGACCTAGATTTCATCAAGGCAATCATTCTGACCAAATTTTATGAAGATCAATTGAAAAATACAGCCTCTATCGCATACACAAGATATTTCTTTGATTTGACCTAGTGACCTACTTTTTGACCCCAGATGACCAATATTCAGTCTCGACCTAGATTTTATCAAGACAATCATTTTGACTTAATTTCTTGAAAATCAATTAAAAAATACAGACTCTATCGCATACACAAGAATTTTCTTTAATTTGACCTAGTGACCTAGTTTTTGACCTCAGATGACCCATATTCAAACCCGACCTAGATTTCATCAAGGCAATCATTCCGACCAAACTTCATGAAGATCAATTGAAAAATACAGTCTCTACAGCATACACAAGGTTTTTCTTTGATTTGACCTGACCCCAGTTTTTGACCCCAGATAAACCATTTTCGAATTAGGCCTAAATTTCATCAAGGTAATCATTCTGACAAAATTTCATGAAGATCAGCTGAAAAATACAGCCTCTATCGCATACGCAAGGTTTTATTCAAAATCGACCTAGATTTCATCAAGGCAATCATTCTGACCAAATTTTATGAAGATCAATTGAAAAATACAGCCTCTATCGCATACACAAGGTTTTTCTTTGATTTGACCTAGTGACCTAGTTTTTGATCCTAGATGACCCATTTTCAAACTCGGCCTAGATTTGATCAAGGTAATCATTCTGACCAAAATTCATGAAGATCAATTGAAAAATACAGCCTCTATCGCATACACAAGGTTTTTCTTTGATTTGACCTAGTGACCTAGTTTTTGACCACAGATGACCCATTTTCAAACTCGGCCTAGATTTGATCAAGGTAATCATTCTGACCATAATTCATGAAGATCAATTGAAAAATACAGTCTCTATCGCATATACAATGTTTTTCTTTAATTTGACCTAGTGACCTAGTTTTTGACCCCAGATGACTAATTTTCGAACTCGGCCTAGATTTTATCAAGGTAATCATTCTGACCAAATTTCATGAAGATCAGTTGAACAAGAGCTGTCCATAAGACAGCCAAGCTCGACTATTCGAAATATTGTCACAGAAGCAGGAAATTATTACCCAAAATGTTAAATAGAGTTTTAAGTTCGAAAGGGGACATAATTTGACCAAAATACATATCAGAGTTATGGGACTTGATGTTATCAACTAGTTTTATAACCCCAAAGAAACATGTTAAGTTTCAATTCAATATCTGCATTAGTTTTGCATGTAAAACTTTAACCAGAATTTTCTAAGTCCAAAAGGGGGCATAATTTGCTCAAAATACATGTTAAGAGTTATGGAACTTGACCCAGTGAGGTTGGTAATTGACCTAGAAAAAGAATAAATAAGTTTCAAAGCTATATGCCTTTTGGTAATAGCTGTATGTACTTGCACGCAAAACTTTAACCAGGATTTTCTAAGTCCAAATCGGGGCATAATTTGTCCAAAATACATGTCAGAGTTATGGGACTTGGTGCTATCAACTAGTTTTATAACCCCGAAGACACAGGTGAAGTTTCAATTTAATATCTGTAGTAGTTTTGGAGATAGTTACTTGCATGTAAAACTTTAACCAGGATTTTCAAAGTCCAAAAGGGGGCATAATTTGCCCAAAATACATGTCAGAGTTATGGGACTTGGTGCTATCAACTAGTTTTATAACCCCGAAGACACAGGTGAAGTTTCAATTTAATATCTATAGTAGTTTTGGAGATAGTTACTTGCATGTAAAACTAACCAGGATTTTCAAAGTCCAAAAGGGGGCATAATTTGCCCAAAATACATGTCAGAGTTATGCGACTTGACCCAGTGAGGTAGGTAATTGATCTAGAAAAAGAAAAAATAAGTTTCAAATCTATATCCCTTTTAGTAATAGCTGTATGTACTTGCACGCAAAACTTTAACCAGAATTATCTAAGTCCAAAAGGGGGAATAATTTGGCCAAAATACATGTCAGAGTTATGGAACTTGACCCAGTGAGGTAGGTAATTGACCTGGAAAAAGAAAATATAAGTTTCAAATCTATATGCCTTTTAGTAATAGCTGTATGTACTTGCACGCAAAACTTTAACCAGAATTTTCTAAGTCCAAAAGGGGGCATAATTTGCCCAAAATGAAGGTCAGAGTTATGGGACTTGGTGCTATCAACTAGTTTTATAACCCCAAAGACACATGTGAAGGTTCAATCCAATATCTGCATTAGTTTTGGAGATAGTAACTTGCATGTAAAACTTTAACCAGAATTTTCTAAGTCCAAAAGGGGGCATAATTTGCTCAAAATACATGTTAGAGTTATGGAACTTGACCCAGTGAGGTTGGTAATTGACCTAGAAAAAGAATAAATAAGTTTCAAAGCTATATGCCTTTAAATGATAGCTGTATGTACTTGCATGCAAAAACTTAACCAAGGTGTGACGCCGACGCCGACGCCAGGGTGAGTAGAATAGCTAGACTATTCTTTGAATAGTCGAGCTAAAAATACAGCCTCTATCGCATACACAAGCTAAATGTTGACAGACACCAGACGACAGACAGACAGACAGACGCCGGACATCGAGCGATCACAAAAACTCACCTGAGCTAAAAAGTAGCCCCAAAGTGTTAACGAGACTTTTCCATAATTTGATATAGTAACCTGGATTTTGATCACAATTACCTAGTTTCAAACTTGACCTTGATTTCATAAAGACAAACAAGTTTTCATGTTGAAGTGGTAAAAAACAAGGAGACACTTATACTGTAAACAAGGTTTTCATGATTTGACCCATTGGCCTGTTTTTTACAAAAGATGACCAAACCGGTTTCCTATACACAATCAATCTCACTAGATTTTATGTTGATTAGGAAGAAAATGTGGTCTCTTTTCCAGTGTTAGCAGTGTTTTACTATGATGTGATCTACTTTCTTCTTTATTTATTTTTTTGTTGCTGTTGGATTTAACGTTGCACCGACACATGATAGGTCATATGGCGACTTTCCAGCTTTAATGGTGGAGGAAGACCCCAGGTGCCCCTCCGTGCATTATTTCATCACGAGCGGGCACCTGGGTAGAACCACCGACCTTCCGTAAGCCAGCTGGATGGCTTCCACACATGAAGAATTCAATGCCCCGAGTGAGGCTCGAACCTTCTTCTTTATCAAACACAATCTAATATCACCCTTGTCCTTTAATTTCATTAACATAAACATTCTGACCAAATTTCGTTAAGACTGGATTAAATTTGTAACTACACGCGTTTACACTAAACTCAACAATAAATAAAAGACACCAGACGATCCACTAATACTGGTCAATACTAGCAGCTGACTTTTGGATCAAGTGAGCTAAAAATGATAAGTGAAGGAAAAGTAAAATAAAAACAAATTTACTAAAGTTGAAACTTTACTTACATCATCACACAGCAGTAAATACAGACAACAGAGTTAAATATGCATAAATTTTGATCAAACAACATTAAAATAAACAGTTTGATTTCCTATTTGATTTTATCACAGACTTTTCAATCACGAAAAACGGATTGCTTCAATAAAATATACAATTCCACTAAATAAAATTTTTTGACTCTAAGACAGTGCTTAAATAACTGCAAATGATAAATGCATGCACAATTATCGTACAATGTAATATTTATGTAAAAGTCCAAAAGGGGCCATAATACTTGCAAAAAGCAGGATGGAGTTATGTTTCTTCCTGTACAGTCAAGTATTAATGGTGAACAAGTGTTGCAAGTTACAAAGCAATAGTTTTGATAGTTTAGGAGAAAAACTGACCTAAACATAAAACTTAACCGGGCAACACCAATGCTGATCAAATGATGACAATAACCTATCTCTTTTTTTTTTTCAAAATATCAGATGAGCTAAAAATGCTCATTAACATTGCATTTCCATCCAAACTTAATCCTGTCTTCAGTAATTTCCTATGACAAAAATATATACTTAAACTGATGTAAACCACTTATTTATATTTTTGTTTGAAAACAAAACAAAACAAAAAAGCAAGTCCAGTAAATGAACTACAACCATCTACATTTTGTTTGAACAAAGAAAATGCAAAATGTAAGAAAGAAATAACTATTTTAGTAATCTTGCCTTATATATATATATATATAATACTTTCATAAACATAATGCTGAAAATCTTATAATATCATTATTTTTAATGAACATTTTTTTAAAACTAATCTATACATTTTACAGAAAGTGAATTTTCGCAATGTTAGCGTTTTAAATATACAGGTTTCTTGGAAATAATGGGAAGTAACTACGCATTTTAACAATACCATGCAATGTTTCATTTTAAGCTATTTCTTAGAAATGAAATTTAATAATTAGAAATCTCTTGATGTGTTTACTTGTTCAAAAACTTTATAGGCAGAAAAAAATGTGTCAATAAAATTTAACACAGTTTTTGTTGTTGTTGTTGTTGTTTTAATGTTATTATTATTTTGTTTTAAATACATATCCAAAACTAGTAACAATTTCTGAAATGAATAAAGTATCTAGCACTTTCTATAATGAAAGAAAGATATCTTGCAGATGAAGAGCTAGTTTAAATTCATGGACAAGGGAGACAACAAATGAAAACATAGTAAAACAGTAAAATTTTGATTAATGTTTAGTTGTATTAATGAACACACATCTATATTCTCTGTTTATAGAATGTCTTTCCTTGTAAACTGAGTTCTTTTTCCCACATTTCCAATTCCTTTTCCAATAACTGTTTCAGAGCGACGCGTCTAACCTGAAATTGGAAGAACAGCCATAGAATTAAAGCTGTGACGATAATTACATGTTTTCCGTAGATTCAGACAAGAAAATTCTCTGAAACTCCTAAAAATGATGAAGAATCTGCCAGAATAAAAGCGAATAAATTATAGGTCTGTGTAAAGATTTCAGACGTAGCATCTTAAGACATAATATTTCTTTATTTTCTTGTTTTGCATGAAGATTAAATTACTAGGTTTTTTACCAAACTACTTAATATTTTCCTTAACTTTGGAGAGTCTGTACTTATTGGGAAGATGTTACAATGCAGCTGCCTAAAATTGTTTTCAATAAGATATAAATCACAAATTCAATTATCTACCCCTGTGTAAAATATGTGACAATATTAGCTCTTAAGGGAAACTGACAAGAAAGAAAGCGAGCAGTAACAAATTAGCTACGATTTTTGAAAATTGGACAACTAGAAGCGAAATGTGATAAATTAAACTTAAATCTTAATGAAAAACATTAAGTTTTGATAATATACCAGTCATAAAGTCTGTTTAGTTAAAACATATTTTTATTCAGAAAGTCTATTAGTGTTTAGTTCATAAATATTGGAGAGACTTATAGCAAGTTAGAAGAATTGTAAACACTCCAATAAACAACCTAAGGAAATTGCATTTTGTATAAGGAGAGCTTGTATTTAGGGGCCCAATTAAGAAAAAAATATTGCAGGGGAACATGTCAAGTAAATGCAATTAAATTAATCTTCTTTTTTTAAAAAGTCATAACACTAAAAGTATATCTATCGTGCTGAAACTCAATGCTGCATAATTATAAAGTGGGAATTTTCTAGAAGTCTTTATACCAAGGTTTATAGGAAGGCAAAATCAATGTCCCCACACTGGCCCAGCTTGTCCCAGAGCCCATATTGTCAAGCTGAATAATTCCAATTAATCTTATCATATCACCAGCATACTGACAAGTAGAAAATAACTCTTGACAAAGCGGACAATCAAAATCAGAATATGCCGCCACTTAATAAATAACTCTAACAACTTACTGCGAGAGCAGCTTTTGCAGCCATTCTCAACTCGGCTTTTATAATGTCTCCTTCAGACCTGATACGCTTCTTCCAACTGGCTTCTTCAAGGTTTTCATTCCAAGCTGCTCTCTGATTTACATTCTTCTCCCTGTCAAAATATGTGAAATAATATTAACCTACATTTTTAAAATGGACTGGTCCATCATTCAATTTGGGCAGTACCACTTATTATCCAAATGGGTGTTCACTGAAAATTATTGACTGAATAGCAAACAGTGCAGATGAGCATGCTGATTTTGGTCTGCACTGGTCGCAAAGGTAAGATCACTTGTCACCAGCAATCTGTGATTAATCTACATTAACTATGTGATTTGCACAAACATTGAAATAGACTTGCTTACTCAATGCTAAATTGCTGAACAACTGAATGTGTGAATAACTGCACTCTCGTGATATTATAATTTCCATTGAATGCACAATGACCTCTAAACAATGATTTTATTCAAAAATAAAACCACTGTTTTGGACTTTTTAGATTTATAAAAAATTTCTGTGAAAACTACCTGCATACCGTATGCATGTGTATAATAAGAATGTATAAACGTATTACATAATCTATCAAAAAATTTCTTTAGCTCTAATAAACTCTATGTAAGTGTGTAAAAGGAATGCACATATTTTATGAACAATGAACTAACAAAAGCTGTCTAACAAGAGACAGCATACTCGACTATTTCAATGCTGGATAGCAAAACTGGGCACATCTGAGGAAACTGGAGCTGTCAATGGAGTGTTTAACCTTTAGCCTGCTGGCGGCAAGTGATCCTGCCTTTGCGTCCAGTGCAGACCAAGATCAGCCTGCACATCCGTGCAGTCTGATCATGGTCTGCACTGTTCGCTATTCAGTCAGTACATTTTCAGTGAACACCCCTTCGAAAAATAAATGGTATTGCCCAAATTGAATGATGGACCAGTCCATTATAGAAATTTAGCAGGCTAAGGGTTAATGAATCCAATGGTGGATTAAAAGATATTGCACAATAGCTTGAGTCAAAAATAATAAATAATAAGAGAGGTAAAGAAAAAGTGTATCAAAACGCTATATAAGTATAATTCTAAGCAAAAAGGGGGCATAATTCATAAAATGTTGGTGCATGATTTATGCACCTTGTGACATATCATGCGGGTGATGATGTGGATTGTGGAACAACCACTTCAAGTTTGAATCAAATCCATTTCATAATAACTGAGATATAGTGAAAATGCATCAAAATTTACCTTAAATTCTAAGTAAATGGGGGCATAATTCATGAAAAATTGGTGCAAGAATTATGCACATTGTGCCATATGATGTGGATGATAAGGTAGAACAACTATTTTAAGTTTGAATCAAATCCATTTAGTAATTATATCTGAGACAGAGTGAAAGTGTATCAGAACTTTAACCTGAAATTCTAAGTAAAAACGGGGGATAATTGATGAAATATTGGTGCAAGAGTTATGTCCCTTGTGTCATATGATGTGAGTGATGATGTTAAACAACAATTTCAAGTTTGAATCAAATCCAAATAGTAATTTTAAACTTCAAAACTTTAACCTGAAATTCTAAGTTAAGGGGGGATAATTCCTTAAATACTGGTACCAGAGTTATGGGCCTGGTGTCATATGAGCCGTGCCATGAGAAAACCAACATGGATCCAGACCAGCCTGCGTATATGCGCAGTCTGGTCACGATCCATGCCGTTCACTAACAGTTTCTCTAATTGCAATAGGTTTTGAAAGCGAACAGCATGGATCCAAACCAGACTGCGCAGATGTGCAGTCTCGTCTGGATCCATGCTGGTCGCAAAGTCATTATATTGGTTTTCTCATGGCACGGCTCAAGTATATTATGATGCTGGAGATGATGTGGAACAATACTTTCAGTTTGAATCAAATCCATTAAGGAATAACCGAGATAGAGTGAAAACGCATCAAAACTTACATTCTAAGTAAAAAGGGGATAATTCATAAAATAATTTGTGTGAGAGTTACAACCCTTGAGCTATATGTTGTGGCTGATGATGAGGAATAACTATTTTAAGTTTAAAGCAAATCCATCAAGTAATTACAGAGATAAGGAGAAACAAGAGCTGTCACTAATGGTGACAAATGCCCCCGCAGCACCTTGACCTTTGACCTGGTGACCTTGACCTTTGACCTGGTGACCCCAAAGTCAGTAGGGGTGGTGTACTCAATAAGTACTATCAGCATGTGAAGTTTGAAGGTCCTGCGTGAAGTGGTTCGCGAGTAAAAAGCCTTCATGCAAAAACTTAACATTGGCCCCTGTGACCTTGACCTTTGACCTGGTGACCCCAAAATCAGTAGGGGTGGTGTACTCATAAAGTACTATCAACTGTAAAGTTTGAAGGTCCTGCGTGAAGTGGTTCGCGAGTAAAGTGCCTTCATGCAAAAAATTAACGTTGTGACTTTGACCTTTGACCTGGTGATCCCAAAGTCAGTAGGAGTGGTGTACTCAATAAGTACTATCAGCATGTGAAGTCTGAAGGTCCTGGGTGCAGTGGTTCGCAAGTAAAGTGCCTTCATGCAAAAAGTTAACGTTGGCCCCTGTGAGCTTGACCTTTGACCTTGTGAGTCCAATGTCAGTAGGGATGGTGTACTCAATAAGTACTATCAGCATGTGAAGTTTGAAGGTCCTGGGTGCAGTGGTTCGCGAGTAAAGTGCCTTCATGCAAAAAGTTAACGTTGGCCCCTGTGACCTTGACTTTTGACCTAGTGACCCCAAAGTCAGTAAGGGTGGTGTACTCAATAAGTACTATCAGCACGTGAAGTTTGAAGGTCCTGGGTCAAATGGTTCGCGAGTAAAGTGCCTTCATGCAAAAAGTTAACGTTGGCCCTTGACCTTGACCTTTGACCTGGTGACCCCAAAGTTAGTAGGGGTGGTATACTCAATAAGTACTATCAGCCTGTGAAGTTTGAAGGTCCTGGGTGCAGTGGTTCGCGAGTAAAATGCCTTCATGCAAAAAGTTAACGTTGTGACGAACGAACTAACGAACGAACGAACGGATGGACAGTTGAAAACTAATATGCCTCCCTTCGGGGGCATAAAAAAGAGAAAGTGTAAAAAACTTCAACCAAGGTGGGGACACGGAAAGACAGCAATGCTGGGGTGAGTAGGATAGCTCTCCTTATACTTCATATAGTAGAGCTAAAAATACAATGTGCAATATAGAAGATAACTAGAAAATGCTTTTGTAAAAAAGCGCATGTCTCCCCCAATGCAAAGTCCTATAGGCAAGAAGTCAATAGGGGTCAGGAGCAAAAGTCAAGGAGACACTGATGGTTGGCTGCAATAGGGATCATCTACTTGGCATGTCCAATCATCCCGCTAAATTTCAACACTCTTGGCCTAGTGGTTCTCAAGTCACTGTTCAGGCTTCTGTGACCTTGACCTTTGATCAAGTGACCTCAAAATAAATAGGGGTCATCTACTCTGCAAGTCCAATCATCCTATTAAGTTTCAACATTGTAGGTCAAGTGGTTCTCAAGTTATTTCCAAAAAATGATTTTACATGAACAGGCCACTGTGGCCTTGACCTTTAATAGACTGACCCCAAAATCAATAGGGGTCATGTACTCTGCATGTTCAATCATCCGATGAAGTTTCAACATTCTGGGTCAAGTGGTTCTCAAGTTATTGATCGGAACTGGTTATCAATGTTCAGGCCCCTGTGACCTTGACCTTTAACGGAGTGACCCCAAAAACGATAGGGGTCATCTACTCTGCATGTTCAATCATCCTATGAAGTTTCAACATTCTGGGTCGAGAGGTTCTCAAGTTATTGATCGGAACTGGTTATCAATGTTCAGGCCCCTGTGACCTTGACCTTTAACAGAGTGACCCCAAAATCATTAGGGGTCATTTACTCTGCATGAACAATCATCATATGAAGTTTCAACATTCTGGGTCGAGAGGTTCTCAAGTTATTGATCGGAAATGGTTTTCCATGTTCAGGCCCCTGTGGCCTTGACCTGTAACAGAGTGACCCTAAAATCATTAGGGGTCATCTACTCTGTATGACCAATCATCCTATGAAATTTCATCATTCTGGGTCAAGTGGTTCTCAAGTTACTGACCGGAAATGGTTTTCAATGTTCAGGCCCCTGTGACCTTGACCTTTCACAGAGTGACCCCAAAATCGTTAGGGGTCATCTACTCTGCATGACCAATCATCCTATTAAGCTTCAACATTCTGGGTCAAGTGGTTCTCAAGTTACTGACCGGAAATGGTTTTCAATGTTCAGGCCCCTGTGACCTTGACCTTTAATGGAGTGACCCCAAAATCGATAGGGGTCATCTACTCTGCATGTACAATCATCTTATGAAGTTTCAACATTCTGGGTCAAGTGGTTCTCTAGTTATTGATCGGAAATGGTTTTCCATGTTCGGGCCCCTGTGACCTTGACCTTTGACAGAGTGACCCCAAAATCGATAGGGGTCATCTACTCTGCATGTTCAATCATCCTATGAAGTTTCAACATTCTGGGTCAAGTGGTTCTCAAGTTACTGACCGGAAATGGTTTTCAATGTTCGGGCCCCTGTGACCTTGACCTTTGACGGAGTGACCCCAAAAACAATAGGGGTCGTCTACTCCAGCAGCCCTACAACCCTATGAAGTTTGAAGGTTCAGGGTCAAATGGTTCTCCAGTTATTCCTCGGAAATGAAGTGTGACGTACGGACGGACGGACGGACGGACAGGGCAAAAACAATATGTCTCCTGGGGGAGACATAATAATTTAAAGAGGTATGATGCCACATGATTTCTGCATTTTTAATTTAAATTTAGAAAAGAATTTATGTGTTGGTTGTTATAAAAAACAAGAGCTGTCATATAAGACAGCCAAGCTCAACTATTCGAAATATTGTCACAGAAGCAGGAAATTATTACCCAAAATGTTAAATATCAAAAGAGTTTTAAGTTCAAAACGGGACATAATTTGACCAAATGCATATCAGAGTTATGGGACTTGATGCTATCAACTAGTTTTATAACTCCGAAGAAACATGTGAAGTTTCAATTCAATATCTGCATTAGTTTTGGAGACAGTAACTTGCATGTAAAACTTTAACCAGAATTTTCTAAGTCCAAAAGGGGGCATAATCTGCTCAAAATACATGTTAAGAGTTATGGAATTTGACCCAGTGAGGTTGGTAACTGACCTAGAAAAAGAACAAAGAAGTTTCAAAGCTATATGCCTTTTGGTAATAGCTGTATGTACCCGCACGCAAAACTTGACCAGGATTTTCTTACTCCAAAAGGGGGCATAATTTGCCCAAAATACATGTCAGAGTTATGAGACTTTATTCTATCAACTAGTTTTATAACCCCGAAGACACATGTGAAGTTTCAATTTAATATCTGCATTAGTTTTGGAGATAGTAACTTGCATGTAAAACTTTAACCAGGATTTTCTAAGTCCAAAAGGGGGCATAATTTGCTCAAAATACATGTCAGAGTTATGGGACTTTACCCAGTGAGGTAGGTAATTGATCTAGAAAAAGAAAAAATAAGTTTAAAAGCTATATGCCTTTTAGTAATAGCTGTATGTACTTGCACGCAAAACTTTAACCAGAATTTTCCAAGTCCAAAAGGGGGCATAATTTACTCAAAATACATGTTAGAGTTATGGAACTTGACACAGTTAGGTTGGTAATTGACCTAGAAAAAGAATAAATAAGTTTCAAAGCTATATGCCTTTAAACGATAGCTGTATGTACTTGCATGCAAAAACTTAACCAAGGTGTGACGCCGACGCCAGGTTGAGTAGAATAGCTAGACTATTCTTCGAATAGTCGAGCTAAAAACTGTATTTAGTTTAAATCAGTATCTATTTAGAAAACACTCTGCCAATAAAATATGTTGGAAAGTGTTTTTTCACTGAATCATCTCAAGTTTTTTATCACATCTTTTCTTTTTATAATTGACACTATGGGGTAAATTTTAGTTGCAGGCACACCCCTTTAAGAAAATAAAGCATAATTATGCCAGAATTATTATTTAATCTCATAAGCTTGAATTCACAAAACAAATAAATCCTTTTAAAAGCTGTATCATTTACTATAGCATAATGAACAAGAGCTGTCACTAATGGTGACAAATGCCCCCACAGCACCTTGACCTTTGACCTGGTGACCCCAAAGTCAGTAGGGGTAGTGTACTCAATAAGTACTATCAGCATGTGAAGTTTGAAGGTCCTTGGTGAGGTGGTTTGCGAGTAAAGTGCCTTCATGCAAAAAGTTAACGTTGGCCCCTGTGACCTTGACCTTTGACCTGGTGACCCCAAAGTCAGTTGGGTAGGTGTACTCATTAAGTACTATCAGCATGTGAAGTTTGAAGGTCCTGGGTGAAGTGGTTCGCGAGTAAAGTGCCTTCATGCAAAAAGTTAACGTTGGCTCCTATGACCTTGACCTTTGACCTGGTGATCCCAAAGTCAGTAGGGGTAGTGTACTCAATAAGTACTATCAGCATGTGAAGTTTTAAGGTCCTGGGTGCAGGTTCGCGAGTAAAGTGCCTTCATGCAAAAAGTTAACGTTGGCCCCTGTGACCTTGACCTTTGACCTGATGACCCCAAAGTCAGTAGGGGTAGTGTACTCAATAAGTACTATCAGCATGTGAAGTTTGAAGGTCCTGGGTGCAGTGGTTCGCGAGTAAAGTGCCTTCATGCAAAAAGTTAACGTTGTGACGAACTAACGAACGAACAAACTAACAAACGGACAGTTGAAAACTAATATGCCTCCCTTTGGGGGCATAAAAAGGTGCATTAATTGCTTCCCCTGCCTGAGTATTATAAGTTTTTGTTGCCCAAGCAAACCCTTTTTTGATATAGCAAAACAGATCTCCATATTACACTCAATCTATCAGATTAAATGTTTTTTAAACCAAATTAGGTGCATATAAGCTCAATAATTTTTGCCTTTTAGTCTATTTTGTACCAAATTTCATGATAACTTTTATGCACAAAATAAATGTCCATCTTTGTACCAAGTTTCATGAAAAAAAAAATCATTAATTAATTTCAAATTTTTTAGTATTTGTTGCAATGTAACATTATCTCCTTTTATAAATCACCATACCAAATTTCACTGGAATACTTTAGTTTCCACATTATTGTAGGATGGGCAGATACATGGATAAATAAACAGGCATATGATAGTTCTCATAGAAGGATTCTAGGTGACTACTCCTTTTTTCCATCTATTGCTCTAATCTTAGCTGCATAAAAGTTTCTAGACACACAAAAGAATTGCACAATCATGTTCTTCTTTAACTGTAAAAATTTCCAGACCGGCAGACAGACAAGGGGCAAATCAGTAATTAAATCTGTAAGTATCTAAATGACCAATTTCATATATCTTTTTGCTGTTTCAAGCTGTTTATACGAAATAATAAGCAGAGAGCACCATGTGCAGCCATCCAACTTAATTTTTGCCACAGAAATTATGTTTTTACAGTAAACAAAGGAAGAAAAGGCAAAAGGGGTCTTATTTATCCCTTAGCCTGCTAGCAGCAAGTGATTTTGCCTTTAGACCAAGATCAGCCTGCACATCTATGCAGGCTGATCATGGTCTGCACTGTTCGCTATTCAGTCAGTAAATTTTCAGTGCACACCCCTTTGAATAATAAATAATTACTGTCCAAATAGAAAGATGGGCAAGCTCATTATAGAAATTTAACAGGCTATGGGTTAATTAGATTCCAGCTGTCAATTTAATGGAAAGATCCTTTTATTTGTTGTTCAAATATTTTGCAGAAAATCAAAGCACTGTAGTGTTGTAGGTTTTTCCAACCCCAACTCCACACCCATTCTGAAAGCTTCCTATGCCTATGGCAATGTACAAATGCATACAATAACGTATTTAATTAAAACAATTTTCTTATACTACTAGTATTTATAACAAACATCACTGGTTTAGAAAACTGGCCACATTTAAACTTGAGATACAGATATTTATGAAGCTGGTCTGTCACCTTCTACAGACCCTTCATCCTGTTTAAAATATTAAAGAGCAACAGCTTAAATAACAAAAACAATGTTAAAGACTAACTATCTTTAAATAAAACAAGGTTAAAGATGAACTATCCTCTAATAGTGTGTATAAAACATTTGATATTTCAAAAATCTGCTGCTTAGAGATTCAGATACTTATATTGAAACAGTAAAACTTGCCCTTGATAGGACTCAGTAAAAATAACATTCATAAACAAGAGGGTCAGTATGACCCTGGATCGCTCACCTGAGTAATATGAGCTACAAGCTTCAAATGTCAAACTGATGATTTTTAGAGATTTTTTGGAAGATTTTCCGATGTACTATGTCAAATATCTAAGCTCTAGGCCTTCTGGTTTATTTTTAGAAAATTTTGAAGATATTTCTATGTACAATCAAGTAACCCTATGGGGCGGGGTAAATTTGATCCCAGGGGTCATGATTTGAATAAATTTTGTAGAGGTCTACTAGGCAATGCTACATGTCAAATATCTAAGCTCTAGGCCTACTGGTTTATTTTTAGAAAATTTTGAAGATTTTTCTATGTACAATCAAGAAACTCCATGGGGCGGGGTCAATTTGACCGCGGGTGGTCATGATTTTGTAGAGGTCAACTAGGCAATGCTACATGTCAAATATCTAAGCTCTAGGCCTTCTGGTTTATATTTAGAAATTTTGAAGATTTTCCTACATTGTATGTAAAATCAAGTGACCCCATGGGGCGGGGCCAATTTTACCCCGGGGGTCATGATTTGAACAAAGTTTGTAGAAGTCTACTAGGCAATGTTACATATCATATATCTAAGATCTAGGCCTTCTGGTTTATTTTTAGCAAATTTATGAAGATTTCCCTATCTACAATCAAGTAACCCCTGGGGCTGGGTCAATTTGACACTGGGGGGGTCGAGTTTGAACAAATTTTGTAGAGGTCCACTAGGCAATGCTACATGTCAAATATCTAAGCTCTAGGCCTCCTGGTTTATTTTTAGAAAATTTTGAAGATTTTTCTATGTACAATCAAGTAACCCCATGGGGCGGGGTCATTTTGACCCCGGGGGTCATGATTTGAACAAAGTTTGTAGAAGTCTACTAGGCAATGCTACATGTCAAATATCTAAGATTCTAGGCCTTCTGGTTTATTTTTCGAAAGTTTTTGAAGATTTTCCTATGTTAAATCAAGTGACCCCTGGGGCAGGGTCAATTTTGACCCCGGTGGTCATGATTTCAATAAATTCTGTAGAGGTTCACTAGGCAATACTACATGTCAAATATCTAAGCTCTAGACCCTCTGGTTTATTTTTAGAAAATTTTGAAGATTTTTCTATGTACAATCAAGTAACCCCATGGGGCAGAGTCAATTTAACCCCGGGGGTCATGATTTGAACAAATTTTGTAGAGGTCCACTAGGCAATCCTACACGTGAAATATCTAAGCTCTAGGCCTTCTGGTTTATTTTTAGAAAAATGTTGAAGACTTCCCTATGTAAAATCAAGTGACCCCTGGGGCGGGGTAAATTTTGACCCCGGGGATCATGATTTGAACAAACTTTGTAGAGGTCCACTAGGCAATACTACATGTCAAATGTCTAAGCTCTAGGCCTTCTGGTTTATTTTTAAAAAAAATTTTGAAGATTTTCCTATAGAAATCTATGTAAAATCAAGTGACCCCTGGGGCGGGCTCAATTTTGACCCCGGAGTCATGATTTGAACAACTTTAGTAGAGGTCCACTAGGCAATGCTACATGTCAAATATCTAAGCTCTAGGGCTTCTGGTTTTTGAGAAGAAGATTTTTTAAGATTTTCCTATGTAAAATCAAGTGACCCCTGGGGCGGGCTCAATTTTGACCCCGGGGCCATGATTTGAACAAAATTGGTTGAGGTCCACTAGGCAATGCTTCACACCAAATATCTAAGCTCTAGGGCTTCTGGTTTTTGAGAAGAAGATTCCTAAAGTTTTTCCTTTCGGTTGCCATGGCAACCAGAGTTCTGCATGGAACTCAATTCTTTGAATAATTTTTGTAGAGCTTCACCAAAGGAACATTCCTGTGAAGTTTGGATGAAACTGGCCTAGCGGTTTATGAGGAGATGTCATTTAAAGTAAAAGTTTACGGACGGACAATGAATGACGGATGGTGACTGATCAGAATAGCTCACCCTGAGACTTTGGCTCTGGTGAACTAAAAATGGACAAGTTTCTATGGTTTCAAAAATTGCTGCACATAAGTATTCTTTTTAATCTGTACAAGTTTGAAATAATGCTTCTCTTCAAAGAAGTGTATTGCTCATGCTAATTGATTGGCCAGTCCTTTTGTAGACCTACAACTTGGATTCTGGTCAATAACTATGTATCTACATGTATATCATACTTCGGCCTACAATTGTTAAACTTCATAGGAGGGCTGTTTGTGGGCAGCAGATGACCCTTTCTGCTTAGGCGTTGGTAGCTTGTCAATGTTAAACTTCATGTTCACTGAAAATTTACTGAGTGAATAGTGAACAGTGCAGACCAAGATCAGCCTGCACAGATCAGCCTTACATATTTGTGAAGGCTGATCTTGGTCTGCACTGGTGGCAAAAGCAGAGCCACAATGCCACCAGTGCCAAGTCGCCTCGAGACTGAAAACAGTTTCTGATCAACAACAGGAGAATCCTTGGGCATACAGACTTCATAGTACAAGTACCTGTGTTTACTAGATGTGCCCTTTAGAATTAGAGGTGAGTAGGTAATAGGTCAGAATGACCCTCAAACTGAAAACGGCTTTGATCAGTTACCAGAATGACATTTCGATAGATAACAGTTTTGCTCCATCACTTCAGTTATGGTTTCAGCCTAGGACTGTTTAGCTTACTGGTAATTCACAGATCTACTGCCTTTTGTCAGTAACTAGAGAATACGCTCGGGCCTACAGTGGTAAAAGATTACATTTTAACCAACATACATTTTTGTACGAACAGTCAAGTTATACTTACAATCTCACAACATTTTCTCTGTCAGCCATAACCTCATCATACTGAAATCAGACAAAACCTTACTTTAAGTAAACAGCAGCACTATGCAGAATTCTTGAAAAATATTTCAAAATATGAAGCATATTTACTTTATTGTTAAGATTCTCTACATACAATCACAGACTTTAAATAGAACTGTGAAATTATAGATTTTCTTGAAGGACTAATTTTCATGGTTGTTTGTTTTGTTTGTTTGTTTTGGGTTTAACGCCATTTTTCAACAGTATTTCAGTCATATAACGGCGGGCAGTTTACCTTACCAGTGTTCCTGGATTCTGTATCATTTATTGAATTAGTGATCATATTCCCTATCCCCCCCACCCCTCTAACTAAATAATTATTAATATTTGTTTTTTGTCACTCGCAACATACTTAAACGTTTGAAATTGTCTTCCCTTAAAAACAATATATATAATATAGTCTTCTGTTAATAAATACCATTTTCAGTATTCATATTGATTGGTGGACCTCTAGACAGCCCTGTATTAGTCCAAATAATTGTACTCGAGAGTTGAATATTGTTAATATTTTTTGACTTGTCGATATCCGTCTCTAGGTAGACAACGTAAAATATCAAAATGTAAAATCGCTCTTCCCAAGGTCTCATTATTTAGACTAGCCCGGTATAGGTTGTCTATAGGTCCTAAAAGTCTATATATAGTTGTCTCTAACCACTGTCTAAAACTATTCACAAAATGTCTGAAGCAAAGACATAAATATCTTAGACAACAGAGTCAAATTTACACTTTAATACCCTGATTTTACTATGAAGAGAGCCAGCTGAATATAAGACTCTCGGTAATTCCCTGAGGAATTAAAATATTTATCATTTTATGATACGAAGAGTGTTGTGAACGAAACTAACGACACAGAAACGAATGCGTTATTCGTACTTTTATGCGTTCAACTTGGGCCTCAAAAGCCTTTTTGAGATTTGGATTAGTAGGGTGGTCTGCTTCGAATCGAAGTGCCGTTTGTAAACTCATTTTGTTCTTTTTAGCAGAGCCTTTCTAGCGCCACACACAAGCTGTCTTCCGTTGCTTTGGCCGAATTGCAAACAATCAACAGGATAAAAAAGTAATTCGATAAGTAAATTATGATTTGCAAATAAAAAGCACCTGAAAATTATTAACAAAAAGAATGAAATTTTATTAGCACATATCTTTTGTGTCGAACAATATATTTTTAAAACAATTAAGGCTCTTTTTATGAAACAAGTATAATAAATTTTGCGGAAGAACTGGTATCATATGTAAACAAATTAAAATAGTCCGGTGTTGTGTAAAATTATTTACAGTGCAAAAAGGCTAATTTGAGGTCAAATACCACTAAATAAAGACCATATAGAGATAGTATTGATATGTTATATACATGTTTTTACTAAGAATATATAGCCATGTTATAAGTGAATACACATAGGGGGAATAGTTGATTTTTTTATGAGAAAAATGATTGGATTTTTTTGGTTAAAAAATAATTGGATTTTTTCTTATACGTTTAAAAATTAAACTTACTTGTTACTGTCTAAATAACGGGAATACTCAGTTTATTCTGCTTCCGTGCAATGTGAATAGATGTGCATTGCTTTACATAAACGTTATGCATTCTGCTGTTAACTAACATTATTGCCGCCAAGTTTCTTCTGTTCTTTTTATGAAACAAGTTGCTTCCGTCCCTGTTGCCTTCTGTCTTGGTAGAGAAGCTTCCCCCGTGTCCCAATATTTTTAATATACAGCCTGGTATTCTTAAACAGTTTTATAAAAGTAAGGCGCCTGTTGCTAGGTTTACACTACATACTGTCAGTGAGGAATTTGTGTATAAAGAATTACTAGTGTGCTCTGAATCCTGCTAAGAGCACAGGTTTAGATGAGATACCTGCACGATTCTTAAAGGACGGTGCATGTTCAATATTTTCTTAAAATACCCATTTCTTTTATTGTTAATAAATCTATTGTCGAAAATCAAGTGCCCGACGAGCTAAAGTCTGCCCATGTAAAGTCATTGCATAAGAAAAATAGTCAAACTGAAGTTGGAAATTATAGACCTGTTAGTATTTTGTGTAATGTATCAAAATTTTTAGAAAGAGCTGTTTATAATCAATTAGAATCTTATTTGGTGTCAAACAAATTGTTGTACGAATTTCAGTCGGGTTTTAGAACAAACTATTCGACAGATTCCTGCCTAGTTCATCTCACAGATTACATAAGAACCCAGACTGCCAACGGCTTATATACAGGCATGGTTATGCTTGATTTACAAAAAGCATTTGACACTGTAAACATACTATACTATGTAACAAACTAGAAGCTATGGGGGTGGAATCTGTTGAATGGTTTAGTTCATATTTAACTGGTAGAAAACAACAGGTTCATATAAATGGTACTTTTTCAAATTTAGAAAATATTACGTGTGGGGTTCCCCAGGGTAGTATCCTGGGTCCCCTGCTGTTTCTATGCTACGTAAATGATATGTCAATCAGTATTAATGATGAATGCAAATTACTATTGTATGCGGATGATAGTGCTATCATTTTTTCGAATAGAATTCTGAATGAAATTAGTAAAAAACTCAGCATGGAACTTGAAAATTGCAATCAGTGGCTTATTGATAATAAACTCTCTCTTCATTTAGGGAAAACAGAATGTATTCTTTTTGGGAGTAAGAGAAAGTTAAAACAAGTAGAAGAATTTTCTATCAAGTGTGGTAATAGTGTTATTAAGTCAAAGAAATCTGTCAAATATTTAGGTCATGTTTTAGACAATACTTTGTCTGGTAGCACTTGTGCAAATGATATTATAAAGAAAGTTAATTCAAGACTGAAGTTCTTATACAGGCAAAAGAATATCTTAGACTTTAACATGAGAAAGACTCTGTGTAATTCTCTTATACAATGCTTGTTTGACTATGCCTGTTCTGCACGGTATAATGGTTTGTGTAAAACCCTTAAAACTAAGCTTCAGGTTACGCAGAATAAAGTCGCTAGATTTATGCTGAATGTGTCGGCATACACTTATTTGTGGAATGGAATGAGATACTTATTCCATTCCATTCCATTCCATTCCATTCCAGTATCTCATGCTTGTAATGCCCCAGAATATTCAATTGGAATCATGCATGTCGCATCCCGTTACAAAAAGGTAAGAAATAATTTTTGGGATCAGTTTATCTTGATCCGTAATTTTCATTGTGGAAACGGGACCTGGGTGATCTCATCTGGGATCAAAGACAAGGACACCAGGTCAGATAACGGAGGAATTTATTTTTAACTCTGGAGACCATATTTTAATCAAATCTAACTTATTACAGTGTTCATCTTAGCCGTATCTTGGAGGAAAACAAGAACTAGGCCACCTTGAGTCAAAAATGTGTCACAGGGTCGGATCTTAAGAAAACCATGTCTGTGCCTTCTAGAAGCCACAGTTTTCATTGGATCCTTATGAAGCTTGGGCAGAATTATGACCTGCATTAACACTTGGCTGAGTTAGAAACTTAATCATGTGGGACCAGAAACGAAGTTAGCAGATCAAATAGCAGAAAATATATTTGCCATACTTGACACCACATTTTTATCAAAAATCTAACTAATTTGGTATTCTTATTCATCTCAAAAATACCTTCCACTGGAAACATTTGCTACTGTTTTCAGTCAAGGCCTGTAGCGGGGCACATTTATCACTTTCTGTTACGTCTAGCTCCAAGCTGGCTCCACAGGTATGACTGACGTCTATTATTAAAGCGCAGTAGTGACATAAAGTTAGGAAAACTAAAAATCTTAATTGATGAAAGGCACAAAAATTATCAGTTTCACCCTTCTAGGATCTTAAGATTATATATATGTGAAGAAAGTTATGAAGAAAAATCTCTCCTGTCCCAGTAGGATCTAAAAAGCTAAATGTCGTGTCAGGGGTCATCAGCATTGATGAAGTGTAGAACATAGTTATATATATTTTTATGGGAAACGAGAACTTTTGTTCTCCTTCATTTAACAGTTCAGGAACACTGCAGGTTTGGCTGCATTCAACAATCCCATTAACTTCTTTCATTCTTGATATTGAAGCAGGTGGTATTATTCATGTAGTAGGCTCCCTTATATATGTATAGTTGCCTTGTAAATAATAAGCACTGAGCCAGCCTTATGGCGAGGTAAAGTGCTTGCCTTATGAATGTGGGTTCAAATCCCTGTTCTGGCGCTATATGTTTCTTTGTGGATTTTTCACATCTGCTACATTGGTGCCGTGGCGTATGTAAAAAAACACTGAGCTCTTTCTAGCAAAGCAAAGGCTCTGATATATAAAAGCTTCCGGAGGTTTCTGTACTAGGCTCCCTTATATATATACATCTAGTTGCCTTGTAAACAGTATACATATGATTACTGGCATTCCTAAGTCTTTGACATTGAGCTAGCTTTTATGGCAATATGGTAGAGTGCTCACCTTGAGAGTAAGAGGATGTGAGTTTTATTCCTTGTCACTGTGTTGTGTTTCATTGTGGATTTTTCCGTCTGCTACATTCATATAAATAATCATAACAAACATTCTGTGGGTTATAATTATAGTTATTCCAATAATTCAGGTGAGAATAATAAGAAAAATATAACATTAAATACATTTCGTTTCATTTTGCATTGTATACACTATGTGGACACTCTTGTTCCATGCATGTTTGTAGATCTATCTGTAGATATGACAATGAAAAATGTCTGGCTTTGGATCCAAATGAGTGTGTTGTGATTTGTGTTTTGGAGTTTAACGCCCTGATTCAACTTTTTTTCAGTCATATCAAGGCGGTTAGTTTAGTGACATACCGTTTCTGGGCAAGCTACCGCAGTTTACCAGTACTTTGTTCACAATTTCCCATACGAAGTAACAATTTCTCTTATTGGAACAGAGGTAGGGGGTAGTAGCCATAGAAGAAACTCCCTGACTAAACGCCATGGGAAATGCTCCGACCCGGATTTGGGATCGGACCCAGGTCCTCCACAGGAGGGACCAGCGCTCCAAATGAATATCAGAATAAACAACCTGGCCCTATGTTTCAATGAAAAACAAATAATCCATTCTAAAATCACTCCCTATCCCCTCCCCCCGCACCCCCTCTTCCTCCTTAATCAAATAAAATCAGACCCAAAAGGAATCTAATGACCTTGTTATTCCTGGCAAAACAGCAATAACACAGCCATCTGCATAATTTCAAATATAACAAAAACATGACTGTGAGATAAATTTCTGCAAGTCATAACCCTGGAGATTGTCTAACAGTTCAATGAACCAATTCAGTCTACCTGAAGTTGAACTTTGGTTTGACAATCTGTTACAAAGGGCAATGAGATATGACCTAAAAATGTAAACAAATCAGTAAGTTTTGGAATGGAATGGAATAGAATGAAATACTGGAATGGAATGGAATGGAATGAATATCTCATTCCATTCCACAAATAAGTGTATGCCGAATGTGTCTGCTAGGACTTCGCTCACAAATTTAGATTTTCAGAAGATTGGTATTTTAAGAATTGAATATCGGGTCAAACAATTGAGCCTTAATCATGTGCACAAGATATACTATTGTAAATGTCCGAAATATTTAAGTGAACATTTCACTAAGAAATCAGACGTGCATACATACAGAACAAGGAAAAACAGTTTTAATTTTTATGTGCCATACGTAAATTCGGTTATAGCCGATACTTTTTATTATAATAGTATTTTAGTATGGAATTCACTTCCTGAGAGAGTACAATCTATTACAGTACAACACAGGTTTAAAAGGGAAGTAAAAAGATATTTGCTTAGGTAGAGTTTCATGTTTAGTTTTTTTATTAGCCTTGAATTTCAATTATGCAGCCGTCTTGACCGTGCCCTTCACCTATTTGTTCTCTGTTGTCTGTTTGTCTGTTTGTATGTGTAAATGTATATGTTCTGTTAGACCCAGTCATGGACCCCATTGGGAAAAAGTCTTTTTTGACTTTCAATGGCTTTCCAAGCAAAATGTCTAGTCACTACTTACAGTCAACAGAATTATAGTTAAAATTTAAAATAAAAAATTAACTAAAATTAGACTAGTATGGCAAAAAGTACATTTTATCGTCTTAACTTCTTGGTGATATTTATTCGTTTTCGACTAGGGGTTCTGTGATATTTCTGTGATATGTGATATGTGCTATGTCTGTTTGTTTTTTTTTAGCTGTATCTGTAATGTTGTATGATGGACTTTTTTTGCTGAATAAAACTATCTACTATCTATATAAGTTAAGTATATTTTTTTAAATCATATGAGGACTTTCCATGTTAAAATTTAGGTGCCCACCGGGCATTATTTCAGACGTGAGCGGGCACGGGTTGTATGACTTCCTTATACGAAGAATTATACATCCAAACGAGGTTTCGAACGCAATTCAGCGAGGGACATGTTACATTCGAAGTTGGTAATCTTAAACACCCCACGTCCCCCCCCCCCCCACCCCCCCATAACCCACACCCGGCCGCGCACACACTGTAGTATATGGAATACCAAAACTACCATATTTTCCCTGCAGTCGCTACACGTATACTGTCCGCATCATGCAACTCAAAAGAATTAAAATGAATCCCGTGACTATCAGCTTACAACACCAAATAGGCCTTATTATGTGAATTATATGTGAAAAGAAAAGTTTTGAAAATGTTAAAATCAAGAAAATGTCAGAAGTCTCTTACAGTAACAAATCCTCTATCCCAAGGCGGCTCTATATACGACGGCTGTGTTCCTGCCATCTTCTCTAGTCTATAAACAGAATAAAATCCAGTCAATATTTCTATTGGAGTCTGAAATTTCACAAATTATCCATAACAGATTTAATCGCCGTTCTTTGTCGCATTACCAGTCATTACATAAAGTAGATCTAATAACAAAAATTCTGTATATGACTACTGTGTTTTCAACTGACTTTAAACGCGACAATCGCTTATTTTTCACAACGTAAGCTCTAGTTAAATAAACATGTGCACATTTTTATAACATATTTTGATTTGTGCCTAGCAACCGCCATCAACGCGGAAACAATGAAGACTTGTGCGCCGAGTTTGTTTGATTTTCAATGTACCTCGAGTGGTCGGGCTAATAAATTAAGCATTTGTTGAAACATTATAGGTCTGTACGTGTAAACATCTCACAAGGGAAGTCAAGAGCCCTAATATTTCATCTTCGATCTGTTTAAGATTTGAGTCATCAGTGTTTACACGCTTAATGAATTTGAAATTTGATACTATTGTTGATGTTTGTTGTTCTCAGTCGTACAATAAAATTAGGATAGAGAAGATTGGCTCATAATGCCTTTGTATAAAATGTGGCTACCACATTTTCCGTAATGAACATTAAATACATTAACTTCTTGTTAAATCCTATACCTGATAATTACTTTCATTAACATTTTGTCAAAGGTCTGAATATTGCTGAATATACAGGTATTATGTTTTATTGAATCTACTGTTTTTATTACCTCCCTTTATGACTCTAACTATAACATTAAAAGTAGTGTTTTTCTAACCATGTATGTACGCATAACATCTATTTGAAAAGATGTTTCATCTGTTTTTCAGATATTTTTTTTAGCATTATATAACTTTAAGTGTAGAACATTTTGAAACTTCAAGATCAGACTTATTTCCAGACACAAAGTTGTGGTTGTTGTTGCTGTAATTGTTGTTTTACAAAATATTGCAAATTACAAATGTCTCAGACCTTTTACAATTGTTTACAGCTTTTATAAATGTCAAAGTATTACTTCCTCTCAAGATTGTTCATTTGACACATATCGACCAATATTACAGTTACTTACAAACTGATAACAGAATAGCACTTGCCAATATTATAGACAATAAACCAAGAAACAATCGAAGTGCCCGTTACTACTTCCAAAAACATTTAACACGTAGGGGCCTACCTTGTAGAAAAAATGTCTGGAAAGAATGAAAATCATAGAAAAGCAGAGACTGAAAATGGTAAAATATCTCTAAAATCGACTTAAAAATATCGTATCAGGAAATGACGGTGTTCCGTTTGGACCGTCGAGATTTTTATTTCTGAGTCCCATACCACGAAAGTCGAAATCGCGAAACTATGATGATGAAAGTCGGAACCAAGATGGTGAAAGTCAAATTCACGATGGCGAAAACACGAAAATACGATGTTGAAAGTCGAAATCACGAAGTTTTAGTTAACGTTGATAACTAATTCTCTCACTGATATTTTTACCAAATTTTGTTGAAAACATTTTACTGGCACCCATACACAACTTGATTTGAAATTGCCAGTAAGTTGAAAATATATGTTTGACATTAACAGCGGGAATAACTGCGCATTTTCTCTTCGCGCATTAAAGAAAAAAACGACATCAGGTCTTTTTTGCTGTTTGCATAATCTATTCAATGATAGTCACTTATCTGTGCCAAAATAACACTTTATTGTCAAAAATAAGTTTAATATTGAACAGACAAATCAACAGTCTACGAAATTCCGACCTACTTTCGGTTCCAGTGAACGTTACGCAGGCTCGTCAGAAATCATTTCTTCAGGTGACCGACAGCCTTAAGCTTACGTTGACTCAATCAAACCAAGTCATTTCTTTTATTTTTATTCTGCTTGGTTGCAATCTTTGCTTCCAAAGGATCTTTTTACATATTTTATTGAATCAAATTGTTTATGTAACTAGCTGCTTGTTTTTCATTGAAAGTTCTTTTCTTAAACCTGTTATGGCAGTCGGCATGTGCACGTGATTGCAACTTCTGCACGTGATTGCTACTCCGGCATCCTTCTGCCATATGGCAGGACATTGCTTTTTCAAACAGCCGAAGAATGCCGAAGTCGCATGCTGAGTATACGTAATGGAACGGAAACTTCCGATGAATTACGAGTTCACTACATTCTCAATAGTTGTTATGAATTTTAATACGGACGACTTTAACATTGTGCGCACTCTCAACTTGGTCACAATACAGTCTTGTTTTGTTTTTCTTTTCATTAGTCTCTCCCTAGAAGATATATCTTTTGGCAGTTCGATACCCGGGTGGGGCAAATGTTCTCCGTGACGATCTGATAAAAGACATCGTCTGAAATCATTCGTCCTCCACCTATGATTATTGTCGGAAAGTTGGCAGTTTCTTTCGGAGAACACGTTTGTACCGGTACAGAATCCAGGAACACTGGTAAGGCTGCCCGCTGTTACATAACTGAAATACTGTTATACTGTTGAAAAAGGGCGTTAACCCCCCACCCCCTCCCCCCACGCCCAACCACAAAAAAAACAAACAAAAAAACTTCAGACTTTCAGACTTCCAACAAAAATCTATTATATATATATTACACCGAACGACATAAATACCATTTTTCTAATCTCTCCGCGGGCAAGTTTAAAATATTTTGAAAGGACGACTGATTTTGAATTTTCTCAGTAAATGTACTTTTTTCCAAGTAAGGTCCCATCGATTTTTGTATCATCGATTACCTGTCTCGTCTTATGATATAGGAGTTATAATTTGTAAGCAATCACGGTTGTAGATCTGTGAAGACATTAGTTATCTTTTTAAAACTTCTTGACGTTACATGCACGAACAATTTCACTACTCCGTAGTTATCTTTTGAATGATAGGTGACATCGATTTTTTTCAATTTCGCCGAGAAATATTGCACAAGAAGCTGAGTTGCAGACTATTACCGTGAAATTAATCGTTTCCCAAAGTTCTTGTTTATGACAGGGACGTTATTAAATAAGCGACTAGCGTATAATTTCGACAGAAATTGAAATATTTAGTATGTGACATGGGAATAAATCGCTCGCGGAGATGATTATTTCGGAAATTGATCTGATAAAGATTGCACGAGACGGCGTAACGACGTCCATTTGGTATAACAAAGTGTTAGTCTTTGGCACCATAAAAGCATTGTGGAAATCTCTGAATTTCATATTCAATTAATTTCCCTGGAATTTCTTTCCTAGCATGGATTTAGTGAAGTGTAATTCATTTTCATTTTGGGAAGAAGAAATATTCATGGAAAATATATAAAAAAAGAATTTGTGCAACACCATGTTGTTTCTAGTATTGTTTACATGCATGTTACACGTGCTGAAGTGTGAACAATTCTCAAATCGAGATTGCCGGTATGAATTTAATGTTTGGCAGCCCGACGCCGACGAATTGCAACGCATGCGTACACTGGAAGTACAGTACGCAAACTTTACTAACTACGTGGACAAAGAACTTTTACAAGTTCAACTTCAACGGGCCAACGATATCGATATATATCGGAACTGGACGATAATGTACGATAAGTCACTTATGGACCTGAAAACAGAGCAACTTCAAAAATATGTAGAACTTCAAGAATTGAGAGTAAAGGTAGGAATATACGAAATGAAATTGGAAGAAATGAAAGATCATTTCGAAACCTCAAAATACCGTATTGCAAATCACCGGTCCGGGCGCAAGAAGCACGTGCGAAAAGACAGAATGCTTCCTACGTACGGGTCTCAATCGGACACACCCAGAGAGCAGCTTGTAGATAGCTTAAAGAACATGGTCTCTGACCTGAAAGCAGAATGGATTCTCCTAAAGCGAGAGTTTATAGATATGAGAGGGGACAACAAAAACTTACACAGGATTCAGAACAGTTTGTATAATTCGAGCGTTTCCTGCCACGCGGAAACCACTCAGTTGCACGAGCTGAATAGGAAGCTTGAACAGACGGACAAACGAATAGAAAATGATATTGAGGGTATCCAATTTAATATTAAGCGCTTGAGCCAAGACTTGTCTGGAATAAAGTCTAAGCAAGAGACAGTTAAAAGCGATGTGCTGGACACAGAGAATAGACTGTCGGCCCTTCAAGCTGTCACGGTCGACATGCGTAGAACGATTGTCGCTTTACAAACACAGGGCACGGGCATGCGATCTAGTGTGCAGTCTGCACGTGTCACTGTGGATGATAGCATTCCCGTGCACGTAGAAAAGGACAGTAATTTGAAACAGGAATCCGACAAAATACCTAAAGGTAAATTTGTGTTGTATAGCACCCAGGCAAGCTTCGACTCATTATTTTCTAAGGAATTAAGTAACCAAGGGCGAAGCTGGCTTTTCAATATCAAAGAAAGTAAAGTATTTTTTCTTGCTCATGAAAGAAACGCATATTATTTCATTTTTGTTTAAATATGGTGATACTTCGGATACCATTATTGCACGCATAAGTGGTCTCCTAAATTGTAGAACCCCTGACCATTGCTATATAATATATGATATATTTTAGTATTTTTGATATTAAGTAAAATATGCAAAGGTCCATCTTATTTCTATATTCAAAATCTGGGGCTTAGGCCACTCCAAATTGATTAATTGTTCTTCGGAACATTTTCAAAAAAAAAAAAAAAAAGGTGAAGCGACAGAGAGAAATTTTTATTTCATTTTTTTTTCTCACTTTTGACTTTTTAGAGGCGTGTATATTTTTCATATTTCTCTTATACTTATCTTAAGTATTTTAACCACTTTATACGGAAGTGGTTTATTTACTACGGTGGCACAGAAGGGACATAGGAAATATTTTATTTATCACGTGCGCACGCGACAGCTAACACCTGCGAGCGTGTTAATTAACACGTGCGCACGTAATAACTATCACGTTCGCACGTGGTAGCTAACACGTACGCATGGATAAATAAAATATTTCCTATGTGAACATAATAGCTATCACGTGCGAACGTGATAAATAAGATATTTCCTATGCGAACGTGTTAGCTATCACGTGCGCACGTGATAGCTAACACGTGCGAACGTGATAGTCATCACGTGCGCTCGTGTTAATTAACACGTCCGCCCGTGTTAGCTAACACGTGTGCACGTGATAAATAAAATATTTCCTATGTCCCCTCTATGCCACCGTAATTTACAGATAGTCTGTAATAATCTTATTATAAACTTATATATTTTTTAAATGTATGAATTTACCACGGTGGCATAGACGGGACATAGGAAATATTTTATTTATCATGTGCGCACGTGTTAGCTTCCACGTGCGAACGCACGTGATAACTATCACGTTCGCACGAGATAGCTAACACGTTCGCACGTGATAGCTAACACGTTCTTATAGGAAATATTTTATTTATCACGTTCGCATAGGAAATATTTTATTTATCACGTGCGCACGTGTTAGTTAACACGTTCGCATAGGAAATATTTTATTTATCACGCGCGCACGTGATAACTATCACGTTCGCACGTGTTAACTAACACGTGCGCACGTGATAAATAAAATATTTCCTATGCGAACGTGATAAATAAAATATTTCCTATGTCCCCTCTATGCCACCGTAATTTACAGACTTGGGTGTATTGAATTTACTAAAATTTGAAGATCCAATATGTCAAGGTCTATAATTAACACAATGTAGGTCTTACTTATTAAATGTTCAGGTTCTTTTGTTCTTTCATAAGAAATATTTTCATTCAGGTCGCTGACTTCAAATCACTTGCTCCTCATCGATGTGGGTTCGAGCCTCACTCGGGGCGTTGAATTCTTCATGTGAGGAAGCCATCCAGCTGGCTTATGTAAGGTCGGTGGTTCTAACCAGGTGCCCGCTCGTGATTAAATAATGCACGGAGGGGCACCTGGGGTCTTCCTCCACCATTAAAGCTGGAAAGTCGCTATATGACCTATCATGTGTCGGTGCGCGTTAAATCAAAAAAAAAAAAAAAAAAAAAATTCAGGTTTTTGAAATTTTAGAATATTTTTTTCAAGAAATTTTCTGTTCTTAGGTGACATGTTTATCTAGTGATTACTTTGTAAAGTTAGGACTGGTTCTACTAAACAATGTGTTATGTAAGACTGTGAAAGGAGTATAAATTAAGGTACTACTGCCTTGATTTTTCAAGTCCAAGCGAACTGCTATAAAATCTGATTCCACATGTTAACCTTTGAAAGAATAGAAATAGCTCCAACCCAAGTAGAGGGCCGTATTTTAAACATGTCGGCTCATTTTAAGTTAAAGTATGGGGTTTAAATACCACCTACTGGTCATTTTGTTGTTATTAATCAACAGCACAATCTTTAAAAAGTTGTTTTTTTGTTTGTTTTTTTTTTTCATAATTTTATATACACTGTACATACGAGTGAGTGAATTTTATTTTTATTTTTCTAAAAGATGAAATTTTCAGTGGTATGAAGGCGTTCTGGAGAACTAGAAATTAATTTTTTCATTGCCTTAGGAGAATTCTTCGAAAAGATTCCTAGATGACTACCTCGCCGTAAAATAAATTGACTTCTGGCCAGGTTAAAACTTAAGTGGCTGTGAGCAAGTGGTCCGAGTCTGGTAACTCTTATGGGCGACTGCTCCAGAATACTGTAATTTTAGTGGGTGGAGCGCAGTGCAAGATAAGAAAACGCTCCGATTCCAGAAGCTTCCATTCCGATGTAAAGTACGTACTTACATTATTTGTAATTTTTAGTCGGACACTACCAATGGCAGGGGATTGAGCTCATAATCACTGGTTTCATAGTTAGACAGTATATATATATATATTTTTTAATTTTTACATGAATAATGGAGTAATTGTATTTTTATTTTGTTAACAGACTGTGGCGATATCGCCGACCAAGGATATACTATGACTGGACTGTATAAAGTAAAACCTGCTGAAAACATGCTACTTGACTATGTCTACTGTGAAATAATCGACGGGATCGGCTACACCGTGGTGCAGAGACGAGCTGATGGTCTCCAAGACTTCAACCGTGGCTGGCTCGAGTATAAGATCGGCTTCGGAAATATGTATGGTGACTTTTGGGTTGGAAACGAATTTCTTCACGCGCTTACGAAAGATAACGAATATGGGTTATTCATCGAGATTTGGGATTGGGAAGGGAATAAAACTTTTGCAAAATACAATGTTTTCACCATCGGTGGTGAAGATAGCCGGTATGCATTGCACGTGAGTGGTTACGAAGGAGACGCTGGGGATTCCCTTACTTACCATGACGGAATGAAATTCAGCACAGCTGATCATGACAACGACCTTTCTGACCGGAATTGTGCCGCGGACAATAAAGGAGGTTGGTGGTTTAGTGGATGCTACTTCAGTAATTTAAATGGCGCCTACCATATTGGCTGGTACTCGCCTACACAGTCCGCGTTCGCGGATGGTGTCGTCTGGTACACACTTAAAGACTCAGATCGCTATTCTATCAGAAAAGTGGAGATGAAAATAAGGAAACAAGTTTGAATATTGAACCATAAAATCAATTTGAAATAAAGTATTTCTGACACTGTCATGTGTTTCTTAAGAGGGTGAATTATTATCCCAGCACATCTAAAGCTTGTAAATTTGGGGGTGGGGGGGATGAAAAATCAGTAATATTTCTTTGTACTGAAGAAAACGTGACAGACAAAAGTGCGTCGCGAAACTTCATTAAAGGAAGATAATATACATAAATTGTATAATACGTCTTTCCGCTACAGCAGTCAACGGCTCTGTGTGATGGTTCCAGGAAGTGACGTTTTATTATTAAACTACATTTTGTTCTTGTTTCTGTTTTAAAAGTTATTTCAATTAAAATTTTGTTGTTTTATTGGAACAATTTGTTTTGACATTCATGGCTGTCTTACACTGAAAGGTGTTCTTTTGTTTTTAAGAGAAATATCCTCGTATACTGGGGCAAATAATTCCTTGTTCCGCATTCGGAGAAAACTATGTAAAGACCCTTACACCCGGTCCAATACATGTACCAGAGTAGTAGAAACACAGCAAATCAAAATTCCATTTGAGAAATAAGTAAGATATAAGCGACAGTAATAAAGATATGACAGAAAAACAAAGGTTGCCGAAAAACTTTAACCAAGAAAGTGACACGCCGACGACGAAGCCGGTGCGAGTAGAATAGCACCCCTATTCTCCGAATAGTGGAGGCAAAAAAGAAAAAAAAAATATGAAAAATCGCTGAATAAGGAATGGAAAATCCAAAAATAGAAATAGTTCTACTGGTTCCCTATTCTTATTTCTGTTTCGAACGTCGAATAAGGCGCAGAGAACCTCTTCAAAAATCAAAATGATCAAATTTTCTTTTAAAAATGTAGGATTCCAGCGATTAAAAGTTTAAGTTCCATAAGGCTTTTTATGTTTTGGTAAAACAGATGAAGCAGCTGTCCAGATAGAGAATATGCATAATAAAATGCTTAGAAAAAACACTATTTTCAATATTAGGTAAACTCGGGTAACTGAGCCACCCGGGCAACTGAGCCAGTTACCGATTATACCCGAATTTTTCCGATAACGGTTGTGCCCCCTATATAATAAGTTGCCATTTACTTTCTGAGAATAAAACAATGTTTTGCCGGCGGGAAAATTAAATTTTTGAATTATCATCTCTGAAAGCGGGAATAAATAAATGAACGTAGTCTGGTTAGTACCACATCAATATCTCATGTTAGAATTGTGGAATATACCTGCTGTATAAAACTGCGATTTAGAGTATAAGTTCAGATAAAATCAAATATTTATGTTTTGCAAGAAATGTAAACAACCCGTTTCAAATGCTGGTAAAATATTCCATATTGCAAATAAGCTTTAAGCAATCATTTTATATACCCGGAGTCTTATCCAGTACAACAAATGCGGAAATTCGCCCAGATATGAAACATCGTGAACATTCTTGCAAATGTTAATGGTGCCTTTAGACAGGTTCACAGAGGCTTTCAAAACCAAACCGTTGTGCACATGGAAATATACATCGTTTATATTAATGAAAATGAGGGAGATCGCATACCAAGGTCAAAATTGTTAGTTTTGGTCTAATTTCTCTTACCCGCTATTGTTACTCTTTTAAACGTAAAGAACGTTTGTGTGAATTATGAAAATTACGCCGAATATATCAAATTTGGTTGATGGGTGTTTTGCTATATAAAATGGAGCAATGGGTGTATTTGTTCTGGATTGAGCCAACGCACGTTATTGTTGATATAATATAACAGTATTTTCTAGTTTATTACGAATTAGCCAATATACTTAACATATTTTAAGAAATGGCTCAGTTACCCGAACAATGTCGAGTAACTGAGCCATACAACGTTCGGTAACTTCATTTGATGTCTATCGGCACTATCCGAGGTGACGGACATACAGTAGTTGTATTTCAACACGGATATAAAATATGCTGATATCTTTAGTGAAAACAATTAACATTAAATTACCTGTTGTTAACAAAAATGCGACAGCACGTAAATTTTCATTGATACCCCGTCACGAGTGGTGGTGGGTTATAGGAATAGTCTTCGTCCGTTCTTCCGTTTTCCGTCCTTCTGACCGTCTGTAACATTCTGTGCAGCTCTGTATCTCGTAAACCCCTCAAATGATTTTCATGAAATTTGGATCAAATGATCACAACATCAAGACGATGTGCACAATTTATGAGTCTGACATGTCGAGCCAAGGTCAAAACTCAAGGTCAAAAGTTTGAACCTTCCATTTTGTGTCCGCCCTGTATCTCCTAAACCCCTTGAACGATTTTCATGAAACTTGGGTAAAATGATCACCTCATCAAGCACATTTTGCAGAACTTAGGAGTCAGCCATGTTGACTCAAAGTCAAGGCTACAAATCAAAGTCAAAGGTTTGAGCCTTCCATTTTATGTTCGCTCTGTATCTCCTAAATCCTTTGAAGGATTTTATATATATTTGCATTTAATTCTAGGACGGTCCTAGAACACCACGCACTGACCAACTTTCAAATATAACTATGGAAATGGCCAGGAAAGTTACCCTTTAAAACCGTTATTTCGCCACAGCTAGCTACCTGTGTGAAATTCCGCTATTTGGGCGACTTTTGCAACAGTTTTTCTCTTTTTTTGCCTACATTTCATGACATGACGATCCTAGAACACGAAGCACTGATCCACTTTCAAATATAAGTACGGAAACGGCCAGGAAAGCTACCCTTAAAAACCGTCATTTCGATACGGGTAGCAGCTACCTGTACGAAATAACACTTCTGGGGCGACTTTGGCCACCTGGATTTTTTGCCTGCATTTTATGCTTGGACAGTCGTAGAACACCAAGCACTGACCCGCTTTCAAATATAAGTACGGAAAGCGACTTTTGCAACAGTTTTTTTTTTGCCTACATTTCATGACATAACGGTCCTAGAACACGAAGCACTGACCCACGTTCAAATATAAGTACGGAAACGGTCAGGAAAGCTACCTTAAAAGACGTCATTTCGCCACAGGTAGCTACCTGAGCGAAATTCCACTTATGGGGCGACTTTGACAACCCTGATTTCTTGCCTGTATTTCATGCTAAGACGGCCCTAGAACACTAATGACACTTTTAAATACAAGTATGGAAACGGACAGGAAAGCTATCCTTAAAACCGCCATTTCTGTGTGCGAAATTCCAATTTTCGGGCGACTTTGGCCACCCTGATATTGTGCCTGCATATCATGCTAGGACGGTCCTAGTACGCCAAGCACTGACCCACTTTTAATATAAGTACGGAAACGGCCAGGAAAGCTACCATTAAAAACCGTCATTTCGCTGCAGGTCTTTTCATGCTAGGACGGTCGTAGAACACCTTGAGCACTGATCCATTTTCAAATATAAGTATGTAAACGGCCAGGAAAGCTAACCTCAAAAACCGTCATTTCGCCACAGGTACATGTAGCAGCTATCACTTTTTGGGGCGACTTTGTCGACCCGGATTGTTTTGCCTGCATTTCATGCTAGGACGGTCATAGACATCAATCACTGACCCACTTGGGTAATATGAGATTGTAAGGCCATCAATTCAGATTGACGGCAAACTACGTCTTTCACACACACACACACAAAGAAAAAAAAGAACATGGGGCAAATGAGGTCGTATGTTAACTTTAAGTGATGAGATCTACAAAACGACTTTTTATTTTGTACGGGATTCGGGATACAGCATACATATGAAACTTTTTTGTTTTGCTCCAGCCGATATACATGAATTAAATACTTACCAAATATATTTGACAATAATAGCCCCCAGCTTGCCATTTCACCAGTATCAGGGTGTGAACTTGTTGGCTGTCAGCTGTCAGTGAACATGTATAACATGCACAATTTTTTATGCTTGGACGGTCCTAGAACACTTTAAAATGTAAGTACGGAAACAGCCAGGAACGCTACCTAGCGGGTAGTGGGTCAGTGCTTGGTGTTCTTGGACCATCCTAACATGTGTACGCGCAAAAATTCCGGGTTGCCAAAGTCGAACAAAAAGTCGAATTTCGCACATGTAGCAGCCTATGCATAAAAGACGATTTTTGGGGGTAGCATTCCAGGCCGTTTCCGTAATTATATTTGAAAGTGGGTCAGTGCTTGGGGTTCTAGGACCGTCCTAGCATGAAATGCGCCCAAAAATTCCGGCCAAAAGTCGATCCAATAGTTGAATTGCGCACCTGTGCAGAAATGACGATTTTTGGGAGTACCGTTTCTGACCATTTCCGCTCTTACATTTGAAATAGGGTCAGTGCTTGGTGTTCTAGGACCGTCCTAGCCGAAAATGCAGGCAAAAAATCCGGGTGGCCAAAGTCGACCCAAAAGTCGAATTTCGCACAGGCAGCTACCAATGCATGCAGAAAAGACGATTTTTGGGGGTAGTGTTCCTGACCGTTTCCGTACTTATATTTGAAAGTGGGTCAGTGCTTGGTGTTCTAGAACCGTCCTAGCATGAAATGCAGGCAAAAAGTCCGGTAGGCCAAAGTCGACCCAAAAGTCGAATCCGCGTGTGCAAAAATGACGTGTTTTTTTCGGGGTGGGGGGGGGGGGGGGGGGGGGGGAGGGAGAGTTCCTGGCCGCTTCCATACTTTTAGAGTGTAAAGGCTAGGTGTTCTGAGACCGTCCTAGCATGAAATGCAGGCAAAAAAATCCGGGTGGCCAAAGACGACCCAAAAGTCGAATTTCGCACAGGTACTTACCTGTGCACAAATGATGATTATATTTGAAGTGGGTCAGTGCTTCATGTTCTGAGACCGTCCTAGCATGAAATGCAGGTAAAATATCCGGATGGCCAAAGTCAACCCATAAGTCGAATTTTGCACAGGTTCCTTCCTACCTGTGCAGAAATGACGATTTTCTGGGGTAGCGTTCCTGGCAGTTTTCGTACTTATATTTGAAAGTGGATCTGTGCTTGGTGTTTCACGTCCGTCCTAGCATGAAACGCAGGCAAAAAATCCGGGTGGCCAAAGTCGACCTAAAAAGCTACCTGTGCAGAAATGACGATTTTTAGGGGAAGCGTTCCAGCCTGTTTTCGTACTTATATATGGAAGTGGGTCAGTTCTAGGATCGTCCTAGCTTGAAATGCAGGCAAAAGGTTGGACAAAGTCGACCTAAAAGTCAAATTTTGCACAGGTGCAGAAATGACGATTTTTGGGGGTAGCGTTCCTGACCGTTTCCGTACTTATATTTGAAAGTGGGTTAGTGCTAGGTGTTCTAGGACTGTCCTAACAAGAAATTCAGGCCAAAAATCCGGGCAGTCAAAGTCGACACAAAAGTCGAGTTTCACACAGCTAACTGTGCAGAAATGACGATTTTTGGGGATAGCGTTCCTGGCCGTATCCGTATTTATATTTAGAATAGGTCAGTGATTGGTGTTCTAGGACCGTCTTACCATGAAATAGAAGCAAAAGAATCCGAGTGGGCAGAGTAGACTCAAAAGTAGAATTTCTCACAGTTAGCAACCTTTGCAGAAATGACGGTTTTTGGGGGTAGCTTTCCTACCCGTTTCCGTACTTTTGTTTGAAAGTGGGTCAGTGCTTGGTGTTCTAGAACCGCCCTAACATGAAATGCAGGCAAAATATCCGTCTGGTCAAAGTGAACTCGAATTTCGCACCTGTGTAGAATGACCATTTTTGAAAGTAGCGTTCCTACCCGTTTCCGTACTTATGTTGGAAAGTGGGTCTGTCTAGGTGTTCTATGACCGTCCTAGCATGAAATGCAAGCACAAAATCAGGGTGGCCATATACGGACCAAAAGTCGAACTTCGCACTGGTAACTTCCTGAGTAGAAATGACTATTGTTGGGGGTAGCTTTCCTGGAGTTTTCCGTACTTCTATTTGAAAGTGGATCACTGTTTGGTGTTCTAGGAGTGTCCGAGCATGAAATGCAGGCAAAAACTCCGGGTGGCCAAAGTCGTACCAAAAACACGAATTTCGCTTCTGTGCAGAAATGACGATTATTGAGCGTTTCTGCCCGTTTCCGTACTCAGATTTGACAGTGGGTAAGTGCTTCGTGTTCTAGGCCCGTCCTAGCATGGAATGCAGGCAAAAAGTGCGGGTGGCCAAAGTCTATCCAAAAGTCGAGTTTCGCACAGGTGGTTACCTGTTCAGAAATGACGATTTGTTTTTTTTTTTGTTTTTTTTTTTTTTTTTTTTTTTTGGGGGGGGGGGGGGGGGGGCGGTAGCGTTCCTGGCCGTCTCCGTACTTATATTTGATAGTGAGTCAGTGCTCTAGTACTGTTTTAGCATGAAATGCAGGCAAAAAATCCGGGTGACCAAAGCCAACCCAAAAGTCGTTTTCGTACTTATACCCTTGTATTAGAAAGTATGTCAGTGCTCTGTGTTGTCGGACCGTCCTAGCCAAAAATGCATACAGAAAATGCAGGTGGCCAAAGTAGACACAAAAGTTGATTTTCGCACTGGTAGCCAGCTGTGCAGAAATGACGATTTTTTGGGGTAGGATTCCTACTCGTTTCCGTACTTATGTTTGAAAGTGGATCAGTGCTTTGTGTTCTAGTACTTATATTTGAAAATGGGTCAGTTCTTTGTGGTCTAGGACCGTCCTAGAATGAAATGCAGGTAAAAAAATTCGGGTGGCCAAAGTCAACCTAAAAGTCGAATTTCGCGCCGAAAGCTACCTGTGCAGAAATGCCGATTTTTGGGGTAGCGTTCCTGGCCGTTTCCGTACTTATATTTGAAAGTGGGTAAGTGCTTGGTGCTCTAGTACCGATTTAGCATGAAATGCAGGCAAAAAATCCGGGTGGCCAAATTCGACCGAAAAATACCTATACAGAAATGATGATTTTGGGGGGAAGCGTTCCTGGCCGTTCCGTGCTTCTATTTGAAAAAGAATCAGGACCGTCCTAGCATCAAATGCAGGCAAAAATCACGGTGGTCAAAGTTGTCCCAAAAACTCGAATTCTGCTTCTGCAGAATTGACGCTTATTGAGCGTAGCGTTCCTGGCCGTTTCCGTACTCAGATTTGAAGGTGGGTAAGTGCTTTGTGTTCTAGGACCGTCCTAGCATGAAATGCAGGCAAAAAATTCCGGTGGTCAAAGTCGTCCCTAAACTCGAATTTCGTTTCTACAGAAACGACGATTATTGAGCGTAGCGTTCCTGGCGGTTTCTGTACTCAGATTTGAAGGTGTGTAAGTGTTTCTTGTTCTAAGACCGTTCTAGCATGAAATGCAGGCAAAAAATCCGGGTGGCCAAAGTCGATCAAAAAGTCGATTTTTGCACAGGGGTAGCGTTCCTAGCCGTTTCCATACTAATAATCATTTAAAAATGGGTCAGTGCTTGGTGTTCTAGGACCTTCCTAGCATGACGTAAAGGTAAAAAATCAGAGTGGCCAAAGTCGACCCAATAGTCGAACATCGCACAGGTAGCTACCTGTGCAGAAATGACGATTTTTAGGGGTAGCGTTCCTGGCCGTTTCCGTTCTTATATTTGAAAATAGGTAAGTACTTAGTGCTTTAGTACCGTTTTAGCATGAAAAGTAGCCAAAAAATCCAGATGGCCAAAGTTGACCCAAAAGTCGAATTTCGCACAGGTTGACACATGTGCAGAAATAATGATTTTTTTGTGGTAGCTTTCTTGGACGTTTCCGTATTAATATTTTAAAGTGGGTCAGTGCTTGGTTTTCTAGGACCGTCCAAGCATGAAATGCTGGCAAAACATCTGGGTCGCTAAAGTTGCCCAAAAAGTGGAATTTTGCACAGGTATCTACCTGTGGCGAAACGACGGTTTTTAAGGTATTAGATCACTAATAGAGAACCTTCTTTTTGAAGAGTACTCAATTACTACTATTTCTTAGGGGTGCGTAGGTTCAAGCCCTAATGCGACCATTTTTTTTCTCCTTATTTTCTTTTTTTTTCTAGTAAGTTTTTACTTCTTTCAAGACTTATAATTGATTTCTTGTACAAAAATTGAAAAAGATGAATCTTATAAGCGATTTCTTGGTGTTCAAAGTGAATTTACTACTTAATCAGAAGGGGTAGAGTTACACATCTTTATAAATATTGAGTTACACGCAGATTATATATTGTGGAAGAAATTTAGGTAGGTTTTACGTCTGCCCTAAGGTTATTTTTAAATGGAGTAAGCAAAAGTCAAAACAGAAACACAGCATTCAACTTTATTTTTTCAATGTTGAAGTATGAATTCTGTCTCATTAAATCCGTTTACTTGAGGTACCATAGAAAAAATTATACTGACATTTTTATTTTGTGTTTTATAATTGTTTACCAATAGTTTGATGTTTCTTTTATTAAAATTAATGGTAAAATGAGTTCTCTCCAAACGTTTTGGATAGTGGCTATCACTTTGAAATTTGTCTCTACTTGAGCTTGAGGAGATACCGTAAGTTATACAAAATTAATATAAAAAAAAACGGCACGGTAAAAGTTGTTTAAAAATTGCAAAATAGTGCAATACACGGTTACCTTTCAGAATATGCCAAGCAAAGGCCATTTTATAAACATTACTATTAGTGATCTAATACCCTAAGGGAAGCTTTGCTGGCCGTCTCCGTACTTATATTTGAAAGTAGGTCAGTACTTGGTGTTCTAGGACCGTCCTAGCACGAAATGCACGCAAAACATCCGGGAGGCCAAAGTCGACACAAAAGTGGAATTTCGCACAGTCAATGAAACAGATTTTCTCATAATTTGTAATTCATTAGGTCAAAATACTTTATTTACAAGAACAAGATTACAATCATCAATTCACCTCCGTAATTATGAGAGTGTTTAGGCTGTCCTGGTCATTTACTTTTGCTTAGCGACAAATAAAAGCTATCTCCGTTTAGCTTGTCCTGTGCTCTTCCCAGCCACTGAACTGATTTGACAGCGAATCCCCTCAGATTCGAGTTAGAGTCCTTATACAAATTAATTAGGTAAAACAAATGATATTTTACATAAGCACGGCTCAATGCAACTGAGGACAGCACAGGATATTACAAGCCTAAAAAACATCGGTGCACTGCAGCACAAGTGTTTGTTGAAAATAATAGCTTTTGTAAAGGCTCTGAACTCGAATTTGAGGAGATTCGCTGCCAAAATGATTGAGTTGTAATTAGGTCAGGATGACGGTCTTAATTTTGTAAACAACTGATATTTTATATTAGCTCGGCTTAATACAAGTGAGAACAAATTATTTAGGTAAAACAAATGGTATTTTACATAAGCACGGCTCAATGCAACTGAGGACAGCACAGGATATTACAAGCCTAAAAAACATCGGTGCACTGCAGCACAAGTGTTTGTTGAAAATAATAGCTTTTGTAAAGGCTCTGAACTCGAGTTTGAGGAGATTCGCTGCCAAAATGATTGAGTTGTTAGGTCAGGATGACGGTCTTAATTTGGTAAACAATTGATATTTTATATTAGCTCGGCTTAATACAAGTGAGGACAAATTATTTAAGTAAAACAACTGAGAACTTTAACCTTAACCCCATAGAACATGTGTAGAAACTGCTGAGGAGGAGGGTCAGGGACTTGCCACAACGGCAAAGTCTCGTCGAATTCTCGAGTGACATAACAACAGTTACTGTTTGGACAAATATTATGCAACGTTCTTGTAAATATTGATGTCGATATTACGTAACAGTTTGTGTCTTTTATATGTTTTTTTACAAGTTAAAGCATACCAAAAGTTCCTTCTAGGGCACATCTATATAAATATATAATGATCATCTTGTAAAATAAATTTTGGTTGCAATGTCTGTTTTATACTGCCAAAAAATGTCAAGTATGGATATTGAACAGGCTACATTTAAAACACGTAATCGCAATATTCAGATGCCATCTAAATACTCTGTCACAGTTTACATGCGTTAAGCAGGATCTTCAAGTATCCGTATGCTTTAACATTTTGTTTTTATATTTTGAGACATTTCTGGCGTTACTTAACCTTCGCGCGAATCGAACGACATGAAGTTTCGAACCCACTGTACTACGATAATACTTCACCTTACTATGTTCATGCATTAAAAATACAGCTTGAAACATGGATTTGAAGATAACGGCGATTCCTTGTTTTAATTTGTGTCCATCCATACGATTCCTAGACTTGCTTTTCCTAGCAACAAAATAAGAAAAAAAATAAAAACGCAGTACAAAATATTGTTGTGAAGAGAGAGAGAGAGAGAGAGAGAGAGAGAGAGAGAGAGAGAGAGAGAGAGAAAAGAACAAAAACAAAAACAAACAAAACAAAATATTCTGAATGAAATGAAAGTCCGTTAATTTTTTTTTGCATCGTATAAAAACTGTGTTCTCGCAGACTTTTGTACGAAAAGGGTCATTGTTTTTCATTAATTTTGATAATTGTATCTTTGTTCGATAGAATAGAAGCTTCAATGAAATATCTTGAATGATTTAGTTCAACACTTTGTCTAAACATACAGGAAGTTCTCATACATGTATCTTTCAACCCCGTCGAAACGAGATCCGATACATTATCATATTTTAGCTTAACCATCTTGAATTAGTTATGTATCAGTAAGTTTGAAAATACAAAAAGGAAATAGCCACTTCGTATTTTCATAATCTGATATCAGAATTGCATGTTAAAAGTTAAGTTTTAAATTGACTATCTTCAAGTGACTATTCAGTATGGATTATCAGTCTCAACTGGAATTTAATCTTTAAGTACCATTAAAACTGGCTGTCAAAATGTCAATCTAAAATCCAGTTGAGACCGAAAATTGTCTTGTTTAACGTTAGGCATGGGAAGCGTCCAAGGTCAAAATTCCGATCATATTCCAAAAATGTTTTATGGCCAGTGCTGCATAGAATTGTCAACGAAATTATATTTTTGACACCATTTGAGCAACTCTGTGTGGTCGCTTAGTAGTTGAGACTCGTTTTTATCATTACTGACAATGCCTTTTTAGTCGAGTACCGTTTCGAACACATGCATACATAAGGTATGTGTAGATACTCGCCTTTGGGGAACTTGGACAAAGATTTAAACTCATGAAAACTCAAGGTGTAAAAATTATAATGTAGCCATCATGTATACCCTGATAACGTGACCGGGAAAACTGAATCGAAATTCAGTGCCGTTTAAAAATGAATTTGTTAAGGATATACATGTATAATACCAAGTAAGACATTTTTACCGCGGTGCATTAAACTGTAACATATCATATCGTGCATATTCAAAATTGCGCGTCGTACAATAACATTTCAGCGACACGAAACTCCATGTTTCCAAAATCACTATATACATTCTTTGATACCAAATATTCAACTAACTTGTAACAAATGCTGTTCATATATACAATAAAACGGATATTAATCAATCTTAAAACTGTCTTTTCTCGGATATTTTAAATGGAAACAGTATTACGGCGTTAGAATCGGATGCTTATGGGGGCAAGGAACAGTTAAGATACCAGTGCGAAAAAAATCATGAAAAATCCAGTTTTGATAAATTCAAGGCAAGTGTTGAGCGAATGTATTGCATAGACTTAGCACTTCATTGTGTGACATTTTCAGCCTACCGATTCTGTTGCTTCTTTGATAAAAACGAGTAAAACGCAGGTTTCGGGACACTAAATTTTGAGGCAAAAATGACCCAAAATGCACACCTTGCGCTACCTGTACCGTATTATCTGCAAATGACTGACCTAAAACACATGCATATTTTTAAAGCATGTGGCCAGACGAAAATAATGGTGAGGAGAAAAGTGTCTCATAACCGTTTACTTTTTCCACTATTTTGAGCTGAATCTGGATGGATGAATGACCGTTTCCATTTCGTCTGAATTCCGTTACCTCAGGTAAGACTTTAGACCAGGCCATCTACACGGAGCTAGGAAAATCGATTCAAGGGTAGAGACCACCAATTGTTTTCCCATAGACTTACATTATAACATTATGGCGTGTACGGCCTTCCATACATCGAAACATGTATATCTAACTACATAGTTTTCAAGAACTATCTTAGTTCTACCAAAATATCGGACGAAAAACATATGAATAGTGATACTTTATTTAAGTAATTTTCGTGTGAATGAGATGACCCCCTGTTTACATCGTTGGCATGGCGGGAGAAATTCGTTTGATAAAACTTTTTTTCAATACACATAAAATGTAGCAAATTTTGTCAAAATGTATAATAAAATACTGTAAATGCAGTGAAAAAATATCAATTTTGAAAAAATAATCTCTTCCTGGGTTTGTTTACATGACTGACCAATCAGAAGGCACAGACGTTACCTTATTCCCAGGTATACACTTACCTCATTCCCAGTAAGTTCCCTGTACTTTTTTGAATTGGTGGTCTCTGACCTCAAGTACATGTACTTTACACAATAACGTACTCGTACGCAGGAATCCTCAGTTCTATAAACATCATAAATAACCAGTTGAATATAAATGCCTTTAAAGTGCATCTGTCTATTGTATTTAAAAAACGCACCCGGGCCAAATGCGAAACTGGCCCCTGTCACTTAAATATGCTGCTGTTCAGTTACGCATAACTAACTTATATACAGTTTGAGAAGGAGTTCGCAGTCCGTGGTCTGCAGTACGCGTCGAAGTAAGCTGAAAATCTCTATTAGTATACAGTCATCAAAATTTAAAAGCGGCAGTCCAAATATGCATAGTCCCAATTTTAATTTCTTTCCCCGTGTTCTCAGTAGCATCCTGTTTTTTTATGCTACTGCGTTTCAGTTCGTATATGTAGCATTCTATAGAAATCTGCTTGTTCCTTATTGCATTTAAACCCCGTTTAACTCTTACCCTGCTAAATATCTAAAATGGACTGGTCCATCATTCAATTAGGGCAATACCATTTATTATTCGAAGGGGTGTTCACTGAAAATTTACTAACTGGTTAGCGAACAGTGCATAGGCAGAATCACTTGCCGCCAGCAGGCTAAGGGTTAACATCTTTTATTCATCAATTTTTCAGTCAGATAAACAACTTTGTCTACTTGTAGCAGTGAGCACTGGAATATCACGCCATAGACACATGCCATGATATACCACGCAGTCAAGTTATACTGACACCGGGCTGACCAGTCCTAGCACTATCCTCTTAATGCTGAGCACCAAGAGAGGAAGCTACTAGTACCATTTTTTCGTCTTTGGTATGACGCGACCGGGGACCGAGCACCCGAAGCGGGCGCTCAACCACTAGGCTTCCGGGGCGGTTCCATTTGCTTTTTCTATAACAGTTATTTAGTTCTTTGTGAAAATACGTATAAGTCCCTGAAATTCTAATATGCGAGAAACTGTCATAAAAACGTTATCAAGTAAGTAGATTCTATATTAAATAAAAGACAGCCGGATATAGTGGTGTTGAGTCCTAAGAATATTAATGATATTTTTCTAAAATATCTTTTAAAAGAGTGCAATCAGTATGCCATCTAGCTGGAAAACTCTCTTGTGGGACTTTTAAATGATAAATGAGGCGCGCCGTGAGAAAACCAACATAGTGGGTTTGCGACCAGCATGGATCCAGACCAGCCTGCGCATCCGCGCAGTCTGGTCAAGATCCATGCTGTTCGCTACTGCACTAGGCTTTGAAAGCGAACAGCATGGATCCTGACCAGACTGCGCGGATGCGCAGGCTGGTCTGGATCCATACTGGTCGCAAACCCACTATGTTGGTTTTCCCATGGCACGGCTCAATTAAGTATGATGACATTCTTTCTCTCTTCAATGGAGAGAAAACATTTCCTCACCACCTTGTGCGCCTTCTTAGCTTCCGTTGAAAATTTTAAAATTAATTACTTGTGTGGAAGTGTTCTCACGTTATCGTAAAGGACACAGTAGTCATTCCGAACAAATGCTTAACTTATCTAAAGGAATTATAATAAAACTGAAATAAACTGAAGAGGAAAATGGTCATTTATTTTCCTAAGAGAAGTTTCTGTTGTCATATTTCCTTTGTGTAGAGTTACAGCAAATTCATACTGCTGTGACCTGGTAGTTTGATTCATGCTAAAAGTGTCTTTAAGATCACCAGATACAATCTTCTCTCCCGTTTTTTCCTACCAAAATGTCAAAAAATACATCCACAATGAAATTTAAACAAAAGCTTTTATTAAAACTCTGTGGTCATGACAAGTGAAACAAGCAAATTCGATGAATTCGCATCCCCCGCCGAATAGGTTTGTGTTGAGGAATGGAAAAGAAATATACCAACAGAAAGTTAAGGATGTTACTAAGAAGCAAATCATTTCATTACACTTTGAACTTAAAAGAGCAGGAGTCCTGAAGACAGCACAATCAAGTAAGAAATTTGGAAGGTGGTTTGTGATTCGGGTGGGGGTTTACAACATTACTTGTTGATAAATATTCATGGAAGGTTTAAAAAATTAAACTAGAATGTGTGTGTAGGACACAGGGTGTGCCCCCCCCCCCCCCGCCCCCCACTTGTGCATTTGTCACAAATAAGTGGCAATAATTCAAAACGCGACAATAGATCGCTTTATAATCATCGTACTATCGTATTATCGCAATTTCATTATCGTACTATCACGTTATCATTATCGTGTTGTCGAGTTTTCGTTATCGTAGTTTCGTGATTTCGCGTTTTCATCATCGTACTTTCGGGTATTGCGTTTCAGATAACACATTCAAAGGCGATGGATATAACGGAATTCCGGACTGATCGCCCTATCGCGAAAGCGGGAGCTGTAGTTCTAAAACCATACCTTCTAATCTTCTAATCTTAAGCATGCACATGCGCACCGGAAGATGATGGTGCGATAATGATAAGGCGGTCGTACGATGGTGATACCGCGACAAATCGATGGTGATAACGCGTTAGTACGATGATGATAACGCGGCAGTACGATGATGATAACGCGACAGTACGATGGTGATAACGCGACAGTTTGATGGTGATACCGCGACAGTACGATGGTGATAATGCGACAGTAAGATGGTGATAACTCGACAGTACGTTGGTGATAACGCGATAGTACGAAAATGAAATTGTGAAATCACGATACTACGATAACGAAAACGCGATAATATGATAGTACGATGGTGAAAACGCGACAGTACGATGGTGAAAATGCGATAGTATATTGCATTATCATCATCGTACTATCGTATTATCGCGCTTTTGTTATGGTAATATCGCGTTATCATCATCATGTTGTCGCGTTTTCGTTATCGTAGTTTCGTTATTTCGAGTTTTCATCATCGTACTATTGAATATCGCGTTTTATATCAATTCATTTAAGGTTAGAGACCACCAATTGTTTTCCCATAGACTTACATTGTAACATTATGGCGTGTACGGCCTTCCATACATCGAAACATGTATATCTAATTACAAGTTTTTCAAAAACTATCTTAGATCTACCAAAATATCATCCGAAACACATATGAATAGTGATACTTTATTTAAGTAATTTTCGTGTGAATGAGATGACCCCCTGTTTACATCATTGACATGGCGGGAGAAATTCGTTTGATAAAACATTTTTTCAATACACATAAAATATAGCAAATTTTGTCAAAATGTATAATAAAATACTGTAAATGCAGTGAAAAAAATATCAATTTAGAAAAAATAATCACTTCCTGGGTTTGTTTACATGACTTACCAATCAGAACGCACATATGTTACCTTATTCCCAGGTATACACTTACCTCATTCCCAGTAAGCTCCCTGTACTTTTTTGAATTGGTGGTCTCTGACCTTAAAGGCCCTAACGGAATTCCGTACGTATGTCGTATGTCTTGAACTAAACGACCATCAATTGTTTTAATGTCGTATGCCGTTTGTGTAGCCAACAGCCGGTATAGTTAGTAGTGTAAATCTTAATAGGCTTACTTCATGTCTTTAAACCCTTATATAATATTTTTCAATCCTTTAAAAAAGTTATAAACTGATCAAGTCAAAATCTTAATCTGTAGAAATTATTTCGAAAAAATAATTTCTTAAACTTGTTTAATCACAGTCACATGACAAGGAAGAAAACAATGACAATATTGTCACCAATACAGAGGGAAATATTTATGAAAAACATCAAATAAATTCTCTTCTGGTATGTAACTTAAAACATTTATTTATTATTGGTTTACTAACTAAGAAAAACCCCAGGTGCCCCTCCGTGCATTATTTCATCACGAGCGAACACCTGGGTAGAACCACCGACCTTCCGTAAGCCAGCTGAATGGCTTTCTCACATGAAGAACACAACGCCCCGAGTGGGGCTCGAACCTACATCGATGAGGAGCAAGTGATTTGAAATATCTTGGCATAAATGTTCACAATAATGAGACTACGTGTCATGCACAAGACCCAGACCTCTAGCTCCGAGATCAAACTTTGAAAGTAATATCTATATTGTACCACAGAAAAGTGGTCTTGTTTTTTTCCCTACGGTCAATTATAAAAAAAAGTTGCAATGTAAGTTATTTATAGTAAACATCAAGCGAAGATAATCTTTAAAAACTCTAAGTCCACACAAAAGTCCTTACAATGTAACGATGGTCAAAACGCACCTAAAAATTGGATATAACATGCATGTTGTACCACAGAAAAGTGGTCTCGATTTTTCCTACGGCCAGTAATAAAAAAGTTATAATATAAGCTATTTATATAAACAACAAGGGAAAGTAATTCTAAAACTAGTGGCCTGGTTCTTGCGCATGACAATCCGTCTCATTGGGGTGAACATGAGTACCAAGTTACATCAAAATCCCTCCATGCTTAAAGAATAAATGCTCTAGACAATGTCATTCTTGTATCTGATCTTTGGCCTCTACATGTGACCTTGACCTTAGACTTGGGGACCTTGTTCTTGCGAATGAAACTCCGACTCATGACGGTGAACATTTGTGCCAAGTTACATCAAAATTCCTCCATGCATGAAGAAGCTATGCTACGGACAAAGTCCATGGAGGAAGTCCGCCTTCCGGCCCGCCAGGGGCTTTCCAATAATACGACCCGTCTTTCAGACGGGCGTATAAAAAGTACAGTTACCTATTGTTCCTATAGCCACCTAAGTATGTAAATGTAAGCTCGGAATGACAGACGGACGAAAAGGCGTAATCCTTTAGTCCTCGAAACTGGTTTTCAGCCAATAGGGGATTAATAATCTAAACCACTGTTGTTTAACTGAATAATCTAAACCACTGTTGTTTAACTGAATAACCTAAACCACTGTTGCTTATCTGAAATAACCTAAACCACTGTAGCTTATGTGAAGTAACCTAAACCATTATTGCTTAGCTAAAATAACCTAAGCCCCTGTTGCTTAACTGAAATAACATTAACCCTTTTTGCTTAACAGAAATAAGCAAAACAACACTTGTTCAATTCCAATCTCCTATATACCACTGTTGATAAAATGAAATGCCCTTAACCACTGTTACTAAAATGAAATAACCTTTACGACTGTTGTTACAATGAATGCCCTAAACCACTGTTGCTTAACTGCAATGACCTAAATTGCTGTTGCTCTGAAGTCTGCAGATAACATTGTAAATCTGTCACATGACAAGGAAGTAAACTGATATGATTATAATCAATAGTAAGAGGATTATGAACTTTGAAGAACAGGAAGTTTCTCTACTGGTATGTAATACAAAACAATGCTTTATAATTAAATACCAATTAAACAAGGGCAAGGTTCAAGTGATCAAAGTTTAAGCTTAAGACTTGAGCAACAGTTTTATTTTATGACAATGTAAGAAACAGGGTATGGTGAAGGCTTTGAGTCACTTGTCTAGGGTATGGTGAAGGCTTTGAGTCACTTGTCTAGGGTATGGTGAAGGTTTTGAGTCACTTGTCTGATCTAGTTGTTTACGCAAAATAACCCACTGTTCAACTTGACCAAAAACTTACTTAAGACAAATATTCTGAACATGTTTTTATGTAAATCATAAAAAATGTTGCATGTAAACGAGGTTTTCTATAATTTGACCTTTGAAACGGTCGCAGTTACAAAGACCAAAGTTCTGACAAAGTTTCAAGAAGATCAGGACAGAAGGCGATTACAATTTCTTTTAGCACTTTGTGTTCAGGTGAACTAATTAATTACATAGATGTACACTTTATGGTTATCGTGTGTACAAAGCATTATTGGAATCCATCTAAAATTGTGAAACCAGTTTGCATCACAAATGCATAAGTGCTACTAATGTCAATTTTATTTACAAATTTGTGTCAGCTTACACATTTTGTCTATGTCTATTGGCAAGTAACTCTACAATGCTTGTACCAATCCTGAATAACAAATTATGTGAGAGGAGAAGGCAGGCTAGACTATTTAGATGCTGGATAGAGAAATACAGCATATCTGGGGAAACTAGAGCTATCACGGGAGTGATTAATGGGTTATATGATGTGCGTGATGTGGCACTACTTTTAGTTTGAATCAAAACCATCAAGAAATTAAAAGAGAAAGAATGAAAAATTATAAAGAAATGCTGCCTAGAATTGAATATAATTGTAATAATAGAGATAAAGTGAAAGTACATCAAAACGTTAATCAGGTATTTGGACTCAGATGTGGATGCCGCCACATGGGTTAGCAGGATAACTTTCCTGACATATACTTTGTCAATTAAGCTAAAAAGTCACATCTAATCTTTATTTTGTATTAACTACTGTAGTATTTTTGGAATCCCTTTAAAAGTAAGAAAGTTATTCCTGCAAATTTATTTTAATTAACCAGCCAACTGTCAGATGTTTCCTTTATACCCATCCTTACTTTGTTTGCAAGGGTACAGATAATTCGTTAACCTTAAGCCTCCTGGCCACAAGTGATTCTGCCTTTTGCGACTCTTGTAGACCAAGATCAGCCTACACATCCATGCAGCCTGATCATGATCTGCACTGTTCGCTATTCAGTCAGTAAATTTTCGGTGAACACCCCTTTAAATAATAAATGGTACTACACAGAATCAATGATGGACCAGCCTATTTTAGAAATTTGGCAGGGTAAAGGTTGAAATCAGAATACTTAGGGTTCATTTGTTTGCACTGTTTTCATACTACATAACAGAGTAATTTTGGAACAAATTACTGTCCACGTTCCTTTAACATGTTTTACTAGCAAGTTATTTAAACAATTTCATTTGTTCAAAACTTTAGGACATTGACTACAAAACTCTGGGCTTTGGAAATTGGCACCACAGATATAATTAACGATCTCTGCAACACTTGTTAGACCTTTGGCTGTAAGTGTGGTTAACCTTTGTATGTAATGTTTAAGTGACTGACCTCCAGAAGGACCAGAACGTATGAATACAAGGAAAAAAAGAAAAAAGATATTAGGAAATTATTGCTATATTTCTTATGAAGTCTTTAAAGCTTAGTTACTGACAGATTATATATGATAGAAACACAGGAGAATTAGGTGTTTTACTATTTTTTTTTCATTCAAAAATGAAAAGCATTTATCACAGGGTACCAAAGGTAAAGTGCCTTAGTGCCTTAGTTATAGAGCTTCATATAAACGACTGATAAGTACGAATTCCTCCGTGGCATATTGGTCAAGATGGTAGGGAAGTTTTATTGCCAAGGCAACTCGTATTAAATTCCTGACTCAGACATGTTTTTTTTTTCTTCTTCTTCTTCTTCTTGATTTAGCTTTTTTAATAGTTTAGCAACAAAGACTCATGATCTGATGCTCCTAAAATTACCAAACTTCAGTTTTTAAAGAAAAATCATTTTAGCCAAAATCTGGACGCCAGTCCCTTGAAAGAGGTCTATAAATGTATAGTCAAATTTGTCTACGGTGATTATTACCAAAGCTAGTGGACCTACAGCTATGAAGTATTGAAATGATTAAAATGGAACATGTTTATTTTACTTTTAAGTTCAGACATGGCTGTCCCAGGCAAAAAGACGCCCAAAACATTTTCATCATCGTCAACAATGGGCTCTGATGAAACCATTCAAGTGTATTGTCAGCCTTGTGACCGTGATGGTCCTAGACTCCCTGCCCATGGCTACTGTGTTGACTGCAGGGAGCACTTGTGCGACATTTGTTTGACGGCTCACAAGAGACATACCCTTTCAAGGCACCATACTCTTCTAGATGATAACAACATGCCACAAACTATGTCTTCAGCCTCTATTCGTCCAAGCCGGCCTGACAGCCTTACTAAACCTTGCCCTAGGCACATGAGAGAAATTATCAAGTTCTACTGTCAGAACCATGAAGCACTACTCTGCAGTGTATGTGTTACCCTTGAACACATAGGCACATCTTGCAAAGTCAACTACATTCCTGATATTTCTGACCAGGTCATAAACAGCAAAGAACATCAAGATATCTTGAAAGCTATTGATACCATTTCTGAGCAATATCACAAGATTTCAAAAGATGTTAAAAGCATTACAGCAAAGTTCAACAATTCTTTGGCAGATGTACTGGCTGATATAAATAAGTTTCGGAAAGAAATAAATCAAAGACTAGATGAATTAGAAAGACAAGCAGAAGATGCAGCAAAGACAATCCAACAAGAAAAAGACAAGAACCTGAAGACAGTAGAAACAATTTGTGATGATGTAACAAAATCTCTGAAGACATCATCTGACTCCATTAAACATCTCAACACAACCAAACAAGCAGACAAACTTTTCATGGAGCTGAAATTAGCCGAGCAAATGATCAAAGATTATGAGAAATGTGTCCACCAACTAGCAGCATGTGATATCAAAGAGTACATCTTTAAACCAAACAAAGCAATATCAACCCTATTTGACAAGGAAAGGTCACTGGGTACAATCACAGAGAAATCATTAAAACAACAAAGTCCACCTCAAACTGTTAATATAAAATCCAGACAAACTTCACAACAGGGTAAAATCTGTGTAAAGACATCAAAAGATAAAGTCAGATGTGGGATAACAGGAATGATTTTCCTTTTTCCTGATCTTCTTATCATCACTGACTGGTACAACTGTGCTGTTAAAATAGTGGATACCTGCAGTCACACAGTTACTGATCAGTTACAACTAGATACTGAGCCCAGGGATGTCACCTCAGTTACTAGTACAGAGCTTGCTGTCACACTTCCTGAAAAACAAAATATTCAGTTCATATCAGTCACCTCAAACAAACTCAAGGAGAAACAAATTTTCAAGGTTGATGGAAAATGTCATGGTATAAGTTGCTGTCAGGGGAAACTTGCTGTGTCATTTATTGACCCTGCAAAACTCCTAATTCTTGATACCAATGGTACTATACTGACAACAGTCAGGAGAGAAGATATTTTAATGAAACCAGAATATCTTACCACTAACACTCATTCTGTCTATGTATCTGACTCGGTAATGAGAACAATTACAAGGTTAAACTGGCAGGGTGAGGTGATTGGTAGTTATGGTGGTATGGCTAGACCTTATGGTATGGCACTGTCAGATGATGGTTCTGTTTTTGTGTGTGACTATGGCAGAAACGTTATAGAAGAGATAGCAGGTGACTGTTCCACAGGAAATGTTGTGTTGAGGGGCCTCAATAGTCCCCGCTTTGTCTGTTGGTGTGCTGAAACAAGTAAACTCTACTTCAGCTGTCTTACTGAACAGGACAAAGATGACAAATTTGTTCAGGTCTTCAAGCTGTCATAACTAGAAGAAAACTCATCGTTTACAAGGTGTCTAACATGATGTCTACACGATACCAAGGCCAACACTAATGCAAAAGCTCTTGTAGCTTTCAAACTTTCAAGCCGTTGTTTGTTAAAAAAAAAATGAGCATATTCTTTTTTTTTTCAATAGAAAAATTGGGGAAAGATTTAGATATTGTAATTCAAAGAGGATATCTGTCTGTTTCAGCATAAGATCCAAATATCTTTTACTAAATGAACACAAATGCAAGATTTTCGCCAGTAGAGGTGCGGTTGAGAATCTGATTTCTTTCCCACAGGTCGCGGCTTCATAACCCAAAAAATCCTGTCATGAGTACAGGTCAGAAAATCCAAGAAGCAGTTATATAGCCTATTTAACAAAAGATTGTAAGAACTTTCATTACATTCAATGTTAAATAAATATGTTAAAGACCACCTATGAATCGAGATTTCTGATCCTGATATCTGCAGTTAACTATAACCTGTGAACTAAGACCACCTCAAAATAAAGACTAACTTTAAACTCTCCCGAGTGGATCGTTTTATAGGTTTGTCAGTTAGTTTAAACTTTTGAAACAAATACCGCATAACAAGTAAAATGAGTTTCATGACGAGAAGTCAATTGTAATTTTGCCACGGCTTCCCATCTTGCTGAGAAATATCGAGAAACCAACACAGAAACAAATCAGACCTGAAATAAAACATCAAACATTCATTGACTGTCAACAAGTAATTATATACCATTCTAACACGATCCGCAGCAGTTGCTATATAAACATATAGCGAAATCGCCTATACATGAATCTACGATAAAATATAGCTCTTCCATTCCACCCTACGATTGTAACACGATTGTGAGATTCTATTCTGCTTCTGTTATATACCGACTAAATACTCGCCTTTATCAGTGCTATGTAGTAGTAATAAAAAGTACATCAAATTTTCTTAAACAAACAATTAATTTTCTAACTGATGAATTTATTTGTTTATATTTTTACCGTAAGAAAATGTTTCAGCCCGATAAGTTTCAACTTCAACACCAGTGCATCTATGTCTGGTCGTGTGTGTAGTTTACAATTTCTGCGTTGTAGGCACCACAAATGTCAACTAGATTCTACTTTGACAGTAAATAAATTATAATATTCATGTTCCAATCTTCCAGACTCAAGTGTTTACGTGTTTATGTGCCGCCGCAATGTTCTGGCGTGAATGTTTCAGTGCCTTCTGACATATAGGTGACGTGCACTATTTTTAGAAACTGCATATATAAACTTTGAATGAAATATTTACTTCTGATCTCTATATCCGACCTTAAACGTTATTGAAAATAACATTTTTACACCAGTAACTACTTAATACTTTAATTAAAATTTGCTGAATATCGGAAAATTCCGTTTTATGCAACGCTTTCCATTCGTGGGGAGGTTTTTATAATAGCATATGGCCAGCCGAATGACATATCGAGCTAAAATATAGTGCTGTTAAATGCGAAGAATTTGCGTGGTTAGAATCGAAATAATAAATATGTTCCAATAATTTTATCAGTTAATAAAATATGGGCAGGAGTTCGGATGCGTAATAATTAAATCACGAGTGCGTAGGCACATATTTATTATTTCTTAATTAAGTTAAAGTCTTTAATTACTTCGTTTAAATTAATCTTGCTATGTTTAAACATAATGTTTACAGCTAACGTGAACATTATACCTCACGTAATTAGACTGTTTGTAAATTTAGCCACATTTTGGCCATGTAGAAATTTTCTGTTTTGTTTTGTTGATAAGTCATATGGAGACTTTCCAGCTTTGCTGGTGAATGAAGACCCCATGCGCCCCTTCGTGTATAATTTCATCATGAGTGGGAACCTGGATAGAACCACGGACCTTTAAGCCAGCTGGCTTCCTCACATGAAAATTTTTTGGCCCCGAGTGAGGCTCGAACCCACGTCGGTGAGGGGTAAAAGATTGCAGGTCAGAGACCTTAAGAAGCCCCTGTCATTCAGAAATATCTGATACAACAATATAATGAATACATCAAATCAGAACAAAGATCAGAACTACAAATGAAGCTGTCTCGACTTGGATTTCGTGCTGCAGAACTGGATATTAAACAGAACTATAATACAAATGTAATCTCATTTACCAATACCTCTGAGTAGAAGCATCTCCCTTCATACGCAGATATTTTCTCATCCCCTTCCCATTACACGAAAAAGCTATAAAATCCATAGTAAATCAACGACTTCAGAGTATTAACATCTAAACAAAACAAAAAAAAACAGGGAGGAAGGGAATACAGTAAAACTGGCATTAAGCAGCCAGAAAAGAGAGTGACACATTGTGCTTGCTAAAGGCAGGTGGCTGTTTAAGACAAGCTAAAATTAGAACAAATTAATTGGGAGGTTGGCTGATTGAATGCTAAAGGTACGTGACTGCTTCTTTCAAGTGGTCACTTAGTCGGGTTCAACTGTAAACTGAAACCATTTTATTGCTAACATTTTATATTTCGCAGTATGCATCTTTGTTTCGAGATACACATACTTTCACATACTCAAGATAACTTCCCTTTCCTGTGAAATAAATTTATCCACTTGACAATTTCCTTCCCCAACCTTTAATAATAATTTACAAACGTTATTGAATACAAGTTTTAGCGTTCCTGAAGTTAAATGGCTTAATCACTTCGCTTAAATATTTCACTTTTCTAGTGAATTTGAATTACTAGCTTAGACAGGGACTAGCACTTCAATCTTTAGCTCGTTTTAACCCCAAATGCTAAATTTCTACAAAGAACTTGTCCATTTTTCAATTTGAGCAGTACCTTTAAATGTTAAAAGGGGTGCTTTCCAAAAAGATACTGACTGCTTAGCGAACAGTGCAGACCTTTATCTGACTGCACGGATGTGAATACTGTATAACTAATGAAACTAAATTAAATGCAAGTGCCGGTGTAATGAAGTATTTCGACCCCCATAGAATAACGACCCCCCGGTCATTATTCTATAGAAAATGTGACTCCTTTCCTGTAAAATATTGACTCCCCTTATAAAAAACTGACTCCCTTTGAAAACTCTATAGAATAACGACCCCCGGTCATTATTCTATAGAAAAACTGACCCCTCCAAGTAAAATACTGACTCCTTAAAGATGACTCCCTTCGAATCTCATAGAATAACGACCCCGGTTATTATTCTATAGAAAAAGTGACCCCTTCCATGTAAAATACTCACTGCCGAAATTACTACATTCGAACTCTCGTACAATATCGATTCCCGGACATTATTCTATTTAAAAAAGTTACTCTTTCCGTGTAAAACACCGGCTCCTAAAAAGACTTTCGACGATAATATCTATTAAAAAGTGATCCCCACCAAACCTAACGGACAATTTTACTAGATCTACAACTCTAATACCCTCCAAGGCCAATAGTTAACATTTTGATTGTACTACTACTACTGGTGCCGCTACTTCTATTGCTATTACTACATGTACTTCTTCTTCTACTACTACTGCTACTACTTCTACTGCTACTACTACAACTGCTACTACTGATACTACTATACCTGCTTCCACTAATACGTCTTGTACATCTACCTCTTCTTCTCCTGCTGCTGTTGTTGCTGTCGCTTATTCCTCTGCTGCTACTGCTGCTGCTGCTGCTGATACTGCAACTGCCACTACCACTGCCACTACCACAACTACTACTACTACTACTACTACTACTACTACTACTATTACTACTACTACTTTCTATTGTTGCCGCGACCGTACTTTACTGCCACTGCTAAGTATTGCAACTTCTATTAATACTAAGTTCTATGCTAGCAGTTTCTTGTGCAGTTTTCTTCTGAAGAATTACTTCATACCGAAGTTTGCAGGGATTATTGACACTGGTGTGTTTTGTGAACGTATTGTGACTTGTTATTTTCCTGAAAAAAAATGTATATGTATACACCAAGATACAGCGTCTAGAAATAGAATCCCTTTTCCCGTTGCGGAATGCTCTGATTTCTGTGTCAAGTGATGGTATCTGGGGCTAATGGTCAAACGGAAGGACGGACGGATGGACGGACAAGGGCAAATCTATATGCCCCCACCCCCACCCTCCCCCGGGTGGGGGCATAAAATGCAGCAATTAGGCCTTAGATACATGAGTTATCACTAAATTTGACCAAATGACCGGGGTCGTTTTTTTATGGGAGTCAATATTCTTCGTAAGGTTCAGTTTACTTCACGTGGGGGAGTCATAGTACTATGATCTGGAGGTCATAATACTATGACCGGGGGGTCACTTTTTCTATAGAATAATGACCGGGGGGTCATTATTCTATGGGGGTCGAAATACTTCATTACACCGGCAGATCTCTTTTCTGAATCAAGAGATTTTCCACCGGTTGGAAGTTGGTTGCACTGGAAATATATCATCTAGAAGTGCCACAAATTAAGGCCATGACTTCGGGGAAAATCATTTAACCGTAACGTTTCAACTATATACACAACTATGCTTGGAAGGCCGATGTGCCATGCCAATTTCCAAATGCTTAAATGCCGTGCGCATGAGATGAAATGTCGTGCGCACGAGATAAGATGTCTTACGCTTGAGATACGTCGTTGGTTCGTGATAAGATGCCGTGCGCTCGAGATAAGATGCCGTGCGCACGAGATAAGATATCTTGCGCTCGGGATAGGATGTCGTGCACACGAGATAAGAAGTCGTGCACACGAGATAAGATGGTGTGCACACGGGATAGGATGTCGTGACCACGGGATAAGATGTCGTGACCACGAGATAAGATGTCGTGACCACGAGATAAGATGTCGTGACCACGAGATAAGATGTCTTGCGCTCGAAATAAATTGTCGTGCGCACGAGATAAGATGTTGTGCGCACGAGATAATTTAGTCTTAAAGAAAATAAATGCATGTTCTAAACATATCATCGTAAGTACGCACGCAGAGTGTGTAATATACTGAGGTTCGGATTAAGTTTAACCTTAGTTTGTAGTATACATTCAATGCATGTCTACGTTCAGGTTAAGAGAATTAATCTTTTCTGATAACACTCGAATAACATATTTTCATAGACAATTTTGTAAGTAAGGTTAATGAAAGTGACTGATGGAGAAACAACGGAATCCTGCTGGGGCCATTTATAATGTCGCCGTCGCGTTTGTGGGGTCGACACACGACAACGCGAAGTGACATAGCGACAATACAAAGTGACACCCGAAAATCGCAAACGACGGCGACAATCCCAAACGACAATGTCGCGATATCCACTTTGAAATGACGCCTTCCAAAAGCACGATATATCGCGATGTCACTTCGCGTTGTCAAGCGTCGTATCGCATTGTCGCTATGTCACTTCGTAATGACGCGACGGCAACATTATCAAACGACATGCGATAATCACAAACGACGCTAGACAACGCAAAGCGACATTTTCTAAATGTCGTATCGTATGTCGCGTGTCGCGTGTCGCGGGTTTGGGTGAGGGTCGACGAGCGACAATTCCAAACGATACACGACATGCGAAGTGACATTCGACAATACGAAGCGACATTTTCATAATGTCGTATCGCATGTCATCCATCTACCGGTGAAAGGGTAAGATAAAAGCTGTATTTCGTATTTCCGTATTTTTCCCTACCTAAAATGTCCATGTTTTTCATTAACTTCAAATAATTGTAGAATGTTCCAAACACAAGATATATTAATGAAATAACTTTTATAAATTAGATTCAAACACTGTCTAAACGGATATGCAAGTTGTATAATACTACCGCCGACGATTTCGTCGACCGTCTCAAAATGTATCATTTTTCTTCATATATCAAATAGAGGGGTGGTCCTTGTCTGAGGAGCCATATCTTCATAACCTGATGTCCGATTTTAATATATGATATCTTGTTACAAAGGGCAAGCCAGTACCTAAAGAAAAGAGGCCACGTCAGGTTCGAACCCGGTCGGCTAGGGTTCAAGGTCAAATTCTGGTAATATTCTCAAAATATGAACTTGTCAGAGCAGTCACTACAGTCCTGAAAACCCAAGCACTACCTTCACTGAGTCCAATGACACCATTGGAGAAATTCTCACGGCTCACCGGGTCGGACCAGCTTTCTCTTAGAAGTGACATCTCGACATTACGAAGTGACATAGTGACAATGCGATACGACGTTCGACAACGCGAAGTGACATCGCGATATATCGTGCTTTTGAAAGGCGACATTTCGAAGTGGAAATCGCGGCATTGTCGTTTGGGATTGTCGCCGTCGTTTGCGATTGTCGGGTGTCACTTCGTAATGTCGCTATGTCACTTCGCGGTGTCGTGTGTCGACCCCACAAACGCGACGGCGACATTATAAATGACCCCAAGAGGATTCCGTAGACAAGTGATATTTCTTTACTATCATAAAGTAACATTCTAAGATGTCGAAAAAGGCATATGCAGAAAGTCAAGAGCTCATTTTATGAAAAAAGGCAATTATTGTAGACACGCTCGGACCAAGGACCAGGTCCAGAGGGCCCGTGCCCACCCCACCGCCCAACCCCCCGCCCCTCCCCCACCCCCGCTGAGAGATGGAATATACCCATCAAAGTTGCACTCAAGATTTGGATCCAAAAATGCACTAGAAGCCACCATTTCATATCCTTATGTTTTTCAGGAGGGGAGTTGGGATACCCCTTCCCATAATACCCCACTCTATGCACATTGCCGATTAAGCTGGTGCCATTCTTTAGTTGAAAAACACGCACTATGTGTATAAAACGGCAATGTTTAGCCGCATCTGCACTTATAAAATGGTAACATACTAATAGAATAACATAGAATAACAAAATATCAACTTTAAGATGTCATCATGAAAATCCCAAGTTAAGCCCCTTCCTCGCCCCCCTCCCCCTCACACACACCCAAATAAAAAATTGTACTAAAACTGCAAGGTAAAATTCCAACTGGGACTGACCCTCAATGCTGTATAGTCACTTGGAAATAGTTATTAACTTCAAATTTAGTTTTAAACATGCTACTTAGATATAAATAACAAATAAAGTTTCATTATCAAACTCAGCTGAGACTGAAAATGTTTTGTAAACACTTCCCCTATATGCATTTAATCATTTGAAACTTTAAAAATTTTCTTGTGTGAATTTTACATTTACCTTGTGGTGTGACCTACCAAGACTGTTCAGATTATTTTGATTAATCAAAAGTCATGGCCACAGAAGGATGGTCACTTTTCCTGATAAGTAAATAGTAGGAACATAAAAAATCCCCGATTTTAAAATAATTTCACACAAATTGTTCTTGTATTACCTTCTACAAAGAGTGTTCAAATTTTACAGATTCATCAAGTGGAGACTTGAAAAAAAAAATCGTGTATGAACTGTTTTCAAAATGATTCCACACAAATTGTCCTTGTGTGACCTGTCATAAAACATGGCCGTCAGGGGGAGATGTCACCTGTTCCCTGTTAATATATTGGAAAATTTAGAAATGTTCTTGTCAGAAACAGCTGGCCCAATTTTAAAACAATTTTACACAAATCTTTCTTGGGTGGCCTTTTTACCAAGACTGTACAAATTATTCTGTTTCTTCAGAAGACGGCTTCTGGGGTTTGTGGTTTCTTTTTCCAATATGCATATAGTGGGGAATTCTTCTGGTTCGATATGTAGTGGAAAAATATTCCTGCAACTTCTTTCGCCACTTCTCTCAACCACACCATGAAACACACACATACACATTACCTACCATTATTTATTTAGCAGAAACTTTTAAAATATTCTTTTCAGAAAACGCTGGTACTATTTCAATTAAATTTCACAAGGGATTTTCCTTGTAAAACCATTTTGCAAGCAGAATAAATCAGATGGGCTCTTGTTTTTAATGTAGTAAAAAAACTTTTCAGTTACTCATTTCAATGTAATATTCTTTTTAAGTTATTCTGTGTATTTAAGGAACATTTTATCTAGTTAAGCACATTTTTAGCAAAACAGTATGAGCCACGCCATGAGAAAACCAACATAGCGCATTTGCGAGCAGCATGGATCCATACCAGCCTGCACGGATTATCAGTTTGTGGTTGAGAGAAGTGGCGGATGCGCAAGCTGGTCTGGATCCATGCTGGTCGCAAAAACGCTATGTTGATTTTCTCATCGTGCGGCCTATATGTAGAGAACTCGTAGAAGTATTTTGAAGTCATGCTATTGAAATTTATTATATAATAGAATCTATATCAGTATTAACAGTAGTAAACACTATAAAAAGTGTAGTCTATACTGTGGTCTATATTCAAATATCCTCTTGATTGGTATACTGTCTGTGAGGCATATGTATTTCGATATCCTGTTTTTTTTTATATATTCAGATATTCAATATGCACGAAATTTAGCTGTCTTTTGTGACATTCACATTAAACTATCTATTTAAACAATATTAGTCGATCAATTCTGATATTTTAAAGATTTTGAAATTTTGATGTTAATCTGAAGGCATGTCACTCTCAAGTTAAAATTATGTATAGTGTAGGCTATAAGCCAGATGATTGTGCACTTTTTAGAAGAGTTTTAAATTTGTATGATTCTTGCGTATTGTATCATAATATTACAATTTTGATGTAGAACCCATCGCTGCATGAAGTATTTTACAAAATATAGGCCGATTTTTAAGAAACTTTACCAGTGGAGATTTTCATTGTACTTTTCATAACTTTTTTAATTTTTGCTCAATTCTACAAATATCTTGTACAAATATTTGTCTTTTAAATGCCGACGCGACACATATATTTGTTTGATGTTTGTTGCAAAATTATTGGAGCGTATCGAACTTTATTGATTTAAGCATTCTGCATGTAAAAGGTGTATTATTGACTTATTTTGTAAAAAAATCATGTAAAGATTAAGGTTGGAGCCGTGGCAACTAAAATTAACATAAAAGTTGATAAAATGTCAATGTACGCATAAGTAGATTGATCTGAAACTTTTTAGTTAACAATTTCATCGCAATGTTTTCATACAATGTTCAGAAGCTTATGACAAAAACAACTGGACCGTGACAAATAGTATTTATTGCAAGTATGCACGTATTTATTTGTAAATATTAACAAATCCTATAAAAAAAATAAGACGTTCATATGAAATAAGGCAAAGTGTCAAATCGAGCTTTACGACTTTGTTACTACTCGAAATGCGCAGATTCTTGAGAAAGTGTTCAAATAAGATTCTGCGTCTGTGGGCACACTGAACACTGAAAGTAGTCTGTGTCAGTATATAGTGCTATTTTCCCGTCTAGTTAATGTATTTACATGCCAAATATAAAATGTACTTAAACTTGAATGAAACATTAAGTGAATGTACGTACCTGCTGAAGTCTTTCTACGCAATATTATCGTTTTATTAAGTATCTCAGTCATGTGACCATGGCTTTAATGCATTATGGAAAACCCAATATTATTTTTATTTACTGATTGTCTATAGATAGACTTTCAAGGCGAGAGTCATCTCGCAAGAAATGTAACACTAGACATGCTGACAAGAAAATACTTTGCATTGTAATTTTACATTGATATAGTAGCGGAGACATTCAGTACATTGTAACCTATAAAGAAAAAAACAAACCGGTGCAATTTCTTACAGGTACGAAGATAGTTATTAGCTAGATATGTCCCTGAAGAGCCGTGGCATTTTTTTTTCCAATTTCATTCTAGAATATTTCTGGAAAAATGTTCCATCTAGCAGGAAACTTTGAGAAATAATTGATAAGTAAGTTTGAGCAACCGGATGACGTTACATCATTATCATTATTATTGTACCACATATATATAGCGCCCTTTCCATGATAAACATGCAAAGACGCTTTACACAGCACAAACGAAGCCTAGCAGGGCGCGAAATTAATCGTCTGTGCTCTCTACTAGTACAAACACAGAGCGATCTGACCAGCGGGACAGAGTGAGAAAAAGCCGCTAAAGCCCCTAGAAGGGACTTTAATAGATCAGTTAATGTTTTTTACGATATTGTATTTTGTTTCATGATTAGATCTGCGTACATCAAATTTAAAATGCTAGGTATCTTATTACGTAATGTAATTTAAATTTTTTCTATAATAGTTCAATTACCATTTGTATTGAACATTATAGATGTTGTTTATGTAAAGCACTTTGAGCGTATTTTTATAGAAAAGAGTGCTATATAAATATGGTATATAATGATGATGATAATAATAACACAGAAAGGGAGAGAGAAATTCCTTTTAGATACAGGCTTGTCGGTTAACTCAGCTTAGTTCTTTGTGAATAGACAATCTGTTCTTTAAACGTGTCCGTGTTATAGCTACGATACACACAAAGCGTCTTCCTTGAAGAAATCAGTACAGTCCTCCACCGGACGTTTTCTCTTCACAGCACAAAAAAAAAAGAAACAATTTCTCCACGACTATTTTAGAATCCATCAAATGTAAAAAAGTCGAGTAACGACTCGAGCTCTATGTTAAATACGAAATTAAATGTATCTTAATGTCGAGTTCTGTGTATCTTTATCAGTTTGTTTTGTCAAGTTGTGCGCATACCAAAACAACACACACATTTCAAAATTTGTTATGATGTTTGAGGTGTGTGCCAGGACGACACATAGAAACGTTTGCCTAAACCACGCCACTGCCAATGCACATCACGAAACACCCTAAAAGCCACCATCGATAAATCAATGACATCATTTACATCTGACAAACATATGAAGTTATCACGTATATCGCAGAATGATTGAAGACGAGTTTCAGATTTATCATCGACGAAATGAAATTGTTTAACGGGCTGAATAGAAAACGACAAGTTTTATATAAAAATGTATTCATCAGTTGACAATTTCGCGGCAATTTTTTTCGCATGTTCCGTGCCGTAACTACGTTGAGGCACACCGAGGCAGATTCCTCGGTGTTTTTTTAAGCAACGTGTTTTTTTCTTCTTTTTTTTTACATTTGATATATCTATAAAAGGTCTGTTTTCGCTCTAAACAAAACAGATACATTTGATAGAAATATCTTACCTGATTTGTCTATATACTCTATTTTTGTAAATGGTTTATTCAAATCCTCTTCATAGATGTAAACATTTCTTTGTCCATTTTAGGATTTCTGTGTACTGAAAACTCATTTTGATGTTTCTAGTCAAGAAATGCCCGAGTCATATATACATATTGATGGAAATGATATCTCGACTTGACTTTTTTCACACTGGCTTACGAAAGAGACATTGAGTTTTGGTTCTTGTGCGGTTGTAGAGTCAACGGTAACTCCTAAACATAGTCACACATTTCCCTCCAATCATTTCTCACATAAGCATTCAATTTTGTACTTTAGCTTGTGAATCAAAGTTTACCAACAATTTCATAATCTGGCTTTAAAAAACGTACCATTTTCTTATCGGTGGGAAGTGAGCAGTTAGCAGTTGCAGCATTTACAGCAGTTAACTGCAACAACTGCTAGCATTTACAGCAGTTAACTGCTAGAACTGCTGGCAGCTACAGCAGTTGAATGCAACAACTGCTGGCAGTTGCAGCAGTTTTTTAGCAATTAGGAGTGACCTGTCGCTTTTATTTTTAGATTTGGATTTTCCAGACTGTTCCATTTATTAAATAATGGTTTGAAAGATATTTGACTTATTTAAAACTATAAATACATTTCAAATACTGAGCAGATTGAAATTGCATCTCAGTTGGTACAATTGAGGAATCTTGTTAGTGATTTAACTTTTGCGATTAGGAGGCTGTGGGTTCAAATCCCACACAGGGCGATTTGTTTTTTGATTAAATTTGTTTTATTTATATTTTTCATGTTTTTTTATTTTATTTTATTTCATCATTTCAATTTCATTTTTAATTTCATTCATACAATTTCAATACATTTCAAACACACGCCTCCAACGGAGCATCCCCACACTCGCTGGCGACGTCGGTTTCCTCCGAATCAGTGTCATCAGCTAGTTGAATGACCAAATTGTCAAGAGCTATGCCAACCATGTTGAATAATTCACAATCAAAAATACATTTGAAAAACCTATGTTATATGCGAAAATAGCAAAATGATACAAGTAATGCAATTCAAATACATCCTTAACATTATAATCATTTTAGATATATGTTACCAAATATAAATAGAAAAAAATATATAAAATGAAAAAAAATATTGATCTCCGTTGGAATTCGAACTCACAAAAGTTAGATTCTAGAGACGTCACACTTACCACTGCACCACGGCGTCTAATTGTCGAATAGGCAGTCATTTAAATATTTATTATAAAAATAAGTTATAAAAAAGGCAGGGTACCCCTTTACTGAAGTGGTTTATTCTAGTAACCTTTCAAATCTATTAATAAAAGCGACAGGTACACTTTGTCAGTTATTGTCAATAAAAGGGAAATTAATCACAAAGAATTCCTCGGAATTGCATCCCCTTATAATTATCTTTCACTAAAACGAAAGTAGGGAATTCCAATTAGAAAGTGGAATTGAAAAATATTTTAATAGTTTCGTATGTGTCCCGGGCACTAAATTTATACATAAGGCGTATATGCATTTTACATGCCTTTATATTCAAGTAGTTATTTATCATTATAATAGAACGTAAAAAGAATAAAAATAATGTATGACTAGAAACCAAATGAGTGAGGATGCGTTAAAGTCGGGCCAGACCGTAGACATAGTACTAGAGTTCAATCAATTACCCAAAAAATAATCCTACCTTACATTTACATTTGCACCTGTGTGACGAAAATTAAAAGGCGGAATGCAGTAACTGTATGGTTAAAAACTTAGTGATAAGTCATTTCATTTAAATGTCCATTTTCATGGTAAATACTGAAGAGTTTTTGCTTGTATTTACGTATGATGTGTGATATGGTATAAATAACATTATATCAAAATTTCAGCTAAAATAGTGAATTTGAATTTATTTTATCAGTTTTAAAACATTTTCTGATATCAGGTTCCAGTCCCACAACAGTAAAAAAAATCTGTTGCCCCCATGCTTGTAGATGGACGCCCGACGCCCGAGTAAGGCCATCCTGAAGGGGCGTGCCAGCAAGGTGACTTTTGCCTTTTCAAAACGCTCGAAAACGCTATTTCGCACTCCACAGGGTGGCCCGCAGTACCTGTGAAATAACTATGGGTTTTAGTCATCTATGTCAATTCATGTCCATAAGGGCCTGAACATTGGAACCATTTTCAATCCTAACAAAGACCACAATTGTGACCGAACTAACTGGAAACTCATTTGTATGATCGACCATGCAGGTGATGATCCCTATTTATTCACCAAGTCAACTAATGTGTCTTGTGTAGCCTTCTCAGTCGCTATTTTGACTTGCGTAATTCAAATTGTCAGATAACTCGTCTATTTTTACTGAAACACCATGCTTTCAATTTCAAGGACGGTTTCCAGTATATATTAATTCCTAATATCTCGTTGCGTATCTCTCACTAAATAGCATTAGGCTAGCGGTTTCATATATTAGCGTTCCCTCCCTCACTAACAAATAAATAAAAAATAAAAACAAATAAATAAAAAATATTATATAAAATAAAATGAGTCTAGGTAAATAGAATGATGACATATGTCATCACCAAAGTATTTTATTTTAGATTTTGAAGTATAATGATTTCCTACTGTATTTCAAATGGTCTCCCGGTTTTTATCTAGTGATTTCAACACTCTAGCTGTGAGAAGATTCACACGTTGTTCAGTCCACTTTCTAGAAAAAAAGGTAAGATTAAGGTTGTCGCGACCCCAGAAAGCGTGAACCTACAACTCCAGATCCAAAGGTAGACAGCTTAATATTGATCCGGTTCACAGTGTTTTAATCAATTCACTACCAAATTTAACCCAGTGAATCGCCTACTCGTGCTATCTTTTAATGCAGACAAATACATAAACCACTTGAACTGCAACCAGTGAAATTGGAACCTTGACAACATAGTTCCACGCACATGATACTAGGAGAAAAAAGAGAACATTGTTCTGACACGGTATAAGGTACGTATTATACCAATATAATATAGCAATTATATTAAAGTACTTACAATTTAAACATATTGAGACACAGTCCTTAATGTGTAAAAACGCAGTATAGACCCCTATAATTCTATTAATTCAGTACCAGAGACATGATGAATGAATTGACAAAAATGGTTGACGCAAAAATTTAAAACTGTGACAATTTTTTCAACACGAACCAACATGTTTCTTTAAAAAAAAAGCTTTATAATGCTGTATAGCAACAGAACACTATATACAACATCCCTCACTGTGTAAAGCTGAAAGAAAGGTAACAGGATAACTTAACTAGTTTGGACATTTATAGCGTATATAACATTAGCCACACTTACAACTCAAAGACATATCCTTCAGTGGTAAGTGGGCAAACAGAAAAGCCCACAGCTAGCCGGACAGTAAAACATGCTTGTAATGCGATTTCTATAGGAAATGCAGCGTAATATTAACAGTAGCGCTTAAATCTTAAATTTTCTCCAGATTGTACGGCACCCTGGCCTACCAAGTAACCGAATCGCAGTGTACCCCTCAAAATGTAGAATCAACCATAACACTTCAAAGACATATCTGCAGGTAGAAGGGGCAAACAGAAAAGCCTTAATATAAACAGCATCCGACATTAAAACATCTTATAATGCGATTTCGAGATGTAAGGCAGCGTATATACTTAGCTCGTAAATCTTAAATTTCTCCAATTGATAGCGTCACCCTGGCCAGACCATGAACCGAATCGCAGTGGGACCCCATTCAAAATGTAATCAACCAACACTTCATAGACATATCTTCATGGTTGTCAAACAGAAAAGCCACAGCAGCCGGACATAAAACATGCCTTGTAATGCGATTTCTATATAATGCAGCGTAATATAACATTAGCTCTGTAATCTTAAATTTTCTCCATGGATTCGTCACCCTGGCCTGACCAGTGAACCGAATTCGGCAGTCTGACCCCCTCTAAATGTAATCAGACCATACACTTCAAAGACCATATCTTCATGTAGAGGAGGGCAAACGAAAGCCACAGCAGCCGGACATTAACACATGCTGTAACTGCATTCCATATGGAATGCACGATGACTTGACTCTGTAAATCTTAAATTGTTTCTTCCAAGGATAGCGTCACCCTGCGCTGACCAAGAACCGAATCCATGTGACCCCTCAAAATTATATCCAGACCATACACTTCAAAGACATCCTCAGTGGTAGAAGCGCAAACAAAAAGCCACAGCAGTCGACATTTAAAACATGCTTGTATCGATTTCTATATGAATCTCGATAGTAACATTAGCTCTGTAAATCTTAATTTTCTCCAGATTGATAAGCGTCACCCGCCTGACCATTGAACCGAATCGGCAGTGTGACCCCTCAAAATCAAATCAACCTACACCCTTCAAAAGACATTATCTTCAGTGGTAGAAAGGGGCAAACAAAAAGCCACAGCACCACCTTAAACATGCTTGTAATGCGATTCTTTATGGAATGCAGCGTATAGTAAAACATTTAGCTCTAAAATCGTAAATTTCTCCAATTGATAGCGTCAACCCTGCCTACCATGAACCGAATCGGCAGTATGACCCCTCAAAATGTAGATCAGAACAGACACTTCAAAGACATATCTTCAGTGGTAAAGGGCAAACAGAAAAGCCACAGCACCGTCTGAAAACAGCGGAATGCGATTTCTATTAGAATGCAGCGTATAGGAAACATTGAGCTCTGTATATCTTAAATGTTCTCCAGATGGATACGTCACCCTGGCCTGACCAGGGAACTCGGAGCGCAGTGAACCCCACTAAATGTAGATCAACCAACACTCAAGACATATCTTCATGTAGAAGGCAAACAGAAACCACAGCAGCTGACATAAAACATCTTGTAATGCGATTTCTATAGAAGGAATGCAGCGATAGTAACATTAGCGCTGTAAATCTTTAAATTTTCTCCAGATTGATAGCGTCATCCCTGGCCTGACATGAACCGACTCGCAGTGTGACCCCCTCAAAATGTAGAATCAGACCATACACGTCAAAGACATATCTTCAGTGGTAGAGAGGGCAAACACAAAAGCCACAGCACCGGACATGGAAAACATTCTTGAAATGCGATTTTCTATATGAATGCAGCGTATAGTAACAGTAGCTCTGTAAATCGTAAATTTTCGTCCAGATTGATAGCGTCACCCTGCCTGACCAGTGGAACACGAATCGGCAGTGTGACCCCTCAAAATGTAGATCACAACCATACACATCAAAACATATGGTCAGTGTAGAGAGGGCAACACAGAAAAGCCACAGCAGCCGGACATTAAAACATGCTTGTAAGGCGATTTCTATATGTATGCAGCGTAGAGTAACATTAGCTCTGTAAATCTTATAAATTGGTCGCCTGATTGATAGCGTCACCCTGGCCTGAACCATGAACCGATTCGCATGTGACCCCTCAAAATGTAATCAGACCATACACTGCAAAGACAAGCGCATGTTGTGAGGGCAAACTAAAAAAGCCTCAGCAGCCGACATTAAAAACAGGCTTGTAATGCGATTTCTAATGGAATGCAGCGTATGAACAGTTCCTCCTGGAATGCTTAATTTTTCTCCAGATTGAAACGCTACCTGCCGACCTGAACCGCAATCGGCATGTGACCCCTCAAAATGTAGATCAGACCATACACGTCAAGACATTCTCAGTGGTAAGAGGGCAAACAGAAAAGCAACAGCAGCCGGACATTAAAAACATCTTGTATTGCGATTTCTATATGAATGCAGCGTATAGTAACATTAGCTCTGTAATTTCTTAAAGTTTCTCCAGATTGATAGCGTCACCTGCCTGACCAGTGAACCGAATCGCATGTGACCCCTCAAAATGTAGACAACCATACCTTCAAAGACATATCTTCAGTGGTAAGAGGGCAAACAAAAGCCACAGCAGCCAGTCATTAAACCTGCTTTGTAATGCGATTTCTATATGGAACGCAGCGTCATAGTACATTAGCTCTGTAAATCTTAAATTATCTCCAGATTGCTAGCGTCATCACCCTGGCCTGACCAGTGAACCGCATCGGCCAGTGTGACCCTCAATATGTAAACAGACCATACACTTCAAAGACATATCTTCATGATAGGAGGGGCAAACAGAAAAGCCACAGCACCGAACAATTAAACAAGCTTGTAATGCGATTTCTATCTGGAATGCAGCGTATAGTAAATGACACTCCTGTAAATCTTAAATTTCTCCAGATTATAGCGTCACCCTGCCTACCAGTGAACCGAATCGGGCAGTGACCCCTCAAAATGTAAGATCAGTACCATACACTTCAAAGACATATCTTCAGTGGTAGAGAGGGGCAAACAGAAAAGCCACAGCAGCCGGACATTAAAACATGCTTGTAATGCGATTTCTATATTGGAATGCACGTATAGTAACATTAGCTCTGTAAATCTTAAATTTTCTCCAGATTGATAGCGTCCACCCTGGGCCTGACCATGAACCGAATCGCATGTGCCCCCTCAAAATGTAGATCAGACCAACACTTCAAAGACATACGCTCAGTGGTAGAGAGGGGCAAACCAGAAAACCACAGCACCGACAGTAAAACATCTGTAAATAATGCGCTTTCTATATGAATTGCAGCGTATAGAACATACTCTGTACATCTTAAATTTTCTCCAATTGAATAGCGTCACCCTCCGACCAGTGAACCGAATCGCTGTGTGACCCCTCAAAATGTAGATTCAGACCAACACTCAAAGTCATACTTTCCAGTGGTAAGAGGGCAAACAGAAAGCCACAGCAGCCGACAATAAAACATGCTTGTAATGCGATTTCTATATGGAATGCAGCGTATAGTAACATTAGCTCTGTAAATCTTAAATTTTCTCCAGATTGATAGCGTCACCCTGGCCTGACAGTGAACCGAATCGGCAGTGGTGACCCCTCAAAATGTAGAGTCAGACCATACACTTCAAAACATATCTTCAGTAGTAGAGAGGGGCAAATCAAGCAAACCACAGCACCGACATTAAAACATGCTTGTATGCATTCATATGGGAATGCAGCGTATAGTAACATAGCTCTTAATCTTAAATTTTCCTCCAGATTGATAGCGTCACCCTGCCTGACCATGAACCGAATCGGCATGTGACCCCTCAAAATGTCTAGATCAGACCAACACTTCAAAGACATACTTCAGTGGTAGAGAGGGCAAACAGAAAATCCACAGCAGCCGACATTAAAACATGCGTGTAATGCGATTTCTAATATGGAATGCAACGTATAGTAACATTACTCTGTAAATCTTAAATTTCTCCAATTGATAGCGTCACCCTGGCCTGACCAGTAACGAAATCGCAGTGTGACCCCTCAAATGTAGATCAGCCTCATACACTCAAAGGACATATCTTCGTAAGAAGAGGCAAACAGAAAGCCACAGCAGCCGACATTAAACTCTTGTAATGCGATTGGTCCTATATGAATCGCGTATAGTAACATTAGTCTCTGTAAATCCTTAAATTCTCCAGATTGATAGCGTCCACCCTGCCGGAACAGTAACCTTGCCAGTGACCCCTCAAAATGTGATCAGACCATACACTCAAAGACATATCGTCAGTGGTAGAGAGCAAAACATAAAAGCCACAGCAGCCCGGACATTAAACATGCTTGTAATGCGATTTCTATATGGAATCAGGCGTATAGTAACAGTAGCTCTGTAAATCGTAAATTTTCTCCAATTGAGAGCGTCACCCTCCTGACCAGTGAAACCGAATCGCAGTGTGACCCTATCAAAATGAAGCAACCATACAGCGTCAAAGAACAATATCTTCAGTGGTAGAGAGGGCAAATCAAAAAGGCCACAGCAGCCGGAATTAAAACTTCTTGTAATCGATTTCTATATGAAATGCAGCGTATAGTATCATTAGCCTGTAAATCTTAAATTTCTATTTTCACCAATTGAAGCGTCAACCCTGGCCTGACCAGTGAACCGAATCGCAGTGTGACCCCTCAAAATGTAGATCAACCATACACTTCAAGACATACGAATCATTCAGGGTAAAGCAAACAGAAAAGCCAACAGCAAGCCGGACATTAAAAACAATGCTTGTAATGCGATTTCTATATGGAATGCAGCGTATAGTAACATCAGCTCGTAAATCTTTAAATTTTCTCCAGATGGATACGTCACCCTGGCTGACCATGAACCGAATCGGCAGTGTACCCCTCAAATGTAGATCAGTACCCATACACATTCAAAGACATATCTTCATGTAAAGGGGCAAACAGAAAACCACAGCAGACGGACATTAAAACATGCTTTTAATGCCGATTTCTATATGGAATGCAGCGATAGTATCTAGCTCTTAAATCTTAATTTCTCCAGATTGATAGCGTCACCCTGGCCTGACCAGTGAACCGAATCGCCAGTGTGACCCTCCAAAATGTAATCAGACCATACACTTCAAAGACATATCTTCAGTGGTAGAGAGGGCAAACAGAAAAGCCACAGCAGCCGGACATTAAAACATGCTTTAATGCGATTTCTATATGGAATGCAGCGTATAGTAACATTAGCTCTGTAAATCTTTAAAGTTTCTCCAAATGATAGCGTCCCCCTGGCCTTACATGAACCGAATCGGCAGTGTGACCCCTCAAAATTAGATCAGAACCATACACTTCAAAGACAATCTTCATGTAGAGAGGGCAAACAAAAGGCCACAGCAGCCGGACCTTAAACATGCTTGGAATGCGATTTCTATAGGAATGCAGCGTATAGTAACATTAGCGCTGTAAATCTGAAATTTTCCTTCTCCAGATTGATAGCTCACCCTGGCCTGACCAGTGAAACCGAATCGTCAGTGGACCCCTCAAAATGTAGATCAGACCATACTTCAAAGACATATCTTCAGTGGTAGAGAGGGGCAAACAGAAAAGCCACAGCAAGCCGACATTAAAAATGCTTGTAATGCGATTTCTATATGGAGATGCCCACGTATAGTAACATACTCTGTAAATCTTAAATTTTCCACAGATTATACGCACCCACCTGACCATGAACCGAATCGGCAGTGTGACCCCTCAAAATGTAGAACACCCAACACTTCAAAGAACATAGCTTCATGGTAGGAGGAGGCAAACAGAAAAGCCCACAGCACCGAACATTAAAACATCTGAATCGATTCTATATGAATGCAGCGTATAGTAACATTACTCTGTAATCTTTTAATTTTTTCTCCAGATTGATACGTCACCCTGGCTGACCATGACCGAATCGCAGTGTGACCCCTCAAAATGTAATCAGACCATACACTTCAAAGACATACTATCTTCAGTGGGTAGAGAGGGGCAAACAGAAAAGCCCCAGCAGCCGACATTAAAACTGCCTTGTAATGCGATTTTCTATAAGGAACGCAGCGTATAGTAACATTACTCAGTAAATCTTACATTTTCTCCAGATGATAGCGTCACCGACCGCCTGACCATGTAACCGAAACGGCAGTGTACCCCTCAAAATGTAGATCAACCATACACTTCAAAGACATATCTTCAATGGTAGAGAGGGCAAACAGAAAAGCCACAGCAGCCGGACATTAAAACATGCTTGTAATGCGATTTCCTATATGGAATGCAGCGTAGATAACATTAGCTCTGTAAATCTAAATTCTCCAGATTGATAGCGCCACCCTGCCTGAACCAGTGAACCGAATCGGCAGAGTGACCCCTCAAATTAGATCAACCATACACATCCAAAGACATCTCTTTCAGTGGTAGAGAGGGCAAACAGAAAAGCCACACAGCGGACATTAAAACATGCGTGTAATGCCGAAAAAAAAATTTCTATATGGAGATGCATCGAATAGGAACATTACTCTGTAAATCTTAAATTTTCTCCAATTGATACGTTTCACCCTGGCCTACCAGTGAACCGAATCGCAGTGTGACTCTCACAATGTTAGATCAGACCATACACTTCAAAGACATTTCTTCAGTGGTAAGAGGGCAAGCAGACAGCCACAGCAAGCCGGACTTTAAAAACATGCGTGTAAAGCGATTTCTATATGGAATGCAGCGTATTAGTAACATTAGCTCTGTAAATCTTTTTAAAATTTTTCTCCAGATTGTTAGCGCACCCGGGGCCTGACCAGTGAACCGAATCGGCAGTGTGACCCCTCAAAATGTAGATCAACCATACACTTCAAAGACATATCTTCAGTGGTAGAGAGGGCAAACAGAAAAGCCACAGCAGTCCCGACATTTAAAACAGGCTGTAATGCGATTCTATAGGGAATGCAGCGTATAGTAACATGACTGCTGTAAATCTTAATTTCTCCAGATTGATAGCGTCACCCTGGCCTACCAGTGAACCGAATCGCATGTGACCCCTCAAATGGAGATCTACCATACACTTCAAAGACATATCCGTCAGTGGTAGAGAGGGGCAAACAGAAACCAACAGCAGCCGGACATTAAAACATGCTTTAATGCGATTTCTATATGGAATGCAGCGTATAGTTACATTAGCTCTGTAAAACTTAACAACGCCGAAAAAAAACCCTGAATTACTTATGAATTTTCTTAAAATATACCCAGTACCATTAAAAATGTTGGATAAAATGTTAAGAATTTGATTGTTTGATAATAGTATTAGGTTTTGAACAAAATTTTAAGATCTGAGAAACACATAGGAGCATACCGTATTTTCCCGAATTAAGGCCCCCCCTCTAATTAACGCCCCCCACCCGTTTTGGAGGGGAAAAAAAGTCAACAAGAACGAAAAAAAATCACCTACCTCATTTTTATAAGTCCACATAATAAGTAATTTACAGTAAGTATCCAATGTATTAAGAATTAAACACACTTTTAAACAGTACATGTACCGTAAATCCAAAACGTTTATACTAAGTACGGTACGTATCCAATCATCAAATAGAAAATTAAACGGTAAATCCATTTTTGATTTGTTTTTGCACCACCCGAGCACAAGCTTCCTGTCGACTTTAAACAAATTTGCGGCAAAGTGTTAACCTTTTCTTCGGCAGTTCTAATAACTTTTAATTTAAAAGCCGGCACATAAACAGCGTGTCAAACCACTGACATTGTGTATTGCAGTACCCGCATGTACTAAGGAAAATATTATCGGAGTACACAGCTGTTTGGGTATGATGACGTAATGTGTAATGTGGCGAGCGTGTCACGTAATACATGAGGTACCGTATTTAAATGCATAATTTTAAGACAAACTGCATTAAATTAGATGCCAAATAATTACGTTTTGGGGGAATTAAACAACACAGAAACACTTTACAGTTGGTTTGAACGATGTTTTTAAGTTTTGTAAAAATTTTAATTTTTTATTTTTTTACCTCAAATGAACGCCCCCTCTTTGGAAAATGTAACGCCCCCGGGGGCGTCTATTCGGGAAAATACGGTATACATGCTATTATAATTAAAACGTTGCATTTTGATGATAGTATAGCAATCAAGGAACTCATATTCCTATAGATGACATAGCTGTTTTTGACAAAAACCATGAAATTTCATACGAATGAAATTAAACAATTTTACAGTATTTGTTAGATTCTTAATGATATAATTATGATAATAGCTTTCAGTCAAAGTTAACATACAGAGGACAATGTCTTGTTTCAGTATTTCAATACTTTTAAAAATGCTGTCCAGAGCTAACTTAAACACCCTAAATTTCAATGTAAATATATCTTTATCAGTGAAGGAGGTTGTAGTTTCTTAATGGGAGTGTCAAAAATTTTTGTTCGATTACCTGTTATGAGATTTTAGCATAGTCCGGTTTGGATGGAAAGTCAGGTGCTCTACAAGCTTAACATTATTGATGGAAGAATGCTGATAAACCATACCAGACTACTTAATGGTATGAAATTTACCAACTGCAATTACCAGTCCACCACCTTTATGCATTTTTTTCTATTTCGTAGGAAACTTTCATGACATGCTGGTTGATCAGACAGAACAGTAACTGCGTTTGATGACCAAGTCCTGCTGGAGAGTTAAGACATAACAAAACAGATTCCTGTTGAGTGGATGTGTTCAAGCACCTAATGTTTTATGACAATGAGCCAGAGTACATATAGATGCTGTTAACTAGATTGCTCAAGTTAAAGGTATTAAAAAGTGCAAACAATCATGTGATCAAAACAATCTGATATCTTGATAACTACCCGAAGCGCATGAGCTACAGTCGTTTTCAGGTATTTGATGTTTACAAGTGATTTTTGAATTACATTTCGAACACTTCGTAAGAGAAGTGTAAATATTTTGAGGAACATCGTTCTGACATAGACAGAAACAAAATGCTTGCAGTTGTTTTACAATAGATGTGTTCAAATATTAGTGATAGCTTCTGGTATTTAGAGCACAGGAACGGTAGAACCTGTGTATTTTGTGTTCAGATATGTGATTTGCATACATATACTGTTATTAATTGATAAAAGTACAAATCATTATGAAGGCTCATGCTGGGGTAGAAGGTACTGTAGCTCGAGTAAATTATGTTCATTTCTAGAGAAAAGTACATTTGATAAGATCTGTCACAGAGTCCATCATGGCTGAATGGTATGATGACCTTTTGACCTTCATCAATGAAGAGAATAAGGATGGGATCCTGTCCATGTTGCAGCGACTTCCGAATATTCCAGGCGCCATTGAGAGACTTCGTGAAGAATGTGCACCGCTTGTTATAGCGTCTTGTCGGAAAGGCTATACAGACGTGTTGCAGTTTCTGATAGATAATGATATAGACATTAGTAACATAGACACACAGGTAAAGTATTATTTTGGGGTATTCTTGCCTTTACATTTTATGGAAAGTCTTTATTAGGCATTTGTGTACATGTATTATTCAATACGGTTACTCCTCAAAAAGATTGGTGGTGATTATATTTGTACCACAGTGCAAAGATTATGAAGATGCTCCATTTGGTTAAAGACCTACATATAGATTTACATTGACTTACAGTTTAATGTTTTGAGTCACTGTCTGTTGTGTGTCATATTTCTGCAGATTTCTAGAAAACAGGCAACATTTTAAAATAATTGTTTCGGCAAATTATCAAAGTTGAAATTTTTTACGGGGCTTTATAAATTCTTTGATATTTTGTTTATTTTTATAGTAGAAAATAGTTCCACGCAGTCACAGACATTTTTGACTAGTGAGCAGTCAAATTGATTTTATTATGCCCCCAAAGGGAGGCATATAGTTTTTGAACCGTCTGTCTGTCGGTCTGTCAGTCTGGAACCGTCTGTCTGTCGGTCTGTCAGTCTGTCGGTCTGTCCGCATTTTTCGTGTCCGGTCCATATCTTTGTCATCTATGGATGGATTTTCAAATAACTTGGCATGAATGTGTACCACAGTAAGACTACGTGTCGCGCGCAAGACCCAGGTCCGTAGCTCAAAGGTCAAGGTCACACTTAGACATTAAAGGTTATTGCATTGATGGGCGTGTCCGGTCCATATCTTTGTCATCAATGGATGGATTTTCAAATAACTTGGCATGAATGTGTACCACAGTAAGACGACGTGTCGCGCGCAAGACCCAGCTCCGTAGGTCAAAGGTCAAGGTCACACTTAGACATTAAGGGATAGTGCATTGATGGGCGTGTCCGGTCCATATCTTTGTCATCGATGAATGGATTTTCAAATAACTTGGCGTGAATGTGTACCACAGTAAGACGACTTGTCGCGTGCAAGACCCAGGTCCGTATCTCAAAGGTCAAGGTCACACTTAGACATTAAGGGATAGTGCATTGATGGGCGTGTCCGGTCCATATCTTTGTCATCGATGGATGGATTTTCAAATAACTTGGCATGAATGTGTACCACAGTAAGACGACGTGTCATGCGCAAGACCCAGGTCCGTAGCTCAAAGGTCAAGGTCACACTTAGATGTTAAAGGTCTTTTTTCATGATAGTGCATTGATGGGCGTGTCCGGTCCATATCTTTGTCATTCATGCATGGATTTTAAAATAACTAGCATAAATGTGTGACACAGTAAGACGACGTGTCGCGCGCAAGACCCAGCTCCGTAGGTCAAAGGTCCTAAACTCGAACATCGGCCATAACTATTCATTTAAAGTGGCATCGGGGGCATGTGTCATCCTATGGAGACAGCTCTTGTTCCGATTTTTAGCTCACCTGTAACAAAGTGACAAGGTGAGCTTTTGTGATCGCACGGTGTCCGTCGTCCGTCCGTGCGTGCGTCCGTCCGTAAACTTTTGCTTGTGACCACTCTAGAGGTCACATTTTTCATGGGATCTTTATGAAAGTTGGTCAGAACTGGGTCACGTGCCTTCAAAAACTAGGTCAGTAGGTCTAAAAATAGAAAAACGTTGTGACCTCTCTAGAGGCCATATATTTCACAAGATCTTCATGAAAATTAGTCAGAACGTTCATCTTGATTATATCTAGGTCAAATTCGAAACTGGGTCACGTGCCTTCAAAAACTAGGTCAGTAGGTCTAAAAATAGAAAAACCTTGTGACCTCTCAAGAGGCCATATATTTCACAAGATCTTCATGAAAATTGGTCAGAACGTTTATCTTGATGATATCTAGATCAAGTTCGAAACTGGGTCACGTGCCATCAAAAACTAGGTCAGTAGGTCAAGTAATAGAAAAATACCTCTCTAAAGGCCACATTTTTCATGGGATCTGTATGAAAGTTGGTCTGAATGTTCATCTTGATGATATCTAGGTCAAGTTTGAAACTGGGTCATGTGCGATCAAAAACTAGGTCAGTAGGTCTAAAAATAGAAAAACCTTGTGACCTCTCTAGAGGCCATATATTTCATGAGATCTTCATGAAAATTGGTCAGAATGTTCACCTTGATGATATCTAGGTCAAGTTCGAAAGTGGGTCACGTGCCCTCAAAAAGTAGGTCAGTAGGTCAAATAATAGAAAAACCTTGTGGCCTCGCTAGAGGCCATATTTTTCATGGGATCTGTATGAAAGTTGGTCTTAATGTTCATCTTGATGATATCTAGGTCAGTTTCGAAAGTGGGTCACATGCCATCAAAAACTACGTCAGTAGGTCAAATAATAGAAAAACCTTGTGACCTCTCTAAAGGCCATATTTTTCATGGGATCTGTATGAAAATTGGTCTGAATGTTCATCTTGATGATATCTAGGTCAAGTTCGAAACAGGGTCATGTGCGGTCAAAAACTAGGTCAGTAGATCTAAAAATAGAAAAACCTTGTGACTTCTCTAGAGGCCATACTTGTGAATGGATCTCCATAAAAATTGGTCAGAATGTTCACCTTGATGATATCTAGGTCAAGTTTGAAACTGGGTCACGTGCCTTAAAAAACTAGGTCAGTAGGTCAAATAATAAAGAAACCTTGTGACCTCTCTAGAGGCCATACTTTTCATGTGATTTGTATGAAAGTTGGTCTGAATGTTCATCTTGATGATATCTAGGTCAAGTTTGAAACTGGGTTAACTGCGGTCAAAAACTAGGTCAGTAGGTCTAAAATTATTAAAATCTTTTGACCTCTCTAGAGGCCATATTTTTCAATGTATCTTCATGAAAATTGATCTGAATGTTCATCTTGATGATATCTAGGTCAGTTTCGAAACTGGGTCACGTGCGGTCAAAAACTAGGCCAGTAGGTATAAAAAGAGAAAAACCTTGTGACCTCTCTAGAGGCCATATTTTTCATGAGATCTTCATGAAAATTAGTGAGAGTGTTCACCTTGATGATATCTAGGTAAAATTCAAAACAGGGTCACGTACCTTCGAAAACTAGGTCAATAGGTCAAATAATAGAAAAACCTTGTGACCTCTCTAGAGACCATATTTTTCAATGGATCTTCTTGAAAATTGGTCAGAATTTTTATCTTGATAATATCTAGGTCAAATTCAAAACTGGGTCACATGAGCTCAAAATCTAGGTCACTATGTCAAATAATAGAAAAAACAACGTCATACTCAAAACTGGGTCATGTGGGAAGAGGTGAGCGATTCAGGACCATCATGGTCCTCTTGTTTTTATGTACAGGTCTGTAACCCAATTCCAAAAAAACATTGCTAGTTTTATCTTTTACTAGAGCAAAAGAAAACAGTGATTTTAGTTGGAGATGTAGGAATCATTTTCTCACAATCAAATATATATATATACTGTGTTCTTTCAGCATTTGGAATTGTTTTCATTAAGGTAGCGGGGCCCATAATGACAGTTGGCAATGTCTGTGTGATTAGGCCTAAAAAAAAATTCTTTGTTTCCATGCTCAAAAAAATTAGGGTAGGTGGGTTGGAAAAAATTTTTTTTTTGGATTTTTTTTTTATTAAGGGAGACTTTTCAGAAATTATTTTTGTGTCAAAAAATGAATACAAATAAGGGGGTTATGCCTTTTGAGCATCAGGAAGTTTATTTCTAACATCACTGACCATGTTTAAAGCATAAAAAGTGCAGTTTGGCAACTTTTTGTCAAAAAGTTGAAAAAATTATTCTCCAAGGCCATAAAAACATTTAGGGTCAGGCCAAAAATTTGGCGTAGGTCGGGATACCGGAAACAAACAAATTTTTTTTACGCCTTGCGCATTTTCCGTAGGCAATTACCCCGGTAGGCATTTTTCAGATGTAAAGTAGCTCATTCAGAGCACTTTACTTCCCGCAGCAACCTGAAAATGCTGCAGCTGTTTTAAAAGAATTAGGTCTACTACTTTAAGAAAAGTGATAACTGAAAAAGACATGTATTATTTTGCTTCAGTTACAGTCTGACCTTGACCTTGACCTCATTTTGGACTTAGGTTGCTTTATATGGGCCATCTCTTGGTTAACCAAATGGGACCGTTTCGTCTAGCATCAATACCGCTTACAAGAATGAATTGATACTAATACAGATGTAACCTGTGACCATTCCTAATCTTCAAACATCACCTGACCTCAGTTTGACCTTGACCTTGTTTTGGACTTTGGTTGCTTTATATCGACAAGGATGTCACTGGGGGCATCAAGCGTTTACTGAACGCAGCTCCTTGTTTTCCTCATTTTTCTTTTTTTCTAGTAAGTTTTTGCTTCTTTCAAGACTTGTTATTGATTTATTGTACAGAAGTGGAAGATACTCATTTGATAAGCGATTTTTTGCGGTTCAAAGTGAATTTACCTCTGAAATAGAAGGGGTAGAGTTAGACATCTTTAAAAATACTGAGTTACGTGCAGTAAAAGTTCTCTATTTTGCCTTCATTCTTTAGATTACATATTGTGGAAGAAATGTAGGTAGGTTTTACTTCTGCCCCACAGTTATATTTGAATGAAGTGAGCAAATTCAAAATAGACCCACAGGATTCGACCTTAATTTTTCAATGTTGGAGACAGAATTCCGTTTCATTAAATCCGTTTTCTTGGGGCACCCTAGGAAAAATGATACAGACACTTTAATTTTTAGTTTTATAATTGTTTACCAATAGTTTGGTGACTCTTTCATAAAAAAAAATGGTAATATGAATTCTCTGCGAACGTTTTGGATAAAGGCCGCCACTTTGAAATTTGTCTCTACTTGAGCTTAAGAAAATACCATAAATAACACAAAATTTATAAAAAAAACGGCACGGTAAAAGTTTTTAAAAAGTTGCAATAAAGTGCGAAGCACGGTCAACTTTAAGAATATACCAAGCAAATGCCATTTTTAGCTCATCTGATTTTTTGAAAAAAAATGATGAGTTATTGTCATCACTTGAGCGGTTGTCGGCGTCGGCGTCGGTGTCGGCGTCGGCGTCTGCGTCGGCGTTGCCTGGTTAAGTTTTATGTTTAGGTCGGCTTTTCTCCTAAACTATCAAAGCTACTGCTTTGAAACTTGGAATACTTGTTCACCATCATAAGCTGACCCTGTATAGCAAGAAACATAACTCCATCTTGCTTTTTGCAAGATTTATGGCCCCTTATGTACTTAGAAAATATCAGATTTCTTGGTTAAGTTTTATGTTTAGGTCAACTTTTCTCCTAAACTATCAAAGCTATTGCTTTGAAACTTGGAATACTTGTTCACCATCATAAGCAGACCCTGTACATCAAGAAACATAACTCCATCTTGCTTTTTGCAAGATTTATTGCCCCTTTTGGACTTAGAAAATCAGTTTTTAGCTCACCTGAGCACAAAGTGCTCAGGGTGAGGTATTGTGATCGCTCACCGTCCGCGTCCGTCCGTCCGTCCGTCCGTCGTCCGTCCGTCTGTCCGTCCGTCCGTCCGTCCGTCCGTCGTCCCGTCCACACTTTCCTTTAAAACAACATCTCCTCCTAAACCAACAGGCCAATTTTTGATGAAACTTCACAGGGATGTTCCTTGGATGGCCCCCTTTCAAAATTGTTCAAAGAATTGAATTCTATGCAGAACACTGGTTGCCATGGCAACCGAAAGGAAAAACTTTAAAAATCTTCTTCTCAAAAACCAGAAGACCTAGAGCTTAGATATTTGGTGTGAAGCATTGCCTAGTGGACCTCTACCAAGTTTGTTCAAATCATGACCCCGGGGTCAAAATTGACCCCGCCCCAGGGGTCACTTGATTTTACATAAGAAAATCTTAAAAAATCTTCTTCTCAAAAACCAGAAGCCTTAGAGCTTAGATATTTGACATGTAGCATTGCCTAGTAGACCTCTACTAAAATTGTTCAAATCATGACCCCGGGTCAAAATTGACTCTGCCCCAGGGGGCACTTGATTTTACATAGGAAAAATCTTCAAAAAAATTTCTAAAAATAAACCAGAAGGCCTAAAGCTTAGATATTTCACATGTAGCATTGCCTAGTGGACCTCTACAAAATTTGTTCAAATCATGGCCCCCGGGGTCAAAATTGACCCCGCCCCAGGGGTCACTTGATTTTACATAAGAAAATATTTAAAAAATCTTCTTCTCAAAAACCAGAAGCCCTAGAGCTTAGATATTTGACATGTAGCATTGCCTAGTTGACCTCTACTAAAGTTGTTCAAATTATGACCCGGGGGTCAAAATTGACCCCGCCCTAGGGTCACTTGACTTTACAACGGAAAATCTTCAAAAGTTTTCTAAAAACAAACCAGAAGGGCTAGAGCTTAGATATTTCACATGTAGCATTACCTAGTGGACCTCTACAAAATTTTTCATATCATGACCCCCTGGGTCAAAATTGACCCCGCCCCAGAGGTCACTTGATTTTACATAGGAAAATCTTCAAAAATTTTCTAAAAATAAACTAGAAGGCGTAGAGACTAGATATTTGACATGTAGCATTGCCTAGTGGACCTCTACAAAATTTGTTCAAACCTTGTCCCCCGGGGTCAAAATTGACTCCGCCCTAGGGGTCACTTGATTTTACATAGGAAAATCTTAAAAAAAAATTGTAAAAATAAACCAGAAGGCCTAGATCTTAGATATTTGACATGTAGCATTGCCTATTAGACTTTTACAAAGTTTATTCAAATCATGACCCCTGGGGTCAAATTGACCCTGCCCCATGGGGTTACTTGATTGTACATAGAAAAATCTTCAAAATTTTCTAAAAATAAACCAGAAGAGCTTAGATATTTGACATGTAGCATTGCCTAGTGGACCTCTACAAAAAGTTTTCAAATCTTGTTTTTAAAGTTACTTAAAGAAAATTTCAACTATATTTTCTCATAATTCTTTTGATTGATTTCTATTATGATCTTTTGACCTTGAAGACTTGTCCTTAAGTGCAATGATAACAGGTGAGCGATATAGGGCCATCATGGCCCTCTTGTCTTGGTTAAGTTTTATGTTTAGGTCAGCTTTTATCCTAAACTATCAAAGCTATTGCTTTAAAACTTGCAACACTTGTTCACCATCATAAGTTGACCCTGTATAGCAAGAAACATAACTCTGTCCTGCTTTTTGCAAGATTTATGGCCCCTTTTGGACTTAGAAAATATCAGATTTCTTGGTTAAGTTTTATGTTTAGGTCAAGTTTTTCTCTTAAACTATCAAAGCTATTGCTTTGAAACTTGCAACACTTGTTCACCATCATAAGCTGACCCTGTACAGCAAGCAACATAACTCCATCCTGCTTTTTGCAATAATTATTGCCCCTTTTGGACTTAGAAAATCATTTTCTTGGTTGAGTATTATGTTTAAGTCAACTTTTCTCATAAACTATCAAAGCTATTGCTTTAAAACTTGCAACAGTTTTTCACCATCATAAGTGGACACTGTACATCAAGAAACATAACTCTATCCTGCTTTTTGCAAGAATGATGGCCCTTTTTAGACTTAGAAAATCATGGGTAGGACAATATTTCTATTACACAAAAAAAATCAGATGAGCGTCAGCACCCGCAAGGCGGTGCTCTTGTTTAAACATTACTATTAGGGGCCTAATACCTTAATACTATATTGTACCTTGATCGAGGCTATCTGGTCAGTTTGTTAAAATCAGTTGAATGGCTTTCAAAATCACTTTCATGAAATTTTTTAACTTTCGGAATTAAAGTTGATTGTGTTTAAAAGTTCGGTTCAAAGTCATTAAGGGTGTTGGTTTATCTTTCATATGATGTTCAAGGTCGTCTGAGGTGACATCTCTTGTTTATTGTTGAATATGATAAATAACCCTTTAGCACCAGTATGATACTATAACTCAGAGACTAACTCACAATTTCATCAGTTCATAGTATGGATATATATAGTTTTGGTCAAAGCCACAAAATTGGCATTTCGTTCCCACTGAATTAAATGATTTGATATGTGATATATAAATGCTGATTAGAAGCGGAAGTAATTAAGAATACCACTGATATTGAAGGACATATTTATTGTTTGATTTGCGTTATCAGCCTTGATGATTTTGTTTGCTTACAACAGTTTATCTTGTTATTATCTTGTTATTAAAGTAAAAAGATAATACTTCAATATTTACCTCATATGTTCAGAAGGGAGAACCAGTGAAATGGGTATAAGTTTTATTGGTATAAGTTTTATCCCCGCAATAAAGTTGTGTGCATGCAGTTTCATCCAGTGAAAAAGTATAATAAGGTCACCAAGCTGTTATACTTAGGTTATTTTTAAGGTAAAAGTTTTTTGGCAACCTTTGTTTTTCTGTCATATCTTTATCATATATCTTATATCTTACTGTAACTTCACAAAAACATGGTCCAGTATGCAAACAAAGTATACGTAGGGGCTGAACCCATTATACCCAAGGTCAAGGTCACCAAGGTCTTTTACTTAGGTTATTTTTAAGGTTAAAGTTTTTCGGCAACCTTTGTTTTTCTGTCATAACTTTGTTACTTTTGCTCATATCTTACTGTAAGTTCTCGTAAACATTGTCCGGCATACAAACATAGTATATACAGGGACTGGGCCCATTATACCCAAGGTCAAGGTCACAAAGGAGTTATACTAGGAATTATTTTCATGTTAAATTTTTTCGAAAGCTTTATTTATAGACATCTTTGGTACTTTAAAAAATAATGACTTGAAATTAAAAATAATTGTTTATAATCATCATCTGCATGTGTGGTTACATACCCCATAACTCTAATTGTATTTTTGACAGAATTATGCCCCTTTTGTACTTAAACTTTTTTTTGCAATCTTCGCTTTCAGGATATTACTTTAATGCAATATATGATAAAGTCTTGAAACTTAAAATGTATCTTTATCACCTGCGCATGGGTGGTAATTCCGCAAGCCTCATTACCGCCGAATGCGCAGATGCCCTTGGATATTTCTATCTGATACGTAAACACTTGACAGATATTATTAATATTATATCTTTTACTGTGGAAATTATAATTTTTTTGAAAAATCGAAAATACACGAATTTACATTCACAGGAAACAGCCGTTTTGGCCAAAAGCACGAAATTTCGTGCGGACGAAATTAAATGATTTCTCAGTATATGGCGACTTTCCAGCTTTAATGGTGGAGGAAGAACCCAGGTGCCCCTATGTGCATTGTTTCATCACAAGAGGGCTGAGACCTGGGTAGAACCACCAACCTTCCATTTACAAGCCAGCTGGATGGCTTCTGCACATGAAGCATTCAATGCCCCATTTGAGGCTTGAACCCACATCAATCAGGGGCAAGAGATTTGAAGTCACTGTCAGTGACCTTAACAACTCGGCCATGGAGGTCTCCCCCACTCCCACACTAATAACAAACAAAGTATATTTTGAAGTAATATATCAGAACTTGTACACTTAAAAAACAACTTTGGGTTGTTTTGATTAACAGATCTATGTTCAGTGACCTATTTTTAAATAAAACTATTTTCTCAACTTCCTGATTGGGAAGTATTTAATAGTTGCTGTCGGTTTGTTAATTTTGTAATTATCTTGTCTAAACTTTGTTTTATCAGATAATCATGCTTGATGTATGATAACATAAAAGCAAATTTAATTCATTTTATGTTGACTACATTTACCAGTCTGTTCTCCATTGTTCTTGTATAAATATTTTATTTGAGTAGCATTTTCCTCTGAAATCATTCAGTGGAAGTTATTGAAACTTGGCATTGATGTTTCTTGGATGACTGTTATTGGAAGGTGTTCAATGATTCTGTCTTGGCTGCACATGGGCCACAAAAGCTGGAAATAAAAAGTCTTTGTACTGTTTTTGTGCGCCCCCCCCCCCCCCCCCCCCCCCCCCCCCCCCCCACTCTCCACCCACCCATGAGTGGTGGGGGCATATAGATTTGCTCTTGTCCATGCATCCTTCCGTCCGTGCGTCCGTCCGAAGTTTGTGACATGCCTAGTTCAAAAAGTATTTGATATAAATTAATGAAACCTTGTATGAGTCTTTATCATGATATGAACTTGCGCACTTTCTATTTTTCGTCTGGCTCCGCCCCCTAATTTTAGAGTTATGGCCCCTGAAATAGTCAAAAATGCACATTTTCACCTTGTGACACACCTAGCTCAAAAAGTATTTGATATAGATTCATGAAACCTTGCATGAGTCTTAATCAGGATATGAACTTGTGCACCTCTTATTTTTCGTCTGGGTCCGCCCCCTATTTCTAGAGTTATGGCCCCTGAAATAGTCAAAAATGCACATTTTCACCTTGTGACATACCTAGCGCAAAAAGTATTAGATATAAATTTATGAAACCTTGCATGGATCTTTATCATGATATGAACTTGCGCACCTCCTATTTTTCATCTGGGTCCGCCTATTTCCAGAGTTATGGCCCCTGAAATAGTCAGAAAATGCACATTTTCACCTAATTATGTGCCTCACTCAAAAAGTGTTTAATGTAAATTCATGAAACCTTGCTTGAGTCTTTATCATAATGTGACCTTGCACACTTGGCATTCTTCTTGAGAATTTTAGTGTTTATTACAGAGTTATGGCCCTTGAAATAGCCAAAATAGTGGATTTTTTGTTTGTGATGCTCATAGCTCAAAAAGTATATGGTATAGAATAATGAATCCATTTCATAATTTTTTTTTGAGGCTATACACCATTAAGACTGCAAACATTTGAATGATTTCCCCTTATTTGTGAAAAAAATGTACCAGTGGGGGGCACACCCTGTGTCCTACAGACACATTCTAGTTTTTAGCTCACCTGTCACAAAGTGACAAGGTGAGCTTTTGTGATCGCGCGGTGTCCGTCGTCCGTCGTCCGTCCGTGCGTCAGTGCGTCCGTGCGTCCGTGCGTCCGTAAACTTTTGCTTGTGACCACTCTAGAGGTCACATTTTTCATGGGATCTTTATGAAAGTTGGTCAGAATGTTCATCTTGATGATATCTAGGTCAAGTTCGAAACTGGGTCACGTGCCATCAAAAACTAGGTCAGTAGGTCTAAAAATAGAAAAACCTTGTGACCTCTCTAGAGGCCATATATTTCACAAGATCTTTATGAAAATTGGTCAGAATGTTCACCTTGATGATATCTAGGTCAAGTTCGAAACTGGGTCACGTGGGGTCAAAAACTAGGTCAGTAGGTCTAAAAATAGAAAAACCTTGTGACCTCTCTAGAGGCCATATTTTTCATGAGATCTTCATGAATATTGGTCAGAATGTTTATCTTGATGATATCTAGGTCAAGTTCGAAACTGGGTCACGTAGGGTCAAAAACTAGGTCATTAGGTCTAAAAATAGAAAAACCTTGTGACCTCTCTAGAGGCCATATTTCTCAATGCATCTTCATTGAAAATTGGTCAGAATGTTCATCTTGATGATATCTAGGTCAGGTTCGAAACTGGGTCACGTGGGGTTAAAAACTAGGTCAGTAGATCTAAAAATAGAAAAACCTTGTGACCTCTCTAGAGGCCATATTTTTCATGAGATCTTCATGAATATTGGTCAGAATGTTCACCTTGATGATATCTAGGTCAAGTTCGAAACTGGGTCATGTGGGGTCAAAAACTAGGTCAGTAGATCTAAAAATAGAAAAACCTTGTGACCTCTCTAGTGGCCATATTTCTCAATGGATCTTCATGAAAATTGGTCAGAATGTTCACCTTGATGATATCTAGGTCAAGTTCGAAACTGGGTCATGTGCGGTCAAAAACTAGGTCAGTAGGTCTAAAAATAGAAAAACCTTGTGACCTCTCTGGATGGCGATATTTTTCAATGGATCTTCATGAATATTGGTCAGAATGTTTACCTTGAAGATATCTAGGTCAAGTTCGAAACTGGGTCATGTGGGGTTAAAAACTAGGTCAGTAGATCTAAAAATAGAAAAACCTTGTAACCTCTCTAGAGGCCATATTTTTCATGAGATCTTCATGAATATTGGTCAGAATGTTCATCTTGATGATATCTAAGTCAGGTTCGAAACTTGGTCACGTGGGGTCAAAAACTAGGTCAATAGGTCTAAAAATAGAAAAAACCTTGTGACCTCTCTAGAGGCCATATTTCTCAATGGATCTTCATGAAAATTGGTGAGAATGTTCAGCTTGATGATATCTAGGTCAGGTTCGTAACTGGGTCATGTGCGGTCAAAAACTAGGTCAGTAGGTCGAAAAATAGAAAAACCTTGTGACCTCTCTAGAGGCCATATTTTTCACGAGATCTTCATGAAAATTGTTGAGAATGTTCACCTTGATGATATCTAGGTCAAGTTTAAAAGTGGGTCACGTGCCTTCAAAAACTAGGTCATTAGGTCAATTAATAGAAAAACCTTTTGACCTCTCTAGAGGCCATATTTTTCAATGGATCTTCATGAAAATTGGTCAGAATTTTTTATCTTGATGATATCTAGGTCACATGTGCTCAAAAACTAGGTCACTATGTCAAATAATAGAAATAACGATGTCATACTCAGTTGAACACTGGGTCATGTGGAGATAGGTGAGCGATTCAGGACCATCATGGTCCTCTTGTTCTTTTTGCTAAGTGGAGAAGAGGCTAATAGGCCTGTCATTTCAGGGGAAAAGAATGGTACTGGGTCAAAGGGGATTTCTGGATGTAGAGTCAATTTTAGGGGGAAACTGCACAGTTTTAATGAGTTCTTAGCTCACCTGTCACATAGTGACAGGGTGAGCTTTTGTGATCGCCCTTCTTCCGTCGTCCGTTGTCCGTCCGTCGTCCGTCCACAATTTCTTGTCTGCACGATAGAGGTTTCATTTATGATTTTATTTTAACCAAACTTGCACACAACTTATATCACCATAAGATCTCGGTTCCTTTCTTGAACTGGCCAGATCCCATCATGGGTTCCAGAGTTATGGCCCCTGAAAGGGCCAAAATTAGCTATTTTGACCTTGTCTGCACAATAGCAGCTTCATTTATGATTTGATTTTTACCAAACTCGCCTACAACTTGTATCACCATGAGATCTTGGTTCCTTTCTTGAACTGGCGAGATTCCATTATGGGTTCCAGAGTTATGGCCCCTGAAAGGGCCAAAATTAGCTATTTTGACCTTGTCTGCACAATAGCAGCTTTATTTATGATTTGATTTTTACCAAACTGGCACACAACTTGTATCACCATAAGATCTCAGTTCCTTTCTTGAACTGGCCAGATCCCATTATGGGTTCCAGAGTTATGGCCCCTAAAAGGGCCAAAATTAGCTATTTTGACCTTGTCTGCACAATAGCAGCTTCATTTATGATTCGATTTTAACCACACTTGCACACAACTTGTATCACCAAAAGATCTTGGTTCCTTTCTTGAACTGGCCAGATTTCTTCATGGGTTCCAGAGTTATGGCCCCTTAAAGGTCCAAAATTGGCTATTTTGGCTTTTGCAGCCATATAGAGACTTCATTTATGGTTTTATTAGCTCGACTATTCGAAGAATAGTCTAGCTATTCTACTCACCCTGGCGTCGGCGTCGGCGTCGGCGTCGGCGTCACACCTTGGTTAAGTTTTTGCATGCAAGTACATACAGCTATCATTTAAAGGCATATAGCTTTGAAACTTATTTATTCTTTTTCTAGGACAATTACCAACCTCACTGGGTCAAGTTCCATAACTCTAACATGTATTTTGAGCAAATTATGCCCCCTTTTGGACTTAGAAAATTTTGGTTAAAGTTTTACATGCAAGTTACTATCTCCAAAACTAATGCAGATATTGAATTGAAACTTCACATGTGTCTTTGGGGTTATAAAACTATTTGATAGCACCAAGTCCCATAACTCTGACCTTCATTTTGGCCAAATTATGCCCCCTTTTGGACTTAGAAAATTCTGGTTAAAGTTTTGCGTGCAAGTACATACAGCTATTACTAAAAGGCATATAGATTTGAAACTTATTTTTAGCTCGACTATTCATAGAATAGTAGAGCTATTGGACTCGCCCATGCGTCGGCGTCCGCGTCGGCGTCGGCGTCCGCATCCGCGTCCGCGTCCCGATTTGGTTAAGTTTTGTATGTAAGCTGGTATCTCAGCAACCACATGTGGGAATGGATTGAAACTTCACACACTTATTCACTGTGATAAACTGACTTACATTGCACAGGTCCCATAATTCTATTCTGCTTTTTTACAAAATTATGCCCCTTTTTCGACTTAGAAATTTTTGGTTAAGGTTTTGTATGTAAGCTGGTATCTCAGTAACCACTTGTGGGAATGGATTGAAACTTCACACACTTATTCACTGTGATAAACTGACTTACACTGCACAGGTCCCATAACTCTATTTTGCTTTTTTACAAAATTATGCCCCTTTTTCGACTTAGAAATTTTTGGTTAAGGTTTTGTATGTAAGCTGGTATCTCAGTAACCACTTGTGGGAATGGATTGAAACTTCACACACTTATTCACTGTGATAAACTGACTTACATTGCACAGGTCCATAACTCTATTTTGCTTTTTTACAAAATTATGCCCCTTTTTCGACTTAGAATTTTTTTGGTTAAGGTTTTGTATGTAAGCTGGTATCTCAGTACTCACTAATTGGAATGGATTGAAACTTCACACACTTGTTCACTGTCATGATCTGACATGCACAAAGCAGGTTCCATAACTCTATTTTGCTTTTTTACAAAATTATGCCCCTTTTTCGACTTAGAATTTTTTGGTTAAGGTTTTGTATGTAAGCTGGTATCTCAGTATCCACTAATGGGAAAGGATTGAAACTTCACACACTTGTTCACTGTCATGATATGACATGCAGTGCAAAGGGTCAATAACTCAACTTTGCATTTTACAAAATTATGCACCTTTTTAAACTTAGGAGTTTTGGGTTAAATTCTTATATGTAGGCTGGTATCTCAGTACCCTCTAATGGGAATGGATTGAAACTTCACACACTTGTCCACTGTCATGAGCTGATAAGCACTATGCAGGTTCCATAACCCTATTTTGCTTTTTTTAAATTATGCCCCTTTTTCGACTTTCGTATTCATTCAGTCGACAAGGCTGTTGAATAGTCGAGCGTTGCTGTCCTCCGACAGCTCTTGTTTCTTTTTCTAGATTAATTACCTACCTCACTGGGTCAAGTCCCATAACTCTGACATGTATTTTGAGCAAATTATGCCCCCTTTTGGACTTAGAAAATCCTGGTTAAAGTTTTACATGCAAGTTACTATCTCCAAAACTAATGCAGATATTGAATTGAAACTTTACATGTGTCTTCGGGGTTATAAAACTAGTTGATAGCACCAAGTCCCATAACTCTGACCTTCATTTTGGCCAAATTATGCCCCCTTTTGGACTTAGAAAATTCTGGTTAAAGTTTTGCGTGCAAGTACATACAGCTATTACTAAAAGGCATATAGATTTGAAACTTATTTTTTCTTTTTCTAGATCAATTACCTACCTCACTGGGACAAGTCCCATAACTCTGACATGTATTTTGGGCAAATTATGCCCCCTTTTGGACTTATAAAATCCTGGTTAAAGTTTTACATGCAAGTTACTATCTCCAAAACTAATATAGATATTAAATTGAAACTTCACATGTGTCTTCGGGGTTATAAAACTAGTTGATAGAATCAAGTCCCATAACTCTGACATGTATTTTGGGCAAATTATGCCCCCTTTTGGACTTAGAAAATTCTGGTTAAAGTTTTGCGTGCAAGTACATACAGCTATTACCAAAAGGCATATAGCTTTGAATCTTATTTATTCCTTTTCTAGGTCAATTACCAGCCTCACTAGGTCAAGTTCCATAACTCTTAACATGTATTTTGAACAAATTATGCCCCCTTTTGGACTTAGAAAATTCTGGTTAAAGTTTACATGCAAGTTACTATCTCCAAAACTAATGCAGATATTGAATTTAAACCTAACATGTTTCTTCGGGGTTATAAAACTAGTTGATAGCATCAAGTCCCATAACTTTGATATGTATTTTGGTCAAATTATGTCCCCTTTCGAACTTAAACTCTTTTGATATTTAACATTTTGGGTAATAATTTCCTGCTTCTGTGACAATATTTCGAATAGTCGAGCTTGGCTGTCTTACGGACAGCTCTTGTTTGATACAAACTTCCAAAATAACTTCAACAACAATAATTCTTGGATTCCATGACAAATCAGATCCAAGCGTAGGTTAAGAGTTATTTTATATCTGATTACCTCCCCTGATTGTAATCAAAATGGATTTATATCAGTAAGTACTTATAGTACTTATTTGAAATTTCATTATTGTCATTAGTTGGACTGAGCCAATCAGGGTAGATAACTATGGACTGATTTTATGTCAAATTACTTCCCTTTATTTCAAATTAAAATGGGTATATCTCCGTAACTAATGAAGATACTGATCTGAAATTGCATTTATGTCAACAGATTTATTTGGCAGATCCTTCTTTTCTTCACGTACAATAATTTTTTTTTTAATTACTTCCCTTTTATGTTACTATAAATAGCTTATTTTTAGTAACTTTTTTATTATTGGCCATAGGGAAAAACCGAGACCACTTTTCTGTGGTACAACATGGATGGTACCTCCAATTTGTAGGTTTATTTTGACATATCTGTACCTTGTAAGAATTTTTTTTTTCTTTTTGGTTAAATTTCTTCCCTTTGTTGTTACTGTCCTTTGGACTTAGATATTTTTTCTGAGGACCTTCTTGTCCTCAAGTGCAATGATAACAGGTGAGCGATATAGGGCCATCATGGCCCTCTTGTTTTGAATTACTTCCCTTTTATGTTACTATAAATAGCTTATTTCGTAACTTTTTTATTATTAGCCGTAGGGAAAAACCAAGACACTTTTCTGTGGTACAACATGGATGATACCCCCAATATTTAGGTGTATTTTGACATATCTGTACCTTTAATAAAATTTCAACTACATTTTCTCATGACTCTTTTGATTGATCTTGATTATGATTTTTAGCTCGACTATTCATAGAATAGTAGAGCTATTGGACTCGCCCATGCGTCGGCGTCCGCGTCCGCGTAGGCGTCCGCGTCGGCGTCCGCGTCCCGATTTGGTTAAGTTTTTGTATGTAAGCTGGTATCTCAGCAACCACTTGTGGGAATGGATTGAAACTTCACACACTTATTCACTGTGATAAACTGACTTACATTGCACAGGTTCCATAACTCTGTTTTTTTTTTACAAAATTATGCCCCTTTTTTGACTTAGAAATTTTTGGTTAAGGTTTTGTATGTAAGCTGGTATCTCAGTAACCACTTGTGGGAATGGATTGAAACTTCACACACTTATTTACTGTGATAATCTGACTTACATTGCACAGGTTCCATAACTCTATTTTGCCTTTTCACAAAATTATGCCCCTTTTTCAACATAGAAATTTTTGGTTAAGTTTTTGTATGTAAGCTGGTATCTCAGTATCCACTAATGGGAAAGGATTGAAACTTCACACACTAGTTCACTGTCATGATATGACATGCAGTGCAAAGGGTCAATAACTCAACTTTGCATTTTACAAAATTATGCCCCTTTTTCAACTTAGGAGTTTTTGGGTTAAATTCTTATATGTAAGCTGGTATCAGTACCCACTAATGGGAATGGATTGAAACTTCATACACTTGTCCACTGTCATGAGCTGATAAGCACTATGCAGGTTCCATAACCCTATTTTACTTTTTTACTAAATTATGCCCCTTTTTCGACTTTCTTATTCATTCAAGCGACAAGGCTGTTAAATAGTCGAGCGTTGCTGTCCTCCGACAGCTCTTGTTTGACCTTCTTGTCCTTAAGTGCAATGATAACAGGTGAGCGATTTAGGGCCATTATGGCCCTCTTGTTTAATTTATGAGTCAGGACTGTAAATGGCCTCTTCTAAAGAATAAAAAAATAGCCTAGGTGTTAAAGAACACCTCCAATCCAATTTAGACATTGATTTTAGTCACTTCTTTACTGTATGAATTTACACACAATTGGCAGGATAATGATGCAATTATAAAACAAAAAAATGTGGTTCCTTCCTGGTTGTATATTATGACCCAACTGATAAATCTATTTTCACTTCCGGATAAAGTATCGTGTTGAAACTGATATTTTATTGATTTTGTGTTTCACAATGCTTTGTTTTTGTTGATAAAGATATAGGAAGGGCATAGTCAGAAAGATTTTGCTCAAGAGCTATATAATTTTTAGCTCACCTGTCACGTAGTGACAGGGAGGGTGAGCTTTTGTGATCGCCCTTCGTCCATCGTCCGTCCACAATTTCTTGTCTGCACGATAGTGGTTTCATTTATGATTTTATTTTAACCAACCTTGCACACAACTTGTATCACCATACAATCTTGGTTCCTTTCTTGAACTGGTCAGATCCAGTTATAGGTTCCAGAGTTATGGCCCCTGAAAGGGCCAAAATTAGCTATTTTGACCTTGTCTGCACAATAGCAGCTTTATTTATGATTTGAATTTAATCAAACTTGCACAAAACTTGTGTCACCATCAGATCTTGGTTCCTTTCTTGAACTGGCCAGATCCCGTAATGGGTTCCAGAGTTATGGCCCCTGAAAAGGCCAAAATTAGCTATTTTGACCTTGTCTGCACAATAGCAGCTTCATTTATGATTTGATTTTAACCAAACTTGCACACAACTTGTATCACCACAAGATCTTGGTTCCTTTCTTGAACTGGTCAGATCCAGTTATAGGTTCCAGAGTTATGGCCCCTGAAAGGGCCAAAATTAGCTATTTTGACCTTGTCTGCACAATAGCAGCTTTATTTATGATTTGAATTTAATCAAACTTGCACAAAACTTGTGTCACCATAAGATCTTGGTTCCTTTCTTGAACTGGCCAGATCCCGTAATGGGTTCCAGAGTTATGGCCCCTGAAAAGGCCAAAATTAGCTATTTTGACCTTGTCTGCACAATAGCAGCTTCATTTATGATTTGATTTTAACCAAACTTGCACACAACTTGTATCACCACAAGATCTTGGTTCCTTTCTTGAACTGGCCAGATTCCATTATGGGTTCCAGAGTTATGGCCCCTGATAGGGCCAAAATTAGCTATTTTGACCTTGTCTGCACAATAGCAGCTTTATTTATGATTTGAATTTAATCAAACTTGCACAAAACTTGTGTCACCATAAGATCTTGGTTCCTTTCTTGAACTGGCCAGATCCCGTAATGGGTTCCAGAGTTATGGCCCCTGAAAAGGCCAAAATTAGCTATTTTGACCTTGTCTGCACAATAGCATCTTCATTTATGATTTGATTTTAACCAAACTTGCACACAACTTGTATCACCACAAGATCTTGGTTCCTTTCTTGAACTGGCCAGATTCCATTATGGGTTCCAGAGTTATGGCCCCTGATAGGGCCAAAATTAGCTATTTTGACCTTGTCTGCACAATAGCAGCTTCATTTATGAATTGAATTTAATCAAACTTGCACAAAACTTGTGTCGCCATAAGATCTTGGTTCCTTTCTTGAACGGCCAGATCCCTTAATGGGTTTCAAAGTTATGGCCCCTGAAAGGGCCAAAATTAGCTATTTTGACCTTATCTGCACAATAGCAGCTTCATTTATGATTTGATTTTAACCAGACTTGTACACAACTTGTATCACCATAAGATCTCGATTCCTTTTTATACGCCTGCAGGGACGTATTATGTTATCGCCTCGGTGTCCGTCTGTGTGTTGGTTAGCAATTTCCCTTCCGCTGTGTAACTCTTGAACCCCTTGAAGGATTTCAAAGAAACATGACACAAATGTTCACCTCATCGAAACGATGAGCAGAGTGCAAGTTTCGGATCTTTAAGGTCAAGGTCAAACTAAAAGGGGTCAAAGGTCATATGACTTTGTTTTTTGTGTATATTGCTCTGCATTTGCGTTGCATTGCAGTGCTCTTGTTTTTTTAATTCGCAGATCCTTCTTTTGTTCACTTACAATAATTTTTTTATGCCCCCGAAGGGAGGCATATAGTTTTTGAACCCTCTGTCTGTCTGTCGGTCTGTCCGTCTGTCAGTCTGTCGGTCTGTCAGTCTGTCCGCAGTTTTCGTGTCCGGTCCATATCTTTGTCATCCATGGATGGATTTTCAAATAACTTGGCATGAATGTGTACCACAGTAAGACGACGTGTCGCGCGCAAGACCCAGGTCCGTAGCTCAAAGGCCAAGGTCACACTTAGACGTTAATCTCACATAAAAATTATGAATGTTGCATTAAAATTGGTCTAGAAGCGTCAGTTGTTGCGTAACGAAAAAATCGGGGACGACCTGAACTGAGTACAAATCGTACCGTGGCGGAATAGAAGAGTTACCCGTGAAAACGTCATTTTGATCAACAATGAACAATTTTAAGCAGCATTTCTATATCTGTAGACAAGAAAAGCATTCAGTGTAATGATTAACAACTTAGTACTTCATGTAGCTTCATAAAACCCGATAGAACACACAAACCCGATGTTGTTAATCGTTCTCCACCCACTGTCTCGGCAGGTGAAATTGAAAGGGTGTCCATTGGCTGCTTAAAATCTGTCAACCATTCCACACTAATTGCCTCCAAAATTGAAAATGCGTCACAAAATCAAGACCACAAAGGGTGCCGAAAATTCAAATGACACCAAAAAGAAAAATGACTCCAAATTTCAGGATAGTTGATTTAAAGAGTATCAATGGTTGGACTGAAGTAAAGACTTCAGTTTTAGTGATGTTACTGTCTTAGACATATGGTCAAAAGTTGTTGTCCCTAAGATTTTGAAAATGTCCCCACTTTTTTAATACCAAGCAGAGTTCCCACTCATGTAAAATACTACGTAAATCACGTAATAAAAATAAAATTCACGCAAGTATTTTTTACCCGGTGCGAGATCGCGCACGTACGAAAATGCCGGGGACGAATCCGCTAAGCTGAAATCCCACGCTATGTGTACAAAAATAAACCTTGGAAATACTGCCGCAGTGCCTCATCTGCGAATCGATTGGCTTACATCTCTCTGACATCAAAAAATGTAGACGGGTTGTATCTTTTAACGCATTGGTAAATGAATGTACACTTATTAAACGGTTACCGATCTACATCCGGGTCCCCGGGAACTGTCTCGTCTGCAAGAATGTCGCAGTCGAAGCTTTCGGTGTTTGGCTTCATGGCAAAAGACTCACAAACGATGCGATGGAAAATTTGATTTTGAATTTTCATACCCCCAAAATTTGTGTTTTACCCCCAGTTTTTGCACCCAGGGGGTAAGTTTACCCCTGAAAAAAAATCTGAAAGGGAACACCGCCAAGGGGACATGTGTCCCCACCATTTTTGATCCTCGGCAGAACCCTGCACTGAAAACAGTCTGCTCAGTTGAGACTGAGTCAGGCTGTTCGTGTGGACAACAGCCATTTTTAGCTCACCTGTCACATAGTGACAAGATGAGCTTTTGTGATCACCCTTCGTCCGTCGTCAGTTCGTCCATCCGTCAACAATTTCTTGTCTGCACGATAGTGGTTTCATTTATGATTTTATTTAAACCAAACTTGCACACAACTTGTATCACCATAACATCTCGGTTCCTTTCTTGAACTGGCCAGATCCCATTATAGGTTCCAGAGTTATGGCCCCTGAAAGGGCCAAAATGAGCTATTTTGAGCTTGTCTGCACAATTGCAGCTTTATTTAAGATTTGATTTTTACCAAACTTGCACAAAACTTGTATCACCATAAGATCTTGGTTCCTTTCTGGAACTGGCCAGATTCCTTTATGGGTTCCAGAGTTATGGCCCCTGAAAGGCCCAGAATTAGCTATTTTGAGCTTGTCTGCGCAATAGCAGGTTTATTGTACCCCCCGACAACAAAGTTGTAAGGTGGGGTATATTGGTTTCAGGTTGTCTGTCTGTCCGTCCGTCTGTCCGTAGACGCAATCTTGTGCGCACCATCTCTCCTTGTCCCCTTGACAGAATTTAATGAAACTTCACACAAGTGATCAGTACCAACAGTAGTTGTGCATGGGGCATGTAAGGTTCTTTTAGAAAAAAAATTTGCAGAGTTATGGGACTTTGTTTTTTGTTACTATACTATATACATAGACACAATCTTGTGCGCACCATCTCTCCTCATCCCCTTGATACAATTTAATGAAACTTCACACAAGTGATCAGTAACAACAGTAGTTGTGCATGGGGCATGTTAGGTTCTTTCAGAAAAAAAATTTGCAGAGTTATGGGACTTTGTTTTTTTGTTACTATACTATATACATAGACACAATCTTGTGCGCACCATCTCTCCTCATCCCCTTGACACAATTTAATGAAACTTCACACAAGTGATCAGTAACAACAGTAGTTGTGCATGGGCCATGTTAGGTTCTTTCAGCAACAAAAATTGCAGAGTTATGAGACTTTGTTTCTTGTTAACATACTATGTACATACAGTCTGCATATGCAATCTTGTGCGTGCCTAATCTACCAAACCCTTGCACACAATTTAATGAAACTTCACTCAAGTGATCAGTACCAACCCTAGTTGTGCATGGTGCATTTTACATTCTTTAAGATAAATATTCTGCATAGTTATGGGACTTTGTTTTTTGTTACTATACTGTATACATACAGTGTATATACATACAGTCCACATAATTATGCAATCTTGTGTGAGTCAAATTGCAATGTACTGTGTCAGTGCATGCGGGGGGTACATTCATCACCTTAAGTGATAGCTCTAGTTTATGATTTGATTTTTACCAAACTTGCACACAACTTGTATCACCATAAGATCTTGGTTCCCATCTGGAACTGGCCAGATTTCTTTATGGGTTCCAGAGTTATGGCCCCTGAAAGGCCCAAAATTAGCTATTTTGAGCTTGTCTGCACAATAGCAGCTTTATTTATGATTTGATTTTTACCAAACTTGCACACAACTTGTATCACCATAAGATCTTGGCTCCTTTCTTGAACTGGCAAGATTCCGTTATGGGTTCCAGAGTTATTGCCCCTAAAGTGGTCAAAATAAGCTATTTTGACCTTGTCTGCACAATAGCAGCTTCATTTATGATTTGATTTTAACCAAACTTGCACAAAACTTGTGTCACCATAAGATCTTGGTTCCTTTCTTGAACCGGCCAGATCCCATAATGGGTTCCAGAGTTATGGGCCCTGATAGGGCCAGAATGAGCTATTTTGACCTTGTCTGCACTATAGCAGCTTCATTTATGATTTGAATTTAATCAAACTTGCACAAAACTTGTGTCACCAAAAGATCTTGGTTCCGTTCTTGAACCGGCCAGATCCAATAATGGGTTCCAGAGTTATGGCTCCTGAAAGGGCCAAAATTGGCTATTTTGACCTTGTCTGCACAATTGCAGCTTCATTTATGATTTGGTTTTAACCAAACTTGCACACAACTTGTATCACCATAAGATCTCGATTCTTTTTTATACGCCAGCAGGGACGTATTATGTTATCGCCTCAGTGTCCGTCTGTCTGTCTGTCTGTGTGTTGGTTAGCAATTTCCCTTCCGCTCTGTAACTCTTGAACCCCTTGATGGATTTCAGAGAAACCTGACACAAATGTTCACTCATTGAAAGGATGTGCAGAGCGCATGTTTCGGTTTGCTAAATTCAATGTCAAGGTCACACTTAGGGGTCAAAGGTCATATGACTTTGTTTTATGTGAATATTGCTCTGCATTTGTGTTGCATTGCAGTGCTCTTGTTTGTATTTGGCAGATCCTTCTTTTGTTTGCATACAATATTTTTTTTATTACTTCCCTTTTATGTTACTATAAATAGCTTATTTAGTAACATTTTTATTACTGGCCGTAGGGAAAAACTGAGACCATTTTTCTGTGGTACAATATGGATGTTTCCTCCCTTTTTTAGATGTATTTTGACATATCTGTACCTTGTAAGAATTTTTTCTTTTTGTTTTTGGTTAAAGCAATGGTACTCAGGTGAGCGATATAGGGCCATCATGGCCCTCTTGTTTTTTTATTTGCTTACTGGCAGTGGGTGCTTTAATGTAAATCACAAACTCAGTTGAATTCATTCAGGAAATTTAGCAGAGTTTTTAGCCCCTTGAACAGAATTATTTTGCCTAGATTTTCATCATTCTAGATTTTCATCTTACACGGAGGTTTATGCCTGTTTAGGCATATTTTTTTTTAATTCTAAACCTCTGGTTACTTTCAGGCTTATTTCTTGCAGACGGGTTCTATTACAATGTATTTATTATGAACTAGTGCCATGGTTCAGATTTACAACAATCCTTTGCTTGGTTTTAAAATCCACATTATTTAATGATAAAGACTTCAACCTATATCATATAACATGCTGTTTGATCCCCTGACACAGAATATATATTTTCAACAATTTACCATAAGATTTTGTGTCTGAAGTCTTTTATGCTCCACCTCTGTGTCGTGTGGAGAAGTTCTCAGTGGCTTACTGAAAACAAGCCAACACTGCCATTGCAGTGGATTTGTTGTATTACTACAGTAATTTGGAACAGCTGTAAACCTAAAGCTACAAACACCCATTTAATCAAATGATATACAGTAGAATTCCGCTATTAAGACCACCCATGGTTCTTTGTAAAACTGGTCTTATTAGCGGTCTGGTCTGATTAGTGGACAAGGCTATACGGGGAAGGTCTGGCAGATAATAACACATTGGAATACAATCAAGACGCAATAATGGCAAACACAGTGTTCAATTTATATGTAGCTTTATTTTCTTTAATTTCTTTAGCCTTAAATACTTGATCACTGTGTTAATCAAAGAATTACGGATCAAACTGTGTATTAATTAAGGACGCACTTAACTGATAATGATTTGAAATTTGTTCAGTTAAAGACACTTACAACAATATCAAACCTTTTCAAACTTCATTCTCCGCTGAAATCCCAAACGTATTTACATTAATAATAACAAACAAACACTGTTTAGATCTAATTAAATCCGTTTTAATCAAGTCAATTCAATCAGCGGGTATTCGTCTAATTACAAACAAATTAGTTAATTCAACAATTTCTTATGTTAAAATAGCGATGTAAAACACCAAACATCTTTAAATAACAATTTCAGACAATCAAACAGTTTGATACGCTGTTTTGATAATGTTTAAAAGACTTGTTAGCAATTAATGGATAAATACACAATGTACTCGCTTAACGTGTTAACACGATGTCGCACGTGTTAATTCCCACGGCGATTTGCGGTAACATACAGAAAAATTTGAGTGGTCATAATTGTGGTGATTAATTAAGTGTGAAAAAATCAAACAGTTCTGAAATTGGTGGTCGCATTAGTGGATAAGCGGTCTGGTCGCATTTTCGGACAAACGACCACTGGTTTTAAGAAGGAAATATTCCGTTCTTTGCAAAATCGGTCGTATTAGCGGTGCGGTCGTAATTTCGGCGTGGTCGTAAGTAGGAATTTTACTGTATACACCATAAGATTTATTGAAGATTTATGATGATTATGGACACTTGAAATTGCTGACCTTGATCCCTTTGATGCAATATTTATGAATTTGTTCTTTGTTTACAGGAAAATCCCATTCAAGTAGCCTGTGAATTTAATCAAGTCAGTGTGCTTGATTTTCTGTTTGAGAGAGGTGTGCCCATTCTGCCTGGAACTATGAAGGCATGGGAGGAAGAATCACCCATCTATATAGCATCAAAGTGTGGACATTACGATGTTATTTATAAATTAATTGAGAAAGAGCCTAGTAAGTTGTCTCCCTTTCTTTAGCTCAAAGTAAAAACTCATAGGCAGTAGCATCAACTTGTATGTCGTTAAGAAGGGTTTACCTGTTGAAAAAATATCCTTGCAGTGATACAAAAGGCTCAGTGTTATATAATTTCGGCCAAAGGAGTTCCATTGTGTTGAAAAAAACTTTACTTGAGACCCATGCTGAGCTTACTGTATTCTTATTGTTGTAACCTTTACCTTTAGATGGTTAGAGAACTTTTATCTTGTTTGAAATAGTTACAGAATGATGTTTTTGCAGTCAGAAAATTACAGAACCCTCTTAAGTACAAAAAAGGGTTTTCAGATTTGACAGTTTGATAGGAACACATTTTGATAACACTATAAATCCACTACAGCTCTCAAGGCCAAGGAAAACCCCTATTTTTTAGCTCGTCTGATTTTTGAAAAATCTGTGAGGTATTATTGGCGCCGGCATTGGTTAAAATTTTTCTTTAGGTCCACCTTTTCTCAAACATTGTTAGAGCTACAGCTTTGAAACTTTGCATACTTGTTTATCATCATTAGGGGACTATGTAGGCCAAGAACCATAACTATGATATGCATTTTGTAAGAATTATGACTTTTTTATACTAAGAAAATTTGAGTTTCTTGATTAAATTTTTTGTTTAGGTCCAGCTTTTCTCAAAAACTATAAAAGCTACAAAAACTGAAACTTTGCACAACTGTTTATCATCATTAATGTTGTGTGTGTGGGGGGGGGGGGGGGGGGGGAAGGGGGCTGCGGGAAATGTAGTTGGCCAAAACCCATAACTCTTGTTTCAGTTGCAGCCTTAGTGCCTAAGGAAATTTCTAAACCTCTCATTTAAAGTCTCAAGGCCAATGAAAACCATTAGTTTTGAGGAGTGCAATGTATACAGGGATTGGTTTCCAGAAACTTTCTCCATTCTCCAAACAAAGAAAAGTCAAGATTTCTGGTTCTGGCTGAGAGAGATTTCACTTGTTTAATCTTTTTTCCCACACATTTTTCGTGTGCCAACAAGAAGATCTTTTATTTAAACTTACCCTTCTTATGCTTTTTTCTATGAAACAATATCTGTCTCTGTAGAATGACAAGGATTGGCTGATAGCTTATATTTTGTATTAATGTCAACATGTTTTTCTTCTAAAGATTTGATCAAAGATGACCAAGTACGGAACTGTTTACTGTATGCAGCATGTTTAGGAGGAAATATAGATGTTGTGAAGATGTGGTTGTCACCTAGCATAGACATAAATCATCCCCTGCAACTCGTGAAGAGACTCACAGATTGTGAAAAACTTACACCATTATTTGCTGCCTGTGCTGGTATGTACAATTTTCTCTTTAAGTGAAAATTGACACAAGTAGAGTCAGTTGAGATCCTAAAAAAGTGTAAAAAATGCTGTTTGTATCCACCATTTCTGTAACAAAGTTTTTCTTTTACTTCTCTTTGAATATAAAACATTATCAATAGCATTATGTAATATTTTATAGAAATCTGGATATATGTGAACTTCCTAAATTTTCAGAATATTTCTGTCCCTTTTTAATTTATTGGAAAAAAGGATATTCTTTTTATATTCATTTTGCCTGATTTTTACACTGGGAAACACACATTCTGGGCCACATAATACCACTTCTAGGGACCACTTCTAGGGACCTTTAGAATGTTGTTTAGTCTTAAATATGTCTAGATCATGCAAAACAAAGTGGCAAATCATGGAAACTGTTTCAAATAGCTAGATGGATCAAACATTAATATTGTAGTATGCACTGCCAGATAAAAAACTGTCTGCTTTTTGAGTTACCATTAGCATTTATTGTCCAGCAGCATCTGACATTGTTTCACAGCACCACAACAAACTTGATGAGTGCACAATTCACACAAGTTTGCAAATATCTAAACTTCCAGTGACTTTTTTTAACCATATGATTAAATCTGTCTGAAGCGATTAAAGATATCTGCTTGTTTTCAAAAATCGGTTGCTTGAGCTATAGATATATAGGTAAACTTTTGAAAACGCTTGACATGTTTTCATCGAAAAATTGATAAAGAATATGCATGATTTACTGTGGCTGGAAGAGCAGTATAACATTCAGTACATTAGAAACTCATATTTACAGAATCCATCCTTTAATAGAACTTTTAAAATCATTCAAAAGGAGAGCATTTTGGAACAGACTAAAATATAGAGTAGTTAGCAGCTTGCTGTTTGGGGGATATACTAAAGCAAATGACTTTGATTAACTTAATACTGTGAACCAAGTTATCTGTCATTATGGTCCTCAGCCATTTTCCTGTATATATGTTTTATGTTTTGATTATGCAAAACCCTGGATTTTTATATACTTCAGCATTTTGCTCATACCACAGGTTTGACCTAGAGTGATCAGTGTTTTGCTATGATATTTTGTCCATTGAACAGGTGGACACAAACATGTGATAAAGTTTTTACAGAGTAACTGTGAGGATCTGCAGTTCTCTACAGCGGTTTGTCAGGCACACCCTGGCATGATTGGAGAATACCTTCAACAGTATTTTGAGGTGGAGCCTTCAGACAATGAAGATGATTTCATTGAGGTATTTTTATGTCTTACCCCTGAATGGGGCAACATACAATTACTACTGCAAATACCTAAGCATATCTGACAAGGTACCAGTCTATCTCAGTAAACAAAGGTTTCTATATACCAAAATGTTTGTTAGGATCTGTAGATTACAGAACTGCATGATGCAGTTGTATCATGTGTGGTAGATAACTGATATTCAAGATGGCGTCCAAAATGGCCGCCGAAAATTGTTAAATTTCTGTATATGGAGCCTTATGGATATACAGGGGTGCTAAATTGTATACATCTTATTGAAATACACTAAAATGTATGTTATGTTGTCAAGAGGATAATAAAAGGGTTATTTTTATGAAACATCACTAATATCCAAAATGGCGTTCAAGATGGCTGCCTAATTGAGTAAGATTTTTGTTTCAAGACTTCGTGGACGAACTGGCAATGTTATAATTCCTTTAACAAATAATCAATACTGTCTTTTGGAAATGGATTTACACATTTCACTCTCTAGATTACAGAATTGCTTGATGCAGTTGCATCTTGTGTGGTAGATAACTGATATTAAAAATGGAATCCAAAATGGCTGCCAAAATTTCTTAAATTTCTGTATATGGAGACTTATGTATATACAGGAGTGCTAAATTGTATATATCTTATTGAAATGCACTGAAATGTATGTTATGTTGTCAAGACGATTATAAAAAGTTATTTTTATGGAATATTACTAATATCCAAAATGGTGTTCATGATAGCTGCCAAACCTACCTATCTATCGATGTTTACTGCCTCACGCCTCTTTATGGGCAGGGTGCACGACGGGTATTAGTGAAGAATAAAAGTTAAACTGCAAGAAGTCTTCCAGATAAAGTGAAACTGTGAGACATAGCATGATTGATGAAATGTTAAAAACAGTAATAGATCTAGAGTAAAAGAAAGTTAAAAAACAATTGTTATATTTAATACTGGAACAGGGCCAATGCCTGCTTGAAGGATTCAAGATCAGACAGAGTCGCAATATGGGGGTAGTCTGTTCCATAGGACTGTGGTTTGAGGGAAGAAGGAGAATTTAAAGAAGTCCGTGTTGACATGAATTTAGCGGAGACTGAGGGGGTGCATCTGTCTGGTAAACCTGGCTGGGGCTTGTTTGTAAGCTGGAAGCGGGATGGCCACAAGATGGTGATAAATCTTGTAGAACATGACCAGTTTGGAGTCTAGACGTCTCTTCTCAAGTGTGCTCCAGCCTTAGGTGTTCTGTAGGTCCGTTACGCTAGCTACTGTACCGTGAATGATCGTTTGTAACCCATCTGACTGTGTCACTGCACCATTTCCAGCTTATGTATTTTAACCTGTGTTTTGGGGACCATACAGATGAGACGAATTCTAACTGTGGTCTGACCTGTGTTTTGTATGAGAGTGCTTAGACGTTTTTGTGTTTTGTTTTGATGTTGTGTTTAAGGAAACATAATGTTCTATTTGCATTTGTTGTTATTCTGTTGATATGTGTGTTCCAGTTGAGGTCATGGCTGATGTCGACACCTAGGTATTTTGCATACTTAACTAGGGACAGTGTTTGACCATGTAGTTTAAGTGGGCTTTTTGCGACGTGTGATGTGAAGGACCTGGCACTTGCTAAGGTTAAATTCCATATCCCACATTTTCTCCAAGTTTCGAAGATCAGTTTGTAACATTTGGCAATCTGTGAGGGAGGAAACTGCAAGATACACGGCTGTGCCATCTGCAAATAGCTGTTCCTGGGAGGTGACTGTATTAGGAAGATCGTTAATGTACAGTAGGAAGAGCATGTCCCAGGACAGAGCCCTGGGGACCCCTGGTGTGACAGGGACTTGATCAGACATATGACCGTTGACCACGACAGACTGGGATCTGCCTATTAGGAAGAACCTGATCCAAGACCCGATTTGTTTGGGGACACCATGTTCTTGGAGTCTGAATATTAATTTAAGGTGGTTGGCCTTGTCGATAGCTTTACTGAAGTCTAGTAAGATAAGGTCGGTTTGTTTGCCTGAGGAAAGATTCCTTGATATTTCATCAACAAGTTCTATAAGCTGGGTCTCACAAGACCGTTTTTCCCGGAACCCGTGTAGCAGCTCATATAGTGTGATCTGTTTTGAGAAGTGTGTGGATAGGCTAGAAGCAATAATATGTTCTAAGAGTTTGCATAGAACACGCATTAGAGATATGGACCTATAGTTTGCGGGGTCACTAGTATCTCTTTTTTAAAACTGTGCGGCAACATTTGTCTTCGTCCATTCTGATTGGAGTTAACCAATATTTAGGGATCTTTGAAAAATCAGTAATACTATGTCAAGGATCTCATATCGGAGCTCCTTCAGGACAATGGGCTTAATCAAATCTGGGCCAGCAGCCTTATCCATCTTTAGGTTTTGGATAAGTTTCAGGATACCTCTGGGGTCAAAGGCAATATCAGCCATAGTTGGGTATTTGGTTTTTCCAAGGGCATTCTTACATAGTTGGGTCAGTGAGAGTGCAGAAACTCCGAAAAAAAAACTGATACTGTTTATTTAGTATGTTTGCTTAACCAATGCATTCCGAGTTAATTTTACTAGTTGTCTGTTTGATGTCAAGAATGTTCTGGATGTATGTTTCATAAGATAACCTAATTGTTATTGTTGGATGAGGTGTTTGATGGTTTTGAATTGCCTGTAATATTGATTTTGACCTCTGTGCAACTTGACCTTTTGATATTGAATAAGATATTTGTTTCAAGACAACAATGTTATAATTCCTTTTATATCAAATAATCAGGATTGTCCTATGGAAATGCATGTACACATTGCACTCTTTGTCAACACAAACTGAGTGTATTTCATAACAGATTAAACAACTTGGGAGATAACCTGTTAAAAATGATAGACTCATCTGTTACATTCAACAGTTCACAGTTCTGTTCTATCTTTACTCAATCATCTTTCTACTCTAACCATTATGAATATGTGTTTATCACTGACATTAATGTATATGTAAAACATTTACATGACACACACTGATTGAAGTTGGTATCTTATCTAATCTGTTACTATTGCTTCATTAATAGACTCGATAAGCCGATCTTATGAAAGCATAGAACAAAGTAATATAATAACATGTGACTGAGTTTTCTAATGCGAAAATGAAATGTGCAACACGCCTGACACATCTAACTAAAGCGGATCTCTATCATACATAGTCTTTGAATGGACTTCGATTAAAACGAAACAGAAAATATAACAGTCTGGGGAAACTTTTTACAGCTGCCACTAAGCACCTTTAAAATATTCTCTTCGTTGCATACTTTGTTTTGTACTTCAAGGTCACATGATTGGACATTGCAGATATTAATATCACCAAGAAACAATCAAGACAATATAGAAGTTATATTTAATTTCTGTCTTGCCCTGTTGAATGTAAAACATATGAACTGCTGTGCCCTAGCCTGATATGATTTTAAACAACTGCAGAAAGAATTCAACTTGTCAAAACAAATTAAGATCTATCAGCAAAAGGAGAAAAAGGAAGATACAGTACAGAAATAGAGATATTATAATGAGAAGGACAATTTAATTTGGAATAAGAACTTCCTTAGTGTATTGGTTAATGTTGCTAACTTCTAATTAATTACCTCTCCCACCCAATAGTTGATGTCCTCATCAAGTTTGTCCTGATATCTGGGCGATACATGTGAAGCCGTGAGACTCACATCTTGAGCAAATTACCCTAGTGATTCTTAGATTTTACAAATTAACCTTGGACGTACCTCTAGATATTTTAGGCAATTTGGGGTTTCAGTTCCAAAAAAGTGATCAAAAGCTACTATGGAACTATTCATTGACAAATACATTAAAATGGAATCAAGCCCTCCTAGTCCGTTTGGCTTAATTTTTATACAATGTTTCTGTATAAATTTACTAGTTTCTAGAGTTATATGAGTTACATATGACTTGCATTTGTACTTCGTAAAATGTCTGAAAACGGAGGTGTTCTTGTTTTTGTTCGTATTCTACTACTTTTGAATGAACAAGTTATGACCCTTAAATTCAGTTCAAAATCTACATATAGACAGTACATCTTAAAAGAAGATTGTCTTTACAAGAAATTATTTATGCGCCTTATACTTTATAGCTGTTTTCTTTCTAAGATTTTTTTCATGGCAAAAATGGTAACAAGGGAAACAACTATGTCAAATACTTGGATAGATAACTAGCTGGGAAAAAAAATGTATGTTGTGTACCATAAATAAAAATGTTTAAGAAGTATTAAAAGGGACCACCTGTAGTTAATCTATTTATGCAATATTGAATACATACAGAGCAAAACCGTTTGGAAACCCTTATGAAATGTACTATTTCTGTTTGTTTTTTGGCCTGAACTTCCTTAATTATAGTATTATTTGTTTCTTTTTATAATATTACTGCATTTTTCTTATTTATATCTTACTGTCAAGTCAATATCAGCTTAATAACACAATATATATGCTATTATTTTACACGGAAAAGTAAATAAAAGTAAACCTATCTATTTTGGCGGCCATCTTGGACGCCATCTTGAATATCGGTAATCTACCACAGATATTGCAACTGCATCAAGCAGTTCTATAATCTACAATTCCTAACGAACATTTTGATATATAAAAACCTTTGTTTACAGATGTAGACCGGTTACCTCCTTAAGGAGGCATTATATTGCCTACTATTTGCACTATTAAATATTGACCATTTGTCTGTCCGTCAGTCCTATTGTTAGCTCACCTGTCACATAGTGACAAGGTGAGCTTTTGTGATCACCCTTCGTCCGTCGTCCGTCGTCCATCGTCAGTCCGTGCGTCCGTGTGTCCGTCAACAATTTCGTGTCTGCACGATAGTGGTTTCATTTATGATTTTATTGTAACCAAACTTGCACACAACTTGTATCACCATGAGATCTCGGTTCCTTTCTTGAACTGGCTAGATCCCATTATGGGTTCCAGAGTTATGGCCCCTGAAAGGGCCAAAATTAGCTATTTTGACCTTGTCTGCACAATAGCAGCTTCATTTATGATTTGAATTTAATCAAACTTACACAAAACTTGTGTCACCATAAGATCTTGGTTCCTTTCTTGAACCAGCCAGATCCCATTATGGGCTCCAGAGTTATGGCCCCTGAAAGGGCCAAAATTAGCTATTTTAACCTTGTCTGCACAATAGCAGCTTCATTTATGATTTTATTTTAACCAAACTTGCACACAACTTGTATCACTATAAGATCTTGGTTCCTTTCTTGAACTGGTGAAATTCCATTATGGGTTCCAGAGTTATGGCCCCTGAAAGGGCCAGAATTAGCTATTTTGATCTTGTCTGCACAATAGCAGCTTCATTTATGATTTGAATTTAATCAAACTTGCACAAAACTTGTGTCACCATAAGATATCGGTTCCTTTTTTAAACTGGCCAGATCCCTTAATGGGTTCCAGAGTTATGGCCCCTGAAAGGGCCAAAATTAGCTATTTTGACCTTGTCTGCACAATAGCAGCTTCATTTATGATTTGATTTTAACCAAACTTGCACACAACTTGTATCTCCACAAGATCTTGGTTTCTTTCTTGAACTGGCCAGATTCCATCATGGGTTCCAGAGTTATGGCCCCTTAAAGGTCCAAAATTGGCTATTTTGGCTTTTGCAGCCATATAGATACTTCATTTATGGTTTTATTTGATACAAACTTCCAAAATATCTTCAACAACAATAAATCTTGGATTCCATGACAAATCAGATCCAGTCGTAGGTTCCAGAGTTATTTTATATCTGATTACCTCCCCTGATTGTAATCAAAATGGATTTATATCAGTAAGTACTTATAGGACTTATTTGAAATTTCATTATTGTCATCAGTTGGACTGAGCCAATCAGGGTAGATAACTATGGACTGATTTTATGTCAAATTACCTCCCTTTATTTCAAATTAAAATGGGTATATCTCCGTAACTAATGAAGATACTGATCTGAAATTTCATTTATGTCAACAGATTTATTTGGCAGATCCTTCTTTGTTCACTTACAATAATTCTTTTTTTTAATTACTTCCCTTTTACGTTACTATAAATAGCTTATTTTTAGTAACTTTTTTATTATTGGCCGTAGGGAAAAACCGAGACCACTTTTCTGTGGTACAACATGGATGGTACCTCCAATTTTAGGTGTATTTTGACATATCTGTACCTTGTAAGAATTTTTTTTCTTTTTGGTTAAATTTCTTCTCTTTGTTGTTCCTGTCCTTTGTGGACTTAGATATTTTTTCTGAGGACCAATGATAACAGGTGAGCGATATAGGGCCATCATGGCCCTCTTGTTTTCCAATTGATAACCACAGAAGATTTCCTTGCAAGTGCCTCAAACTTGATAGGCAGTTAGGTCGTGACTGGCAGACGACCTCTATTGCTTTTGAGTTTAGTAGGTCAAAGGTCAATAAAGTTGTATCATAAAGTTGAAAATCATATTTTGATTGAAAAGTGCTTGAAAAGAATGCTTTAGCCTAGTAATCAAACTTCATATGATGATTGCCTGTGGTATATGACCTTTATTGTTCTGGCATCAGTAAGTCAAAGGTCAAGGACACTGTGCCTTTGAGCTGAAATCAGTTTCTGCTGGATAACTGAATGATGATTGGCCAGAAGTTGTCAAACATCTTAGAATGATTGCCTGTGATCAGTAAATGACCCTTCTATTTATTGGGTCAGTACATGTATGTCAAAGGTCACAGTGACAATGATACTGAAAACAGTTTCTACTTAATATCTACAATAAGTCTTGGCCTTCAGCCTTCAAATACATAGGATTATTGCTTGTTCTCAGTAGATGACACTTGTTCTTTATGGTGATCAGTAGGTCATCGGATGATTGCCTGTGGTCAGCAGATGACCTCTATTGTGGTTAATAGGACACAATGATATTGATATTGAAAATGGTTTATGCTCAATAACTAAAGAACAATTTAGCCTATAGTGATATAAGATTTCATTTAATGATTGCCTGTGATAAGGTCACCTCTATTGTTATAGGCTCAGTAGGTCATAGGTTTAGGTAACAGTGACATCACAACTGAAAATGGTTTCAGCTCAGTAACTAAAGAGTGCTATGGCATACAGTCTGCAAACTCCATAGCACAGGATGATTTCCTGTGGTCAGTAGGTCAATAGACCATAACTGTTTTGAGTGGTCACCAAGTCAAAGGGCAAGGTCGTAGTGAGACTGAAAATGGGAAGGCGATAGGTGGCATATGTGTTTTATCTAGTTGGTATTGATATTCCTTTTACTTAAGATTGATCTATATCGTAAACTGAAAAAATACTTCATATTTATTGCTTTTAAATAAGGGTATAACTTAGAATTGATAAAATTGATGCATTAGGGGTAAAACCTAATAAATAAAACCTACAAATGTATGCTACAAAATTGCCTTTATTTGATGATGATATTTTTGTAGAACTTTCATATTTAATGACATTGTGTAGATTTAAAGGTCTTTCAGATATGCAAAAAGCGTAGATCATTATTAAAAACATTCTGCATTTCTATCATAGCAGGTAGGTTTTATTATATATGGATGTCTTTATCTATGAGATTTATTTATGGAACTTAAAAAAGTGTTTCTTTCTTTGTCACACCCAAAAACATGAACAAAGGCTTTGAAATTATTTACCACTGACTGGGAATATGATAGCAGTGACATATTCTATTGCCTTTTTCTTGATTTTACAGAAATAATGCACACACTTTTATTTTTAGTTATGTACTGGACATCTGCAACGGAAGAACCTTCACATGCTTCACACTGATTGGTTCACACAACATCCATACTTTATGACATTATCGGAGCTTGATATTAGCAACAACAGATTAACAGAGTTACCCGATTGTCTCCCTTGGAAGTTCCAGAACCTTAGATGCCTCAATGCTTCTAGAAACTTTATAAAATGTCTAACTTACTGTGAAGAGGAGGGTAGTGAGGAAGACTCTATCTGTCCAAGGTACGAATTAGATTATTAATTGTTTAGATAGTAACTTATTTTTAAGTCAGTTGTTAAACTAAGTATTGAAACTTATATTTATCACTCTTGACACCGCCTTATGTAATCTATTGCCATGAGGGTATTTGAGAAGAGAACCCACATTTTATGATACTGCTGAGTGCCAAGCAAGGAGCTGTAGTGCTTCCTGTCACTTTTTATATGCCCGTTTGAAAAACGGGACGTATTATGGGAACGCCCCTGGCGGGCGGGCGGCGTCCACAGACCTTGTCCGGAGCATATCTTCTACATGCATGAAGGGATTTTGATGAAACTTGGCACAGTTGTTCACCATCATGAGACGGAGTGTCATGCGCAAGAACCAGGTCCCTAGGTCTAAGGTCAAGGTCACACTTAGAGGTCAAAGGTCAAATTCAAGAATGACTTTGTCCGGACCATATCTTCTTCATGCATAGAGGGATTTTGATGAAAGGTGGCACAATTGTTCATCATCATGAGAAGGAGTGTCATGCGCAAGAACCAGGTCCCTAGGTCTAAGGTCAAGGTCACACTTAGAGGTCAAAGGATACAAGAATGAAAACTTTGTCCGGAGCATTTCTTCTTCATGCATAGAGGGATTTTGATATAACTTGGCACAAATGTTCACCACCATGAGGCGGAGTGTCATGCGCAAGAACCAGGTCTCTAGGTCTAAGGTCAAGGTCACACTTAGAGGTCAAAGGATACAAGAATGAAAACCTTGTCCGGAGCATTTCTTCTTCATGCATAGAGGGATTTTGATATAACTTGGCACAAATGTTCACCACCACGAGACGTAGTGTCATGCGCAAGAACCAGGTCCCTAGGTCTAAGGTCAAGGTCACACTTAGAGGTAAAAGGTCAAATTCAAGAATGACTTTGTCCGGACCATATCTTCTTCATGCATAGAGGGATTTTGATGAAAGTTGGCACAATTGTTCATCATCATGAGAAGGAGTGTCATGCGCAAGAACCAGGTCCCTAGGTCTAAGGTCAAGGTCACACTTAGAGGTCAAAGGATACAAGAATGAAAACTTTGTCCGGAGCATTTCTTCTTCATGCATAGAGGGATTTTGATATAACTTGGCACAAATGTTCACCACCATGAGGCGGAGTGTCATGCGCAAGAACCAGGTCTCTAGGTCTAAGGTCAAGGTCACACTTAGAGGTCAAAGGATACAAGAATGAAAACCTTGTCCGGAGCATTTCTTCTTCATGCATAGAGGGATTTTGATATAACTTGGCACAAATGTTCACCACCACGAGACGTAGTGTCATGCGCAAGAACCAGGTCCCTAGGTCTAAGGTCAAGGTCACACTTAGAGGCCAAAGGTCAGATACAAGAATGACTTTGTCCGAAGCATTTCTTCTTCATGCATGGAGGGATTTTGATGTAACTTGACACAATTATACATCATCATGAGACGAAGTGTCATGCGCAGTTCCCTTCTTTCGAATTACTTCCCTTTGTTGTTACTATAAATAGCTTATATTGTAACTTTTTCATTACTAGTCATAGGGAAAAATAGAGACCACTTTTCTGTAGTACAACATGCATGCTACATCCAATTTTGAGGTGTATTTTGACCAGTCTCTACCTGGTAAAGATTTTTGTGAGGACTTACAATATTTTTTTTTGATTTTTTTTTTTTTTTTTTTTTTTAAGATTAACTTCCCTTAGTTGTTACTATAAATAACTTATATTGTAACTTTTTTATAATTGACCGTAGGGAAAAACCAAGACCACTTTTCTGTGGTACAACATAGATGTTACTTTCCAATTTTAGGTGTATTTTAAGGTATCTCTACCTGGTAAGGAGTTTTTCTGAGGACTTAGAAAAACAAAACACTTAGTTATTACTAAACAACCACAAAATTAAAATTCCATTTGCAAATACAGGTGCTAGAGTAAAGAAATTTGCTGTGACGGGCGTATATTGTGACATTCTTGCACTCTTGTTCGATATAATGCAGCCTGTGATCAAACCACCAACCCTTCTGCAGTCAAAGTGTATGGTCTGCCAGTATATTTTCTAGGTTGGTTAGATTATTAGATTATAATAGAGTCATTAATAATTTCTGCAAAGTTGAACAAGAAGTGTGTAATGGCCTTAGACCCATAGAACATTAATCTGACAGCGATTAGGTAAAGGTAGAGACCATCTAGTTATTGATGTTGATACTATAATTTCGTTATCAGTGAACATCCAAAGACTGACTGAATTTTATCATCATCTTTTCCCCAAAAATATAGGATGGTGGAGAACATCCAATAATTAATGTTGATACAATATTTTTGTTATCAGTTTGCATTCAAAAACTGACTGAATTTTATCATCTTTCTCTAAAATTATAGGAAGAAATACACAATTTTTTAAGAAGGAAAGTCGAAAAGAATTTGTTCATTTTTGCTACATGTCTTCCTTTAGTAACATTGCAACTATTTGTTCTAGATCTAGATTCATTCATTTCACCTTAAAACATATTTAATTTGACATTTAATTCTGTTAATTGAATGACCCTCTTTATAGATTTAATTTCCATGTTCTTTTACATCAATTCCTATATATTCAGTCTTGAAGAGGTCAACCTTTCCTACAATAACTTGGAGACAGTGTGCCGAGAACTATTTGAGATTCAAACGTTACAGCATCTGAATCTGTCACACAACAAACTTGTGTACCTCAGCAAGTCTTTGCTTCATCAAGGTGTAGCTCAGACAGATAGTATTACAGTACTGAAGCGACACTGTAAGTTTAAACATTCAGCAAGTATACGAGGCAGTTGGGTTCAAATATAAGTAAACAAAGTCCGCCTTCTAGGATATTTGTTAAGGAAGTAGAAGATTGACTTTTGTCTAATTGTTTCATTATCTAATCACTTTGTATCATCAAAGCTAGATTAATCACTTAAAACATTTGTTCTGTTTAGTGATACAGACATTCCTTTAATTGATTTTTAGCTCGACTATACGAAGTATAAGGAGAGCTATCCTACTCGCCCTGGCGTCGGCGTCGGCGTCTTTCCGCGTCTCTTTTTTCAACATGTCTCTGTAATTACTTGATGGATTTGATTCAAACTTGAAATACTTATTCCTCATCATCATCCACATCATCTGACATAAGGGCCATAACTCTGGCACCAATATTTCATGAATTATCCCCCCTTTTCACTTAGATTTTCAGGTTAAAGTTTTGATGCACTTTCACTCTATCTCTGTTATTACTGAATGGATTTGATTCAAACTTAAAATAGTTATTCAGCATCATCACCCACATCAAATGACACAAGGTGCATAACTCTGGCACCATTTTTTCATGAATTTTTCCCCCTTTTTACTTAGAATTTCAGGTTAAAGTTTTGGTGCACTTTCACTCTACCTCTGTTATTACTGAATGGATTTGATTCAAACTTAAAATAGTTGTTCAGCATCATCACCCACATCATATGACACAAGATGCATAACTCTGGCACCATTTTTTCATGAATTATTCCCCCTTTTTACTTAGAATTTCAGGTTAAAGTTTTGGTGCACTTTCACTCTACCTCTGTTATTACTGAATGGATTTGATTCAAACTTAAAATAGTTGTTCAGCATCATCACCCACATCATATGACACAAGATGCATAACTCTGGCACAATTTTTCATGAATTATTCCCCTTTTTACTTAGAATTTCAGGTTAAAGTTTTATGCACTTTCACTCTATCTCTGTTATTACTGAATGGATCTGATTCAAACTTAAACAATTGTTCAGCATCATTACCCTTATCATATGATGCAAGGTGCATAACTCTGGCACCATTTTTTCATGAATTATATCCCCTTTTTACTTAGAATTTTAGGTTAAAGTTTTGATGCACTTTCACTCTATCTCTGTTATTACTGAATGGATTTGATTCAAACTTAAAATAGTTGTTCAACATCATCACCCACACCATATGATGCAAGGAGCATAACTCTGGCACCAATGTTTTATTAATTATTCCCCCTTTTTACTTAGAATATTTTAGGTTAAAGTTTTGATACACTTTCACTCTGTCTCTGTTATTACTGAATGGATTTGATTCAAACTTAAAATAGTTGTTCAACATCATCACCCACACTATATGACACAACACTGCGAAAAAAGAGTTAATATACGGGAGTGTACGGGATCCCGTATATTACCCGTATACGGGAAGAAATACGGGAAAACTAAGATACGGGCGGGTACGGGGCTTGTATATTTAAAAGTCCATATACTAATAAAATACTTAGTATACGATACCCCGTATATTATTGAAATACGGGAAATTCTAAAAAGGGTTATTCTGATCGTATACAACACCGTATATTCCCGTATATGTCTGGTGTACGGGAATACATAAATCCGTATATTACGAAAATACGGAACGTATATTTCCCGTATATGTTTCATATACAACCCCGTATATTTCCCCTATATTCTGGATATATGGGATATGTATAGTTTGTATATTTCGAAAATACAGGGATTAAATTTCCCGTATATTCTTTGTATACAACTCTGTATATTTCCCGTATATGCCGGAATTACGGGATTTAAATAATTTGTATATTTCGAAAATACGGGACGTATATGTCCCGTATATGTTTCATATACAACCCTGTATATTTCCCGTATATTCTGGATATACTGGATATGTATAGTTTGTATATTTCGAAAATACAGGGATTAAATTTCCAGTATATTCTTCGTATACAACTCCGTATATTTCCCGTATATGCCGGAAATACAGGATTTAAATAATTTGTATATTTCGAAAATACGACATGTATATGTCCCGTATATGCTTGGTGTACAACTCCGTATATTTCTCGTATATGCCAGAAATACGGGATTTGAATAATTTGTATATTTTAAAAATACGGGACTTATATTTCCGGTATATTCTTTGTATACAACTCCGTATATTTCCCGTATATTCTGGATATACGGGGTATGTATAGTTTGTATATTTTGAAAATACAGGGATTAAATTTCCCGTATATTCTTCGTATACAACTCCTCATATTTCCCGTATATGCCGGAAATACGGGATTTAAATAGTTTGTATATTTCGAAAATATGGGACGTATATGTCCGTATATGCTTGGTATACAACTCTGTATATTTCCCGTATATGCTGGAAATATGAGGTTTAAATAATTTATATACGAGGGATGTTCGAAATGAATTGCTTATTTCTATCTGGAGACTTCAAATTTCATGTTAGCCCAAAAGGGCTCATTTCATGCCCTCGAAGTACTCCCCGTGGCTAGAAATGCAAAGTTTCAGCCAATGTATCCACTTCTTGAAGGCGTCACGGTACGCTGATTTGGGCACAGTAATAAGGTACTGATGAATGGCAGATCCAAGTGCCTGTCGGGACTGGTATTTCCGCCCAGCAAGGAATGATTTCAATTTCGGAAACAAAAAGAAATCACATGGGGCAATACGAGGGGTGAGGCAAAACAGTTACTTTTTCTTTCTTCAAAAACACCGTCACTATTGCGGAGGTATGAGCGGGGGCATTGTCATGGACATGTTTAAAACCAGTGGCAGGGCGTCGTTTCTGATAATACTTTTTCAGTTTCTTCAGTACTACGTCTTTGTAGTACTTTCCGGTGATGCTTTTGCCCTTTTTCACCAGTACTTTTATTGTGACTCCTTCACCAGAGAAGAAGATTGCATACAAAACCTTCTTTGCACTCAAAGAACGTTTGGCAATTATTGGGCGTTTGCTGTGTTTAGTGGCCCAGATCTTATTGCTAACCTTTCTGACGGGCTCAAAATAATGGACCCAGGTTTCATCACCTGTGACGACATTGGCAAACTGCTTTTTGTCATATTTTGGAAACATTTGAAGCAGCTTTTTGGCCACATTAACCCGTTGCCTCTTTTGCTCATCAGTCAACAGATGTGGCACCCATCTAGCAGAAATCTTTCTGACTTTCAAATGCTTCTTCAAGATAAGGTGAACCATTGATAGTGATATGCCTACCTTTCGTGCAATATCACGAACTGTAAATCTGGCATCTCCTTCAATGATTTCCTTTATTTTGGAAACGATTTCTTTACGAGATGCAGATTTTGGCCTACCTGATTTCGGTGCATTTTTGATGGACTCTACACCAGACTCAGATTTCTTTTTCCACTGCCGAACTGTGTCATAAGACACACAAGAAGGTCCATAAGCAGTAGAAAGTTCAGTCATCAGCTGCTTCAAAGAACAACCAAGTTTTGAGCGAGCTTTGATGTAAGCCCGTATTTCATCTTTCTTGTCGATGCTTCTACCAACCATTTTTACTACAGTGGTCAATGATTGCGTGTATTCAAATGGCAAATTTTATGTCTTACACTTAATCTAACATGTACATTTATACACCGTTGTGTAGGTATTGAATAACCCTATACAGGTAGGTATTGGTTTTTATCGTGCCCCACGTGGATATCGAGCTAGAGGACAATAAGCAATTCATATCGAACACTCCTCGTATTTCAAAAATACAGGATGCAATCAATATGTGTAGTGAAAATTATATTCTCCGGCCATTTCAAAGGTCAAACGTTTTGCATGTTTTCGAACTTGTATGTGTATGTAGAATGAATGCCAATATTGAAAGAAAGAAATGTTTAATACTAATATGACATGAACTGAAAAAAGGATTCACGGACCAAAACAGGTATAAATTTAAAATCAACCATGAATGAATCCATCATTTCATCTAGCGCGTTCCCGATTTATTTGAAATTACTCGAAATAAAAATAAACACACATAGCCTCCTCTATATGTTTAATAATTACCTTGCAAACAATTCTATCATAACAACAAATGTGACAAAATAAAGTGATCATAAGTTAAATAATTAATAACTTTTTATGTCAAAAATAAGTAACCTCCTCAATGGGACCGGGTATGCCTGAGGCGCCTGTCCAGCTGATGAAGGTTAATGAACTTAACTGCCTTGCCAACAGTTCTGAACATACTCAACAACAAAAATTAAATATGACAAAAATAAAGTTATCCGTTAAGTATTAATTAAAACCTAATTCAATCTTAAATACGCAGTAACATTTTCAACGAGACAGGGTAGGCACAGAAGCTCCTGTCAAGTTGGTTTGAAGGTTCAATTCCATTTACATAATATTATAACAAGATGGGATAATATTATAATAAGATGGGTTGTAACGGCCGCTCTAATTAAACTTGATAGGGTAAGCGCGAGGGCTCCGACCAAGTTGATGAAAAATTCACTCGACGGGAAGGAGACCAAGCGTGACATGCCAGTCAGTCCGAATAATCAAGAATCATACCTTAACGGAAAATATGTAACTGCAACGCAATGCAACAACTTAAACAAACTAAGGTTAAATACCAATTGCGGTTCACGTTACTTGAAAGAAGTTTGGGACTATAAACAAGTGAGGCTCCATTCAAGCTCATAGTCTTTTTACTCACGTTGTTGATGTCGAAAAACAAATCATCAGAAAGAAAGATAAGCAACCTTACATTACCTAAATCCAATTATTTACTACAGTGTTTTACTGTTTATTAATGCCTGTTACACAACCCCGAGCAATATAGGTCCTACCACACTATAAGAATCGGTCATAATACTTAACTAGGGAACGGCATCAAAACTGTGGTATTCTACTGCAGTCTTACACTACATTACTAAATATTTACTGTAAAATCTTTATTTTATTTAACGATGCCTTTTTACGCAACGCAAAGCAATCTAAGTCCTACAGTACTATAAGAGCCTGACCTAGTGACCCAAAGCAACTTCGAGTCCTACGAATTTATTAAAGAATGGCATCAAACCTGTAGTATTCTGTTGCAATCTAAACTAATTATTTACTGCCGAAAATTTTGTACAATTTACTGATGCCCTTTACGCAACTCAACGCAATATGGGTCTTGCCATACTATAAAAACCGGACCTGTTGACCCAAGGCAACTTCAAGTCAAAACAGTTTATTAAGGAATGGTATCAGACCTGTAATATTCCACTGCAATGTAATAAATACTTCCTACAGAAAACTTTGTACTACATACTGATGCCTTGTACGCAATGCACCGCAATCTAGGTCTACCGCACTATAAGACCTGGACCTAGTGACCCAAAGCAACTTCGAGTCATAACATTTTATTAAAGAATGTCGTCAAGTCTATAATAGAGAGTTTGAGATTTCAACCTTCGCCTTCCCCTTCAACGTCTCTTGCGAAGTTAACGTATGAAGTTGAAGTTCGATTAAAATTTCTTGAGATTTCAAACATTAGAATGAACCTTACTTCTTTTAATCCGCCCATTCAATTTATCTGTAATTATGATCGTTTTTTTCGTGCATTTTGATACCAATTGTCCGAAAGGGCAGGAAATTTACAAGAGGTTTTAAAAATGAAAAGAATGAAAATTAAATAAAAAAAAACAAAAACATTTCAATTAATATAATCATTGCATGGATATTAGAGCGATTACCTGAAAAACCAACAAAAAAACAAAAACAACAACAACAAAAAAAAAACAACCCACGATAAAACAATGTAAAAACTCGTTAGTGTTGCTCTAAACATTTAGGTTTTATATAAAATTATGTCAGTATAGTCAGTATACAATGCACGATTGTAAATCATACACGAGAGGAAATAAAAATGATTTTTACATACCTAAAATTATTTTCCATTGGGTTTCAATGGACCGCGATCGTGCAATATTTTTCCATATCATGACGTTGAACGCTTTCATATCGGACTAGTCCAAATCCGTGACTCTAGTTACCTCCCCTGACGGTCCGTCCATTGCGAATCTCGTTTCTTTAGATTTTTGTTGCTACTGTGTATTTGATTAATTTGTAATTTATGCAACATTTTGTTTACTTTTACACTTTGATAGGGTAGGGGTAGGGTAGGGTCTCACCGAGTTTCAAGGCTGACTTTCTTTGTAAAATGTAAGAATCAAAGGGGGAATTAACCCACAATTTCTCTCTGCCAGGCTCTGGTTCCGTGCATTTAAAAAATGGAGTTATACTATAGGGCTAACAGGAAAAGTCTCTCATCATGATATCATAAATCTGAAATTGTCTGATACTTCAAAAGAATTTTCCGTCTAGTACCATTTTATGTTTATAATTAAAACGCAATTGTCATATTAAGTGTCCGACAGAAACAGATTGATTTTATTTGGATGTGAAAATAAAATGTTCCACCAAATGATAATCGCGCGTAATTATTTATTTTTCAAGTAAAATGACTGTCATGCCATGTGCCTCCATCCAGATTTCAGTCTTTGATGCCGAGTATGTGGATAGAGTAGATGTTAAAAGAATGAAGTTTCGACTTTCGTGATATCACATCTTCGGACGTTCAAAACTTCACTTCATACGACAAAAAGGCCCATCTGGTATAATCGATACCGCCTGGGGACACAAATATGCCGTAGAAGTTAAAGTTTGAACAAAATCTCAAAGTTTCTCAAAATCAGTTGATAACTTTATACTTCCAGGTTCAATTCAATGTGTTTAGTTAAAATCATTAGCCATACAAAACTTCATTATTCTTATACCTACTGATAGTGTTTCGCATCAAATTTAGTCTAATTATATATACGGATAATCAAATAACTTAATAAGCAGAAATCCTGAAACTAAGCTTTTTATTTCGCATAGTAATAAAGCGAAGTCTTAGGCTTACGTGATATTACATGTAAAACTTTAGTAGCAACGTGTGATTTAAATAAAATACACGCATATCGGTGACGTTTTACCCAAAATATATATGAGAGACGTTGAAGGGGAAGGCGAAGTTTGAAATCTCAAACTCTCTATTATTCCACTGCACACTTCGAGTCATAATACTTTATTAGAAAACGGTATCAAAACTGTGGTATTTAACTGCAATCGTAGATAACTAAATATTTACTGCAAAGTGTTTACTATATACTGATGCCTTTCATGCAACGCCAGGCAATCTAGGTTCTACTGTACTATAAGACCCGGACTTAGTAACCCAAAGCAACTTCGTGTCATAACACCTAAAACATTATACTATTATGTATTGTAGCCTTAGGCAAAGCAAAGCTACACAACAGCGATTAAACTCGTATAAGCAACGGTTTGCAAGAACGTATGTGGCAATTGTGATGCAACAAGCGAATTACATTATTGAAGCTGTCATGTCCCCTCGGGTACGAATTGGAAATGACCGACGAGAAATGATAGCTGAATGTTTAACAAAGATGCTCTAGATTAGATATAATTATAAACGCTTACTAAATGCATTTAATATAGATATCACGCAGTCTCCCCCCTGCCAACTTGAATTCTCCAGTAATATATCATGGTAACGTAGAGCGACAATTAAATTATTGTGTCGTAGGCTACCAATAAATAATTTTATCCCTTCAAAAGCAAGTTCCGTAACAAGCTTTAAAACAATATATTTGTAATGAACGATATCTGATTGAGAATCCAGAGTATACAAACACTTGGCATTTAAACGCACATAATTAAATAACACTCATTAAAATTGATAACACATCTTATGTTACTGTTTATCTCCACACTTGCTGAATGGCATATTATCCGTGCTCCACATCTAATCATTGTCTTCAGCAGTCCATATACTTCGAGCAAATATGTGTGAAATCGTCTTTGGAAACCTTTTGATCTATTTGTACACTCATCCTCGTGAAGTAACGATCTGAAATACATGACTAGAAAAGAAAATCTGTCTCAACTCTCCTACTGAAACGGCTCGAGATAGAGAGGATAATATAAAAATGTTGACAAAAATGAACATATATGTAAATTATGTGGAACTGGTAAAGAAAATTAAATGCACTTCCTTTTGCTATGTCCTTGTTTACAGAAATTAAGAGCAAAGCATATTCCAAGGAAATATTATATCAATTTATGTCTACTTATTTATTATCCTTATAAGCAGTAGCAATAAAACTACAATAAAAATGTTGCCATGTACGCATACTATGATATTTCATAGAACGTAAACGTTTGCTTTGAATATAATAATATGTACTATATGCATGAAACTAAAGTATACAAGTTAATAGGTTTATATTATGAATAAGATTTGAATAAATGTACGTCCCGTATTCCATAAATGTATACTGCTGATTGTATATACATGCATATTTTGATTTTGGGCCGGTGGCCACTACATCAAATAAACTTCGTCATTATCATTGTCATATTGAAACTGGACGGAAACGCATTTTATAAAACAGAACATTGCAAGTGGCACCTTTGTAATCTCATTATGGGGTGTGGCGGGTGGGCAAAATTGTCAACTTTACATGTACTTGCTCAGCCAACGTACAAAAACAGACAGAGAGCTGCACGAGAATTCTCAGCTTTTTATGCAAGTTTGACAGACTGTTTACCGATATCAAATTTAACTAGCTACAGGCTTGTATAAACTCGGGTACCAATTTATAACGATAAGAGCGAGGGCGTATCGGTTCCATAGCAACGGACTTGACATTTGATTTCTCTAAAAATAAATCAAATTATTTTAAAGAAAAATAATTTTTATTATTTGAAATTACTCGAAATAAAAATAAACACACACAGCCTCCTCTATATGTTTAATAATTACCTTGCCAACAATTTTATCATAACAACAAATGTGACAAAATAAAGTGATCATAAGTTAAATAATTAATAACTTTTTATGTCAAAAATAAGTAACCTCCTCAACGGGACCGGGTACGCCTGAGGCGCCTGTCCAGCTGATGAAGGTTAATGAACTTAACTGCCTTGCCAACAGTTCTGAACATACTCAACAACAAAAATTAAATATGACAAAAATAAAGTTATCCGTTAAGTATTAATTAAAACCTAATTCAATCTTAAATACGCAGTAGAGCAAGTGACACAGTTATCGACAGTTTAATCTAAATATAAATACACAAGTTACATTCTTTGTTTACTTGTTGTAATATCTATCCTACTATGTAAAACGGTTTTTGATTGGCCCTTTGGAAAGGTATTTCCCGGTTACTGTGATATGTCCACGTTATGACGATCAAAAAATCGATCTCCCTTGTTGACATAGTTATCGACATCTGGATACAGTTATCGACAGCTATATATGACATTTAATTTTCTGGAAATTTTATGCAGTATTTTATAAATAAATATAGCAAAGTTCAACTTATTCACGTAAAACTGTTTACTTTTTTAAAAAATGTGCAGACGACACGCTAGCTAGCCTCTCCTTCAAATCACATGGTTACGACATCAACATATGCAAATTAATTGGCCACTAATTGTTTAATTGATTCAATTAATGACACTGAAATAAATTTTATTGGATCGCCGAGAGTACTACACAGAAATAATATCAGTGTAAGGTCTATAAAATTATGGTGTTTTACCATATGTGAATACGGTCGCGCGTCTTGGATTTGAAAATTACCAATTATGACATATTCATTTCCTTGAAAACTCGTAAAAGGAAACATAGATTTTATTCATATAGATGAATTTGTCTTTGTACCAATTTTCACCATTAAGTCTGCGTAATAGAACAGCAGATTTTTCTCCGTTGTGTGAAGAATGATGGTAGTCCAGGTCATTTCGGCTCTTCCTACTTCTGGTACCCGGCCTGCCATTTTACATGTAAAGTTGTGCAGGGCACAGCATACATCTTGGCCAAAGCAAAAACAGCGAAGCCATCCCTCAGTATGTTGATGGCAACCTCAGTTTTGAGGGAGAATATTCAAATCTCATGTTATGTTTAGATAACAATTAAACTCAGGGAAAAATGGTTTGTAATCATCTAAATGCTATATATAAACCATTTTGCTATACTAAATTTAAATAAGAAAAGAGGTTTGATGACTCAAATATTCATTTTGTAACATTTTTAAATATTATTAGGGACCGTGTCGATAACTGTAGACATCACTGAAATTCGGAGATAGTTATCGACACTCCCCAATTTGACACCCACAATAGATGCATGTAATATTTAGTGGTATGCAACCTACAAATATACGTCATAGGGGCAAATTAACATAAATAACCCGCCAAAACTACAGTGAAATTTTCCAGAAGCAATATTTAGGACACCGGTACTCTTACCACGTGACGTAGGCACTTCTATTTTTAGAAATGACAACAAACAGTGCCTGACGAAATTGTCTCTGGTCAGTCAAAAATATGGCGAACAGCTTTCCAAAACCGACGAAACGAACACATAAAATATTTTTCTGGTACATTTTGATTTTATTGGGTTTCCATGACGTTACTTTTACTTAAAAATCAATTAAGATCAACAGAACTGTCGATAACTGTAGACTGTCGATAACTGTGTCACTTGCTCTAACATTTTCAACGAGACAGGGTAGGCACAGAAGCTCCTGTCAAGTTGGTTTGAAGGTTCAATTCCATTTACATAATATTATAACAAGATGGGATAATATTATAATAAGATGGGTTGTAACAGCCGCTCTAATTAAACTTGATAGGGTAAGCGTGAGGGCTCCGACCAAGTTGATGAAAAATTCACTCGACGGGAAGGAGACCAAGCGTGACATGCCAGTCAGTCCGAATAATCAAGAATCATACCTTAACGGAAAATATGTAACTGCAACACAATGCAACAACTTAAACAAACTAAGGTTAAATACCAATTGCGGTTCACGTTTGCGTCTATTATGACAACGCGCGAGCTAGATCAATCGGGCTTACAATAATGTTAAGTCAAAAAACGTTTAAACTGATACCGATTAACGAATCTAACGCCCGGTCACCTTCCAGTCGATAGAGTTTTCCCGCCACAATAAATTTTCAGAAATTTATCCCCCAAAATTCTTATCGATTGGAAGCCATGTTCTTAGAAATATATCTTTTAAACACAGTTGCCAAATGCCATAGCCCAGCCCTACAGCAAATATAAAAGATTGTATTTACCTTATGATGTCTTTTAGCACACAGAATCTTTCTTTCTTTTTTTTTTTATTTTTATTCATTTATTTACTTATTAATTCATTTATTAATATATTTATTTTAATTATTTTTGTTTTGTTTTCTAATTATATAAGATGTTACTTTCTGTTCAAAGTTCCACCAGAATGCTGTCTTCTAATGTTGAAGTTGTTTATTAGCAAAATTATCCACAAAGACCCGCGGTTCTCTTCTTGACTTACAAAACACTGTTGTGGCAATGAACTGTCAATACGCTACTTTTAGGATGATTACAGTAAATCTAACGTTTATTTTAAAACGACATATTTATTCTGTACGTACACGACCGATATATAGGTCACGCACACACCTGTTTAATATAAACTACACGCCTCGTTGAATATGCCATGTCGATAAAGTAGAATGCTTGACATGTAACCGTTTACTCTATGTTTTTAAATTGCTGCCACTTATTCATTATTGAATATTTTTCTATACTGTTTTTTGTGTTTTCCGGCCAAAAGTTTGAATTTTGTGCATAAAGTGTTTTACATGTATTTACGATAAAAACTAAGTAGTTATTTATGATCACGCCATATAAAATTTCACATGTAATCCTGTATAAAATCAGCTGTTTTTATGCAGTTTTGTTGAACTTTCTGTCAATAATTTATCAAAAATGCTATAGAATTCCAACTATATTTATTCTCTAGCGGTGCTGTAAGTTTGAGGCCATAATATTAAATAATGAACTGTACACGCATGTTTTTTATGTACGTGATGCCCAAATTTCGCGTGAGCCGTTTAAATAACTAATTACTAGTTTCTTTACTGTTTATTTACTTATACATCTTCACTACTACATTTTCCTAATATTCACTGCTAAATTTTCCTATGATGACTATCTCTTTCATACCCAGTTGTCCCGGACCGTGCACCAACCAGTATGTACTTTTGCCGTCCGATAGTAAACCCGTTCATCCTAGATTTTGAACTAACCTTACCATAAAACTAGGTCAATGTAATGATTCAGTTTCTATGGGACGATACTACTAGGCGATACAAATGGGCCCGCAACCCTTCATGATTCATCTTCCTTATTTCTTTCTGTATTATACAAGAATTCAGTGCAACTGAGCAAAGCTTGTTTGAATTTGAGGCAATCGAGAATAGGAAACTCCTGGTTAAAACCACCCATCTACTTTACCGTTATCACGTGCATATCGTTTCAAAGCATTTATATTAGCTGGTGATTTGGCCGAGTTAATTATCCAAAGTGAAAAACTCATCTTTGTGACCGCGATGTTTGAAGGAATTTACTTGCAAAAAGAGGATTTTTATACCATATGCCGCCACACCCACTTTGAGAATTATTATTAGTACATGGAATATTGCTACTTATACAGTTATTAGAAAGAACTACATCAGAATTTGAAAGAATTTGTTCAAAGTCAATAACAATTGACCCACCAGAATAATCCTGTAGTAGTCTGTTTCCTCTATCGTCAATGTCACAAGTGTTGACTGTTCGACCTTCAGGCGCCACAAGTTCGCCAGCAGGCCTGCTTTCAAGGTTACACTCTTCGCCTTTTCATTTATGACGGACCTCTCGTATTACGCCTGTTCTCTTCATTGTCGGTTGTTGTCAGACCAGCCGGCTTCTCTTATTACAACCTCTCGGCAAGCGTAGAGAATTAAATTCTTTATAAAATTGTCAACTCAAAATTGTCAACTTTACATGTACTCGCTCAACCAACGTACAAAAACAGACAGAGAGCTGCACGAGAATTCTCAGCTTTTTATGCAAGTTTGACAGACTGTTTACCGATATCAAATTTAACTAGCTACAGGCTTGTATAAACTCGGGTACCAATTTATAACGATAAGAGCGAGGGCGTATCGGTTCCATAGCAACGGACGTGACATTTGATTTCTCTAAAAATAAATGAAATTATTTTAAAGAAAAATAATTTTTATTATTTTAACATTTAATCTAGATAGCCGATTGAGAAAAGAAAAGGATTAATCAGTTCATCCCTATTTATTTGTAGTGATAAATACATCCGTGGATCATCGCCATTGCAAAAATCTAATGTAAGCATAAATTAACTCTTTTTCTGCACATTTCCAACGCTTGTGCATACAATGCAAATATTTATACTAGAAAAAAAGAGGAACTAATCCATTTATATTTTGTACTGAAAAAGTATATAAGACATGTATTGATACTTTATTTATGAAATCAATTCTAATATTTTTACAGACGAAAAATAATCGATATAATGTGTCTGCATCCAAAGATTCGAACAAACGCCTTTCGTTCAGTTTTATACAGTATCGTCTGCTACGGACCGAGTAGGTCGGTTTTTTTGTGTTTTTGTTGGGATTAACATTGCGCTGACATACTTATAGGTCCTTTAGCGACTTTCCTGTTTCCTTGGTGGAGGAATACCCTAGGTGCCCTAACGTGCATTATTTCATCGTGACGAGCGAGCACCTGCTCAATGTCTTCCTCACATGAAGAATTTTAACACTCTGAGTGAGGCTTGAACCCGCATCGGTGATGGGCAACTGGTTTGAAGTCATCCATCTAAACCACTCGACCACGGAAACCCACTCCAGGTGGGTCGAATCTTTAAACCAACATGTAGATAACATAGCATTTTGGTAATAAAGAAAGCACATAATCTACCGAAGTCATTCAGTTTAATATAATTCAAAGAGCTATAAAATATGTATTTTATACCTTTTTGTTCAATGTTCACTTTCAACTGTTACTTAATTATAAATCATTAAGCGAAAAATATTTTCATATCCGTTGACTTTTGTTTCGAAGTAATTCTGCAGATGTTCTATGTATAGTACGGTGGCATAGTGAGGACATAGGAAATATTTTATTTTTTCTGTGCGCACGTGTTAGCTACCACGTGCATATGTGGTAATTCACACGTGTGCGGGTGATAACTATCACATGCGCAAGTGACAGCATGTTATTCTACCATGTTCCCATGTTATAACTAACAAGTGCGCACGTGTTAGCTGATCAATGAAAAAACGTGAAAGATCTGCAGTTTTTCTAAATGGATGTCTTTCATAAGGAATTGTTATTTATAGTTAGCTGTAATTTACGAAGTAAGTGTTTCTTGTTTTTGAAAAAAGGCTGATATCTCGATTAGTTTCGTTGGTAATATTTCACGTTCGCACGTGTCAGCTAACAACTGCGAACGTGATAGCTATCACATGCGAACGTGTTAGCTAAGATAGTTATTATGTGCGCACATGCTAATCAACACATTCGCACGTGGTATCTAACATGTGCGAATGTGGTGCTAACACGTGTGCACGTGCTAAATAAAATGTTTCCTATGTCCCCTCTATTCCACTGTAGAATACACTGTGACAGACTATTTTATTTCTCGTGGATGTAGGGTCCTTTAGTATTGACCTAGCACATGTGCTTATTTCGTACATTTCCATAAATTCATTTTCAATGTCCAAACATAAATAGCGATACAAATATTACATATATAATTCTTAGTTGATATTATACTATCGCATATGCAGGTAGCTGGGCGGCAAAGCGTTTAGCTGCCAATATCAGGGTAGTGGGTTCCAGTTTTGGCCATACCTTTTCCCCTAAATTTATTTGCAAACTTTCCACTTATTTGTCAAACGCACCGTGATATTTATGGTCCATTTATTAAAAGTTATCATATTCACCCGTTGTAAAAAAGTCAATTATTTAAAATATTCTAGACAAAAAGAAAGACAAATTACCAGTCACAAGCATACTAAAAAATAAATACTTTAAGAGAAAAAAAAAAAAAATTTATAAAGATAAAACAGGTAACGATAACATCACATTACTTTACTTTAAAGCAATGATAACCGTGGTAACGTGGATGGCGTGACACTGATTGACTGTATAATAAAAATTATTTTGCCTAAAAATAATTACATTTATTTTCTCACGAAATGAATGGATATCTTGTTGCTAGGTGTGTAAGCTAGAAACTATCGTTGTTGTCAAGTATTCTGGTTTTGTGATTTATTGGTTACCTGTCTAAACACAACAGAGTAATGATGAATGCCTTAGCGTCTGGGAACCACTCAAGCGTTGTATTAACTTCAGATCACGTGCAATATTCACAGTTGAATTTAAGGTGTACTGGCTAGCGTTTCAGATCGATGTTAAATTGAATAGCTAGATTTACATGCCACGTGGACGATACAGAGCGTGCAAGGAACGTAGAGGCAAGCCAGCTTGTTTGGGGGATGACCAAGGAAAGCAAACAAAAGACGGTGGATTTGCCAATAAATCTCATGCATCAAACAAATGCTGGAAGGTCTTTTGTTATTGATTTGAAACACGCAAATAATTTTGTAGTCTAATAATTACCATTCTTCTGTTGAGAATCTAAATATGGGGTGTGGCGGCCCTAATTCTTATGATTTGCAGATTCGAACCAAACCATTAGCGTTTCTCGTTTAACAACTGTAAAATTTGTTTTTCTGGTACTTCCAAAACACGAGATTCACAAATAGCATTTCCGCTAACTATTCGCAAGGTGCTCGTAGAGCAAGTTAGTGACGTCACGTTGCATAGGATGAGGACACTTTGCACATTTATTTCTAGCAATTAAATAGCATATTTGCAGAGGGTCTTGCATTAATCACGCCTTGGAATCTAAAAGGGACCGTTGAATTGTCTAAATAGTGAATGGCCCAGTATCATGAGTATGCGGGTTAAGTTTGGACGAGTTTATCGGAACTGGGCAGAAAGATTGTAAGGAAAAACTAGTGTCTTAGATAGTAGATAAATTTGTTTTATTATTTATACTAGTAGCTTTATGTCAATTGATGTTCAAGTAAGTTTTTATCATACATGCGCTTACAATCACCGGCTGTCATCCTGCGATAAGTAGCACAGGACCGGGAGAATCTGCCGGCATGCATGAAACGTAGGCACCTGCACAAGTCTGACAAGGTTACACAGCATAGTTCTGTCGGGATCTTAAAATCAGCAAATTCATTAGTCAAAATTTATGATTTGGAAGTACTTACAAATTTGCCCCTGAATGATCTCATTAATGTATACGAGTCCACATGCATTCAGATAAGAATTTAAGATCCACCGTTTAATTTCAGATTGGATAAAATCTAACATAAATAAAGAGGTCGAATTTGTTAGGGTTGCATGTCGACCTTTGAAATGTTTTTCTTTGTAATACAGGTAATATACAGCTATACACAGTTGTCAGGTGTAAATTTAGGCTCTTCCTGGATAAATTGGTTCGCGCAATGTTATTTGCAAACTTATTTATACAATATCTTTTCAGCATAGTTTTTAAAGGATAGATGAATAATTGCCTAATATTGCAGAAACAAAGAGTGATTGAAATGTAACCAAATACATGGATGTAGATTTACATACATATTGCTATATTAATTCAATAAAATGTTAAGACATTAAACACATTGTCTTGGCCTAGAATATGTCACGGTCAATTTCAGATTAAATTCTTGTACCTCTTATTTTTCATGCAAATCGTGTATAGTTACCGTCATTGAATACAAATGAATACAGTTCTTTAATATATAGTTATAAATAGAAAATGATAACGTTATTAGAAAAGTTGATTATGCTTTTCTTTTCTTTATATTAAATCTGGTTTTTCTTTAGTCAGTCAGTACGATTCAAAAGTAGTACAACTGTTTTGTAATGGATAATTGTTTCAATATTCGATTCCCCTTTTATCAAAGATATCGTTACAAATAATCTTACTTTATCTTTTTATTCATATCGACGTCAAATGCTCACAAGAGGTTTTAAAACAAAATGCATGCGGTCTTTTGTGTTAAGAAGTTGAAATGTATTTAACAGTTTCTTTTTGCTTGGTGTTTTGGCCCCCATCCGATACTGGAGAATGTTGCATTACTGCGTTTTTGTTTTGGAGTTGGAGAGGAATTTTTTTGTCAAAGCTTGAACTTTCGTACATGACCATTAGCTACATTAAATGTTTGAGAGGCTGTTTTGCATTTCCTGTAATACATATGGTTTAAAGTAAACAACGCTCAGTTGGTCTTAAACATTTCTTGGATTAAAAAAAAAAAAAAAAAAAAATCTGGGGCGGACCGAGTTAGTAATGTTATGAACTTGCGGTCCAGTCCAACTATTTCATTATTCTTAGAATGTTTTGTTTTGTATATACAGTACATGTATTTGTTTTTAAAAAAGGAAGGAAGGTTTAATTGAATTAAGTCAAATCACCTTAATTATATTAATTAATATAGTTTGGGATTATATCGGTATGACCATGAGAATATTAGAGTAAAATAAATAAATAAATATATATATATAAATAATGTGGTTAGCTTTTCTACAAATTTAAGGATTGTCATTAATTCTTGATAGACATTTGTTTCGAATTCTAACATACAGCTGTTACATATTTATTTTGAAGGGCTTTACTTCTAAGGTTACTTGTGTCAGGTAACATGTTATTTTGGATGGTATTCACTGGGGATAACAGCAGATATAACTGTTTTTTCAATTGTTCCCCATTGACAGTGTCACTGTTTGTTTTGTAATTAAAGATTATAATAGAATATCATAGTTGTAAATATAAGATAAGCTGGTATATTTTAGGCCAATTCCAACATTGCGTATCATATTGTTCTTAACATTTCTTTTAAATTATCAAATCCTATTACAACATACTTGGCTGTTCAGGACAAGTTTATCATTTGTGTAGCGAATTTAGACGGTTGTCACAGGAACGGGTAATACTGGGTTTTGTTGATCTATACCAGTTGTCCGCTAAGTTATATATTATAAAAAAAAAAAAAAAAAAAAAAAAAAAAAATCATCTTATTTTTGGTATGGTCTGAGTAGGCGAATTGTCAACACCAAATCATTTTCGAATAGATCATATAACACATGTCAACGATATAAATTTGTATCACGATAATCGGTATTCGATGTTTGTAAGTCACATCAGACATCAAAAGAGCAAACCAGTTTTAAGCTTCTGTTTAATAAAGGTCAATTGTAGCCGCAGTCTAAAACTTCTGGAATTCTTTTAGAAATGCGACACAACATTGTGTAAGTGTTGGCAGGGTCAAAACGGGTTTTTAAATCAGTGTATATAGAATTTACAAATTAGTCAAAATTATTTGATGTTCAGATTCTTTTATATTTATGACGGAGCAATCTTAGCGAGTAGGGATATTGTCCATTATGAAAACTTATCTCAATAATTCCGTGGATCGTGCAAAATTTGTTGGATTAAGATCGTCATTACCGAATTTGCTATATAAACAATTTAAGTCTAAATACATTAAATATTTCTTTCAATTGACAAAACTTAACTGATACTTTTACTAAAGACAGACATGTCAACGTCATTTATAGGCATCGGATTGAATCTGTATGTTGTGCGTGTTGAAGACTTTGAAACATCATATAAGTTTCAGGTTTATTCATAAGTTCTCAGTTTATATACATACAAAAATACGAGATAAATACAAGTTTTTCAAAGAAAACATTTCATTTAGTCACGCAAATATGAAGGCAACACATTGACTTTGTTTTGAGGAAACTATTTATAGATATTCAAACACGCTTACAAGGTTAAAATTAGGTCAGATTATGTCAGTCAGAGAAGTGTGTCGCTAACCGAAGCGAAGTGTAATATTGAAATAGATACGTGCTTGCCTGACCATTTATTCGTAATGGGACTTCAGTGCGATTGTGCAATTATTTATAGATGGTTTGTTGGTGCTACTGGACCCAGGAATCTATTGTATGTACTATTAAGATTTGTATAGAAGGAATTGTTTTATATCGTCATGTCTAATACGACTAATTCCGAATCGTTGAAGGAGACAGTTTTTATTGCCTAATTTAATGGGGTAAGAGGTTGGATTCAGATTTTAAATTGATTGATTGGGAAAATTCTTTAACTCAAATTTGTATTCAAAGCAATAAATTTTACCTAATCTATTACTATTTCGTTCAAAGGTTGAACCTGAGTTGTATTATACACCATTATCACGAAAACAACGATTTGGTTAAAAGTTCTATCTAGATAAAAAAAGTCTTATACACAGGTTTAATGTGATTTCATTTAATCTGCACGTGATGTTGGCAAGATTTGCCGTGCATGTCATGTCTGTTAAGTTGCCAATTTATTTATATTTAAAGTTACATGGTTCAATTAGGTTCATTTATAGAACAAATATAATTGTGATAAAAGTACTATATTTGATTTAAGAAATCTTACTCAGAATTTTTGGGGGATAAATTTTGGCAAATTTATTGTGGCCAAGAAAAATTCTGTCGACCGCGGGGGCGATCGGGCATGCTTACGAACGTTGTCATAGTATGGATGTTACTGTGTAAAAGGTATTGCTCTAGTGCTTTGGCAATATCTGACTAGCCTTGCTTAAATGTGTCATAGCTTTGCTTATGTCATAGCCTTGCTCATTATAGTATAGTTGCCTTGCTTAGAATTACAGTACGTTGCCTTGCTCCGTTGGTCCGCTAAATATTCCTTCATTACTTTGGCAGCCAACCGTCGAGTTATGGGGAATGTTTAATTTACTGTGGTGTACTGTAGCCGTGCTCCGTTGGTCCGCTAAATATTGTGGTGTACTGTAGCCTTGCTCGCTTTGCTTAGAATCACAGTACGTTGCCTTGCTCCATTGGTCCGCTAAATATTGTGGTGTACTGTAGCCTTGCCCGCTTTGCTTAGAATCACAGTACGTTGCCTGGCTCCGTTGGTACGCTAAATATTCCTCATTACTTTGACAGCCAACCGTCGAGTTACAGGGGTGCAAGTTTTCCGGTTTATGCCGGATTTCCGGTTTTTCGAGGGTCCGAGAGATCATTTTTCCAAATCGTGTAAATCCGTTGAGAAATTGGGTGGGGTGGGGGGGGGGGTGATGGACGCGAGACCACGAAGACAGAAACTGACCGTTTTGCGGAGGTGCAAGTGCAGGAGCAGTTGTCGTTCGTTGCAAGGGAAACAACCATTTTGCGACTTCCCGTACACCGTTCTCGCGCGCTCACTCTTCAAAAATCCAAAAACGCACAATATTTGTTCGAAAATATCCAATATGCAATTTCTACGGCCCGGTACGGACATGAAAGTGTTGGACAAGGAGTGTAAAAATAGAGTACAGAGATGGGATTGGATGAATTAGAAGGACTCGTCTGGCAACAAATACGAGAGTTGGTTGAAAAAAAAAAAACAACAGACCTTCCAGCCGTAATATGGGAAAACGATGATCAGTCGTCGGGGGAAAAAGGCAGTGAAGAATCATTCAAAGGATAAAACACACCAAAACTGTAAAAACTATTCAGGTATGTGCATTTTATTGCATTATTTTCCAGTCTTTTTGTATCGTAGTTGAAGCAAGTGGTTAGTTAGGTTTTGGGTACAAATGTCACCCCACCCCACTTGTTTTTCTTCTCTTGTCCAAAAATTTTTTGGCTTGGATGATGATCCTATATCGCTTGCCTGTTAAACTTGGCATTGGAATCATCAAGATAAACAATCTGACTAAGTTTCATGAAGATAGGGTCATAAATGTGGCCTCTAAAATGTTAACAAGCTTTTCCTTTGATTCGAGTGGTGACCTAGTTTTTCACCCAACATGACCCAGTTTCAAACTTGGCCTAGGAGTCATCAAGATAAACAATCTTCTCTAATGTCATAAAGATAGTCATAAATATGGCCTGTAGAGTGTCAACAAGCTCTTCCTTTGATCTGATTGGGAGACCTAGTTTCTGACCCCATATGACCCAGTTTCGAACTTGTCCTAGGAATCATCCTGACCAAGTTTTTAAGAAGATAGGATCATAAAAGTGGCCTCAAGAGTGTAAACAACATTTTCCTTTGACTTGACCGGGTGACCTAGTTTTTGACCCCCTTACAACCCAGTTTTGAATTTAGCATAAGAATCAACAAGACAAATACTCTGACCAAGTTTCATGAAGATACGGTCATTAATGTAGCCCCAAGAGTGTTAACAAGCAGTTTCGAACTTGACTTGGAGATCATCAAGACAAATATTCTGTGCAAGTTTGTATCAAATCGAAGCATAAATGAAGCCTCTCTGGGGCAGTAACTCAAGACCCCTGATGGAATCTAGCCGGATTTCAAAAGGAACCGAGATCTTATTGTGACTTAAGTTGTGTGTAAGTGTGGTTAAAACTGAATGTATAATGTCACTTCTATCATGTTCACAATGTAAAAATTAACAAATTTTGGCCCTATAAGGAGTCAATCAGGTGCCGTAACTCAAAAACATATGACTGAATCATGGAATCAAAGATCTATTGTTTGAAATGAAATTTTGCAAGTTTGTATTAAATCAAACCATAAATGAAGTTTCTATATGGCTGTAAAAACAAAAATAGTACATTTTGGCCTTTTAAACATTGTTTGAAAAATTTCTATTGTGTTCACAAGCCAAAACAGCAATTTTGGCCCTTGAAGGTGCCGTAACTCTTGAACCCAGAATGGGATTTGGCCAGTTTTTTTGAAAAAGAAACGAGATATTATGCCAATATAAGTGTGCAAGTTTGATTAAAATCCATTGCAAAATGTGGTCTTTATATTGTTCACATGAAACTGTGACAGTCAAGAACTGTCGGATGACAGATGATCACAAAAGCTCATCTTGTCACTATGTGGTGTGACAAGTGAGCTAATAGAATACTTTTAACAACAAAATGCAGATAAGTTAGATATAATGCAGGTTTGTTATCGTTTTTTTACATATAAATACGCAAAGTTATTTGACTAATAAATTTCCTTGGGATCTAACACAGCAAAATGTCCACTCAGAAATAAATAGTAATTATGTCAGAGATACTTATGGTTAACATTAAATGAGCAATCTACTAGTAGTATTTCCACTTGTTTGCTTCACTGAGTTTTAACTTTCAGGTTCAAGTGGACATATATAGCCTTATTTCTAACACCTAGTCCTACACGCTGAACAATATGTCTATAAGTTTTCATGACTGGGTCAAATACTTTTTGTCATGGGAGCAACAAACTTCTAGGTCGTTTATATAAATTCTTATTTTCAATAAGTCAAGGACCTTTGCTCATGTCTTCAAGAGTGAAATCTGAAACAAATCCGCAGGCGCATACTTTCTTTTAACTTTTCAAGACACTAGTTCAAATACTTTTTCAGTTATGTACGGTAAAATTGTCACAAAGACCAACACAGGCAAATCTAAATGCTCCCGCCAGCCTCTTGACAAAAATTACTGATGTGTGTTTGGGCGGTTGCAGAATGCCTAAAAGTTGTACATTATACTGAACATATGGATGCATTGTTTTCCACCATATGGCTGAATTATTGGAAGCAGCCTATTTTGGTATTCATTTTATCTAATATCCATTAGTGAGGTGTAAAAATACTTTTGCACAAAATGTGTATTAAAAATTATTGAAAAGCACAAGTGTATATATTAAATCGTTTAATTAACACATTAAAACCACTAAGGGCATCTTCTATCATGCAAAGTAACTTAATTTAACAGTAAAGAAGCACACTGAAAAACTGTAACACGTATTCAAATGTTGCAACTTCATGAACACAGCAAAATACCATACGTCTCGACATTTTTCAGAATATTGGATGTAGAAATACATCATCATCATCATCATCATCACAATCACTAAACTCTTCTTGCTCTTCAGCATCATCATCAGTAAATGTTGTTGTATCTGGCAACATGCCAAGAAGATATGGTGACACATTCAAGGAAGAGAATGTTGACCCTGACACACTGTTTAAATCATTTTTTGCCTTGGTCAGATCATTCTGCACTTTTGCTACATTCTCAGACAATGCTTTGTAACCATCCACTTGAGTATACACATCATCACCATCAACACTCTGTATATCATTGTTCAATAGAAACCTATTTTGATGGGAACCAAGTCCACAATTGCCTTGGCCGTCATTAAATAACTCTGTCCCACTTTTTTGGGAATCCCCACAATTAGCTCCTATTTGACCACAAGCTGTACTATTTGATTCTGGTTTAAGCTTAAGCAGTTCTCCTAGCAGATTAGCACTACTCTTCTTATCCAGTTTAAATTGAACTTGTTCTGTTCCATTTTCTGTTGTAGTCTCAATAATAAGGCATGTTTCATTACTTTTGGTTTGTTCAATTTCTGCTACGTTATTCAGCGAGTCATTTGCCGGAACTGTTGGCTTAGAATCACCTTTTTCTGCCATTTTGCTTGAAGAATCATTCCTTTTCAAGTAAAGAGAATATCTGCTGGGACAGTCCTTTGCAGTTCCAACAGTCAAATTTCTATCCGATTTGGCACCATTTGATAATGTCTTAGTACTATTATCTACAGATAATTCTTTTGCAGTATCAGTGAGAATACCAGACTGAAAATTGAAACTGCTAGGCTCCTGACTACTGGCATTCACCTTGCCATATGACACAGGCTTTTTAGTTGAATTTTTTGTATTCTGTGAAAGTAGTGCTGGAAAGTCAACAATAGAAAAGTTTCCATCTGGAAGCTGTATATGCTGACTGTAAGGAAAAGATCGCAGACAAATAGAACTTGTTTTGTTTATATCTGATGGTAACAGGGTCGCACTGGATCCAGTTGCTCCTTGTTTCTGTTCATTAGAACCTAAATTCACTATGGATGAACTGCAAGAAGTGTGAGTAATTTCTTGCTGTGCAAGTGTTTGTCCGCTATGGATCAATTTCTGCGGCTCAGTAGATGCAATGTCTTTCCTTACTGAAGGTGTAGAAAGATGAAACTGTTTACTAGTTGATACTTGTACTTCTGTCAATGGTTTTGCTGATGTTACAGGAGTGCTGCCAGGCAACAGTAATTTCTGTGTACTAGGAACAGAGAAGCGTTTCAAAGCTTCCAAATTACTTGCTAAATTTGTACCATTTGACTTTCCAGTAGCAGAGTTGTTCTGTTCTTGGTGCAACATCTTTCGTTGCCAAGAATCAGAAAAACTTCCTGTGGATAAAGACTTTCTTGGCATGGATGGATTCAGACCCGAGGTAGACCCGACACCTGAATTTGCATTTATTCTGAATGTTAGTTCTTGCAATGCTTGAAGACTGTTTGGCTGATTTACATCCTTGTTTCCTTTACTTTCTGCCAAACAAAGGTATGAAGCTGCACCAGACATTACGGAAGAGGAACTTTGAGATTTCATAGCATCTTCTTTGTAAGGTGGCACATATCTTGTCGCAGGAAAGACAGGAACTTCAGTACTGAGCCGTCTTACTTTATGCTTCGGCTCTTTGTTTTCATTTTCATTTGGGACAGAAGATGCTGAAGCACACCGTTTTTCTCCCTTCCTGCTAATTTCACTCAGGCAAGACTGGGCTTGAGAACAGGACTTTCTCTGTACAGACAAATCAAGTGTGGCATCTGTACTTGATGTCGACAATGGTCTACCATACTGCAGAGCTGGTCCAACTGGAAAAGTCTGGCTTGGGCTATAGCCTGGAATATATGTCAGCGGTGTCCATGGCAACAATGGATTTCCTGTGTAACCAGTCAGACAGGACTGGTAACTTGTGTTTCCTGGTATTGGATATGCATATTGCTGATAAAGTAATGGCACAAAAGGGTTTGGAAGTCTAGCTTGTGGATTTGGGTGAATATTCTGTTTCTGATTATGGGAAAACTGCTGCTCACTCCTTACACATGCTGATGAATAGTAAGCTCCTTGATAGACTGGACTTGGGATAACGTTTGTGGCAGGACATTGAAGCGAAGTAGCTTTATCCTGTAAAAGATTGCTGTTGCCTTCAGTTCTAGACTTAACTAATGTTATTAAATTTTCAAGTTTACTTTGACTGTCAGTTCCTGACACTTTGGTACCTAATACATGATAAGGTTGACTTTGACTTTCATGGATTGAACTGTCTGCTGACATTGAACGTTCTGTCATATTTCCACTTTCATTCATAGACCCCACTTCTCTGGAGGGCTGAACGGCTTTAGAGACTGTACTATCAACTGCTAAACTTGCTTTTGTCAAAGCTGGGGTGTCTTTACTTAGGCCACTTAGTGATGAATTAGTGAATGTGATAATCTAAAAAAGAAATCAAACCATTTAAAGAATTCACAAAATTAATATCAAAAGTAATACTAAGTACGTAATATGAAGAAATATTTATTTAAAATATAGGTTTAAACGTGTGTCTTCAACTGTACATCACTACCTAGAAGAGATAGCAATGTCTGTGAAATATCAAAATCAATTAGTCAAACCTGTATCAATTAAGCATGCAGCCAGCAAAGAAAGCAACACTATCGGGCTGCTTATGGCAGGTGGCTGCTAAAGACAAGTTGAAAATAGGGACCTCTACTAATTGGTTTAAGTTAGCTTACTGTCTACTTTATGGCTGCTTAATATAGGCAGTCCTGAAACTGTATATCAGACTTCCTCAGTTTTATATTTCATAACAATGATGCAAAAAATTACCTAACTACTGTAACAGTCTAATACACAGGTATCAATTTTTACTGCAAAACTATATATATAGATAGGTATAGTAGGTATCATTCTAAGTTTTTTTTTTGTAAAAAGAATATAGACTAAAACTGTAAAAATAATGAATTTATTTGTTTGTTTTTTTACTTTGTTTCTTAACAAGTAGAGCTGTCCATAAGACAGCTAATGCTTGACAATACAAATTGTTGTCCAAGAAGCAGGAATTATATTAATATTACCCTACTGTTACATGTTAAAATATCTATAGAGTTTAAATCCAGTATATGCATCAGTTTTGGAGATAGTAACTTACATGCAAAACTTCAACCAGAGTTTTTAAATTCAAAAGAGGATATGATTTTGCATAATGCATGTCAGAGTTATGGAACTTGATGACAATTACCTAGTTTTATAAACCCAAAGTAATGTGTGAAGTTTCAATTCAATACCCTGAAATCCCGAAAATAAGCGGGTTTGAAAATAAGCCAGTCTCAAAAATAAGCCTCCATTTCACTTCAGGCAAAATGGACTCAAAAATTAGCCGCACTCAAAAATAAGCCGTCCATTTTATTTTGTATCAGTAATATCAATGTATCAATGACTTTGTTAGGTCACCATATAAGATAGCAAAAGTTACTAAAGTATACATAGCAGATTTATTTCCAAATGTCATAATAATAAATCATACTTTGGAATAAAAACACTTAAAACAATGCAAGTTGTGCTGATTTTTAAAACTCTGAACAAAATTAAAACTTTAAAAGCAATGAAATTCTTATCTCAAACACTTTGTGTCACATCAGTTCTATCAATTAAAATGACTGGTCTTTATAACACAATGCAGTGTTATCACGTATTGAGTAAGTTATTCATACTTGTTGGGCAATTAAATCATAGGTGTATTTAAAACATTTTTATTGGGTAATTATCTGTAAGGATCATATTATTTTCAATAAGAAATTGTAACAGATTATAACAAAACAGAAGTCAGAATTATATTAAGTTTTTATCGACGTCAATGTTTTCACAAACAAGGAGCTGCGTTCAATAAACGCTTGATGCCCCCGGTGGCATCCTTGTCGATAGATTTTGCAACCTAAGTCCAAAACTAGGTCAAGGTCAAACTGAGGTCAGGTGATGTTTGAAGATGAGGAATGGTCACAGTTTACATCTGTATTAGTATCAATTTATTCTTGTAAGGGGTACTGATGCTAAACGAAACGGTCCCATTTGGTTAACCAAGAGATGGCCCTATAAAGCAACCGAAGTCCAAAATGAGGTCAAGGTCAAGGTCAAACTGAGGTCAGGTGATGTGTGAAGATGAGGAATGGGCACAGGTTACATCTGCATTAGTAATAAGTCATTCTAGTAAGGGGTATTGATGCTAGACGAAACAGTCCCATTTGGTTAACCAAGAGATGGCCCTATAAAGCAACCCAAGTCCAAAATGAGGTCAAAGTCAAGGACAAACTGAGGTCAGGTGATGTGTGAAGATAAGGAATGGTCACAGAATACATCTGTCACAGATTACCTCGTACGGACAGACGAACGAACGGACGGACAGGACAATCACTATATGCCTCCCGCATCAGTAGATGATAAAAATACAAAAACATGACCTCCGTATCTTCAGTATTTCGATAATGGAAAATATGCCAGTTTTTTAAATCGTTACTGAATATAAAATTATGTACTCAAATGTTCGCTGGACTCAAAAAAAAAGCCGGTCTTGATAATAAGCCACCAAATCCTTACAAAAATTTACAATACGCCACTGCTTATTTTTGGGATTTCAGAGTATTTGCATTAGTTTTGCATTAATGACCATAAGTCATTTAACTTGTATACGAAACTTTAATCTGGATTTTCTATGTCCAAAAGGGGGTATAATTTGGCCAAATGCATGTCAGAATTATGTGACTTGATGATATGACCTAAATGTCACCTAATCTTATAAACCCAATGAAACAGGTGAAGTTTCAATTCAATATTTGCATTTACTTGTATGCAGAACTTTAACCAGGATTTTCTAAATCAAAGAGGGGACATAATTTGCCCAAAAAACATGTCAAAGTTATGGGACTTGACCCAGCGAAGTTGGTAACTGACATAGAAAAAAAATAAGATTCAAAGCTAAATGCCTTTAAATGATAGCTGTATTTACTTGGATGCAAGGATTTTCAGAGGCCAAACGGAGGCATAATTTGGCCAAAATGCATGTCAGAGTTATAAGAATTAATGCTATAATCTTGTTTTATAACCCTAAAGACAGATGTGAAGTTTCAATTCAATATTTTGCATTAGTTGGAGACAGTAAGTTGTATACAAAGCTTTAACCAGGATTTTCTAAGTCCAAAAGGGGACATAATTTAGCCAAACATGTCAGAGTTATGGGACTTGACCCAGTGATGTAGGTTATTGACCTAGAAAGAGAAAAAATAAGTTCCAAGGCTATATGATTTTAAATGATAGCGGTATGGTACTGGCATGCTAAACTTTAAAAATGATTTTCTTAGTCCAAAATGGGACATAATTTGGCCAAAACACATGTCAGATTTAAAAGTTTTAAAGCTATATGCCTTTAAATGATAGCTTTTTGCACTTGCATGCAATACTTTAACCAGGATTTTCAAAGTTCAAAACAGGACATAATTTGGCCAAAATGCATGTCAGAGTTATGAGACGAGATGCTATCACCTAGTTTTATAACTGCAAAGATACATTTGAAGTTTCAATTCAAAATTTGAATTAGTTTATGAGATAGAATATTGCACGCAAAACTTAAGAAAAAAACTGAAAAAAAAAAACAAAACTAGAGGATGCTTTTGTAAAAAAGCGCATGTCTCCCCCAGTGCATAGTCGTATAAGCAAGAGGTCAACAGGGGACAGGAGCGAAAGTCAGAGACATTGATGGTTGGCTGCAATAGGGATCATTCTACTTGGCATGTCAAATCATACCACTAAGTTTCAACATTTTGGGCCTGGTGGTTTTCAAGGATTGGAAACAGTTTTCCATGTTTTGGCCCCTGTGACCTTGACCTTTGATCGAGTGACCCCAACATCAATAGTGGTCATCTACCCTGCATGTCCAATCATCCTAATAAGTTTCAACATTCTGGATCAAGTGGTTCCCATGTTATTGATTGGAAAGAGTTTTCTACGTTCAGCCCTCCATGGCCTTGATCTTTGATGGAGTGACCCTAAAGACATTGACGGTCATCTACTCTGTATGTACTATCACCCTATGAAGTTTGAAGGTTCTAGGTCAAATAGTTCTCAAGCCAATGACTGGAAAAGGATTTCTATGTTCTGTCTGCTGTGACCTTGACCTTTACTAAAGTGACCCGAAATTGAATAGGGGTCATCTAATCTGCATTTCCAATCATCCTATGGAGTTTCAACATTCTGGGTAAAGTGGTTCTGTAGTTAATGATCGGAAATGGTTTTCCATGTTCAGCCCCTGTGACTTTGACCTTTAACAGAGAGACCCCTTAAACAATAGGGGTCTTCTACTCTGCATGTCCAATCATCCTATGGAGTTTCAACATTCTGGGTAAAGTGGTTCTGTAGTTGTTGATTGGAAATGGTTTTCCATGTTCAAGCCCCTGTGACCTTGACCTTTAACAGAGAGACCCCTAAAACAATAGGGGTCTCCTACTCTGCATGTCCAATCATCCTACGAAGTTTCAACATTCTGGAACAAGTGGTTCTCAAGTTATTTATCAGAAATGACTTTCCATGTTCAAGTCCCAGTGACCTTGACCTTTAACAGACTGACCCCAAAATCAATAGGGGTCATTTACTCTGCATGTCCAATCATCCTATTAAGTTTCAACATTCTGGGTCAAGTGGTTCTCCCCCTATTGACTGGAAAGTGTTTTCAATGTTCAGCCCCCTGTGACCTTGAACTTTGACGGAATGGTCCCAAAAACATTAAGAGTAATCTACTGTGTAAGTCCTATCACCCTATGAAGTTTGAAGGTTCTAGGTCAAATAGTTCTCAAATTATTTACTGAAACTGGATTTCCATGTTCTGTTCGCTGTGACCTTGACCTTTAATAGAGTGACCACAAAATCAATAGGGGTCATCTACCCTGCATGAACAATTATCCTGTGACGTTTAAACATTCTGGGTCAAGTGGTTCTCAAGTTATTGATCGAAAATTGTTTTCCATTTTTAGGCCGCTGTGACCTTGACCTTTGATGGAGTGACCCCCAAAACAATAGCGGCCGTCTATTCCATAAGCCCTACCATCCTATGAAGTTTGAAGGTTCTATGTGAAATGGTTCTCCAGTTATTGACCGGAAATGAAGTGTGAAGTACAGACGGACAGACAGGGCAAAAACAATATGTCTCCCCCAATGGTGGGGGGCACATAATAAGTTTCAAAGCTATATGCCTTTAAATGATAGCTGTATGTACTTGCATGCAAAACTTTAACCAAGGTGTGACAAACAAATTCAGTATTTCAATATTTTTCTTACCCCTATTTTTGCCTAAATTGGCACTTACGGATGAAGTTTATTATCCTGTTAGTTTTGTTGTTTTCAACTTTTCTGATTTCAACTTAAATCAGCTGAACCCCTTTGAAACCAAATTATGATAGACAATGTTGCAGACTTACACACTTTGTTTGGGAAGATGTTGTTTTGTTAGATGTTGTATCACTTCCCTGCTGATATTCTGTCTGTAACATACTGTGGTTATAATTAGCATCCTGTACTGAAGTGCTTTTAACTTCATCCTGATCTACAAAAAATAAAAATATTTCTCCATGCATTGAATTATTTCTAAAAATGAGTATATTTCAGTGATTTTTTTACCATTTTTGAGCCACTAAAAAGTATGCTGTTTTCTCCTATTTCTGAAATAAATTCCCCTAAAAAAACAACAAAAAAACCCAAACTTTTTTACATATTCCAACCAACAAAACCATGATAATGTAAATTGTACCATTTAAAACATGAGACAATGTGCTTTCAAATAATTTTCTTTTACAGTGTAACATATTTTTGAACAAGAGCTGTCAGTAATGGTGACAAATGCCCTCGCAGCACCTCGACCTTTGACCTGGTGACCCCAAAGTCAATAGGGATCGTGTACTCAATAAGTACTATCAGCATGACATTGTGAAGTTTGAAGGTCCTGGGTGCAGTGGTTCGCGAGTAAAGTGCCTTCATGCAAAAAGTTAACATTGGCCCCTGTGACCTTGACCTTTGACCCCAAAGTCAGTAGGGGTTGTGTACTCAATAAGTACTATCAGCATGTGAAGTTTGAAGGTCCTGGGTGCAGTGGTTCGCAAGTAAAGTGCCTTCAAGCAAAAAGTTAACATTGGCCCCTGTGACCTTGACCTTTGACCTGGTGACCCCAATGTCAGTAGGGGTCGTGTACTCAATAAGTACTATCAGCACGTGAAGTTTGAAGGTCCTGCGTGCAGTGGTTCGCGAATAAAGTGCCTTCATGCAAAAAGTTAACATTGGCCACTGTGACCTTGACCTTTGACCTGGTGACCCCAATGTCAGTAGGGGTCGTGTACTCAATAAGTACTATCAGCATGTGAAGTTTGAAGGTCCTGGGTGCAGTGGTTCGCGAGTAAAGTGCCTTCATGCAAAAAGTTAACATTGGCCACTGTGACCTTGACCTTTGACCTGGTGACCCCAATGTCAGTAGGGGTCGTGAACTCAATAAGTACTATCAGCATGTGAAGTTTGAAGGTCCTGGGTGCAGTTTCGCGAGTAAAGTGCCTTCATGCAAAAGTTAACGTTGTGATGAACGAACGGACGGACAGTTGAAAACTAATATGCCTCCCTTCAGGGACATATAAATATTGCTTTTAAAATTATCACGACACAATTTTCCCCACCATTTTAGTGGTTGCGGCACAACAGGCCGCCATTCCCCTAAAACTTAAAAAGAGACACTGTATAAGTTACAGAGGGTTATGATGGCGGTAGATGATTCACCTGAGTTTCACAGTTGGCTTGAACAATTCTGATATAGGGTTAACTAAGGAACATTGTGCGTGAAATTATTCTGAAATCCCCCTATCAGTTTCTAGTAAGAAGATTCTAAAAAGTTTACTCTGTAGTCACAAGTAAGTAAATGTGCCTCGCCAAATTGTGCCAACTTTTTTAATATAGCAAACAAAACGATCTGAAGGAATTTGGGATTGTATTAACCAGACTCAATGTAACCCAGGCCTCATAATAATTATCAGTCAGGGATAAATATGACTATACCATGTGATAAAGTTACAGAGTAATTTACCAACATTTGGGGGACTGTGAGAATGTTTCAAAATAGAAAGAACTTGAAGAACATAAAGAACATTTACGACTGAACTAAAATGTGAACATTACCTTTTTTTATTTAAAACTGCATGAAAGATCTATATATTAACACTATTCAGATGTGAAATGACGTTTACTAAGAGTAGAGAATCAGGGTCTATATATTCACACTATTCAGATGTGAAATGACGTTTACTAAGAGTAGAGAATCAGGGTCTATATTCACACTATTCAGATGTGAAATGACGTTTACTAAGAGTAGAGAATCAGGGTCTATATTCACACTATTCAGATGTGAAATGACTTTTACTAAGAGTAGAGAATCAGGATCTATATTCGGGAGAACCCACAGAAGAAAGAGTAAATGTAACAGTGGACAAGATGAACATGAGACACTTCTTTCTATGTCCACTATATAATACTACTAGATAAATGTTTTATTTAGAAATATTCTAACATGACTGTGTAGAGTACATAAACCCTGATGACAGATATAAATATTTGTCAAACAAAAATGTACACCGTTTTCTGCATTAAAGAGCTTTCATAATAAGGCAAAGCTTGCTGTATATGTAGATCTGTAACCAAACCTTTTCTGGTAACTTTTGTACAAAAACGGTTTAACTCACAACTGCACTCTTAAGTCATAGTGAAATGCGCTTGCTTTAATACATTTCTGTAGGCAGAATTCTGCAATGCCTGTTCCTGGCAAAGTTTGTGTTACACCCTTTTTGTAAATTAAGGGTATATTTTCAAAATACAGAAATATTTGATAAATGAACAACATCTTTACCAACAATATACCTGATCATTGACTGGAAACCAAATGGTCCACCAACAGACATAAACATAACAGTTTATTGTTTCTCTTTCTTCAAAGTGGAGAATAAATAATATTTTCAGTAAGAATATTATAACCAAATCAAGATCATCTATACATATATAGGTCAGTTTGTAGGTATTACCCTTGTTGAGTGCAAGTTTGAACTTAATTCTGTCATTTACGGTAAGTGGGCTGTACCAAAAATGTTGTTTACTAGGGTTTTAAGTTTGGAGTTGAAGGTCATAGGAGGGCTGTCAAGGTCATCTATATATTGATCAGTTTGTAGGTTTTGCAAAAGAATTGAGTGCGAGTATGAATTATATCATGTCATTAATGAGGGCTGTAGGCAATCTGGTTAATGTACAGACTGACAGTTGAACACTACCTATGGAAACCTTTGCGGCTGAGTGGTTAAGGTCACTGACTTCTAATCACTTGCCCCTCATCAATGTTGGATCGAGTCTCACTCAGAGCTTTCTTTAAATAAGAAAGCCCTAAAGCTGGCTCACAGATGGTCGGTGGTTCTACCCAGGTGCCCGCCCGTGATGAAATAGTGCATGGAGGAGCACATGGTGTCTTCCACCACCATCAAAGCTATAAACTGTATACTGGTAGAGTAAATTATTTTAATGTGAAGTATTTGCCATTTTTGTTTAGGCAGACCTTAAATTATAATATTTATCAAATATGTTTTAAGACTGACATAAATACCTGTCACAATAATTGTTATATTCTGGTTTGTAACACTAGAAGGTGTGGTGCTCTTTTCTTCAGGTCTTGCATGTGGGGATTGTACACTCAGTTTCATTCCCAGAAACCTGCAAGCAAAACACAGACATATGGCAGATTGTGGGAAAAGATTACCATTAGGCTAATGGTCTTAGAACAAGGAAAATTCAGAGCTAAGGAATGTTTATTTATGTTAAAATATAAATAATATATTAAAACTGTTTTATAATATCCTAAACAAAGCTGTTACAATTCATCTCAGAATTCCTACTCATTTTTACCAACTTCAAAATTTCAACAGTATTAATAAAATTATAATTGAAACTTTTGTTGAAAGTGGACTTTCCACGGTCATGTGACATTGTCTTGACAGGTTGCCTCAGTTAAGAGTTGGGGATAAATTATTTGAAGATCAAACAGCAAATTGCATGCTTTGCCAATTTCAAATGTAAAATTCCCAAAGTTAAATTTTGTTTTTTTCCTATACTTCTTCAGCAGAACCTTACCTATCAAACCTTATACATTTTAAAACACAAGGCAACATACGCAATGCATTTATAACATTTTTTTTTTCTTAAGGTATAAGATCACTAATAGAGAACCTCCTTTTTGAAGAGTATTCAATTCCTACCATAAACCTACTTTTACTGCAATCCTTAGGGGGGCGTAGGTTCGAGCCTTACCGGGACCAATTTCTTTTTCTTTTTTTTCTAGTAAGTTTTTACTTCTTTCAAGACTTATTATTGATTTCTTGTACAAAAATGGAAAAACATAAATATTATAAGCGATTTCTTGGTGTTCAAAGTGAATTTACTACTTAAACAGAAGGGGTAGAGTTACACATCTTTAAAAATATTGAATTATACGCGGTGAAAGTTCTCTATTTTGCTTTTACTCTTAGATTATATATTATGGAAGAAATTTAGGTAGGTTTTACGTCTGCCCTAAGGTTATTTTTAAATGGAGTAAGCAAAATTCAAAACAGAAACACAGCATTCCACCTTATTTTTTCAATGTTGAAGTATGAATTCTGTCTCATTAAATCTGTTTACTTGAGGCACCATAGAAAAAATGATATTGACATTTTTATTTTGTGTTTTATAATGTTTACCAATAGTTTGATGTTTCTTTTGTTAAAATTAATGGTAAAATGAGTTCTCTGCAAACGTTTTGGATAGTGGCTATCACTTTGAAATTTGTCTCTACTTGAGCTTGAGGAGATACCATAAGTTATACAAAATTTATAAAAATCGGCACGGTAAAAGTTGTTTAAAAACTGCAAAATAGTGCAAAACACGGTTACCTTTCAGAATATACCAAGCAAAGGCCATTTTGTAAACATTACTATTAGTGATCTAATACCTTAAATGAAACATCTTTGAAAAATTTCATTTTTTTTAACAATTCCTAACACATTTCTCAAAAGGAAAAGCCCTAAGCTCCATTCACAAATATTGGGGGAAAAAACAATGCATGTACACATAATCTTATGTTAAATCACTCTTACAGTTGTACATACTTGTGTCTTATGGCTCTCTTCATGTCTGGCAGTGACCCTGTGTAAAATGGTAGATCCTGAAGTTCTTCAGCACCTGAAATATGAACTTACAAGCTTATCATGGGGTCTGAAATTATCCTGTACATTTGTATGGTGACTGTCATTACCTTTTTTTTTACTTTTTTTCATTTAAACACTGGTCACTTTAGGTTTTTGTACCTTGGTGACACCTCACCTGTACATTGCATGTATCACATGCTTTTGTAGAAAAGCACATCTTCTCACCAAAGCAAAGTAATAATAGACAAGAAGTCAATAGAGGACAGGAGCAAAAGTCAAAGAGACACTGGTTGCCATTGTGACTGAAATTCAATAGGGATTATCTACTAACTCAGCATGTCCAATCATCCTATGAAGTTTCAATATTCTGGGTCAAGCGGCTCTCGACGGTTTTCCATGTTCAGGCCCCTGTGACTGATCAAGTGACCCATAAAACAATAGGGTCATCTACTTTGTAAGCCTTATCACCCTGTGAAGTTTGAAGGTTCTAAGGTCAAATGGTTCTCCAGTTATTGATCGGAAGTGGTTTTCCATGTTCTGGCTGCTGTGACCTTGACCTTTGACCGAGTGAACCAACTCATTATGGGTCATTAACTCTGCATGTCCAATCATCCTATGAAGTTTCAACATTCTGCATCAAGTGGTTGTCAAGTTATTGATCAGAAACAGTTTTTCTGAGTTCTGGTCACTGGGACCTTGACATTTGGCCAAGTTAACCCCAAAAAGTAGGGGTCATCTACTTCATAAGCCCTAACACCCTATGAAGTTTGAGGGTTCTAGATTAAATGGTTCTCCAGTTATTGATCAAAAATGACGTGTGACAGGCGGACAAGGCAAGAACAATCTGTCCTCCCAGGTGGGGAGACATAATAAATTATCTAACTTATGCAAAACAAAGGAAGTATAATTCAGGCATACCTTGTGGGAGTGACATAAGAAGACAGTTAGCAAGCACTTTGTCTGTGACCAACAGGCGAATATATCGCACAGTCTGAAAATACAACAGTAAACCTATAGATTTTCATATCTTAAAATTATTTTTTGGAATTTACCATCTGTTAAAACACAGCATTCAATAACTATACAGATGACAGTTTCTTATAAATTTCCTTAAAAGCAAACCTTTTTCACAAAACATTTTGAAGAAATGGTTTATTGTATACCTGAAACTGTAAAAAAACTCAGTTACTTTAACAGCTTAAATTATTAGCTCAAATCAACAATGCTCTTTATATCGCTTCAAGAATTTTATTACAAGAGCTTGTAGAACCAGAAATGCCCCCCTTGAAGCATTCTGTAATTGCACAAGGAACAGAAATTATTTTGTCACTGTGCACAAAAAATGTACTTTTCTTGGTCAAAGTGACCTTGACCTTTGACCTACTGACCTCAAAAATCAATAGAGGACATCTGCTGGTCATGATAAACCTCCCTATTAAGTTTTGTGATCCTAGGCCAAAGCATTCTCAATTTACTGTCCGGAAACATTTTAACTATTCCCGGCCACTTTGACCTTGACCTCTGACCTACTGACCTATAAATCAATAGCTGGTCATGACAAACCTCCCTATTAAGTTTTGTGATCCTAGGTCCAAGCATTCTCAAGTTATCATCTGGAAACGGTTTTAATGTACCAGGTCACTGTGTCCTTGACCTTTAGCCTACTGACCTCAAAATCAATAGCGGTCATCTACTGGTCATGACCAACCTCCCTATCAACTTTCATGATCCTAGGCCCAAGCATTCTTTAGTTATCATCCGGAAACCGTTTAAATGTTCTGGGAGAGGACAATCTTAAGCTTATAAAGCTTCCTGTCCAATCCTTTATTGTATATTTGTAATCATGTTGTAAAAATATTGCAAAATAAAATATGTTTAAACCAAATCTTCTGGGTCACTGTGACCTTGAGTGAATTTGACCAACTAATCTCAAAATCAATAGGGGTCATCTGCTGGTCATAATCAACCACCCTATCAACTTTCATAATCCTAGGTTCAAGTGAGATATCATCCAGAAACAGTTAAACTGTTCTGGGTCACTGTGACCTTGGCCTTTAACCTACTGATCTCAAAATCGATAGGGGTCATCTGCTGGTATGAACAACCACCCTATCAACTTTCATTATCCAAGGCCCAAGCGTTCTTGAAGGGGTCATAATAACAACTCCTTTTATTGTATATATATATATATACACTCTCTTGTGTGAAATTAATAATCTTAAATTTATCCTCAAGTTGACTTCAGTGTTATAAAAGCAAGGTATAGCATCAGATTCTTGATACAGCAGTCACAAGTTCCAATTGCACCAAGGCTGAAATTTGATCTCCTGATATAGTTGTCAGAAGCCTCAGTTACATTTGTAGTAGCATTATTAAAGTGCATCTTCCACCCTCTACATTCTATTATTAATGAATCTTGTTATTTAAGGGTGTACTTTTTAGATTTTTATAACACTTTACCCTTTCTCTATTTCCATGTTTATAAGGATCAAAGTCACACAGTACTGCCAGCAGTGTATTGTAAACCTCAGGAGTGGAACCGAGGTTCACCTTCAGCATGTTGACGAGTGCCACCAATGCCGCTGTGTCACAACAACTCACATTCTTCACCTCCATAATGTGCTTACAGACTCTTACTTGTAATTACACAATGTACCAGACAAATCTGAAATTACAATGTATATACAATTATTGTGTCTGTGATCTGTGTGTGCAAAGTAGAAAATATTTATCAAAGATTACTATGACTTTATAATGGCCAATTTACGATGCCTGCCTTAGAACTCCAGGAACATTACGTAATTTAAAACTTAACTTTTTCGAAAACAAAAGGCCCAGACCTCATGTTTTCAAAAAAAGGCCCAAATGTGTTTAAGGCAATTATGTGACTGAAGAGAACCTTGACCATATAACCTTGCTTTTGACCAAATTTGGTGAACAATCATGTGAAGTATACAACCAATCTGGAAAAGCATCAGGTATCCTTCGTGAACAAAATCACATGAATATTTTACAATAAAAATCAAAATGATACCAAATGTATTTTTCAAAATGAAATTTTTTCAACAAACTTTTGAAATTCGAACGAAGCTTTAAGGCAAACTGACAGGGAAACAATTGACAGATACTGTCATAGTCACAAGGTAACTTATTACACAAATTGTAAATTAACAGACTTAACAGTATTACAAAACAAAATGATAAAATATAAGATGGGTTTACTTATAATGACATAGAAAGATAGCAGTGACAAGTCCCTATAAGTTCATGGTTTGGTTTCAAAGTATATATTGTCTTTGATTATATAATTTTCATATTTTTGTTTACTTCTTTGTTAAGTTGAACACGGTCTGAAAGAGCATCTGTTGCCTTTGCACTTGGGTATGCAAAAAAAGGAAGACATATTAAAGAGATTGTAATGCTGTATCAGCTATTTATAGAGACAAAGAATCCTTGATTAACTTGGACTTAGATAAATATAACATAAAAGAAACAAAGTACGAGGGGCGTTCAATATGTAATGTTACTCTGTATGTAGTTCCGTAACCGCTTATCATTTTTGGATGCGGTTTTCGGCACATTATAGAGCAATTTATTGGCAACACAATGCTATATAAATTATAAAAATTGGTACATTCTGAGTAAAAATATAATTATTTGAGTGAGGTGTACTCTGGTATACTGGACAACTTTATGTCCAAAATATTGAGATTGTAATATGCAATTCCTTGATTCTATACTATTCAACAACTAGAACTATAGTTCAATTTTCAGTTTAAACAGATAAAACAAATCATGATCTTCACAAAAACATATGAAAACTAAAATGAAAAAGTTTATAACAGTTTTAAATTGAGTGTGTACATTTTTACTCGAAAAATGGTAAGGTGAGTACAATAACCCTCTGCAATTTTGTCAGGCGCAATAATAATTAATCATTTAAAAAATTCTTGAATTTTAAGTTGATACTAGTATCTTAATTCTTGATTGCGAAACTAGTTCTTACAACTTTGATTAATCGCTCTTAATACCCATTCCAGATGGAATCAACCTTGAGTTTAGATTTTTTAGTTGTTTTGTAAAATTAAAAATGCAATGAATAGTTTAAGGGGACGCATATTGCTACATTCACAGTTCATACAGCAATGCGGAAGGGGTGCATATTCAAGAAATCAATGGTGGGAAAATAAAAAAACATATTCCTAAACTGATATAATACTGATGGACACCTGTAATATTCAGTATTTTGTGGATAAGGATGTGGTACTATGAATGTAATAGGAAAACAGAGGTCTTTGTGAAAGTACATTCAACACAAAATATTACGCTTTTGTATAAGGAAAAAACAGGTTTTTCACAGAAACAGTGTTCCAAATAATGTTGAAGGGATGAGATTTTCTTTCTAACACACCAGGTTTGCTTAAACATGTAAAAATTTAACGCCACGTCAGTTCATCTCGAGATGGACGCCATATTTCTCATTGATAAAAAATGTAAACAAAAAAATCAGAGTGGGATTAGCATTGCAAGGGCATAACATTACATTCTACACAATGAATACCTTAGAACAGATATATCTAAGATGCTACACAGGTCAGGCTGGTTAAATGCATAATGTCGATCACTTGAAATTCATCTTGAAAAGGTGGTTAATTTTAGTTTGTTTACATGGTTTTTAATTTTCCCACGACTTCTCGGCGATTCACTGCAAATGTATTACTGCGCCGGACGAAAGGTAACTCTAATAAACAACGGGAGACAACTACGGTGTCAGCACGTGTACGATTTTTAAAAAAACATGTCGATGATTATAATTTCTTATCAAATAATGAATCCTATTCAGATATTCGTCTTTAATATTAGAAAATTATTAATTTCTGTGGACATTTGTCAAAAAATATTACTTACAGTGGACTACTTTGCGCATCAAACTGGTTTCCGCTTCAGTTGTGAGGCACTTCCGTTATACTTTTTGACAACAATAACAAAACACAAAATGAATCAATAACGTCACTTATAAACCGACTGCTACTTTAAATCAGTGTAAGTAAAGTTGTTGTTACAACATTATACATGTTCGTTACGTTATGAGATAAAGTTTGTCTTGAACTGCATAATCCATTAATTACTTTTAGGTGATATTGTATTTACAACTTATTTGACCCCGTTTTTTTTACGTGAATGACAGCATTCTCGTGCAACTCGTGCAAACAGAGTTATGAAAAGTATGGTGGAGAATTCAAAGACAAATTATAAATTACATTAAAGTGAGGATAACTGTATATTCGTCCAGTTTTGATCATTGACATTCCTGCTGTGTATTAGTAACTTTTGTGAACAAGATTAGAATGTTGCTTTTGCACATATACACATTGATTGGACCTCTCAACCAAATGTCATACCTTTTTTAGGGATTTTTAAGAAGATACATTTTCAAAAGTTTGTTGAATGTGTTTTGATATTTAAGTGCATTGTAGTTCATGAATACCAAGTTAAAAATTAATAATGGCAACATTTCTAAGCCTTTATTGTAAGCCACTAGACTTCTGTAACGATAAATGTTTAATGTATTAAGGGGAATATAATAATATACTCTTTTAGTTTTGGAATGTGGCATTCCTTGACCACCGTATCTTTTCTTATGCACTACTTTGTAAACAAACTAAATATTGTGTTTTAGCTCACATATGCCAAATGAAAAGCAAGACAGTGAACTTATTTCACATTTTTTCTTTAAATTAGAATCTGTAGGACATTGATAAATGTTTGGACAAAGCGAAGCACTATTATTTTCGCACCAAAAAGTCTTAATTGTTGACTTTGAATGTACACAAGAAGTCTTATGTAATTCAACAATAACTTTCTTGTTTCAGTTTTTCTCATTTTTATTTTAGTGAGCAATCCTTTGTGTACTTATAACAGTTGAAACAGTATTCATTTCATTTACCAAAACCTTGAACTTTTTTCCAGGTAAATTTTATAATACCCCACCCACTTTTTTCTAATTTCAAAGTATGCGTCCCCTTAAAACAAATGCAAACTCATCACAAATTGTTGTACCTCGTAGAAAAATGATAGAATTTTGTGATTTTACAAGTTTTTCTATTTTTCTGAGACTCTGGATGCCCAGGACAAACCTAAATTATAATCAGTATGTTCCAGTATACCCGAGTACACCTCACTAAAATGATTATATTTTTACTTTGAACAAGCCGATTTTTATAATTGACAAGGCAGTCTGAAAGACAGCTAAATCCCCCGCCACTGCTATGGATAGTGAAAGGGTAAAACCTTTGATTTAAGCTGTGACCTTGACCTTGAACTGACATGGCTGACTCATGAATTCTGCACAACGTCTTGATGAGGTGATCATTTGACCAAAGTTTCATGAAAATTCTTCAAGGGGTTTAGAAGATACAGAGCTGAAACCTTTGACCTTCAGTTGTGACCTTGACCTTGAGTTGACATGGCTGACTCATGAGTTCTTGATGAGGTGATCATTTGACCCAAGTTTGATGAAAATCCTTCAAGGGGTTAAGGAGATACAGAGTGGACACCAAATGGAAGGCTCAAACCTTCGACCTTTAGTTGTGACCTTGACCTTGAGCTGGCATGGTTGACTCATAATTTCTGCAAATCGTTCTGATGAGGTAATCATTTGACCCAAGTTTTATAAAATTCCTTCAAGGGGTTTAGGAGATATATAGCGGACACGAAATTGAAGGCTCAAACCTTTGACCTTCAGTTGTGACCTTGACTTGAGCCGACATGGCTGACTCATAAGTTCTGCACATCGTCTTGATGAGGTGATCGTTTGACCCAAGTCTGATGAAAATCCTTCAAGGGGTTTAGGAGATATAGAGCAGACACAAAATGGTAGGCTCAAACCTTTAACCTTGAGTTGTGACCTTGACCTTGAGCCAGCATGGCTGACTCATGGGTTCTGCACATCGTCTTGATGAGGTGATCATTTGACCCAAGTTTTATAAAATTCCTTCAAGGGGTTTAGGAGATATAGAGCGGACACAAAATGGCAGGCTCAAACCTTTAACCTTGAGTTGTGACCTTGACCTTGAGCCGGCATGGCTGACTCATGGGTTCTGCACATCGTCTTGATGAGGTGATCATTTGACCCAACTTTTATTAAATTCCTTCAAGGGGTTTAGGAGATATAGAGCGGACACAAAATGGCAGGCTCAAACCTTTGACCTTGAGTTGTGACCTTGACCTTGAACAGACAAGGCTGACTCATGGGTTCTGCACATCGTCTTGATGAGGTGATCATTTGACCCAAGTTTCATGAAAATCCTTCAAGGGGTTTAGGAGATATGGACTGGACACGATTTTGTTACGGACGGAAGGACGGACGGAGACCATTCCTATAATCCCTCCGCCACGGCGGGGGATTAATAAGGCACTGTGTTCCCAATAAATTGCTCTATAATGTGCCGAAAATCGCATCTAAAAACAACCAGCGGTTACGGAACTACATACGGAGTAACATGTACACATATTGAACGCCTCTCATAGTAACATCTTTTCTTGAAGGTATCACATCTGAAACAGTGAAAACCTAAAATACTGTAAGAGCATGTGCTGCAATTGAACAGATTTACAGTCTCAGGTAGATGCATCTTATGGTTCCAGTTTCCTTTATGATAAATGTTTTACAATATAGGTTCCAATTTTTAGCTCAACTTTTCCAAGAAAAAAAGAGCTGGCGATGGCGTCACCGTTCATTAAAGTTTTTGATAAAGTCAAATATCTCTGTTACTAGCAAAGCTATTGACTGAATCAATAGTTTCTACACCAATCCACATAACTCTGATTTGACTTTTGTCAGAGTTATGCTCCTTTTTAACTTATATATCTTTGTTAAAGTTTTTTATATAAAAGTCAAAAATATCTGTAGTACTATCAACGTTTTTGACTTTAAACTTTAAAAAGTTATTTACTATCAAAGGCTACACCAGGAGAAACAATCTTCATAAGTCTGATCTGAAATTTGACAGAATAATGCCCCTTTTTAGCTTTGAATTTTTGGTTAAAGTTTTAATAAAGTCAAATATCTCTGTAACTACCATTGTGGGGCAAAAGTGATGAGAAAGAAAACCTGTCTGAGATGCAATTTCACTTGCGAAATGGAATACAGGTTTTGTCCACACAAAAGTGAGCTGCAGGAAATTTACTTAGGGACGCACCACACGTCTTACATGCGGCTTCCATGACAGTTTGGCGCGGAAATTTACGGAAATCCCCATGTACGGCAGTACCGACAATTGCTATATCTGATTGGTCGAAACTTAAACCTCTATGATACTATAACTAGAGATGCTTTTGAGAAAAGCGCATGTCTCCCACAACTGCCCCTATGAAAAATGTTAGTTTCCCCTTACAGAAGAAAAAGGCCTGCTGCGTACTCTTGCTGTGTACATACAGCGTATATGATGCGTACATGATGTGTACTGAAATCAATAGTACGCAGGATATACACCGCACATACACCGATAGTACGTTTGTAGTACACTTTTGACATGCAAATGAGCTCTGCCGCGTACTACTTGCTGCGTAACATGCTGTGGACTACATAGTACACAGGATGTACGCTGGAGGAATTTAGTATGCGGGAAATAGTACGCAGCATGTACGCGGCACATACACTTTTCACATGCAAATGAGCCTGCGGTGTACTACCCCTGCAGCGTACATGCTGTGTACTCCTGCGGCGTACATGCTGTGTACTCCTGGCCCGAGTCCTGCGGCGTACATGCTGTGTACTCCTGCTGCATACATGCTGTGTACTCTTGTGGCGAAACTGCTGTGATAATGTAAATTCCTTACCCCACCAACTTTCGTATGCAAATGCTGATCATTTGGACAGAAAAAAACAGAAAAAAGATAAGTGACATGCATCAACAAGTATTTACCCTTACCAAAATAATGTAGATTGATGTTATCAAATAAATTAGTATGCTTTTCTCCATCCACTTTTCAATGAAATAAATCAAATTTTGTAGCATGTAATTTGGTAAACCTTTGAAGAAAATGGCATAACTGCATCAAGGGGAAACAACTTTAATGCAACTAAATATAAGTGTTATGATTTATTATAGACGATGTGTGCGTAGTATGTATTTATTTTGATTAAAATCCATCTGAGAACAATCTAGGACTGGAATTATATAAGCATTTATACACTTTTACGTCCGTAAAAAGTAGCGCACCAAAAAATTGTGGATTGATTTTTTCCAATGGGGCGAGCGCAATTAGCCAAAAACGTTCTGAAAATATACGAGCAGCAAATCCGATGAACAACTTTTTAATTTGGTGAGGCCTTAATGAGTCAACATAATGAGCATTAAAGCCTTTATAAAACATGACAGAATGGTGTTTTGCTTAAGAGTATTCAAATAACAGAGAGAGCTATTAATTCTTCTCATTCGGGCGCAGTTGAGGCATTATCTTGGTAATTATTTCATGTATTACAAAATGTAATGCAACGAAGTTCAAATAAGGCTTTTCAATTATCCAAGTTAGAAAGCTCCAGGATTAATTCAAAATGAAAAAGAATATATTTTTACACTGCATGCATGGTGCAGCTCAGAAATCACTAAGATGTAAGCTTCACAAATGAACATTGCAAATAGTTTGGCAAATTTTCATTGTTCAGAATACCGGTAATCTGAACTATTCTATGCTATTAAGATAAAAGTTACTCGGAAATCAAGTTCTTGCTTCCAAAAAAAAAAAAAAATGTACAAATCCTTCCTGCATGAAGTGTACTTCAGACTTTTACCTAAAAAAATTCAAAGTATAAACACCAAAAGAAAATGAACAAGTCCCTCCTGCGTATATGAAGTTTACTTCAGACTTTAACTTATAAAAAAAACACTAAGTATAAATGCCAAAAGAAATTGTACAAGTCTTTCCCGCGTATATGAAGTGTACTGCACAAATTTCAAAGTATCTGCAGTGTATGCATGCAGTGTACTATTTTCTTGTACAAGTCCCTCCTGCGTACATGCAGTGTACTCCTTAAATTTTCAGAGTCTGTGCTGCGTACTTGAAGTGTACTAGTGACCTCCTGCGTACATGCTGTGTACTCGTCGAAATAGTACGCGGCATGCGGTGTATGTAAAATGTACTCCTCTGGCGTACTACTGTGTTCGCGGCATATACACAGCAAATACGCACATGTACGCCACAGAGGCTTGCTTCTGTAAGGGCGATCTCTAAATGTTTTAGACGAGTGGATCCAATTAGATGGTCTGGATGAGTGGATCCAATCAGTAATTCAAGGGCCATAAATCAAAAGTGCCCGGGCGGATCTGGCTAGTTATCGAACTTGGGTAAGGTCTTATGGCCAAACATATTTTGTTCAAGTTTGGTGAAGATCGGATGAGAAATGTTCGACTTAGAGTGTGGACAAGAGTAAAAAGGCTGATTTTTCGATAATTCAAGGGCCGTAACTCCAAAATGCCTGGACCGATTTGGCTAGTTATCGAACTTGGCTGAGGTCTCATGGTCAAACACATTTTGTTCAAGTTTGGTGAAGATCGGATGAGAAATGTTTGATTAAGAGTGCGGACATGAGTAAAAAGGCCAATTTTTCGATAATTCAAGGGCCGTAACTCCAAAATGCCTGGACCGATTTGGCTAGTTATCGAACTTGGCCGAGATCTCATGGTCAAACACATTTTGTTTAAGTTTGGTGAAGATTGGAAGAGAAATATTCGAATTAGAGTGCGGACAAGAGTAAAAAGACCGATTTTTGGTAATTCAAGGGCCATAACTCCAAGACGCCTAGACCGATTTGGCTAGTTATCGAACTTGGCCGAGGTCTTATGGTCAAACACATTTTGTTCAAGTTTGGTGAAAATCGGATGAGAAATGTTCGACTTAGAGTGCGGACAAGCTTTGTGACAGACACACAGACACACAGACACACAGACTGGAGTAAATCAATTATGTCTCCCACACCACTGTGTGGTGGGAGACATAATTAGCAAGCATCACTATAAATAGTAACAAAATCACGCGTGGTGGCACGTCGCATTTGCATGCCGCATAAAGCATTTAGCAAGAAGCAATTTGCATTTCGCATTCAGCATTTCACATGAAGCATTAAACATTTAGCAAAAAGCAATTTGCATTTAGCAAAAAGCATAACACATTGTGCAATTCGCATAAAGCATTTCGCAAAACACAAAAACCATTTCGCAAAACGCATGAAATTTTCTTCAATACAGCTGTGAGGCACATGATCACAAAATGGCTGTCAATTCTTTAGTAAAGCTGCCTCAGCAATGTAGATTCGAATCAAAATGTTCACTTTTTAGTCTAATCTTTCACAACAATATGTCCAAATGTCAAATATAATATCCAGAATTAATTACAGCCAAAGTGCTAGGTTCACTTCTACAAAATGCCTTTTTTTTGTCTCAATTTCTCCGGGTGCACGGCCGCAGATTCGACAAAAAGGTAAGCAAAAAGCATAACTCATTGCGGAATTCGCATTAAGCACTTAGCAAAAAGCAATTCGCATTAAGCATTTAGCAGAAAGCAAATTGCATTTAGCAAATAGCATAACACATTGTGCAATTCGCATAAAGCTTTTCGCAAAACGCAAAATCCATTTCACATAAAGCATTCCGATGTGGCATTGCGCATTTCGCATTTAACAAAACCCATGGCGCGTCGGCTTTCCATATAAAGCAGTTTGTTTGGTTCTTATTAAAGATACTACACTATTTTTATAAAGGCCTAGGTAAAAGAGATTTTAAGCTGATTTTGTAGTAATTAAGATTTCTACTTTGCTAAGGTGTAAGTTAATTGTTGAGATGGAAGAAGCTTAACTCAAGATGCTAATGGCAAAGTCATTAAGCAAACACCTTGTTAGGTGTCAAACAATTCAAATTGTAAAACTGATTCAAATTGTAAAACTGTCTATGTCCAAAATATAAATTTAACTAAAAATAATTTTTTTGTGATTGTTTTTAGGTTACAAAAATTAAATTATTATTTTTAAAATCTACTTATAAAATCAAAGATTTTGATACCAGATATGACATGTTAACTTTTATTGTCATATGTCATATTAAAAAAAGATGTAAAAATATGGATCATAATATATGTATATTCTTATGCACTGGCTATATTTTGAATGAAATTGGTCTAAAACTTGTGATATTGCTACTATAAGAAGTAACAAGTTTCCCGTTCAGGAAGTAGGGAAAAACCCATAAATGATTTCCTGAATGGGAAGTTTCCCTACTGGCTCTAGGACCCAAAATAAGTCATTAAACCCAGTTCACACATGTGCCGGATCCCTTTGGTTGTGGTGGGTCTTTAAAGGTTAATTGTTCTACGAGTAATAGTCTATGTTTAGCCTACTGCTCCTATTTGAAATAAATTTGGAATGGACCTTATAACAACAACGTAAATGATCAACATCACTCCATTTTCATTTTCCATCGATTCTGTCAAATTTGTGGGGGGAAAAGAAATTGATCTAGATCTATCTTATTTTCTGTGTACAGCCACAGGTATCATGTGGATGTAGGATAAGGATTAGATTAAACGAATCTTGGACGTTTCGACCCAAAGACATTTCGACCCCAAAATTTAATTTTCTTGGGACAGTTCGACCCCAAAGACATTTCGACCCCTCAGAAATAGTTGTATGTTTTCATTTTATATTTCCTCGATCCATTTTGCATATTTTAGAAAATATAAATATAGATCAATATAAATATTCTGTTTTTAAATGAATCATACATAAAATACATGTCAGTGCCTGATAACCTCGCTGACCGGAAAGGACCGGCCGTATGTTTATTATTGGAACTAATTGAATTATTTTTCCATGTTTAATTTGATAATTTAAGAAGAAAATATATTATGAAAAATCAGTTTTTAGAAGAATTATATCATGTTTAATATATGAATATAAAAACGTTTACTGCCTTAAATTGCCAAAGCACAATTAATGTCCTTTGACAGGGGTTTTTTTTATTCTATAGCAGAGGCCGAATATCGGCCTCATCCCCCAGCCGAGTATTTCCCCCACAACCAAGGATTTCCCCTACCGCAGTCGAAATTCCCCTACGTCCGAAATTCTCCCCCTCCAAAATCGTAAACAAAGCAATGGAGATTACTCCCAGCGATTTTCCCGACCGAATATCGGACCCGTTCACAATTGCAGACGGTCTTTCACAATTTTCAATGGGTGTGAAAACCTTTTGAAATAGTAGAAAAATGTTAGAAGAGCGTTCAGTGGACCCGAGGTTCCGGTTTTGACCAGCGAAAATCGATAAAAACTCGTATCTGACCCGCACATAATATGCCGTGGGCGTCTGCTTGTCTCGCGGTAATACTCTTTGATGCGTAACGAGTTCGAAAGCTCTGCCCCTTGTCAATCAAAATCCCAGTGAACTTCATACTGTTTGTCGACACCAGCGTAAGTATGGCAGTAGGCGGAGCGTCGTATGTTAATTAGCTACTGACAGATGTCAATCACGCCACGCGCGGAGTGACACGTGGTTATCATCGGTATGTAATATAGATGATTGATAAACAATGCAGCGTCAGATAATCGTGTTTGTACCTCTTGTTAATTAGCGGTAACAGCTTATGCTGTATTATGTAATATGTGTTGTTAATTTAAAGTAATTATTTTATGTGCTTGATTCGATTAAATAAGCCGGTCGGCCGTTACGCAAATTTATTATCTTTGCCGAGGTATTTTGCTAGTGCAAAATAAAATATAAATGTTTTAAGTAATCAGATATTATAAGTATGGAATAGTTCTGGTGAAAAGATGAAATTTTATCAAGAATTTTTAATGTTTGCTTTCGTTTTTTCATATTTGTCTCACGTTTTCGCGATCGTGATTTTCGGACTTTCTTATCCTTTCTTACAAGATTTTCTAGTACAATTGAAATAAAAAGCCAACAAAAGTATGCATTTAATAATAATATGATGACCCTTGCAAAAGCAACTCTTATTTTAAAGCATTTTTTGTGAATAAAAGCATGTGACCTTTAAATATTCAATGATTTGAGCATTTCAACTCTCCCCACCCACCTTGTTACAATGATAAGTTAACATTAGTGCAAGTCCATCTATTGCTAAGTGACAGTGTGTATAGTTGCTAAAAGTTGCAAGAATATGTAATAAAAACATAGTTTAAAGTGTTTATTATGCGTAATTGTAAATTCCCCCCTGAGTGAAAAAATCCCCCAAAACTGCTCGTCGCGGGCTATTTTCTTCCCCCAATGACAGGCTGGGGCCTCTTCCCCCAGTCGTAAAAAAAACCCCTGTTTGAATATATGCGGCGTAACAAACACGTGCCTCTGATTAGTCCTGATAGAATTTGATTGCATTATCACACCTAGTGATTATATCAATTAATCAGTATATTTGTAAGCACACACAAGTGACATGTGACAAATAATGTCTAACAAGGTAAGTGCAATTAAATATGATGTTTTTATTTAACTTAAAAGCTAACAAAATTACGGCGATTGTGTTTATCCACGAGTGCGCAAATTTCCTGTGCGCTAAAAAGATTTTCAACCTCGTATAAAAGCGTTTTGCGCATTTTATTTTTCTTTTGTAAATTAATTATTTATTTGAGATATGATTGAATTCTGTCATAAACCCTAAAAATACGATTTATTAAAGAAATACGCGTGTACATTAGAGAATTTCAGGACATGGAAATTCATTCACGAATGCGCAAATTTCCAGATTTTCAATAATGTAGGCTACAAGACGTAATGCGCAAAAGTATTTTAATTTCCTTTTGAAATAATAATTTATATATATATGTTTGAAGGCAGTGGCTAGAGAACCGGAATCGGTTCCCTAGACTGCGAATTTATTCGTCCGGAACCGGTTCTCTAAGCAAAATACCGTGCATAGGCTAGGGAACCGGAATTTTATTTCTATGCACAATGATGCCGAAATCTACTTTGTTTCTTGGTAAGTGTCATGCATATTATTATCTTAATTAATTTTACCATGCCCTTGCATTTATCTGCGTTTACTGTCTCTAAAAGTGTACTTGCCAGATTTATACCGTGTCTGTCATATTGGAATTATATAAACTAGTACGAATGAATGCGTGAAAACTACTTTGCAGTTTTTAAATACTAGTAAATTTTGTACTATATGTTTAAATTATTTAAATATAAAATAATATTGGTTTGTATTTGCAACATTACATGTTTTATAGATGAACAAATTAATTTTATTGCCCTTAAAACGTCATACTGATTCTTTGATCACTTTAAATACTGGTTTGTAACACATCGGCATTTCACATTCAAAGATATGTAATCAATACTAACTAGAAATTGCTTTTGTAAAAAAGCACATGTCTCCCCCAATGCAAAGTCCTATAGGCAAGAAGTCAATAGGGGTCAGGAGCGAAAGTCAAAGAGACACTGATGGTTGGCTGCAATAGGGATCATCTACTTGGCATGTCCAGTCATCCCGCTAAATTTCAACACTCTTGGCGTAGTGGTTCTCAAGTCACTGTTCAGGCTCCTGTGATCTTGACCTTTGATCAAGTGACCTCAAAATAAATAGGGGTCATCTACTCTGCATGTCCAATCATCCTATTAAGTTTCAACTTTCTAGGTCAAGTGGTTCTCAAGTTATTTTCAAGAAATGATTTTACATGACCAGGCCCCTGTGACCTTGACCTTTAATAGACTGACCCTAAAATCAATAGGGGTCATCTACTCTGCATGTTCAATCATCCTATGAAGTTTCAACATTCTGGGTCAAGTGGTTCTCAAGTTACTGATCGGAAATTGTTTTCCATGTTCAGGCTCCTGTGACCTTGACCTTTAACAGAGTGACCCCAAAATCGATAGGGGTCATCTACTCTGCATGTTCAATCATCCTATGAAGTTTCAACATTCTGGATCAAGAGGTTCTGAAGTTATTGATCGGAAATGGTTATCAATGTTCAGGCCCCTGTGACCTTGACCTTTAATGGAGTGACCCCAAAAACAATAGGGGTCATTTATTCTGCATGAACAATCATCCTATGAAGTTTCAACATTCTGGGTCAAGTGGTTCTCAAGTTACTGACCGGAAATGGTTTTCCATGTTCAGGCTCCTGTGACCTTGACCTTTAACACAGTGACCCCAAAATCGATAGGGGTCATCTACTCTGCATGTCCAATCATCCTGTCACGTTAAGTAACCTGTATATTTAATGACCCGCCATTCTTGGTGTCCCGTTTAAGTAACGCGCTCTTTTGTTGTTTTGTTATGACGTCCTGTACGTCACTTGTTGTTCTTCCGGTCTATGAAGTAAACAGTCAACGTAAAACGGACAACACTTTTGTCTTCATTTAATGTCTCCACGCCACATCCTATGAAGTTTCAACATTCTGGATCAAGAGGTTCTGAAGTTATTGATCGGAAATGGTTATCAATGTTCAGGCCCCTGTGACCTTGACCTTTAACGGAGTGACCCCAAGAACAATAGGGGTCATTTATTCTGCATGAACAATCATCCTATGAAGTTTCAACATTCTGGGTCGAGTGGTTCTCAAGTTACTGACCGGAAATGGTTTTCAAAGTTCAGGCTCCTGTGACCTTGACCTCTGATTCCAAAATCAATAGGGGTCATCTACTTTGCATGTACAATCATCCTATGAAGTTTCAACATTCTGGGTCAAGTGGTACTCAAGTTATTGATCGGAAATGGTTTTCAATGTTCAGGCCCCTGTTACCTTGACCTTTGACGGAGTGACCCCAAAAACAATAGGGATCATCTACTCTACATGACCAATCATCCTATGAAGTTTCAACATTCTGGGTCAAGTGGTTCTCTAGTTATTGATCGGAAATGTTTTTCAATGTTCAGGTCCCTGTGACCTTGACCTTTGACGGAGTGACCCCAAAAACAATAGGGGTCATCTACTCTTCATGACCAATCATCCTATGAAGTTTCAACATTCTGGGTCAAGTGGTTCTCTAGTTATTGATCTGAAATGGTTTTCAATGTTCAGCCCCCTGTTACCTTGAACTTTGATGGAGTGATCTAAAAACATTAAGGGTAATCTACTCTGATTTCATGATAAATCATCCTATGAAGTTTCAACATTCTGGGTCAAGTGGTTCTCTAGTTATTGATCGGAAATGGTTTTCAATGTTCAGGCCCCTGTGACCTTGACCTTTGACGGAGTGACCCCAAAATCAATAGGGGTCATCTACTCTTCATGACCAATCATCCTATTAAGTTTCGACATTCTGGGTCAAGTGGTTCTCTAGTTATTGATCGGAAATGGTTTTCAATGTTCTGGCCCGTGACCTTGACCTTTGACAGAGTGACCCCAAAAACACTAGGGGTCGTCTACTCCAGCAGGCCTACAACCCTATGAAGTTTGAAGGTTCTAGGTCAAATGGTTCTCCAGTTATTGCTCGGAAATGAAGTGTGACGGATGGACAGGGCAAAAACAATATGTCTCCCCGAGAAGAGGGGGGGGGGGAGGGGCGGGGGAGACTTAATTAACAAAAATTACATAATTTGTTTTAATCCTTTCTTTTATTGTTTTATACCTTTTAAGTTTAAATTTCAAGTTTATTTCGGGTTTATTTTATCATTCCAATATGGCGGACAGTATATGCGGCGAGTACACTTCTGGAGACACAGTAAACACAAATAAATAAAAGGGCATAGCTTGCTGAAATAGTAAAATTAATTAACTTATTAAGATAAGAACATGCACATGACACTTACCAAAAGAAACAAAGTGAATTTCGACAGTTTTATGCACAGAAATAAAATTCCGGTTCCCTAGCCTATGCACGGTACTTTGGCTAGAGAACCGGTTCCAGACGAATAAGTTCGCAGTCTAGGGAACCAATTCAGGTTTTCTAGCCACTGCCATGTTTGAATTCAGTCATAAACCACTTCAAAAACACCATTTGTTGAAGAAATTGGTAATTAAGCGTAATTACATTTTGAAATTGCTCAATTATCTATAGATTAAAGCTTAATTATAATAATGACGGCATTCTTAAATGTTTTCAGGCATATCATTGATGACATCGTCGAAATGTCCATGGAGTTGGGGTAGAAATATCTTGGGGTCGAATTGTCTCTTGGGGTTGAAATGTCTTGGGGTCGAAATGTCTTGCTAGCGATTAAACCTGCTACTATATCCGAAAGGGGCGTCAAGCAGTATACATACATACTAGACTATCTGTTATTTTCTTATAGCTCTTTGATCTGGATAAGCTACTGACTTGTTTATTTCATTTTCTTGTTGTTAATTTTCTTTCACTCGTTTACACGTGCACATCGTCTGCATTTAGACTGGTTTCTAACAACTTAGTAGTACGGTAGTGATATTTAACAAATTGACGAAATCCAGTCTAGTAACCTTTCACGGTTATTAATAAAACCCGGCCCGGCCCGGCCCGACCCAAACCACGGAAATACCCGATTCCGATTGTACGGAAACCACCGGAAACTTACGGACGGAAGGCTAATATAATTACGAATGATATCATTTCGATATCAACTTACATTTAAGAAGTTAAGACTGTGACAGTCTGTGTATTCTTTCTGGTTGCAAAAACATCGTTATTGTTTGTAAACATTTACGCAGGAAGTCTTTATATTTACGTTGGGCGACCTGTGAAGTTTCCACATTTCTCTGTTTTATAGATGGCGTTAATATAGTTAAGACTGTGACAGTCTGTGTATTCTTTCTGGTTGCAAATACGTCTTTATTGTTTGTAAACATTTACGCAGGAAGTCTTTATAGATAGCGTTGTTTTTCTATTGCAAGGATGAGCCTTCTAATTAGTTTCTGTAATTTTGTATCGTTATCACATATCATTTTTTTTTTTTTAAAGATTCAAAATTGACAAAGAAAATCACTCTCACAATTTTATATAAACACATGCATATAATTATGTGGCAAAGTTAATATAGTAGCATAGATGTAACTAAAACTGAACAAAACAAAACAGCCCACCTTTAACGAAAGAAGACAAAAGACAAAGGTTAGCTGAGTGAGTTTCATTCCGACTAGACAGTACAACAATCAGTTGTGTATTTTTTTTTCTTTAAGAAAGAAAAATTGGTAGCTCCTACCGAAATCCGAAAGCGTAAGAGTTTCCTTAGTTAGCACAAATCAATACTTAAAACAAGTTATTCCTAAATGTTTATAGTGAAGATGAAAGCAAAAATGTTTTGAAAATGTTATGCCCTATAACTGTTTTCTTATTTCAAATGCAATATGTATCTTTTTCTATATTTCGTACTATTATAATTCGTAGTATATTTTGATTTCTGAATCTAAAAGTTCCAAATTTTAACATATTCGGTCTCTGTCATATCTTTTGGTAAGGGTTTTTTCTTTTAAAGAAAGGCCTTATAAAATTAGAATCATCAGAAATATACATGTACTTTTCTTTATTACATAAAAAAGTAAAGTTCAACAACGTCTCCTGTATTATGAATGACGTCGACGTCAAAGCTTTATGACACATAGGTTTTAACAAACATGTGATATGCTAGTTTGATAAAAATTAATGTGACAAAATACAAACGCAGTCGAGAATAAGACAGTACGATTTGTTTTAATATGTTCGTCTTTGAATGCTTGTTTATTAACTTTTCACTTTGAAAGATATAAGATTTCACTTTCACAAGGCTTTTTAGTTCTGCTTAGTTTGTTTACAGTCTTTGGGAAAACTGTTAATTTATTCAGAGTAAAACAATCGAGTAAGTGTCGTCTCAATAAATTCTTGCTAAATTCAATACGTTCACTTCCGTCGATTTCATTGTAACAAAACTCAGTAGCATATGCCAAAGCAAATACACCGCAGTCAACACTGTTGCTCTGTTGCTGAATATTAGGAACGTGAACTTCCAGCGTCTTCTTATCTTTACCGTATATTGTCATAACTTGCATTTCAAGACATTTCGTAACCTGATACGGATATTTTCTTAAGGTGTCAAACAGAACAACATATTCAAGTCCGTCAGGCTGAACTGAGGTCACCCAGTGGTTTGCTCCTGTGTGGTGTATTTGACATACTGGCGCTCTTGCTGCTTTCATTTTTAGTGCGTATTTCCAGTCACCGTCGTCCTGAACTGGGACGTAGCCACAGTCTTGAAAACCGTTAATATTCTCTCCGAAATCTTTTTGTAATAAAACCTGACCGAAATTTATCACTCTGTCTGTTAACTGTTTGTTATATGTAATATCAAATTTATCCGAAACGAGAAGGTTAACTTTTTCATTATTAATCCACACGCGAGACACTTTTTTCATCGTCTTTAAATGTAATACGTCCACTATAATGATTTGGGTAGAATTATCGCGGTAGGAGTTATTAAAGATTGAATTTTCTAGGCCATAAGGAATGGTTGATTCTTCAGTCTGTGTCGTATTCATGTCACAGTTCTCTTGTGGTTTCATCTCTTCGCCGTCTGTACTTTCGCAATCATCTACAAATGGGACATGTAGCATTTCGTCGTCGCTTTCTGGATCATTCTCCGCATCATCAAATCGCATTTTTTTGCATACTGGTGGTGATAATTGTTGTTGAATTTTCTTTAAAATAGACTTGGGTTTATTTAATTCTGCTGGTGTTGAATGTTTTATAGCTGAAAAAATTTCCTAAAATCGGGATTTTTTGATTGTTGTTGTTTGGTATTTATGTCACTGTCAGGCGCAGCATTTACGATACACTCATTATCATCATATCTGTCCACAGGTCTTGGTTTTTTCTTTCCGGCTACTTTGTTTTGTCTTTTTTTTACTATTTGTACGGATTTGTGTCAGGTTTATGATTCGTTTTTCAATTTTATCTTCAATCCCAACGCTCATTTTAGCCGCAATAATGTGGTAACAAGTATTTATCGACGACACTGGCATGATGGCTTTGGGAAATAGTGTAACAGTATATTTGTTACCACCCGATCCCTCCACAATCCATGCTCGGCTTCAGGACATGAATGATTTTTCTTTCTTTTATCACAGCAACAGCCATTGCTCTCTGTGTGCATGTCGTGATAATTAATCTGTTCCATGTCCACATCGTCAAGTTTTTTTGCATCATCGGGCAAATCATTTTCGCTGTTTAATTTTCCGGATCTTATAAAGTTTATTATTTCGTCTGGAGCAACAGATGTTCTCGGCATATCTACTTCTGTGGATCTAGAATGTAATCTAAGTATGTACTCTTTAGTCGAAAGCTTCCAATTTGCATTTTACCTCTTAGTATTTCGTTGTATTTGTACCTTGCCAGGAATTGCAGGGATAAAACTACAGCGTCCATTGGGATTCCTTCCCAGCTCGAAATGTCCTTTATCAATGTGTTTAATGCCCTCTGACATATTATTTGTTATACCATGCGTCTCTATGTCTAATTCACATGAGTCAACTACGAACTGCAACCGCTTTGTTACGTATATCCTCTTTTAACGAAGAAACATAGTACTCTTTCACTGCCTGAGACCACTTTGATAGCAGCTGTTCCTGACTTTAACTCGAAAACTTCTAGCGATTCTGCGCTTAGCACTGAAGTGAAATCTGTCATGTACACATGTTTTTCGTCTGAGTCCAGTTTTTGTTTTTCCAACCAACGTTTGAAATCTTTCTTCAAGTGATTCCAACAGAACAAATGTGTAAGGTTAGGGAAAACCTTCCTAATCGAATCTGAAATTGCTTGCTCGCGATCGGTTACAATGCAGGAGTTTGAACTTCCTAGGCTTGGCAGCAATTCAGATATATGATGAAAAAAAGATTCATGGGTTTTTTTATTCTTTCTGTCGTGAATTAGAAAAGCAACTGGAATTGTTTTATTATCCTGGAACATGGATGTCTCATAACGAAAACCGAAAGAAAATTCTTTCCAACAGTGAACGTAGTAACATAACCAAAGAGAATGGACGACCGTTTCATTTTCAAAAACTTGTTCACTTCTGCTATAATTTCCGGGGCGCAAACAACACATTTCATGTCAGGATATATTGTTAGTTCATGTATTAAGTTTTCGTTGTCGTATGCGATTTGTAATGTGGCATAAAGCTCATCTTGCGACAGTCTTTGTTTTTTCCGTTCATGAAGCAGAAGGTTTTGTACTTGTGTAGGGTTTCTTGGTCCTAGTACGCCTTGATGTACGGCATGGATTGAAGTATCGGTAGTCAGTTTCGAGTACACTTTAGATGTTTACATTCTTCACATTCTGTTTCTGCAGATCATTTGTGACTTCACGGATATTATTCAACACAGATTTGGCAGTCTTTTTAAATGGTTCGATCTTTTTAATGGCATTCCATGTGGTCTTTCATTAGACAAGTCTTCGTCACCACAGTACTGTACTAGCACGTAAGGATGTTCAGGTTTGTCTTTTTAGTAATACACAATTCTTTGAAACCCTTTGTCTCCCACGCCATCAACCTGTGTCCTTGAGAAAATTATACCGTATTCCCCAGAAAGACTTTTGGCTCCTTGGGAAACCTTTTCCCGCTCTATTAACCCACAAATACTGGTCAGCCTTCCAGTCTTCTTTTTGCCAGGGTCTCCATTTGTCGTAAAAAGATATACTTCACCAGCTCTGGGTTTATAAGAGCGTATTGGTGACTTATCAGTGTTTGGATTATCTATTAGTTCTTTCGCAACTTTCCAGTCTAAAGGTTCCCTGCTTTCCATGTACACTTTATTTGTGAAACCACCCCCAGTCAGACTCCGGGGGGAGTTATCCTGGTTTTACAGACAATGAAACGTTGGATGCTAACGGCACAGTGACTGATTGCACCAGCACTGACGGTTCAGATTTAACCACTGACTCAGTCACTTCCGGTGTTGGTGTTGATGCTAACTTCGCTACCAACCTAGAGATCCCATGTGTTGATACGCATGATACCGGCGCTGCCACATTCGAGACACCAGATGATGCTGCACTAGAAGACACCGGCACGGATACACTAGACGCTGACTGTTCTGTCACACTCGAGGCCCTATGTGCTGCTACGCTAGATAATACCGGCACGGATACGCTAGACACTAACTGCGCTGTCACACTCGAGTCCCTAGGTGCTGATACGCTAGATGATACCGGCGCAGATACACTAGACACTAACTGCGCTGTCACACTCGAGACCCTAGGTGCTGATACACTAGATGATACCGGCGCAGTTACATTAGACACTAACTGCGCTGTCACATTCGAGACCCTAGGTGCTGATACGCTAGATAATACCGGCACAGATACACTAGACACTAAATGCGCTGTCACACTTGAGACCCTAGGCACTGATACGCTAGATGATACCGGCGCAGATACACTAGACACTAACTGCGCTGTCACACTCGCGACCCCATGGTCTGACACACTCGTAATTTCTGGTGATGAAGTACAAGACAGTATTGTTGGCTCATTTATTGCGACAAGAGATGACGCGGCTACTTCGCTGTACAGTCTTGGACCATTTCGGCGATGAAGAACACTTTCTGGTGTTGACACATTTGAGGAAGTTACTGTCCGTCTTGTTAGTACAGCCGTTGTTTTCTTTTCAATGCGTTTTGCGACCAATTCTGTTCCTTTATAGCTCAGATGGAGACCATCGCGGCTGATCAACGTCCGGTTTTGTTATGAAAAATTTTTGTAAATGTTAACATCAAGCAACAGAAACATTGACTCATTCATATATTCATTCCTTCCCGCAACGGAGTAAAACATATCACAAGATCTGTGCGTAAACATCTAATGCTCGATTATTCGAACGATTATCTCAGAAGCAGGAAAATGTTAACCCAAAGTTTAAGTGTGTTTCAATTCTGTATCTGCATTTGTTTTTGAGATAGTAACTTGCACGCAAAAATTAAACCAGAATTTTCTAAGTCTAAAAGGGGGCATACTTTGCAAAAATACATGTCAGAGTTATTGAACTTGACCCAGTGAGGTTGGTAGTTGATCTAGAAAAATAGAAATAACTTTCAAATCTATATGCCTTTAAGTAATAGCTGTATATACTTGCAAACAAACTTTAACCAAGATTTTCTAAGTTGAAAAGGGGGCATAATTTAGCCAAAATACAGGTCAGAGTTATGGGACTTGATGCTAACAACTAGTTTTAGAATCCTCAAGACACATGTGAAGTTTTAATTCAATATCTGAGCTAGTTTGGAGATGGCAACTTGCAAGTAAAACTTTAACAGGGATTCTTTTTTGTCCAAAAGGAAGCACAATTTGCTCAAAATACATGTCAGATTAGGGGACTTGACCCAGTGAGGTTGGTAATTGACCTAGAAAAAATCGTTCACCCAAGTGGAAACTGGCAGGTATCCTGTTTTTGGCAAGAAGAAGTTTCCAGGTGCCCAAACGGACAATTGCATTTTTCAGAATCCCTTAACTTTCACAATAATTACATACAACATGTCACAAATCCGAAATGAACAACCTAAGTACCGGCTTTTAAACACCAGGTATTTTACACATAAATTAGTGACATCACAGCATTTTTTGCGTTCTCAGCATTTCCACGCGCTCGTAAAAATATTTGAAATTTTCTCACTTCTCAGTGAGATATATTCTATATTCAGTCAAAACAAACAAATATACTCTATGTATTCCTCTAGTTTTAAGCAAATAATTTAAAATTTATACACATTCCACAAGCAGATCGGCATTTACAGTGAATGACACAGTAAGGAGGCGGAGCTATATTTCCCACAGCGTGAAAATATAGATATCATTTTTTCACAGTGTAATGATGAGATATAAAATAAATAATTGATAGACTTCAGTATTTCATTAGTTAGCATAAAAAATGCGTTTTTAGACGTTTGAGAACTTAATCGTCGTTGAAATTTTATACATTTGTACTTGAAACTAGTTCCTTTTTAACTGGTTGTGCCGGGTTGTCATGACACTTAGAGAAAACATATTTTTAAAATATGGTACAAATGTTTCTTTCAACCAGATACCTTTTTCATACTGTACAAATCGGCATTCTACAATTGGAGTATAATCGGACTAAAACCCTTATGACAGAATCATGATCAAATCGAGATAACTGTTAAAATACTGCGGAATATACATACCAGAAACGCAGTTGAAATCGGACATTTCAAGGTAAGAAAGCCAAGGCACGAGTTGGGCAATACGGCTCAATGAGTCATTTAACTCGGTTGCTATCCCATTGAAGTATTCAACAAACCGCTGGCTTCTTCTGTCATCTTTATACAGGTTTGTGCATCGAGGCAACACACTACACACAACGACAGTCGCACTAGAGAAAGAAACGGTAAAACAATAAACATAAATAATTTGCGGTGAATTATTACATATAAGCGAGATGGTCATGATGGCATACAACAGAAATTACGTAGCATCTAACATTGTGGTCATGTGTTGATCATTTTAAAGTACAATGTAGTGATGGAACAGTTTAGGTGGTTACGACTGTTATTCAACAAGTTTCTAAAGTTAGTCTCGGAATGATCGTTTGTGTGGAATGATTCTCAAATTAAATTTAGATTTCTTTCAGAACAGTATCCATGACAACCAGGATTCTGCATAGTCATCAATTCTTCTATAAAAAGGTATCATGCATATTTAAGGACTCGCTGACAAGTAACATTTCAGTTAAAAAGAAATTGCTTAAGGAACCTAAATATTCTAAGGAACCTTATATCGAGTCAAAACATAAAATAAAAGATCTACCCGCCCAATGTCACTTAAAAGAGCATTTTCATTTTAAGAATTGAATGAAAACCAACATAAGTTTTCTCAAATTTTATTGAAACAAACTAAATAATGAACCCTTGAACGTTAATAAAACGCATATGGCGGCCTTGTCTGTGCAATTATTTAAACAGGACTGTATCTAGTACCGTGCATTTATTGATAAAAAGAACATTTATGTGATTTGAAGGCGCATAGCTCTGGTAAAAAATATCAAACCAGACTGACTCTTCATCTTATTTGGTGTTAACAGGAAAAAATAGTTTATGACAATGATAGCGGTGCATGCACGCTGCATGACTTCAAAGCTTCAGTTTTTAAGGGTCCCGGACTTTCAGATTTTCCAATTTTCAATATAGATAAAGAATAAATGGCAGCATAAATCTGGAGTCTAAGTCTTCATACAAAGTACCGGTACAATTTTGGTTAAAGTACAAAATGAAAGCGTTACCGTGCACACAAATAAGCATTTCATCATTTTCTAGGAGCATAACTCCGGTAGGAATACAGATCGTATTTGAATACACGAAATTGACAGCACGTGTGACAAAATACAAGTTAATATGAAATGAATTCTGCCGCGTGCACATAAGTTGAATGTGGTCGGGCAAAAGACCATAAGTGAAGAGTCTACTAAAGCTAATTAAACCATATCGGATGTTTATACCTTGGATTTGTTTTGTTCAGTCTCTCACAAAGATCTTGGAAATCAATTAGTATGCTCTCTACACTACTCGTCCAGGTGATGTCGTTAGCACCGGCAACAATAACAACAACCTGCAATTTACATATATGTGTTACTCATAAACATTAGTTGAAAACTGTTGTAAGACATTTTATTTTTTTTAGCTTGTTAACAGTTATCCGTTTCAACAGCATGTTTCACACAACAAAAAACAATTTGACAACCTTTAATCATATAAAAACTGCATTATCTCCATTGCCTACCAGTGACTACACGTCGTGATTTGAAAATCATTTCTCATACATTTATACTTACCAAATAGCACAAAGCTTTCGATATAAATGTCGGAATTTGCCGATCATACTGAAACAAAGACGAGGTACAACTCACGCTATTTTTAAAACAACGGAAGTGGATTGAGCAAGGCCTAGCAATGAAAACGACTAAATCCGTAAGGTGCGTGTGCGCTTTAGCCCTATCAAATGTAAATTATTTCTAACATGACAAATAGAGGCAAATCTTGACAGGTAGTAAACACGACGGATGTACTACTCGCGCACGGTATTTGTAACGATAACATGTTTAAAGACCTGCTCCAGCCCTGCCTTTTAACCTTAATATGTCACTGAAAAAAAAACATGACAATCCTGACTGAACAGTGGCGCCTGCCAAAATAGAGTCTATTTTATATAAAGTTCTATGTAAAATACCTGTGGTTTTGCGTGCTAAAGTGTGGCGCGTGGCCGTTAACTGTTACCTATTGTAATCATGGGTTACATACACACGGCAGAATTTGAATAGCCGCGGAGCAGGGCTTTAAGTTATTATTGAGGAAGTGGGAATCGGGTAGTTAAACCATTAGGCCATTCGTGAAAAAAAAATAGTTGTACTACTTTTGAATCCTGTTTACTGATTTACCATGAAGTAAACTGAATTACTAATAAGGACTTAATGAAAGAGTTGTTGCAGACGGACAGATAGACGGTCCCCTCCTGTTTCATCTCATCGATATTTTGAAATCGTAAGGTAACATTTCTTCGCCTGATTTCCATAGGGAATCGACTGTTTCTTGCATGACATAGTAGGGACTCTGTGTATAAATTCAGTTTCTTACTCGTATTTTATGATAGTATATGTGTGTAAAACCAACACTGAATACTGGCATGTAAACGACGTTCAGCGTTAATTAAGTAGGATAGCGAGTCACAAATACGCCCCCCCCCCCCCACACACACACACACCCACCCCTAACACGCACGCACGCACGCACGCACGCACGCACACCTCCCAATGGATTAGTACAAGCATCGCATAGTGTAAAGCAAAATATTTAATTTAAAGACGATTCTTACCTTTCGCGTGTCTGTTAATTGTTTTGATCACTCGCAAGAGGAAGAGGGGGAGTACAGTCGTTTATAGGGCGTGTTATATGTTTCGTTTAGAGATAAAAAAAAGTTATCGCCGTTTTTCGGATGTTACGGCTGTCGATTCCCGCATTGTCGCAGTGTTGAAATATGCGCATAACTCCTTAATTCTGTCATCATAATTTGGCTAGTAATTACTTTTTAAATTATTATGTTGATTTTCCAGTTAATGTATTGACCTTTATATCATTTCCGTATAATGAGATAATTATTACATTCCTGAGAGGGTAAAATGAAACATGTTTACCCCTTGAAATACAAATATAGACCTCGGCTGTCGCTTCGGTCGATAATCATATATCTCGCGGTGAACATTTTTCAAATCACCCTCTCATGAATGCAATATTTATATATTATTATACCTCACATAAATATCCAATATAAATTTCCCAGTAGTTTAACTTGAATAATATATCATATTTCCCAGTAATTTTATATCTCATGCGCAAAATTGTTATTTTCAGTTTCTGCGCATGTGATATGATACATAATTTCATATCACCTGCGCAAAAGCACTATTTTGTTTAACTGCGCATGTGATATTATTTTTTCATATCGCCCGTGGAGTGATTGGTACTTTTGTACTGAGTAAAAGACTGAGACGTTAACTTTTCAGAAGATGTGCTTTTATAATTTAGGATTAAATTTCTTTCGTGAACTCGGCCGATTTTTCTGTTATTAATGATTTGTTCTACGTGCCAAAAATTTCGAAAACAACTTTTTATCAAATATTGAATCGAAACTGCAGAAAATAAGCGCTAACACATATATGTTTCGTATAGAAATAATATAGTTATCGCTGTTTTTCGAATGTTACTTCTAGCGATTTCAGCAGTGTGTCACAATGTTGAAATAATTATGCGCATAAACATAGGATTCAGCGATCTGCAAACGTCTCGACTAAATCTGTCAAAAATGTCTTATTACACAGAAGAGTTGCCACTCAAGTGCTAACAAGAAAGCACTCCTTAATCCAGTCTCCATTGTTTGGTAATTCATTTTTAACGTTAGATAAATCAATTAAATCATTATGTTGATTGTACAGTAAATGTTTGACCTCTTCATTCATGTCATTTCGGTATACTAAAATTAATACATGTATTGCATTCCTGAGTGGGTAATATGAAAAATGTTTACCCCTTGAAATATGAATATAGAACTCGGCTGTCGCCTCGGTCGATAATCATATATCTAGCGGTGAACATTTTTCAAATCACCCTCTCATGAAAGCAATATTTATATAGTATACAACATGCCCCTTCAGTCTGTTTGCTGGTGCTCGGCATATCCAGTTGTTGGATACATAACAACTGAAGAAGCGTTTGAGCCTGTTAATCGTAATTGTAAATCGTCGCACTTGCCACATCAAATTGGAATAAAACAGATATAAGATATAAGAACGAAATATTTTAACCAGTACGAAAGTATCGATCTCTCAATGGGGATATGAAAAAGTAACATGCCATTTTCTCGTTATTCCAAGCCCCTTAACCAGTATTTCAGTTCTTGTCAGTACCAGATTTAAGTTTCAAAAGAGTTTCTGCTATAGTTTGATACTCAAACATCTAAACTTAAAAAATCCCCCTAAAGAAAAATTCTAAGGATTGTTGTCTATGAATAATCCGGACTTTCTCACGATGACCCTCACTCTCTGAAACAGCCAGATATTTTCTCGTTGAACCAAGACTTGTGATCATTTGTATTAACTCTCAATGACTTTTTTTGAAAAAGTTCTTTTTTAAAATTAAGAGCAGATATGTATTTGTGTTTGCGGACAAAGTTTTACAATAAGTGGCTTCTGTTTCCAGTAAAAAAGGTTATATATTACCACAGTGATTTTAGATAAGCTAATTTTGTGCCAAATTATTCTGTGAAGTATATTTCTATTTTAATGTAAGTAATACGATTTTATATTTATTCTTGTCTAACAGTCATATGATTTGCCACAACATGCACAAAATTAAGAAAAAGGAAATAGTTACAAGTGCATATCACGGTGGCATAGAGGGGACATAGGAAATATTTTATTTATCACGTGCGCACGTGTTAATTAATACGTGCGCACGTGATAACTATCACGTTCGCACGTGATAGCTAACACGTTCGCACGTGATACCTATTACGTTCGTATAGGAAATATTTTATTTATCACGTTCGCACGTGATAGCCATCTAGTTCAGATAGGAAATATTTTATTTATCACGTGCGCACGTGTTAATTAACACGTTCGCATGTGTTAGCTTACACGTGCGCACGTGATAAATAAAATATTTCCTATGTCCCCTCAATGCCACCATAGCTTATTCATTGAGAAGGCTCGGAATTACGAGAAAGAGGAATATCACACGCGCAGAAAAAAAACATGTGATATGAAATTATTGTTTTTATTAATACTCATTGACCTCCAGCCGTGACGTGATCACGGTTTGACATTAAAATGCGACGTCGCATACAATTTTCCACAAAGATGACCAAAGGCTGCAGTTGTTTGTATCTAAGGTTTATACTGATGAGTAGACTGGATTTAATAGTTAAACAATCGTTGCCTTTTAGGTTCGGTCGATATGTGGATTTATCGACCTGATAAAAGCGATATCAACCTCGGGCTGCACCCTCGTTCGATATCGCTTTTATCAAGCCGATTAATTCGCCGAGGTTGAAATCACTATTACCAGGCCGATAAATTCACATATCGACCTCACCAAAAGGCAATAATAGTATAATATCGCATTCGCAGAAATTGAAAATAGCGATTTTGTTCATTAAAAAAGACTTTACATTGTGTGAACAGTTGTATAAGCTGAGACTGAAATAGTTCGTAGTCTGACCGGAACCTCTTTTTAAATTAAAATCTATCTGTGTTAAAATGGTCTGCTAGTATTATACATATGAAAAAAAGAGAAATCAAATATGATTATTTTTTGTAAGTTAGCAGTTACTTGTTAAAGCACGAAAGTTCATTGCCAACACTACCCTCCCGCTTATCTATATTAGATACTTGCGGGATTTTTTTTTCTTTTTCTTTATAGGGTTGTTTTAAACAGAATGAGCGGGCAGGTTTCGGGGGACCTGGGTTCGAAAATTTGCGTTAACATTTGGAAACGGCACCGATATTTCATATTTTATACATTAGTGTATTCATTTCTACAACTTACTGTAACTCTGGGTATCATCTCCATACATATCACCCGGTTTTGTTTGAAGCTAAATCATATGATTTATCATTTGCGAAACATTTTATGACATTTTTTCCCCCAGTATTTGCATTTTAGGAACAAAAATACCTATTACATAGAGTTCAATCTCTACTGGAAATGTTTACTTTGATACCTTTTATGAAATTTTGCAATAATCTCCCTTTAATACAAAAGAATGTTAAAAGTGGACTATTTCTTTAGCTTAAAATATTTAATTTGTAGTTTGTCATCAAATCCGAAATTTCAACAATGTGAAACAAACGGCAAGTACTGAAACAGTGCTTAGCTTCGAAGTTCATCTATTTTCGATCTATATTGGTAGGCATAGGGATAGGAAGGTAATAGTAATTTCAAAAAACTTACATTTCTAGTTAATTTTGGCAAAATGTGTACTTACCAATGCAAACCTTTGACAACCTTACTATAAGAGTGCTTATATTTATATGTTCCTAGAGGCAAGATATATTTTTTAATCAATACTTACGTTAAAACGCTATCTTGGTAGGGAAACCAAATTCTATAAATACTTCCAGTAAAAGTATAACAGTTCTAAAGAATTTTAAATACAAATAAGTGCAAATGATTAGTTGCTGAAGTTTGTAACAGATCAAATTGTTGGACAAATGTTTTAAATAAATTAGTCAATATCTCTTATTAAATTGAATTCACTACCGATAAAAAACAATAAAAGGGGTTGTCTGGGTACGGTGGCATAGAGGGGACATAGGAAATATTTTATTTATCACGTGATAGCTAACACGTGCGAACGTGTTAATTAACACGTACGCACGTGATAAATGAAATATTTCCTATGTGAACTAGATAGCTATCACGTGCGAACGTGATAAATAAAATATTTCCGATGCGAACGTGTTAGCTACCACGCGCGCACGTGATATCTAACACGTGCGAACGTGATAGTTATCACGTTCGCACGTGTTAGCTAATACGTGCGCACGTGATAAATAAAATATTTCCTATGTCCCCTCTATGCCACCGTATCTGGGAGTTAGTTTCCTACTAAATACACAATATAATTTTAAAAATAAAGTATCACAGTAATACCCCCTTGACTCTGAGGACGTATATCACCAACCTGTCACTTGTTGGACCGGGTCCATTTTTTTCTTAAACCATTGAAAGTATTGCATTTGTCGGTTTATAGTTGACAATTGTGTATACATGAACATGTCTTACAATCGAAAAGAGATTTCTCAATTTATGTATTTTCTGTATTCGTGATCCTTGGATGAGTATCTATTTAAAGAAAGATAGAAATTTTTCTTACCGACGATGCTTTCACACTTTCGAGCACGGCGTCTTCGTTTATGAAGTCCCGCACTTTATATCCTGGATAGGCAAGAGTCATGATACTATCACTAAGATAGTTATGCACATATTTCACCTGGCTATGTCCAAAAACGAAAGCCATATTCAGTTATTCACAAAGTACACAAAACAACGGGTAAAAATGCAAACACACAATTTAAATGGTAAACAATCAAATAGATGTATCAAAGATAATATAACTGAAAAGTTTGTTTTGCAGTTATATAGAACTGGTTCACAGTCGTAAACTAGTGGAATTTAATAATTGCGAAAAAGAAGAGAGAGCAATTTATATACGACAAAAAGTTGGTCCGCCATCAAGTAGATATCCTGTCATCACCTTCTTGACAGGGATGATCCCTAGGACGGTATAGGCCCCTTCGCCGTAGTACACAACCTAGTGTCATATCGGTAGGTGTGAAATGGCTTCATAACTACGTACCATTAACTAGCCTGTCAAGTTCTGTTGAAAGTATCCTGCAATGTGCTATCTCATGTCAGCCCGGTACACAAGATGACATGTTGACTGTCTAATGTATTGCTACTTTTTTGATTGAGTGTGATTCAAAGACCTAAAACATCTTGTTATTTCAGGTCTTTGCTTATGTCAAGTGCAATACCTCATCAAACATACGTTTCATCAATTTTAAGTACTTTGTTCGTTATTTTGTAATCATGAAGATTTGCATTGATTAAGATGACTGTGTAACCAGTAACCATTCGTAATTATATTAGCCTTCCGTCCGTAAGTTTCCGGTGGTTTCCGTAGGTTATTAATAAAACCCGGCCCCGGCCGGCCCGGACCAAACCACGGAAATAGCCGATTCTGATTGTACGGAAACCACCGGAAACTTACGGACGGAAGGCTAATATAATTACGAATGAATGGTGATACCGTCATCTTAATCAAGGCAAATTTATGAGTATTCTATTTCATTATTACAAAAGTAGAAGCAAAGTATTTAATATTGATGATACGTATGTTTGATGAAGTATTGCACTTAACATAAGCAAAGACCTAAAATAACAAGATATTTGAATCACACTCAATCAAAGAAGTAATACGTTCGGCAGTCACGGCGATGTGTCATTTTGTGTACCGGACTGACACGATATAGCAGTTTGCAGGATACTTTCAACGGTACTTGACAGGCTAGTTAATGGAACGTTGTTATTTCACACCTAAAGATGTGACACTATGTTGTGTAGTACGACGAAGGGGTCTATAACGTGCACTGGAAGTATTTATAAAATTTGTTTGCCCGACCAAGATAGCGTTTTAGCATATTAAGTATTAATTTAATAGAAATATCTTGCCTTAGGGAACATATAAATATAAACACTCTTATATTAAGTTTGTCAAAGATTTGCATTGATAAGTACACATTTTGCGAAAATTAACTAGAAATGTAAGTTTATGAAATTATTATTATACTCCTTTTGCCTATCTCGGTTGCGCAACCAAGACAGATCGAAAATAGATGAACTTCGAAGCTATGCGCTGTTTTCATACTTGCCATTTGTTTCAGGTTGTTGAGGTATTCAAATTTGAATATAAAACTATAAATTATATCTAAAGCTAAAAAAATAGTCCACATTTTACATTTTTTTTCATATTAAAGGGAGGCAATTACAAAATTTCATAAAAAGTGTCAAAGTAAACATTTCCAGTAGAGGTATAACTCTGTGTAATAGATCTTTGTTCCTGAAATACAAGAAAACTGAAAAAAAATATCATAAAATGTTGCTCAAATGATAAATCATATGATTTAGCTTTAAACAAAAACGGGTGATATGTATCATGATACCTGGAGTTACAGTAAGTTGTAGAAATGAATAAACTGGAGTATAAAATATGAAAGAGCGGTCGCAAAGTTTCGACCCGGACCCCGCCCCCCCCCCCCACCCCACCACCCCTCGAAACATGCCCGCTTAGCGCTCAGTCTGTTTAAAACAAAACAATAAAAAAAAAAAAACGGTAAATATCTAATATGGATAAATGGGAGGGTAGTGATAGCAATGAACTTTCGTGTTTTAACAATTTACTGCTAACGTTATTTTTATTTTTAGATTATTTATTTTTTTATTTCTCTTTCTTTTATATTTGAAATAATACTAGCATATCTTTTTAACACAGAATAAAAAAAAACCCCGGTCTGGTCGGACTACGAACTATTTCAGCTTATGCTTATACAACTATTCACACGATGGTAACTTTTTTGTTTTTAAAATGGATTACAAATGTGTGCAATTCAGATGTTAAATTATTATACCCCACACAATGTCCAATGCAATTTTCCCACTAGTTTAACTTGAATAATATATCATATTTACAAGTGTTTTTATATCTCGTGCGCAAAATCGTTATTTTCAACTTCTGTGCAACTAATCATATTATACAATAATTGCCTTTTGGTGAGGTCGATATGAGCCGCGCCATGTGAAAACCAACATCCGCACAGTCTGGTCAGGATCCATGCTGTTTGCTAACGGTTTCTCTAATCGCAGTAGACAATGTTGGTTTTCTCATGGCGTGGCTCATATGTGGATTTATCGGCCTGATAAAAGCAATATCAACCTCGGGCGAATTTATCGACTTGATATCGGTATACAGGTCGATAAATCCACATATCGATCACACATAAAAGGCGACAATTGTTTTATTATTAAATCCAGCCTACTCATAAGTATAAACATTAGATACAAATGTCTGCAGCCTTAGGTCATCTTTGAAATTCGTAGTTAATTGTATACGACGTCGCATTGTTTTAACGTAATAACGCGTGGGCGTCACAGCTGGAGGTCAATATGTGTGTTTGACTCCGCCTTCGAGAAAATACTCTCCGACTTTTTATCGTTGAATATTTGACTGCATCTAGAAAAATGGAAAGGACTATAAATATTGATTTAATGATAAAAATAATTATTCTTATATCCCATGCGCAACAACGCTATTTTGTTTTTCTGCGCATGCGATATTACATTTTCATGTCCCCCTATGAGAGATCGATACTTTCGTACTGATTACAAGACGATGCGCTTATTTATACATAGGATTAAATTACTTTATCTTGTGTTCATAGATGCACCCGGCCTATTTTTCTTTTCTGCTTTTGAATGATTTGTTCTACATGCAACATTTTGAAAACAATTTTTTATCAAATATTAAACTGAAACTATCACCATCGGATTGGAAATTAACTAACTACTAACTACTAAGAAAATGAGTGCTCTCATTATATGTTCCGTAGTTATCGCCGTTTTCCGAATGTTACTGTTGCTGATTTTGTTGAAGTATGCCCATAAATACAGCGATATGTAACCTCAAGACTATACTTATCAAAAAGTCTTTTTATACAGCAAAGTCGCGACAATCTAAATGCTTACTAGTAAAGCCTCCTTAATTTTGTCTTCATTATTTGGTAAGTAATAACTTTTTTAACGTTAAATAAACCATTTCATTTATTTTCCGGTATAATAAAATAAATAATGTATTCCTGAGAGGGTGATCCCTCGAAATAACTCTATCCGTGACTAATATTTTTCAATGCGACAATTGTAAGTTACTATAGAGAAAGAGTTTAGTATTCAAAATGTAAATGTATAATAAAATGTTGACGAAAATGGGCTTAAAATCCTAAAAAGCCACAACAGGAAATAATTCTTCCCGGCTAATTCTGACTTTTAAGTTGGTCGGGACTTTGATATGCACAGTCAAAATTTTTCTAGCACTGCAGCATGAAAATGAACCTGGTAGTCATTTTATAATTTTATTTCATTCAAAAACATTTCAGGAACATTTTCAGAAAATAAAAGATACATACTGAGCGGCGAACGATCAGTAAAATGTTTAATAAGAAGTACTATATTATGTTTTTCATTACGCCGCTTTTGTGTGTAACATGTATTCAGGTATACACCTCGTAACAATAAAGATCGGAAAGAAATCGAAAATGGCTAACAAAATAAGAATATAATTAAAATGAAATTTATGCTGTTGTAAACTTTTTTTTTGGTGATTAACTTATTTTTCCCTCAGATACAAGCATTTGTATATGTAAAAATTGAGGGTGCAATACCTGCGCGTGAAAATAGGGTAGGAGAAAATTAAGACAATACCGCGAAAACGAAGGAGACCCCTGTTTATCTTTCGCTCATATTACAATTCAATTTTTTTTATCATAATTGTATTTGTAAAAAAAAACGCACTACTTAGCCATTCCATTTGAAAACATATAGGTTTCAATGGGCCTGTTACACCAAATGAAACATAATTACCGTTTGGATATATTGGACAACTCCAAAAATAAATTAATCTCCGTAAAAACAGAAACGTCACAACTATTATATATTTAGGGTTGAGGGCTAAAATGTGATTTCTCGACGCGATTTGCGTAAGAAGTACGAATTTACCTTTTCAATACAATGTTTTATCGGGTGATTTGTTTGTTTTGGGTTTAACGCCGTTTTTCAACAGTATTTCAGTCATGTAACGGCGGGCAGTTAACCTTTCAAGTGTTCCTGGATTCTGTACCAGTACAAACCTGTTCTCCGCAAGTAACTGCCAACTTCCCCACTCGAATTATCAGTGGTGGAGGACTAATGATTTCAGACACAATGTCGTTTATCAAATAGTCACGTAGAACATACGCCCCGCCCGAGGATCCCTCTTACCTACTGAGCTAAGCGGGCGGGCCCTTTTATCGGGCGAAGATCAACTTTTACTATTATTTAAACAAGTTATGAAGGATACAACTTGTTTTTTGGAAAAACCCGCTCATTACACTTTCTTTACCGTAAAGTTGAAAACATGTGTAAGGTTAAAACTTTTCTGAGATGCTTTATGGATTTGGCCACACATGGGCAGTTTAACAAACCATTTTAGCTGGAGAATTACACTCAGATCCCTCGTAAAAAACTGCAAACTATCGTGCAATTACTCTGTATATAAAAAAGAGCAACATTTTAATTTGCATAATTACAATAGGTTTGGTTCTACCAATGAAAAACTCACAAAACGTAGGGTCTCAGAATGCGACAGCATTAAAGCTGCTCAATATAGATCCAAGTACAGTTCACTTCCGGTGTGGTCACGTGACTATAGTAAAGTAAGCCATGTTAGAGTAAATCGTCTGCAGTACACTGTGATACTGATAGATTTACAAAAAATCTTGTCAGATTTGAAGAAACAACATCCATACAAAGTTTTATTTTGCTTTTTTCCAGACTTATTTGTAAATTATGATTAGCGGGCTCAAACGATTCTTCTGTTGTTATGTATCAAAAATGCTGAGCACTAGCAAACTGACTGAAAGGGCATTCTGTATACAATAATATATCAAATCAACCTAAATAAATTGCTAAGTTTTGCAAGATATGTCTAACCATTGAAGTTTAATCTTGAAGCATCTAAATGCATAATCTGAAAGTATAGAGCATTGGTAAATATCAAAACGAACCTTAACAAGTTACTTGGTCTTTTTCACGAAACAGTGTGAATCGTTCTATATATTGAGTGCAGTTAAATGGTAATTTTGTTCCCATTTAAAAGATTTCTTTTTTCGCGTCGAGTTTTGGTTCACCCTGACAGGATTCAACCCCGCGACCTCCGGATTACGAGACATCTGTACAAAAATGAAAAAAGGTAAAATTTGTATCTCGATTCTACTCTATATAGTTTTGAACTAATTTGAATATAACTTAAGTTAGTCAGTTTATTCAGAGATTACTTGCAAACTTGAAAAAAAAAATGTTAAAACATCATAGCAACCTGCCGAATACGAAATCGGTTATCGAAAGTGCAAAGACTATGCCACAAACTGCAATGTACCACAATATATTCAATTTGTGACTTTCATCGTACATCAATTCAGTCGACCAAGTTCCAGAGATACTCAGAATATTGCGTGAACAAACCTATCTCAGTATGTTTCTATATATTTATACAGGAATATTTTGAAAATATGGGGTACCGTGTGTAAAACTTTTCAATATTCAACGCTGCATTCTTCGTGTGTAATCGGTATCCCGACCTATCCTAAATTTTTTACATGACCCCAGGAGGGTCTAATACGTACCAGTTGTTCCAGATGACCCTAAATGTTTTATGGTCTTTGAGATTTTTTAAAAACTTTTTAATAAAAAGTTTTAAAAAACTGCTCATTCTATTCTTTAAAAAAGTGTCAGTGATATTAGAAATTATTCGTATTCATTTTTTTTAACATAAAAATAATTTCCGTAAAGTCTCATTGAACAAAAAAGTATTAAAAAAATATGCCTATTTACTACCTATTTTTAGGCATGTTACCGGACAAAAGAATTATTTAGGCTTTAGAAATGCACAGGTGAAACAAAAATTCTTTGAGGCCCGAGAGGAATTCCTTTCTTCGAAAGATAACAACTTTTTGGACATACGTGATTATAAAATAGTATATAATGATAACGATACAAAATTTCGGGAAATAATTAGAAGGCTCGTCAAAACAACGCTATATATATAATGTATAACGACTTCCTGTGCACAAGTTTACAAATTATATTAAGACGTTTTTGCAACCAGAAAGAACATATGCAGTCTTAACCCATTCATCAAAGAAGTTCCTCGCGGGCATGATAAAGTTCAGTGTTTTTTACTAAATTCTAAATATGTAAGTTGATATCGACAAGATATCATTCGTAATTATATTAGCCTTTCGTCCGTAAGTTTCTGTAATAATGAAATAAAATACTCATAAATTTGCCTTGATTAAGATGACGGTATCACCATTCATTCGTAATTATATTAGCCTACCGTCCGTAAGTTTCCGGTGGTTTCCGTACAATCGGAATCGGCTATTTCCGTGGTTTAGTCCGGGCCGGGTCGGGCCTGGTTTTATTAATAACCGTTTCCGTACAATCGGAATCGGGTATTTCCGTGGTTTGGGCCGGGCCGGGCCGAGCCGGGTTTTATTAATAACCATATTTCACTAGAGTGTTCTCCCTTGACAGTTGCTATTTCCGTATCGAATGACGCCTTTGAATTTTGTGAAATGTGATACATGCAATATATTGACGGCTTTTTAGTTTTTGCGAATAGATAAAGGACTCTGTTTTTCAGTTATGGCTGATTCTGATTTTCGAATGAAAGATGGAGGTATTTCTGATGTTATTACAGCAGCTAATAACGGCCATGACCGTATTGTCGATGGACAGGAATTTGAGAATGTTGAGGAAAAACACGAGTCTGAGCAGTCTGATTTAACTGAACCAGGTACAGAAAATGGAAAGCTACATGAAAATCGTATAACTGAAAATAATGGAAATGGAGAACCACCTAATGCTAATCATACAAATGTGCCAGATTATGGTAGAATTAGTCCGAACAGTTACACACAGGAACTTGATCTCACTGATCCAAAGAGTGTGATAGATATGTTAGAAAATGTTGATTTAACTGAAGAGGACACTGAAGATTTATTGCAGGAAGCTTATAAAATGAACAGAAAACTTAAAGAAATGCTAAGACGTCAAGATGAGCAATCATCCGATTCAAAACCAAAGTTGAAGTCAAAAAGTAAATCTTTTGTGGAATCTCGATCAGTAAATGGACAGGGAAGTATGACAAGCTCTGCTACCTCTTCAAGTGATAATTCAAGGATGGGCTCATCATTTGGTATTAGAAAAGTTTTGCCTCCTATAAATGCTGGAGAAAGAGAAACAAGTGTGTATGCTATAAAGCTGCGAAGATCCAAAACAAATGTTCAGGAAACAAAACCAGCATTGAGTGATTCTGCAATTCTACGTTCAAAGTCTTCAACTAAACCCCCTATTAGAAAGGTATTTTAAAATTTGAAAATTTATCAGGAAAAAACAATGTTTGCCCTTTCAGGGCTACTTATGTCAGACATTGGCATACGCATGCTAATACAGATCTGACAAAAATATTTAATTCGATATTCATTTGTATGCATGGTTCTTTAGGTAGTCATGCATGATGTTACAAGATAAAACGGAAGTAATGGGTAACCGTAACATTACAAATCCAGAAAACATAGTGTGAAACCTGGACCCGGCATACAGAAACGAAAAAATATTTTTATGAATGAATGGCAACTTGTGGATGAATTAATTTAAATAATCTGGGTAAGTATCTTTTTAGGGATGAAATGTAACAGTTAAAAGTCACATTAAGTAATTCCAAATGATGTCTCAAGATCAGCATGAAATGTGCATGAAATCTCTTTAATCATTACAAGTTAAATACAGTATCTTTCAAACAAGCTTACAGACCTACACTGTATATATTTTATTTCACCATATTATAGACCATAAAATTATATGAGTGTGAACAGGAGAAGTTTCATTAAATTATTAGAATTCTGCATTGTAGAAAAAATTCTATCAGTGAAAATGTCATCAAAATTGAGATTTTCACACTAGACTTCCATTATGAAAACTTATGTGGGTCCGATCAGGGATGTAAATTAGCAAGGGCCCAGTAGCCCATGTCCCCTAGAATTTGGGCTGGGCCCCTAAACTGTTGGAGAAATTTTAAATTATGCCCATATACCTAATGTTAGACATTTATTTTTTGACAGTCTAGGCCTCTAAATAAAAATAGCTAGTTTATATCCCTGCCGATTTTTAAAATCAAAAGTCAAGCACACAACCCAATCTTTTTCATTTGCCTAAGTTCCGAAGTTTTGTAAACGCAGGATTTAATCAACTTCTTCATTGCAGAAAAGTATTTGATCTGAACATGCAGAATTACCTTCACATAGACGTTATAAGTTTTTAAGTCTTTTCTAAAATAGCTTCACTTTTGAAATTAATATAACACTGTTATTGGAATTTTATCTTTTCTTAATTTCTTAATAGTAAATATATTTGTGATATAATCATGCACATTAGTTAATAGTAATTAACACAATAACTTGTGATGATTTGAGCATTAGCCCCATGTGGTTCTGGGATGATTTGTGTATGAAAAGAATTGGAACCACTGCCTGAAAATACCCTTGCATGATTGTAAGAGGCGACTAATAGGGTCTTAACACATGGTTTTGCAGTAACTCTGTGATTCCAGCAGGTATGCAAATTTTGATTCCATACCTCATGTTTTTATTTCGATGTAAATGAGATGTGGAACCAAAATTTGTAGTCCTGTTTGGCGCCATATAACCTGTAGTTTGTTGGTGCGCCGTAAAACCCAAATAAATAAATAAATAAATAAATAAATAAATAAATAAATGATTTGAGCAAAGAATACCTGCTGGTACATATGATATAGGATATATTTTAAAATAATTTTTCACTTGGCATACATGGGACTAATAATAACTAAACTATCCTTTTCTTCTCTAAGAATTATAAATGTGACACATATATATTGATTTTTCTCAGTTTTCATATTCAGTATATTTGTCAGTTTATACATTGAGTAAATGATGTTCAAATGCTGAATGGAAAACTGTGATAATGCATTGAATTTGAAGAACAAGCTACCAAATATTTTCTATTAAGCCCTTGTATTGTAAAAACAAAGTCCGTTCTGTATGCAGAAACAGAGTATAAACAGTGCCTTTCTTGACAATTTTAAATAATCAGTATTAAATAATACTAGTTTTGTGGTGTCTAGTTTCGAATATTTATTCATTTTTTCTTGATGCTTAATTCATGAACAAAAGGAAATTTGTATCATGTTCATTGAAACAGTAAACACGTACCTTTCGGAGAACAATTGATCTTTTCATGACAGAGTTCAGTTTCAATCATGCTGGATTTGCATAATTAAGTTTTGAAGTAAGAAATTAATAGTTTTATACTTTCATATGAAAGCTGATGCTGTGCTTGCCCAGACAAAACTGAAATTAATCTGTTAAAAAGGAAATAGTTTCATCTGATTATTTTTTAAAAAAGAATATTAAATATCCTTATAGATTTCTTAAGGCCTAAAAAAATTGTTTGTTTCTGGTATCCCAGTTTGCCGCAACCCTAAAATTTAATGTTTTTATGCTGTTGGAAAAAAATTGATATTTTTGCTAGTTTTTATACGTTTCACTTTGTGTTGCTCCTACTTACCATGTTTTTGGGGGCAATTGTTATTGGAAACAAACCATACTATTTATACTTTTTAGGCTTAATCATTTGTGTAGGCATCCTCTCAGTCTTTATGAACAAAATGGCAGTTAAAACTTTCTTAAACTTACTAGTTACAGTATTATGTGAAGTATTATGTATCTTGGACTTCTTACATTTTTCTTATTTTTGTGTATTACAGGATTCAGAGTCGCCATCAAGAAGAAAGAAAGCACCTGGACCAAAACCAGAGTGGAATGACAGATTCAATTACACATAGATACTTATGTCATTAATGTTCATTTTTGTATGTATGATATCCAGCATTAATTAGAAGATATTAATTTTTTGTTGAAGTTCAAGAAGGTTTGGTGCTTTTAAATTTTATGATTTTAATGTAACTGCTGTATCGTCAAATCACAATAATTCCAAAAATGATTATATATACATAATTTCGTTTTCTTAATTTTTTGATGTTAAGTAATTTTTATTTGAAAAGGTTTGAATTGTTTATAATTTTTGACAGCATGTTTACAGAAACAACATATTGTTGATATTTTCATTTCTCGGATTGCCATATATATTTCAATCACCAACCAGTATTTAGTAATAAAAACTGCACCGAATTATTAGTCACGCTGTAGCCCTAAAAAGTACATGGCTTGTTTGCATCAAACTTCTGTTAAGACTTTTATGACTTAAAAGGTTGGGAGTTTAAGTAGAATGGTGACAGATTACCACATCCGTACTTAAGAGGTGTTGACCAGTAAAATCTGGCCATAATCCCTTATCTTAGCTTAAAGGACCAGTGTAATAATATTATGGTTCAGGAATCACTTAGTCATCCACAGTAACACTAACTGACTGACTGAGTAAATGCTGTGAAGCCTATAATCAGCTGAGCTACAGATTTTCCAGGTAGTCGGCATTTGAGCCGTGCCATGAGAAAATTAACATAGTGCGTTTGCGACCAGCATGGATCCAGACCAGCCTGCGCATCCGCGCAGCCTGGTCAGGATCCATGCTGTTCGCTAACAGTTTCTCTAATTGCAATAGGTATTGATAGCGAACAGCATGGATTCTGACCAGACTGTGCGGATGCGCAGGCTGGTCTGGATCCATGCTGGTCGCAAACCCACTATGTTGGTTTTCTCATGGCAAGGCTCATTTATCTTTTGCACAAGCTTAATTGTAGCTGTGAACTTAAATTAAGCCTGCATTAGTGCATCGATTCTTGCCATATAAAGTGTGCACTTAAGTGACACATTTGTCATCAGCCATTGAATAATATAATAGGAAATAAACTCGACTGGCCCAGTTTAATGAGCTAATTTATTTATTGTGAATTGTGTATATTGTATAACAGAAAGTTTTATATTACAAATACTTATTCAACCAAAACTTCTAACAAAGAATTCATTGTACCAATAAAAATTTGGTAGTCTTGTATGCCCTTGTATTTTATTACAAATTTACTTGGTGCATGCATTGTAGGGTATAGCTAAGAAAACAGTTTCTGTAATATAGAATTGTTTTATGTAATGGATATAGAAATGTTCCAGGACTTCTTAAGTAACTTGTGTACCTCCAATATTCATCACACTATGATTTTTGAAATTAGGCTAGATGCAGTGTTGTTGAAGAATTTAAACACTAAGTATGATAGATAAATTTCCTGTTCTCTTTCATATAAAATTTTGTGACTGATATGGTAGATACCCTGCACATATTTTACTGAGTTTTGGAGCTCAGTTTTTTTTTTATTAAGTGGGACTTTTCGGAAATTATTTTTGTGTCAAAATTAAACTGAATACAAATAAGGGGGTTATGCCTTTAGAGCATTAGTAGGTTGCTTTCTGACATCACTGACCATGTTCAAAGCATAAAAAGTGCAGTTTTGCAACTTTTAGTGAAAAGGTTGCAAAAAAGACAATTGATGGTATTCTGTAAGAAAATACAAAAAAAAAAAAAATGACAAGGTAAAAAAGAAAATAATTTTGAACAGTATTGTTGTATCAATAAAAGGTGGTCTGTGGATCACATTTGAGCAATATTCTGTTAGAGATTTATTTAAGATGCAGAAAGACCCATTCCTTAGAGTTAAATCCCTATTACAAATTAAAAAAATTATATAATACATGACAGTAATTGTACTACTTTTTATGAACTTTTGCCATTACCTCCATAAAGTATTTAAAAGAGGGCTTTTTCTTTTGATTTCTAGTTTTACTTTTGCATTTGATAGATATTGGGAAATTTCAGGTATCTGAAACAAAATGCTAGTTTTTAAGTGGGGTTCATCTTATATATTTATCTATTTTCAATCTATCTTGGTTGTGCAACAGAAGTAGGCAAAGGGAGGTAATAATAATTTAGAAACTTTTATTTCATATTAATGTTGGCAAAATACATATTTCTCAATGCAAGTCTTTGACAAGTCTAATACAATAGTCCTTATATTCATATCATTTCTTAGTTAAAATAAGTTTATTATATAATTATGCTAAAATAATGCTATGTAATCTTCAATGGCTGCCAGGATAGGAAATATATTTCCAGTGAAAATCTAACTTGGTGATCACAATAAATGTAAATGATCAGTTGTTTAAGTTTGGAACATATCCATTAGTTGACTGAAATCTGGTATAAAACCATTTAAAGCTCAGTGCCATCACTTTTACTGAGGTTGTCAAGTTAATATTCATTGTATTGCTGGATTTTGTATAGAATAGCTCCATAGACTATGATATATTACTTTTTACATTTTTAGCTGAGCTATATGGAGAGCTATCCTACTCACCCTGGCGTCAGCGTCTTTCCGTGTCCCCACCTTTGTTAAAGTTTTTTTTACGCTTTCTCTTTTTTTCACCTTATCTCTGTAATTATGAGATGGATTTGCTTTAAACTTAATATAGTTATTCCTCATCATCACCCACATCATGTGGCACAAGAATCATAACTCCAACACCAATATTTCATGAATTATCCCCCCTTTTTACTTAGAATTTCAGGTTAAAGTTTTGACGCACTTTTGCTCTATCTCAGTTATAACCAAATGGATTTGATTCAAACTTAAAATATTGTTCAACTTCATCACTCACATCATATGACACAAGGGCCATAACTCTTGCACCAATATTTCATGAATCATCCCCCCTTTTTACTTAGAATTTCAGGTTTAATTTTTGATACACTTTCACTCTATTTCAGTTATTACAAAATGCATTTGATTTAAACTTGAAGTAGTTGTTCCACACCATCAGCCTAATCATATGACACAAGGTGCATAACTCTTGCACCAATATTTCATGAATTATGCCCCCTTTTGCTTGGAATTATACTTGTATAGTGTTTTGATACACTTTATCTTTACCTCTCTTATTACTTTATGTTTCTGACACAGACTAAAGCTATTGTGTAATATCTTCATCCACCATTGGAGTCATTAAACACTCCAGTGACAGCTCCAGTTTCCTCAGATGTGCCTAGTTTCACTATCCAGCATCAAATAGTCGAGCATGCTGTCTCTTGTGACAGCTTTTGTGTTTTTAAAATTGTGAATAAAACCAGTCTATTTTCTATGTCCAATATCATTATATGATAATATTTCAATCAGTTCTGTAAGAAAGTCTCCAAAATAGCTAGACTGCCATTTGTCACTATTACATAAAATAACAGAAATAAAAACTGAAATTTTGTGACAAATTCTTTATTATCAGTCTAGTGGCTAGTCTAGATTCTTTATACTGTGAAATATTTTATTTCCATGGGACTCAAATTTTCAAGTTGTGAAACTATTTAACCTTTAGCCTGCTGGCAGCAAGTTATTCTGCCCTTGCAACCAGCGCAGACCAATAGTGCAGGCTGATCATGGTCTGCACTGTTGGCTTATATTCAGTCAGTAAATTTTTAGTGAACACCCCTTTGAATGATGAATGGTACTGCTAAATGAATGATGACCAGTCCATTTTAGAAATTTAGTAGGGTATAATTATGGGAAATTTTGGAAAAATGGCAGGGGACCAACGTGAATGCTTGAGTCTGTCTTGTGTCTTGAGCCAGAAGTATTTTATTATGATAAAATGAAACAAGAGTTCTGAATGTGACCATATCGCCCAGTTCTGTTGTATATTTGTGTCCTGGAGTTACTTAAATATCCATTTATTCGACTGGACACAAAAAATGAGGTAACCTTGTCCTTTAAGGTTAAGGAGTCTTGAATATGGTTTGTCCATGTTATTATGATGAATGTTTGCGTCAATGTATTTTTGAATATTCATGCATGCCTAAAATAGTTATAGAGTGGACCAAAAAATTCTCCTAACATTTTGACCTCTAAATGTGACCTTGACCTTTGAGGTGGGAGTCTTGAAAATGGTTTGTCCATCTTATTATGATGAATGTTTGCGTCAATGTATTTTTGAATATTCATGCATGCATAAAAAAGTTATAGAGTGGACCACAAAAGTTCTCTTAACATTTTAACCTCTAAATGTGACCTTGACCTTTAAGACTTCAAGTAGACATGAAAACTTTTTTTCAGAAATGAATCAGCTTGCAAGCATTTAATAAATTTATTTACAAAATTTAGATTCTTCTTAACTTAAGATCTTTGACATACTGTGAACCTTTAAAATATGTTATTATAGAATTTTGTAGTTTTAGCTGAAACTGAACTTGTTTCACTAGGACATAACCTTTAAAGATTTCTAAATCTAAAATTATTAAATTCCCGATTAAAAATCATTAATGCAATAAAAATTCTTTCATAAGTGGAAAAGAATCATTGTTTGCTTAATGTTTGAAAAATGATTCATCAATTGCTTTTTCAGAGCTGTTACCCTGCTAATTTTCTATAGTAACTTGTCCATCTTTCAGTTTGGACAGTTACCATTAACTGTTAAAAAGGGTGTTGACGAAAAAGATACTGACTGAATAGTGAACAGCGCAGATCATGATCAGACTGCATGGATGTGTAGGCTGATCATGAGCTACACTTGTCGCAAAGGCAGAATCAATTGGGTCCAGCATGATAGGGGTTAAAAATTCAGTATGTATTCAAACAGAATTTCTGAAGCTTGTATTTCAAATTATAGAACTGTGGCTGTTAAGTAAGTTAAATGTTTAACTCTGCTGTGTTTATTTTATTATCTTAATGATTTATAACTTTCAAAATAAGTTGCAATAACTTGTATGTTTCATTTTATATATGACAACACTAACTTCACATGGTGGATGCAATCTAATCTAAAGGGACACATCTCCAAATTTATGTCAGAAGTTTTAAAATAGACATTGTTAACCTTTAGTCTGCTGATGGCAAGTGATTCTGCCTTTGCGACCAGTGCAGACCAAGATAAGCCTTCACATCCATGCAGTCTGATCATGATCTGCACTGTTCACTATTCAGCCAGTATCTTTTTGATAAGCACCCCTTTTTACGTTTAATGGTACTGTTCAAATTGGAAAATGGACAAGTTCATTATAGAAATTTAGCAGGGTTGAAAGGTTCTGGACCTGTAATAACAATCAGTAATTTCCGTTCAGTTAATTGTTTCATCCCTGTGAGTTCTAAGTTGTCATCGAAACCGTTACTCGTAAAAGCTACAGTTCCTGGGTCAAAGAATGCTGACATCACAAATGAGAATATAAGATTATTGATGATGTCATTATGTGTCAAATACCTCAACTGGAAATTAACTATGTGTAAGACTAAAGCAGTATTTGTGGAAAAAAGTATTGTTCTGTATGTTATTATTAAGTATTATTGTTTGATTTCAACATGCATGTTTTATACATTGTGTTCATTGATTCACATTTTTTTATATTCAATAAACCCATTATTTAGAATAAAATTACTTCCTTAAAAGTTTTAACTTATTTTCATTTTCCTCACTGTGTCATTTGTTAAAGAAGAGTCTCTTCTTAGTGTTACCTTGTTACATCTAAACATATTTGTTAATCTTAGCACTTGTTTGTGCTCAAGCGAGTAAATCAAATCACCAAGTGTCTGTCAAAAACTGTGGTCATGTGACATCAACAATTTGCTTTAAATGGTTTTACTTCCGACACCACTTGGCTAATCTGAACCAAGCTTCACAGGAATGTTCTATTGTTGGTCTTTTAATGCAGAACTGTGGCAATCAAGGCAAACTGTAAGGAAAAACTTTCAAAATCAATCTTCTTGTCACAAATCATAGGTCCAATTTTAAATGATTTCACAGAAATGTTTCTTGGGTGACCATCTACTGAGTTTGTTAATGCTTGTTTGTTTGTTTGTTTTGATTAGTTAAAGTCAGAATATCATACATGAAGCATTCAGGAGAAATTTTCTCAAAATTGGGCTTTATACTAGATTAGAAATTTACTGTTTCTTTTAATAATTTTATAAATGCAAGTAAGGAAAAGACACCGTGTCTTCTGAGTACAGCCATTAATTTCCTATTTCTACCTCTGTCAGTCATGTTTTTGATGGACTGGAGTAATTTGAACATCTTGAGAGCGGGGCACCCAAGGAACATCAAGGTGAAAATATTTCAAAATATTGCCGACAGTTTTGGACTAGAAGAATTTGTTTTGGTTATGTTTTCCGCAAAGTGGAATCCTTTGAAAAGTTAAAAGTCAGCCAGCATTAACTGCCAGTTTATTTTTGAAATATAACCAGTAAGTTCCAGATAATTTTGAAATGTTTCACTATAGATAATAACAGAAAACAAGCCTTGCCATCTGCTGGCATTGTTGTTGTGTTTGTAGCTCACCTGTCACATAGTGACAAGTTGAGCTTTTATGATCACCCTTTGTCCGTCGTCAGTCCATCCGTCCGTCAACAATTTCTTGTCTGCACGATAGAGGTTTCATTTATGATTTTATTTTAACCAAACTTGCTCACAACTTGTATCACCATACGATCTCGGTTCCTTTTTTGAACTGGCCAGATCCCATTATGGGTTTCAGAGTTATGGCTCCTGAAAGGGCCAAAATTAGCTAGTTTGACCTTGTCTGCACAATAGCAGCTTCATTATGTCTCCCACCACACAGTGGTGTGGGAGACATATTGATTTACTCCAGTCTGTGTGTGTCTGTCTGTCACAAAGCTTGTCTGCACTCTAAGTCGAACATTTCTCATCCGATCTTCACCAAACTTGAGCCCGCCCGCTTAGCTCAGTAGGTAGAGCGTTGATGCACTTTCACTCTTTATCTGTTATTACCAAATGGATTTGATTCAGACTTAAAATAATTGTAGCACATTATCACCCACATCATATGACACAAGGGCCATAACTCTGGCACCAATATTTCATATCAATTATGCCCATTTTTTACTTAGAATTTCAGGTTAATGTTGGTGCACCTTCACTTAATCTGTGTTATTACTTGATAAATTTGATTTAAACCTAAAATAATTCTTCCACATTGTCATCCTCACCATATGACACAAGGTCCATAATTCTGGCAAATTATATTCAGTGACTTGAGTCACTTTTTTACTTAGATTTGCAGTTTAATTTTGGTGCTTTTTCACTATATTTCTGTTGTTACTAAATGGATTTTATTCAACTTTAAAACGGTCGTTTCACATGGTCACCAACATCATATGACATAAAGTTCATGATGCTGGCACCAAAATGCTAAGAGTTACACCCCATTATTACTAGAATTTCAGGGTTAAGTTGTGATGCACTTGCTTTCTATCTCACTTATTTGATTAAAACTTCAAATAGTTACTCCACATTATTAGCTACATGAGCTGGTGCATTACTTTTGCAGAAATTTCCTTGGAATTATGTCCCCTGTAATACTTATTTAATGTTTTGATACACTTCTCTATCCCTGTTAGACACAGACTGTTACATTTGACACAGACTTAACTTTTTGTCCAGTATCTTCATGCACATCGGAGTAATTAAACACTTAAGTGACAGGTCCTGGCTGAGCTTCCTCACATGTGCCTAGTTTCAATTTACAAAATTGAAATAGTTGCGCGTGCCATCTCCTGTGACAGCTCTTGTTCCTTTTTGTTGTCATGGTAGTTAGAGGTTGACTGCATAGTTTAACAGCATGGAATGGAATTTTCATAAAGTTTACATACAGTGTACATTGTACAACGGGAAAAGCCTGAAAGATCAACGTGTTCACAGACTGCTGATCTAGTATAAATATTATAAGTTACATAAAAATTTTCCATCTCCAGAATTGGCTAGCTCTTACTGTATGGCTATGTGGAAAGCTTTGAAAATCTCTTCAAAACCAATAGGCCAGCTTTTCAAAGTAATCTGATAGAACCCCACAAAACAAAGTTTGGGGGGAAGGGGTGTATATAGGAGTGAGCTTGTCGGTCGGTCTGTTGGTTTTCATGGTTTCCAGATAATAACTCATGAAAGGCTTGATGGATTTGAACAGTATTTGGTACAGAGGTGTAATATCAGAAAATACAGGTCAAGTTCAACTTTGGGGTCAGCAGGTCAAAGGTCAAGGTCACAGTGACCCTGAACAGTTAAAGGGTTTCCAGATGATAACTTGAGAACGCTTGGGCCTAGGATCATAAATTTTGGTACACAGGTGTAACATCATGAAATACAGGTCAAGTTCAACTTTGAGGTCAGTAGGTCAAAAGTCAAGGTCACAGTGACTCGGAACAGTTAACGGTTTCCGGATGATAACTTGAGAAGGCTTGGATCTAGGATCATAAATTTTGGTACACAGGTGAAACATGATACAATACAGGTCAAGTTCGACTTTGAGGTTAGTAGGTCAAAGGTCAAGGTCACAATGACATGAAACAGTTTCCAGATGATAACTTGAGAACGCTTGGGTCTAGGATCAGGAAAATTGATGGGGAGGTTGGTTATGTCAATCAGATGACCCCTTATGATTTTGAGGTCAGCAGGTCAAGGTCACGGTCACAGTGACCTGGAACATTTAAAACAATTTTCGGACAATAACTTCAGAACACTTTGGACCAGGATCATGAAACTTAAAAGGGAGGTTTGTCATGACCAGCAGATGACCCCTATTGATTTTGAGTTCCAAAGGTCAAAGGTCAGAATGACCTGGAACATTTAAACCTTTTATGGACAATAACTTGAGAATGCTTGGGCCAAGGATCATGAAACTTCATAGGGAGGTTGATCATGACCAGCAGATGACCTGTATTGATTTTGAGGTCAGTAGGTCAAAGGTCAAGCAAGTTCAGCTTTGACACTGGCTTAGTTCTGTGACAAGGCCATATTGTCAGGGTATAATTCATCACTCCTGTTGCAACTCTAGTTCAATATTGTTACACATTTAAGCTGTAAACTGTATTACTAGTAGTACAACCCATATTGGACACAAGTGCAAAAGTTTCAAGAAAATTCACTGAGTTGAAATATTTCAATACGAATAGGAACCATAATTCTACATTGTTGATTTATCTCCCTTTTTTCAATCTAGACATTGAGAGGAAGTGCAGTGTACATGATCCATAACTAACTCTACGTTACTGCTCTTGTACACTACACTTCCTCTCAATGTCCAGATTTAACAAGTGAATGAAGTATTGCCATGCAATACAAAGCACCCTACTGGAAGGCATCTAATTTTCTCTACTGCAGTATAACATAATGAACTGATATCTGTCAATAATGTATAAACAATATTGTACTATAGATACAATATGTTATAACAAAACACCTGGATTAAAATTTGTATATATAAAACCCTATAGTTGTTTTCATATAGCATTTTTTTGGCCAATTATCAAAAAAGTATCATATAAGTTATTCATAGTAAAAAAAAAAATTCAGTATAAGTCCACACAAAACTCTTTACCAGGTAGAGATAGGTCAAAATACACCTAAAATTTGGATGTAACATGCATGTTGTACCATCGAAAACTGGTCTCGATTTTTCCCTACAGCCTGTAATAAGTAAGTTACAATATAAGCTATTTATAGTAAACAACAAAGGGACATAATTCTGAAAAACTAAAGTGCCTTATGGTGGTGAACATTTGTGCCAAGTTACATCAAAATCCCTCCATGCATAAAGAAGAAATGCTCCGGACAGTCATTCTTGAATTTGGCATTTGACCTTTAAGTGTGACCTTGAACTTAGACCTAGGGACCTGGTTCTTGCACAAAACAATCAGTCTCATGGTAGTGAACATTTATGCCAAGTTACATCAAAATCCCTCCATGCATGAAGAAGAAGTGTTCCAGACAAAGTCATTCTAGTATCTGACCTTTGGTGTCTATGTGTGACTTTGACCTTTGACCTAGGCACCAGGTTCTTGCACATGACACACCATCTCATAGTGGTGAACATTTGTGCTAAGTAATATTCAAATCCTGTTTTGCATGACAAAATTATACACCGGACAGGAAAAATGTCCCATTGACCTTTGATCTCCAAGTGTGACCTTGACCTTTAAGCTAGGGTTCTGGGTGTTGGGCACGACACGTCGTCTCATCATGGGGAACATTTATGTCAAGTAATATTAAAAACTCTTGATGGATGACAGAGTTCTGGACTGGACAGGAAAAAACCCTATTAACCTTTGACCTCCAACTGTGACCTTGACCTTTGAGCTTGGGGTCTGTGTTTTTCACATGACACGTTGTCTCATCATGGGGAACATTTGTGCCAGGTAATATTAAAATACCTTCATGGATGGCAGAGTTATTGACCAGATACAAAACAGACCCTGTTCATGCCATGTTAACATTTGACTGCAAAGTGTGACCTTGACCTTTGAGCTAGGGGTCTGAAAATTGTGCACGACATATTGTCTTATTATGAGGTACATTTGCGCCAAGTAATATTAAAATCCCTTCATGGATGGCAGAGTTATGGACAGGAAAAACGCCCTATTGACCTTTGACCTCAAATTGTGACCTTGACCTTTAAGCTAGGTGTCCGAGTTTTGAGCATGACATGTTGTCTTATCATGGGGAATATTTGTGCCAAGTGATATTAAAATCCCTTCATTGATGACATAGATATGGACCGGACATGAAATTGTGGATGGACGGAAGGAAATACAGATGGAATGACGGCAGACGGAAAAACGCATTCCTATAGTCTCCGAAACTGGTTTTCAACCAGTAGGGGACTAAAAATTCAAAATAAACAATGTAGAGTTATGGTTCTTGTATCCTGCTTTTTCTCTCCATGGTCTCTATGTGAAGTTTTAACAAATCCTGTCAGTGATGCTCCAGGTAGGAAGTGTGACGAACAGACAAACTAATGGATACCATTACCATCCATTACCCCCTTTGCCTTTCAGTGTGAGACTAATAAGTGGAGACAATCCATTAAAAAAACAAAAAGGTTAGCTCAATCATGTATTTATTCAATATCAAATCATTGATATAAAATATATATTTATTGCACACATCTGGAATGTTAGGATTTCTCATATAAATGTATGAAAATATATAATAGAAAAATGCTCTTCAACTTCTGCATATAAAAATTATAAAAAAGATGTTTGTTCACATTTGGCTATTCTGACAAGAAAATATACAATTACAAGTAATATACATATCCAAAAATATAACTACAAAGGAAATTGTCAGGTAACAAAGTCATTACCGTACTTTGTAAATTTTTGGCGCGGTTAAAAATCTTTGCTAACATAACCAAAATTATGGTCATTTTTTCTTGTTTCTTTTGTTATTGCTTGCCATTTCACATAATGGTGACGGTTTGCTAAAATAAATGCATATGGAATGTAAGGAGTTGGAAAAGTGACTGTAACAGTGATAATTATTTACTAAGATATCATTGTATAAATAGTTTAAATCTTGATATCATTGGCATTTCAGAAACTCATCTTATTGGTAATGATAATCTTTGTGTTCCTGGGTATAATTGGTATGGTCAAAATAGAAAGAAACTCCATGTTAATGCTAAATTGGGATCTGGAGGGATTGGCTTTTTAATCAAGGATAAAATACTTTTAGATTTTAACATTCAGATTCTTAATTCTGAGTCAGAGGGGATTTTATGGCTATCCTTGACAAATAAAATGGATTCTTCTCGTTTTAATATTTGTGTGTGTTATCTACCACCGATTAATTCGCCACGCCAAATAGATGCACAAAAATATTTTGATACACTGTTATCTCACATTTATGAGTATCAGAACTTGGGGAAACTTTTTATCTGTGGAGATTTTAACAGTAGATGTGGTGATTTATCTGACTATATTGATGGAGTTGATTGTATATCTGCAAGGAATGTTTTAGATTTTACTGTTAATAAATATGGTCATTTGTTGATTGATTTTCTTCTTAACAGTAATATGTGCTTGTTAAATGGACGAAACTATGTCTCTAATGATTTTACATGTGTTTCAGCAAATGGTAGCTCTGTAGTGGATTATTGCATTGTAAGTCATGATGATATACATATTTTAAAGAATTTTCTGTTTTGAAAACTACAGATGTTATAAATAGTGTTGGAGCTGATAATGTCATTACTTCAGGATCCTATCCTGATCATTCCATTCTTACATGGAATTTTTGTTTAGATACAGACTGTGCGAAGGGTATGAATTATGCTGATAAGGTTCAAGGTTCTTATTTAAAATTTGATGTCAAGTCTATGCCTAATTCTTTTTTGTCCGATGATGTTAAGATACAACAACTACATGATACAATGTTTAGGCTTGAGCAAGGTTTACAACGTCAAGTAGATATTGACAATGCATATGAAAATCTGTGTTCATCAATTAAAGAAGAAATGTCCTCAAAACTTAAACATAAGCATGTCAAAGTATTGGCATCATCTGTTAATAATAAAAAGCGAAAAATGGGCAAACCATGGTGGACCGAAGAATTGTCTGTGCTTTGGAATGAACTTTGTCTACATGAGCGTAATTGGATTAAAAGTAATAATGGTGTACAAAAGAGATTTTTAAAGCATACTTTTTCTCAGCATAGAAAACATTTTGATAAAATGGTCCTGAAGGCTAAACGTGGCTATTGGTATAAAGTTCAAGCTGATTTTTTAAATGATTTTAATTACAGTCAAAGTGACTTTTGGAAGAGAATTGGAAAAATTGGTATTGCTTGTAATAAAAGCATCCCTATGGAGGTTGTTTTAGATAATGGTATGGTGTCAAATGACGTACCAACAGTGTTGGATAAATGGAAAAATAGTTTTAAGAATCTATATAAAAATAGCACTGTAGAAAATACTAGTACAATATGTGATAACGACAATTATATGTCTGACAGTAATATTATACATGAACCTGTTTTTGATAATGCAATTTCTGTGTTAGAAGTTAGAAAAGCAGTCTTAGATGCTAAGTGTAACAAAGCCTGTGGTTTCGATGCCATTCCAGTAGATGTACTTAAGAATGACACATCTGTCTCTATACTTCATATGCTCTTTAACGTCTGTTTTAACACTGGTATAATACCGACTGCATGGGGATATGGTATTATAAGTCCTATACCGAAGTCTAGTACGACAGATCCCCGGGATCCTTTGTCATATAGAGGTTTGACCCTTGCATCCAGTATGTACAAGTTATATTGTTCCATTTTAAATAATAGATTAACTAAATGGTCTGAAGATAATGGTATAATTTCTGAGGAACAGAATGGGTTCAGGAAAAATCGAAGTACTGTTGATCACCTGAATACCCTCACAACTATTATAGAAACTAGAATAAAGAAAAAATTATCTACATACTGTGCATACATCGATTTTAAAAAAGCATATGATTGCATTAATAGGAATATTCTGTGGAAGAAACTTCCTGAATTAGGAATACATGCTAATTGTAAGATGTATGCAGCGCTGAAATCCCTATACTCTTCTGTGAAATCATGTGTTCGTCTAAATTCTTTTACCACAGACTGGTTTGATGTACACATGGGTTTACGACAAGGATGTAGTTTATCACCAGTACTTTTCAACTTTTATATTAACGATTTTGTATCTATAGTTAAATCATGTGGTTACGGTGTTGACATTGGTACTAATGATAAATGCTGTATTCTGCTCTATGCGGATGATATAGTTCTTCTGGCAGGTTGTGAATCTGATCTTCAAAGTATGTTGGATATCTTGCATGACTGGTGTACTATCAACTGTATGTCTATAAGTCCGACAAAGAGTCAGGTTGTTCACTATAGACCAAACTGTATAGATAGAACAAACTTCAAATTTAGGTGTGGGACTGATGAGATAGCCATAGTTGATAGATATGTTTATCTTGGTTTGGTGTTGACTGAATTTCTTGATTATAACATTACAGCAAAGATTGTCTCACAAGCTGCCGGAAGAGCTCTTGGTGTGATTATTGCCAAGTTTAATAATGCTGGAGGGCTTCCATTAGATGTTTATACTAAGTTATATGATTCAATTGTTTGGCCGGTGATTGCATATGGCGCTGCCATTTGGGGTACGAGATCATTCTCCTGTATAGATGCTGTTCAACACCGAGCTATGAGGTTCTATTTAGGAGTGGGAAGGTATACACCGAATGCAGCTGTAAATGGAGATTTGGGTTGGGTAGCTCCTTTTGAAAGACAATGGCAATCCATATGCAATCTGTGGTCAAGGTTTAGTAAGATGGATGATGATAGATTAAACAAGACAGTGTTTATATATGGTATGAACAATGCTAGGGGTAACTGTAGGAACTTTATGTACAGAGTCAAAAGTCACCTAAGTAAAATTGACTGTTCTCAGTTTTATGATATAAGCTATCCTATTCCCAAGGCTGCTATGAAAAAATCTGTATTAGAAAAGATGAGATCAATGTTTCAGATTTCATGGCTCTCTGTTGTTAATAAAACTAATAGTATTAGAGGTACTGGTGGAAATAAACTCCGAAATTATAAGTTGTTAAAACAGGACATCTTTTGTGAGAATTATTGTAAACTGGTAATACCCAGAATGCATCGGTCTTCTTTTGCTAAGTTCAGATTTGGAGTTGCACCTATCCGTGTAGAAACGGGTCGATACGAGGGATTGCCTATTCAGAATAGAACATGCTTATGGTGTAAGGATTGTGTTGAAGATGAGTTTCATGTTCTTTTGCACTGCCATTTGTATACTGAAATTAGAGCGAGTTATTTGAAAAAGCTGTATCAATAGACCCAGATTTCTATAAAATGAACGATACAGATAAATTCATCTTTTTGTTCACAAATTCAGATATTATTCGTTGCTGTGCCAAAAGCTGCCATCTTATACTACAACGTCGACAATTATTTGCTTGTAAATAGTTTGGTTCTTGACCTTGGTATCTGAAATAGACACTGACTGAGAAAGTGTGTTGCTTCCTGAAATTGATTCTGGGGGGAAAAGTTGAGAAAACTGTTTCTCCTTTTGCCTCTCTAGTTCCTTATTTGTAAGTTTTGGCTGCAGTCAGCAGATGTTTGAGGTAGGAAGGTCAAATGCCAGGTTTATCTATAGTGTAAGATGTTTAAGGCCCTGTAACTAGAATTTTTATTGTAAATTGTACTATATAAATTTTACTCTTTTTTAAACGACATAGATGACATTAATGTTCACTATTTGACGACATAGTATTATTATGTGATAGGCTCCGTCATGCCACTTATCGCATGACTGGGTACTTTTTCAGTGATTAGGCAAATATGTGATTTTGCAAATATCATGTGTTAGAACATGCAAAGATAATATGACATTGTATTCTAAGACATCTCCATTTACTGACTATTTGCTTTGAATACGTCTGAAACATGTTAACAGAACTTTTAGCTGACCCTTAACGTTTTCAACAGGCTAGGTGATTGTAATGTGTTGGTAAATACCATATTTCTGAAATTCTGTGATATTAATAGTACAATATTAAATGTTAAAGGATCGATTTCCTTTATACAGTTTATATAGGTAGAAACTTTGCAAAATTACATGTCTGGTCTTAAATGTACATGTTTTTAGTCTTCTATAAAATCTTTTTAGGTTGGCCATATATATATAGTCTTAAGGTTTTTAGCTCGACTTTTCAAAGAAACGGTAGAGCTATTGCACTCGTCCCAGCTTCGGTGTTAAAATAATAATATATTTACTAACTGTCAACTATCGAAGTCTACGCCTCATAACTCTGATTTGAATATAAGAGAATTATCCCCATTATAACTTAGGAATTTTGGTTAATGTTTTTGATATAGTCAAATTATTTTAGTTACCATCAAAACTTAGAATAATTAATAACTATCCAAGTATACACAAGGAGAAATAATCCTCATAGCTCTTATCTGAATTTTGACAGAGTTAGCCCCTTTTGTGTGTTTTTTTTTTTTTTTTTTTTTTTTATATATATATATATATATATACTCGCGTAGCTCTAATTCATAGTCAAGCACTGAAAAGTCGAACGAGCTGTTTATTGTAATGGTCAATGTTGGTTTTATAAATAAATGAGACAGCAAAGTTCTAGGTTGCCTGTTTTAACTGGTATATTGTTTCGAAACCACATGCAATTCATAAAATGTGTATGTTCTAGTCTCCTGTAAATCTTTATAGATTGGTCATGTATATGTTGTCTTAATGTTTTTTATATTGTAAATGTCAATGTTTGTTTTATACATGAATGAGACTTAAATAAACTAAATAAACATAAACATAAACATAAACATATATTACAGTTTACCATTATAACATGGCAGATTTCGTTACTCCATTACAGTTGTGAAGCAGAACAACTATTCCAAAATGACTGTATAAGAACACTCCCAACCGCCTTCTACAGAAGTCAGAGTTCTCCTATGATGACTTAACTGCAGCAAAACCTAAAAATGACTTTACAGAACAAGAATCTGTAACAGATTTACCAATGCCCCCCACTTTAAGAGACATTTTTCACGAAACATATTGCATGTCAAAACATCTTCTGATGTGCCAAGTAATACAAATGTATTAAAATGCTTTCAAATGTTAACATCTGTATTTCAAAGATTTAATGTGATCCTATCTTTAAATTGGTAAGGAAAAATGAATACAAGTTTATGTAATATTTCATCATATTAAAGGGAAGTAATTAATAAACAAATAAATGCAGTGAATATTTTGATTATCTGTGATGATATTTTTGATTTGTGAGGCAAGTTGTAGACATAATTGAGCCACGCAATGAGAAAACCTACATAGTGTGTTTGTAACCAGCATGAATACGGACCAGCCTGCGCATTTGTGCAGTCTGATCTGGATCCATGCTGTTCGCTTTCAAAGCCTATTGCAACGAGAGAAACCATTAGTAAACAGTATGGAGCGGATGCACAGGCTAGTCTGGATCCATGCCGGTCGAAAATGCACTATGTTGTTTTCTCGTGGCACAGCTCAATTATTCTTTTGATTAGACAGGGAATTTGTTTTTTAACTGGTAATATTTCATAAACTTCCAGTCAACATATTTTAAAGGCACGCCACACTAACTATACATAAATTGGTGATCTTTACAAAAAACAAATCACTGGCTTTTTGAGGCATAAACATCAAAAATTTTATCACAAGATGCCAAAACTTAGGGAATATAAATGCAGCAAAATGGGTCATTTAAAGGTATGAAAAGATCGATATTATATTTTATAAATCAAAGACAATTCAACAAGCGAGGTCATTTTAAGGTTCATTCAAACTAAGACAACATTAAGCAATAGAATAATCAATTTTAAGTACCTGACAAAACACAATCTCTATCTAGAGCAAGCTGGGATATATAAGCAAGAGTTTTTGCCCCTTTCTCCTATCTAAAATATTTAGAAACCAGGAATATAGGAAGTCTTTTTGAATAATTCAGTTTGTTATAATGAGGCTGGCCAATATTACACAGCTATACTACAATAAATAGCAGAAAATAGTAAAACATAGCAGATAAATAGCTATACTACAATAAATAATGGGAAATAGTAAAACATAGCAGATAAATGAGTGTTCGTTGAAATCCCCAGAATAAAGAACAAGAGCTGTCCGTCAGACAGCACGTTCGACTTTTCTCAGTGCTTGACTCTGAATTATAGTTTCACCTAAAACTTCTAAGTTAAACAGGGGCCTAACTGTTCATAAAATTCAAATCAGGGTTATGGGGATTGTTTCTCCTGGTGTAGACTTTGATAGTAAATAACTATTTTAAGTTTCATAATTTTTTAATAGCTTCGATAGTTACAGAGATTTTTGACCTTTCAAAAACTTTTAACCAACGGCGATGCTGACACCAGGGCGAGTGCTATAGCTCTACTTTTTCTGTGAAAAGACAAGCTAAAAATCACTTTATTCAATCTGTTCGAGACAGATTTCCCTCTACTACTTTTCTTGTACACTGCACTTCCTCTCACTGTCCAGATTTAACAAGTGAATGAAGTATTGCCAGGCAATACAAAGTCCCCTACTGGAAGGCACCTAATTTTCTCTACTGCAGTATAACATAATGTGCAGGCTTGTCTGGATCCATGCTTGTCGCAAATTCACTAAGTTGGTTTTCTCATGGCACGGCTTATTTGTAAAAAAGCAAACCAAGAAGAATGCCGATTTTCCCCATTATTTCAAGTGTTGCTTTAGCACAATGTTTCTGGTACATGTAATATAATTAGTACAAAATCTTGCAAAACTCTTAAGTCAATAAACCTGTACCATCGGTCACTTTCCAAGCCTCAATATGTTTTTTTATTTTTGTTGGAAAAATAATTTTGCCATATAATGTGAATGAGTCCTTTAAACTTTCCCATATTTTTAAGAGTTAAGAAATTCTGCATGATATGAAATAATGTGAATTAAATGCTAAAATATAAATATAATCAAACACACAGCTCTATATACAGAGAGATATAGCTTGCAATAAAATATTTGAAGCAATTTATAACAGCCCGCCCGCTTAGCTCAGTAGGGAGAGCGTTGGTCTACGGATCGCAGGGTCGTGAGTTCTAGCCTCGGGCGGGGCGTATGTTCTCCGTGACTATTTGATAAACGACATTGTGTCTGAAATCATTAGTCCTCCACCTCTGATTCATGTGGGGAAGTTGGCAGTTACTTGCGGAGAACAGGTTTGTACTGGTACAGAATCCAGGAACACTGGTTAGGTTAACTGCCCGCCGTTACATGACTGAAATACTGTTGAAAAATGGCGTTAAACCCAAAACAAACAAATAAACAAAGCAATTTATAACACTCCCATAATGCCTTATTTTATGAAATACTGTAAACAGAATAGCTTTGTATCACCTTTATTTCACAGAATAATAGTGGATCCATAAATAATCTGCAGCCATAATCATGTTATCCAGAAATCACTATACAACTATACATATTAAAATTACGCTAGTCGATATTCAAGCCTATTTTGAGTTGCACAGTAACTTGTGAGAAAACAATTATTAACAATACAGTTAATAAACATATTTATAAATTTTAAAAAAAATCTCATCACATTCCCTTATCAACTATGCCACTCATTTGAACAACATTTTATCTAGAAAGTTCAAATATATACAAATATTAATATTTCTATGTATGAACTACTGACATATGAATTCTGAATGATTCTCCACAAATGGACAATTACATATTTCCAAATGCAAAGCTAATCATCTTTCTCCTCATCATCCTCATTCATTTACACTTAACTAGTCAATGATACACATTTGAAAGTCAAATAAAAACTAGAGATGCTTTTAAGAAAAGCGCATGTCTCCCACAACTGCCCCTATGAAAAATGTCTAGTTTCTTTGAATGGTCTAGATGAATGGATTCAATTAGTTGGTCTGGAGGAGTGGATCCAATCAGTAATTCAAGGGCCATAATTCAAAAGTGCCTAAGCTGATTTGGCTAGTTATCGAACTTGGCCGAGGTCTTATGGTAAAACACATTTTGTTCAAGTTTGTTGAAGATCCGATGAGAAATATTCGACTTAAAGTGCGGACAAGCTTTGTGACAGACACTGGAGTAAATCAATATGTCTCCCACACCACTGTGTGGTGGGAGACATAAATATCAACGTAACTGAACTTTAAAGGTGACGGCATTTATGAAAAAAATATCACAGAGGATATGATATTTACACAATACAGTTGAATCTGCCTTAGCAGCCACCTGCATGAATTATCTGCTCTTGAAAGTCGATTTTTTCAGTATTTTCAGACTTTCAAGGGCAGATAATTCATCATCAAGCCTGGGCACCTATGATTTTTAATACATATATCCATTTTAAACATGATTCTAAATCAGTACACAAAATTTAAAGGAATTCTGCCTGCAGGAAAATTTTTGCCCTATATACATATAGGCAGCTGTCCCATGTACCCTTTAGCATCAAGTACAATGTACTCCGATTTAAACTTGTCTAAACTTAACTTTAGCATGATAAATTTTTAAAATGAATTGGTCTGTCATTCAATTTGTGCAGTACCATTTATCCTTCAAAGATGTGTTCACTGAAAATTTACTGACTGAATAGCAAACAGTGAAGACCATGATCAGCCTGTTAAAATTTACCAATATCTGCTGCAGCCTGGTCTGATTCTTTACAACCCTCAAATAAATCATTTTCAACTGCTAAAATATGTCCCCAGTGTTTTTCTACTCTCTCTGCATCATCTACTCCATAGCTTTCCCAGAATGCAATCTGAACTTCTGCTGAATCATTCCCAGCATCTAATGTGTAAGCAGATGCAATATGTTTTCCAGTTTTTACAAGTCTCAAATTTGGCACAGAATTAATTTTCTTTTGTTTCATGTTCAAATCAAACATATTTGCCACAACTTTTCCAAATCTACTTATCTCTCCAGACTCCGCCCTGTGAATATTTACCACACAAATATCTCCACAACTGCGCCCTACCCACAAAGAATTCTTAACAATCAATATTGAGGTTAACTCAATATCATATCCTACATGTTTAGGCATATTTGGCAGGGAAAATGATGTTTGTTTTCCCACCTTTTTGTGATTTGCCGCCCTTTGATGATCTTCAAGAGTTTTACCTTTTGGAGGAATTGGTGGTGGTCTGTTCTGTGACGCAGAAGTTTGTCTCCCACTTCCATGTAAATCAGTCTTAGGTCGAGGAGGTCTTGGAGGAACCACTGGACTCTCTATACATGACTGAGTTACATTTTCTGCCCCTTCAATCCCAAGGACCTTTAAAGCTTTCCTCGAGGCCCTTGTCCTTTGGGGAACTAATGGAGGCTCATCCATCCACTTGTCTCCAGTTTGTTCAGGACCGACTGGCTGGGACTTTGCTCTCTGTTGGCTTTTCCAGAAATGTGCAGTTTCACTAAAGTTACTACTTTCCGACGGCTCATCCTCGGATTCGTAACTGTCATCACTATGATCAGAAATATCTGCATTTGCTGACCCCTGCCAATCTTCTGTAGTAACACCATGATAAGCTTCATGATCAATCTCAGTAAAATCCTTCGATACCAGTTTAAAAATCACAAAGTACTTCTCCAAATTTAAAACACTTCTGCACATGTATGTTTCTGTGTCAAATTCCAGCACAAACGGTGAGTATGCCAGCATACAAAACATTTGCGAGCCTGAACAAACCATTTCACCTACACACAACACGGGATGTATTTTGCACATACGTAACAAAATTGTCAGATTAATTCTTTCGTCTGTATTAACTTTGAAGTCCAGGCAGTTCACAATATCAACATGCTCATTTCCGCTTACCCAAAGTTCTTGCTTTATATCAGAGTATGCTATGCAATATATTGTACGTGATCTCAAGATACAAGCAGTTGGGTCTGAGTAACCGGCTATATTTCTTACAGTTTGCCTTAAATGTCTGCTTTCACCTGCTTTGTTCCTTGTCAATGACTGGAACTGTAACAGACTGCCTTGTTCAAGAGCCACGTACACTCTATAACCTGTCTGATTACCACGTCCATTACCACAACCCTGAAAAAAAATGGTAGATGATAAAGAATGATCAAGACATTAACATTAAAACAAGAGGGCCATGAAGGCCCTGTATCACTCATCTGACTTATTGACCTAAAGATCATCAAGATTAACATTCTGACCAAGTTTCATTAAGATATGGTCATAAATGCGGCCTCTAGAGTGTTAACTAGCTTTTCCTTTGATTTGACCTGGTGACCTAGTTTTTAACCCCACATGACCCAGACTCAAACTTGACCTAAAGATCATCAAGATTAACACTGTGACTAAGTTTCATAAAAATACAGTCATAAATTTATGTGGTCTCTAGTGTTAGCAAGCTTTTCCTTTTATTTGACCTGGTGGCCTAGTTTTTGACCCCAGATGACCCAATATCAAACTCCTCCAAGATTATATTGAGGGTAACATTCTGACCATGTTTCATTAAGATTGGGTCAAAACTGTGATCTCTAGAGTGTTAACAAGCTTTTCCTTTGGTTTGACCCAGTGACCTAGTTTTTTACCCCAGATAACCCAGATTTGAACTTAACCTAAAGATCATCAAGATTAACATTCTGACCAAGTTTCATTAAGATATGGTCATAAATGTGACCTCTAGAGTGTTAACTAGCTTTTCCTTTGATTTGACCTGGTGACCTAGTTTTTGACCCTACATGACCCAGATTCAAACTGGACCTAAAGATTATCAAGATTAACATTCTGACTAAGTTGCATGAAGATACATCATAAATGTAGCCTCTACACTGTTAACAAGCTTTTCCTTTGATTTGACCTGGTGACCTAGTTTTTGACCCAAAATGACCCAATATTAAAATCGTCCAAGATTTTATTGAGGGAAACGTTCTGACCATGTTTCATTAAGATTAGGCCAAAACTGTGATCTCTAGAGTGTTAACAAGCTTTCCCTTTGGTTTGACCCAGTGACCTAGTTTTTAACCCCAGATAACCCAGATTTGAACTTGAACTAAAGATCATCAAGATTAACATTCTGACCAAGTTTCATTAAGATATGGTCAAAAATGTGACCTCTAGAATGTTAACTAGCTTTTCCTTTGATTTGACCTGGTGACCTAGTTTTTGACCCTACATGACCCAGATTCAAACTGGACGTAAAGATTATCAAGATTAACATTCTGACTAAGTTGCATGAAGATACAGTCATAAATGTGGCCTCTACAGTGTTAACAAGCTTTTCCTTTGATTTGACCTGGTGACCTAGTTTTTGATCCCAGATGACCCAATATCAAAATCGTCCAAGATTTTATTGAGGGTAACACTCTGCCTAAGTTTCATTAAGATTGGGCCAAAACTGTGACCTCTAGAGCGTTAACAAGCTTTTCCTTTGGTCTGACCTGGTGACCTAGTTTTTGACCTCAGATGACCAAATATCAAACTTGTCCAAGATTTTACTGAGGGTAACATTCTGACCAAGTTTCATTAAGATTGGGCCAAAACTGTGACCTCTAGAGTGTTAACAAGCTTTTCCTTTGATTTGACCTGGTGACCTAGTTTTGGGCCTAGATGACCCAATATCGAACTCGTCCAAAATTTTATCAAGGGTAAAATTCTGACCAAGTTTCATTAAGATTGGGCCAAAACTGTGACCTCTAAAGTGTTAACAGTCAAATTGTTGACGACAGATGGACGGATGACGGACACAGGGCGATCACAAAAGCTCACCTTGAGCACTATGTGCTCAGGTGAGCTAAAAAATTACTTTGTCATTCCTAAGAATAATATGAGCCGCGCCATGAGAAAACCAACATAGTGGGTTTGCGACCAGCATGGATTCAGACCAGCCTGCACATCCGCGCAGTCTGGTCAGGCTCCATGCTGTTCGCTTTTAAAGCCTATTGGTATTGGAGAAACTGTTAGCGAACAGCATGGATCCTGACCAGACTGCGCGGATGCGCAGGCTAGTAAACTTATTTGACAACACAAGTACACTTGTTGAGAAGAAAGCCTTGTGTAAAGTTTACTAAGCCCAATATATGAAAACAGCCATATTTTACATTAATTCAACCCAAAGTTATCTAACTTAGATTTTTACAGCAGGAATGATGATACATCATTGAAGCAAAAGAAGCTGCAAACTTGTATCTAATTAAAACAAGATGGTCATGATGACCCTGGATCGCTCATATATATATAAACTAATATGAGCTACATGTTTCAAATGTCAAAATGATGATAAAATATTAAGAAAGTCAGCAGGTCACATTCATGGTCAATGAAATTCAGTTTTACGATTTGTGTGCAAAACTGTGTATGTCATCAAAATTTCAAGGCTGTATCTTAAAAAACAAGAAAGTAGGTCAGTAGGTCAAGATCACAGTCAAGTGACATAATATTACTTGGGGTCATCAGGTAATTATGATTAATAATTAAACAGTCTTGGAAATAGGATCAGATGATTTTTTAAGTATTTTTCCTATATAACTCACATTATAACTAAGTGACCCCAGGGCAGGGCCTCTTTTAACCCCAGGGGCATAATTTGAACAATTTTGGTAGAGGACTACTAGACAATGCATCATACCATATATCAAAAGCCTAGGTCGTATGGTTTCAGACAAGAAGATTTTTAAAGTTTTTTCCTATTTAAGTCTATATAAAACTGGGGACCCCAGGGCAGGGCCTCTCTTCACCCAAAGGGTGCAATTTGAGCAATTTTGGTTGAGGACCATAAGACAATGCTACATTAACCAAATATCAAAGGAAGTGATGTTCCGATTGTCGTCGATAATCAATTGTCGATCATTTAATGAGCCAAAGTCGCCGACATCGATTATGAACTTGCATAATCGATTATTTGACACTTATGCTAGTTTTAAGCCTATTCGGGAGTTATGCGTCTTTTTGGTGGTATTTCTGCTTTAGGTTCATTTCTTTTCCACTCTTCAAAACGGAGGCAAAGCAATATTACTGCATTCGATCAAAATAATAACGCAATCAAAACTGTATTCCCCTATCCAGGGAAGACTATACCACCAGTGTGGAAGTAGTTGGATTCTACAAGATATGTGAAGGTGCAGCAGTGAAAGAAAATTATAAAATGGGGATTGTCGTTTGCGGATTATACCGTAAAGACCGCAGATAACGGTACCCCTCCCATGTTCGTAATGTAGGTTGATTTACTTCATAGTTTCAATCAGCATTGTGCATGTTGATATTTTTAAAATGCAGCTGTAGTTGTGTGATTTTATAAACAAGAAATAGTTATAAATAGAAAATTAGAAATAAAAAATTGGAGGGAACTGAAGTTTGAACCAATAATAAAATGTACAAATAGGGACAAAAAGAGCATTTTTATTGAGGTGTTAGGTCTGACAACATGGTCAGTTTCTCAGGGAGTCCTGATAGTCACACAGACGTTTGGGTGCAAATCATATAAAAATGCCACATTATACCTCAATATATAAAAGATACTTTTTTATTAGCCACATTGATATGTGCATACAAGGGCTAAAACTTCACACATGATTATACTACTCCTGCTAAAGATATGCTAATACAGTTAGTCATGTGAGCTAATGGTTAATACGTTACAGAAGATTCAGTGTTAAAGTCCGATTATTTTCCGATTAATCGCTCGGAAGGCCTTCCGATTATATCCGATTAATCGATTATCATAATGCTGTCCGATTATCATCACTAATCAAAGGTCTAAGTGTTGTGGTTTCAGACAAGAAGATTTAAAAAAAAAATTTCCTATATAAGTCTATGTAAAACTTGGGAACCCTGGGGCGGGGCCATATTTGACCCTAGGGGAATAATTTGAACAATCTTGGAAGAGGACCACTAGATGATGCTACATACCAAATATCAAAGCCCTAGGCCATTTGGTTTTGTACAAGAAGATTTTCAAAGTTTTCCCTATATAAGTCTATATAAACCATGTGACCCCCGGGGCGGGGCCATATTTGACCCCAGGGGGATAATTTGAACAATCTTGGAAGAGGACCACTAGATGATGCTACATACTAAATATCAAAGCCCTATGCAATGTGGTTTTGTACAAGAAGATTTTCAAAGTTTTCCCTATATAAGTCTATATAAACCATGTGACCCCTGGGGTGGGGCCATATTTGACCCTAGGGGGATAATTTGAAAAAGTTTGGTAGAGGACCACTAGATGATGCTACACACCAGATATCAAAGCCCTAGGCCCTGTGGTTTTGGACAATAAGATTTTTAAAGTTTTTCCTTTCGGTTGCCATGGCAACCAGAGTTCTGCATGGAATTCAATTCTTTGAATAACTTTGAAAGGGGGCCACCCAAGGATCACTCTTGTGAAGTTTGGTGTAATTCTGCCCAGTGGTTTTCAAGAAGATTTTTTTAGAAATTGTTGACGGACGAAGCACGATGCACGACTGACGACGCACGACTAACGACGACATCAAGCGGTCACAATAGCTCACCTTGTCAGTTCGTGACAGGTGAGCTAAAAAAGCGAAAAGTTTTCTTACTTTTTTAAAAAAATTTTTTATTATGTTTCATGACCTGGAAGCACTGTGTGAAGTTTCAATTAATATTTGGATGTCAGTACCCAACTCATTTGGAAAAACATACTTTTTGGATGGGTACATGTCCCAATATATCCCCTGCTGTACAGTTGTACAGGACAACATGAAAAAAATCTTTGTAAAGGTAAAGGTCTTGTTTATTATTATACTAAGAGTCTCCCCTATTGAAAGGGCTAGCCAATTTGGCTTATTCTATATAATCGTTGTATTCTATATCCATTTTTTCAGTAACAAATAAAATCTGTGTGCAACAGACACCCTAACTCTCCCGATCCTGTCGGGTTTCTCCGTTTCTTGATGTAAAATGTGATCACCCCAATAAGAAGTCCAAATCTCCCGATTTAAAAATTAAATCAAACAAAGAAATTATCCACTCCTTTACATTAATTATTCCTCGCTAATTTTAATGTGTGATTTGTAAACAAGAGGGTCATGATGACCCTGAATCGCTCACCTGAGTAATATGAGCCACATGTTTGAAATGGCAAACTGATGCTAAAATATTAGGAAGTAGGTCAGTAGGTCACATTCATGGTCACTGAAAAGGACTGTTTTAAGATTGGTATGCGAAACTATACATGTCATCCAATTTCGAGGCTGTATCTTAAAAAACAAGAAAGTAGGTCAATAGGCCAAGGTCACAGTCAAGTGATCCCTAATCGCTTGGGTGATCAGGTAATTATAATTAAATAGTCTAGGAAATATGAACTGATAATTTTTTAAGTATTTTTCCAATATAACTCATCATTATAACAAGTGACCCCAAGGGCAGGGCCTCTTTTAACCCCAAGGGGCATAATTTGAACAAACTTGTTAGAGATCCACCGGGCAATATTACACACCAAATATCAAATGCCTAGGCCTTGAACATTCAGACGAGAAGATTCTAAATTTGTTTCCTATATAAGTCTATGTTAAACTTGTTACCCCCAGGGCAGGGCCTCTTTTCACCCTAGGGACATAATTTGAACAATTTTGGTAGAGAAACACTAGGAAAGGCAACATACTTAATATCAAAAGCCTATGCCTTGCAGTTTCAGGCAAGAAGATTTTTAAAGTTTTTTTTCCTATATAAGTCTATGTAAAACATGAGACCCCCAGGGCAGGGCCTCTTTTCACCCCGGGGGCATAATTTGAACAATTTTGGTAGAGGACCACAAGGCAATGCTACATATAAAATATCAAAGGCCTAGGTCACATGGTTTTAGACAAGAAGATTTTTAAAGTTTTTTATATATGTCTATGTAAAACTTGTAACCCCCGGGGCGGGGCCTCTTTTCACCCAAGGGGCATAATATGAACAATTTTGGTAGAGGACCACAAGGTTATGCTACATACAAAATATCAAAGGCCTAGGTCATGTGGTTTTAGACAAGAAGATTTTTAAAGCTTTTTACTATATAAGTCTATGTAAAACTTGAAAGACCCGGGGAGGGCCTCTTTTCACCCCCAGGAGCATAATTTGAAAAATCTTGATAGAGGACCAATAGATGATGTCACAGGCAAAATATCAAGGCTCTATGCCTTGCAGTTTTGGACAAGAAGATTTTTAAAGTTTTTCCTTTCGGTTGCCATGGCAACCAGAGTTCTGCATGGAATTCAATTCTTTGAACAATTTTGAAAGGGGACCGACCACCCAAGGATCATTCCTGTGAAGTTTAGTGTAATTCTTCACAGTGGTTTTCAAGAAGCAGATTTTTTTAGAAAATGTTGACGGACGCACGACGGACGACTGATGACGGACGACGGACATTGAGCGGTCACAAAAGCTCACCATGAGCCTTTGGCTCAGGTGAGCTATAAACAGTTTTCGGATATTTTCCACACCTATTTTTGATTGTTGTTTCTTGTATGATATAACAAAGCCAGGTGTTGATGAATTAAATGTGTAACAACTGAAACAGGTATTCAATTTCTATCAATAACTAGATGCCCACGGGCAATATGTCGAGCCCACCAGCTGTCAAAAGGACTGGGAGTTGTACATGGCACTCCTTGTCTCACTGAGGCAAAAATTTATGCCAAAAATAAAAAGAGATTGCAAAAAGTTACAATATAAGTTATTTAAAGTAACAACAAAGGAACGTAAATCTAAAAAAAAAATTTAAATTTTTTTTTTTTTTTTTCAAATATAAAAAAATTCTAAGTCCACACAAAAATCCGCACCAGCAGAGATAGGTCAAAATACACCTGAAAATTGGATGTAACATGCATGTTGTACTACAGAAAAGTGGTCTTGATTTTTCCCTACGACCAGTGATAAAAAAGTTACAAATATAAGCTATTTATAGTAACAACAAAGGGAAGTAATTCTAGGATCTTAACATGACACTCCGTCGCATGATGATGAACAATTGTGCCAAGCTACATCAAAATCCCTCTATGCATCAAAAAGAAATGCTCCAGACAAAGTCATTCTTGTATCTGACCTTTGACCTCTAAGTGTGACCTTGACCTTAGACCTAGGGACCTGGTTCTTGCGCATGACACTCCATCTCATGATGGTGAACATTTTTGCCAAGTTACATCAAAATCCCTCCATGCATGAAGAAGAAAAGCTCCGGACAAAGTTGTCATTCTTGTATCCTTTGACCTCTAAGTGTGACCTTGACCTTAGACCTAGGGACCTGGTTCTTGCGCACGACATTCCATCTCATGATGGTGAACAATTGTGCCAAGTTACATCAAAATCCCTCCATGCATGAAGAAGAAATGCTCCAGATAGTCATTTTTGAATTTGACCTTTGACCTGTAAGTGTGACCTTGACCTTTGAGATAGTAACCTGGGGTTTGCGCAAGACACTCCGTCTCACTGAGGTTAACATTCATACCAAATATAAACAAGCAAATTCGATGAATTGGTATCCCCCGCCGAAAGGGTTTGTGGTGAGGAATGGCAATAAAATATATCCGGCAAAAAGTTGAGGATGTTAATAAGAAGCAAATAATTTCATTAGTCAAAATCAATTTAACAGAAAACAAATGTTTAATTAAAGAGTACATAATAAATGTATGATACTTTGATCCTGACTAAAGAATTTATTTTGAATGGGATATGCTTACTATAATAAGCTTAGCTTTTAAAATTAAATGCTGTTAATTGAAATATGAGCTTGAAGTTTAACTGGAACAAAATATTGTCTTTGAGTGGTTTGGCACCAGTGTTGTTGTTTAACATGTACATTTGAACTTAAAAAAACAGATGTCCTTATGAGAACACTGGTAAGATATCTTGAACATGACTGAGGGCAAGGCTTGTGCAGTCACAACTTAACATGTTGAAGGTTTGAACATTTAAAAAAAAAAAAAAAAAGGAATGGAAATATATATATGTATATATATTTATTTTTTAAGGGTGTGGGGGTGCGGGGGAACGGGAGAGGAAACAAAATTTCACATGCTGATTATAAATATTGATGGAAAATTAAAAATGAAAAGCAAGAGGGTCATGATGACCCTGGATCGATCACCAGAGTAATATGAGCTACATGTTTCTAATGTCAAACTGATGATTTTTAGAAATTTTTTGAAAGATTTTCCGATGTACAATCAAGTAACCCCTGGGGCGGGGCCAATTTTAACCTGGGGGTCATCATTTGAACAAAGTTTGTAGAAGTCTACTAGGAAATGTTACATATCAAATATCTAAGATCTAGGCCTTCTGGTTTATTTTTAGCAAATTTATGAAGATTTCCCTATGTACAATCAAGTAACCCCTGGGGCTGGGTCAATTTGACCCTGGGGGGGTCAAGATTTGAACCAGTTTTGTAGAGGTCCACTAGGCAATGCTACATGTCAAATATCTAAGCTCTAGGCCTTCTGGTTTATTTTTAGAAAATTTTGAAGATTTTCCGATGTACAATCAAGTAACCCCTGGGGCGGGGCCAATTTTAACCCGGGGGTCATGATTTGAACAAAGTTTGTAGAAATCTACTAGGAAATGTTACATATCAAATATCTAAGATCTAGGCCTTCTGGTTTATTTTTAGCAAATTTATGAAGATTTCCCTATGTACAATCAAGTAACCCCTGGGGCTGGGTCAATTTGACCCTGGGGGGTCAAGATTTGAACCAATTTTGTAGAGGTCCACTAGGCAATGCTACATGTCAAATATCTAAGCTCTATGCCTTCTGGTTTATTTTTAGTAAATTTTGAAGATTTTTCTTTGTACAATCAAGTAACCCCATGGGACGGGGTCAATTTGATCCCGAGGGTCATGATTTGAACAAATTTTGTAGAAGTCTACTAGGCAATGCTACACGTCAAATATCTAAGATCTAGGCCTTCTAGTTTATTTTTAGAATTTTTTTGAAGATTTTACTATGTAAAATCAAGTGACCCCTGGAGCGGGGTCAATTTTGACCTGAACAAATTTTGTAGAGGTTCAATAGGCAATGCTACATGTGAAATATCTAAGCTCTAGGCCTTCTGGTTTATTTTCAGAAAATTTTTAATGATTTTCCTAAGTAAAATCAAGTGACCCTTGGGGCGGGGTCAATTTTGACCTCGGGGTCATGATTTGAACAAATTTTGTAGAGGTCCACTAGGCAATGCTACATGTGAAATATCTAAGCTCTAGGCCTTCTGGTTTATTTTTAGAAAATTTTGAAGATTTTTCTATATACAATGAAGTAACCCCATGGAGCGGGGTCATTTTGACCCTGGGGGTCATGATTTGAACAAATTTTGTATAAGTCTATCAGGCAATGCTACATGTCAAATGCCTAAGATCTAGGCCTTCTGGTTTATTTTTAGAAAATTTTTGAAGATTTTCCTATGTAAAAACAAGTGACCCCTGAAGCAGGGTCAATTTTGACCCCGGGGGTCATGATTTGAACAAATTTTACAATGCTACATGTGAAATATCTAAGCTCTAGGCCTTCTGGTTTATTTTTAGAAAAATTTTTTAAGATTTTCCTATGTAAAATCAAGTGACCCATGGGGCGGGGTCAATTTTGACCCCGGGGTCATGATTTGAACAATTTTAATAGAGGTCCACACAAGTCAAATATCTAAGTTCTAGGGATTCTGGTTTTTGAGAAGAAGATTTTTAAAGATTTTCCTATGTAAAATCAAGTGACCCCTGGGGCGGGGTCAATTTTGACCCCGGGGTCACCCCGGGTGACCAAGGCAAGTGGGCAACCAGGTGTGGGTGTGCAACTTCACATGTTTATAATAAATGTTCACAGAAAAGAATGAAAGAAATTTAATGAAATTCTGACAAATGGCAAGTTTGTTATGTACAAATATGTGGATTTTTAGACAATTAAAGGGCAATAACTCAGCAGTTACAAAAGAAATCCATACGAAATTGTGTGTGCACAACCACATTATAGTGCTCTAAATTCTGTTAAAGTTTCATAGTTCAAGGTCAAATATATCAAAAGTTATGATGCAGAAATTGCCATATTTATAGTACCCTATATAGTTAACACTAGAAACTTCTAAGGGCCATAACTCTGGTGTTACTTGGGCAATCTGACTGAAACTTGACGGGCCGCAAGAACTCATAGTGGTGAACATGTATATGAAGTTTTAAATAAACATTCCCAACCATTTCCTAGATATGGCTCCGGATGGATGGACGGAAAGACGGACAGACTGACAACGCCAAAACTATATCCCTCCGACTTTTGTCGGGGATAACAAGATTGCTCCATGCATGTCAAAGTTATGGTCCGGACAAACAAATCCGGTAGGACGCACGCATGCACATACACCGAACAGACATTTGGACAACTATGTCTTCGCTTCCGCAAGCGGGCTCGACAAAAATCAATACAATCAAATTTAGATCAGAAAATAGTATTGACTTCACCTTTTTCTATAAGTTTTTGAAATCGAAAGTAAATTTTCATGGTGCTGATTTCGATAAACATTTATCTTAAATCATTTTAATTAAAGGAAATGTCATATGAGATACTGTTAAGGCTGTTACACTGTCTTTGCATCATCACAATTTGTCAAACACATCCTTTAAATTGGAGATTTGAGCAATGTTAACAAAAGCTTAACAGTATCCGGACATATAATTTTGGATATCTGGATTTTTATCAATGAAAACATTGGGGCTAGAGTAATAACAAGAGCACCGCCTTGCGGGTGCTGACGCTCATCTGATTTTTTTTGTATAATAGAAAAATTGTCCTACCCATGATTTTCTAAGTCCAAAAAGGGCCATAATTATTGCAAAAAGCAGGATGGAGTTATGTTTCTTGATGTACATAGTCAGCTTATGGTGAACAACTGTTGCAAGTTTCAAAGCAATAGCTTGAATAGTTTAGGAGAAAAGTTGACCTAAATATAAAACTTAACCAATAAATCTGATATTTTGTAAGTCCAAAAGGGGCCATAATTCTTGCAAAAAGCAAGACAGAGTTATGTTTCTTGCTGTACATGGCCAGCTTATGATGGTGAACAAGTGTTGCAAGTTTTAAAGAAATAGCTTTGATAGTTTATGAGAAAGGCTGACCTAAACATAAAACTTAACCAAGAAATCTGGTTTTCTAAGTCCAAAAGGGGCAATAATTCTTGAAAAAAGCAGAATGGAGTTACGTTTCTTGATGTACAGGGTCAGCTTATGATGGTGAACAAGTGTTGCAAGTTTCAAAGCAATAGCTTTGATAGTTTAGGAGAAAAGCTGACCTAAACATAAAACTTAACCAAGAAATCTGATATTTTCCAGGTCCAAAAGGGGCCATAATTCTTGCAAAAAGCAAGATGGAGTTACGTTTCTTGCTGTACAGGGTCAGCTATTGATGGTGAACAAGTGTTCCAAGTTTCAAAGCAATACCTTTGATAGTTTATGAGAAAAGCTGACCTAAACATAAAACTTAACCAGGCAACGCCAACACCGACGCCGACACCGATCAAGTGATGACAATAACTCATCTTTTTAAAAAAAAAAACCAGATGAGCTAAAAAAACAGTTTTAGATAAAGGCGGGTGAGGATGAGACACAAACAATTAATTTTCTACTGCCTAAACTTGTATTACACATTTTCTTTTGACAGTTCTAACAGTGGCATTGTTTCTCATGACAAAAAAATGTATAAAAATTCACCTAGGTCTTGTTCCTGTCAAAAGAAACATCACTGCAGCTTTTAATTCTCAGTGGAGTTTGAGTTTAAACATAAAGTAGTGCTAAAAGTGCAGTTAGTATTTATTTTTGCAAAGAAGGCTTGCAGTTACCTTATATGGTACAACAGAGAGTTGAACAGTGGTGACTACAGTTAGATATTAACATTTCAGGACTCCATAAATGCATGATCATGTGAAGGGTAATGAGTTAATATTATCATTAGCTGCTGCATTGCATGTGATTTATTACTTTTTTCTTAGGAGAGATGTCCTACATGTTTTTAGTACTAAATATGTATATATTAAAGCTTCCGTTCAGTTATACTATGAAGGTAAATACCGCAGTATCTAATCTCCCACTTGAACATCTCAATCTCCCACTTTGAAAATGCAGAAACTCCCACTTGGCATTCAGAAAAAGCTGGGATGCCTAAGGGTAAAACATATATCAGCATCAAATTGCTTGCAGAAACTTTTATTGGTTAACGGCTTTTATAGTTCAGTAAGCACTACCAGTGCTAATGCATCATCCAGTATGGAAAATCTTGTACCCAACACCAAAATAAATTGTATGGAAGCAAGACTTAATACCTTAACTCTTTTTCAACAATTTACAGAGGCAATGAAGTATTCACGTTATTAACAATGAAAAACTGCAGATTCAGTGGCTCTTATTAGATTAATAGTCACTTTCGTAAGAATGACGGTACGTTTGATTTTGCAACGAAAGTGAAGGGTTAACTGAAGGTTCAGTGGCTCTTACTAGATTTATGGTCACTTTCGTAAGAACGACTGTACGTTTGATTTTTGTGTTTGTTGGGTTTAGCGTCGCACCAACACAAAGGTCATATGGCGACTTGATTTTGCAACGAAAGTGGAGGGTATATTCCGATCAGCATGACATTTATGTTATGTAAGTGTACAGTTTCAGCTTGAATATTTCGGTCTGGGTGGTTCTAATACTCCCAAGCCCGCCCGCTTAGCTCAGTTGGGGAAAGCGTTGGTCAGGGTCGCGAGTTCGATCCCCCGGGCGGGGCGTATAGATCCGTGACGATTTGATAAACGACATAGTGTCTGAAATCATTCGTTCTCTGACTGCTGTTCTGATTGGTCAAACGTAGATTTCACCCTATGTCAGATAGAGTCAATGAAGAGAATAAAAAAGAAACCACGGTCGGTCACTCCGCTACGCTCCGTTTCCCTCCCTATAAGTTTCTTTTTCACGAAGAATTCACTTCATAAAAACAAGGAAGAATTTGTTGGATTTAACGTCGCACCGACACATGATATAATGGCGACTTTCCAGCTTTAATGGTGGAGGAAGACCCCAGGTGCCCCTCCGTGCATTATTTCATCACGAGCGGGCACCTGGGTAGAACCACCGACCTTCCGTAAGCCAGCTGGATGGAAAAAAAAACAAAAACAAGGAAGAATATCCAACAGGGAAAGCCACGTTCAAAAAACGCCTCCCCAAAGACACACACTAACAACCCTCGCACACCATACACAAAAAATGAAAAACACAAAACAAACACATACAAGAACACAGTGGGGCACCGCCTTGGAACGGTCAGTGGCAAAACCACCATTGGGGACTTCAAACCGGTTTATGGTGCACCTAACCTCACTCTTACCCCCACCATGTTCCAAAGTCACAAGACAGTGTAAATAAAAGTAATCCCCGCCAGGTGAAACCCTAACACACGTAAAGGCAACAGAAAGTATGTAATGTAAAACACAAAGATGCCCTTGTAGATATAATATAAAAATGCAATCCTTAAGAACCTAAAACGCAAGTACTCAATGCCTTTGCAGAAGACAGAGCAACAAGGAAAACACCCTTAACGGCCCGACGAAACAGGTAAGAAGCCGGAAATCAAAATAGCTCAGTCCTGGTGGGATTTAAGAACTACTAAACATAGAGTCCTCCACCTGATCCGTCAGACACAATCAAAGAGGAATGCGTAGCGTCCAACTGTAAAAGGGTTGAACACCAAACATGCGGTGTGTCTCAAAATAGTTTGGTCATAACCTCTTTTCATAAAACGTTTAATTACTGTACTAAATGCAACTGGAAAATTGCCATAACCGAAAATCTTACGAATACGTATCTAATTCGTATCTAACTCTGTAACTTGGAGAATGAATGCACCAAGTGACGTAATGAAAACAAGGAACTGTGACGTCACCAAAGAAGAAAAACCAATCTGTGATAAGGTCAACGGATGTCTCTTCAGGTACTGCTAAGTACTCACGACGTGAAACATAAGGCAGTTTATTTTCGGAAATTCTTTACCTAGTATCGAATAGATTTTCATTGCGTCTCCTACTCCAGTGTTTTGGAACTGACACCATTTCGTGAAAACCTCGGCTGTTTTAACCTCTGACATTGTACCTTGTATGGCTAGACATGAACTGATAAATTGTCAATGCAAGTTAAAAACAAATAAAATCTGGTAAGTGGATCCCTCGGAAGCACCGAGAACAAGGCAAAAATGGCAAATTGCAGACTCGGTTTGATTGCTTAAGCAGTCTTCAAATCTAGATATTTGAGTGATCCCGAAGGGCCAGAAAATATAACACTTGAGATGAAGTCGGGGCGACATTTTACGGCCGCCACACAGCACTTAACACCCGACAAATATCAAACCCTGTCCTTTCCTGATCAACTGTGTATTCCATGAGGGCTTGTTGCGGAGAACAGGTTTGTACTGGTACAGACACTGGTTAGATTAACTGCCCGCCGTTACATGACTGAAATACTGTTGAAAAACGGCGTTAAACCCAAAACAAACAAACAAAATGAGGGCTAGTTTGACACCCTAGAAATTGTTTATCAGGGTTAGTGTATACGCCATTACTGAAGCTCGTCTTTGTCTCCGCCACCCATGAAGTGCTTCAGTATTTCATAGGTATTTGTCTTGTCCTACTTTGCCATAAACAAAACGAACAAATAAAGGAACACAGTGGGGCACCGCCTTGGAACGCTCGGTGGCAGAAACACTAGTTGGGGAGCTAGTGACGCATTCGGACTAGGTAGTTGTATTCTGGACTTTGCTTGGTGAAGCTGATGGTTAAATGGTTGTCGTATAGTTGTGTCGTTGCCGGACTCGGTTCGCAGATCTCCCAGTTGTGTCTGTAGTTTAAAATTCGTATCTGGTCATGGTAGGAAGAGATTAACATGGATTTGGGAATGGGCAATATAAAGTAAGATGGTGTGTGTGTGTGACTGGGTTTAACGTCTTTTTTCAACAATTTTTCAATCGTATAAACGACGGTGTCTTGTAGCAGTGAGCACAATGCCCAACTTTATAGTGATGCCTCACTGGAATATCACGCCGTAGACACTTGACATGATACCCTACCCAGTCACATGATACTGACACCTGGCTGACCAGTCCTAGCACTAACGTCTTTATGCTGAGCGCCACTAGTACCATTTTTTACGTCTTTGGTACGAGGTGGCCGGGGATCGAAGCGGATGCTCTACAACTAGGCTACCGAGGCAGTAGATCTAATGTGTTTTAGCTTGGTGTGTTGTAATTCAATATGGGTGTTGAATGTTGGTCAGATGTCGTTGGTTGTTCTGCGAAAGGTTATGTAGATTTCTTGGGTGTTTTACTTTTAAGTTAGAAAGGCTTAGACGAGCATTTTTGTGTTTTACATGCCATGCCTTTTTGTTTCCATTACGTGTGTTAGAGATTCACCTGGAGGGGATTACTTTTATTTACACTGTCCCATGTCACTGGAACATGGTGGGGGTTAGAGTGAGGTTGGGTGCGCACCATAAACCGGTTTAAGCTCCCCAGTGGTGTTTTTGCCACTGACCGTTCCGAGGCGGTGCCCCACTGTGTTCCTTTGTTTGTTCGTTTTGTCCTTGTGTGTTGACTTTGTGTGCGCGCGTGTGTGTATGCTTATTGTTCGTCTTGTCCTTGTATGTTGGCTTTGAGTGTGTGTGTGTGTGTTGTTCGTTTTGTACTGATGTGTAAGCTTTGAGTGTATGTGTGTGGTGCACGCGTTTGCGTGCTGGGGGGTTCGTTTTGAGGAGGCTGCGCTTTTGGTGCGTGGCATTCCCTGTTTGATATTTTTCTTTGTTTTTAGAACTGAGAGATGATATCAACCAGTTCTCAAGGTGTATATGTATGCAAAGCCTGTTCTGGGAGTAATGATGGGCTGTGAATATAGTCACAGATGACTAGGGCCTCTGTGGCGAGTGGTGAAGGAGGCTCACTTCAGATCACTCGTCACTCACCGATGTGGGTTCCAGCTTCAGTCGGGGCGATGAATTCTTCATGTAAAGGATTATACCAATGTGCTCGCTCATAAAATAATGCACGGAGGGGCACCTGTGGTCTTCCTCAACTAGTATCAAAGCTGGAGTCGCCATATGATCGAAAATCGTATCGGTGTGACGTTAAACCCCCCCCCCCCCAAAAAAACATGGTCCGAGAGGTTGATTGATTACTAGAGTATCGCACCCTTCATGACTCCTTTGAAATGGTACTTTGCAACCAGGTAGCGTATTTGCACAGATCTGTTTTCTTTTCAGGCAGTACATATTGTTTCTGATTGCACAAACAGGCTGTGGCCCATGCCTGTGATTTATTGTTTCATTGTTGTAATACACTCCAAGGTTAACAACGGTACCTGTTGGATAATGTATTTTTAATCACTTGTTGAAAATTTACTATGAAAATCTGAAACAGATGAGACATTAACATTTTATAAAATGAGCATTCACATTCTAGTGGTTACCAAAACTTTCGAAAGCGTTATGTCGAAGAAATGGCATGGCCACTGACCGTTCCAAGGCGTTGCCCCACTATGTTCCTTTATCTGTTTGTTTTGTCTTTGTGTTTGCTTTGTGTGGTGTGCGTGTGTTGGTCGTGTGCGCGTTTGGGGAGGCTGCATTTTTAGAACCTGTTGGACAATCCTTCCTTGATTTTAACGAGGACAGGATAGATCCAGAATTTGTAGTTTGGCAGTGTAATTTCTTTAGGGGTCGGTGGGCATGCGCATCACAATATTGGCAAATATACCTCCTATTTGTTATTCAACAGCGTCATCCTAAATTTATATATTTTCAAATTTAAAAGCAATTTCACCTGTATGATATGCAAGCAATTTGGCTTGACTGCTGTAAAATGTGACAGTAAAATGTGACTGATAATTATCTATGACTGGTCTGTACACATCGTTATGGCTTCATGATAGAAAACATGGCATAAATATACTGCTCATGAACAGACTCAATCAAACCGAGTCTGCAATTTTCACTGTTTGCTTTGTTCTCGGTGCTTCCGAGGGATCTACTTTTCAGATTTTATAAAAGCAGGTTAATTATTTGATACATATTCCCTGATATGAAAAAGGCAAATCCAAACAGCGAGCTCGAATATCGTTTTCCGTATTACCCAGCTAACAGTACATAGAACTAATTCAGTTGTGACAGGGCACTAGAAGAGAGTTTAAAATGTAAAACCAGTTGCATTACTACACATTTTAATACAGACAAGATTATGCCTCTATTCCCTGCCTTACTGAGCAAATAACATTGAACAACTTTAAACAAAATAATAACATTTCATTTTTCAACTGTCAACTTGTAAATACCTTATGTTTTGGCAGTAGTGGTAGAGACTTTATCTTTTGGTAGTGATAGATCTGATGCTGGAGTTCTTAAGTTTAAAATAATTTCTATCATTTGAGTTATTATTATAACGTAATTTCACAATGCCTTTAAAGAGCCTTCAAGTTAATTTATTTCAACTGATACCAGTAGACATAGACATTTTTATACAAAGATTTACTAACAAGTTCAGCGGCTATTTTGTCACCAACCACTGACAACATGTCATGTGATACCGGTATTAGTGTATATTTACAATGGGTACAGGATATTTCACAATTTAACAATGTGTATTAATATCCATTAACACATGAATATTTTGACTTAACACTTACATAATTTTTGCCTGTCTCATTTGTTAGAAAATCTTGAATATATGAAATTAAGGTCAGTGACTGCCATGTCACCCACCATTAGTATTGTAGGAAAGCCATTCAATACTGTACATATTACATTACATGAGATAAATAATTTTCATATTTAAACTATATATTGTTCCTTATTTATTTAATATTACCTAAAATATGGTACAAAAGTAAAATAATCTACCAGAATTTGTACCTGTAGATTGGAATATCGGACTCTCGGGTAACTGTTCTGGCAGTTACACTGCACAGCCTGGTCACCACCAAGAGTTATCCTACAACCAGGTATTTTCTTCTTGCATACCAGACTGGGATTTTCGGCGATTTCACCGGTGGTAGAAAACTCCATCTTACATTGACGTAGAACGAACTTCATCTGTGTAGTAGATTTGTGTAAGCAATAAGTTTGTTTTTATGTAAAACAGGATAGCAGTCAAATGCCTTGATTTTTTTTCTTCCTTATAACATATTTCTAGATTAAAAAAACCCATCACTTTACGGAAAAACAACGTTTCACCGCAGGTGATTAAACAAAACTGGAACTATTACGTTGTTTTTGTCTGTAACGTCATGACCTACTTCCTGTTACGGACGTTACTTTCCCTCGCTTTCTTAATACGTTACTATAAGAAATAAGTGCTGTAAGAAAATCATTCGTTTGAATTTATTTTTATTAATATTTGCTGCATATGACATCATTGGCATGCAAGAAAAAGAATCAGTCACTGATGTTAGATGATACATTTAATATCCGGCTCTCATGCAACTGTTTAAGCGTTACTTCGGCAGAGCATACCACCGCCAAAAACAGTAACACCCGAGAAGGAAATTCCCACCTGCACCTACCATCCTGAAAGAATCTTATACTCTGCATCTACAACCAATGACAAATTAATATAATCTAGTTGGGGCTAACTTTTCAAGCTGATCATCTTAACGTTTGAAATCCCAAGACTCACTGTGTCTGATGTATCAGAGTCACCATTTGTTTCATCATTCAGTGTAAGATTATGGACTGTTTTGCACATTAATTTAAACCATCTCATTTTCGGGTAATTACCTGAATGAACTCCATCATAAAGATGAGAGTAAAGATATTTTTTTAACTTTGACTCCTGAAGAATTGTTTGGTTCCCTTCTTTTTGTTGAGACTTTTGTCACATTTTTGTCAGTTCTTCTTGTTGGTTATTAAAACTTGATATTTTTTTCTGAAATACGTTTGTTGATTAAAGCTATTTCTTCTTCTAAGTGTTGCATTTCATCAGCATTGTCATAATCATTAAAAATGCTATAACAGGTTGTTTTTTGACATTTGATAGTCCCTCAATTTTTTTATTGAGACAGGGGCTATTGTTAAAAACAAAATGAAAAGATGCATCAAATTTGCTAGTTACAGATGCAGTGAGTTTCTGCTTTGAGCCAATTCACACCCCATAAGTGATGTATGTTTTTCAGTGAGATTGCAAATAGCAACAGAAACTAGAATTTTGATAATAGTGGATGGTAAAAAAATATAGACCAAACAAGCGTTGAACTATTTTTTTCTTGTAGATTTTTTTTTTGTATTTTTGCACCAGACAGAATCATGACTTTGACAATTGAATTTGAAAATAAATATTTATCAGGAATGTAATTTTGAAGACATCTGCCTCTTGAATCAGTAGCAATGATAACGATTGGCTTTTCCATTTTTTATTATTCCTATTGAAAAAAGAAAGAGAAGATATGAAAGATGTACCATATGCCTATCATTTGCTAGAACATTTTATCATAAGCTATTGATTTGAATTCTAACAATTCATCAAATATATTTTCACACTGAGTTTACAAGTTCTTGCACATAGTAGTGTAGTATTTATAAAACTGACACACAATACTGTTTATAATTATGAACATGTTCATTCTATGTCCCGCCGTTACATGATTGAAATACTGTTAAAAAACGGCGTTAAACCCAAAACAAACAAATCATTCTATGTATACTTGGATATATTGTAGTAAAGGTTCCATACTTTCAAATATGAAGATTGAACATACTATACCTTTAATGTATCACAATACTTTAAAAGTGAATCATGAAAATCTATGGCTGATTTCCTTTACATCAATACCCAGTAATATAATTTTTTCTGTAGCAATTATTTCTTCTACTGGAGGGTATTGTTACTCATTGTTTTGGCTTTTTTTTTGTCTAATTTTCTATTTCAACAGGTATCACACTGATCGTCAGACAGACCTGCATTTAAGGTTTCATGAATTAAATCATGTGGTTCTCTGAGCGCCAGCAAAGACCATGCCAGTGAATCATGCCTCGAAATTTTGCAAACTCTTGGCGGTACCAACAAGTGACAACACCTAAAATGCACGAAAATAAGATGTAGTGCGTAAATCAAAGAAATGAGCTACTATATGGGTGTTCTGCTGCAATGTCGAAAAAAGTAAAACAGGATCATTTAAATTTATGGTATCCTTATATATTTGTAACAATCTTTTAAGTGGTTTAAATTGGTAATATGCCCAACTACTAGTTGTAAAAAAAGATGGTAAACCATGGCATTTGCTTATCTGATATTGTGACGGAGACCGAAGCACGCTGTGCCCAGTACTGACTTGTGCCGCGGAGTGTTGCACTTGAATATACTATTTTATTTGATAAAGAACGATCCCCATTTTGTATTTTATTGCGAAGGTCATCAATGGAAAAATGCTGCTGTCCCAAGTTGTTGCCTTGTATTATAGTTACCCATTTCTATTGCTGCTTTTCTCATCATATTATGTACCACAAATTTAAAATAATGATTTCTTGCAAATTTTCCATCCTCGTACCACGGTAAATGGTCAGCCCAGTTTGCTAATGATGTACATGTAAAAGGACGAAAAATGTGAAAATTCCCAGTTGCGTATGGAAAAAGACAAGGAAATGCTAATGTTACAAAGTATTATGTTGTAAATTCTGACAAAGGATTGTTGTAACCTTTTGGCCATGGAATTGTTGCATTGCCCTTTTGTTCACTGTAACCTCCCCTTTGACTTTCACCACCAACGTCTTTGACTATATTGATTACTTTTTCTTGTAAATCGATAGGTACATCTAGCCGAAGAACAGAAGATGCAGTTGTAACCATCGATCTCTCCTGGTTGTAATTGATCAGGAGCAGGAAGGAGAGACTTTTGAACTATATATTCTGCGATTGGTATATCTGTAAGTTCTCAATCTTCATCTTTCTTCACAAATGTTGATGCCTGCATATGTTTATTATTGTTTTTTAACCATTCAAGGGCAAACTGAACTTATTTTCGTCATACTCTGTAGTCCTTGCTAGAATATTTAAAGCTTAATTTTCTAACTTTCCGTATATTAGTTTCATCTGGCAGCCTTGGAAATATTTTGGCAGGTTCATTAACTTCTTGTGGTAATGTAACACAATCACTAGTTGTTTGTGATATTCTACAGATAAGTTGTTGTAAGATGCTTAAGTTCATCAGGCGGGATTAAGGATCTGTTAAATTCTCAGATGAAAACATTTTTATATTATTTTTGTCAGAGTGACAACGTTTGCAAGTACCTTTATTTTGTGTCGATTCGCCGTAAAACCCAACTCACTGAATAACCTTCTTTTGAAATTTTCATTTCAATATCATGGCAAATGTAACAGTGATTTATTGTGTATGGCAATTGTTCAAGTTTAAAAGAGCGGATCGAGTCCATAGCTTTGTTGTACTGTTCGTCAGAAGATAAAGAGGGAGGGTCTGGTATTTCATGCAATTCGGTATGATACATCATCAACAAATATCATATGGCCGGGTTAAAGCAGTAAAAAGGTTTGTTTGTTTGTTTTGGGTTTAACGCCGTTTTTCAACAGTATTTCATTAAAAGAAGGCATTCTACCGAACTTATATATGACCTCCGGGGGAAGAGTTAGTAGATGTGGAAACAGATGTCCACCAACAGCAGCCTTTTGCGAATCAACACGCATAATACCCGAAAGCCGTAACCATCGCAAGACTATGCCACCGTTACCAATTAAGCCAAAGAAAATGAAAACAATTGATGGAAAAAAACCCAGAGCCAACGAAGTCCAAGCCTATCCGTAGAAAATATAAAAGTGAAAAACCAAAGCTAAACAAATCAAACTGATTCATGGAAAATATAAAAGAGTTCGAAACATGACCAAGGGAACTATGTCTCTTATTACAGATGATAAAGAAAAATAGACATAGAAGTGTTGTTGATTGTGCCAAAAATAGCTGTTCCGTTACGCAATGTGAATCAGAACATTTCATCTCTACCATATTTACGCGGTTTGAAACTTGTTCATCCAGTGACATATAACAAAGAATTTGAGATACCGTTGCTGATTGGTGCTGATTCTTATTGGAAAATAGTTCAAGATAGAGTGTTCCGAGGGAACGGTCCAACTGCGGTACAGTCAAGAATTGGATATCTTCTGTCAGTCCGCTTCCGGTATCCACATACCAGCAACTTCCGGTTTCCGCGCAAGGAAGACCCACGCACAATATGCTTAACGTTCTTACGTCACCAACAGACTCCTGTGATCTTGAGAGATTTTGGAAGTTAGGAATTTCAGAAAATGAAGAAAATAAATCTACATCTACTTATCAAGAGGATTACATGCGAGATTCTATAACCTATAGCAATGGACGTTATACAGCAAAAGACGTTCATGAGACTTTACCCACTAATTATGACATAACGAGGAAACGTACTGAAAACGTCATAAAGCGTCTACGTCAAGACCCACATATCTTACAGAAATATGGAGAAATTATCAAAGATCAGGAGACGAGAGGTTTCATTGAGAAGGTTGATGAAACTATCGTACCACAAGACCAGAAACACTACACTACTATTAAAACGTATCCCAATCGTGGACAACTATTACTTTCACATACATTTGGTTTATATGAAACCAAGTTATCGTTTATTTTTTTGACAATTTTCATTTACTCCCTTTAAATAAATACCGATTTCAGAGTTTAACAAATCAGAAGCAGACGCAATTTCAGATGAATGTGTCCACCAATTACCATCAAGCATACTAGCCTAATACATTTACAGTGACATTGCATGACCGTGATAAATTTGTACTTTTTGCCAGTAATTCCAATTATTTACGATTCTTTGACAAATAAGATTTCTGAACATTTTGAGTTGTCAAAAGTTTTTGACAGTGCATGACTTAAGCAGTGAAAAATCAATTTCCATCTGGTGGTACACCTTGTACCATATACAGAAACTATTTTAGGGGAAAACAAAAAGTAAATAAAAACTGTAATGCCAGTACTAAATATAGTAAATTCATGATGTCATTTAAACGGAAAACTCAGTAACGATAGGCTGTGTGGGCATTTTACCAAAAAATGTTTGATTTTTTTTCCAAAATAACTGAATACTGTTTTGACTGATTTAAAGTCATACATTATTCATGTAATCTGTTGATCAATCGTATGACGTTCTGTATCCGCTGCGGAGAGAAGTACCTCCTTTCAGGCAGGTGGCGCCTTGTTAGCTTCCGGCAAAACTTAAAATCCATTACCAAGTGTGAAAGTATACTTGCGTTACCGCAAAGTACGATTCTCGAGCAGGCCTTCTGGGCCTGCTCTTCGAGCTCGCTATACTTGTTTAAGGTATTACAAACCTCGTAGGATAATAACTCTTTTGTAAGATATAAAAACAGTAAAATGAAACGGGTGGGCGGGCAGAGAGGCTGGCATTAAGAGATAACGCATTCTTCTGTAAACCGATTTAGTTTTTCCTCTCCAATTTTTGTAGATTTGTATAATGAAGATTTATCACTGTCTTCAGCAAATTATAAATGCAATTTCTATATCAAATGCAGCGTATAGTAACATTAGCTCTGTAAATCTTAAATTTTCTCCAGATTGATACCGTCACCCTGGCCTGACCAGTGAACCGAATCGGCAGTGTGACCCCTCAAAATGTAGATCACACCATACACTTCAAAGACATATCTTCAATAATAGAGAGGGGCAAACAGAAAAGCCACAGCAGCCGGATATTAAAACATGCTTGTAATGCGATTTCTATATCAAATTCAGCGTATAGTAACATTAGCTCTGTAAATCTTAAATTTTCTCCAGATTGATACCGTCACCCTGGCCTGACCAGTGAACCGAATCGGCAGTGTGACCCCTCAAAATGTAGATCAGACCATACACTTCAAAGACATATCTTCAATGGTAGAGAGGGGCAAACAGAAAAGCCACAGCAGCCGGACATTAAAACATGCTTGTAATGCGATTTCTATATCAAATGCAGCGTATAGTAACATTAGGTCTGTAAATCTGAAATTTTCTCCAGATTGATACAGTCACCCTGGCCTGACCAGTGAATCCACCAAAATACCCGTTGTTGACGAAGCAAAATGTCTTGGTGTTATCATTGATAAAAAAAAACTTTCTTTTATACCACATATAAAATATTTGAAAGCCAAATGTTTGAAATCATTGAATTTTTTAAAGGTAATTTCAAATACTGATTGGGGAGCCGATCGCCAGGTTTTATTAAGACTGTATAGAACTTTGATTAGATCCAAGTTAGATTACGGTTGTGTTGTTTATGGTTCAGCAAGAAAATCTTATTTACAAATGTTAGATACCATCCATAATCAAGGTCTTCGTATTGCTCTCGGTGCATTTAGAACATCGCCTGTTGAAAGCTTGTATGTTGATGCAAACGAACCCTCTCTTTACACACGCCGAGAAAAGCTTTCATTACAATATGCTTTAAGGGTGGCTGCCAACAAATCCAACCCTGCTCATAAAATCATTTTTAAGCCCAAATACTTTGATTCATATGAGAATAAACCAAAACAAATCAAACCGTTTGAATTTCGCATAAAATCTTCTATGAATGAAACTGACTTTGAATTCGAAGATATCAAAGAAAATTCAATTCCGGATACGCCACCATGGACCCTTGCTTCCCCTACAGTTCTTTTTGATTTGAAAACAGCCTTTAAAAAGTCAGAAACAAATCCTGAAATATTTAAATCCAAATATAATGAGATCAAGTCACTTTACAAGGATTATTTTCCAATTTACACAGACGGTTCGAAAGATGATTCGGGGGTTGGCTGTGCGGCCATCAGCCACCTTCATCAGTCAAAATTACGTTTACCAAATAACGCAACAATATTTTCAGCCGAGGCAAAAGCTATTGATTTGGCCCTAAATTTTATATCAAAATATAGTGAAGAAAAGTTTATTATTTTTTCCGACTCGCTTTCTGTTTTACAGTCAATTCACAACCGATACATGGAAAATCCTTATGCACTATCTTTCAAAAAGTCTATCATATTCTGTTGAATGTTGGTATTGATGGAAACGAGGATGCCGATACTGCAGCAAAGAAATCCCTTTTATTATCACAATCTAATATGAAACTACCATATATCGATTTTAGGCCAAATGTCAAGAAATACATTTTATCTAAATGGCAATCGTCATGGAACAATGCTTCGTTCAATAAACTTCATGATGTTAAACCTACTTTAGGTGAATGGCACCAAGGGAACAGATCTGTTCGCAGGGAGGAAGTTGTTCTTTCTCGCTGTCGAATAGGTCATACCCGTTTGAATCATTCTTATCTTTTGAACAAAGAAGAACAACCTGAATGTGTACCATGTCAGACACCGCTTACTATTAAACATATTTTAGTCGACTGTGTGGACTTCGCTCCACAGCGCAGTACATACTATGACGTTCAATCTTTGAAAGAGTTGTTTGAAAACATTTCAGTCAGCAATATCTTGTCCTTTTTAAAGCAGATAGGCATTTACCACAAAGTCTGAATTCATATATTTTTTCTTTACACATTTTGCAATATTGTTTGTCACTAATATTTTAACCCTTTATATACGTTTTTGCATGAATGTTTTTAGACGTGCTTTACAATTTACTTTACATTTTATATGTTTATACATTTTTACAAAATTGTTTTTTAGAGATGCTTTACAATTTACGTTTTCAAAGCGCTTGTTTTCGGCGATATATGGCCTTTTTGTGTCGGTTCGCCGGAAAATCTAACTCACTCACTCACTCAGTGGTAGAGAGGGGCAAACAGAAAAGCCACAGCAGCCGGATATTAAAACATACTTGTAATGCGATTTCTATATCAAATGCAGCGTATAGTAACATAAGCTCTGTAAATCTTAAATTTTCTCCAGATTGATACTGTCATCCTGGCCTGACCAGTGAACCGAATCGGCAGTGTAACACCTCAAAATGTAGATCACACCATACACTTCAAAGACATATCTTCAATGGTAGAGAGGGCCAAACAGAAAAGCCACAGCAGCCGGATATTAAAACATGCTTGTAATGCGATTTCTATATCAAATGCAGCGTAAAGTAACATTAGCTCTGTAAATCTTAAATTTTCTCCAGATTGATACCGTCGCCCTGGCCTGGCCAGTGAACCGAATCGGCAGTGTGACCCCTCAAAATGTAGATCACACCATACACTTCAAAGACATATCTTCATTGGTAGAGAGGGGCAAACAGAAAAGTCACAGCAGCCGGATATTAAAACATGCTTGTAATGCGATTTCTATATCAAATGCAGCGTATAGTAACATTAGCTCTGTAAATCTTAAATTTTCTCCAGATTGATACCGACACCCTGGCCTGACCAGTGAACCGAATCGGCAGTGTGACCCCTCAAAATGTAGATCACACCTTACACTTCAAAGACATTTCTTCAATGGTAGAGAGGGGCAAAGAGAAAAGCCACAGCAGCCGGACATTAAAACATGCTTGTAATGCGATTTCTATATCAAATGCAGCGTATAGTAACATTAGCTCTGTAAATCTTAAATTTTCTCCAGATTGATACCGTCACCCTGGCCTGACCAGTGAACCGAATCGGCAGTGTGACCCCTCAAAATGTAGATCACACCATACACTTCAAAGACATATCTTCAATGGTAGAGAGGGGCAAACAGAAAAGCCACAGCAGCCGGATATTAAAACATGTTTGTAATGCGATTTCTATATCAAATGCAGCGTATAGTAACATTAGCTCTGTAAATCTTAAATTTTCTCCAGATTGATACCGTCACCCTGGCCTGACCAGTGAACCGAATCGGCAGTGTGACCCCTCAAAATGTAGATCACACCATACACTTCAAAGGCATATCTTCAATGGTAGAGAGGGGCAAACAGCAGCCGGATATTAAAACATGCTTGTAATGCGATTTCTATATCAAATGCAGCGTATAGTAACATTAGCTCTGTAAATCTTAAATTTTCTCCAGATTGATACCGTCACCCTGGCCTGACCAGTGAACCGAATCGGCAGTGTGACCCCTCAAAATGTAGATCACACCATACACTTCAAAGACATATCTTCAATGGTAGAGAGGGGCAAACAGAAAAGCCACAGCAGCCGGATATTAAAAGATGCTTTTAATGCGATTTCTATATCAAATGCAGCGTATAGTAACATTAGCTCTGTAAATCTTTAATTTTCTCCAGTTTGATACCGTCAACCTGTCCTGAACAGTGAACCGAATCGGCAGTGTGACCCCTCAAAATGTAGATCACACATACACTTCAAAAGTATATCTTCATTGGTAGAGAGGGGCAAACAGAAAAGTCACAGCAGCCGGATATTTAAACATGCTTGTAATGCGATTTCTATATCAAATGCAGCGTATAGTAACATTAGCTCTGTAAATCTTTAATTTTCTCCAGTTTGATACCGTCAACCTGGCCTGACCAGTGAACCGAATCGGCAGTGTGACCCCTCAAAATGTAGATCACACCATACACTTCAAAGACATATCTTCAGTGGTAGAGAGGGGCAAACAGAAAAGCCACAGCAGCCGGACATTAAAACATGCTTGTAATGCGATTTCTATATGGAATGCAGCGTATAGTAACATTAGCTCTGTACATCTTTAATTTTCTCCAGTTTGATACCGTCAACCTGTCCTGCCCAGTGAACTGAATCGGCAGTGTGACCCCTCAAAATGTAGATCACACCATACACTTCAAAGACATATCTTCATTGGTAGAGAGGGGCAAACAGAAAAGTCACAGCACCAGGTTATTACCGTCACCCTGGCCTGAGTAGTGAACCGAATCGGCAGTGTGACCCCTCAAAATGTACATCACACCATACCTTTCAAAGACATATCTTCAATGGTAGAGAGGGGCTAACAGAAAAGTCACAGCAGCCGGATATTAAAACATGCTTGTAATGCGGTTTCTATATCAAATGCAGCCTGACCAGTGAACCGAATCGGCAGTGTGACCCCTCAAAATGTAGATCACACCATACACTTCAAAGACATATCTTCAGTGGTAGAGAGGGGCAAACAGAAAAGCCACAGCAGCCGGACATTAAAACATGCTTGTAATGCGATTTCTATATCAAATGTAGCATATAGCAACATTAGCTCTGTAAATCTTTAATTTTCTCCAGTTTGATACCGTCAACCTGGCCTGACCAGTGAACCGAATCGGCAGTGTGACCCCTCAAAATGTAGATCACACCATACACTTCAAAGACATATCTTCAATGGTAGAGAGGGGCAAACAGAAAAGCCACAGCAGCCGGACATTAAAACATGCTTGTAATGCGATTTCTATATCAAATGCAGCGTATAGTAACATTAGCTCTGTAAATCTTAAATTTTCTCCAGATTGATACCGTCACCCTGGCCTGACCAGTGAACCGAATCGGCAGTGAGACCCCTCAAAATGTAGACCACACCATCCACTTCAAAGACATATCTTCCATGGTAGAGAGGTGCAAACAGAAAAGCCACAGCAGCCGGATATTAAAACATGCTTGTAATTCTATTTCTATATCAAATGCAGCGTATAGTAACATTAGGTCTGTAAATCTTAAATTTCTCCGGTTATTACCGTCACCCTGGCCTGACTAGTGAACCGAATCGGCAGTGTGACCCCTCAAAATGTAGATCACACCATACACTTCAAAGACATATCTTCAGTGGTAGAGAGGGGCAAACAGAAAAGCCACAGCAGCCGGACATTAAAACATGCTTGTAATGCGATTTCTATATCAAATGCAGCGAATAGTAACATTAGCTCTGTAAGTCTTAAATTTTCTCCAGATTGATAGCGTCACCCTGGCCTGACCAGTGAACCGAATCGGCAGTGTGACCCCTCAAAATGTAGATCACACCATACACTTCAAAGACATATCTTCAGTGGTAGAGAGGGGCAAACAGAAAAGCCACAGCAGCCGGACATTAAAACATGCTTGTAATGCGATTTCTATATGGAATGCAGCGTATAGTAACATTAGCTCTGTACTTCTAAAATTTTCTCCAGATTGATACCGTCACCCTATCCTGACCAGTGAACCGAATCGGCAGTGTGACCCCTCGAAGTGTAGATCACTTCATACACTTCAAAGACATATCTTCAGTGGTAGAGAGGGGCAAACAGAAAAGCCACAGCAGCCGGACATTAAAACATGCTTGTAATGCGATTTCTATATGGAATGCAGCGTATAGTAACATTAGCTCTGTAAATCTTAAATTTTCTCCAGATTGATTCCGCCACCCTGGCCTGACCAGCGAATCGAATCTGCAGTGTGGCCCCTCAAAATGTAGATCACACCATACACTTCAAAGACATATCTTCAATGGTAGAGAGGGGCAAACAGAAAAGCCACAGCAGCCGGACATTAAAACATGCTTGTAATGCGATTTCTATATGAAATGCAGCGTATAGTAACATTAGCTCTGCAAATCTTAAACTTTCTCCAGATTGATACCGTCACCCTGGCGTGATCATGACCAGTGAACCGGATCGGCAGTGTGACCCCTCAAAATGTAGATCTCTCCATACACTTCAAAAACATATCTTCAGTGGTAGAGAGGGGCAAACAGAAAGGCCATAGCAGCCGGATATTAAAACATGCATGTAATGCAATTTCTATATCAAATGCAGCTGATAGTAACTTTAGCTCTGTAAATCTTAAATTTTCTCCAGATTGATACTGTCACCCTGGCCTGATCAGTGAACCGAATCGGCAGTGTGATCCCTCAAAATGTAGATCACACCATACACTTCAAAGACATATCTTCAATGGTATAGAGGGGGAAACAGAAAAGCTACAGCAGCCGGATATTAAAACATGCTTGTAATGCGATTTCTATATCAAATGCAGCTTATAGTAACATTAGCTCTGTAAATGTTAAATTTCCTCCAGATTGATACCGTCACCCTGGCCTGACCAGTGAACCGAATCGGCAGTGTGACCCCTCAGAATGTAGATCACACCATACACTTCAAAGACATATCTTCAATGGTAGAGAGGGGCAAAGAGAGAAGCCACAGCAGTCGGATAATAAAACCTGCTTGTAATGCGATTTCTATATCAAATGCAGCGTATAGTAACATTAGCTCTGCAAATCTTAAACTTTCTCCAGATTGATACCGTCACCCTGGCGTGATCATGACCAGTGAACCGGATCGGCAGTGTGACCCCTCAAAATGTAGATCTCTCCATACACTTCAAAAACATATCTTCAGCTCTGTAAATCTTAAATTTTCTCCAGATTGATACCGTCACCCTGTCCTGACCAGTGAAGTGAACCGAATCGGCAGTGTGACCCCTAAAAAAAATGTAGATCGCACCATACACTTCAAAGGCATATCTTCAATGGTAGAGAGGGGCAAACATAAAAGCCTCAGCAGCCGGATATTAAAACATGCTTGAAATGCGATATCCATATCAATTGCAGCGTAGAGTAACATTAGCTCTGTAAATCTTAAATTTTCTCCAGATTGATACCGTCACCCTGGCCTGACCAGTGAACCGAATAGTAAGTGTGACCCCTCAAAATGTAGACCACACCATACACTTCAAAAGCCTATCTTCAATGGTACAGAGGGGCAAACAGAAAAGCCACAGCACCCGGATATTGAAACATGCTTGTAATGCGATTTCTATATCAAATGCAGCGTATAGTAACATTAGCTCTGTAAATCTTAAATTTTCTCCAGATAGATACCGTCACCCTGGCCTGACCAGTGAGGTGAACCGAATCGGCAGTGTGACCCCTCAAAATGTAGATCACAGCATACACCTAAAAGGCATATCTTCAATGGTAGAGAGGAGCAAACAAAAAAACCACAGCACCCGGATATTAAAACATGCTTGTAATGCGATTTCTATATCAAATGCAGCTTACAGTAACATTAGCTCTGTAAATCTTAAATTTTCTCCAGATTGATACCGTCACCCTGGCCTGACCAGTGAACCGAATCGGCAGTGTGACCCCTCAGAATATAGATCACACCATACACTTCAAAGACATATCTTCAATGGTAGAGAGGGGCAAACAGAAAAGCCACAGCAGCCGGATATTAAAACATGCGTGTAGTGCGATTTCTATATCAAATGCAGCGTAAAGTAACATTACCTCTGTAAATCTTAAATTTTCTCCAGATTGATACCGTCGCCCTGGCCTGGCCAGTGAACCGAATCGGCAGTGTGACCCCTCAAAATGTAGATCACACAATACACTTCAAAGACATATCTTCAATGGTAGAGAGGGGCAAACAGAAAAGCCACAGCAGCCGGATATTAAAACATGCTTGTAATGCGATTTCTATATCAAATGCAGCGTATAGTAACATTAGCTCTGGAAATCTTAAATTTTCTCCAGATTGAAACCGTCACCCTGGCCTGACCAGTGAACCGAATCGGCAGTGTGACCCCTCAAAATGTAGATCACCCCATACACTTCAAAGGCTTACCTTCAATGGTAGAGAGGGGCAAACAGAAAAGCCACAGCAGCCGGATATTAAAACATGCTTGTAATGCGATTTCTATATAAAATGCAGCGTATAGTAACATTAGTTCTTTAAATCTTAAATTTTCTCCAGATTGAAACCGTCACCCTGGCCTGATCAGTGAACCGAATCGGCAGTGTGACCCCTCAAAATGTAGATCACACCATACACTTTAAAGACATATCTCCAATGGTAGAGAGGGGCAAACAGAAAAGCCACAGCAGCCGGATATTAAAACATGCTTGTAATGCGATTTCTGTATCAAATGCAGCGTATAGTAACATTAGCTCTGTAAATCTTAAATTTTCTCCAGATTGATACCGTCAACATGGCCTGACCAGTGAACCGAATCGGCAGTGTAACACCTCAAAGTGTAGATCACACCATACAATTCAAAGACATATCTTCAATGGTAGTGAGGGGCAAACAGAAAGGCCATAGCAGCCGGATATTAAAACATGCATGTAATGCGATTTCTATATCAAATGCAGCTGATAGTAACTTTAGCTCTGTAAATCTTAAATTTTCTCCAGATTGATACCGTCACCCTGGCCTGATCAGTGAACCGAATCGGCAGTGTGATCCCTGAAAATGTAGATCACACCGTACAATTCAAAGACATACCTTCAGTGGTAGAGAGGGGAAAAAAAAGCTACAGCAGCCGGATATTAAAACATGCTTGTAATGCGATTTCTATATCAAATGCAGCTTATAGTAACATTAGCTCTGTAAATCTTAAATGTTCTCCAGATTGATACCGTCACCCTGGCCTGATCAATGAACCGAATCGGCAGTGTGACCCCTCAAAATGTAGATCACACCATACACTTCAAAGACATATCTTCAATGGTATAGAGGGGGAAACAGAAAAGCTACAGCAGCCGGATATTAAAACATGCTTGTAATGCGATTTCTATATCAAATGCAGCTTATAGTAACATTAGCTCTGTAAATGTTAAATTTTCTCCAGATTGATACCGTCACCCTGGCCTGACCAGTGAACCGAATCGGCAGTGTGACCCCTCAAAATGTAGATCAGACCATACACTTCAAAGACATATCTTCAGTGGTAGAGAGGGGCAAACAGAAAAGCCACAGCAGCCGGACATTAAAACATGCTTGTAATGCGATTTCTATATCAAATTCAGGGTATAGTAACATTAGCTCTGTAAATCTTAAATTTTCTCCAGATTGATACCGTCACCCTGGCCTGACCAGTGAATCGAATCGGCAGTGTGATCCCTCAAAAGGTAGATCACACAATACACTTCAAAGACATATCTTCAATAGTAGAGACGGGGAAAAAGAAAAGCTACAGCAGGCGGATATTAAAACATGCTTGTAATGCGATTTCTATATCAAATGCAGCTTATAGTAACTTTAACTCTGTAAATCTTAAATTTTCTCCAGATTGATACCGTCACCCTGGCCTGACCAGTGAACCGAATCGGCAGTGTGACCCCTCAAAATGTAGATCACACCATACACCTTAAAGACATATCTTCAATGGTAGAGAGGGGCTAATAGAAAAGCCGCAGCAACCGTATATATAAAAATAAACATGCTTGTAATGCGATTTCTATATCAAATGCAGCGTATAGTAACATTAGCTCTGTAAATCTTAAATTTTCTCCAGATTGGTACCATCACCCTGGCCTGACCAGAGAATCGGATCGGCAGTGTGACCCCTCAAAATGTAGATCACACCATACACTTCAAAGACATATCTTCAATGGTAGAGATGGGGAAACAGAAAAGCTACAGCAGCTGGATATTAAAACAAGCTTGTAATGCGATTTCTATATCAAATGCAGCATATAGTAACATTAGCTCTGTAAATTTTAAATTTTCTCCAGATTGATACCGTCACCCTGGCCTGACCAGTGAATCGAATCGGCAGTGTGACCCCTCAAAATGTAGATCACACCATACACTTCAAAGGCATATCTTCAATGGTAGAGAGGGGCAAACAGAAAAATCACAGCATCCGGATATTAAAACATGCTTGTAATGCGATTTCTATATCAAATGCAGCGTATAGTAACATTAGCTCTGCAAATCTTAAACTTTCTCCAGATTGATACCGTCACCCTGGCCTGATCATGACCAGTGAACCGAATCGGCAGTGTGACCACTAAAAATGTACATCTCTCCATACACTTCAAAGACATATCTTCAATGGTAGAGAGGGGCAAACAGAAAAACCCCAGCAGCCGGATATTAAAACATGCTTGTAATGCGATTTCTGTATCAAATGCAGCGTATAGTAACTTTAGCTCTGTAAATCTTAAATTTTCTGCAGATTGATACCGTCACCCTGGCCTGATCAGTGAACCGAATCGGCGGTGTGACCCCTCAAAATGTAGATCACACCATACACTTCAAAGACATATCTTCAATGGTAGAGAGGGGCAAACAGAAAAACCACAGCATCCGGATATTAAAACATGCTTGTAATGCGATTTCTATATCAGATGCAGCGCATAGTAACATTAGCTCTGCAAATCTTAAACTTTCTCCAGATTGATACCGTCACCCTGGCCTGATCATGACCAGTGAACCGAATCGGCAGTGTGACCCCTAAAAATGTACATCTCTCCATACACTTCAAAAACATATCTTCAATGGTAGAGAGGGGCAAACAGAAAAGCCACAGCAGCCGGATAATAAAACATGCTTGTAATGCGATTTATGTATCAAATGGAGCTGATAGTAACGTTAGCTCTGTAAATCTTAAATTTTCTCCAGATTGATACCGTCACCCTGGCCTGATCAGTGAACCGAATCGGCAGTGTGACCCCTCAAAATGTAGACCACACCATACACTTCAAAGACATATCTTCAATGGTAGTGAGGACCAAACAGAATAGCCACAGCATCCGGATATTAAAACATGCTTGTAATGCGATTTCTATATCAAATGCAGCGTATAGTAACATTATCTCTGTCAATCTTAAATTTTCTTCAGATTGATACCGTCACCCTGGCCTGACCAGTGAATCGAATCGGCAGTGTGACCCCTCAAAATGTAGATCACACCATACACTTCAAAGACATATCTTCAATGGTAGAGAGGGGCAAACAGAAAAGCCACAGCAGCCGGACATTAAAACATGCTTGTAATGCGATTTCTATATCAAATGCAGCGTATAGTAACATTAGCTCTGTAAATCTTAAATTTTCTCCAGATTGATACCGTCACCCTGGCCTGACCAGTGAACCGAAACGGCAGTGTGACCTCTCAAAATGTAGATCACCGCCATACACTTCAAAGACATATCTTCAATGGTAGAGAGGGGCAAACAGAAAAGCCACAGCAGCCGGATATTAAAACATGCTTGTAATGCGATTTCTATATCAAATGCAGCGTATAGTAACATTAGCTCTGCAAATCTTAAACTTTCTCCAGATTGATACCGTCACCCTGGCCTGATCATGACCAGTGAACCTAATCGGCAGTGTGACCCCTAAAAATGTACATCTCTCCATACACTTCAAAAACATATCTTCAATGGTAGAGAGGGGCAAACACAAAAGCCACAGCAGCCGGATATTAAAACATGCTTGTAATGCGATTTCTGTATCAAATGCAGCTGATAGTAACTTTAGCTCTTTAAATCTTAAATTTTCTCCAGATTGATACCGTCACCCTGGTCTGATCAGTGAACCGTATCGGCAGTGTGACCCCTCAAAATATAGATCACACCATACACTTCAAAGACATATCTTCAAAGGTAGCGAGGGCCAAAAAGAATAGCCACAACAGCCGGATATTAAAACATGCTTGTAATGCGATTTCTATATCAAATGCAGCATATAGTAACATTAGCTCTGTCAATCTTAAATTTTCTTCAGATTGATATCGTCACCCTGGCCTGACCAGTGAACCGAATCGGCAGTGTGACCCCTCAAAATGTAGATCACACCATACACTTCAAAGACATATCTTCAATGGTAGTGAGGGCCAAACGGAATAGCCACAGCAGCCGGATATTAAAACATGCTTGTAATGCGATTTCTATATCCAATGCAGCGTATAGTAACATTAGCTCTATAAATCTTAAATTTTCACCAGATTACTACCGTCACCCTGGCCTGACCAGTGAACCGAATCGGCAGTGTGACCCCTCAAAATATAGATCACACCATACACTTCAAAGACATATCTTCAATGTTAGAGAGGGGCAAACAAAAAAGCCACAGCAGCCGGATATTAAAACATGCTTGTAATGCGATTTCTATATCAAATGCAGCGTATAGTAACATTAGATGTGTAAATCTTAAATTTTCTCTAGATTGATACCGTCACCCTGGCCTGACAATTGAACCGAATCGGCAGTGTGACCCATCAAAATGTAGATCGCACCATACACTTCAAAGACATATTTTCAATGATAGAGAGGGACAAACAGAAAAGCCACAGCAGCCGGATATTAAAACATGCTTGTAATGCGATTTCTATATCAAATGCAGCGTATAGTAACATTAGATGTGTAAATCTTAAATTTTCTCTAGATTGATACCGTCACCCTGGCCTGACCAGTGAACCGAATCGGCAGTGTGACCGTTCAAAATGTAGATTACACCATACATTTCAAAGACATATCTTCAATAGATGGTATAGAGGGGCAAAGAGAAAAGCCACAACAGCCGAATATTAAAACTTGCTTGTAATGCGATTTCTGTATCAAATGCAGCGTATGGTAACATTAGCTCTGTAAATCTTAAATTTACTCCAGATTGATACCGTCACCCTGGCCTGACCAGTGAACCGAATCGGCAGTGTGACACCTCAAAATGTAGATTACACCATACACTTCAAAGACATATCTTCAATGATAGAGAGGGGCAAACAGAAAAGCCACAGCAGCCGGATATTAAAACATGCTTGTAACGCGATTTCTATATCAAATGCAGCGTATAGTAACATTAGCTCTGCAAATCTTAAATTTACTCCAGATTGATACCGTCACCCTGGCCTGACCAGTGAACCGAATCGGCAGTGTGACACCTCAAAATGTAGATCACACCATACACTTCAAAGACATATCTTCAGTGGTAGAGAGGGGCAGACAGAAAAGCCACAGTAGCAGGATATTAAAATATGCTTGTAATGCGATTTCCATATCAAATGAAGCGTATAGTAACATTAGCTCTGTCAATCTTAAATTTACTCCAGATTGATACCGTCACCCTGGCCTGACCAGTGAACCGGATCGGCAGTGTGACCCCTCTAAATGTAGATTACACCATACACTTCAAAGACATATCTTCAATGATAGAGAGGGGCAAAGAGAAAAGCCACAGCAGCCGGATATTAAGGAGGTAGGTTACCTTGTTACAAGGGTAAATTCAAGTTAGTTTAACCGCAGCATTTGTTTGTATTTCGTGTAATATGAAGTTTTACCTGCTACAATCTCAATTTCGTTTGTCTCTGTCCCTTCAAATTCAATTTTTATCTAGGTTTGAAGAACATGACCCTCTAAAGGTATTTCATATTGAAAGAAGAAGGAAAATACGGATATTTAACACTTTTCAGTGTATTTTAGTTTCATTGATATCCGTAGAAGTCTGCATAATTGATAATTTTACTAGTATGCACGTTAGCTTTCTAATATAAGCTATAAATGCATATGTCGCGGGGCTCGTGTTTCCATGGTAACGCATTTTCTCTCATTTTTAAACTACTATGTATAAAAATAGGGGTTTTCGACGGCTTAAGTGGCATTCTGTTAATGACTAACATGGAATATTTGGGAAATATTATAAGCAAAATACCATGCACTTTACATGGTACCCTATTTTTCTTAAAGTTTACAGTAACCATGGCAACAGAGATGTTTAAAATAGCCTATATCTTGCTTTTTGTCATAATTTCTTATAAAGAAATATTGAATAAGACTATCTTTCTAGTTTATGTAGCTTTAAAACATATTATTTCTAACGTAAGTTATATTTTCTTGTTATTTGCATTGATTCAAACAAATTTCACAGCTTAGAATACATACGGCAGTACCTCTCGCCTGGCATTTTTCATGGAAAAATCGTTCAGCATGCTGATATTATTCTAATGGATATTGTTGAAATGAAAATAAAAAGCCGAAGCTGTGTTTCTTAAATAGACCAGTGTCAACGCTTTTGAATTTTACATTTAGATATATAGGTCACGGGCTTCGTTTCCATGGTAACATCAATTAAATTTAAGGAACCACATTTTTCTACTGAAATTTGAACAATTTTATATCTTAGTTTTAGTATATAAGTAACAAATTATCAACGGAACCCGAAAAATAGGTATTACAAATCAAACTGCTAGACTTTTTATTTGAAAATGGCCGTTACAAGTAACCTTTCATCCAACTATATTCCAAATAACATTGGTTACCATCATCCATTTTCTTACAATCCGCATAACGTTTCAATATAACTACATAAAAGAACCAAAATATTGATGATTATTCAGAGCAAAAGATTCATAACAAATATTTCAGCAAATATTTGTTATTTGAAGATAGTTAAAATAAAGAAAATGCACAGAATTACGTACTTTCAATATAAAAGCTATTAATTTTGCGCGGTAACTGACACGTAACGTCATGACGTCAATGACGTCATTTTAAGGCGACATTGTTTTGAAGCGTTTCTGCGGCAATTGATTCATTATTTCTGCATTATTAAACCATAAAGTATCAGATCGGAGGCAGGTTCATGATTTGTTTTCAGGAGAATGAATATACAAACACATTTAATTTGTCGTAAACGTCGTCGTAAATCGTCACGTTAGCTTCCGGTTGGACATGCGCACATACAAATATAAAGGTAACCTACCTCCTTAAAGCATGCTTGTAACGCGATTTCTATATCAAATGCAGCGTATAGTAACATTAGCTCTGCAAATCTTAAATTTACTCCAGATTGATACCGTCACCCTGGCCTGACCAGTGAACCGAATCGGCAGTATGACCCCTCAAAATGTAGATCACACCATACACTTCAAAGACATATCTTCAATGGATGGTATAGAGGGGCAAAGAGAAAAGACACAGCAGCCTGATATTAAAACATGCTTGTAATGCGATTTCTATATCAAATGCAGCGTATAGTAACATTAGCTCTGTAAATCTTAAATTTTCTCCAGATTGATACCGTCACCCTGGCCTGACCAGTGAACCGAATCGGCAGTGTGACCCCTCAAAATGTAGATCACACCATACACTTCAAAGACATATCTTCAATGGTAGAGAGGGGCAAACAGAAAAGCCACAGCAGCCGGATATTAAAACATGCTTGTAATGCGAGTTCTAAATCAAATGCAGCGTATAGTAACATTAGCTCTGTAAATCTTAAATTTTCTCCAGATTATTACCGTCACCCTGGCCTGACCAGTGAACCGAATCGGCAGTGTGACCCCTCAAAATATAGATCACACCATACACTTCAAAGACATATCTTCAATGGTAGAGAGGGGCAAACAGAAAAGCCACAGCAGCCGGACATTAAAACATGCTTGTAATGCGATTTCTATATCAAATGCAGCGTATAGTAACATTAGCTCTGTAAATCTTAAATTTTCTCCAGATTGATACCGTCACCCTGGCCTGACCAGTGAACCGAATCGGCAGTGTGACCCCTCAAAATGTAGATCACACCATACACTTCAAAGACATATCTTCAATGGTATAGAGGGGCAAAGAGAAAAGCCACAGCAGCCGGATATTAAAACATGCTTGTAATGCGATTTCTATATCAAATGCAGCGTATAGTAACATTAGCTCTGTAAATCTTAAATTTTCTCCAGATTGATACCGTCACCCTGGCCTGACCAGTGAACCGAATCGGCAGTGTGACCCCTCAAAATGTAGATCACACCACACTTCAAAGACATATCTTGAATGGTAGAAAGGGGGAAACAGAAAAGCCACAGCAGCCGGATATTAAAACATGCTTGTAATGCGATTTCTATATCAAATGCAGCGTATAGTAACATTAGCTCTGTAAATCTTAAATTTTCTCCAGATTGATACCGTCACCCTTGCCTGACCAGTGAAGTGAACCGAATCGGCAGTGTGAAACCCTGAAAATGTAGATCACACCATACACTTCAAAGGCATATCTTCAATGGTAGAGAGGGGCAAACAGAAAAGCCACAGCAGCCGGATATTAAAACATGCTTGTAATGCGAGTTCTATATCAAATGCAGCCTACAGTAACAATAGCTCTGTAAATCTTAAATTTTCTCCAGATTGATACCGTCACCCTAGCCTGACCAGTGAAGTGAACCCAATCGGCAGTGAGACCCCTCAAAATGTAGATCACACCATACACCTCAAAGGGATATCTTCAATGGTAGAGAGGGGCAAACAAAAAAGCCACAACAGCCGGATATTAAAACATGCTTGTAATGCGATTTCTATATCAAATGCAACTTATAGTAACATTAACTCTGTAAATCTTAAATTTTCTCCAGATTGATACTGTCACCCTGGCCTGACCAGTGAACCGAATCGGCAGTGTGACCCCTCAGAATATAGATCACACCATCCACTTGAAAGACATATCTTCAATGGTTGAGAGGGGCAAAGAGAAAAGCCACAGCAGCCGGATATTAAAACATGCTTGTAATGCGATTTCTATATCAAATGCAGCGTATAGTAACATTAGCTCTGTAAATCTTAAATTTTCTCCAGATTGATACCGTCACCCTGGCCTGACCAGTGAACCGAATCGGCAGTGTGACCCCTCAAAATGTAGATCACACCATACACTTCAAAGACATATCTTCAATGGTAGAGAGGGGCAAACAGAAAAGCCACAGCAGCCGGATATTAAAACATGCTTGTAATGCGATTTCTATATCAAATGCAGCGTATAGTAACATTAGCTCTTTTAATTTTAAATTTTCTCCAGATTCATACCGTCACCATGGCCTGACCAGTGAAGTGAACCGAATCGGCAGTGTGACCACTGAAAATGTAGATCACACCATATTCTTCAAAGGCATATCTTCAATGGTAGAGAGGGGCAAACAGCAAAGCCACAGCACCCGGATATTAAAACATGCTTCTAATGCGATTTTTATATCAAATGCAGCGTATAGTAACATTAGCTCTGGAAATCTTAAATTTTCTCCAGATTGAAACCGTCACCCTGGCCTGACCAGTGAACCGAATCGGCAGTGTTACCCCTCAAAATGTAGATCACACCATACACTTCAAAGGCATATCTTCAATTGTAGGGAGGGGTAAACAGAAAAGCCACAGCAGCCGGATATTAAAACATGCTTGTAATGCGATTTCTATATCAAATGCTGCGTATAGTAACATTAGCTCTGTAAATCTTAAATTTTCTCCAGATAGATACCGTCACCCTGGCCTTACCAGTGAAGTGAACCGAATCGGCAGTGTGACCCCTCAAAATGTAGATCACAGCATACACCTCAAAGGCATATCTTCAATGGTAGAGAGGGGCAAACAGAAAAGACACAGCACCCGGATATTAAAACATGTTTGTAATGCGATTTCTATATCAAATGCAGCGTATAGTAACATTAGCTGTGTAAATCTTAAATTTTCTCCAGATTGATACCGTCACCCTGGCCTGACAAGTGAACCGAATCGGCAGTGTGACCCCTCAGAATATAGATCACACCATACACTTCAAAGACATATCTTCAATGGTAGAGAGGGGCAAACAGAAAAGCCACAGCAGCCGGACATTAAAACATGCTTGTAATGCGATTTCTATATCAAATGCAGCGTATAGTAACATTAGCTCTGTAAATCTTAAATTTTCTCCAGATTGATAGCGTCACCCTGGCCTGACCAGTGAACCGAATCGGCAGTGTGACCCCTCAAAATGTAGATCACACCATACACTTCAAAGACATATCTTCAGTGGTAGAGAGGGGCAAACAGAAAAGCCACAGCAGCCGGACATTAAAACATGCTTGTAATGCGATTTCTATATGGAATGCAGCGTATAGTAACATTAGCTCTGTAAATCTTAAATTTTCTCCAGATTGATAGCGTCACCCTGGCCTGACCAGTGAACCGAATCGGCAGTGTGACCCCTCAAAATGTAGATCACACCATACACTTCAAAGACATATCTTCAATGGTAGAGAGGGGCAAACAGAAAAGCCACAGCAGCCGGACATTAAAACATGCTTGTAATGCGATATCCATATCAATTGCAGCGTAGAGTAACATTAGCTCTGTTTTTATGTATAGGGCGGCTTGACACATAAAGTATGTGCTCTTCACCACTGTACCTATGAGTAGTTCAGCATCAAGTTGTAATAATGAAATGAATGAACTAGCACGCAGAAATGTGCCATTCAAATATTCCACATGGAAATGCAAACACAACTAGCCGTGTCCAACTGTATAAGAACATTTTGGTTAATTCCGACTAGATACTGAAATAGTTTAATACAATAATTTAGCACAACCATTCTAAAGCATCAAATACCACCACAATCCGATAATGTTACAATATGTAATTAATTCAGAATTAACAGTTCTATCAATTCGGTATTCAATATAATATTCAAAATTTATAAAATTATAAAGGTGGGGGTTTACCTACAGCGATCTGCATATATTTAAAGTATTGAAATTAATATTTAAAGTAGTAGTCCTAAGGCAGTGAGTTTCATATATTTTTAAAGTATTAATTGAATAGGAAACAAAAATAAAGCAAAATAAGGTGTCATGCATCCTTAGCCAGCACTACAGACACTATCTTTCGGTTCAGCCTGTGCTGGAAAAAAGACCCAAGAATATATGACATTATACATTCCTTGTGAAAATGTAGTGGTGCCTTAAACATGTTTTACTCAGCTGAAACACTCGGCACTCTAATGTCACACATTCAAAATGCAATCAGCACAACATACATTACTGACTAAGGAGAAGACACAAACAAAGGATAATGGATTATTTAATAAAGTAAAGATTCTATTTATATTGTTTAGTTTATTAGTGAAGAATGTGCTCATCTTTAATTTAAATTCCCAGTTGTATGGGCAATAAAAGTTGAAATTATCATCTATATTTTTTAGTTTCTCTTAACAATAAGACAGGGGGGAGTGTTGGTCTATAAAATTTAGTTTCATTTAAGTGCATACTGTGCAGTTTTTAAAAATTAGTTCCCAGTTGTACGTGCAATAAAGTTGAAATTATTATTTTTAGTTTTTTAGTTCTCTTGAAAATAAAACAGGGTGGAGTATTGGTCTATAAAATTTAGTTTTTCATGAAAATAAAACAGGGGGGTGTTGTTTTATTTTTTCATGAAAATAAAACAGGGGGTGTTGTTTTATAAAATTTAGTTTATCTTAGTGCAGACTGTGATATTATTTAATTTTAGTTACCAGTTTTATGGGTAATAACAGTTGAAATTAATATCTATATTTTTTAGTTTCTGTAGAAAATAAGACAGGGGGGAGTGTTGTTGAATTAAACCGTAACGTATAACACAATACATAAATAATAGTCCATCTATCTTTTAAAATATTTTAGCCATGTGCACAGACACTATGAAAACTTAAACACCAGTCTGCTGTACTAAAACACATGTCCGAGAAACGAATGTAACCCATGTAGCCTGTTGTATTCTTGAATCTTACAATATTTACATAAATATTTCATCCCAGCCCTAATTAAATAGTTAAAAAATGAAATGGCACATACCTCTGAACAGTTTCCAAAGACATTTTTACTTCTAAATTTCTATATCATCACATTCAGTCCATTTCTATAATGTATCCTTTCTTGGCGGATTATATCCGAACATCACTACACTACGGCGCAGTGTTCACAGGGGCATCATGTACATTTCACAGTCTAAATAGACATTTCTAAAGAAAATTTGACTATAACAATTAGAGCAAATAGCGATGAAATTATAATAATACCATTCAATTCATAATACTTTACATAAACTTGGATCATTTCTATCGTCTGCTACGTACACCGGAAGGCACGGAGTGTAGCTTTCCTGCCGTACCACAACCGTATTTCAGTATGAATAAACTGTATACTGACCTAGGGGTCTATATGAAAATTTTACAAATATCTTTAGGAAATGAACATTATGATAAGAAAACCGACTGATGCAAAATGTAATACAGTCTGTATTAGAAAATTAGCTTTACAAGTACTATTTAAGACATAACTGGATACTGGATCAGGTATTATAACCGTTCATTATCACTTATAAATCACCGACTATCGAATTGTGACGATAATCAATGTATTCTGGTACAAAATTAATGAAGAATTAAGGAGAATAGTGAAATTTTTACATTATCGGCTGATATGATACAGAGTTAGAATGAATATAGAAAAACAAAACAACCTACAATCTTATTTTGTCTTTATTTTTTTTTTTTTTCTTCCGATTATATGAAAAAATTCAGTCAGCACAGTGTTTGAACCCGCTTTTTTGCCGCTAAAAAAACATAAAGTTGCAAAGCAGGACCCCCATATGTTTAATTTCTCCCTTTTGTTAAAAAGTAAAAAAAAAACCAACAAAAAAATTTAACAAAAAGTTTTAATGAACAAACCCAAAAACTGTTATAGGAGCTAAAAAATTTTAAAAAATTTAATTATTTTAAAGGGGGTATAAACGTTTTATACATATTTAAGTACCCGGTAAAACCCCCACCTTCAGCAGAAAAATTTTTTTTTAGCCCACCAAGAAAAATTACCCCGGGAAAAAATTTTTGTTTTGTAATCCCTTTAAAAATTTTAAACCCCAGCTTTATAGTAACATTAGCTCGGGTTAAATTTTTACTTTTTCCCCAAATAAAACCCTTTAAACCTGGCCGGGACCATTGAACCAAAATCGGAAATTTGTAACACCTCAAAGGGGGTAAACACCCCCAAAAAACAATTCAAAGAAAAATTTTTTCAATGGTAGGGGAGGGCAAACAAAAACCCACAGCAGCCGGATTTTAAAAAATCCCTATTTAATGCATTTCTAAATCAAACCCGCGTAAAGTCTTTAAGCTGTAAATCTTAAATTTTTCTCCGTTTGATACCGTAACCCTTTCCCCCTACCAGTGAAGTGAACCGAACCCGGCATTTGGACCCCAAAAAAAAATGTAGTCGCCCCCATACACTTAAAAGGGCATATTTTCCAAAGGTAGAGAGGGGAAAACAAAAAGCCTCGCCCCCGGATATTAAAAAACATGTTTGGGAAATGCAACCCATATCAATTGCGGGCGTAGAGAAACTTTAGCCTCTGTAAATTTTTAAATTTTTCCAGATTGATACCGTCACCCTGGCCTGACCAGTGAAACCGAATAGTAAGTGTGCCCCCTCAAAAGTAGCCCACACCATAAAAAATTTAAAAAGCCTATCTTAAATTTGGTACAGAGGGGCAAACAGAAAAGCCACAGCCCCCGGGATTTTTGGGAAACCATGTTTGTAATGGATTTCAAAATAAAATTTCAGCGAAATAGTAACATTAGCTCGAAAATCAAAAAATTTTTCTCCAGATAATACCGCCCCCGGGCCTGCCCCTGGGGTTTAACCGAATCGGCAGTGTGCCCCTCAAAAAGAAGATCCAGCAAAACCACCTAAAAGGCATATCTCAAGGAAAGAGGGACAAAAACAAAAAAACCACGGGCACCCCCATTTTTAAACATGTTTTTAAATGCGATTTAAAATTTTTAAAAAGGGCAGCTTACAGTAACTTAGCTCTGTAAATCAAAAATTTTTCCCAGATGGATCCCGTCACCCTGGCCGGACCAGTGAACCGAATCGGAAGTGTGCCCCCTCAAATATGACCCCCCCAAAAATTCAAAGACAATTTTTCCAAGGGAAAGAGAGGGGAAAAACAAAAAAGGGCCACAGCACCCGGGATATTAAAAACATGCGGTATTGGGTTTTTATATCAAATGCAGCGAAAAGAAACTTTTACCTCTGAAAAATCAAATTTTTTTCCAGATTGTTTACCTTTCGCCCGGGGCCGGCCAGTAAAACCCCGAATCGGCAGTGTGACCCCCAAAAATGTAATCCCACAATACACTTAAAAGAAATATTTTCCCAAGGGGGAGAGAGGGGGGAAAAACAGAAAAGCCCCCGCACCCGGATATTTAAAACATGTTTGTAATGCGATTTTTACCCAAAGCAGCTTTATAGTAACATTAGCTCGGAAAATCTTAAATTTTCTCCAGTTAAAACCGTCCCCCCTGGCCTGCCCAGTGAACCAAATCGGCAGTGGCCCCCTCAAAATGTGATCACCCCTTTACACTTAAAAGGCTTACCTTCAATGGTAAGAGGGGCAAACAAAAAGCCACAGCAGCCGGATAAAAAAAACCCTTGTAATCCCATTTCTATAAAAAATCAGCGTATAGAAATTGTTTTTTAAAATCTTAAATTTTCTCCCAGTTTGAAACCGTCACCCGGGCCTTTAATCAGTGAACCGAATGGGAAGTGGGGGACCCCTAAAAAAAGGAAAGATCACACCTTTACACTTTAAAGACCTATCCCCAAGGAAAGAGGGGCAAAAAAGGAAAAGCCACAGCAGCCGGTTTTTAAAACATGTTTTTAATGCGATTTCGTATCAAATGCAGGTTGGGTTAAACATTTTTTCTGAAAATTTTAAAATTTTCCCTCCAGTTTTGATACCGTCCCCCCTTGCCTGACCATAAAGTGAACCAATCGGCATTTGGAAAACCCCTGAAAAATGTGATCACCCCCAGACACTTCAAAGGCATATCTTAAAGGGTTTAAGGGGAGGGGAAACAAAAAAGCCACGGGGCACCCGGATAAAAAAAACATGTTTGTAATGCGTTTTCTAAAATCAAATGCAGCGTATAGTAACATTAGCTCTGTAAATTTTAAAATTCTCCGTTTGAAAACCGCCCACCCGGGCCCGACATTAAAGGGGAAACCCAAATGGGCCAAGTGTAAACCCCAAAAAAAATGTAAAACACACCAAACACTCAAAGACAATTTTCCCAAGGGTTTAAAAGGGGGGCATACGGGAAAAAGCCACAGCAGCCGGATATTAAAACAGGTTGAAATTTGCGTTTTTCTATAACAAAATGAAGCGAAAAGAACTTTAAGCTCTGAAAAATTTTAAAATTTTTTTTTAAAATTAAAACCCGTCACCCTGGCCGCCATTAAAACCGAACGAAAGTGTGCCCCCTCAAAATGTAGATCACACCATACACTTCAAAGGCCTTTTTTTTCAAGGGAAAGAGGGGGGCCCAAACCCCAAAAACCACAGCACCCGGATATTAAAACATGCTTGTAAGCGATTCTATTCAAATAAAGCTTACAGAAACATTAGCTCTGAAAAATCAAAAATTTTTCTCCAATTGAAACCGCCCCCCAGGCCTGACCAGTAAAAACCAAATCGCAGGGTGCCCCTCAGAATATAGATCACACCATACATTTCCCAAAGCAATTTTCAAGGGTAGAGAGGGGCAAACGAAAAGCCCACCCAGCCGGGATAAAAAAACATGCGGGGAAGTCCCTTTCAATATCAAAAGCGGGCTTAAAGAAAACATTACCTCTGAAATTTTTAAAATTTTTCTCCAGTTTAAAAACCGTCCCCCGGGGCCCCTGGCCAGTAAACCCCGAATCGGCACTTTGACCCCTCAAAATGTAATCAAAACCCAAAACTTCAAAAAACTTTATTTTAAAATTGGAAAGAGAGGGGCAAAAAAAAAAGCCACAGCACCGGGTTTTAAAACATGTTGAAATGCGATTTCTATATCAAAGGAAGCGTATAGTAACTTTTGCCCCGGTCAAATTTTAAATTTTCCCCCAGATTAAAACCCGTCCCCCCGGGCCCCGGGCCCGGGGGTAAAAACCCCGGGCCCGGCAGTGGACCCCTCAAATGTAGATCCCCCAAAACTTTTTAAAAAGGGCTTATCTTCAATTGGTAGAGAGGGGAAAACAAAAAAAGCCCCCAGCAGGGAAAATAAAACATGCTGTAAGGGTTTTCTATAAAAAAATGCGGGTTTTATAGAAACATTAGTTTTTTAAAATTTAAATTTTTTTCTCCAATTGAAACCGTCACCCGGGCCCCTGATAATTGAACCGAATCGGCAGGTGCCCCCTCAAAATGTAGACACCCCAATACTTTTTAAAAAAGACATCCCCCCCCTTAAAAGGTAGAGGGGGGAAAAACAGAAAACCCCACAGCACCGGGATATTAAAACATGCCCCGAAATGCAAAATTTCTGTACAAATGCCGCTTTTAAATAACATTAGCCTTTTAAAACTTAAATTTTTACAGTTTGATACCGTCACCCCTTCCCCTGCCCCGGAATTTAAACCCGAATGGGCCCAGGGGGAAACCCTGAAAATGTAGTTTCCACCCATACACTTCAAAGGCAAAATTTTTAAAAGGGTAGAGGGGCAAAAAAAAAACCCCCACACCCCGGAAAATTAAAAAAAGCTTGAAATGCGATTTCATTTTCAAATGCACCCGTATAGTAAAAATTAGCCGAAAAATTTTAAATGTTCTCCAGATTGATCCCGTCACCCGGGCCCTTGACATGAAGTGAACCGAAATCGGCATTTTTACCCCTAAAAAATGTAAAAACACACCTACACTTTCAAAGCCCAAAAATTTCTTCAATGGTAGAGAGGGGCCATACAGAAAACCCTCAGCAGCCGGATAAAAAAAAATGTTTTAATGCGATTTCTAAATCAAATGCAGCTTATATTTAAAATTAGCTCGAAAAATTTTTAAATTTTCTCTAAAATTGAAACCGTCACCCGGGGCCCTGTTTCAGGAACCAAATCAAAAGGTTGACCCCCAAAAGGGAGATACACCATAAAATTCAAAGGCCTATCTTAAAGGGTTAAGAGGGGCAAAAAAAAAAGGCCACAGCACCGGATATTAAAAAAAGTTTTTAAAGCGTTTTCCAAATTCAAATGAAAGCTTTATAGTAACATTAGTTTCTGTAAATTTAAAATTTCCTCCAAAATGTTTACCGTCCCCCCTGGCCGACCATTAAAACCAATCGGCATGAGACTCCTAAAACTGTAGATCACCCCCTACACAGCAGCCGGATTTTAAAAAAAGGTTTGAAATGGGGATTTCTAAATAAAATGCAGGTAAAAAAAACCATTAGTTTCTGAAAATTTTTAAATTTTCCCAATTGATACCGTCACCCGGCCTAAAACCGGGGGAACCGAATCGGAAATTGTAAACCCTTTAAAACATGAAAGTCACACCAACACTTCAAAGAAATTTTCCCAATGGGGGAGAGCGCAAAAAAAACCAAAGCACCCGGGATTTTTAAAACATTGCTGTAATGCGTTTTTTATATCCAAATGCAGCGAAAGTAACATTAGCTCGTAAATTTTAAAATTTTTCCCTTCCCAGATTATTACGTCACCCGGGCCCCGAAAAATTGAACCGAAGGGGCAGTTTTGCCCCCTAAAAATGTAGATCACACCATACATTCAAAGAAAAAATTTTCAAGGTAGAGAGGGGAAACAGAAAAGCCACGCACCCGGGATTTTAAAAAACATGCTGTAATGGGGATTTCTATTTCAAATGCAGCGTAAGAAAACCATTAGCTCTGAAAAAATTTTAAATTTTCTCCAGTTTGGGATCCCGTCACCCTGAATGACCATTTGAACCGAATCGGCTTTGTAAACACCTCAAAATGTAGATAAACACCTTTACCTTCAAAGACATATCTTAAAAGGGTAGAGAGGGGCAAAACAAAAAAGCCACAGCACCCGGAAATTTTAAAAAAAACAAGTTGTAATGCGATTTCTAAAACAAACCCGCTTTAAAAAAGTAACATTAGCTCAAAAAATTTCTTAAATTTTCTCCGATTGATACCGCCCCCCCGGCCGGGCCCCGGGGAAAAAACCAAAAATGGGCAGTGTGCCCCCCTCAAAATGTAAAACACCCAATTTACCCTTAAAAACATATTTAAATTTGGTAGAGGGGGCAAAGAGAAAACCCCACAGCACCCGGGAATTTAAAACTTGCTTTAATGCGATTTCTAAAATCAAATGCAGCGTTTTAGTAACTTTAAGCCTGTAAATTTTAAAATTTTTCCAGATTAAAAACCGTCCCCCCGGGCCTGACCAGTGAACCAAAAATCGCAGTGGGGGCCCCCCTAAAAATTGATCACCCCATAAAATTCAAAGACTATTTTCAATAAAAATTGGGGGGCAAACAGAAAAGCCACAGCCCCGGTTTATTAAAACTTTCTTGTAATGCGATTTCTATATAAAAAGCATTCCTTTTTAGAAAACATTTTTTTTTAAATTTTAAATTTTTCTCCAAAATTAAAACCGCACCCGGGCCCTGATCGGGAAAACCCAAATCGGCAGTTGCCCCCCTCAAAATGTAGATCAAACCAAAACACTTTAAAGAAAAAATTTTTCAATGGTAAAAGAGGGGAAAACAGAAAAGCCACGCACCCCGGAAAAAAAAACATTTTTTAAAGCGTTTTCGTACCCAAATGCAGGTATAGAAAACATTAGCTCTGAAAAATTTTTAAATTTTTCCAGATGATCCCGTCACCCTTGCCCTAAACCAGGGGAAGGGAACCCAAAAACGGCAGTTTAAAACCCCTAAAAAAGAAATCACACCAAACACTTAAAAGGAAAATCTAAATGGAAAGAGAGGGGAAAACAGAAAAGCCACAGCCCCCGGATTTTAAAACTGCAAAAAAGCTTTCTATATCAAATGCAGGGTTATAGTAAAATTAGCTCGAAAAAATTAAAAATGTTTTTTCCGATTGATACCGCCCCCGGGCCCTTTGACCAGTGAAGTAAATCGAATGGGCAGTGTGCCCCCCAAAAAAAATTTAGACACCCCCAACAACCCAAAGACATCTCTTCAAGGGGGAAAGAGGGGCTTTACAGAAAAGCCCCCGCACCCGGGATTTAAAAAACATTAAAAATTTTAATTTTTCTATATCAAATGCGGGCGTATAGTAAAATTAGTTTGTAAATCTTAAATTTTCTCAGATTAAAAACCAGTCACCCTGGCCTGCCCAATTAAAACCAAAATCGAAAGTTTTGACCCCCCCAAAAGGGAAAAAATCACCCCAAAACACCAAAGGCCTATCCTTAAAAGGTGGGGAGGGCAAATAAAAAAACCCCGCACCCACGGATTTAAAAAAAGCTTTTTTGAATTTGCGATTTCTATATCAAATGCACCCGAAATAGTAAAAAATTAGCTCGTAAACTTGAATTTTCTCCAGTTTGAAACCGTCCCCCCTTGGGCCTGACCAGTAAACCGAATGGCCCGAGGGACCCCTTTAAAAAGGGAGATCAAAAACCATACACGGCCCCCGGAAAATTAAAACATGCTTTTTTTTAATGGTTTTCTATATAAAAAAGGGGTAAAAATTTAGTTTAAATTTTACTTTTTCCCCAGATTAAAAACCCGGTCACCCCCCCCCTTTGATCAGTAAACCGAATCGGCAGTGTGACCCCCCAAAAATGTAAAACAAACAATACCCCTTCAAAGACTTTTCCCCAAGGGTAGGGGAGGGGCCCAAACAGAAAAGCCACAGCAGCCATTTTAAAAAACATGTTTGTAAGCGTTTTTCCTATATCAAATGCGCGTATGAACATTAGGCCTGTAAATTTTAAAATTTTCTCCAGATTGATACCGTCACCCTGGCCCCGCATAAAAACCAAAACGGCAGTGTCCCCCCTAAAAATTTGTAAAATCAAAACCATAAACTTAAAAGAAAAAAATCTTCAAGGTAGAGGGGGGGGCCAAAAAAAACCCCACACCCAGCCGGGATTTTAAAACATGCTTTTTAATGGATTCTATATAAAATTTCAGGGGAATGTCCCCCTTAGTCGAAAAACTTAAATTTTCTCCAGTTATTACCGTCACCCGGCCCCTGAAAGTAAAACCAAAAATGGGCCCAGTGTGACCCCTCAAAAGTAGACACACCTACATTTAAAAGACATATCTTCAATGGTAGAGGGGGGGAAAAACCAGAAAAGCCACAGCAGCCGGTTTTAAAAACTGCTTGAAAGGAATTTCTAAAACAAAAGGGCAAGCGTTTTTTAAGTAACAAAGTCTGAAAATTTAAAATTTTTTCCAGATTGAAAACCGTCCCCCCTTTGTCCTGACCAGTGAACCCGAATCGGTGGGGTAAACCCCCCAAAATGAAAAACCCACCATACACTTCAAAGAAAATCTTCAAGGGTAAGGGTGCAAAAAAAAAACCCAACCCATTCGGATTTTTAAAAATGTTTTGAAATGCGTTTTTCTAAAACAAATGCACCCGTAAGTAACTTTATTTCAAAAAAACAAAAATTTTTTCCCCAGATTGTTTCCGGGAAAACAGGGCCCTTGACCAGTGAACCGAATGGGCATTAAAAAACCCCCTCAAAGTGTAGATCAAAACCAAAACACTTCAAAAGACATATCTTAAATGGAAGAGGGGGCAAAAAAAAAAAAAGCCACAGCACCCGGATATTAAAACATGTTTGAAATGCGATTTCTATATAAAAAGCAGCTTTTATAGTAAAAAATTAGCTAGTAAATTTAAATTTTCTCCATTGATCCCGTCAACACCCCTGACAGTGAACCAAAACCAATCGGCAGTAAAACCCCTTTTAAAGTGTAGATCAAACCATACACTTCGAAGACAAACTTCAAGGGTAGAGGGGGGCCCCAAACAAAAAAGCCACAGCCCCCCGGGAAAATTTTTAAAAATGCTTTTTAAAGGCTTTTCCCGTATCAAATGCAGCTTTAAGAAAACCATTAGCTCTGTAAATTTTAAATTTTCTCCAGATTGTACCGTCCCCGGGCCTACCATTTGAACGCGAATGGGGGGCGGGGCCCCCCCTCAAAAGGGAAAAGATTTTTTACCTTTCACTTCAAAGAGATATCTCCAGGGTTTGGGGGGGGCAAAACCAGAAAAGACACGGGAAACCGGATTTTAAAAAACATGTTTTGTAATGCGTTTTCCCTATATCAAATGCAGCTTTAATAGAACCCTTAGCTCTGAAAAATCTTAAATTTATCCAGATTTTGATACCGTCAACAGGCTCCGGACCATGAACCGAATCGGCAGTGTGACCCCCAGAATAAAGATCAAAACCATCCCCTTTAAAGACAAACTTAAGGGTAGAGAGCGGCAAACGGGAAAAATCCACGAAGCCGGATAAAAAAACATGCAAGTAATGCGATTTCTATATAAAAAGCAGCAAAAAGCAAAATTACATTTAAATCTTAAATTTTCTCCATTTTTAAAACCGTCCCCCTGGCCTGCCCAGTAAACCCCGAATCGGCAGGGGTGACCCCTCAAAGTGTAATCACACCATACCCTTCAAAGACATATCTTCAATGGAAAGGAGGGGAAAAAGAAAACCCAAACAGCAGCCGGTTTTAAAAAAATGTTTTGTAATCGTTTTTCTTATCAAAATTGCAGCGTTTAAGAAACCAATTTTTTAGTAAATTTTAAATTTTTCCAGTTTTAAAACCGTAAACTTTGCCGAAAAGGGGAATTAATCGGCATTTGTGACTCCTCAAAATGTAGATCACCACCATACACTCAAAGCCCATATCTTCAGGGGGTAGAGAGGGGCAAACACCAAACCACAAAACCCGGATTTTAAAAACCCATCGAAAGGGGCGATTTCTAAATAAAATGCAGGTAAAGAAAACTTTAGCTCTGAAAACCTTTGTTTCTCCAATTAAAACCCCCCCCGGGCCTGACAATTTGTACCAAATCCCCCAAGTGTGACCCCTCAAAATATCGATCCAATCATACCCCTTCAAAGACATATTTTCCCAATGGTAGAGAGGGGCAAAAAAAAAAAAGCCTTTAGCACCGGATTTTAAATCATGTTAAAAATTCCCCAATTTCTAAAAAAAAAATGCAGCGTATAGAAACCCAAAAGCTCGGAAAATTTAAAATTTTTCCCCTAAATTATCCCGTCCCCCTTTCCTGACCAGTAAACCCAAAATCGGCAGTGGGGGCCCCTCAGAAATAGATCAAAACCTTTTACACTTCAAAGACATATTTTCAATGGTGGGAAAGGGAAAAACCCAGAAAAGCCACAGCAGCCGGAATTTAAAAAAAAATGCGGTAGAGGATTTCTATAAAAATGCAGCGACAAAAACATTAGCTCTGAAAATCTTAAATTTCCCCCAAATTTTTATACCGTCACCCTTGCCTGCCCCCAAAAAAACCGAAAGGGCAGTGTAAACCCCTCAATATAGATAAAACCCAAAACACTCAAAGCCCTTATCTTCCATGGTAGAGGGGGGGAAAACCCAAGAAAAGCCACAGCCCCCCGGATTTTAAAACTTTGTTTGAATAATGCGATTTTTTTAAATAAAATTTTTCTTTATATTAACTTAGCCGGGGAAAAAATAAAAAAATTTTCTCCAAAATTGATACCGTAAACCCTTTTTCCTGACCGTGAACCAAACCCGGCAGGAAAACCCCCCTCAAAAAAAAATCACACCTTTACACTTCAAAGACAAAATTTCAATGGTAGAATGGGAAAACCCAGAAAACCCCAAACACCCGGGAATAAAAAACATGTTGTAATGCCTTTCAAATTTAAAAAATGCAGCGTATGTAACTTTAGCTCTTTTAAACCCTTAAAATTTTTACCGAAATGAACCTTTTCAACAGGGCCCCCTGACCAGTAAAACCGAATGGGCAGTAAAAACCTAAAAGTTTAAAACCCCACCAACACTTCGAAGAAAAACTTCCGTGGTAAAAAGGGCAAAAAAAAAAGCAGAGCCGCCGGATATTAAAACAAGCTTGAAATGCGATTTCTATCAAAAGGCAGGGGTTTAAGTAACATTAGCTCAAAAAAACTTAAATTTTTCCAGTTTAAAACCCCGCCCACCCGGCCAAAACCAGGGAACCAAAATCGGAAATTTGGACCCCCAAAAAGATCACACCAACATTTCAAAGCCCAATCTTAAATGGGTAGAGAGGGGCAAACGGGAAAAGCCACAGCGGGGCCGGGATTTTAAAAACGCTTTGAAAAGGGCGATTTTAATAAAAAATGCAGCGTATAGAAAACTTTAACCCTCTGTAAATTTTAAAATTTTTCTCCAGTTGGGAAACCGCACCCTGGCCTTACTAGTGAACCAATCGGAAGTGGGGACCCTCAAAATGTAAAATCAAAACATACCCCTTCGAAGGCTATTTCAAGGGTTAGAGGGGGGCAAAAAAGAAAAGCCAAAAGAAAGCCGGTGTTAAAACATCCCTTGGTAATGCGATTTCTATATAAAAATGCAATTTGTAGTAACAATAGTTCGAAAAATTTTAAAACTTTTTTTCCCCGTTTGATACCGTCCCCCCTGGCCTGAGCAGGAACCCAATGGGCGGGGGACCCCAAAAGAAAGAAACACCAAACACTTCAAAACCAACTTCAGTGGTAGAGGGGGCAAAAAAAAACGCCACCCCCAGCCGGAATTAAAACTTTCTTGTAAATGCAATTCTATATAAATGCAGCTTTAAAGAAAAAATTACCTGAAAATCTAAAATTTTTCCCTCCTTATTTTACCGCCCCCTGGCCTGCCCAGTGAAACCGAATCGGCAGTGTAACCCCTCAAAATGAGACACACCAAAACACTTCAAAGACAAAACTTAAAAGGTGGGAGAGGGAAAAAAAAAAAAAAAAGCCACACAGCCCCGGATATTAAAAACATGCTTGTAATCGATTTATATCAAATAGCGTTAAAAGAAAACAATATTTCGGAAAATCTTAAATTTTTTTTCCAGTTTTAAAAGTCACCCTGGCCTGCCCCGTAAAACGAATGGGCAGTGTGACCCCTCAAAATGTAGTTTCAAACAAACACTTCAAAGACCATTTCAGAAAAGAAAAGGGGAAAAAAAAAGCCCCCAGAAACCCCGGAAAATTAAAACATGCTTTAATCCCGGTTTTTCAATACCCAAATGAGCGGTTATAGTAACTTTAACCCCAAAAGAAAAATTTTAAAATTTTCCCCCAGATTATTCCCGTCCCCTGGCCTGCCCCAGTGAACCAAATGGGCGTGGCCCCCCTGAAAATATAGATCCCCACCTTTTACACTTAAAAACCCAATTTTCCCAAAGGTAGAGGGGGCCAAACAGAAAACCCCAGAAACCCGTATATTCAAAAAAATTGTTTAAAATGCAAATTTCCCTATATCAAAGCAGGGGAATAGTAACTTTTAGCTCTTTTAAATAAAAAATTTTCCCCCAAAAATGATAACGTAAAACCTTGGCCTGACCAGTGAAGTGAACCCGAATCGGAAAATGTGCCCCCCCAAAAAATTTGTAGATCACACCATACACTTCAAAGGCAAATTTAAAATGGTAAAGGGGGGGAAAACCCAACAGAAAAGCCACAGCACCCGGGTTTTTAAAAACATGCTTTTTAAGGGCATTTCAATACCAAATGCAGCGTATAGTAACTTTAAGCCTGTAAATTTTAAAATTTTTCTCCGATTGTACCGTCCCCTTTGGGCCCTGCCCCAAATTTGAACCGAATCGGAAAGTGTGACCCCTCAGAAAAAAGATCACACCTACACTCAAAGAATATTTTCAGTGGTAGAGAGGGGGCAAAACAAAAAAAGCCCCAGCGGGCCGGATATTAAAACATGCTTGTTGCGTTTCTATACCAAATGCAGCGTATAGAACTTTAAGCTCGTTAACTTAAATTTTCAAAAATGAAACCGTCACCCGGGGCCTAAAGGGGGCCCCGAATCGGAAGTGTGACCCCTCAAAATTTTAATCCCCCCAACATACCTTCGAAGGCCTATCTTAAATGGTAAGAGGGGCAAAAAAAAACCCCAAAGCACCCCGGATTTTAAAAAGAGGTGAAATCCCCCGATTCTATATAAAAAATGCGGTATAGTAACGATATTTTGAAAAATCTTAAATTTTCTCCAGTTTGAAAAACCGCACCCGGGGGCCTGAGCAGTGAACTGAATGGGCAGTGTAAATCCCAAAATGTAGACCCCACACCATACACTTAAAAGGGACCTATCTTCATTTGGTATAGGGGGGGCCAAACAAAACCTAAAAGGCGGGCCGGATTTTAAAAACATGTTGTAATGCAAATTTCCCTATATAAAATGCAGCGTATAGAAACATTAGCTTGAAAAATCTTGAATTTTCTCCAGTTTTAAACCGCCCGGGGCCTGCCCATGTACCGAATCGGAAAGTGGGGCCCCCTAAAAATATAGACAAAACCATACCCCTTCCAAAACCCAAACCTTAAAATGGTAGAGGGGGCAAAACAGAAAAGCCACAGCAGCCGGATAAAAAACATGTTGTAATGCGTTTTTCATATCAAAGGGCAGCGTAAAGTAACATTAGCTCTGTAAATCTTAAATTTTCCCAGATTGATCCCGTAGCCGCCAACCCTGAACCGAAGGGGGTTTGGGTAACACCTAAAAAATGTAATGCACCAAACCCCTTCAAAGACATATCTTCAAGGGTAAGGGGGGCAACAAAAACCCACAGCGGGCCGGGGGGATTTTAAACAAGCTTGTTTTTAAAGCAAATTCTATATCAGATGCAGCTTTTTATAGTAACATTAGTCTGTAAATCAAAAATTTCTCCAAAATTTGGATACCGTCGCCCGGGCCGGCCAGTGAACCAAATTTGGGCGGGGGACCCCTAAAAATGTAGATCACACAATACACTTCAAAGACAAACTTCAAGGTAGAGAGAAGGCAAACAGAAAAGCCCCACAGCCGGAAAAAAACCCTTGCTTGTAATGCGAATTTATAAAATGCAGCGTTTTAGTAACTTTTAACCCTTTTAAAATTTTAAAATTTTTCTCCGAAAAAACCGTCCCCCCTGGCCTGACCATGAACCGAATGGGCCCAGTGTGACCCTCAAAATGTAGATAAACCCCATACACTTAAAAGAAAAATCTTCAATTTTTGTGAGGGGAAAACAGAAAAGCCAAAAGCAGCCGGATTTTAAAAAAACCTCCCCTTGTAATGCGTTTTCCTTATAAAAATGCAGGGTATGTAAAAATTAGTTTTTTAAAACTTAAATTTTCCCCAAATTGAAACCGTCACCCTGGCATAAGTAAACCCGAATCGGCAGTGTCCCCCCTAAAAAAGTAGATCAACCAAACCCTTAAAAAAGGACAAATCTTAAAGGGAAAGGAGGGGCAAACAAAAAGCCCAGCAGCCGGATTTTAAAAAAAGCTTGAAAGGGCATTTTTTTTAAAAAGCACCCTTTATTTTAACATTAGCTCTGTAAATAAAAAATTTTCTCCAGATTGAAACGTCCCCTGCCTGACCATTAAAGGGAAAAAACCGAATGGGCCAGTGTGAAACCTAAAAATGTAGACCCCATAAAATTCAAAGCATATCTTAAAAGGGTTGGGAGGGGGAAAAACAAAAAGCCACAGCCCCCGGTTTTAAAAACATTTTGGGAAGGCGATTTCTAATAAAAAGCAGCGTATGGGAACCCATTGCTCTGTAAATTTTAAAAATTTTCTCCAGATTGATACCGCCCCCCCCGGCCCCTGCCCAAGGGGGGTTTAAATCGAATGGGCGTGTGACCCCAAAAAAAATTTTAGATCACCCCCCCATCCCTTTAAAAGCCCTATTTTTAAAGGGGTTTAGAGGGGGGGCTTACAAAAAAGCCACAGCACCCGGGGGATATTAAAACTGTTTGGTAATGGTTTTTTCTATATCAAAGGGAAAGCTTTAAGTAACATAGTTGTAAACCCAAAAATTTTCTCTAGATTAAAAACCGCCCCCCGGCCTGCCCAAGGAACCGAAACGAAGTGTAACCCCCTAAAATGAGATAAACACCATACATTTCAAAGGCCAATCTTCAAGGGTAAGAGGGGAAAAATTAAAAAACCCAAAAGCGCCGGATATTAAAAAAGTTGTAATGGATTTTCTATATCAAATGCAGGAATGTAACATTAGTCTTTTAAATCTTGAATTTTCCCCAAAGATTGATACCTCACCCGGCCCCTGACCAGTGAACCAAAAGGGCATGAGATTTCCTCAAAATGTAGACCCACCCCAACAGGGCCCCCCCGGATATTAAAACATGCTTGAAATGCGTTTTCTATATAAAATGCAGCGTTTTTAAGGTAACTTTTAGCTTTTGAAATTTACATTTTCTCCAGATTAAAAACCGTCCCCCTGGCCTGACCCGTAACCCAAACCGGCAGTGGACCCCTCAAAATGAGAATCACCCCAATCCATTTAAAAAAGATATTTTAAATTTGGTAAGAGAGGCAAACAAAAAAACCCAAAGCAAGCCGGATTTTTTAAAACATCCTTGTAATCGTTTTCTTATCAAATCAGGTATAAAAAACTTTAAATCTTTTTTTAAATTTTAAATTTTCCCAGATTAAAACCCGCACCCGGGGCCGGGCCCAAAAAACCCGAATGGGCAGTGGGACCCCTAAAAAAGGTAGTTTCACCCCATACAAAAAGACATTTTTCAAGGGTTAGAAAAGGGGGCAAAAAAAAGCCCAGAAGCCCGGGAATTAAAACAGGCTTGAAAAGCGATTTTTTATATAAAAGAGCTTTATATAACATTAGCTTGAAAATTTTAATTTTCTCCAGTTTAAATACCGTCCCCCTGGCCTGACAAGTAAACCCGAATCGGCGGGTTTGCCCCCTCAAAATGTAGATCACACCATACACCCCAAAGAATATCTTCAATGGTAGAAGGGGCAAACAGAAAAGCCACAGAAAGCCGAATTTTTAAAACTGTTTGTAATGCGTTTTCTATATCAAAATGCATTATAGAAAACATTACCCTCGAAAAAAACTTAAATTTTCCCAGATTGAAAACCTCAACCTGCCTGACCAGTGAACCGAATCGGCTGTGTAAAAACCTCAAATTTAGGGGACACCATACATTTAAAAAGCCCCTATCTTAAATGGAAGAGGGGGGGAAAACCCCAAAAAACCCCCACAGCATTTGGATATTAAAAAATGCTTTGAAATGCGATTTCTATATAAAATGCAGGGGAAAGAAAACTTTACCCTTGTAAATCAAAAATTTTTCCCCTCCAGTTTTGATCCCGGAAACCCAGGGCCCTGCCCAGTGAACCGAATCGGCGTATAACACCTCAAAGTGTAGATAAACCCCAAACCCCTTTCAAAGGACATATCTTAAGGGTTAGGGGGGAAAACCAGAAAACCCACAGCCCCCGGGAAATTTTAAAACATTTTAAAAAAATTTCGTTTTCTATATCAAATGCGGTAAAGTAAAAATTAGCTCTGTAAATCAAAATTTTTCTCCAGATTGATCCCCGTAAACCCTGGCCTGACCAGTAAACCAAGGGGCCGTAAAAACCCCCAAAAAGTGTAAAATCACCCCATAAAATTTCGAAAATATTTTCAATGGGAGGGGGGAAAAAACAAAAAGGGCCAAGCCCCCGGGAATAAAAAAACCCATGCTTTTTATGCATTTCGTATCAAATGCAGCGTATTTTAACATTAGCCCTGAAAAACTTAAAAAAAATTTTCCCCAGATTGATACCGCCCCCTGGCCTGACCAGTAAACCCGACGGCAGGTAAACCCCTAAAAAGGGAGTTTTAAACCATAAAATTCAAAGAGATATTTTCAGGGGTTGAGAGGGAAAAACAAAAAGCCACAGAACCCGGATTTAAAAAAATGCTTGTAATCCCGATTTCAAATCAAAAGCAGCTTATAGAAACTTGGGCCCCTTTTTTAAATTTTAAATTTTTTAATCCAGTTTGAAACCGTAAAAACCAGGCCTTAACCAGGAACCAAAATCGGCTTGTGACCCCTCAGAAATAGATCCACCAACGCTTTAAAGACATATTTCAATGGAAAGAGAGGCGGCAAACAAAAAATAACCACAGACCGGATATAAAAACAGGTTTAGTAAATGCGATTTCTATATCAAATGCAGCGTAAAGTAACTTTTGGCTATGTAAATTTTAAAATTTTCTCCAGATTATTCCCGTCACCCGGGCCTGCCCCTAAACCGAATCGGGGGGTGTGACCCCTCAAAGTGAAGATCACCCCAAATAACTTCAAAAAACATATCTTCAATGGTAGAGGGGGGCAAACAGAAAAGCCACAGCAGCCGGATTTAAAAATGCTTGAAAAGCGATTCTTTTCCAAATGCGGGCGAAATGTAACAATAGTTTTGTAAATCTTAAATTTCCCAGTTGTTCCGGGCAACTTCCCTTTACCATAAAACTAAAAGGGCCTGGGGACCCCTCAAAAGGTAGTCCCCAAAAAACCCTTAAAAGACATTTTCCCCAGGGGTTTAGAAAAGGGGGCCAACAAAAAACCAGAGCCGCCGGATTTTAAAACAAGTTGTAATGCATTTCATATCAAATGCACCCGGGTAAATTAGCTTTAAAGCTCGAAAATTTTAAAGTTTCTCCAGTTTAAAAAACCGTCACCCGGGCCCGATCAGGAACCGAACCCCGGCCCAGTTTTCCCCCCAAAAAAAAGTAGATCACAATACACTTAAAAGGGAAAATTTAAAGGGTTTAGGGGAGGGGCAAACAGAAAAGCCACAGAAACCGGATATTAAAACTTTCTTGAAATGCCTTTTCTATATAAAATTTTGCAGCTTTTATGTAACATTATCTCTGAAATCAAAAATTTTTCCCAAAATTGAAAACGTCACCTTTGGCCCCGACCAGGGGGAAAAACCGAATGGGGCCGTGTGACCCCCAGAATTATTTCACACCTTTACCTTCAAAGAAAATACCCCTTAAAGGGAAAAAGGGAAACAGAAAAGCCAAGCAGCCGGAAAATTAAAAAACATGCTGAAAAGCGGGGCAATATCAAATGGGGTTTATAGAACAAGCTCTGTAAATCCTTAAATTTTCCAGTTTTGAAACCGTCCCCCCTGGCCGGACCATTGGGAACCAAAAGGGCATTTTGGGCCCCCCCCTAAAAAATGAAAGATCCACCAAACACTTCAAAGACAAAACTTCAATGGAGGGGGGGAAAAACAAAAAGCCACAGCAGCGGATTTTTTAAAAACCATGCTTGAAATGCGTTTTCCCATATCAAATGCAGGAAAGGGAAACTTTACCCTCTGTAAATTTTAAATTTTCCCCAGTTTAAAAAAACCTCACCCTGGGCCTTTACTGGGAAACCCAAATTTGGAATTGGGGACCCCAAAAATGTAATCCCCAAAAAAATACATTTCAAAGGGGCAATTTTCAAGGGAGAGAGGGGCAAACAAAAAAGCCAAAGCAGCCGGGATTTAAAAAACTTTGTTTTTAAAAGCGTTTCTATATAAAATGCAGATTTGTAGTAACAATGTTGGTAAATCTTAAATTTTCCTCAGTTTGAAAACCGTCACCCGGCCCTGAGCAGTGAACCAATGGGCATTGTAAACCCCCAAAAAAGGGAGATCCCACACAAAACACTTCAAAAAACCAATTTTCATTGGTAGAGGGGGGCCCAAAAAAAAAAACGCCCCACAGCCGGATATAAAAACCCGGGGTTGTAATGCGAATTTCAATATCAAATGCAGCGTATGAAAACATTGCTCGTAAATCTTGAATTTTCCCCAAATTTTTAAACCGGGCCCCCTGGCCTGCCCCATGTACCGAACGGCAGTGGGGACCCCTCAAAATGTAATCCCCCCCTTACACTTGAAAGAAAAAATTTTCAAGGGGTAGGGGGGGCCCAAAAAAAAGAGCCACGCATCGGATTTTAAAAAAAATGTTTTAAAAAAGCGATTTCATATAAAAAAGCAGCGTATAGAAAACAATAGTTCTGAAAAATTTTAAATTTTTCCCCCAAGTTTTGATACCTCCCCCTGGCCGACCGTAAAACTGAATGGGCAGTGTGCCTCCTCAAAATGTAAAATCACCCATACACTTCAAAAGACCTATCTTCAGGGGAAAGAGAGGGGCTAACAAAAAACCCACAGCAGCCGGAAAATTAAAAAAAAGGCTTTTTTAACCCGGTTTCTAAATCAAATGCAGCGTATTAGAAACATTAGCCAAAAAAAATTTTTTAAATTTTTCTCCAGATTTTTTACCGTCCCCCCGGGCCTGACCATTTTTTAAAACCGAATCGGCAGTGTGACCCCGGAAAAATGATCCCCACCATACACTTAAAAGCCCAATCTTAAATTTGGTTAGAGAGGGCCAAACAGAAAACCCACAGCCCAAATTTAAGAAAAGCTTGTAATGGCTTTCATTTTAAAATGAAAGCGTTGTAAAAAATTTTTAGCTCGTAAATTTTAAAATTTTTCTCCAATTGATCCCGTCCCCCGGGCCTGCCCCAGGGGAAGGAACCGCCCCTCGGCAATGGGGGCCCCCAAATGTAGATCACCCCATAAACTTAAAAGGGCGTTTTTTTCAAGGGAGAGGGGGGTTTAAAACCCGAAAGCCACACCCCCGGGATTTTTAAAAAATGCTTTTTTTAATGCGTTTTCAAACCCAAATGCAGCGTAAAGTAACATTAGCTCTGTAAATAAAAAATTTTCTCCAAAAAGTACCGCACCTGCCTGCCCCGTAAACCCGAATGGCAGTGTGCCCCCAAAATAAAGATCACACCAACCCCTTCAAAAAACATTTTCTTCATTTGGTGGAAGGGGGGCAAACGAAAAGCCACACCCGGGCCCGGAAAATTAAAACATGTTTTTGTAATTTCCCAAATTTTTCCCCCCAAAAAGCAGCGAAAAGAAAACATTAGCTCGGGAAACCTAAATTTTCTCCCAGTTTAAAAACCGTCACCCTGGCCTGACTAGTAAACCCGAATCGGAATTTTACCCCTCAAAATTTAAAAATCCCAACAAACACTTCAAAGGGCCTATCTTCAATGGTAGAGAGGGGAACCCAAAAAACCCAAAAAGCCCCCGGGATATTAAAAAAAGCTTGTAATCGGGGTTCTATATCAAATGCAGCTTTTAGTAACGATAGTTCTGAAAATTTTAAATTTTTTCCTTCCAGATTGAACCGTCACCCGGGCCTTAGCTAAAATTAAAACGGCGTGGGACTCCCCCAAAATGAGATCCCCACCATACATTTTCAAAGACCCAATCTTCAGGGGTTTAGAGGGGGCAAAAAAAAAACCAAACAGCACCCCCGGAAAATTTTTAAAACATGCTTGAAATTTCGATTTCCTATATCAAATGCAGCGTAAAGTCCCCTTAGCTCTGAAAAATCTTAAAATTTTTCTCCAAAATTATTACCGTCCCCTGGCTGCCAGTGTACCGAATGGGGAGTGTGACCCCCCCAAAATGTAGATCACCCCATACACTAAAAGGGAAATTTTTAAAGGTAAGAGGGGGCCAAAACCCGAAAAGAAAACAGCGGGCCGGTATTAAAAAAGCGGGTAATGCGTTTTTCTATATCAAAACCCGGGCTTATGTAACATTAGCTCTTTTAAACTTAAATTTCTCCAGATTAAAACCCGTCCCCTTTGGCCTGACCAATAAAATTGGAACCGAAACGGAAAAGTGCCCCCTCAAAATGTAGATCACAAAACCCAACTTAAAAGGCAAATTCTAAAAGGTAGAGGGGGGAAAACAGAAAAACCACAGCCCCCGGGATATTAAAAAAAATGTGGGTAATGCTTTTTAAAAACCCAAAATTTCCCCAGCGTACAGTAACATTTAGCTCGTAAATTTTTAAAATTTTTTCCAGATTGAAAACCGTCCCTTTGGCCTGACCAGTGAACCGAACGGCATTGTGACCCCTCAAAAAATAAATCAAAAACCAAACCACTTAAAAGCAAATCTTCAGGGAAGAGAGGGGAAAAACAGAAAAGCCCCAGAAAGGCCGGAAAATAAAACTGTTGAAATTTGCGATTTTTTACCAAATGCAGCGTATAGTAAAAAATTAGCCAGAAAATTTTAAAATTTTTCCCTCAGATTGATACCGTAAACCCGGGCCGACCAGTAAACCCGAATGGGGATGTGCCCCTTTCCAAAAATGTAAAACACCCTTTACACTTCAAAGAAAAACTTAAAAGGGTTTAGGAGCGGCAAACAGAAAAGCCACAGAAGTGGATTTTTTAAAAAAAATTGGCTTTTGTAAAATTACTTATAAATTACCGAAAAAATATTTAAAAAAAAACCTTGTTTTTTTTTCCCTTCCCCGGGTTTGGGGGGGGAAACCCGGTCCCCCGGGCCCCCTGACCATTAAAACCGAATGGGGCATTTGTTCCCCCCCTCAAAATGTAGATCACCCCAAAATACACTTCAAGAAAATCTTAAAATGTAAGATGGGGGAAAACAGAAAAGCCAAAGCACCGGATATTAAAAAACAGGCTTTTTTTTAAATGGTTTTCCATTTTTAAAAATGAAAGCGAATTTTGGGTTTAAAAAAAAAAAAAAATTAGCTTTTTGTAAATCAAAAAATTTTTCCAGAAAAAAAAAACCGTCACCCGGGCCTGACCAGGGGAACCCCGATCGGAAAGGTAAAAAACCCTAAAAAAAATTTTTTTAAAAGGGGGGGTTTTTTTCCCCCCCAAAAAAAAAAAATTAAAAAAAAACCTTCCAAAAACAAAATTTTTTTTTTAAAAAATTGGTTTAGAGAGGGGCAAACAGAAAAAAAACACAGCAGCCGGATTTTAAAAAAACATGCTTTTATCGTTTTCTAAAATTAAAATGAAAGCGTATGGGTAAAAAATAGCCTGTAAATTTTAAAAATTTTTCCCCAAAAAAGGGGATTTTTTTTTAAACCGGGGTTTCCCCCTGGCCTGACCATTTGACCCCGAATCGGCAGTGGGGGAAACCCCTCAAAAAGTAAAACCCCCCACCCCTTTCAAAGGCAAAATTTTAAAAAGGGGTTTAGAGGGGGGCCAAACAAAAAAGCCAAAACCCACCCGGAAAATTTTAAAACAGGGTAATGCAAATTTTTTATATCAAATGCGGGCGTATGTAACTTTTACCCTCTGTAAATTTTAAATTTTTCCAATTATAACCGTCCCCCCGGGCCCTGACCAGTGAAACCGAATCGGCAGGTAAACCCTAAAAATGAAAGATCACCCCATAGCTTTAAAGACATAATTCAATGGTAGGAGGGGCAAACAGAAAAGCCACAGAAAACCCGGAATTAAAAAAATGGTTATGCAAATTTCTAAATAAAATTCGCGTATATTAACATTAGCCCGAAAATCTTAAAATTTTCCCAGTTTAAATCCCGTCCCCTGGCCTTGACCGGGTGTCCCCAAAGGGGCATTGTGACCCCTCAAAATGTAATCACCCCAATCCCTTAAAAGGGAAATATCTTAATGGAAGGGGGCCAAAAAAAAAAGCCACAGCCCCCCGGATTTTAAAAACATGTTGTAAGCAAATTTTTTTCAAAGGGCCAGCTTGGGTAACATTTAGCTCTTTTAAATCTTAAATTTTCTCCAGATTAAAACCGTCACCTTGGCCTGACCTGGGGAAAGGGAAAACCGGGAAGGCAATGGGAACCCCTCAAAAGTAGTTTCCCCCCATACACTTCAAAGGCTTTTTCAAGGGTAGAGGGGGGGCAAACAAAAAACCACAGCCCCCGGATATTTAAAAAATGCTAGTAAGGCGATTTCTATACCAAAATTTGCGGGTTTACAGAAAACATTACCCTCTGAAATCAAATAATTTTCCCCCCAAAAGGATACCGTCACCTTGGCCGACCAGGGGAACCGAATCGGCATTGGCCCCCTCAGAAAATAGAACCCCCCAAACCCCATTTAAAAGACATATTTTCCGGGGTAAGAGGGGAAAACGGGAAAAGCCACAGCACCCCGGATATTTAAAACATGCTTTAATGCGATTTCTATCCCCAAACAGCGTTTTAGAAAACTTTAGCCCGGGAAATTTTTAAATTTTCTCCAGTTTGATACCGTCCCCCCCAGGCCGACCGGGAAACCCAAAAATCGGCGGGTTTTAAACCCCTTTCAAAATGTAGATCAAAACCATACATTTCCCAAAGACAAAATCTTCAATGGAAAGAGGGGGGGCCAAACAGAAAACCCCCACAGCACCGGAATTAAAAAAACCTTGAATCGATTTCTTAAAAAAAATTAGCTTTAAAAAAAACCCATTAGCTCTGTAAATTTTAAAAATTTTCCCCCAGATTTTTCCCCGCCCAACCCGGCCTACCATGGGAACCCGAATCGGCGTGTGCCCCCTAAAAAGTAGATAAAAACCATACTTTTTTTAAAGACAAAACTTAAAGGGAGGGGAGGGGCAAACAGAAAAGCCACAGCGGGCCAAAAATTTTAAAAAAAACTTGTTATGCGTTTTTAATTTCAAATGCAGCGAATATTAACATTGGGCTCTGTAAATTTTAAATTTCCCAGATTGAAACCGCCACCCTGGTCTGGCCATTAAAAACCAAATGGGCCCAGGAACCCCCTCAAAAGGGAGCCCCAAAACCATACATTTTAAAAGGGACATATCTTCAGTGGTAAGGGGGAAAAACCAAAAAAGCCCCCGCACCCGGGATAAAAATATGCTTTTTTAATGGGGATTTCTATTCAAATGACGTATAGTAACTTTTAACCTGAAAATTTTAAAAATTTTCCCCAAAGTTTGAAACCGCCCACCCTGGCCCCCAAAGGAACCGAATCGGCATTTTTTTCCCCCCAAAAAAAGTAATCGCCCCAAAACCCTTAAAAAGACAAATCTTCAGTGGTAGAGGGGGACAAACAGAAAAGCCACAGAACCCCGGAAAATTAAAAACATGCTTGAAATGCGATTTCTATATCAAATCAGCATTTTTAAAAAACATTAGCTTTTGAAAATTTTTAAATTTTTCTCCAGTTTTATACCGTCCCCCGGGCCCTGAACCAGTGAACCAAAATCGGCAGTGTGAATCCCAAAATGTAAAATCGCACCAACATTTAAAAGGGACTTTCTTCAGGGTAAGAGAGGGGGCAAAAAACAAAAAAGCCACAGCACCGGAAAAAAAAAACATGTTTGTAATGCGGTTTCTATATAAAAATGCAGGAAAAAGGAAACTTTAGCTAAGTAAATTTAAAATTTTCCCCAAAATTATTACCGTCCCCCCTGGCCTGACCAGGAACCGAATGGGTTTAGTGTGCCCCCCCTGAAATTTAGATCAACCTTTACATTTCAAAGACATATTTTCAAATGGTAGAGAGGGTAAAACCCAAAAACCCACATGGCGGATATTAAAAAAAGGCTTTAATGCGTTTTTCTTATCAAATACAGCTTTATATTAACATTAGCTCGCAAATCTTAAATTTCCCCAAAATTTAAACCCACCCCCGGGCCTGACCATTTAAACCCCGCCCGGCGGGGGTTTTACCCCCAGAATATAGATCACCCCAATACATTTAAAAGACAAAACTTCAAGGTAAAAGGGGGAAAAAACCCGAAAACCCAACAGCACCGGATATTAAAAAAATCTTGTAATGGGGAGTTCTATATAAAATTTGCAGCTTTTTAATTTTTAAAACTTTAGTCTGTAAATTTTTAAATTTTTTTCCAATTGATACCGTCACCGGCCCTTTAAACCGTGAACCAAACGCAGTGTGACCCACAAATGAAGATAAAACACCATACATTTCAAAAACAAAATTTTCAAGGGGTAGGAGGGGCAAAACAAAACCACAGCACCCGGATTTTTAAAACATGCTTTTTAATGCGATTTCTGTTTAAAATTTGTTGCGAAAAAAAACTTTAAGCCGGGAAATTTAAAATTTTTCTAAAAATTTTTACCGTCCCCCTTGGCCAACTGGGAAACCGAACGGCGGTGCCCCCTCAAAAGGGTGAACCCACCAAAAACACTTCAAAGACAAATTTAAATGGTAACAGGGGGGGGAAACCCCAAAAAGCCCCCCGCAGCCGGATATTAAAACGTTTGTTAACCCGAGTTCTATATAAAATTTTTTGCAGCGTATAAGAAACCATTAGCTCTTTTAAATCAAAATTTCCCGTTTTAAAAACCGTCCCCCGGCCCCGCCGTGAACCGAATCGGAATTGGGGCCCCCTAAAAAGGGTAGATCACCCCCATACACCCCAAAGACATATCTTAAAGGTTAGATAGGGGAAAACAAAAAAAAGCCACCCCACCCCGGTTAAAAAAAACTTTTGGTAATGGTTTTTAAAATTAAAAAAGGCAGCAAAAATTGGGTAACTTTTAGCTCTGAAAAATTTTAAAAATTTTTCCAGATTAAAACCGTAAACCGGGGGCCCTGACCAGTAAAGGGAATCGGCAGTGTAAACCCCTCAAAAGGGAGATCACAACCATAAAAATTCAAAGACTTTATCTTCAAGGGGTAGAGGGGGGAAAAAACAAAAAAAGCCCACAGCACCCGGATATTAAAACATGTTTTGAAATTTGCTTTTTTACAAATAAAGCAGCGTATGAACAAAAGTTCTGAAAAACTTAAATTTTCCCCCAGATTAAACCCGAAAAACCCTGGTCGCCCAGGGGAACCCCAATCGGCAGTGGGACTCCTCAAAGTAATCGCCACGATACATTTCAAAGACATATCTTAATTTGGTAGAAAGGGGAAAACCCAAAAAGCCCACCCTTTGGGGGTTTATTAAAAATATGCTTGAAATGCTTTTTCTAAAATCTTTTTCGCGAAATAGAAACCATTGCTCTTTAAATCTTAAATTTCCCCCCAAAAGGGAACCGTCCCCATGGCCTGCCAAAGTGGCCCGAATGGGCAGTAAAACACCCCCAAATTTAAAAATCCCAACCAAAACCAACCTTCGAAACAAATATTAAAATTAAAAAATATGGGGGCAAAAAAGAAAAACCCCCCAAAAGCCCCCCCAAAAAACAACAGGGAAAAGCGTTTCTATACAAACAGGGGGAATATTTAACATTAGCCCCTGTAAATTTTAAAATTCCTCAAAAAGAAAACCGGGCCCCCGGCCCTGACCGGGAAAAACCGGGAATCGGCATTTTACCCCTCAAAAGGTAGATCTCCCCAAAAAATATCAAAGACATATTTTCAGTGGTAAAGGGGGGCAAACAGAAAAAGACACAGCACCGGATATTTAAAAAATTTTTTAAAATGGGGTTTTTCTATATAAAATGCAGCGTAAAGTAACATTACTTGTAAATCTTAAATTTTCCAAAATTGATTACCGTCAACATGGCCTGACCAGTGAACCAATCGGCATGTGCCCCTCGAAATAAAACACCCCCCTACACTTCAAAGACAAATTTTCAATGGTAGGGGAGTGGCAAACAGAAAAGCCACAGCAGCCGGATATTAAAACATGCTAGTAATGCGATTTCTATATCAAATGCAGCGTATAGTAACATTAGCTCTGTAAATCTTAAGTTTTCTCCAGATTATTACCGTCACCCTGGCCTGACCAGTGAACCGGATCGGCAGTGTGACCCCTCAAAATGTAGATCACACCATACACTTCAAAGACATATCTTCAATGGTAGAGAGGGGCAAACAGGAAAGCCACAGCAGCCGGATATTAAAACATTCTTGTAATGCGAGTTCTATATCAAATGTAGCGATAGGAAATAGGCGCTTCCGCATAATCGGTATGTGTCGCGCACTAAACTGTTTACGTATGCACCGGTTAACAAAATCGATGTGTTCCGGCACTCGCAGTCAGAAAGGTAAGTTTTATTTCTCAAAATATTCTGTTAAGTACTATTTGTCAACGTATAAACACATGTTCAGTCCAAACTTACGATATCAAAGATTGAATTTAACCCGGATTTTTTAGCGAAGCCATTTGAAATCATTGATTTTAAAGGTGTGTAGTTCTGTTCTGTCATTCTCTATTCATAACTTGTGTTTACACGAATCTTCAAAATGTGCATATTTATGTGGGTTTCATTGGTGAACCAGTGGCGCATGGAAGCTAAATATACTGTTAATGGCAGTTGGTAAGTGGGAATGGTCAATTATTTATGGTTTGTTTTTGGTTTGCAAAATAATCAAAATGTTAGTTTGACAGACGACAACAACAACAACTCGTTATAGTTTGTTTCAAGACATCTAGAAAATAGAATAATAGAATCATTTTGATTTTGTTCGATGATACAAACTGGAGCATATTATGATCTGTTTGTTGGATGATTTTAACATAATGTTTTAACTGAAAATTGTTTTATGGTACTAGAAAAGGGTATTGCAGTTTTTCCCTGAGTACCTATACTTTCGGATAAAATTATTTCGGATGTAATATTTGGCTACTGTAGTATTATGTTTTTTCTTATGTTTGAAAAAATGAGACATGCTGGGCAGTTTTCCTGATTTTATTTTGTTATAAGTTATACATTAAAATAATGTATGTGTCATTAGGATAAAAATAGAGCTGCATTTGGCAACATAGTAAAGATTGGACGATTTTTTTGGGGAGATACCAAGGAGACGCCCCGGTATATCCCGGAACTAAGGGCTGGATACACAACCGGTAGGGGGGCACATGAGTCTAACGACTAGAGTCTCCGAAAGGAGGTACATCAGATAGATACACAATGGAGTGTTTCATATGATAAATTACGTTTTAATTTTATAATTACTTTGTATATTTCAGAAGCTGTGTGTTCACTGTTGGCACATTAAATGATTGACAGCATTGGATAAATAATGCTCTATTGGATAAATACGTAAGAAAATAACATTTCAATATTTAAGGCAAATGATTTATACATTTGAAAGGATATGTAAATTCAAACTATTTTAGATAATTTATAAATGACTGCCTCCTTTGTAAAACAAGATTTTATTTTTATTTTTAAACTGATTGTTACTGTTATACTCAACAGTTAGCATAAGAGAATAAAAAATACATGTGATATCAATGTCTATTTGCGTTTGACCTCCTTTTAAACTGCCATTTTACTAACTTAAATATGGACGTTAAAAAAATTAAAACGGTGGATAGGTAGTTTTAGGTAATAAGGGTCTTAAGTTTTAGATATGAAGATAAAACTATATTTCAGGTAAAGTACATTGGACAGCTGAGATTGTGGTGTGGACAGCTGAGATTGTGTTTTGGACAGCTGAGATTGTGACTTGGACAGCTGAGATTGTGGTGTGGACAGCTGAGATTGGTGTGGACAGCTGAGATTGTGGTGTTGACATCTGAAATTGTGATTTTGACAGCTGAGATTGTGCTGTGGACAGCTAAAATTGTGGTGTGGACTACTGATATTGTGGTGTTGACAACATATTGTGGTGTGCACATGTGATATTGTGGTGTGATGGTTTAAAGTAGCAAAGGTATAAAGCATGTATTATATTATTACATTTCATTATAGTTTGAGAGCTTTTATACTTACCCTGAATTTAACAACACTTAAATCTTCTGCAAAGTACTCTGAGTTCTGTGAAATAGAAAAAGTGGAAACTCCACAGGTCGCTCAACACAACAAAAACAGGCTCGGTTTGATTGAGCCTGTTCATGGACGGTAGTGGAAATGTATGCTACCGTCCACGCCCTCTAGCCCCGGGTTGAGCAGAACTCAACATTTACACATGTTAAAAAGTACAAAAAACAATTTAGAGACACCCGCAGATGTGTTCATACGGCGGTGCACATGAAACCTTCAATGCTACACTAGTGTGTAATTCCATGAAAACGGCGTATGGTCCCCAGAAAGTCACCGATGTCAATTGACTCAGTTGTAATGATTATTTGAAAATTGAATATTTAAAAACATAACACAGGAATTAGCTTTAACTGACTCCAGAAACAACAGTGTTAAACATTCCTGTCTGATGTCTCTCATATGACAAAACTATCTTTTAAAGGTAAATTTCAAAATTTAGTACTGTACATTTCAAGAGTAGAATTATTAACTGAAAATGAAATATATGGCTAACCAAATAAAATGCCAAAGATCTAAAACAAATGAATATTCCATACTAATTATGTTAAGAAAGGATAACTAATAATTTAATTAAATATGTACACAATGTCAGTTTCAGTACAGTTGGTTTTAAAGTCCACATGTGCTAACTTATACAGGGACATTTTTTTTTTTCAATCTGAATAAATATAGGATAGATTGCTTTAGATAAGAAGGGTGTTTAGGTTTTAGGTATGTAGATAAAACTTTATTTCAGGTAAAGAACGTTTGACAGCTTAGATTGTGGTGTGGACAGCTGATATTGTGGTGTGGACAGCTGAGATTGTCATGTGGACTACTTATATTGTGGCTTGCAGAGCTGATATTGTGGTGTGATGGTTTAAAGTACTAAAGGTATTAAGCATGTATTATATTATTACATTTCATTATAGTTTGACTATACAAAGAAGAGCTTTTATACTCACCCTGACTTCAACAACACTTAAATCTTATAAAAAGTACTCAGAGTTCTGTACAAGTCACCGATGTAATTTGACTCAGTCATAGTACTTATTTGATAATTAATTATTTAAAGACATGACACAGGAATAAGCAGTAACCTGAACCTGAAACAACAGTGTTAAACTTTTCTGTCTGATATTATAAACTGATAAGACAGATTATCATGTAAAGGTAAATTTAAAATAGAGCAATAGAATTAAGTGCAATTTAAATATAAGGCTGACTCAAGAGAATGATAAAGATCTGAAACAAATCAATTTTGTATACTAATTTTGTTAAGAAAGGATAGCAATTAAAACAATTTACAGTGTCGTTTCAGTATAGTTGGTTTTTAAGTCTACAACTGTTGTATATTGACAAAATTAACAAAATCATATGTATTACATATATAGAATTTTGAATGCAGCCATATCTTTTAACATTATTATGTAAAAAGATTGTATTCATGTTAATAAGTTGAAACATATATGGGAAATTCAATTTTAAAACCTGTATTAGTGATATGATAAAATTATTGGAAATTAAATACTTTGAATAACTACAAATTTCTGGTTGTAGAACTAAAAAAAATGTTACATTGTAATTAAGTTGCCCAGGACAAAGTTTACAAATAAATTTTATTTGTGTTGTCTTCTTGACAGAGTTACTCTGATCAAACACACAAATGCACCATGATGACAACAAAAATATTTTATTTATTAAAAATGTTTCCAAATATTGAAATGTATGATGTCATTTTAGTGATATACATAATTTATAGCACAAATGACATCTAGTATACAGGCCATGCATGGCAACCTGATATTCCTTTTATGATTTTAAAAAGAAATATCTGATTTATATTAAACCATTGCAAGTCTTGTTCTGGTGAAGGTAACTTCTTCCAATTTTCAGATTTGAATGTTTATTTTTTACTTTTTTTCTTCAAAATTTGGTATTTTTAATTTAGAATGCAGGTTATGAAATTACTCATATCTAATTCTTCAATTGTGAAAAGTAATATTAATTATCACAAAGTAAAATGGTGAAAAGTTTGAGAAATGAAAAACTGATCCTTATGCTAGTGAGATAATTTATAAAACAGTAAAGAAAATAAAATAGATATGCATATTAGAATTAAGAAAGATATTTTGTTTGACTTTAATACAGCTTTTGAGGTACATTAAAAAACTTTTGAATTGCCAAATCATATCAAAAGCAAGAATGAAAAGAATTCAAGTTCAGAAAATAAATAATGATAAAAGAAAAGAAATATATGAGGCCTCTATTATAACAATTAATGAAAGAAAAAGAAAAAAAATTGAAAGTGAAGAAAGAAAAAGTGCAAAGGCATTAAAACTACAAGAAGACATAAGTGTGCATGGGATTGCAAATTGTGAAAAAGAAATAGAACAGAAATTAAATAATATGTCAAACAAAAAGGAGAAACTTAATTATCTAAAAACACAAATCAACAATTTAAAGAACTCTATATTTCTGAATAATAAAACTTTAACACAATTTAGCAAGGCTGGAAAAGTGCTAGGTGTTGAGGAACTGAAAATCAATTTATTACATCTCTTAAAGAAGAAGGAATTACAATCACAAATATCTGACCCTCTGGAATGTGTAGGAAAAGGAATTTATCATGTTTGGACAGAAGAAAATGGAAATGATAAGTCATATTCAGGGAAAATTCTGTCTTTCGACAAAGGAGAATTTAAGGTGATTTTGGCAATTCAGAAATTTATTAACTAATTGCATGTGTTCGTTTAATTTCACTGTCAACAATGAAAGACAATGATAGAGGTTCCTTTATTTTTATCTTTATGCAATTAAACCTGTCATTACCAGTCAGGTAAAAGAGAGAAAACTGTTTAGTACATTTGGCCAAATTACAAAGACAAAATTAAAAGCTGCTAAATGAAGATTTACTATGCTATTGCACAGATTTGATTGGATAGAAGAGCACAAACAATGCTATACTGATGAGCGATACTTTTTTTAAACAAAGTTGTCATTTTCCCCTTAATTTTCATCTTTTTGTGTACATGTTCTTTGAATGGTAGAAGGCTTATAACAAGAACTTGGATACCACACATCTGTTAATTTTTCAATGAACATGATTGTATGAATTCACCACACTATTAACTTAAAAAAACTCTTTTTTCAATAACATTATGCACATTTGGTATTAAGATATTATACTGACAGATATAAACACAGATAATGTTTAGACTCACTTCCCTTGGGACAATGGTTTAATTCTGATGTTGTTTTTAATGGATAAAGATTCTAATCAAATTTTGAGATGTATCAGACATTTGTTTTTTACTGTAAAATAGTAACAGTTTATGTATTTCTTCACCTCAATACCCAATACATTGACTTCAAATAAGTAATTTATCAGTTAATTATATTTCTAGTAAAACTGAGTAATGAATAACCATTCAGATGCTGAATATGTCTTTATATGTGCATCTTATAATGTCTCATTTATTTTTCAGATTAAATATGAAGATCATAGTGTGTTTGATGTAAGCATTGACGAGGTGTGTGAGGACCTGAGAAATGGCACGCTTCAGTTCATTTAGGTATCGTATAAGGGTTATAAGTTGACATTCGGATAACTTAGATAAGCAAGGAAACATCAACAATCCTCAATAGCTACCAGTAAATGTATGACAATAAAGTAGCCAGTGTGTTTTAATAACATTATATCGTTTATCTGCAAAAGTAACACAAGAAAACCAAAATTTATGCGTATTAAATAAATTATTTGAGCCGCGCCGTGAGAAAACCATCATAGTGGCTTTGCGGCCAGCATGGATCCAGACCAGACTGCGCATTCGCGAAGTCTGGTCAGGATCCATGCTGTTTGCTTTCAAAGCCTATTGCAATTAGAGAAACTGTTAGCGAACAGCATGGATCCTGACCAGACTGTGCGGATGCGCAGGCTGGTCTGGATCCATGCTGGTCGCTAACGCATTATGTTCGTTTTATCGTGGTGCGGTTCATTTATAGAAAATCAATTTTTGTTAATTATTTTTGTATATATTTGGTGTTTATTTATTTAGTAAATGTTAATATATTCAATTTCAGATTTATTCCTTACTACCTTCCTGTCAACTATATCTTCCACAGCATGATTCAATCTAGTCCCAATCATTGACTCTGGTTACCTCACCAGATGGTCCGTCCACAGAGTCACAAGCAACAGATACTAAAACTCGGCAAAGTACATGTACTTCAGTCTTCCAGAGGATATTGTTAACAATGATGATTTGATGTCAAAAAGAAAATGTATTTGATTAGCTATATTTCTCTTGTGTCACTTGGGTGTCAAAGGTCATTTTAGAGATTGTCCGGGCTCTAACTTTGCAACGCATAAACGGGCTTAAATGTTTGCCTCAGCTAGACAGTGTTGTGTTGAACTCCCAGTCCTTTTGACCGCTGGCGGGCTCGACATGTTTCCTGTGGGCATTTAGTTTATATTGCATATACTTCAAGTAGATACACATTTTAGAATACCGGTAGATAACCAAATAAGAAAGAAAACATTTTTTTTATTTTACATAGCAAAATTTGGAAAATTTTAACTTCAGCTTTCACTGTTATATTATTATATAATCACTTATGATGAGTATGAATGCAATATAGTCACTGAAGACAATTAATCCCGCATTTTTGTTCATATGAAGATACAATATCTTGTTATCTATTATTGTCAATCATTGGTATGTAAGATTTTTGCCATAGGTTTGAATAGCTGACAAGCATGGTAGAAATTATCATTAACCATTAACGGGCTAAAATTCTATAATTAACTTGTCCATCTTTCAATATGGACAGTATCATTAAATGAAAGAGATGGCTACCAAAACATACTGACTGAATGCAAACAGTGAAGATCTTGATCAGGCTATACGGATGTGCAGGCTGATCAAGATCTACACTGTTCACAAAGGCAGAATCAATCGTGTCCAGCATGATTAGGGTTAAATCCGTTGTTTTTACTGCCTCCTTTTTTGGCTCATTATTGTACAAGTACATATACAGCATTGCTTTTCTAACCATGTAATAATGCATATGATTGGTTTTCAAAATAACGAAGCTCTTTCTCCTCTCTCACCATACTTTAAATAAGTTCAGTTTTAGAAAGTGTTTTGGGGCAAATTATATTCAAATCAATGTAGTCAATGAATGTGTGCAGTTTCAGGTGAATGGCTCAAGCAGTTTTATATCAAATTATATAGGTAATTTTGTCCCCTGTGCATCCTAGAAAGTGTGACATTTTATATGAAGGGAAGTTTTCAACTGTGTTTTATTTTTTCAAACCAAGCATAATTGTAACAGCTTTAATTTTTTTAATTGTAGATAGGGGCAAACAGAAAAGCCACATCACCCGGATATTAAAACATGCTTGTAATGCGATTTCTATATCAAATGCAGCGTATAGTAACATTAGCTCTGTAAATCTTAAATTTTCTCCAGATTGATACCGTCACCTTGGCCTGACCAGTGAAGAGAACCGAATCGGCAATGTGACCCCTCAAAATGTAGATCACACCATACACTTCAAAGGCATATTTTCAATGGTAGAGAGGGGCAAACAGAAAAGCCACAGCACCCGGATATTAAAACATGCTTGTAATGCGATTTCTATACCAAATGCAGCGTACAGTAACATTAGCTCTGTAAATCTTATATTTTCTCCAGATTGATACCGTCACCCTGGCCTGACCAGTGAACCGAATCGGCAGTGTGACCCCTCAGAATATAGATCACACCATACACTTCAAAGACATATCTTCAGTGGTAGAGAGGGGCAAACAGAAAAGCCACAGCAGCCGGATATTAAAACATGCTTGTAATGCCATTTCTATATCAAATGCAGCGTATAGTAACATTAGCTCTGTAAATCTTAAATTTTCTCCAGATTGAAACCGTCACGCTGGCCTGGCCAGTGAACCGAATCGGCAGTGTAACACCTCAAAATGTAGATCGCAACATACACTTCAAAGACATATCTTCAATGGTAGAGAGGGACAAACAAAAAAACCACAGCAGCCGGATATTAAAACATGCTTGTAATGCGATTTCTATATCAAATTTTTAAATGCAGCGTATAGTAACATTAGCTCTGTAAATCTTAAATTTTCTCCAGATTGATACCGTCACCCTGGCGTGACCAGTTAACCGAATCGGCAGTGTGACCCCTCAAAACGTAGATCACACCATAGACTTCAAATACACATCTTCAATGGTAGAGAGGGCAAACAGAAAAGCCACAGCAGCCAGATATTAAAACATGCTTGTAATGCGATTTCTATATCAAATGAAGAGTATAGTAACATTAGCTCTGCAAATCTTAAATTTTCTGCAGATGGATACCGTCACCCTGGCCTGACCAGTGAACCGAATCGGCAGTGTAAGCCCTCAAAATGTAGATCACACCATACACTTCAAAGACATATCTTCAATGGTAGAGAGGGGTAAACAGAAAAGCCACAGCAGCCGGATATTAAAACATGCTTGTAATGCGATTTCTATATAAAAAGCAGCGTATAGTAACATTAGCTCTGTAAATCTTAAATTTTCTCCAGATTGATACCGTCACCTTGGCCCGACCAGAAGAGAACCGAATCGGCATGTGACCCCTCAAATATAGATCACACCAAAACACTTCAAAGGCATATTTCAATGGTAGAGAGGGCAAACAGAAAAGCCACAGCACCCGATATTAAAACATGCTTGTAATGCGATTTCTATATCAAATGCAGCGTATAGTAACATTAGCTCTGTAAATCATAAATTTTCTCCAGATTGATACCGTCATCCTGGCCTGACCAGTGAACCGAATCGGCAGTGTGACCCCTGAAAATGTAGATAACACCATACACTTAAAAGATATATCTACAATGTAGAGAGGGGTAAACAGAATAGCCACAGCAGCCGATATTAAACATTCTTGTAATGCGATTTCTGTATCAAATGTACTTAGTAACATTAGCTCTGTAAATCTTAAATTCTCCAGATTGATACCGTCACCCTGGCCTGTCCAGTGAACCGAATCGGCAGTGTGACCCCTCAAAATAGATCACACCATACATTTCAAAGACATATCTTCAATGTAGAGAGGGGCAAACAGAAAGAGCCACAGCAGCCGGATATTAAAACATGCTTGTAATGCGATTTCTATATCAAATGAGCGTATAGTAACATTAGCTCTGTAAATCTTAAATTTTCTCCAGATTGATACGTCACCTTTGGCCTAAACCAGTGAAACCGAATGGGCAGTGTGACCCCTCAAAATGTACATCACACCATACACTTCAAAGCATATTTTCATGGTAGAGAAGGACAAACAGAAAAGCACAGCAGCCAGATATTAAAACATGCTTGTAATGCGATTTCTATATCAAATGCAGCGTACAGTAACATTAGCTCTGTAAATCTTATATTTTCTCCAGATTGATAACCGTCACCCTGCCTGACCAGTGAACCAAATCGCAGTGTGACCCTCAAAATAGATACACACCATACACTTCAAAGATATATCTTCAATGGTAGAGAGGGCAAACAGAAAAGCCACAGCAGCCTGGATATTAAAACATGCTTGTAATCCCGATTTCTGTATCAAATGCAGCGTATAGTAACATTAGCTCAGTAAATTTTAAATTTTCTCCAGATTATTCCCGTCACCCTGGCCTGACCAGTGAACCGTCGGCGTGGACCCCTGAAAAATGAGATACACCATACATTCAAAGAATTTTCTTAAATGGTAGGAGCGAAAAACAAAATAGCCACAGCAGCCCGGTATTAAAAAAGTTTTGTAATGCGATTTCTGTATCAAATGTAGCTTTTTAGTAACATTAGCTCTTAAATCTTAAATAATCTCCAATTATAGTCACCCGGCCCTGTCCAGGAACCGAATCGGGGTGCCCCCAAAAAAACGTAGTCAACCATAGACTTCAAAGACATATTTAATGTGGAGAGGGAAAACAGAATAGCCAAGAGCCGGATTTAAAAATGCGGAATGCGTTTTCTATATCAAATGAAGGTATAGTAACATTGCTTGAAAATCTTAAATTTTCGCAGATGGATAGCGTCCCCCTGGCCTGCAGTAAACCAATCGGCAGTGTGCCCGCTCAGAATATAGAGGCCCCCTATCTTCAAAGACCATCTTCAATGGTAGAGAGGGACAAACAAAAAGCCACAGCACCCGGTATTAAAACTTTTTGTAATGCGTTTTTCTATATGAAAATGGGTATAGTAACTTTAGCTCTGTAAATATAAATTTTTCCAGATTGATACCGTATCCGGGCCTGCCCAAAACCCAATCGTCAGTGTGACCCTAAAAATGTAGATAACCCCAAATTTAAAAAGAATTTAAAAATTTAGGAGGGGTAAACGAAAGCCAAGCCCCCAATATTAAAACATTCTTGAATGCGATTTCTATATAAAATGCAGCGGGTAGTAACATTAGCTTGTAAATTTTAAATTTTACCAGATGATCCCGTCACCCTGGACTGACCAGTGACCGAATCGGAGTGTACCCCCGGGAATACGATCAACCTACATTTCAAAGTTCTTCAATGGTAGAGAGGGGCAAACAGAAAGCCACAGCCCCCGGAAAATTTAAAACATTTTGTAATGGATTTCTATATAAAAAAGCTGTATAGAAAGTTTAGTTCTTAATTTTAAATTTTCTCCAATTTGTCCCGCACCGGGCCCTGTCCAGCCCCCAAAATCGGAGTGTGCCCCCAAAAAATGTAGATCACACCATACATTCAAAGACATATCTTCAATGGTAGAAAAGGGGGCAAGCGGAAAAAAAAAAAACACCAGCCGGATTTTAAAAAATGCTTGTAATGTGATTTCTATTCAAATCAGCATAGAAACCTTAGCTCTGTAAATTTATATTTTCTTCAGTTTGTTCCCGCCCCGGGCCTAACCAGTGAACCACCGGCAGTGTGACCCCTGTTTAAGATCAAACCATACATTCAAGAAAATTTTTCAAGGAAAGGGAAGGGGAAACAGAAAAGCCCAGCAGCCGGATATTAAAAATGCTTGAATGCGATTTTATATAAAAGCAGCGTATAGTAACATTAGCTCTGTAAATTTAAATTTTCCCCAGATTTTTCCCGTCCCCCCCCCTGCCCGTGAAGATGGGAGTGTGCCCCTAAAAATGTAATCACACCATAAAAAAAAGACATATCATAAATGGTGAAGGGGCAAACGAAAAAAAACCCGGGGTTTTTAAAAAAAAAGTTGTAATGCGATTTTGATCAAATCGGATAGTAACATTAGCTCTGTAAATCTAAATTTTCTCCAGATTGTCCGCCCCCCCGGGCCCTTTCCCGGTAAACCCCGAATGGCAGTGTGCCCCCTAAAATGTAGAACCACCTTAGACTTAAAACACAATCTTAATGTAAGAGGGGCAACAAAAAAACCCCGCGCCGGTATTAAAACTTTGTTGCGATTTCATATCAAAAGCAGCGTATAGAACATTATTTGTAAATTTTAAATTTCTCCAGTTGATCCCGCCCCCTGCCCTGCCCATGAAGAAAACCGAATCGGCAATGTGACCCCTCAAATGTAGATCGCCCCATCCCCTTAAAAGGGGTATTTCAATGGGGAGAAGGGCAAAAAAAAAGCCACAGACCCCGGATATTAAAACATGCTTGTAATGCGTTTTCTTACCAAAGCGCGTACAGTAAACTTAGCTTTTAAAAAATCTTATATTTTCCCGATTGATACCGTACCGGGCCGACAGTGAACCGAATCGGCATGGACCCCAGAATATGATCCCCCCTACACTTCAAGACAATTTTCTGGTAGAGAGGGGCAAAACGAAAGCCACAGCACCGGATTAAAAACAGCTTGTAATGCCATTTCTTATCAAAGTGGTTAGTAACATTGCTTGTAAATCTTAATTTTTCCCCAGATTGAAACCGCACGCTGGCCTGGCCAGTAAACCCGAATGGGCAGTGAAAAAACTAAAAAGGTAGATGAAAACATACACTTAAAAGACATATTTAATGGTAGAGGGGACAAAAAAAAAAAAAAACACAGCAGCCGGGATTTTAAAAAACAGCTTGTAATGCGTTTTCTTATCAATTTTTAAATGCAGCGTATAAAACATTGCTCTAAAAACTAAATTTTCCCCAATTTGTACGTCACCGGCGTGACCTTAAACCGAATGGCAGTGTGACCCCCAAAAGTAGATAAAAACCAACTTTTTAAAGACATATTTAAATTTGTAGAGGGGTGCAAAAAAAAAAACCCACAGCACCCGGATTTTAAAAACCTTGTAATGCGATTTTTATATCAAATGCAGCGTATATAATTTTAACTTAGTAAATTTTAAAATTTTCCTCCGATTTTTACCGACCCCGGGCCCGCCCAGTAAAAAGATCGGCAGTGTGACACCTAAAAATGTAAACACCATACATTTTCAAAGAAAAATCTTCAAGGGTAAGAGGGAAAACAAAAATACCCACAGCAGCCGGATATTAAAACTCTTGTAATGCGATTTCTATTAAAATGTCTTATAGTAACATCAGTTTAAATTTTAAAAATAATCTCCAGTTTTTGGGATCCCGTCCCCCGGGCCCTGTCCAGTGAACCGAATCGGCATGTACCCTCAAAACGAGATCAACCATAGACTTCAAAGACATATCTTCAATTGAGAAGGAAAAGAATAGCCCCAACACCCGGGATATTAAAACATGTTGAAATGCGATTTCTATATCAAATAAAGCGTATAGTAACATTAGCTCTGGCAAATTTAAATTTTCTGCGATGGATACCGTCACCCTGGCTGCCCAGTGCCCCAAATCGGCAGTGTAAGCCTCAAAATTAATCACCATACACTTCAAAAAAAATTCTTCAAGGGGAGAGGGGCAAAAAAAAAAACCCACAGAGGGATATTAAAAATGCTTGTAATGCGATTTCTATTAAAAGCAGCGTATAGTAACATTAGCTCTGTAAATCTTAAATTTTTCTCCAGATGATACGTCACCTGGCCTGACCATAAACCAAATGGGCGTTACCCTCAGAATAAGATCGCCCCTATCTTCAAGACTATCTTCAAGGGGAAGACGGACAAACAGAAAAGCCCGCCAGCCGGTTATTAAAACATGTTGTAATGCGATTTCTATAGAAATGCAGCGTATAGTGACATTAGCTCTGTAAATCATAAATTTTCTCCAGATTGATACCGTCATCCTGGCCTGACCAGTGAACCGAATCGTCAGTGTGAGCCCTCAAAATGTAGATAACACCATACATTTAAAAGACATATCTACAATGTTAGAGAGGGGTAAACAGAAAAGCCACAGCACCAGATATTAAAACATTCTTGTAATGCGATTTCTATATCAAATGCAGCGTGTAGTAACATTTGCTCTGTAAATCTTAAATTTTCTCCAGATTGATACCGTCACCTGGCTGCCAGTGAACCAAATCGGAAATGTGACCCTCAAAATGTAGATCACCCCATCCTTAAAAGACATATCTTCAATGGTAGAAAAGGGCAAGCGAAAACAACAGCAGCCGGATATTAAAACATGCTGTAAATGTGATTTCTATATCAAATGCAGCGTATAGTAACATTAGCTCTGTAAATCTTAAATTTTCTTCAGTTTGGGTTACCGTCCCCCCTGGCCTAACCATTAACCGAATCGGCAGTGTGACCTCAGAATATAGATCACACCATACACTTCAAAGACATTTTCTTCACATGGAGAGAGGGGCAAAAAAAAAACACAGCAGCCGGTATTAAAACATGCTTGTAATGCGATTTCTTATAAAATGCAGCTTTATAGTAACATTACCTCGAAAATCTTAAATTTTCTCCAGATTGTTTACCGTCACCCTGGCCTGACCAGTGAACCGTATCGGCATGTGACCCTCAAAATGTACATCACACCATACACTTCAAAGACATATTTCGATGGTAGAGAGGGGCAAACAGAAAAGCCCACAGCACCCGGGGATATTAAACATGCTTGTAAGTGCGATTTCTATATCAAATCCAGTTATAGTAACATTACTCTGTAAATCTTAAATTTTCTCCAATTAAAACCCATCACCCTGGCCTGACCAGTGAACCAAAATCGGCAGTTTTGACCCCTCAAAATGTAATCACACCATACACTTTGGAAGAATTATTTTCAATGGTAGAGAGGGGGCTAACAGAAAAGCCACAGAGGGATATTAAAACATGTTGTAATGCGATTTTCTGTTTTCAAATGCAGCGTATAGTAACATTAGCTCTGTAAATCTTAAATTTTCTCCAGATTGATACCGTCACCATGGCCTTCAGTAACCCGAATCGGCAGTGTGACCCCAAATGATCTACGAGCTACGACCCAGGTCAACCAATTCTAAACCCTTTTCTAATGGTTGATCTACGATCTACGACCCAGGTCAACCAATTCTAAACACTTTTCTAATGGTTGATCTACGAGCTAAGACCCAGGTCAACCAATTCTAAACAGTTTTCTAATGGTTGGTCTACTTGCTACGACCCAGGTCAACCAATTCTAAACCCTTTTCTAATGGGTGATCTACGAGCTACGACCCAGGTCAACCAATTCTAAACCCTTCTCTAATGGTTGATCTACGAGCTACGACCCAGGTCAACCAATTCTAAAGACATTTCTAATGGTTGATCTACGATCTACGACCAAGGTCAACCAATTCTAAACAGTTTTCTAATGGTTGATCTACCAGCTACGACCCATGTCAACCAATTCTAAACCCTTTTCTAATGGTTGATCTACGAGCTACGACCCAGTTCAACCAATTCTAAACCCTTTTCTAATGGTTGATCTACGAGCTACGACCCAGGTCAACCATTTCTAAACACATTTCCAATGGTTGATCTACGATCTTCGACCCAGGTCAACCAATCCTGAACACTTTTCTAATGGTTGATCTACGAGCTACGACCCAGGTCAACCAATCCTGAACACTTTTCTAATGGTTGATCTACGAGCTACGACCCAGGTCAACCAATTCTGAACTCATTTCCGATGGTTGATCTACGATATACGACCCAGGTCAACCAATCCTGAACACTTTTCTAATGGTTGATCTACGAGCTACGACCCAGGTCAACCTATTCTGAACACTTTTTTAATGGTTGATCTACGATCTACGACCCAGGTCAACCAATTCTGAACACTTTTCTAATGGTTGATCTACGATCTACGACCCAGGTCAACCAATTCTGAACACTTTTCTAATGGTTGATCTACGAGCTACGACCCAGGTCGACCAATTCTAAACTCATTTCTGATGGTTGATCTACGAGCTACGACCCAGGTCGACAAAGTAGACATTTTTATTGTCGACCTACGATCTACGAGCTACGCGCCAACTTCACACACCTGAATTTTTATAGCTTAGAAGACCTTAAAGCCATTTATTCAGTAAGAGGAACTTTTATAGATTTGCACCGTGTTCTTACAAACATACCAATTGAATGGAAAAATATAATAAGACAAAACGCAAATGAGGTTATTAAATATAAGACAAACATGTTTTTGAATCCGTATTTAAAAAATGTAATAAAAGATAAGAAAGGTAGTAGTATTTTTTACGATACAGTTACAAATACAAAGAGTGTCGTGGTACCAAACAAATGGGTACAAATAATGGGGATTTCCGATGACGAATTTAAAGATTATTGCAAAAACTTAAAGACAATCAAAGAAATAAAGTTAAAAGATTTTCAATTTAAGATAAATCATCATATTCTTACTACAAACTCATTTTTACATCTCATACATAAAAATAGTAATAATTTATGCTCTTACTGCAAAAACGAGCGGGAAACAATTTGAACATATCTTTTTCTCATGTCCAGTTATTTATAATTTTATATAGTAAGCATCAAACAGTGGATGAGAAGTGAGTGTGAAATAGATTTGAATATGCAAGAAAAACAATTTCTTTTCTCATTTGTCACGATAACTCTAAAGGAACTTTATTTTTTATTTCTTAAGTATTAATCTTTTTAAATAATCTGTTGGTGTGCTGAAACAAGTAAACTGTATTCCAGCAACGATTTTAATATGAGCTGTAGTCCATTCTGCAACTTTCTTCAGGTCTCCGAGCTATCAAAATTAAAGTAGAACAAAGCTCATCAACAGTTTACCTAGTGTAAAATCGTTCATATTCATATATGATATATTTTCATGGATTTTGTGATTGTGTCATTCCATGACATTTAATCCCCACAAACAAAGAATATCGCTAATATAATTTTATCTTGAGAGGGGCATGCCTTCAGATTAACATCAAAATTTCAAAATCTTTAAAACAGAAGATATCAAAACTGATCAACTAATATTGTCTAAATAGACAATTTAATGTGTATGACACAAAGTACAGCTAAATTCCTAAGTGACTTAGAAATGCTTCTGGGAATTTTCTACATATTTTTTACGCAAAAACTGCTACATGTATTATAGATGAAAAGTGACTTAAATGCACAGAATCACTTACATTCCGTTAAATTAAAATCAAGAGTGCCATGATGGTCCTAGATCACTCACCTGAGTTAAGTTGCTTGCATGAACAGTTTTGATAGATGGTTATGCAAGGTAAATGTCCGTGAAATTATATTGAAACAGTGCCAATGTTGGGGGAATGATGTGACATGACAATATCAAACAAGAAGATCTTTTTCACTGCATATCAAACAAGAATTTAAGATGTTTAAATCTGTTTATACTATTGCTGCCACATCCTTTTAATGAAACATAAATTATTAAAATTTCTTGTTAAATCCTTTTTTTGATAATTGTTCTCTATAATATGTGTCAACCGTCTGAAAATTGATTAACATATTAGAATGTTTTATTGAATACATTGCTTTGGATTACTTCCTTTAGTTCTCTTATTGTATAAATTCGGTGCAGTTTTGAAAATTGTGCTTTTCTGACATGCAATTATGCACATCTGTTTGAACTTCTGTTTTATCTGTTCTTAATATAAACTGAAAAGGCCTTTCGGAAGTTAAAGTGCTGTGTAAAAATAGTGTTTGATATGTATATGTTTGTAAATATGTATAATTATTTGTTTTAGCCGTCTATAGCTAATATTATGTTTTATCAAACTTTAAAAACTGGTAATCTTTACTGCAAGAAGATAAAACGTATTGATAAAAAAGTAGATATACCTCCCTTATCAAACAATCTTTTTGTATACTAATCTAACAGAGATATTTACAGATAAAGTTCCGTAACTATAACTGTAGCGACTACTGATGCAACTGAGGCGTTTGCTTCTGTTAATTTTTCTGCATCATTTACCTCAGACAATTGTTTTGCAATAATTGCTCATTTTCTTTTTCTTAAAAACAATTTTAACAGTAGTTTTCTGCAAAAGCCATGCACCAGAATGCATTATTAAATGTTACATTCTCATTTATTTCAAAACCAGGGAGAGGGAACATCCAAGTCGAAGGTTATTCACGTGCACATGTGCTGAAATGAAGGCCCTTTATATTCAGATTACTCCAAGACACACAAAACTGTGCCTTTTCTCATTTTCCTTGGTCAAATCTAGCCTCTACGGCCTGAATACAACCATATTGTCAGTCTCGTCGAATACAGCCAGCTGATCTACCTACCAGTATAAAAGATTTTAATTTTAATTGTACAATTTTTCCAGTAATAAATGAAAACTGTTCCACTGCACCTTCCCGTTATTTAAACTAACAGTGACGGTAATAGGCCAACTTTTCAAGAGGCAACACCTCTGACAAAGGTGCATGACTCTGCATACACCTGCAGTGCCCTTGTCACATTCTGCTATAAACAGCAATGGTTTCCCTAATGATCCTTTGTGAAGTTTTCATTTAATCTGTCATTAGGTGCAATAAATCCAAGTTTATTTGGTACTACAGAAAGGGTGCTATTTCGGTTTGTAAAGTTGTATACATCTTGACCTATGTATAAATATTTTCTCGGGGCCGCTATGGCCGAGCAGTTAAGGTCGCTGACTTTGAATCACTTGCCCCTCACCAATTCGGGTTTGAGCCTTGCTAAGGGCAATGAATTCTACTTGTGAGGAATTGGACGGCTTCCCTATGGAAGGTCTGTGATTCTACCCTGGTGCCCATATGTACAAAGGGGCACCTTGGGTCTTCCTGTACCATCAAAAGCTGGACATTCCCCATATGGCCTATAATTGTGTCAATGTAATGTCAAACCCAACAAAAAATATTGAAAAATTGTTTACTTGCAGCCGAGGTACTAGTAAAATTTTATTTTACTGAATAAAAATACATCAATCATGCTTTATACAAATATTCTCTTTTCTTTTTTTTTTTTTTTTTTTTATTTTTTATTCAACAAAATGCTATCAACTCTAAACTGTGTGGAGAAAATCCTTATTTGAAATGTTACCATAAATGTTAAAATATCTAGAGTTTCAATCCAGTATCTGCATTTGTTTTGGGGAAGTAACTTGCATGCAAATCTTTAACCAGGATTTTCTTAGTCCAAAAGGAGGCACAGTTTGCCAAAGATAAATGTCAGAGTTGTTTGGTTATTGAACGAGAAAAAGAAAAAAATAACTTTCAAAGCTATATGCCTTTAACTAATAGCTATATGAAGTTGCATGCAAAACTTTAACTAGGACTTTCTAAGTCCAGAAGGGGGCATAATTTGGCTAAAATGCATGTCAGAGGTATGGGACTTGATGCTATCACCTAGATATATAGCCCCAAAGACACAGGTGAAGTTTCAATTCAATACCTGCATTAGTTTTGGAGATAGTAACTTGCATGCAAAACTTCAACCAGGTTTTTCTATTGATCTAGAAAAAGAAAACATACGTTTCAAAGCAATATGCTTCTTAATGATAGCTATATGTACTTACATGCAAAACTTTAACAAATGTGTTACGCCAATGCCGACGCCAGGGTGAGTAGAAAAGCCGAGCTAAAAAGGGGCATAACTTAATCCTAATGATAGCAAGAGTTATGAAATGTACATTATTCATTTCATATGGGAAGAGTGAAGTCTCATTCAGATGTGATGTGCAGTAACTGAGTTACTGAGATACAAACTCGCGGACTATCAAAAACAGAATTTTGTTGGAAAAAAATGCCTAAGTATACAAATGGACATAACTAGAAAATGCTTTTGTTGAAAAGCGAATGTCTCCCCTAATGCATAGTCAAATAGGCAAGAAGTCAATAAGGGACCGAAGCAAAAGTCAAAGAGACACTGATGGTTGGCTGCAATAGGGATGATCTTCTTGGCATGTCCAATCATCCCACTAAGTTTCAACATTCTGGGCCTAGTGGTTCTCAAGTTATGAATTGAAAACGGTTTCCCATGTTCAATCCCCTGTGACTTTGACTTTTGATTGAGTGACATTAAAATCAGTAGGGGTCATCTACTCTGCATGTACAATCATCCATTTACGTTTCAACATTCTGGGTCAAGTGGTTCTTAAGTTATTGATTGAAAAGAGTTTTCTATGTTCAGCCACCAGAGGCCAGGAGCAAAAGTCAAAGAGACACTGATGGTAGGCTGCAATAGGGATGATCTACTTGGCATGTCCAATCATCCCACTAAGTTTCAACATTCTGGGCCTAGTGGTTCTCAAGTTATGAATTGAAAACGGTTTTCCATGTTGAATCCCATGTGACCTTGACTTTTAAAAGAGTGACCTAAAGATCAGTAGGGGTCATCTACTCTGCATGTCCAATCATCCTATTAAGTTTTAATAGTTGGGTCAAGTGCTTCTCAAGTTTCTGAACGGAAATATTTTTCCAGGTTCAGGTCCCTGTGACCTTGACCTTTAATAGAGTGACCCAAAATTCGATAAGGGTCATCTACTTTGCATCTCCAGTCATCCTATGAAGCTTCAATACTGTGGATCAAGTGGTTCTCAAGTTATTGATCGGAAATGGTTCTCAATGTTCAGGCCCCTGTGACCTTGACCTTTATTAGAGTGACAGAAAATTTAAAGCGGTCATCTTCTCTGCATGATCAATCATCCTGTGAAGTTTCAACATTCAGGGTCAAGTTACTGACCGAAAATGGTTTTCCATGTTCAGGCCCCAGTGACCTTGGCCTTTTAATAAAGTGACCCCAAAATCAATAGGGGTCATTTACTCTGCATGAACAATTATCCTATTAAGTTATTTTCAACATTCTGGGGCAAGTAGGTCTTATAAGTTATTGATCGGAAATGTTTTTCCGTGTTCAGGCCTCCGTGACCTTGACCTTCATAAGAGTGAACCTAAAATTAATAGAACTCATCCACTCTACATGATCAGTTATCCTATGAAGTTTCAACGTTCTGGGTCAAGTGGTGCTCAAGTTATTGATCGGAAATGGTTTTTCATGTTCAGGCCCCTGTGACCTTGATCTTTATCAGAGTAACCCCTAAATCAATAGGGTTATCTATTCGGCATGACCAATCATTCTATGAAGTGTTAACATTCTGGGTTAAGTGGTTATTCGGAAATGGTTTTCCATGTTCAGGCCCCTGTGACCTTGACCTTTAGAAATTTGACCCCAAATTCAATAGGAGTCATCTACTCTGCATGATCAATCAGCTTATGAACTTTCAATATTCTGGGTCAAGTGGTTCTCAAGTTATTGATCGGAAATTGTTTTCCATGTTCAAGCCCCTGTGACCTTGACCTTCATCAGAGTAACCCCAAAATCAACAGGGTTATCTATTCTGCATGACAAATCATTCTATGAAGTTTCAACATTCTGGGTTAAGTGGTTCTCAAGTTATTGATCGGAAATGGTTTTCCATGTTTAGGCCCCTGTGACCTTGACCTTTGACAGAGTGACCCAAAAAAAACAATAGGGGTCGTCTACTTCATAAGCCCTACCAACCTATGAAGTTTGAAGGTTCTAGGTCGTATGATTTTCCAGTTATTCATTGGAAATAAAGTGTGACGGTCACAAGGAAGGGCGAACGGACGGACGGACGGACAGGGCAAAAACAATATGTCTCCCTTAGATGGGGGGGGGAGGGGGGAGAGAGAGACATAATTACATTTAACTGATATCAACAGTTATGGAACCCATGTCATCAATCTGGTATTATCATGAGGAAGGAATGTGTGAAGTTTCATTCATTTTTGTTGACACGAGTCTACCCATGATGCCAGTGAAAACACTAATGCTAGGGGTATTGCAGTAGATCCTGTGGCTTTCAAGCCGTTGTTTGTGAAAAATGAACATATTCTTTCTTTACAACAGAAACAAAGGGGAAAGATCTAAATATTGTAACTTTGAGGATATCAGTTGGTATCTTTTACCAAACAACACAAGATGCAATATTTTTACCAGTGGAGTTGCAGCTGAGAATCTGATTTCTTACCCACAGGTTGCGGGTTCATAGCCCAACGAATCCTTTCATGAGTACTGGTCAGAAAATCCAAGAAGCAGTTATATCGTATAGCCTATTTAATTTAAAATTGTAAGAACTTCCATTACATTCAAAGTCAATTAAATAAAGTCTAATATATTTAAAGGCCACCTGTGAATCAAGATGGGATGAAGAACCCATGTGCCCCTCCGTTTATTATTTCATCAAGACTGTGAACCTGGGTAGAACCACCTTCCGTAAGCCATCTCTACGGGATCCTCAAATTATTATTATTATTATTATACCAGATTTATATAGCGCCCTTTTCATGATCAATTTCACTTTCAAAGGCGCTTTACATAGTTCAAATGCAGCCACACAGGGCACATAATTCATCCTCTGCTAGTACAGACACAGAGCGATCTGACCAGAGGGACAGAGTGAGACAAAGCCCCCACGACAGAGAGATCAGAAATCAGATACAGGCTTGTCCGGCTAACTTAGCCTAGCTCGTTGCGAATAGACTGCCTGGTTCTTTAACGTGTCCAGTGATTAGCACTGATACACGCAAGGATTGCCTGGGTTCCTGACCAGTACACCTCTAGTGTCCCATCAGTGAAAAGCGTTTCTGAAAATTCCCGAGTAAATGCCGGGGATCGAAACCCCGACCTCAGGATTGGAAGGCCAGTGTGCAAACCACTCAGCTATCCGTCCACCTTAAATGAAAAATATCACCACCCCCAGTAAGGCTCGAACCCATATAAATGAAGTACAAGTGATTGGAAGTCAGATACCCTAACCACTTGGCCAAATACAACAGTATAATGAATACATCAAATCAGAACAAAAACCATAACCTCAAATGATCTTAACTTGGATTCTGTACTGCAGAACTGGATAAACAGAACTATATACAAATGTAACCTCATTTACCAATACCTCTGAGTAAAAGCACCTCCCTACATAGGCAGTTAATTTCTCATCTCCTTCCCATTACACGATAAAAACTATAAAATCTTAAGTAAATAAACCACTTTCGAGTATTAACCTCTGTACAAAAAAACACATGGACTAAGGGAATACAGTTAAACTGACAATAAGCAGACAAAAATGTGAACATTGCGGATGGCTGCTTAAGGCAGATGGCTGCTTTACACAAGCTATTTGGGAAGTTAGCTGATTGAATGCTTAAGGCAACTGGCTGCTTCTTTCAAGTGGTCACTTAGAAGGGTTCAACTGTAAGCTGAAAACATTTCATATTTCGCAGTAAGCATCTTTGTTACATTCCCATACTCAAGATACCTTCCCTTTCTAGTGAAATAAATGCATCCACTTTGAGAAATGCTTGACAATATCCCTCCGCAATCTTTTATATGAAGTTACAACTGAATGAAAAGTTTTTGCGTCTGAGAGACACTTCCTGAAGTAGTTTTTAGTTTTCTAGTTAACTTGAATAACTGGTTTTGGCAGGAACTGGTACTTTACTCTTTTGTTCTTTTTAACTCTTACACTGCTAACTTCCTTAAACTTGACCATCTTTCAATTTGGACAGTACCATTAACTGTTAAAAAGGGGTGATCCCCAAAAAGATACTGACTGAATAGCGAACAGTGCAGACCTTGATCAGACAAGAGCTGTCCGTAAGACAGCCAAGCTCGACTATTCGAGATATTGTCCCAGAAGCAGGAAAATATTACCCAAAAAGGTTAAATATCAAAAGAGTTTTAAGTTCAAAAGGGGACATAATTTGACCAAAATTCATATCAGAGTTGTGGGTATTGCTGCTATCAACTAGTTTTATAACCCCGAAGGAACATGTGAAGTTTCAATTCAATATCTGCATTAGTTTTGGAGAGATAGTTAACTTAACCAGGATTTTCTAAGTCCAAAAGGGGGCATAATTTACTCAAAATACATGTCAGAGTTATGGGACTTGACCCAGTGAGGTTGGTAATTGACCTAGAAAAAGAAAAAATAAGTTTCAAAGCTATATATGCCTTTAAATGATAGCTGTATGTACTTGCATGCAAAAGCTTAACCAAGGTGTGACGCCGACGCCGACGCTAGGGTGAGTAGAATAGTTAGACTATTCTTCGAACAGTCGAGCTAAAAGCTAAAAACGGAAACAGAATTGATCAGTTTACATTCGTTCATGTTTTAAGATTTTTCTATCACACTCCTTATAAAATAGTGCCTGGATACTTGCTAGAACAGAGTTCGCCGATGATTTTAAGCTTTTGCGATCTATATATCTCAAGACGATTTCATTAGATGGACTCGTACAGTAGGTGGTCAGTCACATTTGTGCAACTTGTTATGACATTTTTCGGTTTTCATATATTATGTCAGAGATTTATCTAAGGAGCAATAGGACCCATTACCGTCAATGATAGAAATAGATCCCTAATTAGATCCTGGAAATTTGTATCTCATTACTTTTTATGAAACTTTGTAATTATCTCCTTTTATTATAAAGGTAGCAACAAAGTGGACTATTTCTTTGATTTCAATATAATTTCTAGTTTGACATTTGCGTTTGATACATATTGGGATGTTTCAACAAACCTTAAACAAGAGGCAAGATTTGAAACAATGTGTAGCTACGGAATCCATCTATTTTCAATCCATCTTGGTTAGTAAGGTGTAATAATCTCTTTCGAAAAATGCTTTACCTTCTATCTGAAAATCGGTAAAATTGTTCCTGTGACATCCCCAAATTCTAAAGTCTCTATCAAGATAATGTAGAACCTACTTTTTGACCAATCAGAGCGAGTTAATTTTCAAACAAGAGCTGTCTGCAACACAGCATGCTCGAATTCGCGGGATCCTGAGTTCGATCCTTTGGCGGGGCGTATGTTCTCCGTGACTCTTTGATAAACGACATTGTGTCTGAAATCATTAGTCCTCCACATCTGATCTATGTGGGGAAGTTGGCAGTTACTTGCAGAGAACAGGTATGTACTGGTACAGAATCCAGGAACACTGGTTAGGTTAACTGCCCGCCGTTACATGACTGAAATACTGTTGAAAAACGGTGTTAAACCCAAAAACAAACAAACAAAAGCACGCTCAAATTTTCTCAGTGCTTGACTCTGAATTAGAGCTTTGCCAGTAAAAGCGTTAAACGTTTAACCAAAAATTCTAAGATAGAACTCCTGGTGTAGACTTTGATAGTAAATAACTATCTTAAGTTATTAAGTAAAAGATTCGATAGTAACTCAATCAAAAATTTTAACAAAAAAAAATCTAAGTTAAAAGGGAGCATTACTCTGTCAAAATTCTAATAACGGTTATTGGGATAGTTTCTCATGTTGTAGACTTTGACAGTAAATAACTATTTATGTTTTAAGTCAATAGCTTTGATAGTAAAGGATATATTTTTTTTTTTTGTCAAAATCTTTAATCAACGGTGACGTCGACGGCGGGGCAAGTTTAATAGCTCTACTTTTTCTTTGAAAAGTAGAGCTAAAAATGTAGTTTCTTATTCCTGAAGACCAATGTGACTGTAGCAATAATTTTCGAAGAAAGGCTCTATACGATGAAGAGCGTCGACTGAATGCGCATGCATACCAATGACCGCCCCTTCATCAATAAATCTTTTTTTCTCAAACCTATCGTATTTCAAAGGAAGCCTTGTTACTTCGAGGTGTCAGTCAAATGTATGCGGAGAATCCGATACGATTTGTAAACGTCAGTTAAATAAACACGACTGACTTTGTAGTTGATCTAACGTAGATTTCACACACTGTCAGACAGAGTCCATGAAAAGAATTCTTCGAGAAACAAGAGCTGTCCTAGAGACAGCCAATGCTGTACTATTCGAATTATTGTCCCAGAAGCAAGAAAATGTTACCCTAAATGTTAAAATATCTATGGAGTTTCAATCCAGTATCTGCATTAGTTTTGGAGATAGTAACTTGCATGCAAAACTTTAACCAGAAGTTTTATATTCAAAAGGGGACATAATTTGACCAAAATGAATGTCAGAGTTATGGGACTTGATGCAGTCAACTAGTTTTATAACAACGGAGGCACATGTGAAGTTTCAATTTAACATCTGTATTTGTTCCGCAGGTAGTAACTTGCACTCAAAACTTTAATCAGAATTACTAAGTCCAAAAGGGGACATAATTTGTCCAAATTGCAGGTCAGAGTTATGGTATTTGATGCTATCCGCTAGTTTTATAACCCTGCAGACACACGTGAAGTTTCAATTCAATATCTGCATTAGTTTTGGAGATAGTAACTTGCATGTAAAACTTTAACCAGGATTTTTCAAATCCAAATGGGGGCATAATTTGCCCAAAATACATGTCAGAGTCATTTCACTTGACCCAGTTAGGTTGGTAATTGATCTAGAAAAAATAAAAAACAAGTTTCAAATCTATATGCCTTGTTGTAATAGCTGTATGTACTTGCATGCAAACCTTTAACCAGGATTTTCTAAGTACAAAAGTGGACATAATCTGGCCAAAATACAGGTGAGAGTTATGGGACATGCTGCTATCAATTATTTTTATAACCAGAATTTTCTAAGTCCAAAAGGGGGCATAATTTGCCCAAAATACATGTCAGAGTTATTGGACTTGATTCTATCAACTAGTTTTATAACCCCGAAAACACATTTGAAGTTTCAATTCAATGTCTGCATTAGTTCTGGAGATAGTAACTTGCATATAAAACTTTAACCAGGATTTTCTTTAACAGTCCAAAAGGGAGCATAATTTGCTCAAAACACATGCCAGAGTTATTGAACTTGATCCAATGAGGCCGATAATTGACCTAGAAAAAGAAAAATGTTTCAAAGCTATACTGACGAGATAAAGAAACGCCTCATTGAAATTTGGTGTTATTTTTTTCCTAACGCTTTTAATTGTTGTGAAATGTAGTAAATCTACATGTACTCTGACCGGCAAACACAGTGAACAAAAACTCGCGCGATTTCATTCAGCCATTTGTTCACTTCATGTACCTGGTCATGATTTCCTCGTGCAGTCCGTGCATGTAAACCATGTGGTTTGATTGAACGATTTTTGCACATGTACATGTGTAATACGACACACAACCATATTTTCAGCTATTCTCTGAAAAAAACATTAGTTTTCGTAATGCCGAGGCTGAATTCTGAAGAGAGGGCTCAGCTTTTGGCTATGCTTGAATGTGGGCGAACGCATGAACAAGTTGCTAGACGTTTTAACGTCTCTCGTTCGACAATTGTGCGTCTTATTCGACGTGTTAGAGACACGGGAACGTCTATCGATAGACCACGTTCAGGTAGACCGCGTGTAACGTCAATACGACAGGATAATTATATACGTCAACGTCATTTACGTGACAGATTTGTGACGGCGCAATCTACGTCACGTATAGTTGTAGGTAACCGTGGACGTCCAATTAGTCGACATACAGTGAGAAATCGACTCAGAGAACGCGGAATTACCTGTCGTAGGCCCTACCGCGGTCTAATTCTAACGTTATGCCACCGTCACCAACGTCTTATTTGGGCCCGAAACCATCGCGGCCAGCGTTGGCAGAACGTAGTGTTCAGTGACGAGTCGCGTTTCAACTTGTGGAACGCCGACGGACGTATCCGTGTCTATAGACGACGCCATGAACGCTACGCAAACAATTGCGTTTTGGAGCACAATCGTTACGGTGGAGGTGGAGTAATGGTGTGGGCAGCAATCAACCATAGGTTTAAGTCCCAACTCGTCGTTTGCCAAGGTAATCTCACAGCCAGGCGTTACATCGACCAGATATTACGTCATGTAGTTGTCCCTTTATTCCGTCAACGCCAAGGATTAGTCTATCAGCACGACAACGCGCGACCTCACGTTGCACGCGTCACCAGGGACTTTCTACAGGCTAGAAACATTAATGTTTTACCTTGGCCGGCGTGTTCACCGGACTGCAATCCGATTGAACACGCGTGGGATTATCTCGGACGGCGGTTACGCCAACGTCAACCCCAGCCAGCAAACGTCCGGGAACTGGTAGCAGCGCTGCACCAGGAGTGGGCCAGAATCCCACGGTATCTGTTACGCAACTGGTGCGGCTCTATGAGGCGTCGCCTTGCTGCTGTGGTTGCTAGCAGAGGTGGCCACACGCGCTACTGATTTTTCTAATGCAATTTCTCCGACCGGGCTATTAAAATTCAAGATTTAAGCTTAATGCGACAATGAAATGATTTCTTATTGACCATAAATTCTTGTAAAGCATCTAATTTGCGAATGGAATTGTTCTTTTCTAATTTTGAATCACGGTTAACGAAAAATTGTATACCGAGTTTGAATGAGGCGTTTCTTTATCTCGTCAGTGTATATGCCTTTAAATGAAAGCTGTATGTACTTGCATGCAAAACTTTAACCAATGTGTGACGCCGACGCCAGGGTGAGTAGAATAGCTAGACTATTCTTTGAGAGCTAAAAATGTAACTTCTGTTTGAAGTTGGTAAGGTGTAACACTCTCTTCCTAATAGATACCTAAAAGCAAGATCTGTCCGTAAGACAGCAAATGCTCGACTATTCGAATTGTTGTCCCAGAAGCAGGAAAATGTTACACTAAATGTTAGATTATCTATAGAGTTTCAATCCAGTATCTGCATTACTTTTGGAGATAATAACTTGCATGCAAAACTTTAAACAGAAACAGTAAGTTAACAGGGGACATAATTTGGCCAAAATGCATGCCTGATTTATGGGACTTGATGCAATAACCCCGAAGACACATACATGTAAAGTTTAAGTTCAATATCTATATTGGAGATAGTAACTTGCACGCAAAACTTTAACCAGGATTTTCTACGTCCAAAAGGGGGCATAATTTGCCCAAAATACATGTCAGAGTTTTGGAACTTGACCCAGTGAGGTTGGTTATTGACCTAGAAAAGAAAAAATAACTTTCAGAGCTATATGCATTTAAGTAATAGCTATATGTACTTGCATGCTAAACTTTAACCAGGATTTTCTATCTAAAAAGGAGGCATAATTTGGTAAAAGTGCATGTCAGAGTTATGGCTCTTGATGCTATCACCTACTTTTATTACCCCTAAGACACATTTGAAGTTTCAATTCAATACCTGATCTAGTTTTGGAGATAGTAACTTGCATGTAAAACTTAAACCAGGCTTTTCTAAGTCGAAAAGGGGGCGCAATTTGGCCAAAATACATGTCAGAGTTATGGAACTTGACCTAGTGAAGTTGATAATTGACCTAGAAAAAGAAAAAAGAAATGTCAAAGCTATATGCCTTCAAATGATAGCCATATGTACTTGCACCCGAAACTTCAACCAGAATTTTCTAAGTCCAAAAGGGGGCATAATTTTGCTAAAATGCATGTCAGTGTTATGGCTCTTAATACTATCACCCAGTTTTATGACTCCAAAGACACATGTGAAGTTCAGTTCAATATCTACATTAGTTTGTGAAGATAGTAACTTGCATGTAAAACTTTAACCAGGATTTTCTAAGTCCGAAAGGGGGCATAATTTGGCCAAAATACATGTCAGAATTATGGGACTTGTCCTAGTGAGGTTGGTAATTGAACTGAAAAAGGAAAAAAAAGTTTAAAAGCTATATGCCTTTAAATGATAGCCATATGTACTTGCATGCAAAACTTAAAACAATGTGGGACGCCAACGGCAGAGTGTGTAGAATAGCTAGATTGTTCTTTGAAAAGTCGAGCTAAATATTGGTTAAATTAAAATTGTTCCTATGACCTTTATTTGACGACGGTAAAGTGTAACACTCTCTTTCTGAAAAAAAAACACAACCTAAACCTCTATCTGAAAATCGTTTAAATTGTTCCAATGACAGATCTGAATACTACATCCTCTATTTATAATTTGTATAGTGTAACAATCTCTTACTGAAAATACCTTGACCCCTATCTGAAAATATTGGGAGAGGGTTTACCCGCTACCAGAGTTTAAGTGTACTTTTGACAATCATAGAATCTTTATTTTATTCCTTATCACATAAAAATGATGTGCATGCGCTACACGTAATCGATAATCTAGACTGGTCCCAGTCCTTACATTTGCCAGTCATAGTCTCTTCTCATATTTTATGTTAAATTACTTCCCTTCATAGCTATAACATGGTTACCTTTTCTTGCTGCCGAATGTAAGGACTGGTATAAAGCAGTTAATAATACAGCCAGATATTCAAAAGGGAGCAGTCTATAAACAGGGAGTTATCTATAAATGAAAGATATCTGACAAGGAAATACATTAGTATATAAAAAAAATTTATTATCAGACTAGTAGCTAGTCTATCGATAATCAAGCAGTACTAAATTAATATCTCCATTTACTGATCATTAGAGTGGACGCTACGAAACCAGGGGTCGTGAGTTCGAGTCCCTGCTCCACCAACTAAAAATTACCCTAACACTGGGATAAGATTTTTTTTTGTTCGTTTTGGGCTTAACGGCGTTTTTCAACAGTATTTCAGTTATGTAACGGCAGGCAGTTAACCTAACCAGTGTTCTTGGATTGTGTACCAGTACAAACCTGTTCTCTGCAAGTAACTGCCAACTTCCTTACATGAATCATTTAGAATATATATTCTTGCATACCAGACGGGGATTTCCGGTATTTTTACAGGTGCTGGAAAAAGCCATCTTACACCCCGGGTGTTTTGACACTCCGAATATTTCAAAATGCTTAAAAAATGAAGAAAACTGTTGCAAGGACAGGCATCAGGATTGCATTGTCAAAATAATTTAATAATAGTATGCTTCACAATTCTGGCAGTAAACATAAGGAATATACATTGAGTGCAAAAGATATAAAAATACTGATATTGGTAAAGATATAAAAATACTGATATTCGTTTAAGTAAGAATAGGTAGTAGCCAAGGAAACATGCAGCCTTTTTAGTAATAAGAAAAACCTCATGAAAACATGATAGATCTACTGCTACATAAAAGGAATTTATATAAACTTCCAAGTACCAAAACTGAGGGAGAATTGGCTCCTAACATGGTTTGTCTCTGCTGTAAACAGTTAAACAATCGCAACTGACAAATTTGGCTTGTAAAAAGTTTTATCATACAAAGTCTAAGGCGGTCGAAAATAGGTTGTGGTCGGAAATAAGTTGTTTTGGGATATCTTATTTCGAAAAACGGAATAAAATCCAATACCTCGACAGTTCCTCTTTGTTCCTGATATTTCTCGATTCAAAACATGTTATTTTATCAAAAATCCTGCGCTTTGTTTAAATACGCTGCTATAAGTAATAGTTCTAAAAAGAAAGCCGTTCAATTGATTTTATTTTTATTATTATGTCTTGATATCGGAATGAAAGAAAAAAATTCTGTCACTGGTTATAGGTGCAGATGGGAATATCCGGCTCTCGGGTATCTGTTTAGGCGGTAACTCGATAGGAACCTCGTTACCGCCTAAACAGTTACCATCGAGACCGGAAATTCCCATCTGCACCTATAGCCAGTGAAAGAATCTTTTAAGATCTATCAATATTAAGGTATTTCAGCCCATGATTACAACATTGCTTTCCAGCTGGCCGTTTATATAACTTCATGTAAGTTCATCTTAGATTTGAGACACAGTTGTATTTGTTTCTCATACGTGTGTTCAATAGTCTGGCATTTGTTTTGTTACAAATAAAGTGTTACAAATAGATCAGAAGTATATAATTTTAGGGTTTCACTACTGTATGCGTTTCATTACCCCTTTTGAGCCTCAAAATATCGGATATCCAATAATCCCATGTTTTACGTCCGATTGTTTGAGTTTTTACATTTTCGGATGATTTATCGGCAAATTTCAGGTTTTTGTGTTCATTTTTTTTTTTTTGATAAAACGGAAAAGGAAAAATCACGATTTCTCTCCGGTGACTGGTCGACACCCTGTACGCGGATTTTCATGATTATACAAAGTATTTACTCTTTAACCACTTCTACATACCAAACATTCTTCTCCATCACTCGCATCCCATCCACGTTATTGTAGCAACTATGCCTTGGGGTTAGTACGACCATTACCTTTTAACTACTCATCCTAAAATAAAAATTACTGGCTGCTGCATGATTATTCCTCGTCGCTTGATACCTTTACACAAACATTCTCGAGTCATTGACCTGAAATTATTTTCAGTCTAAATGTCATTGTGTCCTTGAACTTTTCTCCCCTACCACTATAAAACACAATAAGGAAGGTGGCTTAAACAGATTCAGATCACTACTAACACGTTTGTTTATACTTTTTACTTCTTGAACTTTGCCTCAACTAGATTTTTATGCCTTAACTTTTTTAAACATACCCTCATTGACTCAGAATATTTTTGCCAATTGAAATGAAAACTGCTCAATGCATGTCAGATTTAGCATTGTGACAAGTATACTTTTAAAGAGCTTTGATGGTAAAAAAGTGAATTATAAAACATCCTGAAATTGTAGCAAAACACGTTTTATGACCTTCATATATGCTGAGTACATGTTAAAATACTGAAATATATTTGCTCACAGCTGGAAGGGGCGGATGAGGTGTTTGGAGGGTCCTGACCCCAAGTGTCTGTGGTTCATACCAGGATTCAGTGTTATTCAGACAAGTAAGTCATTGACGCTGGACCGTGCACCTCTGCCAATACCTCACCCATGAACTTAATCTTTAGGTCAGGGTGATCGAGCTAAAAACTATGACACCTGGTAAGATAAGAAAGAAGCACAAAGAAAATGGTCCAAAATAAAGAACATTTTCGAAAGATTATGATGACATGTAAATAGCTTGTTTCTATTACAATAATATAATTTTCAACAAGAGGGTCAAGATGACCCTGGATCGCTCACCTGAGTAATATGAGCTACATGTTTCAAATCTCAAACTGATGATTTTTAGAAATTTTTTGGAAGATTTTCCGATGTACAATCAAGTAACCCCTGGGGCGGGGCCAATCTTACCCCGGGGCTCATGATTTGAACAAAGTTTCTAGAAGTCTACTAGGCAGTGTTACATATCAAATATCTAAGATCTAGGTCTTCTGGTTTATTTTTAGCAAATTTATGAAGATTACCTATGTACAATCAAGTAACCCCTGGGGCTGGGTGAATTTGACCCTGGGGGATCAAGATTTGAACACATTTTGTAGAGGTCCACTAGGCAATGCTACATGTCAAATATCTAAGCTCTAGGCCTTCTGGTTTATTTTTAGAAAATTTTGAAGGTTTTTTCTATGTACAATCAAGTAACCCCATGGGGCAAGGTCAATTTGACCCAAGGTGTCAAGATTTGAAAAAAAAATTGTAGAAGTCTACTAGGCAATGCTACATGTCAAATATCTAATATCTAGGCCTTCTGGTTTATTTTAGAAAACTTTTGAAGATTTTCCTATGTAAAATCAAGTGACCCCTGGGGCGGGGTCAATTTTGACCCCGGGGGTCATGATTTGAACAAATTTTGTAGAGGTCCACTAGGCAATGCTACATGTCAAATATCTAAGCTCTAGGCCTTCTGGTTTATTTATTTTTTTTAATTCAAGATTTTCCTGTAGAAATCTATGTAAAATCAAGAGACACCTGGGACGGGGTCAATCTTGACCCCGGGGTCATGATTTGAACAACTTTAGTAGAGGTCTACTAGGCAATGCTACATGTCAAATATCTAAGCTCTAGGGCTTCTGGTTTTTGAGAAGAAGATTTTTTAAGATTTTCCTATGTAAAATCAAGTGACCCCTGTGGTGTGGTCAATTTTGACCCCGGGGTCATGATTTGAATAAACTTGGTAGAGGTCTACTAGGCAATGCTTCACACCAAATAATCTAAGCTCTAGGTCTTCTGGTTTTGGAGAAGGAGATTTTTAAAGTTTTTCCTTTCGGTTGCCATGGCAACCAGAGTTCTCCATGGAATTTAATTCTTTGAACAATTTTGAAAGGGGGCCACCCAAGGATCATTCCTATGAAGTTTGGTGTAATTCTGCCCAGTGGTTTTCAAGAAGAAGATTTTTTAGAAATTATTGATGGATGACGCACGACGGACATCAAGTGGTCACAATAGCTCACCTTGTCACTTTGTGACAGATGAGCTAATAAGCAATGTCACACTAAGCATGAAGAATTTATAAATATTTACATAAATCGTTTCAAAAATGCCCGTGTATAGACATGTTCTCAATTTTGTGAACGACTTTCATCTTCAAGAGGAGCCCTACAGGATATTTTTTTTCCTTTTCAAGAACTCAAGACTCGCTGTGAAAAGGTGTGTGAGATGGAGGGTTCCCTTCTAAAGAATTTTGATGATAATTACCTGCTTTTGGAAGCATAGAACGCAAATGAATTACATAATAGCAGACTTGTTTTGATAGAGACGTTTCATTTAGTGTAATGAATTGTGCAATACCCCTCACGCCTGTAGCAACAGCTTGAGCAGAATTCTGTTGTAGCAATGTTGAATATTCTCCATGATCTTAAAGGACCTGAACATACAACACTGTTCTGCTTTATGTGAATTTTTCTATAAGATAAGACATTAATGTATTAAAAGCATTTTAAAATTTCTCAAATTTTCAGAACACTGAGGGCCATTTTCTCTACTGACCTCTCCGTACCCCTTTTCAAAGCCTTGAAACAATTTGTCCCATAGATTATGTTGTAGAAGTCAAGTCTAAAAGTATGACATCTGATAACAAATTCAATTCTATTTTGTGTTTTTATTGTACTATTTCTGAAAAAAAACAATGGTGACAACTGCTAGTGTAAAATGCAAAGTGATGTAGCATAGATGTAAATGAATGCTATTCAATGCAAAAATACACAAAAATTATGTTTTGTTGCTACATGCTTATACATAAATATTCCATTACTACCACCAAACTTTTTCAAAACCAAATACATGTTGTTGCATTAACTATATTTTATAAACAGATAAATGTTTTGTACCAGATTTAAAAGATATGTTCTGTCAATATCAAAGTTCAAGTTTTTTTAAAACTATTACCCTTTTTAACCACACAGTTAAACATTGCCAGGTGGTTATCATTGACATCAGGTGAATAATTCAAACATTTTACCTTTCTATGAAGAGTACTGTATTGTTCCCTTCTTTTTTGAAGAGTATTTCCCGTTTTACTTCAAGTTATAAAATCTCAACATTGTACAGCAACAATTACATTCTAAAAACTAATTTTAACAATAAAAACCCTTACAAAATACAGTACATTATATATAAAATCATAAAAATGTCTAGATATCTTTGGAAGATGCAGTAAAACTTTTTACATAAGTGAGTAATCAAAACTCATCAATTCTGAAAATATGACAGACATATTACAGAATTGTGCTTTGTATATAATTCAATTTACTATTTTCATTTTGTATTTGCAGTTCATACTTGTACTACATGAAATCCCTGAAATTAAATTTGAAGAATTAAGGTTACGGACCTGTAATGCAAAGATTTAACCAATTTCTGTGTGATACCAATTTAATATTCTCATATGCTCACAATTTTTGACTGATTCTGTAGCTCATAGGAACATATGGCTTGTCTGTACTAGCTGGGGAAGCAAAATATTTGTAAAGCGAATAAATATGTAACTGAAATTCCTAATTGTCTTCATGGATGCACTAGCTTAAACATAAAATCAGATACCCAGAACAGAAATAGAAATAAACAGTAAGTTAATTAGGTAACTCTTCAGCTTTGCACACATGTACTAAGAATCTCCGACCTCAAGCAAGATGGCTCTATATAACTTTGATGTTACCAAAAATATTGCAAAATAAACATTCTAACATGTGTGTAGATATGTATATACACATGTTAGCCCCTCCAGTCTGCATTACAACATTTTGTGCAATGAAAATATTTGCAATTTTTGTGATTAGGTAATATTCCAAAAAATTCTAACCATGCGTATAACCTTTTTCCTTAAAGCGAAGTATATACAAAACGACAGCTGTCCATAAGACAGCCAATATTGCTCGACTATTCGAATTGTTATCTCAGAAGCAGGAATATTACCCTAAATGTTAAAATATCTATAGAATTTCAATCCAGTACCTTTGGCATTAGTTTTGGAGATACATGTAGTAACCTAGTTTTATAACCCCAAAGACGCATGTGAAGCTTCAATTCAATATCTGCATTAGTTTTGGAGTAACGTGCATGCAAAACATAACCAGGATTTTCTAAGACCAAAAGAGGGCAAAATGTGGCCAAAATACATGTCAGCGTTATAAGTCTTGACCTAGTGGGGTTGATAACTGACTTAGAAAAAGAAAAATAAGTTTCAAAGCTATATGCCTTTAAAGGAATCTAACAAAATAAATGAAACCTAGCAAAATACCATAAAATGTTGCTTTTATGAGACTGACCACCCTTAAGTCTATATCAATAGAGTAATTTTGTATTTTTTTTAAAAAATCTGCTTATGAAGGTATAGAAATGACAATAATCTGTGAAGTCATTAAATGTTAGAATGGTCAATGTATGGATTTCAGTGTGGAGTAAATTGTAATCAAAAACAGAAATTTTAGTTAATACACATGTATCAAATAATTGGCAATTAAAGTCTATGCTAATTACCGGTACTACATGTAATACAGAACTGTTCATTGCTAAGTGCTAGTTGCAAAATACCTCATTGCATAATTAAAGGTAAATTTGGCAGTATCACTTAATTAAAATTATCGTAGGCAGTTAAGAAATCAACAGGCAATTGACCCTTATCATGCTGGACACGACTGAGTCTGCCTTTGCAACCAGTGTAGATCATGATCAGCCTGGACATCCATGCAGTCTAATCATGATCTGCACTGTTCACCACTCAGTCAGTATCTTTTTGGTTAGCATCCCTTTTAACAGTTAATGGTACTGTCCAAATTGAAAGATGGACAAGTTCATTACAGAGATTTAGCAGGATAAGGGTTAATACGATTCTGATACCTTGAGTCTTGTGCTATGGATGCAATATTGTTACTTTTAAGAAAGAGTTTTGTTCAAAGGAGATATGTTTTCACTCAAAAGTCAATACAATATGGGTAATGCCAATACAATTTGTGGTACAAACTTAATGACATGCAACTTTTGCAAGATATCCAAACAAATTACCACAAATATTGTGCGGAAGCAAAATACTAGTAACCGCTTTGTAACACCTTTGCAATGTGGGGGAAAATTAACTTTCTTATTGCATTTAAACCAATATCTAACAACTATTATCACCCACTTTATCATTTTTAGTGTCATATATTCATTTTGTGCCAAACTTGGTACTAATTAATATACTGAAAATTTTCACAAATCTTTGGGCAAATAGCTTTAAAACGCATAATCAACGATTCATTATAAACATCTGGAAACATTTGGGCGTTCTTAGTCTTGTGATATGCATAGCTTTTAAACTATTACAATTCACACCTATGATATTTAATAAGGTATTTGGAAATTCACTTTTTGTACATTGCATTTTTAAATTCACAGTCAGCAATTTGCATGGCACACCAGCATTCCAAAAAACCCTTCATTTATGTGTGAGAAATTTAATTATTTAAGAACAAAGGAATTAACCGGATTCATTCTTAAGAATTTTATAATGATGAATCCTGTTAAACATCATAATCAGTCATTGCATCACATGACAGTCATGAAAACAACAGAATGGAAAAGAAGAAAAGCTATCACACCACTATCATTCCACAATTACAATGGTCAATGATATACCCTTTTCAGTCCATGAAATATTTACATACCTTCTATTAACATCCCTTAGTAGGGTCTATTTACATAGCTAACTGTTCCTTCTGAAGTTCTTTTAACATCCCTTAGTAGGGTCTAGCTATATATCATGGCAAAATAACTGTATTGTAATCAATAATATTTACCGATAGAAATAATCACAATGTAATCCATTTTATTCAACAACAGGCATAATCTGAATTTAATCAGTTACATTCACCAACTTTCACCAATAGGTGTTTGGTAAATATAACTCACAACTTCTAAACTTGAAGGGTCATTATCCATATATTTCAGTCAAGCCATAGTAGAGTACAAATTTCCCTGTGATCAAACATGAAACTGTCTCCCTTAAAAATCTCAAAAATTAAAAAAAGAGGATCTTAATCGTCAGCATTTTTCATGCTGCATATAAGCAACTTCTCCTCTGACACAAGGGTACTTACTAAGAAGGAACAGTTGAAGGAAATGGTGAACTATTTACAAAATTGTTACATATCCATTTAAATTACTTAGTTTTCAGACAATTTTCATAGCACAAGTATATAACTCCATAAGCATTATTGAGCAAACAGAAATATGCGGGTAGACGTTTGCTGAAAATACCCCGAACTAAATAGTTTTAATTACAGATTAAACCAGTATTTTTTATTGATCCTTTAACAGACCTATGTAAGAGCAGAGGACTATAGAATTTCAAAGGTGTTTGTATATATATATTCAGGCTACAGCAAAACTACCAGTTACCATAACCTTTTCTATACAAAAAATAACATAATACACAACTTAAATCCAAAACAATAAGCAAATGGATATTTTTGTTTGTTGGTTTTTGTTGGGCCTACTGTCACACTGACACACATAAGACTCAATCACAAAATTGAAAATGAGCCGTGACATGAGAAAACCAACATAGTGGCTTTGTGACCAGCATGGATCCAGACCAGACTGCGCAGTCTTGTCAGGATCCATGCTGTTCGCTGTAAGCCACTATGCTGGTTTTCTCATGGCGCGGCTCAAATGGATTGCAAGTAAATTAATACAATCATGTTTTCGTATATCACTTCATGCAGGAGACATTTTCTTTTTCAATTTTTGGGAATTGTCTTTTTTTTTACTTTTTTTAATCTTTGAACATACATAATAGCATACAAAGGAAATAGAAATATATAAAACAGCACAAAGCAAGGTACAAACAACACCATACTAGCTAGGCCATCTGAAAAAAGGCCTATGTAAAAGACATGAAATAAAATCAAAAGCTGCAACATTGGGGTATCAAGAAACTTTATTAATCTCTACTTAAAAATGAGTTCTTACAATAAAAAGTGGACTATTTTTTAACAAAACCAATGAGCATTTCCTGTCACAACCTGTTTATAAAGATATAGAAAATAAAAATCGCATCAACCATCAAAATAAAAAACAAGAGGGTCAATTGCCATAAAGCGCTCACCTGTGTACAAGGCTTCAAGTGTGTTTGTATAACCTAATGGTACAAGTACATAGTTAGGTTCCTTCTATGCTAGCCTATCTTATATGCATATCACACATATTTTTTAACCTAGGGCAATAGTTTGAACAATTACGGTAGACAGTTCAACTTTGATATCACAGGCCAAATATCAAGGGTCTAGCTATTATTGATTCAGAGAAGAAGATCAGCCTTTAGAAGTACATGTCACACACAGGGGTGTGACCATTTTTCACCTTAGGGAAATAATTTGGACAATAATGGTATATAGTCAAACCCCTATATCACATGCCAAATATCAAAGCTCTAGAGAAAAAGATTTTTAAAGTCTGATAGCTTAAAATCTATTTTTAACCTGGAACCATTTGAATATCTTTGAAAGAGGGCTACCCAGAGATCATTTGTGTGAAGTTTCATCAAAATCCATTCAGTAGTTTTGGTGATGTTGTTTAAAGAAATTGTTGCTGAAAGGTGACCTCGCCCTCTGGCCGCCATATTTATCGAAAAGTCAAAAAACTTGAACAATTTTGGTAGATGGTCATACAAGGACCATTTGTGTGAAATTATTTTAGAATCGGGCTTGCAGTTTCACACAAGGACATTTTTAAAGTTTCTATTATATACATATAGAGGGAAAAATGACCACGCCCCCTGACAGCCATGTTTTTAGACAAATCAGTATAATCTGAATATTCTTCGTATAGGGTGACATAAGTCATTTGTGCGCAATTATTTCAAAATCAGACTTTTGATTTAGGAGGAGATGTTGTTTGAAAAATTTTCTATTTTTACCTGTGGTTACCCCTATGTTGAACCAAGCAGAACTGTCTGAAAAACTTTGGTAGAGGATCAAGCAAGGAACATCCTAACCAAGTTTCATTGGTTTGGGAGTAGATGTCATTTAAACATAATTGTTGACGATGGACATACGGACTCACCATGATCACAACAGTTCACCATGAGCACTTTGTGCTCAGGTGAGCTAAAAAAAGTTTATGATTTATATATATATACAAGCAGCACCATACTCCTATATACAATACAGTCAGACCTGTTTGTAAAGATAATCCTTGGGTAATGAAAAATGTGGTCTTTGTTGACAAGTAGTATCTAAACAGTGGTAAACTTACACCATGTACGGTTAAATGGGAAGAGAAAACAGTGGCCTTTATCATCAAGTTTCATAGAAATGGCCTTTACTTAGAGTTGGTCTTAATCATAGGTATGTTTCTACTCTAAATTGCCAAGTAATACAAGAAAAACATGTTTTTTTCTGACTTTTCCAAAAAGAAAACTTTTAAATTTTACACATTATAACATAAATGTCTTAACTAAAGATATGAGTGTAAACTGGAGTTGCTCGTATTAAACTACTGGTAACATAAAATCATACCCCTTCTAGCGGACCATCAATAAAGAAAACCATCTTCCGATCTTAAACCTAATATAGACGTTCTTAGACCAAACACTGAATAATTATTCTCTCTACCTTTCAAGAAACCACTTTTATTTTCATCAAGAGATTACAAATGAAAACAAAAACTACTTCTTTTTATCATGAGACTGCAAATGAAAACAAGTAATACACTTCTCTTTATCATGAGATTGCAAATGAAGACAAGTAACATAGTTCATTTTATCATATGACTGCAAAAATATTTCTTTTTATCATGAGATTGCGAATGAAAACAAAAACTATTTCTTTTTATCTTGAGATTGCACATGAAAACAAGTTATTATGTGATTGCAAGTTAAAAACAAAAATTATATTGTTTCATCAAGATATTTCAAATGAAAACAAAATTATTCTCTTTATCATGAGATTGTAAATGAAAACAAGAAACCTATTTCTTCTTATCATGAGATAACAAAATTATGAAAACAACAATCATAAAAATGAGATTCAAAAATTGTAGATCAAAGATAGACAACTTTGTAGATTTCTATTTAAGTAACCATGAAAACGGACATTGCATTACACTGCCTAAACCTGAAATAATTTAACCAGCGTTAATTTCAAAATATATTTGGATTTCCTCCCTTTGTACTTAAAAATAAAAATTATCCTACAGTTATAAACAATATCTACTAAAACTTGTAGTTTTTAATTAATACTGAAAATGAATTGCTAAGAACCTTTACTGCCATAAAATTTATAAAAATATAAAATCAGCATATTTTTCAGAATACACGTAACAATGAAATATAACAAACTATTATTATATACGGTAACTTTATGTCAGTTACATCTCTTCTTTGGTCAATTTCTTTCCTAAAAACATTTTTATTCTAAAAACACAGCAGAATTATAATCTAATAATACCTAATCTTTGATGTTTTTAAATAAAAGCCATCTGGATATTACATAATGTTTGTTGTTTATAAGTAAAATCAACCTGAATTTTACATAACCTTTGTTGTTTATGGGTAAAAACAATATGAATTTTACATAATCTTTGTTTTTTTTATGTTTTGTGGCGTTTAAAGTCACACAGACACAATTCAGGTATCGTAATCTTTGTTGTTTATAGGTAAAAGCAATATGGATTTTACATAACCTCTATTGTTTATAAGTAAAATCAATCTGAATTTCACATAACCTTTGTTGCTTATGGGTAAAAACAACATGAATTTTATAAAATCTTTGGTTATTTGTTTTGTAGGGTTTAACGTCACACAGACACAATTCAGGTCTCATAATCTTTGTTGTTTTAAGGTAAAAGCAATATGGATTTTACATAACCTTTGTTGTTTATAGGTAAAAGCAATATGGATTTTACATTATCTTTTGTTGTTCATAGGTAAAAACAATATGGATTTTACATAACCTTTGTTGTTATAGGTAAAAGCAATATGGATTTTACATAATCTTTTGTTGTTATAGGTAAAAGCAATATGGATTTTACATAACCTTTGTTGTTCATAGGTAAAAACAATATGGATTTTACATAACCTTTGTTGTTATAGGTAAAAGCAATATGGATTTTACATAACCTTTGTTGTTCATAGGTAAAAACAATATGGATTTTACATAACCTTTGTTGTTATAGGTAAAAGCAATATGGATTTTACATAACCTTTTTGTTTATAGGTAAAAGCAAAATGGATTTTACATAATCTTTGTTGTTATAGGTAAAAGCAAAATGGATTTTACATAGCCTTTGTTGTTATAGGTAAAATCAATATGGATTTTACATAATCTTTGTTGTTATAGGTAAAAACAATATGGATTTTACATAATCTTTGTTGTTATAGGTAAAAACAATCGGAAGTTCGGAAATATTTCTGTTTCCTACCATTGACAGAAATAATATTAGAACAAGAGGACCATGATGGTCCTGAATCGCTCACCTATCCCCATATGACCCAGTGTTGAACTGAGTATGACGTCGTTATTTCTATTATTTGACATAGTGACCTAGTTTTTGAGCATATGTGACCTAAATATCATCAAGATAAAAAATTCTGACCAAATTTTATGAAGATCCATTGAAAGATATGACTTCTAGAGAGGTCACAAGGTTTTTCTATTATTTGACCTAATGACCTAGTTTTTGAAGGCACGTGACCCACTTTTAAACTTGACCTAGATATCATCAAGGTGAACATTCTTATTAATTTTCATGAAGATCCATTTAAAAAAGATGGCCTCTAGAGACATCAAAAGGTTTTTCTATTTTTAGACCTACTGACCTACTTTTTGACCGAACGTGACCCAGTTTCAAACTTGATCTAGATATCATCAAGGTGAACATTCTGACCAATTTTCATGAAGATCTCTTGAAAAATATGGCCTCTAAAGAGATCACAAGGTTTTTCTATTTTAGATCTACTGCCTAGTTATTGACCGCATGTGACCCAGTTTCGAACCTGACCTAGATATCATCAAGGTGAACATTCTGACCAATTTTCATAAAGATCCCATGAAAAATATGGCCTCTAGATAGGTCACAAATTTTTTTCTATTTTCAGACCAACTGACCTAGTTTTTGACCGCACATGACCCAGTTTCAAATCTGATCTAGATATGATCAAGGTGAACATTCTGACCAATTTTTATGAAGATCCATTGACAAATATGGCCTTTAGAGAGGTCACAAGGTTTTTCTATTTTTAGACCTACTGACCTAGTTTTTGACCCCAGTTGACCCAGTTTCGAACTGGACCTAGACGTCATCAAGATGAACATTCTGACCAATTTTCATGAAGATCCATTGAGAAATATGGCCTCTACAGAGGTCACAAGGTTTTTCTATTTTTAGACCTACTGACCTAGTTTTTGACCCCACATGACCCAGTTTCGAATTTGACCTAGATATCATCAAGATGAACATTCTGACCAATATTCATGAAGATCTCTTGAAAAATATGGCCTCTAGAGAGGTCACAAGGTTTTTCTATTTTTAGATCTACTGACCTAGTTTTTGACCCCACGTGACCCGGTTTCAAACCTGACCTAGATATCATCAAGATGAACATTCTGACTAATTTTCATTAAGATCCATTGAGAAATATGGCCTCTAGAGAGGTCACAAGGTTTTTCTATTTTTAGACCGACTGACCTAGTTTTTGACCAAACGTGACCCAGTTTCAAACTTGATCTAGATATCATCAAGGTGAACATTCTGACCAATTTTCATGAAGATCTCATGAAAAATATGGTCTCTAGAGAGGTCACAAGGTTTTTCTATTTTTAGATCTACTGACCTAGTTTTTGACCGCACGTGACCCAGTTTCGGACTTGCCCTAGATATCATCAAGATGAACATTCTGACCAATTTTCATAAAGATCCCATGAAAAATGTGACCTCTAGAGTGGTCACAAGCAAAAAATTTACGCACAAACGCACGGACGACGGACGCCACGCGATCACAAAAGCTCACCTTGTCACTTTGTGACAGGTGAGCTAAAAGGGTAATGTAAAGTACCTTTTTTTAATAATATTGTTAGGCTATGACAAAATGTAAAATACTGGAAAATTAGTTTTATCAAAAAGACAAACTAATAACAACATTACATGTACTTCACTCTTAAAAAAAGCTACAATTATGTGTAAGATGGATATTGTTTTTCAAAATAATCTAATCATTTTGCTTAATTAATCCATATTTTGTAACATAATAATCATCCCACTTTGACTGGTTTTCAATGATTAAGTTTTCAGCTGAGGATAAAGGTCATCACTAGCAGCGCCCTCTGCAGGGACATTTTCTCCACCATTTACCTTTCCTGGCTCAAGCTCTCCCAATTCCACCTCATGATCATGATCATGATGCTTATCTATTTCTGCAAGTTCCAATCTTGAGAGATGAGCCACTACCGCAGCACCATAACTGTCTCCTAGAACATTCACCGATGTCCTCAATCTGTCCCTGTTCAAATAACAGTGTAAAAATATTAGGATTTATTGTAGCAAATTTTCATTATAACATTATAACAAAAATTTGAATGAATATCTTATATCATAAAAAAAGATTTTTTTGATGTTTCAGCAGGACTATAGAAGTATAAGTGTGGTTGGATAAAAAAGCCAAAGTAAGGCTGATAAGTTAAAGAGTTAATTTAAAACCAGAATGAGACTGACAGGTAAAATAGTAGCTTTAAACAGGAACCATTCTACAGCCAGAATGAAACTGACAGGTAAAACAGTAACTTACAAGAACCAGGCTACAGTCAGAATGAGGCTGATAGGTAAAACAATAACTTGCAAGAACCAGTCTACAGGCAGAATGAGGCTGACAGGTAAGACAGTAACTTACAAGATCCAGTCTACAGCCAGAATGAGGCTGATAGGTAAAACAATAACTTACAAGAACCAGTCTACAGCCAGAATGAGGCTGACATCTTCTACAGGAAGCCCAACAGAGGTGAGAACCATCAACATAGTAACCAGTCCAGCGCTAGGAATGGCCGCTGCACCTATAGCAGCACATGTAGCAGTCAAGCTGTAAAATAAATCATATAAACATTAATATCTGCCAAGATGAGAAGCTGAAGGAAGACATAACAGACATTAAACATAACCAGGAGATTCGTCCATAAATTTTGATAAATAAAATCCTGTTTTCAGATGTCTGAAGGTCACTGTGACCTTGATCTTTCCCTTATTGACTCCCAAAATGTAAGAGTTATCTTAGGACAATAAACAATCATCATATATGGTCTAACAACTGTATGCCAGAGTATTCTACAGAAACCAAGTTGTACACTAACAGATATACTGAACGACTTGAGCCCCACTTCTCTGAATGACATCATAATAATGAGTCTCAGGGGAATTATAAGCTCAACTGAACTTAGTTAATCAAGTTACGTTACCTGACAGTGAGAATCTGACCAAAGGAGAGATCTATGCCGTTCATCTGAGCAATAAAGATTGGTGCGACCGCCTCATACAGCGCTGTACCATCCATGTTAATTGTGGCGCCGACCGGCAGCACAAATCTTGTTACACGCTTGTCGATATGCATCTTCTCCTCCAAACACTGGAATGTCACTGGAAGTGTTGCCGAGCTAACAAAATAAAATAATATTTCTTAAATCTTTTACAGTGTAAGTGGATTAACTTGGATGCAATAGAACCAACAAAATATGCTTTTGTAATCAATGTTCTTTTATTTGTGCATGCAAAATATTTTGGGCATACACTCAAATTGTCGCACATCTAAGAAAAACATGATGCAATATTTATTGTGAAATCTATTTATGGTAACAACAATGTTCACTAAAATGTGTATGGCAGACAAATTACCTCGAAGCTGTAGCAAGGGCAGTAATCCATGCCTGAAAAACAGCTTTACACAGCGTCAGTGGATTTTTACGAGTGATGAGAAAATATGTAAGAGGTAGCGATATAAGGGCATGAACGCCGAGCCCTGCCACCACAGTAACAATGTAGAGACCGAGACGCGCTGCCACAACCTGGATGTTCTCAAGTTCTAGGATCTTCCCGCAAATCAAAAACATGATTCCAAATGGTGAATACCTGAAACAGAAACAGGACACCAAAAGCTGAATAACTAAAACATGATATCGGATGGTGAAAACCTAAAACAGGGTATAAAACAGTGAAACATAAAATATGATACCAAATTACAAACATTTAAGACATGGTATTAAATGGGGAATATCTAAGACATGATATTAATGGTGAATACCTAAAACATGATATCAAATGGGGAATACATAAAACATGATATCAAATACTGAATACCTAAAACATGTTATCAAATGGTGAATATCTAAACCATGATGTCAATGGTGAATACTTAAGACATGATATCAAATGATGAATATCTAAGACATGATATCAAATGGTGTGAATACCTAAAACATGAAATCAAATGGTGAATACCTAAACCATGATATCAAATGATGAATATCTAAGACATGATATCAAATGATGAATATCTAAGACATGATATCAAATGGTGTGAATACCTAAAACATGATATCAAATGGTGAAAACCTCAAACATACCACACTGCAAAAACCTAAAAAATAAAAAAAATAAATCCATACTGTGAATACATAATGATACCATATAGCAAAATTGATAAAATATGATATCAAATGGTGAACACTTAAAATATGATATCAAATGTTGACTACTTAAAACATAGGGAATATGTAAAACATGATATCAAACAGAAACAGCATACCAATGGATGAGCCACACACATATTGAATTTATATGTACTATTTTCAACTACTGCTTGATAAACCTTTTGCGTAACAAAGTTTTTCTTAATTGCACTTTAAATATCAGACAATACCACTGACATTATATATCATTCTGAAGAACTCTGTGGGTGGTCATAGGACTTTTTTTTCATATTTTCAAAATATAAGGATACGGTCTGAATTTATCATAAAAAAAACGATTTGGGAGGGGTATTTTTCATTGAAAATTTAGGCTATTTTGGACACACAAACAAAATTCAGCTTCATCTTTTGATAGACAGCAATAAACTTTCAGGATATATTAACCTTTAGCCTGCTGGGGGCAAGTGATTCTGCCTTTGCGACCAGTGCAGACCAAGATCAGCCCGCAGGGAGGAAGTGATTCTGCCTTTGCGACCAGTGCAGACCAAGATCAGCCTGCACATCCGTGCAGTCTGATCATGGTCTGCACTGTTCGCCATTCAGTCAGTACTGTTTTGGTAAGCACCTCTTTTAACAGTTAAACGGTACTGTCCAAATTCAAAGATGGACAAGTTCATTATAGAAATTTAGCAGGGTAAGGGTTAATTAGCATAAAAGCAACAATTCCATGAAAACACTTCCAATTGTGAAATCTAAAAACATATGTTTTTTTGGAACTTACATTTTGTATGATTTTTACAATTTTGGAAAAACACATTCCTTGGCAACAGAATTGACATTCATAAAGATATTTAACAAGAGCTGTCCGAAAGACAGCCAAGCTCGACTATTCGAAATATTGTCCCAGAAGCAGGAAAATATTACCCAAAAAGGTTAAATACCAAAAGATTTTTAAAGTTCAAAAGGGGGAATAATCTGACAAAAATGCATATCAGTTATGGGCCCTTTGCTGCTATTAACTAGTTTTTACCCCGAAGGAAATTTGTGAAGTTTCAATTCAATATCGCATTAGTTTTGGAGATAGAAACTTGCATGTAAAACTTTAACCAGAATTTTCAAGTCCAAAAGGGGACATAATTTGGCCAAAATGAAGGTCAGAGTTATGGGACTTGCTGCTATCAACTAGTTTTATAACCCCGAAGACACATGTGAAGTTTCAAATCAATATCTGCATTAGTTTTGGAGATAATAACTTGCATGTAAAACTTTAACCAAATTTTTTAAGTCAAAAAGGGGGCATAATATTTGCTCAAAAAACATGTCAGAGTTATGGGACTTGACCCAGTGAGGTTGGTAATTGATCAAAGAAAAAAAAAACATAAGTTTAATCTATATGCCTTTTGAAATAGCTGTATGTACTTGCACGCAAAACTTTATACCAGAATTTTCTAAGTCCAAAAGGGGGCAAAATTTTTGGCAAAGAAAGTCAGAGTTATGGGACTTGCTGCTTTCAACTAGTTTTAAACCCGAAGACACATGTGAAGTTTAAAATCAATATCTGCATTAGTTTTGGAGATAGTAACTTGCTTTGTAAAACTTTAACCAAAATTTTCAAAGGGTCCAAAAGGGGGGCATAATTTGCTTAAAATACATGTCAGAGTTATGGGACTTGACCCAGAGAGGTTGGTAATTGACCTGGAAAAAGAAAAAATAAGTTTAAAAGCTATATGCCTTTTAATTGATGGCTGTATGTACTTGCATGCAAAAACTTAACCAAGGTGTGACGCCGACGCCAACGCCAGGGTGAGTAGAATAGCTAGACTATTCTTCGAATAGTCGAGCTAAAATATATTAGAAAGATTCTACAACCACCATCTGAGACCTTTGTTTAGAAGTATGTGTAATTTATAATTTCTGGATCTTGCAATAAATTTGCATTATTCACGAAAACCCTGTTACGGATTAGGCAGATCAGACAGTAAACCTACATTTCTAAAGACAGTTTCTACATCTGTTTACTATGTAGAAACTGTCTACTACAATATTCAGTCCATCCTTTATGTCAAGAGTGTTTTACGGGTCATTTTTAAAATTCAACACCAATCTTTGGCAGAACACTTAACAATTGATTTAAGTTCACACCAAGCAGACACAAGAACTTAATAGCCTTTTGCTGCCTCAGACTTTCATTTGGGCGAGAGTAAAATGTCTCCCATTAATTAAACATTACATACCACTGTAACAATGTACAGTATGCTGTTTTCTCCTTGATTCGAGCCTCTTAAATCTTTTAGGGTGGGCATATTTTTTTAAACCTGTTCAATTAAATAATTTTTTGTTTGTTGTTACAAAAATATTTGCAGTTAACAATGGACATTAAGAATAACAATGTTATCATCCTTTATATGTAATTTTTTGCATGAGACTGAAGGAGGTCAAACTTCACATCAATTTAAAACTTTCTCATTAGAACCCTTTGGTTGGTAGGTCAATAAGTGTTAATGTTTGCATAGTCTATTTCCATAAAGCAAATTTCTATCAAGACTGACTTCTTATTCACTTGTTACAACAGTGGAAATACGCTCAAGATGCTTTTAATTTGAAATTTTTGCTGACAATATTACCCACTGTGTAATTTCCTTTTGAAATATGCAATTTTTGATGCAAAATACTAAAAGAAGTATTTACTCAATTTTTCAGTGGTTTCATGAATAATATTTTCCAAGGCATTTTAAAATGTAAGTGACACAAGTTTCTGATGGCAGAACATGCTACATGAGCATGAATTTTACTGAAACACAAGGGCTCAAATCGATGAGAAAGCTCGAACCTACGAGAAACAGGCATACAACCTGTCTGTAAAGACCATTTTCAAGTATAACAAAATACTGGTCACTATTTTGAGGTGGTCTGTATTCACAGGTTAAACTTCTGTAAGGCTTTTAATTTTATGTTAAAAATAAAGATGAAGCAGGTGTCCAAATAGAGAATATGAATTATAACATATTTAAAATGCTACTTTCAATATTACAGGTGAGCTTACATAGTGAACCCGTAAAGGGAGATAATCAAAACAATGGATTCAACAATGCCTCATTTTTCTTGTCATTTTGAATCAACAATATGTGTTAATGAAATGTTCAAACCTATGACATATATGCTAGAAAACAAGTAACGAAAATATTATGTAACAAGGAACAAGAGCTGTCACCAATGGTGACAAATGCCCCCGCAGCGCCTTGACCTTTGACCTGGTGACCTTGACCTTTGATGTGGTGACCCCAATGTCAAGAGGGGCCGTGTACTCAATAAGTACTATTAGCATGTGAAGTTTGAAGGTCCTGGGTGCAGTGGTTCGCGAGTAAAGTGCCTTCATGCAAAAAGTTAACACTGGCCTCTGTGACCTTGACCTTTGACCTGGTGACCCCAAAGTTAGTAGGGATCATGGACTCAATAAGTACTATCAGCATGTGAAGTTTGAAGGTCCTGGGTGCAGTGGTTCGCGAGTAAAGTGCCTTCATGCAAAAAGTTAATGTTGGCCCCTGTGACCTTGACCTTTGACCTGGTGACCCCAAAGTCAGTAGGAGTCTTGTACGCGATGAGTACTATTAGCATGTGAAGTTTGAAGGTCCTGGGTGCAGTGGTTCGCGAGTGAAGTGCCTTCATGCAAAAAGTTAACGTTGGGCCCTGTGACCTTGATCTTTGACCTGGTGACCCCAAAGTCAGTAGGGGTCGTGTACTCAATGAGTACTATCAGCATGTGAAGTTTGAAGGTCCTGGGTGCAGTGGTTCGCGAGTAAAGTGCCTTCATGCAAAAAGTTAACGTTGTGACTAATGAACCAACGAACGACAAATGGATGGACAGCTAAGCACCAGTGATTTAGTTTATTCAAGTAAGAGTAGTTTAGGTTATTTCAGTTAAGCAACAAAGATTTAGGTTATTTCTGTTAAGATACAGTGTTAATGTTATTTTGGTTACGTAATAGTGGTTTAGGTCATTCTAACTAGGATAAAGTGTTAATGTTATTTTGGTTGAGTAACAGTGGTTTAATCCCACCTGCTTAGCTCAATTAGGAGAGCGCATATCTATGAATCGCAGGGTGAGTTCGATCTCTGGGCAGGGTGTATGTTCTCCGTGACGATTTTATAAAAGACAGTGTGTTTGAAATCATAAGTCCTCCACTTCGGATTCATGTGGGGAAGTTGGCAGTTACTTGAGGAGAACAGGTTTGTACTGGTACAGAATCCAGGAACACTGGTTAGGTTTACTGCCCTTTACATAATTGAAATGCTGAAAAACGGTGTTAAATCCAAAACAAACAAAACAATGGTTTAGGTTAGTTTCTCTTCCGATTTTTCTTAAAACAATGCTTTATAATTAAATACCAATTAAACAAGGGCAAGTTCCAAGTGATCAAAGTTTAAGTTTAATACTTGAGCAACAGTTTATGACAATTTAAGAAGCAGGATGTCATAAAGGCTTTGAGTCATCTGATCTAATTCTTACGCAAAATAACTCACTGTTCCATTTGACTTAAAAACTTACTTAAAACAAATATTCTGAAAAAGCTGTATGTAAATGATAAAGAAAATTTGGCATTTTACATGTAAACCAAGTTTTCTGTAAATTGACCCAAAAAAAACAAGTTTTGAAACTGCCACAGTTACAAAGACCATAATTCTGACAAAATTTCAAGAAGATCAGGACAGAAAGCAATCACAAAAGACTTCCTCTAGCACTTTGTGCTCAGGTGAGCTAAATAATTACACATATTTACACTTTATGGTAATCATGTGTACAAAGTTTCATTTGAATTCATCTAAAATTGTTGAAGCAGTGTGCATTACAAACGCACAAGTGCTGTTAAAGTCAGTATACACATTAATGCCGGCATACACATTTTGCCTATATCCATGGGCACATAACTCTACAATTCTTTTAATCCTGAATAACAAGATATAATGTGAGAGCAGAAAGCAGGCTAGACAAATTAGATGCCGAATAGTGAAATACAGCAAATCTGAGGAAACAAGAGCTATCACGGGAGTTATTAATAGGTTATATGATGTGGGTGACGTGGAACTATTTCTAGTTTGAATCAAATCCATCAAGAAATAAACAGAGATAAAATGAAAATGTGTTAAAACTGCTTCCTTAAATTGTAAATTAAAAGGGGGTATATTTCATGAACCACTGAAGCCAGAGATATGGGCATTAAACATATAATTTGGGTGATGATGAGGATCAACCTTTAAAGTTTGAATCAAATCTACCACGTTATAATAGAGATAAAGTGAAAGTACATAAAAACTTTAATCAGATATTTGGACTCAGATGTGGATGCTTGACACATGGGTTAGCAGGATAACTCTCCTGGCATATACTTTGTCTAAACAAGCCAAAAAGTCACACATATACACTTCATTTTGTATTAACTATTATTGGAATCCCTTTAAAAATTGGAAAGTTTTTCCTGCAATAGCTTTTTAAATCAATCTTAAATTTGTTTGCAAGGGCACAAATACTTATCAACTTTTAATGTATCCATCATGGTCTTACAATTACAATGTGTTGGGTTTTACGTCGCACCAACACAATTTTAGGTCATATGGCAACTTTCCAGCTTTGATGGTGGAGAAAGACCCCATGTGCCCCTCTGTGCATTATTTCATCTCAACCTTTGTATGTAATATTAAAGAGACTGATTCCAGATGGTAGGAATACAAGGAAAAACGGAAAATTTTAAGATATCAGGAAATTATTGCTATATTTCTTACGAAGTGTTTGAAACTTAGTTACTAACATATTATACATTATAGAAACACATGAGAATTAGTTGTAATTTTTTCACTCAAAAAAGAAAAATGTTTTTACATGGTACCAAAGGTAAACAGGATTAATCATAATTATAAACGACCATTAAGTATAAATTCCTCAATTGCATATTGGTCAAGATGGTAGGAAAGTTTTGTTGCCAAGGCAACACGTGTTCGATTCCAGAGTCAAACGTTTTTTTTTCTTGATTTAACATCTTTTAAATAGTTTAGCAACAAGAATTCATGTTCTGATGCTCATTAAATGACCAAAGTTGTATTTAAAGAACAAGAGGGCCATGATGGCCCTATATATGGCTCACCAGAGTTGATCTGGTCTACTGATTTAGTTTTTTACCACACATAAGTCAGTTTCAAATTTAACCTAGAGATCATCAAGACAAACATTCTGACCAAGTTTCATAAAGTTTGAGTCACAACTGCAGCCTTAAGAGTGTTCACAAACTTTTCCTTTGATTTGACCATGTGACCTTGTTTTCAACCCTAAATGACCCAGATTAAAACTTGACCTAGAGATCATCAAGGCAAACAGTCTGACCAGGTTTCATAAAGATTGAGTTACAACTGTGGCCGTTAGAGTGTTCAAAGGCCTTTCCTTCGATCTGGCCTACTGACCTATTTTTTGATCCCACATGACCCAGTTTCGAACTTGACCTAGAGATCATTAAGGTAAACATTCTGACTAAGTTTCATAAAGATTGGGTCACAAATGTGGCGACTAGAGTGTTCACAAGCTTTTCCTTTGATCTGGCCTACTGACCTAGTTTTTGACCCAACATGATCCAGTTCGAATTTGACCTAAAGATCATCAAGACAAATATTCTGATCAGATTTCATAAAGATTGAGTCAAAATACTGGCCTCTCTGATCTGGCCTACTGACCTAGTTTTGACCCTACATGACCCATTTTCAAACTTGACCTAAAGATCATCAAGACTAACATTCTGACCAAGTTTCATAAATATCTGGTCACATATGTGGCCTCTAGAGTGTACACAAGCTTTTCCTTTGATCTGGCCTACTGACCTAGCTTTTCACCCAACATGATCCAAATCAAACTTGGCCTAGAGATCATCAAGACAAACATTCTGACCAAATTTCATAAAGATTGGGTCACAACTGTGGCCTCTAGAGTGTTCACAAGCTTTTTCTTTGATTTGACCGGGTGACCTAGTTTTTGACCAGAAAAGACCCAGATTCGAACTTGACCTATCGATAATCAAGAAAAGCATCCTGACTAATTCTAATGAGTATCCAATTTGAATTGTAGTCTCTAGAGTGTTGACAAGCTTTTCCTTTGATCTGGCCTACTGACCTAGCTTTTATCCCATATGGCCCAGTTTAGAACTTGACCTAAAGATCATCAAGACAAACATTCTGACCAAGTTTCATTAAGATTGGGTCACAAATGTGGCCTCTAGAGTGTTCGCAAGCTTTTCCTTTGATCTGACCTACTGACCTAGTTTTTGACTTCAAATGACCCAGATTCAAACTTGACCTGGAGATCATAAAAAAAAAAACATTCTGACCAAGTTTCATAAAGATTGGGTCACAAATGTGGCCTCTGGAGTGTTGACAAGCTTTTCCTTTGATCTGGCCTACTGACCTAGTTTTTGACCCAACATGCCCCAGTTTCAATCTTGTCCTAGAGATCAAGACTAACATTCTGATAAAGTTTTATAAAGATTGGGTCACAAATGTGGCCACTAGAGTGTTCACAAGATTTTCCTTTGATCTGGCCTACTGACCTAGTCTCTGACCCACCATGACCCAGTTTCAAACTTGACCTAGAGGTCATCAAGACAAACATTCTGACCAAGTTTCATAAAGATTGGGTCAAAAATATGGCCTCTAGAGTGTTCACAAGCTTTTCCTTTGATCTGGCCTACTGACCTCGTTTTTGACCACACATGACCCAGTTTCAAATTTGATGTTGAGATCATCAAGACAAACATTCTGACCAAGCTTCATTAAGTTTAGGTCACAAATGTGGCCTCTAGAATGTTCAGAAGCTTTTCCTTTGATCTGGCCTACAGACCTAGTTTTTGACTTCATATGACCCAGATTCAAACCTGATCTAGAGATCATCAAGACAAATATTCTGACCAAGTTTCATAAAGATTGGGTCACAGATGTGGTCTCTAGAGTGTTCAGAAGCTTTCCCTTTGATCAGGTCTACTGACCTGCTTTCTGACTCCACATAACCCCATTTCGAATTTGACCTAGAGATCATCAAGACAAACATTCTGATCAAGTTTCATGAAGATAAGGTCACAAAGGTGGCCTCTAGAATGTTCACAAGCTTTTTGTTTGATCTGGCCTACTGACTTAGTTTTTGACCCCTCATGACCCAGTTTCAAACTTGATCCAGAGATCATCAAGACAAACATTCTGACCAAGTTTCACTAAAATTAGTTCACAAATGTGGCCTCTAGAGTGTTCACATGCTTTTCCTTTGATCTAGTCTACTGACCTAGTTTTTGACTCCATATGACCCAGTTTCGAACTTGGCCTAGAGACCATCAAGACAAACATTCTGATCAAGTTTCATAACGATTAGGTAAAAAATGTGGCCTCTAGAGTGTTCACAAGCTTTCCCTTTGATCTGACCTACTGACCTAGTTTTTGTCCCCACATGACCCAGTTTCGAACATGACCTACAGATCATCAGGACAAACATTCTGACCAAGTTTCATTAAGATTAGGTCACAAATGTGGCTTCTAGAGTGTTCACAAGCTTTTCCTTTGATCTGACCTACTGACCTAGTTTTTGACCCCACAGGACCAAGTTTCGAACTTGACTTAAAGATCATCAAGACCAAATTTCATAAAGATTGGGCCACAATTGTGGCCTCTTGAGTGTTCACAAGGCAACTCTTGACAGACGAAGGACGCCGGACAATGACCAGTCACAAAAGCTCACCTTGAGCACTTTGTGCTCTGATGAGTTAAAAATCAGTTTTAGCTAAAATGTGGATGCCAGTCCCTTCAAAGAGGACTATACATGTAAGGTAGAATTTGTCTATGGTAACCACATTTTTACAAATCAACCATGGACCTACAGCTATGAAGAATTGCAACGGTTTATATGGGACATGTTTATTTCACTTTTCAGTTCAGACATGGCTGTCCCAGGCAAAAAGTTGCCCAAAACATTTTCACCATCATCAACTATGGGGTCTGATGAAGACCACAAAGTGTATTGCCAGCCATGTGACCGTGACGGTCCTCGACTCCCTGCCCATGGCTATTGTGTTGACTGCAAGGAACACTTGTGCGACACTTGTTTGGCAGCTCACCAAAAACAAAACTCTTTCAAGGCTCATAGTCTTCAGATAAAACAGCTGCCACAGACCATTCTTCAGCCACAGTTCAATCCACGCCCCTCGACAACCTTACCAAACCTTGCCCCTTTAAACACATGAAGAAATGATAAAGATTCTACTGTCAGAACAACAAACACACTCTGCAGTGTATGTGTTACACTGAAAAACCAAGGTACATCTTGCAAGTCAACTACATCCCCCATATTCTGACCAGGCATAAAACAGCAAAAATGAAGATATCTTGAAAACTATGGCTACCAAATTCTAGCAATGTCGCTGAATCAGAACATTTGAAAAAATTAAACTCAAGCTCAAACAATTCTTTGACAGATGTATTAGCTGATATAAGGAAGTTTCGGAAAGAAATAAACCAAAGACTAGATGTACTGGAAAAACAGGCTGAAGATGCAGTAAAAGCTATCCAACAAGAAAATAACAAGAACCTGAAGACAGTAGAAACAACTTGCAATGATGTAGCAAAGTCTCTGAAGACATCATCTGACTCCATGAAACATCTCAACACAACTAAACAAGCAGACAAACTTTTCATGGAGCTGAAATTAGCTGTGCAAATGATCAAAGATTATGAGAAACATGTCCTCCAACAAGCAATATTTGATGTAAAAGTGTACAAATTCAAACCAAACAGAGCAATATCAAACCTCCTTGACAAGGAAGGGTCACTAGGTATATTCACAGAGAAATCATTAAAACAATCAAGTCCTCCTCTAGCTGTTGATATAAAATCCAGACTAACTTCACAACAGGGTAAAATCTGCGTAAAGACATCAAAAGATCAAGACAGATGCTATATAACAGGAACATTTGACTCTCCTTACTCCTGATCTACTTATCATCACTGATTATAATAACAAGGCTGTAAAACTGATGGATACCTGCAGTCAATATGTTACTGATCAATTACAACTAGATACTGGGCCAAGTAGAGTCACCTCAGTTACCAGTACAGAACTTGCTGTCATACTTCCTGACAAACAAAATATTCAGTTTGTATCAGTCTCCTCAAACAAACTCAAGAAGAAACAAACTCTGAAGGTTGATGGACAATGTTATGGTATAAGCTGCTGTCTGGGGAAACTTGTTGCATCATTTCATAATCCTGCAAAACTCCAAATTTTTGATATCAATGGTACTATACTGACAACAGTCAGAGAAGGATATATTTTCAGCAGGCCATTATTTGTTACTACTAACACTAATTCTATCTATGTATCTGACTGGAAAATGAAAACAATTACAAGGTTAAACTGGCAGGGTAAGGTGACTGGTAGTTATGGTGGTATAGCTGAGCCTCTTGGTATAACACTGTCAGATGATGGTACTATTTTTGTGTGTGACAGACCGAGAAATGTTATAGAAGAGATAGACGGTGACTGTTCTACCGGAAAGGTTGTGCTGAAGGTCCTCAATAAACCCTATACTGTCTGTTGGTGTGCTGAAACAAGTCGACTGGACTTCAGCTGTTATACTTTAAAAGACAAACATGACAACTTTCTCCAGGTCTTCAAGCTGTCATAACTAGAATGAAACTCATCACAGTTTAACCAGCCTATACTGTGAAATAATTAATAATCATAGAGAACATAATTTCAGCAGTCCAGAATATGTTACCACTAACACTAATTCTATCTATGTAACTGACTATGACATGCAAACAATGACAAAGTTAAACTGGCAGAGTGAGGTGACTGGTAGTTATGGTGGTATGACTGACCTTCGTGGTATAACACTGTCAGATGATGGCTCTGTTTTTGTGTGTGACTATGAGAGAAATGTTATAGAGGAGATAGCCGGTGACTGTTCAACAGGAAAAGTTGTGCTGAAGGTCCTCAATACTCCCTATGCTGTATGTTGGTGTGCTGAAACAAGTCAACTGTACTTCAGCTGTTATACTTTAAAAGACAAACATGACAACTTTCTCCAGGTCTTCAAGCTGTCATAACTAGAACAAAACTCATCAACAGTTTAACCAGTGTTTACTGTGAAATCATTTATAATCATAAAGGGCTTTTATATCTTGATTTTGTTGTTATGTCATTCCATGAAATTTAATCCCAACAAACAAAAAATAACCCTAATATTGTTTTATCTTGAGAGTGGCATGCCTTCAGATTAACATCAAAATTTCAAAATCTTTAAAACAGAAGGTATCAAAATTGATTAACTAATATTTTCTAAATAGATATTTAAATATGTATGACAAAAAATACAGCTAAATTCCTAAATGACTTAACCCTTACCCTGCTAAATTTCTAAAATGGACTGATCCATCATTCAATTTTGGCAATGGACATAATTACCTCAAACTGATAACAAGAGTTATGGAACCTATGTCACCCATGAGGAAGGAATGTGCGAAGTTTCATTCCATTGTGTTGACATGAGTTTGTTCAGAATCGTTTACAGAGGTGTCTAAACATGGTGTCTACATATGATGCCAGAGACAACACTAATTCTGGGGGTATTGCAATAGATCTTGGGGCTTTCAAACTGTTGTTTGTAAAAAATGAACATAGATCTACTTTTTTTTTCCAACAGAAAAATAGGGGAAAGATCTAACTATTCAAAATTTTAAAAAGATATCTGTTTGTTTTAGCATAAGATCCAAGTATCTTTTACCAAATGAACACAAGATGCAATATTTTCACCAGTGGAGTTGCGGTTGAGAATCTGATTTCTTACCCACAGGTTGCGGGTTCATAGCCAAAAGAATTCTTTCATGAGTACTGGTTAGAAAATCCAAGAAGCAGTTAATAGCCTATTTAACCTAAGTTGTAAGAACTTTCGTTACATTCCATTTTGAATAAATAAAGTCATATATTATGTTAAAGACCACCTGTGTGTCGAGATCACCTCCCTCTTAAGTCCTCTTGTTTCATTTCTGATCCTGATATCTGCAGTAAACTATAACCTGTAAAATAAGACCACCTCAAAGTAAAGACTAACTTAAGGTTTCTCGATTGGATCTTTTTATAGGTTTGTCAGTTAGTTTAAACTTTTGAAACAAATACTTACCACATAACAAGTAAAATGAGTTTCATGACGATATCATTGAGAATATCAAAGAAGTCAATCATAATTTGGCCACGGCTTCCCATCTTGCTGAGAAATATCGAGAAACCAACACAGAAACAAATCAGACCTGAAATCAAACATCAAAGGAACATTCAATGACAATATGGGATTAAATATCATTATGTTAATGTCTTTCAATTATTTTCTTTAAATTAATCTGGAAAAGAAGAATTTTAACTATGTTTAAGCTAAATGTTTACAGCTAACGTTAACATTAAACCTCACGTAATTAGACTATTCCTAAATTTAGCCACATTTTGCCACATGAACTTTGTGCAAATCATTCTGAAAATACTGGTATGATACAGCAGCTATTCTACAAGATGACAGGTGGACAATTTAGGCCTTCCCTGAATTAATGTGTTTTAACAACTTCATCTGCAAACTTATTCAGTCATTCTCTTTTCAGTATAGTTTTATAAACATACAACAATAATATCTTACACTGTAGAAACAAAGTGTGGTCTAAACTCACCTTAATACATCAAGTACTGTGCATACTACTACATTAATTTAATAATATATTTATAAATTAAACACATCGTCTTGGCTTTATATATCTCACAGTCAATTCATAACTAGATACTTGTTATTTCTCATATTCTTCATGCAAAGCATGTATAATAGTTATCATCACTGACCTTGGAGCTAGGGTTTTTGGTCTTGTGCATGACACGTCGTCTCAATATGGGGAACATTTGTGCCAAGGAATTTCAAAATCCCTTGATGAATGGCAGTTATGGACCAGACAACGAAATATACCCTGTTAACATTTGACATCTAAGTGTGACACTGAACTTGAAGCTAGGGGTCTAAGTCTTGCACCTGACATGTGGTCTCATTATGGGCAGCATTTATGCCAGTTATTTCAGAATCCCTTTATGGATGGCAGAGTTATGGACCAGAAATGAAATGTGACTGATGGACGAATTGACAGAAGGAAGGACAGAGGGACACAGCCTATATCTATATCCCCCTTTTTTTTTTCTTCGAAAAAGGCTAGGGACAATAAAAGTATAATATCCTGAGTAATTCAACCACTTCAGAGCATTAACTTCTGTACAAAAAAAGAAACACAGGGAGTAAGGAAATACAGTAAAACCGGCATTAAGAAGCCAGATAAGAGAGTGACTTATTGTGGCTGCTTAAGGCAGGTGGCTGCTTTACACAAGCTGAAATTAGAAAAACATGTCAATTTGGGAAGTTAGCTGAATGAAAGCTTAAGGCAGGTGACTGCTTTACACAAGCTGAAATTAGAAAAACATGTCAATTTGGGAAGTTAGCTGATTGAAAGCTTAAGGCAGGTGGCTGCTTTACACAAGCTGAAATTAGAAACAAAAGGGCCATGATGGCCCTATATATCGCTCACCAGAGTTGATCTGGCTTTCTGACCTAGTATTTGACCCCACATGACCAAGAGTTGAACTTGACCTAAAATCACCAAGACAAACATTCTGATTAAATTTAATAAAGATTTGGTTACAGCTGTGGCTTCTAGAGTGTTCACAAGATTTCCCTTGATTTGACAAGGTGACCTAGTTTTTGACCCCACATGACCCAGACTGGAACTTGACCTACAGATTATCAAAACAAACATTCTGACTAATTCTCATGAGTTTCAAACTTAAATTGTGGTCTCAAGAGTGTTGAAAATATTTTCCTTTGATCTGGCCTAGTGACCTAGTTTTTGACCCCACATGACCCAGATTCAAACTTGACCTTGAAATGATTAAGACAAACATTCTGACCCAGTTTCATAAAGACTGAGTTACAACTGTGGCCTCTGAAGTGTCCACAAGCTTTTCCTTTGATTTGAACAAGTCCTAGTTTTTGATCCCACATGACCCAGATTCAAACATGACCTAGAAATCATCAAGCCAAACTTTCTGACTAAGTTTCATAAATATTGGGACACAACTGTGGCCTCTAGAGTGTTCACAAGCTTTCCCTTTGATTTGAACAGGTGACCTAGCTTTTGATCCAACATGACCCAGTTTCAATCTTGACCTAGCGATCATCAATACTAACATTCTGACCAAGTTTCATAAAGATTGGGTCAAAAATGTGGTCTCTAGAGTGCTCACAAGCTTTTCCTTTGATCTGAACTACTGACCTAGTTTTTGACCCCACAAGTACCAGTTTTAAACTTGACCTAGAGATCATCAAGACTAACATTCTGACCAAGTTTTATAAAGATTGGGTCCGAAATGTGGTCTCTAGAGTGTTCACAAGCTTTTCCTTTGATCTGACCTACTGACCTAGTTTTTGTCCCCACATGACCCAATTTCGAACTTGACCTAGAGATTATCAAGACTAACATTCTGACCAAGTTTCATAAAGATTGGGTCAAAAATGTGGTCTCTAGTCTAGAGTGTTCACAAGCCTTTCCTTTGATCTGACCTACTGACCTAGTTTTTGACCCCACAAGACCCAGTTTCGAACCTGACCTACAGATCATCAAGACTAACATTCTGACCAAGTTTCATAAAGACTGGATCACAAATGTGGCCTCTAGAGTGTTCACAAGACAAATGTTGACGCACGACGCATGACGGACGATGGACGCCTACGGATGCCGGACAATGACTGGTCACAATAGCTCACCTTGAGCACTTTGTGCTCTGGTGAGCTAAAAACATGTCACTTTGGGAAGTTAGCTGACTGAATGCTTAAGGCAGGTGGCTGCTTCTTACAAGTGGTCACTTAGGCGGGTTCAACTGTAAACTGAAAATAAATCTTTTTGTAACATTCTATATTTCATAGCATGCATCTTATTTTTGAAATACACATACTTTCACATACTCAAGATCATCTTCTCTTTCCAGTATTTCATTGCTTAGAAACAAATGCATCCACTTTAAGCAATGCTTTACAATTCCCTTCGGTTATCTTTAATATGAATTTACAACTGAATAACAAGTTTTAGAGTCTGAGAGACACTTCCCGAAATAAAATGACAATCACTTTGCCTAAATATTTCACTTTTCCAGTTAATCTGAATAACTGGCTTTGACAGGGACTGGCACTTTAGTCTTTAGTTCGTTTTAACTGCAATTTGTATGAGAATGAAAGTCTCTAGAACAGGATAGGGTTTTGTAATAGATAGATGTTTTAATAAAGTGAGTACCGTGAAACCTCTTAACAATACCCACTAACAGTAATTTCCTAAAATTGTAATATGGGGATTTTTAATTTCCATGGACACACGCAAGTGCATCCATACTTCTAGCTAAAGTAAATTAGTTTGAACAATTGATTTCTTAACCCTTAGCCTGCTGGCGGCAGATGATTCTGCCTTTGCGACCAGTGCAGACCAAGATCAGCCTGCACATCCGTGCAGTCTGATCATGATCTGCACTGTTCGCTATTCAGTCAGTAAATTTTCAGTGAAAACCCCTTTGAATAATAAGTGGTACTGTCCAAATTGAAAGATGGACCAGTCCATTATAGAAATATAGCAGGGTAAAGGTTCCTTTACTGCTGATGCTATTATTCTCTGATGATAATATAGATGTCTTGTCAACAAATCATGGATTCAGTTGCTTTTTTATAACCCACCGAACCACTTTATCTTTCACTGAATGAACGTTATTTTGACTGTCATTTTGCAGACCACTCTAGAGATGTGAGCTCTTTAGTACATATAGCTGTAACCAGTAGGCGTATTTTTAACCTTATTATAACATAAATATGTCGTATATATTATAAACAATTGACTGTTACAACATTTTTCATTCTAACTGCAACAGTCACAAACCAATATTTTTAACAAAATTGCACAACTATTTATGCGTAACTATGTTGAGGCATAGCGAGGCAGCTGCCTCATTGACTTTTCTTTTCTTCAATACATTTAATAAACATGTCTACAAAAATCACAACTTCTGATTTTGCTGCAAATGAATGAGGCAAACAGATTTGTTATGAAGACCTGACCGGATTTGTCTCCTTTTCCCTTTCAAAAATGTTATCATCAAAGTGTACAATAAGATCTATCAGATCAATTTCTAATATCTTTATATGGAATTAAGTCAATGCTTGTAAACCGTTTATTCAAACTTTCTTTGCAGCTGTACTTTTGTAATACATATACAGTTGAATATTGTTACCTCGGTATTGGTTAGATTGATACTCCAGTTTGCACTACGTGTTTTGGTGGGTCCTAGCTTTTCTCTACATATTTTAACAGTATTATTTATCATTACCTCGGTATTATTAGCACAATATCTTGTTTAGGTTGATGGAATTAAAATTAAGATCGTATTTACTACACAGATACAAAACTAGTCCTAAACAGACGATATCATTATGTCGAACTTCGGATATGTCGATGCAATTTTTGCAGTCCCTTGATAAGGCCAGAGTTTTTTTATTTTTCGTTTTACGGGAGCGCCGGTCCTAAATATTGCAAAAGTGGAATAAAATTAAAATTCATTTTCCCGAGTTTTATTTTATTTTTTCCGCCGGTCGGCTGTTTACAGCCCCAAAGAAAATAAAATTAGTGTATTCACCTGGACGTAATTTCACAGGAAGGGAGTTCAACGCGTGCAAAATATCGTGTTTTGCCGCACATTTATCGGCATTAACAGGGTGTAAAATTCCACTCGCCTGCTCGCATTGGCGAGTTAAGTCTGAGTAGGACGAGTGGACCTCGCTGTGTACTCGGACGATCGGGCGAGTGGTTTTTTTACGTCCTTACTTTACCAAAATTCAGAAATTACATCTACAAAACGTCAACAAACTTTGAGATGGTTCAGTCGCTACCCGGATTGACTGGAATTTACCCGCGAATCGTAAAGATATCAAAACGTCATGCCGGTAATTTTCCATTCCACAAGCACGTGTAACTTTAGTATCGTAACATCTAATTTACATCGACACGTACACAAAAACCGTGCGTAGTGCATTCATTATTTAATATTTTCGCTTCAAGCTTTCAACACCCCTTGAAAAATAATACTTTTTGATTTCTATAATGATTTTAATAAGATATCGACAGAAATGTAGGCAAAATTCTATAAAAACGGTCGAATTTTCATATAATCATTTGTAAAAATTCAAACAGCGCGATCTTAGTTACTTATTTCTTTCTAAAAGTAAATAAATGATGAATTCTATGGGCTTAAAATTCAGACTTTTGACCAGAAAGTACAAAAAACAGAATAAAAAAATCTTAAATAATGAAAAAGCGGCTGCGATTACAATACATGGAGTAAGACGATTTTTGGCAAACAGATTTCTGTTAGTGCGGCAGAATAGGTTACGTGACCTCGTGAACGTAAGTAGAAATGCGATTTTAAAATAAAGCAATGTGATGTCACTGCGGGTTTTAATAAGTTATAAATGAATCTTTGTACATGTATTTTTTGACCAACAATTTAAAAGTTTTTCTTGTCAAACAATAATGTAAATTCCTCGAGGGCAAATAGGTCACAGAGGTAGGATATCCACTATAGTAACTATCGTTTGAGACATTTACCTTTTATACGGGATATAGCACATTCGCTTTTGATAACAAATTAAAGAAGAAATTTTTTATTTATTTCTATTCCTCAGCAATTTTAAGAACCGATGTGGTACGATCAGACAGTGATACATGCACATGGCGCGAAAACATGACGTAATGCCATGACAATCTCGAGCAAAAATACCGCTTTGATCTCCGCTTCAGATGTCAAGATACTGACACACTTCTTTTAGCTCTTAGAGGGGTGTAAATTGATCATGAAAACAAGGTCAACATTACTTAGTTTATCACTGAATAATTACCGATAATCTTTAACGTTTTTTTTTCTCTCTCTTTCTACACGGGTGGATGGACGATGATTGTGTCCAAAATTTTTTAGACACTTTTCAAAATATATATTTTTCGGGAAATAATACTATTGTACATAATACTCATTTCATAAAAGTGACAGTATTAAAAGTATTAAATTGTCTAAAGATTGTCTTACTCACATTTTGTTTTCAATAGATTCAACTTACAAGTTTGCCATAGAAAGGTAATACAATATCAAAGGTGCTTTGACATTAAATTTTATTCAAAACATTAATTAGTTGTTTGCAGAACAAATAAATGTTGTAACAGCAGATTTTGTTTACATTTTTATTTCAATGGTGACCCCTCACACTTTACACAGGCTTGGGACTGTCTGGCATAAAGCAGCTGGTAGTGTTTGGGAAAATCTCAGACAGATGGTTCATTTCTTTTGTAACTTCAATAGAATTCATAAGTGTATAAAGAATAATAAAGAATACTTTTTATTGGAGACAATATTTTGACAAAAAGTGATGCAACTTCAGTACTTGAACTTAGTGTAGTATAAAAAGGTGCAAATTACAGAAGCAACTTCAGTACTTGAACTAAGTGTATTATAAAAAGGTGCAAATGAGTTAAATGAGGTAAATTTTCAGATTACTTTTTGCTAGATTATCTTTCGTTTTTCATCACTGAAAAAAAATCTGCCCTCTGCACTATGACTGTTATTCAAAGTTATTAAATACTTTATTTTGCTGATAAAATCAGTATATTATGAGCTGGCATAAACTGTAAAGTTAGCTCGTTAAAGATGATATTGGTGAAAGATACAATAAGTAAATATTATGTATAAAAAGCAGAGGTTACACAGCAGAAGATGCAAGCAAACCAAACCATCAAAACTACTATACTACTAAGCCACCCTATACCAGACGTGTTTAGTCTCTACTTGCTGTCACTGAAATTTACTGTGGCTGTTGTAACAGATAAAATAATTTTTGTCTTCCACTTAAATTAAGTAAAACAAGCTTTCTGAATTTTAAAGACTTGCCAGTGTGAGTTACAGTGCCTGAAGCAGTTTATTCACAAGTATGCATGAAACTTTTATTCAACGTTCATCCTGTATAAATGGCTTTTATAGTCTTAAAACATAACAATACATCACAATATTAAATACTGGACACAAACACAAGTAAACAAAACTTGAAACGAAAGTTCATCAAAATAAAAAAAATCTTATAAAATTCTATTTTATTTTTATTTTTTTCCGAGATGCTGACTTTCAAGCTTTTTATTTTTATTTTTATTCCCTCCTCCCCCTGCTCATTTTTCAAAAATCTCCCGTAAAACAAAAGATAAAAAAACTCTGGCCTAATTTAGGTAACGGTATCTGTCTGTATATCTTTGCCTAATTTAGGATGTCTGTGTACTAAAAATTCATTGTTAATATATCCAAATAACAAATGCATAAATCGTACATATTTTCAAAGAAAATTATATCTGGTCTTGATTTTCGTTAACTGACTTGGTGTACAGACTAAGTGAGTTTGTTTATTGTGTATTTGCAGAGTCAGTAACAACTCGACCCCCAAGATTGTCACTCAGTTGTTTTTCTTCAAGCGGTACTCATATAATCTCTTAAGTGTGCGCTTTAAACATAAAGCACATAATGTTGTGTTTACAATATTCTGTCTTAAATGGCTTAAAATATACAATTTGTCTAGTAGAATTTCATGATTTCTCGCGGACGATTCCTGAGTCCCCTCTCTGTTCATCAATTACAGTAGATAGTATGGTGAACTTCTTAACCCGACTTGCTTAAATCTATGGTCAAAAATTTCTTAAAATGAACTCTTTGCCTTGTAGAAGTTCAATGTTTCTTGGGAAAGACCCCCACCTCCACTTGTACTCCCAATTATTCAGGCAAGTGGTTTGTTCATTTCAACCTGAATTGCTCAGATATTTTGTCAGAAATCAGCTAAATGCACCCTTTTGTTTCGTATGATTTTAAAATTTCGTGGAAAGGACCCTGAACCTCCATCTTCACTTGTATTCCAATTATGCAAGGAGGGTAGTGTGTACAATTCAACATGAATTGCCAAGTATTTGTTAGAAATGGTTTAAAATGTTCCATTTTGTCTTGTAAAATTTCAAAATTTCTCCACTTGTACTCAAATTATACAAGCAAGTTTGGTATATATCAAAAAGAACTGCTCAGAAATTTGTCAGAAATGGTGTTTAGGGCACCTTTTTGTTGTGCATAATTCAAAAATTTCATTGGGAGACCCCTGAACTGGTTTAACTTAACACGAACATTTATCATCTCCATAAGTTCAACTTGCCACGAATATTTAATCCGTCTCTATATTGGTTTAACTTACTAAGAACATTTATCCCATCTCCGTATCAGTTCAACTTACCAAGAACATTTATCCCATCTCCATATCAGTTCAAGAACATATATCCCTTCTCCGTATCAGTTCAACTTACAAAGAACATTTATCCCTTCTCCGTATCAGTTCAACTTACCAAGAACATTTATCCCTTCTCCGTATCAGTTCAACTTACCAAGAACATATATCCCTTCTCCGTATCAGTTCAACTTACAAAGAACATTTATCCCTTCTCCGTATCAGTTCAACTTACCAAGAACATTTATTCCATCTCCGTATTTGAGTCCTCTGACTTCCATCATTTCTTCATATTCGATAATCTGCTTCGTAAAGTTGCCCTCTGCGGTGGTTGTCAGTGTTGCATTGATGCGCTGCCCCGTTGTTTCATTAATCAAAATTGTTCCATTCAGGATAATGTTGTCTGTTAAAGGTGTTAATTGTATACGTTTCTTCTTCACTTTAACATCACTGTACGATGTTTTGACATGCTGAAACATGGCCTGTGCAAGATTGTCAGGGAAGAAGTTCCTGAAAATGCAATTTTAAAAGTGAGGCTGCCATTACATAGTATTACATGCAAACATATGTATATACATGTTGGATTCCTTTGCATTCTAGATAGAGTCAGGCCCCCTGGGCACTGCCATAAATCAGGCCCTGCTCTCCTATCTCTATGTGTCCTAGGCTATGACTCAAAACTGACAACCAAACTGACAACCATCTGTTGAAATGAATGCTTCTTCTATGCAGATGTGTAATTCATAGCTAATCTAATAAGTAACAGCAGGCAGTTAACCTAACCAGTGTTCCTGGATTCTGTACCAGTACATACCTGTTCTCCGCAAATAACTGCCAACTTCCCCACATGAATCAGAGGTGGAGGACGAATGATTTCAGACACAATGTCTTTTATAAAATTTTCACGGAGAACATACAACCTGCCTGAGGATCGAACTCATGGCCCCTCTCCCTATTGAGCTGAGCAGGCAGGTTGGCGCAGCGCACAGATTAAATTTGCATTTCGTAACTAAGTTGATTGAATAGTTTCTTTCTAAAAATCAAGTCTACCAGCTAGAAACACTGAAACTCAACTACCAACAAGAGCTGTCCATAAGACAGCCAATGCTCGACTATTCAAATTATTGTCCCAGAAGCAGGAAAACATTACCCTAAATGTTAAAGTATCTACAGAGTTTCAATCCAGTATCTGCATTAGTTTTGGAGATAGTAACTTGCATGCAAAACTTTAACCAGAAGTTTTCAGTTCAACAGGGGACATAATTTGACAAAATCATGTCAGAGTTATGGGACTTGATGCAATCAACTAGTTTTATAACCCCGAAGGCACATCTGAAGTTTTAATTTAATATCTGCATTTGTTCTGCAGATAATAACTTGCATGCAAAACTTTAACCAGAATTGTCCAAAAGGGGACATACTTTGCGAAAAATACATGTCAGAGTTATGGGACTTGGCCCAGTGAGGTTGGAAATTGATCTAGAAAAAGAAAAAATATTTAGTTTCAAATCTATATGTTTTAAGAAATAGCTGTATGTAGTTGCATGCAAAACTGTAACCAGGGTTTTCTAAGTCCAAAAGGGGGCATAATTTGGCCAAAATGCAGGTCAGAGTTATGGGACTTGATGCTATCAACTAGTTTTATAACCCCAAAGACAGGTGTGAAGTTTCAATTCAATATCTGCATTAGTTTTGGAGATAGTAACTTGCATGTAAAACTTTAACCAGGATTTTCTAAGTCCAAAAGGGGGCATAATTTGGCCAAAATGCAGGTCAGAGTTATGGGACTTGATGCTATCAACTAGTTTTATAACCCCGAAGACACATGTGAAGTTTCAATTCAATATCTGCATTAGTTTTGGAGATAGCCATATGTATTGCATGCAAAACTTAACCAAGGTGTGATGCCGACACTGACGCCGGGGTGAGTAGAATAGCTAAACTATTCTTCAAATAGTCGAGCTAAAAATACTGTCAAAATCTGTATTTATCACACTTAAAATGACTCTTCCTTTGTTTACTTATAACACTGTTAAAATACCAGAGCATATGCGAAGGTGACTGTGTTATGAAGGGTCAAACAGGCTTCTAAAATAAATGAGTTTCCAACATGGTAAGCACCCATATAATAAAGAGTCATAAGAAACAAGTTCAGGCATAACTATGAATTTTATTAGCTATTCACTGTTGTTTTCCCATTTAAACATTTACTGGAGCAGCTGTGACCATGACAAATAAAATATAATTCAGTATTGAGTTTATCACACCAACCAGTAATAGCCCTAAGTGCAAGATAAGCAAAAACCCTAAGTGCAAGATAGGCTGGGATCCAGACCAACCTGTGTGGATGTGCAGGCTGGTCTGGATCCATGGACTGTTCGCAAACGCACTATGTTGGTTCTGTCATGGTGTGGCTCAATTATCACTATTTCAATCAAAAGAACAAACCTTATGAGGTCAAGAAATGCATCAAGGGAGGTAATTCTGCTGTCTCCCTTAGCAACTGCAGTTTCATCTTTCAAAACTGGGTCACCAGGATGAATACTGACAACCAGGATGACTCCAATAATGATCGCCATAAACGTCGTTCCGAAGTAGTACAACAAAGTCCGTAGTCCCATATGACCGCTGGCTTTGGCGTCCAACGAAGACACACCTGTAAACAAACAATATTCTTAGTTCTTCCATTCTTCCTTAAAAATGTATTATGGTGCACATATCTTACACAAACTGAAACTGTGAAATGTGATATTTGTCCTATTAAGTGACCTCTACACTATTAATTACACTAAAAAGAAAATGACCTATGTCTATAACACAGCTTAAAACAGCAGTCTGTAACATGTGGCATGGGTCTGTCCAGGTCAGGAATGAAAAATGCAGACATTAAGCTGTAGTTTAATGTAACACCAACATAATTGAGATCATATTGGGACTTTTTAGTTGAGGAAAGACCTATAAGTGCCACTCAAAGCATTATGCAATGGCTGGCAACCAGGTAGAACCATCAGCCTTCTGCAAGGAAGCTGCATGACTTTCTCACATGAAAAAAATCTAAATTTTGAGCATAAAGCAGGGAAAAGAATCTTATTGAAAGCTTATTTTCAACAAGTTAAATAAATTAATGTGGAAATGATTATGACCTTGACACTGGGCTGACAATTTGAATTCTTATTCTAAAAAGACACTTTGGACCAAAAAGGCAAATAATCAAAATTTAATAGTAGATACAAGGTTAATCGGTACACAAAATGTCAGAGGTCACTTTATAGGACAAATATGATGACTATGAATACATTTTTCTACATTTTTTTCATTATTTAACAAGTCTGTGAGAAGATAAGAATCATGCAGTTCATTAATTTTTTTCCTGGTGATATAGTAACAAGAGCAAATTTGATACATATTTATAATATAACACTGATGTTACTGATGTTTTTGTGTGTTTGAAATGGTTATGACTTTGATAAAATTGAAATACAAAAGGCAAAACTAATTTAAAACAAGAGCTGTCACTATTAGTGACTAGTGCCCCCAGCAAGTGCCTAAGAATTCTACAGTTGTCTGCACAAAATATGCCAGAATAGTTTAGGTATGAATAATTTGGTGACCTTGACCTTGACCTGAGAGGCCCAGGTCATAAGCATGACACACCTTCTCAAAATGGTTAACATTTGTATGAAATTATTTTCAAATCCCTTCATAAATGGCAGAGTTATGGACCAGACAAGAAACAGACCATGTTAAACTTTGACTTCTAAGTGTGACCTTGACCTTGGAGCTAGGGGTCTGGGTTTTGCGCATGACACATTATCTCATTATACGGAAAATTTGGGCCAAGTAATTTTAAAATGGCAGAGTTATAGACCGGACAAAAAGCAGACCATGTTACCTTTAACCTCTAAGTGTGACCTTGACCTTGGGGCTAGGGTCTGGGTCTTGTGCAAGACAAATTATCTCATTATGCTAAACATTTATGCCAAGTTATTTCAAAATCCCTTTAAGGATGGCAGAGTTACAGCTGGGACAAGAATTTAAACGGATGCACGAATGCACGGACAGTGTGATTTTAATATGCCCACCTTCAGTGGCATTAAAATAATTAAATGAGTCATGAATGATATGTATTAATTAATCTAATATCAGTGCACATTATGTTAAAGTACTTTTTGTCAAAAACCTCTTTTTTCTCAATCTTCATCATTAGTGTACCAAAAGCCTCCATGATAATTGCAGCCTTGTGTTGTAACAAGGCAGACGGCAATCGTGGAAGACCTGGCTTTCAACTCCTGTTGTAGAAAAACAAAACTGACAACCATTTTTTGGTAAATCAGTGGTGGTTAAACCACCTTTACCGTTCAAATTGCATGATCTGGAACAAAAGTGCATGTTTAATACATAAACAAAACAACAATAAAACTACAAACATTTTTTTTTGTTTTGTTCACAAAATAAAGCCCTAAAAGATTAATTGTTCATTCAATAAATCAGGATATATTTATTCATGTACTCAAACTTAACAATGATTTTCATGCATGTTATCAACTTATTCAACCTAAAGAATAATTTAAAACCAAATTACTTTATGTGTGCCCCGTAGCTTTGCTTTGTCAATATTTATTTGTAAATGTTAATTGAGCCGCGCCATGAGAAAACAAACATAGTGGCTTTGCGACCAGCATGGATCCAGACCAGCCTGCGCATCTGCTCAGTCTGGTCAGGATCCATGCTGTTCACTAACAGTTTCTCTAATTGCAATAGGCTTTGAAAGCGAACAGCATGGATCCTGACCAGACTGCGTGGATGCGCAGGCTGGTCTGGATCCATGCTGGTCGCAAACCCACTATGTTGGTTTTGTCATGGCACGGCTCAATTAGTTATTCCTAGGGGTAATTCTTAACATTTAAAAACACCCTAATCTCCATTTCAGTTAAAAATGACTGAATGACATTGCTGCTGCTGCAGTACACATTAAAAATTTTATTGATACCTGTTTTAACACAAATTTGAATTTTCTTAACCAAATAATCATGTGGTGCTATTGATTAATAAAAATACAAAACTGAACCAAACTTTTATTAAAAAAAAATTGTCAGATAAACTAACAAAAACTGTCAAAAAACTTAACAAAAGTTAGGAGTGGGATGTCTGACTATGCAATCTAAATAAAATACAACACAATATTTATTTATCTTCACCTAAGTGAAATAATCAAGATCCATTTTATTACCATGTAAATTACAAACAGCACCTCAATTTTATATTAAACAGATACAGATCTTTTCATTCCCTGGGGAAAATGGAAAATTTTATGACATTTTGACTTATGACATAATCAGAATCCTTTAAGTAATAATTTTTGTAATGAATGATGTGAAAACTAGGCATTTACTAAACTAACTAGGTAATTTATTAATATTATTATGTAACTAGAAATTGTGTTAGAAAACGGTTCCATTTCAAAAGAGTACGATGAAATTAAGCTTACCCTGACTACAAGGACATAAAAATATTACTAACCCTAACAAATGGCAGACCCTTTGAACTAGATAAGCAGTTGAAGAGATCTTTATTCACTGAAAAAATTCAAGAGCTATAACCCTGCCTAAATACCTAAACAAAACATTGAAAAATAAAGCTTAAACAAGGAGCTGCGTTCAATAAACGCTTGATGCCCCCAGTGGCATCCTTGTCGATACAAAGCAACTTAAGTCCAAAACCAGGTCAAGTTCAAGGTCAAGGTCAAACTGAGGTCAGGTGATGTCTGAAGATGAGGAATGGTCACAGGTTACATCTGCATTAGTATCAAGTCATTCTAGTAAGGGGTATTGATGCTAGACGAAACGGTCCCATTTGGTTAACCAAGAATTGGCCCATATAAAGCAACCTAAGTCCAAAATGAGGTCAAGGTCAAGGTCAAACTGAGGTCAGGTGATGTCTGAAGATGAAGAATGGTCACAGGTTACATCTGCATTAGTATCAAGTAATTCTAGTAAGGGGTATTGATGCTAGACGAAACTGTCCCATTTGGTTAACCTCGTACGGACAGAGTGACGGACGGACAGAACAATCACTATATGCCTCCCGCATCAGTAGATGCCGGGGGCATAAAAAGGTTTTTCCAACCAAGTTTGGTTGAAATCCAAATAACAGTTTTGGTAAAGTAGTCTAAACAAACTTCATTAAAAAAGGTAAAAGATGTCACTAGTTATTGAAGAATGCCTGACGTGAGGTGCCCTTGTCAATCATTGTTAAGATTTAGGGTTTGAGTTGGGCTCCTTTCTGGTAGCCATAGAGATACAGACTTGACTTCTGTGCACAACAAGTCATACCACCATGCTTAACATCTGACACTAGGACATGAAGTGCTTGGACTGATGGGCAAACTCCTGGACAGTGTGAGCAATCAATATCTCCTTTCTGAGGTAAATACAACTATAACTCCTTTCTGAGGCAAACAAACAATATCTTCTTTCTGTTTGTTTGCTTTGACTTTAATGCCATTTTACAACAGTATTTCTATTATGAAACGGCAGACAGTTAACCTAACCAATGTTTCTGGATTCTGTACTAGTACAAACCGGTTCTCTGCAAGTAATTGCCAAGTTCCCAACATGAATCAAAGGTGGAGGACGAATGATTTCAGACACAATGTCTTTTATCAAATCATCAAAGAGAACATACTCCTTGCCCGGGGATCGAACTTACAACCCAACTATCCGTTGATCTGCACTCTCCCTACTGAGCTTAGCCGGCGGGCTATACCACCTCCTTTCTGAGGTATATAAAACTGTACCTCCTTTCTAGGGCATACAATACTATACCTCCTGTGTGCAACATCTAAAACTATACCTTCTTTCCGACACATACAAAACCATACCTCCTTTCTGAGGCATATAAAACTCTATCTCCCTTCCAAGGCATACAAAACTATACCTCCTTCCTGAGACAATTAAAACAATACCTCTTTTCAGATGTATACACAAAATACCTCCAGTTCAAGGCATACAAATCCAAACCTCTTTTCTGAGGCATATAAAATGGTACCTGCTTTCTGACACAAACAAAATGATACCTCCTTTCTGAGGCATACAAAATGATACCTATTTCTAATTCTGAGGCATACAAAATGATTTACCTCCTTTCTGAGGCATATAAAATGATACCTCCTTTCAGACACAAACAAAATGATACCTCCTTTCTGAGGCATACAAACTGATACCTCCTTTCTAAGGCATACAAAATGATACCTCCTTTCTGAAACATACAAAATGATACCTCCTTTCTGAAACATACAAAATGATACCTCCTTTCTGAAACATACAAAATGATACCTCCTTTCTAAGGCATACAAAATGATACCCCCTTTCTGAAGCATACAAAATGATACCTCCTTTCTGAGGCATACCAAATGATACCTCCTTTCTGACACAAACAAAATGATACCTCTTTTCAGAGGCACTGAAAACTATACCTTCTTTTCAAAGCATACAAAAATATACCTACACTGTGAGGCATTCAAATATTCTCTCTTTTCAAAGCATAGAACACTATACCTCCCTTCTGAGGCATACATATTTATACCTTATTTCTGAGGCATATAAAACTATACAAATAAAACTATACCTCCTTCATGAGGCATATATAAAACTATATTCTTTTTCTGATACATCTAGAAAATGCTGACAAATGCCAAATTAGGGCTGACAATGACCCTTTGTGTATAAAGTTTAACCAAAATCCCACTGGCAGCTTTAGACTTTGGCTCCCCATACAAGGTATTCAAACTTGCTTAGTTACAATATGTTGAAGTTGGCTGTTGAAGTTACCTGTATTTGTACAAACTTGTTAAAAGTTCAAGCAGGTTTCACTGAACTTTCTGTAAGTTGAATAAATGTGTTGTTTGTTTGAGAAAATGTTTACTTCAAAGTGTGCAAATATTACATATTGTGTTGGACGTATTGCTACATTCCAGCAGTATTATCAACATTTGAAAAAGAAAAAACTGTATTCAGCAGGCAGCCTAGGGAGCAATACATGACTGCTTAAGACATGTAGCTGTTGAAGAGGTTTAAGTAAGAACAAAAGTCAGTTTGGAAGTTAGCTAAATGACCATTTAAGCAAAGTGTCTGTTTAATGCAGGTGGCTATGACAGATTTAACCAATAAAAAAACAGTTAAAGTTTCACAAGATAAATTAGATGGGCATGTTGTAAGGGGAGTGGGGGGAAGTGGTTGGTGACAGGGGTATGGGAATAGATTTAAGATGACAAGTCTTTCATAAGAAGAAGTGAGTAGGGGAGGGCAGGGGAGGAGAAGGGATAAGGTGAAAAAAATATTGCAGATGTAAAATTGAATTAGACAGTTAATAGTAGGGGGGAAAATGTTGATGAAAAGTCTTTCATCAGAGGGATGTCATGGCAAATAACATTGAAAAAAAAAAGCCTTTTGTTACAGGGAGGTAAAGAGACAAATGCTTAGGATGAAATGTCTTCCACCAGAGTGTGTTGCAAAACAAAAGATTTTCATCTTATCACAGGATCAAACTCATGGTCATGGTTAAGGGCAGTGGTGGTCTAGTGGTAAAGGTGTCGGTCCCTCAACCCTTGGGTCGTGGGTTCGAGCCCTACTGGGGTCGGAGTCACGGCCACGACTTCTCATATGACACCTGAGTACTGGTCTTTCCAGGAAGCAGACTCGAGAGTGGTTCAAATAAGCCTGAAGCTTCCATCACAATCGAGCTAAAATAAATTAGTATAAACTAAACTAAAATAATAATAAATGGTCTCAGTCTCACTCTTTGTACCTCAGTGTACCGAATGCATTCTGCCTGCAGGACATGAAAATTTGTTGATAACCCATGTCACAGACTGCCAGCTGTGACATTAACAGCAGTGTGTAGCTTAACATCCTAGCATACATGTAACTTAAGAAAGTACATGGAAGCATTTCATGCTGTAACAATGTAAGATATTTCCCATGTTGTATGAAACAGAGTTATAAAGTACTTTCTCAATCATCTTAGAGTATTTTTCCATATTATGTTTAACATAATAAAACCATAAGCCACAAAAAGCAACTATGTTGACATTTATTAGCTTGCAGTTTATCTATATATTTTCTAGAACAGTGAGTTGTGAAAAATTAGGTATAACTCTCGAGATCAGTATCTTTTCTTCCTTGGAAATGCTGAGAGAAATTCTGTCTAGTTTCTAAATGAGCAATTATTAATATTTCTGCATGTTGTTTGGATTGCCAAGACTCTGTTCACAGTTAAACCTGTCTTAGACACCACCTGTATTCAGTAGTCACTTAACTTAAGTAATGACAATACAAAACAAAATTTTCTTTCTAAGACAAATCTTTACCAGATTCCAAATCCAGCTAGGGACTAGAAAATCTTTTCTTTTTTTTTTTTTTTTCGTTTCGTCTTTTTATTCTTTTTTCTTTTATATTATATAGATTTTTTCCGCTTGTACTATCTTATAAATATTTTGTCTTAGTTCTGATTATCTTTCTTTTCAGGAAAAAAGGGACATAATTATATAAAAAATTAATAGCATCGAGAGTTATCTCCCATGATCAATAATGGGATGGGGGTGGCACCAAGCTCTCATGGATTTTCAATGGGGTGGTAATTATTTCCATCTTAGTATCACTAATGAAATAACTCAAAATTTACTGAATACAGGGAAAACCAAAATATGATTTCTTGATAAACACAATCATACTTTATGATTGTTATTTAAGTAGGCACTTGGCAGGCTTGTATGGCAAATGGCCAATCGTATTGTTGCAAGCAAATGAAAGTAAAAGTGACACAATCTTGCCTTTAACAAAGTCAACAGTTGTATTGAATTCTGAATTATTTATTGCTATTTTGTTTTCTTTTTATATTGTAATTGTTATGTTGGGCTTACAATAAACTGTATTGAGAATCAGACTTTGTTGTATCTACTTAACAAAAAACACTAAAATTATCTTGCACTAAATTCTCCTAAATATCTTAAATCATTTATCCCTACTTAAGGTAGTTCTGCATATTTGAAACAAATATAACATTCTTTATAGTAGAATTTTATCAAACCATATTTTTTTTTTAAAGAATTATTGTATCCGAAGGAAATTCAGCCAATAAAAAAAGGGACATGATATGCTCCATTTTTTTGTTAGATTGATTGGTCGTCTAGATGGGCTTGTATAGAAAACATGAGCTTTTGATGACATCTTCTCATACAGAAAAAGTTCCACAATATAGATTTTAATAAAACTTTTCATAGTTTTTGTTAAATCATTATATAGCCAAATATAAACTGTATAGGTCAGTGTGCTTTATTTTTCATAATTCCCCTAATATCATCTTGTTTAAAACTTATCATTTTGAATAATTTTAGATCAGATCCCATCGTTTTGTCAAAATTACTCTTAAGGAAAACATTAGCACTGATTATACATGGGATATAACAGATTTCCGGCAACATCTATGCTACCTGTACAATAGCTGCTAGACGTAATTCTAGGTTTTCTGGATAAATGAGGTTAACCGTCACTTCCGGCTAATCAAATGTGCAGAACTACCTTAATATGCATGCGCATGGATTCTGGAATTGAGAAATGAAGTAAATTTGACCAATTTCATACCTACGATAAGACTGGATACGATCAAAGGTAAGATCAACATCTTCAGTGCTCTCATCAGGATCTCGCCGGGAAATGAGATTATCATGATGGCGTTCTCCGACGGTTCTGCTAATCGTATAATACAACCCAAAATAATGCCAAGTACGACCCCAGCAATTGTCAGGATGAGCAAAAGATTTTCTTTGCACAATCTTCCCACCTGAAAAAAAAAAGGTTGGCTTTATTGCTTACTTTGAAATAATTGCTTTACATGGGCATGAGACTTCTTGCTTTTGGCAATTTTTTAAAACAGCTATTTTGTGGATACAAAAATTAAAGGATTACAAGTTTTGAGGATACTGGTATATTTCAAAAGAAAAAATTATTTCATCTGCTGGGATTTAATTTCGTGGATTGGCAAAACCACAAAAAATGTTCCCACCCCCATGCCCCCATGAATATTTATGATTTCACAGTAATTATATGAAACTCTTATCATTTACAATAGGAATGAGCACAATTACTGTGTAACCAATAGTGGGTGGGGGCGGGGATGTTCAACATTCAGCATATTTTTGGAAATGACAAGAAATAACGGGATAATCTAATCTTGATTCATCTACACAAATAATTATTAGCTTAAGAAACTCATCTTCTTTTTTAAGCAGTAAAACAAGTAATACAGGTCCGTTACAGAAACAAGGAAAAACATAGCCGTGGCATTGGAAAGCACAGTCACTTCCAACACATTAGCAAGCTGTCAAACTCATTCTACAATAATCTATCAAAGAAAGCAGATTTCTCTTTAGGGCATCATTGTATCTAAGTGAAAGTTGTAAAACTTGGACAAAATGCCATGTTGAAGACTGGTTTAATATCCTGTAAATTACAAAGGCTGTCTTTCTTCAGAATAAGTTTCGATTTAAAACATACTTAACAAACATCAATTTCGGAGAAAGTTCTTACATGATCAATATCTTAACTTTGCAATTTTCCAAGTATCATAATATACGATATTTTTCTGTAACCCTAAATCAGCGAATTAAAAAATGCCAATTTCATCTTTGCTTAATCAAAAAGACACCTTGACCTGACCCCACACACACATTATAGTTTATAGTGTATATTTACTGACTATTGGCCATCAGATTCATTCAGAAACTGCTTTAATATTCAATAGATTGTTCTAATTCCAAAACATTTTTCTTCAAATTCTGATATGAGCCCCAGCAAAATTTAGTGTTTAATAAAGACCAGTGATGGATTCACAACCTATGTAAGCTAAAGGAGTCAAGAAACAAGAGCTGTCACAGGAGACAGCGTGCTCGACTATTTCGATGCTGGATAGTGAAACTGGGCACATCTGAGGAAGCTGGAGCTGTCACTGGAGTGTATAATGACCCCAATGTGGATGAAGATATTGCAAAATAGCTCCAGTCTGTGTCAAAAATATTAAGTTATAAGAGAGATAAAGATAAAGATAAAGTGCATCAAAACACTAAATTAGTATAATTCTAAGCAAGAAGGGGGTATAATTCATAAAATAATGGTGCAAAAACTATACACCTTGTGTCATATGAAGTGGGTGATGATGTGGAACAACTACTTCAAGTTTGCATCAAATACATTAAGTAATTACTAAGACATAGTGAAAATGCATCAAAATTAACCTTAAATTCTAAGTAAAAGGGGGCATAATTCATAAAAGAGGTGCCAGAGTTATGCACCTTGTGTCACATGATGTTGGTGATATGTTGGAACAACTATTTAAAATTTGAATCAAATCCATTCAGTAATAACTGAGATAGAGAAAGTAAAAAGGGGAAATATTTCATGATGTGAGTGATGATGTTGAACAACTACTTTAAGTTAATCAAATCCATTTAGTAATAACTGAGATAGAGGGAAAGTGCATCAAAACTTCATCATGAAATTCTAAGTTAAAGTGGGGAATAATTCATTAAATATTGGTACCAGAGTTATGGACCTTGTGTCATATGGTGTGGGAGATGATGTGGAACAACTGCTTTCAGTTTGAATCAAATCCATTTAGAAGTGAGAGTGCATCAAAACTTTAACCTGAAATTCTAAATAAAAAGGGGTGATAATTCATGAAATATTGGTGTGACAGTTATGGCCCTTGTGCCATATAATGTGGGTGATGATGAGGAATAATTATTTTAAGTTTGAAACAAATCCATTAAGTAATTACAGAGCTAATGAGAAAAAAAGAGAAAGTGTAAAAAAAATTAAACCAATTGCAAGGTGGGGACGCAGGACACTGACGCCGATGCCAGGTTGAGTAGGATAGATCTCCATATACTTCGTATAGTCGAGCTAATAAAAAGCATATATTACTATCTCGAATTTTAACCTTTAACCTGCTGGCGGTAAGTGGTCTTGCCATTGACACAAATTTAGCCCAAGATCAGCCTGCGTGTCATACTGCCCAAACTGTATGATAGAACAGTCCGTTTTAAAAATTTAGTAGGGTAAAAAATTCTATTTTGCACATGATATTGAACAGTATTAAAAAAGAAACAGAATGATTCTGTGATGGATAATGAACAGACAACCAAAACAAAACAACATATCTCCATGGAATTTAAGCAAGACATAATTACGTAACTGCCAAAAAAGCGAAATTCAAACCCAACAGTAACAAGAGGGCCATGAAGGCCCTGTATAGCTCACCTGACCTATTGACCTAAAGATCATCAAGATTAACATTCTGACCAAGTTTCATTTAGATATGGTCATAAATGTGACCTCTAGAGTGTTAACTAGCTTTTCCTTTGATTTGACCCGTTGACCTAGTTTTTGACCCCACATGACCCAGATTCGATTTTGACCTAAAGATTATCAAGGTTAACATGCTGACCAAGTTTCATGAAGAAACAGTCATAAATGTGGCCTCTAGAGTGTTAACAAGCTTTTCCTTTGATTTGACCTGGTGACCTAGTTTTTGACCCCACCTGACCCAGATTTTAAGTTGACCTGAAGATCATCAACAGTAACATTCTGACTAAGTTTCATTAAGATACGGTCATAAATGTGGCTTATACAGTGTTAACTAGCTTTTCCTTTGATTTGACCTGGTGACTTAGTTTTTGGCCCCATCTGACCCAGATTTAAACTTCACCTAAAGATCATCAAGATTAACATTCCAACCAAGTTTCATTAAGATATGGTCATAAATGTGGCCTCTAAAGTGCTAGTTTACTTCTCCTTTGATTTGACCTGGTGACCTAGTTTTTGAACCAAGATGACCTACATTCGAACCTGACCTAAAGATCATCAAGATTAACATTCTGACTAAGTTTCATGAAAATAAAGTCATAAATGTGGCCTCCAGAGTGTTAACAAGCTTTTCCTTTGATTTGACCAAGTGACCTAGTTTTTGACCCCACCTGACCCAGATTTTAACTTGACCTAAATATCATCAAGATTAACATTCTGACCAAGTTTCATTAAGATATGGTCATAAATGTGACCTCTAGAGTGTTAACTAGCTTTTCCTTTGATTTTACCTGGTGACCTAGTTTTTGACCCTACATGACCCAGATTCAAACTGGACCCTACCAATCTGACCAAGTTTCATGAAGATACAGTCATAAATGTGGTCTCTACAGTGTTAACAAGCTTTTCCTTTGATTTGACCTGGTGACCTAGTTTTTGAACCCAGATGACCCAATATCGAACTCGTCCAAGATTTTATTGAGGGTAACATTCTAACCAAGTTTCATTAAGATTGGGCCAAAACTGTGACCTCTAGAGTATTAACAAGCTTTTCCTTTGATTTAACCTGGTGACCTAGTTTTTGACCCCAGATGACCCAATATCAAACTTGTCCAAGATTTTATTGAGGGTAACATTCTGACCAAGTTTCATTAAGATTGGGCCAAAATTGTGACCTCTAGAGTGTTAACAGTCAAATTGTTGGAAACGGACAGACGACGAACGGACGACATACACAGGGCGATCACAAAAGCTCACCTGAAGCACTTCATGCTCAGGTGAGCTAAAAATGTACTGACAAAAACGAACATTTTTATGTTTTTCCGACAGATGGAAAAAAAACTCAGTCAATTGAATATATCTGACAATCACTTTTCACTGGAAACATTGTTGGCAGGGTTCTCTACGGTATATTTTGTGAAGATTCAATAATGGTGACAGTAATAGCATTTTACCTATCAATAAAAGACCTAAACCAAATTACCAGCTGTGGAAAATGACACCTCTCATACGAAAAAATGTTTTTTCTGCACTTTGTATTCTTAGCAATGTCTTCTTGAATATTTAAAAGCTTGAGAATAGTCAGGAAATTAACATTTTTCTTTTTTGCACACAACTGCACATGTATATACATGGTGGTCATTCTGTGAACGTATGAACTTTTTCATGCTAGATAAAGAAAGAAAATTGTCATTTGTTAAACAAGACTATTGGAATCTATGTACGTAATTTTTGTAAGCTGACATATTACAAATGGACAAGAGCAAATCTGTTTGACAGGGTATGAAACAGGAGCAGTCCTGATGACAGTGCACTCGACTTTTTTCAGTGCTTGACTCTGAATTAGAGCTTTGCTAGTAAAAACTTTATAGCACTTTAACGAAAAAATTCTAAGTTTAAAAGGGACATATCTCTATCAAAATTCAAATCAAAGTTATGGGGATTGTTTCTCCTAGTGTAGACTTTGACAGTAAGTTTCAAGTCAATAGCTTTGATAGCAACAGATATTTGACTTTATCAAAAACTTAAACCGACGCTGATGCTGGGGTGAGTGTAATAGCTCTCCTTTTTCTTCGAAAAGTCGAGCTAAAAAGTGGTGTTCTCTAAGCATTCGAAATCCTTATCACTTTGAAAGTCAATATTCTTTGCATTTCTTTTATTCATGCAAGACCGTATTACCAAAAACTTGTTGTTTTTCTAAGATAAGATGTATTGAAAAAAATGTGACCGGTACACAATGGAAGATAAATTACCACTTGTTTGATATCCATAGTACACATTTACCGCACTGCGTGTTTTAGGTATGAAATGCGCGATTGAAACGGGTTAGTATATTTTCCCGTTCACGACCATGGTTCTTATAGAATACCTAGGGGTAGGGTGTAACACGTACGGAGGAATTTTCTTTCTGATCTGGTGCCAGTGCTTTACGTTAGCATATTTTCTGCTCACTTTTTGTACATTTTTTTAAATTCCAAATTCTTTCTCCTACTTATGTTCTTTTAAAATCTTGTAAAAGGAAAAACACAAACTCTGGCCTTAATAATCTGATTTTTTTTTCCAAATCTAGTAAGCCTTTGTTTTGCCATATGAAATTATTTTGAAAAGCTTACTTACCGACTCTAATTTTGATCTTTCCATAATTGGTGACCTTCTTACATCATTGCTCAGCATGGGTTTTTCCGCCATCCTTGTTGTAGGTGTAGGTCCCTGTCTTTAGTTTACAGGTCTTTCTATACTGATTTTTATGTAGATCTTGTCAGATGGTGTTTTACACAGATGTTTTCAGTGTAATCTTGCACTTTATTACTGGTACTTTATTTGCTATAGCTTCTGTGTATGCTTGAATTTAGTTTCTGCCCTTGCTGAACCTGAAAGGTAGGATAAAATAAAATACTAAATTAATATTCAAATGTAAATTGCATTTGAAAATGCAAGTATTTTAGAAAAGATTTTATCTTTTCCCTACATTAGTGCAAATAACATAAAATTTAAATAACCTCTGATTCACATGAAATACGAAATGGTGTAAAATCATAGTCCAAAGTGCTCAAATTAACAATAAAATATTGGTAAAACCAATGGATGCTCACTTAATTTGATTATTGCATATGAAAAGAACAAAAATGGAATTCACTGACTGAGCACATTATAGTCCTTACTAAATGCTAAATATCGACAATATCTCACTGAAAAATTATTCAATCAGGAAAAACATGACTGGATGCTCACATCATCTGAAAGCGAAGCATCCTATGAAATTTTGCTGAGTCTAGCCAATGGTTGCTGAGAAATACTGGCCTGACTTGGATGGCACTATAGTCTATCAATGTTGAATAATTAACCCTTATCATGCCGGACACGACTGATTCTGCCTTTGCAACCAGTGTAGATCATGATCAGCCTGCACATCTGTCAGTATCTTTTTGGTAAGCACGTACCCTTTTAACAGTAAATGGTACTGTCCAAATTAAAAGACAGTCAAGTTGATTATAGAAATTTAGCAGCGTAAAGGTCAAAGGGCAATAACTCAGTGAATATTATCCAACCAGAACATGAAGATAATATGCCCATCTCCTCTTGAGAGTGAAGTTTCCTATGAAGTTTAAATGAATTCCAGCCTGGCAAAATCCCCTGCTGCCAGCAGGCTAGACTGGTTCCCATCCCTGTTTGTTCTTATTTATATATATATCAGTTTTATTCATTAAGAGGGAAGTAACTCCAGCAGGTTGTTTCTACATTGACATTTTTTATTGCCCCTGGCTCCAAACATGGGGACTTGAAGTAGAGATAGACCCTAAAGTTTTCAATGATAGTAATACTTGTATGGTTCAGCCATCAGATAAAATTGTGCTATTTTAGAGGCTTAACATTTTCTTATAAAATGTTTCCAGTATTTATATAAAAAAATAACCATGCAGCCAAGGAGCCAGGCTACAAGCTGGCTAAACATTAACAAATGCATACAATGGAACAGTCTAAAATACGAAGTGCATTTAAGGTCCCATACACAATGAGGACTTATAGTAAGACAGTCTGACCAACTGACATGTCATGTCAGCAAAACAATATAGCCATTCTACAAAGATCTTAATGAGTTTCATTAAAGACTTCATTTTCCACAGCATGTGAACTTACTAACCTTCATCATGCTGCACACGACTGCTTCTGCCTTTGCAACCTGTGTAGATCATGATCAGCCTGCACATCTGTGCAGTCTGATCAAGATCTGCACTGTCCGCTATTCAGTCAGTATATTTTCAGTAAGCACCCCTTTTAACAGTTAATGGTACTTTCCAATTTGAAAGATGGACAAGCTCATTATAGAAATTTAGCAGGGTAAGGATTAAACTTTCTGGGGATTGAGGGGAACTAATTTTCACTGACTTGGTGGCTTTGTCAATCTACAAAACTTAACACCATCCAATAAATAAGGTTGTATACAGAAGTGCACAAGAAATTCATGTCCCCACGGCTTCATACCAACAAATTTTACAGATATCACAGTAAATAAGAAAGCCGAGTTCTTCAATTTTATAGAAAAATGCAAATGATTTCCATTTCAATTATTGCAAGTCTCCAATGTAAAGAAAACACATATTTAAAGTTGTTTATTTTTAATTCTGTCAGAAAGGATCCAAATTTCAATGAAAACAATACATATTTTTCTAACCTAACCTGTCAAAGTCGGACTATTAAGACAGTATATTTTACAAGCCTTTTAAATGGTATGATAATTACTTACAAAAATCCATATTATCTACTTGTATGTCACTTAAATTTGATGTGAACAACTTCCTGCAATATTCCTTCTATTCTGAAACAGCCCTGGTATTGTGAATGGTGATACTGATGAAGTGCATGATGTATTCAAGTCCATAAAATATCAAATGTCAATACATTATCAAATACAAAAATGATGTATATGAATAATGGGCTCGATAAAAGGAAAATTGAAAGAAAAAATTCCCTCAAGTATTACACAGAAATTAAATTAACATAACTTTTCATATATAATTTCTACTTGCATTTGGAAATGGGGCATGGGCCCTTTAAAATTGGGAAAAATGTGATATAAAACATCTAAGTTAAACTTGGATATTATTAATATTTTCTTCGAAAGTATCTTTTAAAGGGGCTGGTCTCCAGATTTTGGCTAAAATGGTATTTCTTTAAAATTAAAGTTTGGTTTAAACAATACCTTAGTAATCACAATTCATTAATTTTACAATGTGTACATAAGCATATATCAGAAAGGCATACAGGATTGAATAGGAAGCTGAAAGCTTACCTGAAACTCTCTCCTTAATTGAAGTTTACATGCAATGGTCATATTAGGCGTAAAAGAAATGTTTGTTTCCGGTATCCTGACCTACCCTAAATTTACAGCCCGACACTAAATGTTTTGATGACCTTGGAGGATATATTTTTTCAACTTTTTAACAAAAAGTTGCAAAACTGCACTTTTTATGCTTTAAACATGTCCAGAGATGTTAGAAATCAACTTACTGATGCTCTAAAGGCATTACCCCCTTACTTGCATTCATTTTTTGACACATAAATAATTTCCAAAAAGTCTCCCTGAATAAAAAAAAAATCAACAAAAAAAATTTCCGACCTACCTACCCTAACTTTTTTGAGCATGTTACCGGAAACAATGAATTTTTTTAGGCCTTATGAACATTTGTAAGAACAAGTTTTTGTTTCTGCTTATTTTTCTCAAAAAATGTAAAATCAAGGAAAAACATGTCTGAGGCTAGACTTGAACCCATGTTGCCTACCTGTCCTATCCCCTTAGAGGAATTTGTCCTTTATAACCATTGATATAAAACTTCCTGATTAAGACGCTCAAATTACCATCGGTTAACACTTCTCAATTTTGAATGGAAAAATTAGTAAAAACAACTAATATGGTGTGTTTCCATTACATATCTACCAGGAACTAAGTTTCAAATATTAGGAAATTAATGTAGCAATTAATGTAGCATTAATTTCCTAACATCTTAAAATTTTTACTTTTCTTTGTTGTTGCAGATTCTGGAGATCAGTCCCTTAAAGTCTCTCACTGAAGAGGTGGCCCTCCCTGTATAAACACCTTGTAGATTAAAAGTATAAAACAGACAGGCATTTTTCAAAATACCTGCTAAATCAGTGTTGGTTTTTCCACCAGTCAGATTTGTCGCTGAATTTGGGCCCCAATTATTCCAATGGCAAAATTTAAGTTTCTTTCTTATTTCAAAAATAAAATTGTCAAAGTTAAGAAAAGAAATTTTTTTCAGCCTGCAAGACTGTACCAGTCTGTAAAATCTTAAAACAGCTTAAACATAATGCAATTTGTTAACTTAACATATATATATGACCACCTTTTTCTTAAATGTAGCTCTTTCATAAAGAATATGAATGAAATTTTAATAAATAAAGATAAAATCAGAAATAGCAAAAACTGCAATTTTTTTTGACACTATCCTGACACAATCTTCCTATTCAACAAAGTTTCTGCTGCTTGAATTTCACCATTTTCCTTTTAAAAAGATCAGATTTCAAAATGAAAAAGGTTATCTATAACATTTCATTCAAAAATTGAAAAATATTTAACAAACATTACTATAATTTCACACCATTTTTAATTATTATTTCAGAGTCACATAGGTATAAAAATTTTGTTCAAACCTTTTTTGTTAAATTGTTAAAAACCCATCTTCTATTGTGCAAAATATCCCTTAGATATAAGCTTTAATATTTAATACATGAAAATATTGTAACACACTGAACACTTGAAGTCAAACAATTCCAAAGTTATGCAGGGTACATAGAAAACATAGGATACATGAATTGCTCGAGTCAGCCTCAGCCCTGAGCCAGTTTAAGTAGTGTTTCACTATACCTGACTGGAATGGGTTTAATAGTGCACTTTCCCATTCATGACCAATGGTTCTTATAGTATACCTAGGTGTAGGGTATAACACAATCTGACTAAAGTACTTGATCTTTTAAAAGAAGATCTGAGAATGACCCATTCATAAATTAGGGCGACTAGTCGCGATAAGAATTGTAAATATGAAAAACCCATGCTATATATAGATTTTTTAAACTTCTTCTTTCACTGAAAGTAGAATCACATACAAAATGTTGTAAGTAAGGCTCTAATTGGCTAGCGGAAGGGTTGTCAGGACGAAGCTATCAAAAGCATGTTTTCAGATTCAATGTGCTTAGCGTTAAATGGAGATGTACTTTAGTCAGATTGGGGTATAACATATACAGTGGCTTTTTCTTTCTGGTCTAGTGCCAGTGGGGCAGTCTTCTTAGAAAATTAATGTCAAACTGCATGCTTTTATTTCTCAAACATCAACTTCAAATACTTATGCGGCATTATAATTAATTTAACACATTTAAATGCACAACAACCGAAAATTGCTTTATAAAACATTAACCAAAAGCACACTATATGCAGTAAAATATGCATAATGCCACTTAAATGCTTCACACTACATCAAACAAAGACCTGTTAATAAAATACTGAATTTTCATACTGATGTTTCATTTTAACACTCCATTCTCAGTTTCTAATTACTTTACAAAGTGTGACCTCTCTTAAAGGGAGGTAATTAGAAATTCTGACTCTTTAGTTATTGCTGTGTTAGTTTGGATATGAATAAATATACTACTCATTTGCGCATTAAACTTTCGTGAAAATATCTTTATTAACAAATACTGACTAAACACTAAAAATTATCCAGATCAAATACACTGAAATCTATGGAGTCCTGTAAGAGCTTTCATTTAGACTGCACACTTAATCAAATGCTGTATCCCAAATTTGATTTCTTTTCTGTAAACACAAAATATTTCAGAATGTGTTATAAGTACATCCTATCTGTTTAACAGATGTAAATAGCCTAAAATGAGACCAGATCATTTATTTTCTGTTCAGTTTTAAAATGTTACAAGGCCATTTATTTTCTTTCCAAGATCTTAATCATGTCAAAACTGACCTTAAATGTTTAAGGTAAGTATCTCCCAACCATCAAAACATGTTTGCATGGTTATTTTTCACATCATCTTTTATGCCAGTTTTGCCCATAACTGTCAAAGTGGTAAATACCTCGCAGCATTTAAAACAATGTACAAATGGCTCATAAAAGTTCTCAGCTGCTGGCCTACATATAAAAAGTACTCAGCTGACAGCCCATATGACAAATTGTGCAAAGTAAGTATTAAAGAGAAACTAGATCCAAATTTCATATCTGATTACTTTACACAGTTTATGTAAACATAAAATTAACACGCATATGCATATTAACAGTTACTATCCATAAGGTTATAAAAGTACACACTTACAATACATACTGCTTTACACAGTATAGGTGTGTACTACTATTAAAGAACTGGAAGTACTGTTACTACATGACATTTAACTATGAATGTAGCTCTACATACATTATTGACATATATAAACCCGCTTATTTTAAAATTCTGGCTACATTTTTGTACCTCAAAGACATTTTTAAGTCCCTTCCCTGAAATACTACATAAAATTTCAATAAAAGTTGAATTTTGGTAATCTCGAAGTAAAGCGCTTCAAGATACCGAGTTTCAATTGTATCTAGTAAAATCTTTTATACAGTTCCTGAGAAATCCCTCTTGAAAGAAGTTAAGTTTGAATGGACCAAATGAGGGACGAATGTGCATCATACAGTTAAAACTCTATATCTGGAACATTTCAGCTATCTCAAAGACATTAAATCTCTCAAGTCCTCGTCCCCAAAACATTTGCACATAATAATCATTTAAGTTGAAATTATCTTCAAATAAAATGTTTGATTCCTTGGAGTTCGAGACACTTTAAATTTCAACTGTGCATAGCCCCCATATATATTATCATATATACTATGAATTATACCAGATTTATATCATACGTAGCACTGTTTTCATGAAAAACACATTTCAAAGTGCTTAACATATAAATTTTATCTGGGGATGAAATTATATTGCAATAACTTGTACACCAGTTGATAAAACAGCAGGCTATGCAAACTAAATGTTGTATCTAACTGATGTTTCTAATTATAAAACCATTTCAAGTTGTGATATCACACATTGAAACTATATCAAAAATAGAGATCTGTTATAATCTTAAAATTTCATTTTGATGCTCTTACATAACCTTTCCTTTCTCTCACTCAGTTTAAAATTACTTCAAAATGTCAAAGGAAGGTAATACTGAGTCTAAATTTATTACTGAATCTGTTTGAATATGAAGAAGCCTAAATGGGCCGAAGTTGCTCACCTGAAGAGGACCTTGACCATCTGACCCTAAAAGGGGCCAAGTACCAAAAATTTAACAAATTTGTAAGACGACCTGATACTGCTGCTACAGACCAGGTTTGATTAAGATCCTTCAAGTGGTTCATATGAGAAGAAGTCATTTAAAGGTATTTCTAATTTTAGCTCTAGCGGCCCCTAAAAGGGCTAAGTATATCTGAAATCATTCACTGTGAAATTAACAGATAAATAATTATTATTTCATTCTAATTGTTTAAAATATATTTCAATAATTTCTAAAAACAAATCAAATTCTTTAATCAACTCCTGGCTACACTTTAACTAGCAACACTTTCTGCAACAGATTTACTCCGGAACTCGGTCTCTGGATTTACCAAAATTCATGAAATAGATTGCACTATGTAGCATTGAAATATGTCAAAATATTAAATCCTCAACGAACACAAATTCGAATTTATTTAATAAATCTAATACATAATGACGTTAACATAATTATCTGTGTTTAGTAAATAGTATCAGTTTGGCTTGTCAATTCAAAGAAATATTAAATTTTCAGGTATTAAAGGTTAAACTTTGGTAGTTTATATAAAAAATCGGCGATATTTGTACCTACACTGATTTGGGAAAACTCAATTCCGGACTACGACTATAGAATAACATTGAGCTTTATATGGCACCCAGAAGCTTCCGTAGTTGGTAATCTGATATATCTACTCAAAGACTCACAGACAATCACCATTCTATTACAATGGCATCAATATTTAACAAGGGCAGATTTTCTCTCACACTTACTTTCCAATGAAAATCGATAGAGTTTCCCCAAAAATCTTAATTGAAAACAAGAGTGCTTGTTCTAGAAGAAAGGACAGAATATTACATGAGAGCTTCAGACATAAGCACCAAATCCATTAATGTTATTACAGATTGCTTATACAGAACTTTGCATGCTCTATCATGAAAGACAAAGGATTTACAAGGCTCTCAGAAATTTGCTCTACTGTAAAATTATATAATTCTGCCGGTAAGGAATTTCGTGGTTTTGGTCGAAATGGCTATTTCGAGGGGAAATAATTCATCGATTTCAACTTTTAAAAGATAAAATAAATGAGAATAAATTGTTTGTTCCTTGGTGCTTAATTTTGTGGAATAATTAACTCAACCATGAAATCTACGAAAAAATTAGTCCCCCAGCCTTCAAAATATTAACCACAAACAGTAACTGCCAAGAGTATATATGTTCTGTATGTTTCAACAGAGTTTAAAGCCATTTTTTAGTAGTATTTCAGTGGTATTTGGTGAGTCAAGAGAGACCACCAACAGTTTCAATTCCAGTTTAACCAATACCCTGCTAAATTTCTATAATGGACTTGTCCATTTTCCAATTGGACAGAACCATTTATTATTTGAAGGCGTGTTCACTGAAAATTTACTGACTGAATAGCGAACTGTTGCAGACCATGATCTGATCTTGGTCTGCACTTGTTGCAAAGGCAGACTCACTTGCCGCCAGCATGCTAAAGGTTAAGCATTTGTTGTGTATTTGAACCTATAAAATTTTAATACTAATAATGCTACTGTGAAATCATTTTTATTTGCTTAGGACGAATTTTCTCGTATTTCGCGCTAGGACTGATGCATGAATATAAGACGGTGCTATTAATATTTTCTTACTATATTTTTTCCTTTCTAAAATTGAAAATGCGTGAATTAAAGCCTGCGCGAAACAGTCCTTCGAACACTTTTGCGCAAAATTTCATGCCAGGAAATCTAAATGATTTCACAGTATGTCTTGGATCTCCTAAGAAGGGTCACTGTATACAGGTTTGTCTCAAGTTTGACACAAGTAGCTGACAACTTCCTAACAAGAATCAAAGGAGGAGGACTAATTACATTAAGACATAGTGATACATAATGTCTTCAATTCAATAAAACGCTTTGGGTATGGGAGGTCGTGGGTTTGATCCCTGGCCGTGTCATACCAAAGACGTAAAAAATGGTACTAGTAGCTTCCTCGCTTGGCACTCAGCATTAAGAGGATAGTGCTAGGACTGGTATGCCCAGTGTCAGTATAATGTGACTCAGGGTAGGGTATCATGTCACATGTCTACGGCCTGTTATTCCAATGAGGCAGCACTATAAAGTTAGGCATTGTGCTCACTGCTACAAGCAGACAACAAAAATTTGCGAGTATAAAAACAGTTTAATTCTATCCCTGGTCATGCCACTACCATTTCACAGAACCCGAAGAAAGTTGCCCACTGACTGTAAGTGTTTCACCAATGATGACATCACATCTTTATTTTGTCACTGTTTATGCATTTCCTTCAGCATCACATACCGGTGACGGATAACAGTTGTTGAAAAATACTACATTTCAGGCAAATTCTATGTGTAATCAACCAACTGAATTTGTAATTTTATAACGAACTAACATCACCCAAGTACAAATTTTTTGTCACGGAAAAATGTCTCTTTTTTTCTTTTATTCCCATCTGCCTCAGTCTTTTGTGAATATGTGTGATAGACTTGGGTGGACAAAGAGAAGAGGCGACACTGTACTTTCAAAATACTGAATGAACAACCATACCACAGTGTTAATCCAAAACCCTGCAACTGCAAAATGGCCAAGTTTTCAGGAGAAAATAAAGTAATGTTTAAACTGTTGGATGTGTTGATGCAAAACCCTTAAACTGCAAAATAGCAAAGTTTTCAGGTGATAATAAAGAAATATTTACTCTATTATAGCATGGCTGAGTCCTCTGGAGCAAAGGTCTTTAGAACTGTCTTGTTTTAAATTTTGTTTAATGTCCAACAGAGCTTCACATCATTAACTTTGGTACACAATTTTTAAAATGCATTTACCAAGTTTTTTTGATCATAGGAAACTGAAAGAATAGCCTCTTTTACCAACCTCGAAAATTGCATCTCCTATTCACTTGTTTGTTAATGGTGTTCAATACAACAAAACATTAAGGCTGAAAAAAATACAGTAGCTTTTCAAGATGCTTAAGACCCGTAACTGCAAACACTGAGACTAAACCATTTTATACAGCGAAAAATCCCTAAGTGACTACAATGTACATTATCTGTAACAACGTAACAAAATGAAAGTTGACTAAAACACAGGTAGTCAATCTGCAGTAACTGCTCTTCCATTAGTAGAACTAAAAACGAAAATGCATTTAATTATGTAAGTTATGTACCATATGAAATGAGAAGTATAATATTATTTCTTGTAACATTAGTAACACGTAAGTCAAGATCCCAAAAAGCAGGAAAATAAAAGTGAGACAAAATTTTCCCAAACTAAATAAATATTTTAATTAAATAATAGTTTATTACACACTATATAGCTCAGTTAATTAATTTTTTGGGAGCTAATATCTAAAGGAGCAACAGTCTTGACACAGTGTGTATTTTCAGGCCAATTTGTGGCCAAAAATTTTGTTCTGTAAATAAGTAAAGAATAAGATACCATGAACCCATAAAATTTGTGCATTTGTCAAAAAATGGCTTCTTGAAATTCACGAAAATTAATTCCCCTTGTATATGAATGATTTCTCAGTAACATTTTCAAGGTGAAACAGAGGGTAGTAAATAGGATATAAAGAGGAACTGATGCTAAGGAATTCCCTACTGACAGACAGGTACAAAAACATTACTACCTCTCACATCTCTGAGATCTTACAAGAATGTCAGTGTCATGAAAAAAAATCAGCCTTTGAAGATGAAACAATTCTTTCTTGTTTTGATGTCCTTTCCTAAATGCTGTTTGCACATGCTAGGTCATCAGAGTTGCACATGCTAGGTCATCAGAGATCTGTATACCAACCACTGTGAACTTTTTTACTAATTTTTGCAAACTGATTATCTGTCGAGCTATTCACGAATATAATATACAAGTGTGCATGGTAAATATAACAAGAGGGCCATGAAGGCCCTGTATCTCTCACCTGACTTATTGACCTAAAGATCATCAAGATAGTTTCATTAAGATATGGACATAAATGTGGCCTCTAAAGTGTTAACTAACTTTTCCTCTGATTTAACCTGGTTACCTAGTTTTTGACCCCATATGACCCAGATTCGAACTTGACCTAAAGATCATCAAGATTAACATTTTGACTAAGTTTCATGAAGATACATCAAAATGTGGCCTCTACAGTGTTAACAAGCTTTTCCTTTGATTTGACCCAGTTACCTAGTTTCTGACCCCACATGACCCAGATTTGAACTTGACCTAAAGATCATCAAGATTAACGTTCTCACTAAGTTTCATGAAGATACAGTCACAAATGTGGCCTCTAGAGTGTTAACTAGCTTTTCCTTTGATTTGACCCGGTGACCTAGTTTTTGACCCCACATGATCCAGATTTGAACATGACCTATAGATCATCAAGATTAACATTCTGACCAAGTTTCATTAAGATATGGTCATAAATGTGGCCTCTACAGTGTTAACTAACTTTTCCTTTGATTTGACATGGTGACCTAGTTTTTGACCCTACATGACCCAGATTCAAAGCGGATTTTGAGGTTATCATGAGTAACATTCTGACCAAGTTTCATGAAGATATAGTCATAAATGTGGCTTCTACAGTGTTAACAAGCTTTTCCTTTGATTTGACCTGGTGACCTAGTTTTTGACCTCAGATGACCCAATATCAAATTCCTCCAAGATTTTATTGAGGGTAACATTCTGACCAAGTTTCATTAAGATTAGGTCAAAATTGTGACCTCTAGAGTGTTAACAAGCTTTTCCTTTCATTTGACCCGGTGACCTAGTTTTTGATCACAGATGACCCAATATTGAACTCGTCCAAGATTTTATTAAGGGTAACATTCTGACCAAGTTTCATTAAGATTGGGCCAAAATTGTGACCTCTAGAGTGTTAACAAGCTTTTCCTTTGATTTGACCTGGTGACCTAGTTTTTGACCCCAGATGACCCAATATCGAACTCGTCCAAGATTTTATTGAGGGTAACATTCTGACTAAGTTTCATTAAGATTAGGCCAAAATTGTGACCTCTAGAGTGTTAACAGTCAAATTGTTGACGCCGACGGATGACGGAAGACGACGGACACAGGGCGGCCACAAAAGCTCACCTTGAGCACTTTGTGCTCAGGTGAGCTAAAAATTCAAATAAAGAATGCTCTCTATCAAATCACAAAAAAAACTGCCATGCAAAAATTTCCTTATCAACAGTATAAAATTACCACATTTTTATAAACCAAGAAACCTAAATCCTTTCATAAAATCTTTTCAGCAATAAGGCAGGGCTTTAATGGAAAGATAGTGAAAAAGATTGTTCAAATTATGTAAGGCGTAAAAAAAAAATTGTTTGTTTCCGGTGTAACGGTCAGTTTTTTCCCCAGTCAGTTTTTTCCACGGGGAAAGAACTGACTAGTCAGTTTCTTCCCCGGGGGAAAGAACTGACTGGTCAGTTTCTTCCCCGGGGAAAATACTGACTAGTCAGTTCTTTCCCCCCCTAGTCAATTTCCCCCCCCCCCCCAATTGCAACTGGTTACTTTTGATCATTCTTATGGGGGAAAAAAACTAACTAGTCAATTCTTTCCCCCCTTTTTCCTAGCTAGTCAATTATTTCCCCTGTTAGTGAATTGGAACTGGTTATTCTTGGTTACTTTTAACTAGACTGCTTTTTTATTTCCAATAGTCTGTTTTCATTAAAATTCCATATAAAATAAGAAATAGGTTTCATATTTTGTGTAAATTAAGAAATGTTTAAAAATGAACTTACTTCAATTTCTGTTAAATATTCTTTCTAATTGCTGGCCTTTTTCCTGTTTCAATTTCTTCTAAGGTAAGGAAATTACTTCTGGTCAGTTCTCGTCCCGCCTAGCCAGTAATTGACCAGTTAGGTGGGCGAAGTAAATTGACTGTTTAGTTCTTCCCTTGCCCCACCACTTGCCAATACAATACATGACTTATTGGACGGGGGAAGAAATTAACCTGTCAGTTCTTTCCCCATAGCCAGTCCTTGACTTGTCATGAGGGAGAAGAAATTGACAGGTCAGTTATTTCCCCCGAGCCATTTTTGCATAGGCTATTAAGTTGGAGAAGAAACTGACCAGTCAGTTCTTTCCCCCCAGTACTTGACCTGTCAGGTGTGGGAAAAAACTGACCGGTCAGTTCTTTCCCCCACCTCCCTCCTAGTTTTAGACCTGTCAGGTGGGAGAAGAAATTGACCGGTCAGTTCTTTCCCCCACCCTCCCAGTTTTCGACCTGTCAGGTCGGGGAAGAAATTGACCAGTCAGTTCTTTCCCCCCTTGCCAGTACTTGACCTATTAGGTGGGGGAATAAATTGACCGGTCAGTTCTTTCCCCCCCTAGCCAGTACTTGACCTGTCAGGTGGGGGAAGAAACTGACCGGTCAGTTCTTTCCCCCCTAGCCAGTACTTGACCTGTCAGGTGGGGGAAGAAATTGACCGGTCAGTTCTTTCCCCCCTAGCCTGTACTTGACCTGTCAGGTGGGGGAAGAAATTGACCGGTCAGTTCTTTCCCTCCTAGCCAGTACTTGACCTGTCAGGTGGGGGAAGAAATTGACCGGTCAGTTCTTTCCCCCCTAGCCTGTACTTGACCTGTCAGGTGGGGGAAGAAATTGACCGGTCAGTTCTTTCCCCCACCTGACAGGTCAAGTACTGGCAAGGGGGGAAAGAACTGACTGGTCAATTTCTTCCCCAACCTGACAGGTCAAGTACTGGCTAGGGGGGAAAGAACTGACCGGTCAATTTCTTCCCCAACCTGAAGATAAAGTACAGGCTAGGGGGGAAAGAACTGACCGGTCAATTTCTTCCCCCACCTAATAGGTCAAGTACAGGCTAGGGGGGAAAGAACTGTCCGGTCAGTTTCTTCCCCCACCTGACAGGTCAAGTACAGGCTAGGGGGGAAAGAACTGACCCGTCAATTTATTCCCCCACCTAATAGGTCAAGTACCGGCAAGGGGGGGAAAGAACTGACCAGTCAATTTCTTCCCCCACCTGACAGGCCAAAAACTGGCTAGGGGGGAAAGAACTGACTGGTCAATTTCTTCCCCCTCCTGATAGGTAAATTACTGGCTAGGGGGGAAAGGACTGACCAGTCAGTTTCTTCCCCCACTTAACAGAGCCAGTACTGGCTAGGGGGGAAAGAACTGACTGGTCAATTTCTTCCCCCACCTGAAGGTAAAGTACAGGCCAGGGGGGAAAGAACTGACCAGTCAATTTCTTCCCCCGTCTGATAGGTCAAGTACAGGCTAGGGGGGAAAGAACTGACTGGTCAATTTCTTCCCCCGTCTGATAGGTCAAGTACAGGCTAGGGGGAAAGAACTGACCAGTCATTTTCTTCCCCCACCTGACAGGTCAAGAACTGGCTAGGGGGGAAATAACTGACCGGTCAATTTCTTCCCCCACCTGACAGGTCAAGAACTGGCTAGGGGGAAAATAACTGACCGGTCAATTTCTTCCCCCACCTGACAGGTCAAGAACTGGCTAGGGGGGAAAGAACTGACCGGTCAATTTCTTCCCCCATCTGACAGGTCAAGTACTGGCTTGGGGAGAAAGAACTGACCAGTCAATTTCTTCCCCCACCTGACAGGTCAAGTACTGGCTTGGGGGGAAAGAACTGACCAGTTAATTTCTTCCCCCACCTGACAGGTCAAGTACTGGCTAGGGGGGAAAGAACTGACCAGTCAATTTCTTCCCCCACCTGACAGGCCAAAAACTGGCTGGGGGGAAAGAACTGACTGGTCAATTTCTTCCCCCTCCTGACAGGTAAATTACTGGCTAGTGGGGAAAGGACTGACCAGTCAGTTTCTTCCCCCACTTAACAGAGCCAGTACTGGCTAAAGGGGAAAGAACTGACTGGTCAGTTTCTTCCCCCACCTGAAGATAAAGTACAGGCTGGGGGGAAAGAACTGACTGGTCAATTTCTTCCCCCACCTGACAGGTCAAGAACTGGCTAGGGGGGAAAGAACTGACTGGTCAATTTCTTCCCCCATCTGACAGGTCAAGAACTGGCTAGGCGGGAAAGAACCAACCGGTCAATTTCTCAATTTCTTCCCCCTCCTGATAGGTAAAGTACTGGCTAGGGGAGAAAGACCTGACCAGTCAATTTCTTCTCCCACTTAACAGGTTAGAAAAAAGTATATGCTAGGGGGAAAAGAACAGACCGTTCAATTTCTTTCCCGCACCTGACAGATACTGAATTGTAATGGCAATCAAACAGAAGTTAAAAAATTTGATTTGCCAAAAAAAACAACATTGATTAAAAGTTACAAAAAAAGAAACGTATAGGTTTATTCAAATGAAAAACAATACCTATTTCATCTGAAATTTAAATGGAAAATGAATAGACACTTGTATCCCTAATAACAATATCGAAAGAAACCAGTACTTGAAGGGAAAACTTGACTAGAGGGAAAGAACTGACTAGTCAGTTTCTTCCCCTTTCAGAAAACTAATTCCAAGGGGGGAAAAAACTGACTAGGGGGGGAAGAAACTGACCATTCAGTTTTTTCCCCGGGGGAAAGAATTGACTAGTCAGTTTTTTCCCCGGGGAAAGAACTGACTGGGGGAAAAACTGGGCTGTTACACCGGTATCCCGACCTACCCTAAATTTTTGGTTCGACCCTAAATGTTTTTATGGCCTTGGAGAATAATTTTTTTCAACTTTTGACAAAAAGTTGCCAAACTGCACTTTTTATGCTTTAAACATGGTCAGTGATGTTAAAAATCAACTTCCTCATGCTCTAAAGGCATGACCCCCTTATTTGTATTAAATTTTTGACACAAAAATAATTTCCGAAAAGTCTCCCTTAATAAAAAAAAATTCCAAAAAAAAAAAAATATTTCCGACCTACCTACCCTAATTTTTTTTTAGCATGTTACCGGAAACAAAGAATTTTTTTTTAGGCCTAACCAGGGGTTCCACTAGACCTGAAAACCCAAGAGTCCCAGGACCCTTGGGCCCAAATTTTGAAGGGTCCTTTTCCAAAATACAGGAGTCCTGTCCCAACACGTCCATATAATTGACTATATTTTTTTTATTTAGTAATACGTAGATCTTTACCTAAGAAAACAATAAACCCAAGATCATGTTTCAGCATAATAAAAATGTCAGTTTCAGGTCACATAGTCTCATATTGTTACTAATATTTATCAAAATTCATGTTATTTTGATTAGGTTTTTCTTCTATATTTCATTTAATTTTTAATAACAGAACAGTGCTATAACACTCTATAAAAATGTATCCAAAATGTACTATCCGGATACTGGTACACTTTCGGAATGTCATCGGAAAGTAGTTTTTGCTCAGTTTACTTGGCCAACTAAGCTAAATCAGAGATAGTTCCTCAAACAATGATGCTATTTATCATTAAAAACTGCATTGAAAGTCAGTTTTTTTTAAGGAATTTTGGAAATATGCATATGACATCGGGTGTAATTAGACTCGTGAAAGGACATTCTAAACTTATTTTTGCTTTCAAAATTCATCAAAATTTGTGAAGTTTCTTGTTGAAATTACGGTATAATCACTAAACAATGGTCTAATTTAAAGTTGGCATGAAAAAATCTTGCAGGGCACTTTTCACATACTAGGTAATCAGCTGCTTACGATAATTTAATAATTGGCGCCTTTTTTGACAGTACACAGGATCGATACTCTTTATCAATTAATTTCAACACTTCACTGATTCTTCTTACCTATGTGCACTCACCGTGACGTAACTTGCTAATATAAAAATAAGCGAGGCATGTCGGCGGGATTTAGCAGAAGATCAAAGTCAGGAGGGCATGACCGCGAGTGTTTATTTTGGAATACACGTGTCTATCGTGGAAATAGTTTTACTGAAGGAAATGAATGATAAGAGAAAGGATTATCAAAGGAAAATGCCTCCGGGTCCCGAAGGACGCACAGGCAAGTATCATGCCGGGTCCTTTGAGCGTCTTTTGAAAATCTCCCGGGTCCGGACCCGGGGTCCCGGGTCAAATGGAACCCCTGGGCCTAACTTTCATCGTTTTTTTTTTTTTATATATCCAGTATAAATGTTACCTTTCACATGTCACTGAAGCCCTATTTTCTGCCTGATGGGAAAGTTTCCAATTATTAATTCTTTGTACATGAGATACTGAAACTGTGATTGCTGTAACTTGATGGTAAAGTTACATACCTCAAGGTTACAAAGAAATCTGAGAGGCTTATGTTTGTTCTGTCATTTCTCATAAACAAGTTTATCTTCAATATTAACTATGGAAGTAACTCCAGTGGGCTGTTTCTACACTGACATTAATTACTGCCCCTGGCTCTCAGAATTATTAACATAGCCGTCTGATTAATAGAGGCCTAAAATTTATTTCTAAAATGTCTGCAGTATTCATTAAAATAAAAACAAAAAACAATCATGCAACCTGGCTACTGAGTTGTCATCTACAAAAATTGCAGTTTATCTTTTCATTAGTATGCATAATTTAGCACTGCATACTATATTCCACCATATTAATGCCACTAACATACAAGCCCTTAACAAAAAAAAAAAAGAAAAGAAAAAATTGTTTATTCATCAGAATTCAACTTCCTAGATTGACACAACAGAAAAAATCAAAGAAAATTACATTTGAATCAGCCTTAAGGACTGCCTGTATTAGGCGTAAAAAAATTTGTTTCTGGTATCCCGACCTATCCTAAATTTTTGGCCCAGCCCTTAATGTTTTTAAGGCCTTGGAGTATATTTTTTCAACTTTTTAACAAAAACTGCACTTTTATGCTTTAAACATGCTCATTGACATTAGAAATCAGCTTACTTATGGCTCTGATGGCATAACCCCCTAATTTGTACTCATTTTTTTTTAAACAAAAGTAATTTTCGAAAAATCTCACTTGATAAAATTTTTTTTTTCAAAATACAACCTACCTAGCTACCCTAATTTTTTTTAGCATGTTACAAGAAACAAAGAATTTTTATTTTACACCTTACTTAGCAACCACTTGTCCTAAGCTGTGAGTGAGGCACTCAGACAATTTACCAAACTGACTTCTTGTTCTGAGTTCAACTTGTCCTAAGAATCCACTTGTCACTAGCAGCCAGACTGTGCAGCATCCTTGGATAACTGCTTAACACAGGTCAGCTAAAAAATGTGTGTAAAAAGTCTGTACAACATCATGAAAACTGCTATTTCAGACAATACATAATTGCCTGTCTAAACTGTCCAGTCTAAATGTCATGCAGTACTACGTATGAAAACATTTTACTGATGGCTACTGAAACCAATTATATCAAAAGGTCAAGCGACTAATAGGGCCATCTCCAAATGTAAATCATTTAATGCAACAGCAATTTTAGTATAAATAGGGCAACCTTCCAGCTTTTAAGCTGAATGAAGACTCCGAAACCCCTATGGATATTATTTAAAGCACCTGCTAGTATTAGGGGCCTTCAGCAAGCTGGCTTGGCAGTTTCCTCAAACAAAATAATTCTAAATTTCATGTAGTTTTGAACCCATAACAGTATGGGGCAGACAATTAGAAATTAGCAATTGTGGCCCCTTGGCCATGGAAGTTATCAGATCTTGACAACCATACTCGCCAATCTAATAGCCAGGCAGTATACTATATTAAAATATGTAAAAGCTGGTTGGAGAACCATTTACAGTAATTTAGAGGCAACCCAGTGCCCTGTGCTAAATTACTGTTTCCAGTAAAGAAATTTCAGTAGGTTGCGCAAGTTTGGACAAATGACCTTTAGTCTTTACCCAAAATGATCATTTCAAATTGGGATATTACATGACTATAAAAGGTTGGTGAATATAAAATTTATATACATCTGCAATTTTTTCAACAACTCATCACACGTGCAAGGAGTGCTCATTTTAATGGCACTTTTCATATAATTATACTTAATAATACACACTTCTACTCTGAGAATATTTGGAATTAATAATACCTAAATTCAAATACATCTTTATAATATCATACTTTCAAGTTTGTCTTTACTAAAAGTATGAAAGTAAAAAATTTGACAAGCAGTGTTAAAAACATGGAAAGGGTGACATAAAGGACAAACAGTCAGGTTTTTATCTCAGGTGTATGGCATGGAACTTGTTGGAGGAGCACAGGACTGGTGGAATGCTCCATTGTCACTAGCAGGCATATCTTACTGATAACTTGTTGGGTATTGGCACTGGTTATGGGTTACAAAACATTACATGAAATGTTATAGAAAACATGTGTAATTTTAAAGCCACTGACTACAGAGATTTTGGCTGAAAACGATCCTTCTTAAAAATTGAAGTTGGTCATATTTATATGAACATAAGAATACGAGCTTTTTTTTCAAACTATCTTAAAAAATGCCAAATAAAGTGTAAAAAAAAAATGCCTGAATTAGTAATCACACACCCCCACCACACACACACACACACACACCCCACAGCAATAAAAAAAAAATCCTGGGTTCTTGACCAATAACCATGCGGAGTGTTACCTGCTAACTGATCCTTAAAAAAGCTTTGTAATTGAGACACTTTACCTCCAGTTAGATCCAGTAAGATAGAGGTCACAATTTTGGCCCAATCTTAATGAAACTTGGTCAGAATGTTACTCTCAATAAAATCTTGGACGAGTTCGATAATGGGTCATCTGGGGTCAAAAACTAGGTCACCAGGTCAAATCAAAGGAAAAGCTTGTTAACATTCTAGAGGTCACAATTTTGGCCCAATCTTAATGAAACTTGGTCAGAATGTTACTCTCAATAAAGTCTTGGACGATTTCGATATTGGGTCATCTGGGGTCAAAAACTAGGTCACCAGGTCAAATCAAAGGAAAAGCTTGTTAACATTTTAGAGGTCACAATTTTGGCCCAATCTTAATGAAACTTGGTCAGAAAGTTACCCTCAATAAAATCTTGGATAAGTTCAATATTGGGTCATCTGGGGTCAAAAACTAGGTCACCAGGTCAAATCAAAGGAAAAGCATGTTAACACTCTAGAGGTCACAATTTTGGCCCAATCTTAATGAAACTTGGTCAGAATGTTACCCTCAATAAAATCTTGGACAAGTTCAATATTGGGTCATCTGGGGTCAAAAACTAGGTCACCAGGTCAAATCAGAGGAAAAGCTTGTTAACACTGTACAGGCCACATTTATGACTGTATCTTCATGAATCTTGGTCAGAATGTTAAACTTGATGGTCTCAAGGTCCAGTTTGAATCTGGGTCATGTAGGATCAAAAAATAGGTCACCAGGTCAAATCAAAGGAAAAGCTAGTTAACATTGTAGAGGCCAGATTTATGACCATATCTTAATGAAACTTGGTCAGAATGTTAATCTTGATGATCTTTAGGTCCATAGGTCCCCGCCACCCCCCACCCTGACTGCAGGCCAGTATAATTATTGTTTTCACCTTTACTTCCTGTAAATATCTGGGGTGAAGGTCATTAATAACAGCTGATTAAAACTGTACATTTTGATTGTTGGATGAAAAATTCCACAGGGTTTCAAATGGAATAGATAATATTTTCTTAAGGGGTGTGCAGGTGCTCTGAGCTGCATGCACATTTGTAGCGTTAAGTGTTCACTGACTTATGCGACTGTGTATCTTTTTTAAAGCAGGTAAATTCCATAGCCAAATGGTTCAACTGGTAAAGTTAGATACAATGTTTGAACTCAGAACAGTGTATAATGTGATGCAATTTGCCCCTTTAAAACAGGAGTTATCTATTCAATTAATGCTTTTCACGCTTAAAGGAAACTGCATTAATGTTTTCACGCTTAAAGGAAGGAAACTGCATTAATGTAGAATGTTTTGTTACTAGCATGTTTACGCATAAAGATATTCAGTAGTGGAAAAATTTCAGATATGATGCAATTTCTTGTAATACAATTCTCCTCAAGTCAGTGATCTGACATATGATAATGATATGATATTATTAAACCATTAAAGTACATAAACACTATCTAATGCCCAAAGTACATAAACGCTATCTAATGCCCAAAGTACATAAACACTATCTAATGCCCATCTTTAAAAAAATGTATTATCTATTGACACTTAGACTTGAAATGTAGAAAAGCCTTACCAAATTTATTTAATTTTACAAAATATATAAATTAATTGTGTTTGCAGAGCTACATTCACAATTAAATGTCATACAGTAAGGCTTGTTTGTTAAAAATATTTCCAACTTTTTTTAATATTAGTACACAGTTATAGTGTTTAGTCTTACTTAACATGTTTTTAGTGTTTACTTTTTTTTAAAACCCAAATACACTGTATGTTTAATACATACTGAAATTGCAAATTTTAGTTTAGATTAATTTGTTTTAGCTCGATAGTGATGAAAGCTTAATTTAAGCTTATTGGAACACTTTTGAGTCCGCTTTCTGGAAAAACAAGTGCTAGTGTCATTAGAGAAGTTGTGAACCCAGTGGGGCTCGAACCCATGACCCCTAGATTGAGTACCCGACACCTTGCAAATTTTATATTAACAGATTAATATGAACCATAGGTAGATATCGTTCATCTTTTTTCAATATTAAATTTAGGTCAAGTATAACTTTAAGCTTAAGAAATATTATGCCACTATTACATATTTGAAAAAAAAAGATCTTTGCATTAAACATAAAAACATGCTTGATGTGTTACCAATACATGAACACAATGTATATGAAATACACCTACAGTATGTATTATTATGTAATGCCACTAACAGACATAAAAGTATATTTTTTTAAACTGAATGACATTCAGCTTTACATGTTTAACCAACATTACGGATATTTTAGATGGATATAATTATGATGCATCTCCAACCAAAGTCATTATCACGCACACAACTGAGAATACACTAGAAATGACATATTATACCAAAAGACACTATTCTCACAGAAAATCTGAAACCTTAAAATCCTCTAAGGAAAAGTTATTAAATCACTCACTGATATTTTGAGAAAAATCCAATATTTGCACTGTATAAATCCAGCAATTAAACTACACAAAATTTATTTGCATTATCAAATCAGGCTGCATATTAAAAAAAACTACTTTAATGATTATTTTAGTGCAATAAACATATTGTATACATAAACAAATATAAAAAATTGTCTCACAAAACACATTTGTAAAATCCCAGTGAAGAAAACACAAACACAGTGTATGGCCTACTCAAGCGAAGCGTTCTTGGCGGGAAGTCAATATAGAATATTTCATCACAGTGCAAAACGACAGCAGAATAAAACTTAACAAAGATTGATTTTATTCAAATTACAAGGGGTAAAACCTTACATTGCACAAGGTTTGTTAAAAATTTGTCCTTTGACATAATTAACTGCAGTTAACAGTAGGGGTGTATACAATAATAAACCTTTAAGTATAAAGTAGAAATGTAGTCAGAAAAAAAAAGAGGAAGATCTATCTTAGGCATCTTAGGCGTAAAAAAGAAAAAAATTGTTTCCAGTATCCCAACCTACCCTAAACTTTTGGCCCGACCCTAAATGTTTTTATGGCCTTCTAGAATTTTTTTTTCAATTTTTTTAACAAAAAGTTGCAAAACTGCACTTTTTATGCTTTAAACATGGCCAGTGATGTTAGAAATCAACTTACTGATGCTCTAAAGGCATTACCCCCTTATTTGTATTCATTTTTTGACACAAAAATAATTTCCAAGAAGTCTCCCTTAATAAAAAAAATTCCCAAAAAGTCAAATTTTCAGACCTACCTACCCTAATTTTATTGAGCATGTTACCGGTGTAACGGTCAAATTTTTCCCCAGTCAGTTTTTTCCCCGGGGAAAAAAACAACCGGTTGATTTCTTCCCCGGGAAAAAAACAACCGGTTGATTCTTTCCCCGGGGAAAAAATCAACCGGTTGGTTTTTCCCCCCTAGTTTTTGTGCATAAACAAGGGAGAAAAAAACAACCAGTTATTTTTTTCTCCCCCTGGTTGCTTCCCCCCCCCCCCCCCCCTCCCCCCCCCCCCACACACCCCTAATAACTAAGTTTTTGTGCATAAACAAGGGAGAAAAAAACAACCGGTTTTTTCCTCCCCTTTGGTTGTTTTTTTTTTTTGTGTGTATTTTTCCCCCCAGGTATGTGTATATCGGCATGTCTGAATAATACATGGTGAAGGGGGAAGAAATTGACCAGTTGATTCTTTCCCCCCATGGTATTTGTATATCTGCATGTCTGAATAATATACGTTGAAGGGGGAAGAAACTGACTAGTTGGTTCTTTCCCCCATGGTATGTGTATATCTGCATGTCTGAATAATACACGGTGAAGGGGGAAGAAACTGACTAGTTGGTTGTTTCCCCCCTGGTATGTGTATATCTGCATGCCTGAATAATACACGGTGAAGGGGGAAGAAACTGACTAGTTGGTTGTTTCCCCCCTGGTATGTGTATATCTGCATGTCTGAATAATACACGGTGAAGGGGGAAGAAATTGAAACAAAGACTTCTTTTTTAGGCCTTATTCAGTATGAAATTTGTTTAGTGGGTGGGGGTTAGCTGCAATACTAAGATACAAAATCTATCAAAGTGTAAAAAAGAAAGAAAAAGGGGCTCATTTCAAGAAACATAAGCAATATAAAAAAAAACATTGTTTGAGTAGGTGTACTGGGGACCACTGGGTGGATAATGTGGGCAGTGTGACAGATATGGAAATACAAGAGATGGGGTGGAGGTGTGTAATTTATGGGATCTATGTCATTCAGTTAGTATTAATGTACCACAGCACGTTAAGTTCTGATGTGTAGTTACTGAGATACCTTTTACTTCTTCATTTATTGAAAGATCCAGCTCTTGTGATATGCTACAATACACCGTTAAAATACCCAAGGATAACAACTATACTGTAACTTATACAATTTTTTGATTAATGAAATTACATTTTTACCCATTACTGTAAAATCACTGATATTCATGCGGAGCTAATTTCGTGGACTTCATGGCTGAAATTTGATCCCAACATACATATGAAATTTCTTCAAAACTAGAAATCCACGACTTCATATCCCTGCGAAACAGCCTTTTTGACACAAACCACGAAAATTCATCCCCACGAAATCAACTGATTTCACAGTATACATGTACATTATAAGCACTCTTAAACAATCCGCACCCATCACCACTCCCCTCTCAAAATAATACATACAACATAATCTTACACCTTGATTAATCACAAAATATTTATAGCAGTCAGAACAAGAGCATAGTTATTTGCCCTTGGATAACCACAATAAGGAAGTGGTTATGAGGAAATAGTTCCTCTGTTTGATGGTGACTACTGTTTAAGTTTAAAGTGAAAGACCTCCAATAAATTGTATAAATTTATACAGGAGATACGAAATAGAATGAGAATAAAATGACTTTCTCTTAGCACCAGTTTTGCCTGTTGGCGGCCATCTAGAGGATATTCTTCATACGCATGTGATTTGGTCCAAGATGGTGGAAAACGAGACGGTCAACCCTATGTTTATTGTGGCTGGATTTTTTTTCTCTTTTATAATTCTGTTGAGTTCTTGGTATTTTGGGGGGTTCTGAACTGCAGGCAAAATTGCAATAATGTACGGTGTCTATATAGAACATTATAGTAAAAATAACTGTGGTCTTAGGCCAGTGCTGAAAACATCCTGTAATCTCATACAAAATACAATCTTGAGCAAAAACATAGTAATATTTCAGAGAGCTTCTGTCTTTCTCAACCAATCTTGTCTCATTAATTAGGTAGCTTATACTCACTGTCAGAGTGGTCAGCTGACTAATGACAATGATTTACTATAATTGAGCACACACAAATCCAGCAGCCTAATGCAAGAAAATGTGAGAAAAATGTGTGTGTGGGCAATTATGAAAATAACATTTTGTTGCTTTTAATCAATAAAGGGAGAAATTGGAGAAGCACTTTCAGAAAAGAAATAGGTCAGCGATGATACAGCCAAAACAGCTTCTGATCAAAATGGACTTAAATTTCATTCGGTAAATTAATCTATGAAACTAAATGCCTGCAATGAAAATTTATTTCATATCCACAAAAACAGCATGTTCCCCGCAAAAGAATAGCGCTGTTTCTGAAAGCATAAAATTGTATGCACATGAAATCCAAGCGCTACACTACAGAGTAAAAGTGGATGTCATAAATTAGTATGACAGAAGACCTAAACTGCTCAAACAATGTAGGTGTTTAAAAATGGGTGGACAAAATAGGAACAGACATTTATAGCAAGAAGAAGGTGAGTTGCAAGGTTTCTTTATCATGGTCATCAGCATTGAGGGGTCCTGAGTAGCTGTTTAAAGGATTTCTATATTTACTTCTAGTGGCCACTAAAAGGGGGGCATGTGCCCCAATCTGAACAAATTTGGAAGAGGACCTTACAGTGATACAAAAACAGACCAAGTTTGTTGAAGACTGATCCAACCGTTCAAATGTCGTTCTGCAGGGACTGCAATGTATTGCTTGTAAACCAGGTTGGTGAGCTCCTACAGCATTGGTGGGGCCTACTTGGAGTTCAGCAGTGTATGTATTTTTAGCTTTTCTGTTTGCTGTTCTTTAATTTTGCTGTCTTGCATGTTGCTTTTCCCCACCTATGTACTTAGTTTACAAGCCTGTTGCTATTAAGCTTAGTAGAGTCAGAATTATTTTCATACAGTTATGTTGTTTTTTATACTTTTCTTTGTATGATACAATTTAACTGTAGAGTACTGTAATTCTGCTTTGCAAACTACTCATTTTACTCTGTTTTCCTAGCTATAATTGTGTTGTACATGTGATTGTGTTTGTTTAGATGTTTTTCACTTACAGTCAGTGGTCTTTCTATGTGTTTTTGCTTTCATCACGCTTGCTTATGTATTTTGTTTGCTCTTGTACTTGTTTGTTGCAAGCTTTGTACTTTTATATTGTAAGCTATGATATCTGCCAATCTTTTACTGACCTTAATCATGGATCTTAATGTTAGACATAAAACCTTTTTTACTTATGGTAATATTTTTATACAAGAGTCTTTTATTAAATTTATTTATCTGTGATTTATCTTCTTCCTTTTAAGTGACATCGTAGATAGGCATATGTCATAGTTTTAGATTGTTTAGATATTTTTAGTGGTATATTGTGCTAAATGCTGTTTAACTCGTTAACACTAAAACCCATATTATCATTGCAGCTTTTATACAATTGTTTTAATATATACCATAAGTTAATCTGTAGTCGGTTCAAAAGTTCACATGAGCTTATGTTGTACTTGTTCGATGTCTTGCCGACTTTGAATAAATCTTATCTTATCTTATCTTATCTTATGTCGAAGTTCTATTTTTAACTTTTGTGGCCCCTAACCAGATTCAAGCAACCGCCTCCCCCCTCCTTTCTATCAAGCCATTTAAAGGTAATTCTATTTCTGCCTCTAGCAACCCCTACAAGGGGCCATGCCCCATTTGAACAAATTTAGGAGAGGACTTTATAAATATGCTACAGACCAAGTTTGAAGAAGTTGTCTGAATGTATTTCCATTTGTTTAAACGTTTTTCTGTTTGTAGCTCATGGATGCTATAATAGGGACCAAGCAACTTAATTTGAATAAAACTGAAAGAGGACCTTATCACGGTGCCTATACCACGTGACTTTTATGGCTATGTGTGGGTATAAAAAACATAAACAATCGTCGATTCAGGTAACATTTTTCATGATAACTTTCTTAATCCTGCACCAATTTTATTCAAATAAAGACGAGGGCCCGGCCATAAGAAAAATACAATCACGGCCCATCAGTTTGAGAAGAATAAATTCGTATTTTTGTCGAAAAGTGCAACCGCGCATTTTTCAGTCAGATAGTCGACGTGCTATGTGTGGGTGCATTCTATTAAAATCGTTTATAAAACTCTTAAAAATGCGTTCAGCGACAGGGCAAATAAAACCGAGAATGTAATTTTACCTTGTTTGACAGTTGAAAATTGATCGTTAAGAAATATAGCGTATTCCTCTCGTTTTTTAAATAAATAAAAAATGCTATGTGTGGGTGCCGCTAAATTTATGCTATGTGTGGGAGTAAACTCATAAAAATGATACCGTTGCTCACCTAGTTCGTGGTTAGTTGCAGCTAAAATGGTATTTATTGTAGCTTTACGCTATACATTTGAAACAACACTAATTACTACTATTACAGGGTTGTAGTTCAAACAACTTTTCAAACATAAAGAAAGGGCTTCAATCCCTCGAACGAAAGTAAAGTACCTGCGGTAGTGCATGTAAAAAAACTGCTCTTAAATTCATACCACACACATAACACATGGAGTCATTTCATCAGAGTCGTTATTCATACTTAAATCACTGTACGTCAGTATTGCGTCTAAACTGTTCACACGAAAATATAAACACATAGTTAAGAAATTATATTTTGACAAAAGTTTACATAAAGAAACAGTAAAAAGGTAAGACAATACGGTGAACTCTTCCATACCAAACAACAAGATGAAACATATTGCATGGAGAGTTTACTTGCCTAACTTACCCTTTTTACTTTTGAAAATATTTTGTATATAAACAAAATGTAAACAATATTTAAAATATCATCTGTGAATAATACTAACATTAGGTTTGACATTTATGTTGTGACGCAGTAAGTTTGTTTGTTTGTTTGTTTGTTCGTTTGATTCCAACGCACTTTTCCAACAGTCAGATTCATATGAGGCGGGCAGTTCACCTAACCATTGTTCCTGGGAAGTACCAGTATACTAGACTCCCATCCTCCGTAAGCAACTGCATACTTTCTCACATAAAGAGACATAGTCGGTAGCTGGGACTCGAACCTACGGTCCTCTATCAATGAGAGTTACAGTGGTTTGAAGTCAGCGACCTTAACCACTCGACCACGGAGGCAGGTCACAGTAGATAAGTATAATGGAGTGTCCTTTATCATTAACAAAGTAGAAGACAATCAAAATGTTGGTAAAATTATGTCAGATCATTTTAAGAGAAGTTCCTTGGATAGTTCACCCCCTTCATAACAAACAATTTTATTCTTAGTTTGTTTGATAGTTTCTTTGGAGCCTTATTTTCTGCAATGGTCTTGTTAGAATGAATGTTGGCGCTTGCAAAACCAATCTGTAGCGCTTCTATCGCTAAAAGTACAGCCAAATAATTTTAAAGAAACACTCAATCAATTACATTTCTTGATAATTAAAATTTCAGTTTGTGATTTTAGAAGAGTTCGTCCCAGGTCTGTTGTGAGATAATATCTATCGTAAGTTGTTTTTTTTATTTTGGTTTTGTAAGCGCTTACATTCATTCTAACAAGACCATTGCAGAAAATAAGGCTTCAAAGAAATTGTCAAACAAATTAAGAATAAAATTGTTTGTTATGAAGGGGGTGAACTGTCCAAGGAACTTCAAACCACTGTAACCTTTCATTTATAGAGGACCGTAGGTTCGAGCTCCAGCTACCGACTATGTCTCTTTATGTGTGAGAAAGTATGCAGTTGCTTACGGAGGATGGGAGTCTAGTATACTGGTACTTCCCAGGAACGATGGTTAGGTGAACTGTCCGCCTCATATGACTCTGACTGTTGAAAAAGGGCGTTGAAATCAAACGAACAAACTTACTGCATCACAACATACATGTCAAACCTACACTCAGTTCCAAAAGAAAGTGTGCACTTAGTTTTCTGTTATTTTTTCTCGGTTATTTTCATGAAAACATAATGTTTGGTACAAAAATTTAAATCAGTTCGTAAACAAATTGGTGTGCATTTTAGATTTTGAGTTATACCTGAGAGTTAGTGTATGAAAAAATGAAACAAAAACGTTGGGGAATTTTTTGAAATATTTAAATTTAAAAATTGCACACTTTCTTTTGGAACTGAGTATATTGTTAGTTTTATTCACAGATGATATTTTGAACATTGTTTATATTTTCAAAAGTAAAAAGGGTAAGTCAGGCAAGTAAACTCTCCATGCAGTATGATTCACCTTGTTGTTTGGTATGGAAGAGTTCACCATATTGTCTTACCTTATTACTGTTTCTTTATGTAAACTTTTGTCAAAATATCATTTCTTAACTATGTGTTTATATTTTCGTGTGAACAGTTAAGGCGCAATGCTGACGTACAGTGATTTAAGTATGAATAACGACTCTGATGAAATGACTCCATGTGTTATGTGTGTGGTATGAATTTAAGAGCAGTTTTTTTACATGCACTACCGCAGGTACTTTACTTTCGTTCGAGGGATTGAAGCCCTTTCTTTATGCTTGAAAAGTGAACTACAACCCTGTAATAGTAGTAATTTGTGTTGTTTCAAATGTATAGCGCAAAGCTACAATAAATACCAATTTAGCTGCAACTAACCACGAACTAGGTGAGCAGCGGAATTTACAATGGAGCAGCATCCACTATATTGTCACACATACTGCCCTTTAAAACTACCTTAGGGACAATGAAACAATAGCGTGTTCATGAAAAAACGTTGTTTATGCATCAAGATAAAAAAAAACACTTTAACGCAACTGAAGGAGATCGGAAATAACGTTTTCATAAATTTTACTTCAAACATATATCAGAGTTTTAATGTTTAAAGATGTTTGATAACACGCGCTCGTAACCAATAACAAAAATGAATGTGACGCGCTATTCTCTATAACACAGCCACTTTCTAAAGCGTAAAAAAATTGTTTGTTTCCGGTATCCCGACCTACCCTAAATTTTTGGCCCGACCCTAAATGTTTTTATGGCCTTGGAGAACATTTTTTTCAACTTTTTGACAAAAAGTTGCAAAACCGACTTTTTATGCTTTACACATGGTCAGTGATGTTATAAATCAACTTACTGATACTCTAGAGGCATAACCCCCCTATTTGTATCCATTTTTTGACACAAAAATAATTTCCGAAAAGTCTCCCTTAATAAAAATTTTAAAAAAAGTCTTTCCGATCAACGTAACCAAATAAAAAGATCAGTTATGCTAGATGGATACTCATTTCTATGAATGAAACACGAGTAAGTTAAAACTCACTTAGTGCAAGTATCTCAAGCAACGGTATCATTTTTATGAGTTTACTCCCACACATAGCATAAATTTAGCGGCACCCACACATAACATTTTTTCATTTATTTAAAAAACGAGAGGAATACGCTATATTTCTTAACAATCATTATGCAACTGTTAAACAAGGCAAAATTACATTCTCGGTTCCATTTGCCCTGTCGCTGAACGCATTTTTAAGAGTTTTATAAACGATTTTAACAGAATGCACCCACACATAGCACATCGATTATCTGACTGAAAAATGCGCGGTTGCACTTTTCGACAAAAATGCGAATCTATTCTTCTCAAACTGATGGGCCGTGATTGTATCTTTCTTATGGCCGGGCCCTCGTCTTTATTTGAATAAAATTGGTGCAGGATTAAGAAAGTTATCATGAAAAATGTTACCTGAATCGACGGCTGTTTATGTTTTTTATACCCACACATAGCCATAAAAGTCACGTGGTATAGGCACCGTGCTTATAATAATGCTACAGACATAGTTTGATCCATCAAGCAGTTGTCATTCAAAGGCTCTGGCAGCCACTAAAAGGGGTATCTGAAACATTTCAATTTCAGGACTATGCCAGGAAGCTACTGACCAAGTTTGGTGGAATTCTGGCCGGTATTTTCAGAAAAGATGTCAATTGTGAAGGAAAGTGTGGATGGATGATGGAAAGTGAACAATCACAACAGCTAACCTTGAGCATTTTGTGCTCAGGTGAGCTAAAAACTTAGACAACTTTTGCTGTATATTTATGCATGATGTTTCCCCTCACCTGCCCAGTTACCCCACAAGATAAAGCACAAGATCCTGAATTTAGAGGTAGTGGGTCTGATCTCCTGTCGTAGCAAAGGTTCTTTCTGATGAGTCATCATAAGGCAATAATTTGAGCTGTGCCATAAGAAAACCAACATAGTGTGTTTGCGACCAGCATTGATCCAGACCAGCCTGCGTATCCACGCAGTCTGGTCTGGATCCATGCTGTTCGCTTTCAAAGCCTATTGCAATTAGAGAAACTGTTAGCGAACAGCATGGTTACTGACCAGACTACGCAGATGCACAGGCTGGTTTGGATCTATGCTGGTCGCAAATGCACTATGTTGGCACTATGTTGGTTTTCTCATGGCGCGGCTCATTTCTGCAAAATGATTTGTAGTAAACCGATGGAGAAAGTTTTTATTTCCTTGCTGGGAACAAGTTGGTACTGGTACAGAATCCAGGATCTCTGGTAAGGTTAACTAACAGAAAGAATTTTCAATAAAATCGATCAATTATTAAACATTTACCTATAGCGATTGTACAGATTTTGAAAAGATTTCTTTTCTTATTGCAATATCAAATCGCACATATATCATAGATAAGCAGACCAAAGTATCTCACATCACATCTATCTGATTTCACAAAAGAAGATATTCAGACAAAATAAACATAAAAAACGAATCATTTAGATTTCACCTAAACACATTTTGGCTCATGACAATACATACCTTGAAATAATCAATTGTTAACTGTTGACATGATTTCAGTTTATTGTAAAGACCAGGTTTCAAAGTTCAAATATAATAAATATTTATGACAGTATGCTTCTTCAAATGAGCCGTGCCACGAGAAAACCAACATAGTGGGTTTGCGACCAGCATGGATCCAGACCAGCCTGATCAGCGCAGTGTGGTCAGGATCCATGCTGTTTGCTTTCGAAGCCTATTGCAAATAGAGAACCCGTTAGCGAACAGCATGGATCCTGACCAGACTGCGCAGATGCACTATGTTGGTTTTCTCATGGTGCGGCTCAAATGGTATTCAATATTGTGAAATCTTGAAATCTTGTGAGCAAAAAATTTCGTGGCTTTGGCCAAAATGTCTATTTCTAGTGTGTATGTGAGTGTGTATGTGTGGGTGGGTGGAGGGGAAGCAGGGTATAAATTTGTGGATTTTTATCTTTGAACATAATCCATGAAGCCATAAAAATAAATCCCCCCTGAAAATAAATCCCCCATAAAAATAAATCCCCCATGAAAATTGATGATTCTGCAGTTCTACATATTCTAGTTGTATACGGCAGTCATGTTCCAGAACTTCTTAATAGCAGTTACTGATTGGTTTTCCAGAAGTAAATATGCTGACAACTTCTTTACATGAATCAGTGGAAATCACATTGTCTCCCCTTTATGTATTTTGCATTTGCAAGGTGTTGTCTCCCTTCTCACTAATTTTAGAAAACAATTGGCATTGCTAAGCCAGCAATTTCGTGTCCCATACATGTATTACAACCATAGTTAGAAAAACTCTTACGTACACTAATCAGTTAGAAAAACTGCTTTTACCACACGGACAAGAAGAAACTCTACTTCCATCTTAATTATAAGCTAAAAAGCCTTTCCGTCCAACTACTGCTTATTCCCAGTATAATATGCCATTTTAGACAGTAAATCACAGTTTTACCAGGAGACAATAAATGAAACTACTAATTATGCAAAATTTAAAAATCAGACAGCAAACGCTCAATGACAACTGTCACACAATATGGCAAGTGTTTTACTTCTAAATGACAGCGAAGCATTCTTTGACAGGAAGGAACCAGTCTGTGACAGAAGAAAAAGCAGTGTTTTACAGAAACAAAGGAAGTTTTTGGGTTTCATATTATCACCTTATTTTCCTCCAGTTTGAAGAGCTTTATGACTCAAGCTGTGCTCAAAACAAGACAGAAGTGAGGAAAATGATTTTTAAACAAGAGGGTCATGATGACCCTAAATCGCTCACCTGAGTAATATGAGCCACATCTTTCAAATGGCAAACTGATGCTAAAATATTAGAAAGTAGGTCCGTAGGTCACATTCATGGTAACTGAAAGTCAGTTTTAAGATCTGTGTGCAAAACTGTACATGTCATCCAAATTTCAAGGCTGTTACATTTCAAAAAACAAGTAGGTAGGTCAGTAGGTCAAGAACACAGTAAGGTGACATGTAGTCACTTGGGTACATCAGGAAAATATAATTAAACAGTCTAGGAATATGATCTGATAATTTTTGAAGTATTTTTTCCTATATAACTCATATAACAAGTGACCACCAGGGCGGGGCCTCTTATAACCCCAGGGGCATAATTTGAACAATCCTGTTAGAGATCCACTAGGCAATGATATATACAAAATATCAAAGGCCTAGGCCTTGAACTTTCAGACAAAAAGATTTTTTTCCCCTATATAAGTCTATGTTAAACATGGGAATCGCGGGACAGGGCCTCTTTTCACCCCAGGGTAAGAATTTGAACAATTTTGGTAGAGGACCACAAGGCAATGCAACACACCAAATATCAAAAGCCTAGGCCTTGCAGTGACAGGCAAGAAGATTTTTAAAGTTTTTCCCTATATAAGTCTATGTAAAACTTGGGACCCCCTATGTCGGGTCTCTTTTCACCCCTGGGGCACAATTTGAACAATCTTCAAAGAGGACCACAAGGCAATGCTACATACAAAATATCAAAGGCCTAGGTCTTGTAGTTTCAGACAAGAAGATTTTTAAAGTTTTTTCGTATACAAGTCTATGTAAAACTTGAGGCCCCTGGGGCAGGGCCTCTTTTCAACCAAGGGTAATAATTTGAACAATTTTGGTAGAGGTCCACAAGGCAATGCTACATACCAAATTTCAAAGGTCTAGGTTTTGTGGTTTTAGACAAGAAGATTTTTAAAGTTTTTTCCTATAATTATAAGTCTTTGTAAAACTTGTGACCCCCAGGGCGGGGCCTCTTTTTACCCCTGGGGCACAATTTGTATAATCTTGATAGAGGACCATAAGACGATGTCACATGCCACATATCAAGGCTCTACGTCATGTGGTTTTGGATAAGAAGATTTTTGAAGTTTTTCCTTTCGGTTTCCATGGCAACCAGAGTTCTGCATGGAATTAATTTCTTTGAACAATTTTGAAAGGGGACCACCCAAGGATCATTCCTGTGAAGTTTGGTGTAATTCTGCCCAGTGGTTTTCAAGAAGAAGATTTTTTAAGAAAATGTTGACGGACACACGACGGACAATGGAGGACTGAGGATGCACGACGGCCATTGACCGGTCACAAAATCTCACCATGAGCCTTTGGCTCGACGGTGTGCAATCACAATAGCTCACCCCGAGCCTTTGGTTCAGGTGAGCTAACAAAAAATAAGTGCCAATGTAAGAACTCCAAATGATATTTACCAAACTGTGAAACATTAAAGATACTGACCTTTGCATTTTATTTTGCCATATACAGTTGAATATGGTAAATATACAAATATGAAATGTTTTATTAAAACTACATTCTGTAACTTTTTCTTTATGCAGAAAAGTCATCAAAATGTCCCATAGAAGTGCACTGTAAAACCAATATTTTCTTTTCTCAAGCACAATACCCTATCATTTTTACTGGCTGAATTTTCTCTGGATAAAGTGATACTTTAAGAAAATACAGTTTATCAAAATTGTTTCAAATGTGCAGAACTACTTTAAGTGTGGCAGCTGTAGAAAGGCTCACTGAGCTTGAACTCAGTGTAACTGTTATTTATTCTTTCAACTCTTTTGGATTGAAGAGTATATTCAATTTTACTTAAGACGGTGCTAATGGATGTGGGAGTGTTGTATATTTCTTTACGGTTACCTCTCAGGAACAGACTCTTGTCATACCAAATTTACTATTTTACTATGCTTAGAAAGGATTTTCTTACAGATTTCATTATTTATTATTATTTCATGTTATTACCTTTAGTCTGCTGGTGGCAAGTGATTCTGCCTTTGCGACCAGTGCAGACCAGTATCAGCCTGTACGTCCGTGTAGGCTGATCATGGTCTTCACTGTTCACTATTCAGTCAGTAAATTTTCAGTGAACACCCCTTTGAATAATAAATGGTATTGCCCATATTGTCTCATCACCATTTACCTATAGTTGATACTGTAAAATCATTTTATTTCGTGGGCATGAAATTTCGTGGTTTTGGTCAAGACGGCAATTTCGTGGGGATATGAATTCGTGGATTTCAACTTTTGAACATAAAATGAATGGGAATTTTACTTGTTCGTTGGGATTAAATTTCTTGGATTGACTCAACCACGAAATCCACGAAAATTAGTCCCCCACGAATATTAATGATTTCACAGTACCTTGAATGGTTATCACCATGTTTGTTGTTGCGGGAGTGTAATAAAGCCATTAAGGTTTAGCAGTATATCACAACACAACAGAAATTATCAGTAAACGAACAACATCTTGAAAAACAACTTATCTGTCCAATACATGTTTTACTGTTCTGTCCCATAGAGTTGGATACATAAAATATTCCAAAGAAGTTGTTCCCCTTAAAAAAAGAATGTCATTTATAAAGAAATAAATGTAAACAATAGTCAAAAATGATGTTTAACCTAGTTATATTAGGTTTAAAAACTGGTAAATTGATGCAAATGCATCAAAACGAAGACATGTAACAGCTTTTTAAAAATAGTGAGTTTTTGAAGGTGCTGAACTGTCCAGAAGTGTGGCCCCTTCATGCAGGCCCTTTCCAGAATTCAATATATGTATGAGTAAATTGACAATGGTTTTGTTGAAAAATATACATGTTTTATATGCTGTTTAATTTTCATGTAAAACAATGCTTTCTTTCTATGATTTGGTGATGTTCAAACTTTTTTCTCCGAAACATGAACCTAACTCTTAAATAAATATGATAATACACTAGACTAAGTGTAATAAAGCTTTGACATCAATGTCGTTTATAGTGTAGGAGACGTGGTCAATTGACTTGTTTATTTTGTAAAGAAAGTAAAAATTTTTTTGAGTTTCGACAGGAAAAGGAAACATGTGAAAAAAAATTTTTACATTGTGATTTTCCCAATTGAAATTTTTTTAAAAACTGTTGAAAAAATTAAAAAAAATGCTGGGCAGGTTGCTTTTTTCATTATTGTATTAAACTCGTTTAATAAATTATAATGAAAGAAACTATGTAATATCCTCTACATAAACTCAAAAGCAAATAATAATTAAAATTTAAAATAATAATGAAAATTAAGAAGGTAAAAACTACCATCATAAAATAATTATATAGTTTATTACTTCTTTGCTTTAATATCACACAGGCATGTTAAAATTATGTTTTAACAGATAACAAACAACAGATGCCTGAAAACAAAACACTTCAATATTCAAAGGCTTAATGTCACTAAAACAATTACATGAATAAATACCGAGTAAAAAATGGGGAAAACTTTGACAATGCTAAACTGAGTTGATTCTGAGCCGGCCATGAAAGCCCAAAACGTAAATTTGCGACCAGCATGGTCCAGACAGCCTGCGCATTTGACATTTCTCTTTGAAAGAAAACGAGGATTTGCCCCAGCTGCACCAGGTTTTTGGGCCCCATCAGGCTCCAAAAAAGAAAAATTTTGGGTTTAAAGAAAGCCAGCCAATAAAAAAAAGGCATATTTCTTGTGAGCCTCAATAAATTTAATCCCTTTGGTAGTCGTCATCAGTATTTTTTCCCCCCGTCGCGCTTTATTTGAAATATGGCTGTGCTTATAAAAAATGTCTGATAAAACGGGGTATTTGATAATTCAAAAAAATTTTCTAAAGTTTCTTAAAAAAAATTTTTTCAACTTTTACTTTTAAAGTTTCAAAATTTCATTTTATCGAACATGACAACCTTGACAGTTTTCTTATTTGGGCGTTTTCATCGATTTGTAAAAATTCCAAAGAAACCGTTGCTATTTTTGGTGCTTCGCCAACGGGATCAATCCTTGTCGACGTTATTGACGTCACGCGGGGTTTTTTTTTCGGCCGTTTTTATCGCCGTTATTGTTTTCCAAATGCCAAAAAGTTATTTTTTTCCCCAAAAAGAATGCAAAAATTCCAATTACATTCTGAAAAAAAATTCATCAAATTGCCAAAAATTGACCAAATTATGGACTTTTTTGTAATAAAAGTTGAAAAGGGGTTGTCAATGTGAAAAAGTGTTGAGAAGGCTTAAACACACCCTTTACAATCCTAGGGCTAGATTTTCCCAATTTGGGAACTTTTTTATGCGTCAAAATTCCCAATTTGGGGGGGGGGCTTTGTTCCCCAAATTTTAGCTAGAAAAAACCCCTGTCACGAATCATGGCAAATCCAAACGATGGATCAAGGCATAATAAAAATATTAAATTTTTTAGCCCATAAAATTCAAAAAAACAGAAAAAAGTAAAGGGGACTGCTAGGGTTTTATAAAAAACCTTTTATTTGTATAATTGTCTATTTACAATGAAATACATGTTAGCTGTTAAAAGGGCGTCAAAATAATGCTGGGGAACATCCCTAATCGGGCAAACCATTTGCTCTGCAGTACCCTACAGTGTTCAAAATTTAGGGGTACCCGAACCCCTTGGCTCCCAAATTCGCCCGGGCTCCGATTTTCCAAAAATACAACCCCGACCAGGATACCATTTTTTTGTAATGTTGTGATTATTTAAAAAAAATGCTAATTAAAGTGTTAGCATGAATTTCATCCAAAAAAATACTATTCTCTTTCTCAGGGGAAAGTCAATTTACTAGTTAATACTTTATCTATTATCTATCTATTTATATGCAGCATCCTTCTGCGGTTTTGTCAGCCTGCCTGACAGAAGTTAAAAAGTAGATTGGTAGAGGAAAAAAGTAATTACATTCTTTGGTTTTTTTGCATCACATGTTTAAAAAACAATAAGGGGCCAAGGTGTAAAAGGGACTTTTAAACCCCCCCCCGGGGGGGCCCCCCCGGAATTGGCCCGAAAAAAAACAAATAAACCTTTTTTCTGGTGGTTTAAAGGGGGGGAAAAAAAAAATTTGGGGAAAATTTGCCTTTAAAACAATTTTTTTTGGGTTTCAAAACTTAAAAAATTTTCACAAGTACCCCAAAAAGGGGTTAAAGGGCCGGGTTTTAAAAAAAATGCCTAAAACGCCATTGTTTTTTTTTTGGGGGGGGTTAATTTTTACCCCGGAAAAACTCTTAAACCCAAAAAAAACTGACATCTTGCAATTGTCGCGTATGAGTAGCGGTAATTAGCAAAAATCGAGTGATTTGAATTATTTCGCTTTTAGGTTAGATTTCTTTTTGGCAAACTCAGATTATGGGTGACATTTCGATTTTTTGGACTCAGACGATGTGTAGGGCCCGCAGTTATTAGATTTTAAAATTGTTCAAAAACATGGAAACATATGTCTTTTTTTTTTTTTCAAAAATGCCAAATTCTGAAAAAACAAAATTTATATGGTGAAAAAATTTCAATTTTAGGGTTTTAAGTTCGGGCAAAATGAAATTTTTGTGGGCTTGGAAAATGCTATCCTACCGAATGGGTACCCAATGGGCTTTTTGGCTTAAAATCTAAATTTGTACATGATCCTGTACATTAGGATAAAATTCCACCAAAAAAAAGTTTATTAAATTTTTTTTTAAAATAAAAAATTACCTACTTCGATGTACTGTTAATTTAAAAACGAAAATATCCCAGAATTTTTTAAATTTCCCGGGTTTTTAAATGAAACGGATTTTAAAGTATCGAAGGGGAGTAACTAAAACGTCCTAGTTTTTGTTTTGGATGAACCAGTAATAACTGACCTTTTTATCTGTTTAAAATTGACAAATTTCCAAAGTCTAGATTGCAGACACACCCGGCAATTTTAAATTTTTGAAACTTACATTTTTTTAAAAATTTGTGTCAGTGCTAAATAAAATCAAAAAAAAGGGGGGGTTTTCTGTTTGATGCAAGAAAAATATTTTCGTCAAACACAGGGCTGTAAATAGCTAAAATCACCCCAATGTACCCGAAAACCAAACCTGTTCAGCGACCTTAACTCAGTCCCAATGGCTGACAGAAAGCGGTATGTAGTTAATTTCCGGGTTTTTTTCTGTTTTTATGTGAGTATGCAATTTAGCGTAAAACTTTTGTGTCATAATACCCTGTTTTAAAAAAAGTCTTGGACAAATTTCCAATCGAAGTGTCCATTATGTGGGGGAATTCATTAAAAATGTACTAAAAAAAAGTCTTCAAATAAAATGTTTTTTTTTCAACGTTTAAAGTCCCAGAAATTGCGGGAAGACCTTTTATTTTATTAAAGTTTTATTCCATAAATATTCTTTACAATTTAAACAGTATAAAAGTTTGAAATTGATTTTTTATGCTTAAAAATTTTGTTAGAGGTGCGTTTAAATTTTGGGAAAATTCCTAACGGATAGGAAACAGTGCTGGATAAATATGAACTTAGAATGGATAAACACCAAACCAAACAAAAAAGGGCTGTTCTCTGTGCTTTTTTATGGATCTGTGATCGAATTCTTTATCTACCCACCTGGGGGGATGTGGTTTCCTTGTCCAACTTATCCGCTTTTTTTTTTTTGCGGCGGAAAAGTGCTTTTTCATTCTGTGTGTCCGTGGACAAGCATACTTTTTAGGTTAAAATAAAAACATAAAATATCATTTAGAGTTGTGTTGCTTCAAGGTTGGGGGTGAAAAAGATAATGGGTTTTTTGATTTGGGTCTCGGCACACTGAAACTCGGAAACTATGATAAAATTCAGAAAGTTTTTGATAAAGAAGATTTTTTTAAACGTGGGAAAAAGTATAAACATATAACCCTAGTTTAAAAGCTTTTTTCCCGACAAAACAGTAAATAACTCAACATAAGAAAAAACCCTGTGAAAAAAAGAAAATAGTTAAAGACATTAAAGCAAAAAAGCATTGGCTTAAGTAGATAAGTAAAAAATCACAAACAAAATGTTACAGCGCATTAAACAAAATGCACATATGTATAGAAAAAAAAGGGGAAAAGGAAATTTTTACCACATACAGATTTAGCACATTTAAAGAAACATAAAAAATTATCTGCATACACAAAAAAAGAAGAGTCCCCATTGTACAAAGCTTTTAAAAAAAAAAAAAGAAAAATTCTTTTACATAAAAGGGAAATAAGAATACTTAAAGAGCCGAAGAACATATTTGCTCTCGATTAGTTTGTAACAAAAATAAAAAGGAAAAAAAAGGGTTTACACACAGAGAACAAAAGGGGCTTTTAAAAGACTCAGAAAGAAAAACATTTAAAAAAAAAGCATTAAAAAGTTTGTAAGTAAAATTCTAATCGGGGGACAAAAAGTCATGTCAAAGGAAATATTTGACCAGTAGTCCCCAAAATTAAAATCAAAGCACACAGAGTCGAAAGTATAAATTAAAACAAGGGGAACGTTTAAGGTCTTTCTCTAAAATTATCGGGCTTTGCAAAATTGCGTGGGCAGTGTTTGGGGCATGACCCTCAAAACCCCGAACATGCTAGCGTTTTCAGATTTTTATAAACGTTAAAAGGAAAATTTTTTCAACAGTTTTTTTTTTCCCACAGTTACGTGATATGTTTTTTTTTCATTGTCAAAATAAAAAAACCAATTCTGTCTTTTTTGCGCTTTCTGAAGTTTTAAATTCAAATAGAGCAATAAAATTTGACAATGGACGTAGATTTTTAAGTGTCCGTGACAAGTGAAAAAATGTAAGGTTCCCCAACCCCCGTCCCATCAAACCTTTATCCCCCCTACCACACAACACAAACCCTTTTTTCCCTATTTACCGCTGAAAATATCATATTTAATAATTAATCATAAATCTTTCCCCTTTTTTAAAAAATATCAAAAATATTCCATTAGCACCCCTATAAAAATCTTTACATAACGATATACAAGATTTGAAAAAAAACACAATTCTTTTGAAAAAGTGTGTGTGGGGGGGGGGGGGGGGGGGGGGGGGTTAGGGGGGGGGGGGGGGGCACAGAACTTCGAACATCGGTGGTATTAAATAAATTTTTTATGTAAATTAAAATTTTGACTTTTTACTGAGTTATTTTTTGGTTTATCCAGACAATTCAAAAAATTTTATTTGCATAATATTAAAAATTATGAAAAAATATTTGACTGTTGGGCTAAAAAATTTAAAATCTTGTTAAAAATTTAAGACAAGTTTGAAGAAAAAACCGTTATAAAGTTTTTAAAAATCAGACCATGAATGCAATCATTCATTTTATAGAATTTATTATTTTGGTGTTTATCCTCCAAAAATTTTCGTGTAAGTTGGTTTTTTCCATTCCTTGTAAAAAAGAGTCGGGTTTTTTTCAAACAAAATTAGGTTTTTCCCTTTTTTTCGCTGTCGTAATTTGAACATGTATTGTGTCAGCATGCAGTGGGGAAAAATGTGTAAAGGGCCCATAAAGCAGTTTTCTTTGCTTTCAAACAACAAAATAGTCGAGCCAAAAGCATAGAAATATTTTTAAAAATTTTTTTTAAAAAATTTTTATTGAAAAAATTGCCCTTTTTCGTCGTTTTTTTTTCCCCCTGAAAACCAAGGGTTTTAATATTTAACAAAACTTTTTTAAAAAAATTAACTTGATCATGTAATAGATTTACAACAAAACATTCCTTTATAATCGAATTACAAGAAAACAAATTGATCGGGTTTAAAATCCGCCATGTTTGGACGAGTTTGGGTCGCTGAACAAGTTAAGATTTCCGGGCTGCGTGTAAAATGAGACTTAAAATTGTACTTGTGGTGTAGACCAAAGATTCCATGACATATTTTTGTCTGCAATAATTTCATTATGAAAAGGCTTCCCAATGTCAAGCACAGATAGTCATGGGTTGTGATTTTTAGCAAAAAAATTGGGAAAGAAAATAAGAAAAAAAAAAAATCCGGGCTGTTTTAATTGCCATTATATAAAACCCAATTTTTTTTCACCCCTTTTCCTATTTTTGTCGTATCCTTTTTAGGGAAATACATGTGATTTTGAATAGAATTTAATTTGCAATAAGGGTTTGAGCTGAAAAAAACATATTACCTAATCATAATGTGGGGCTAAAGCAAATCCGTAACTTCATTTTTCCCTTGGGGTTTTTTAAAATTTGAGAACTTTTCGGGAAAGTTCAAAGTTGAAAATGCATTTTCCTAAACACGTGAATAATACAATTCAGGTCAGGGGAGGTAAGATTTACTACTTTTTAGAGAGATACTAATTAAAGGGCAGTGAAAAGTGAGGACTGGGCCTTAAACAAAAATACAGGAAAAGTTACCTTAACCTTTATTTTTTTGGTTATATTTTTTTTTATTTTGGGATTTTTCATAACATTCAATGAAAAAATAGAAAAACTAAAGTATCACAAAAATACAGATTGAAGGTCATATTACATATGTAATAGTTCATTTATAGAACTTAAACATACATATATTGTGCAGAATGTGATTACCTGCAAGTAATCTTGAGCAAAGGAAAAGTGCCCAATTGTTGGTGCAATTATCCCCCTCGAAGACAATGACTGCATACATATCAACAATTTCAAAACAATATTATTGTTTCAAGAATGTTGAGGGGAAAATCTCCTTTGCAATCCTTGTAGAAGAGTGAGGGAAAGCCAAAGTTACCTAACCCCAAAACAGCAAAAGCCCGACGCGTTTTAGTGGGGTTTCTGAAATTTTTTGTTAATGAGTAAAATTTAATAAATGTATACAAAAAAAAACCCTTTAATTTAAATGCACTATTGAAGGAAAAAGGGAAAAAAAAAAATGGACATATAGAAAATGAAATTATGGAAAAATTGGTGTAAAAAAAATAAAAATAAAAAACACCATTTTCGTTTTTTGTCCCCTTTACCTTGACCTTTGACCCCAAATCAATAGGGATCATGTCCCCATCAAAACCAAAAATAAAATGAGTTTCAAGGGCCTAGGGGGAAATATTTTCCCCATTGGAGCAAAAAACAATTTTCAAAGTTTAGGTCCTTTTGACTTGACCTTTGACCCCGACCCCCTGAAAAGTAGGGGTCATATAAAATCAAGACAAAAATCCATGAAGGTTTTTAAGGGCCCATGTAAATACTTGTCCAGATATTTAGCGAAACAATTTTTCAAAGTTCAGGTCCCGTGACCTTGACCTTTCCCCAAATGTCCCCCAAATCAAAAGGGGGCATGTTTCACATAAAAACCCCAAATACCTATGAAGTTTCAAGGTCCTATTGAAATGCTTGTCCAGATTTGGAGGGGCCATTTTTAAAATTAAGGTCTCTTTTCCCTTTCCTTTGACCCAAGACCCCAAAAACTTTTTGGGGGCTGTACATACAAGACCAAAAACACCATAAGTTTAAAGGTCCTAGGTGAAATATTGTCAAGATACAAGGGAAAAAAAGGTTTCCATAAAATGAACTCATTATTTCCATCCAACCGCCCGCCTTGCCCGCACAGACCTAATCTCAAACCGATTTTTTTTTCGAAAACCCCCCCAAAAAAAAGTACATTGATTGTGAAGGTTTTTCGGATGGTAGAGTACACCTGTGGGACAGCCATTATCCTTCAGTTGCAACAAATTTTCAGTAATGTAGCGGATTTGCCAGTGCCTAGGGGTTGCTTGTATAGCTGATTTACTATCACTGGCCAGTTCTTCAAAGGGTATCAGTTGGTATTTTTAGGCATTAGACTACTTTTCAGTGGGAAATAATTGATGTCTGACAGAACCTAAATAAAAAGGGTTTTTAACACTAGTTGCAACATTTCTGTCATCCGGGTATTTAACTTTACCTAAAGTCAAAGTTATGTGCAAAGTTTTCAAAAAGTGATTGCAAAATGTGGGCCTACTGTTCAAAAAACCAAAAAAAAGGGGAAAATTTTTGGGTCTTTAAAAGGCCTTAACTATGAACCCCGGGATCTGGCCCGTTTTCAAAAGGAAACCGGTATTATGCCAATACAAATTTTTGTGGTCTGATTAAGGTTGATTGCAAAATGTGGTCTTATCGTGTTTACAAGCCAAAAATAGTAAAATTTTTGGCCCCTTTAGTGCAAATTTGATTTAAAAAAAGATTGCAAACGTGGGCCTATCTGTTCACAAGAAATTGTTAATGGGAAACGAGCAGATAGGGCGAAGGGCGATCACAAAACCTGAACTTGTCACTACGTGACGGGTGAGCTAAAAAAGTCATTGGGTGTGGTATTGCTATAGTGCTGGTACAAGTTTTATAGAAACACCTCAGATTTAAATATTTTTCCAATAATCCCTTTCAAAAAAAATTGGGATTTAAAAAGGACAGGAATTTTGGTTAGATATAAAATGTCCAGTCATGGGGGGCAGAAATTTTAATCTGATGTTTAAAACAAGTTGTCATTTCAGTCATTTCTTCATTTTCTGCCTTGTTTTCTTTAAACCCAAAATTTTTGGGGCTCAAAAGACAAGGCCCTGGGGGAGGGAATTCTCCCTCCCAACCCTAATTTTTTTTTTTCTTTCTTCCTTTTATTCTTTACTAAAATTTATCATACAACCCCTGTCTTTCCACATTTTTATCTTTCCTTCAACCCGAAGGATTTTTTTTTCACTATACTAAATTATGATAGTTTCCTCATACTGATGTACATCCTATTTGCTAGGCAAAAATCTGGGAAGTCTTTAGTTGTTAAAACCTGAATTATTCAAACAATTTTACTAAATGACAACCTAACAGAGTAAACAGATGGATTTAATACAAAAAAATTTGTTCTAAAGGAACTTTAACAAGGGGTCATGATGCCCTGAATCGCCACCTGAGTATATTGAACCCCGTTTCAATGGAAATTGATGCTTAAATATTAGGAATTAATCGTAGGTCAAAAAATTTTTGGTCCGAAAGACAGTTTAAAGTTGGTGGCAAAACTGTACTGTAAACCAAATTTCAAGGCTGGATCTTAAAATGATTGGGGCAGAAGCAAAAGTTTAGCCAGACACACGGGCAAAGTAGACCTAATGACCCGTTTTTGTGCGTTGACCCCGTTTTGAAATTGACCAGATATCAAAAAAGATGAATATTAAAAACCAAAATTTCATACGACCCATGAAAAATATCGCCTTAGAGAGGTCAAAGGTTTTTTATTATTTAAACCTACTGACCTAGCTTTTGATGGCCATGCCCCGTTTCGACCCCTTTAACTAGATATCATCAAAGTGACATTCTGACTAATTTTTTAGAAGAAACCATTGAAAGTATGGACAGAGAGGGCACAAGGTTTTTCATTTTTTTGACCTACGACTGTTTTTGACCGTGTGACCCCGTTTCGAAACTGACCCAGATATACGAATGAACATTCTGACCCTTTTTATGAAGATCCATTTAAAAAAAATGGCCTCTAGGAAGGTCACAAGATTTTTTTTATTTTTACACCTACTGACCTAGTTTTTGACCGCAGTTGATGCAGTTTCGAACTTGACCTAGATATCATCAAGATGAACATTCTGACCAATTTTCATGAAGTTCCATTGAAAAATATGGCCTCTAGGGAGGTCATAAGATTTTTCTATTTTTAGACCTACTGACCTAGTTTTTGACCGCAGTTGACCCAGTTTCAAAGTTGACCTAGATATCTACAGGATGAATATTCAGACCAACTTTCATATAGATCCCATGATAAATATCGCCTCTAGAGAGGTCACAAGGTTTTTCTATTATTTGACCTAATGACCTAGTTTTTGATGGCATGTAACCCAGAAAAGTATGGCCTCTAAAGAGGTCACAAGGTTTCTCTATTTTTAGACCTACTGACCTAGTTTTTAATAGCACGTGACACAGTTTCAAACTTGACCTAGATATCATCAAGGTGAACATTCAGACCAATTTTCATGAAGATCAATTGAAAAATATGGCCTCTAGGGAGGTCACAAGGATTTTCTATTTTAAAACCTACTGACCTAGTTTTTGACCGCAGTTGACCCAGTTTCAAACTTGACCTAGATATCATGAAGTTGAACATTCTGATTAATTTTCATGAAGATCCATTGAAAAATATGGCCTCTAGAGAGGTCACAAGGATTTTCTATTTTTAGACCTACTGACTTAGTTTTGGACTGCAGTTGACCCAGTTTCGAACTTGACCTAGATATCATCAAGATGAACATTCTGACCAACTTTCATAAAGATCCCATGAAAAATGTGACCTCTAGAGTGGTCACAATAAAAAGTTTATGGATGAACGCATGCACGGATGACAGATGCTGCGCGATCACAAAAGCTCACCTTGTCACTTAGTGACAGGTGAGCTAAAAATGGGTTTCTAAATGAAAGCGGTCATTTGAGCATATTTCATTGTATTTTAATCTTTAGCCTGCTGGCTGCAAATGCTTCTGCCTTTGTGACCAGTCCAGACTAAGATCTTGATCAAGGTCTGCACCGTTTCCTTTTCAGTCAGTAGATTTTCAGTGAACAACCCTTTGAATCAAAGAAACTGTTCGTTTTTCAGTCAGTAAATTTTCAGTGAATACCCATTCGAATTAAAAGAAACTGTTCGCTTTTCAGTCAGTAAATTTTCAGTGAACACCCCTGAAACAAGAGGGCCAAGATGGCCCTTGGTCGCTCACCTGAGAAACACACCACAATACACCATAACAGTGTAAACATGTTTGACCTAGTAATTTTATGGAAAAAAAATATTCTGACCAATTATCATTAAAATTGAAGCAAAAACAAGTATTTTCTTTGATTTGACCTAGTGACCTAGTTTTTGACCCCAGATGACCCATATTCGAATTTGACCTAGATTTCATCAAGGCTATCATTCTGACCAAATTTCATGAAGATCAATTGAAAAATACAGCCTCTATCGCATACACAAGGTTTTTCTTTGATTTGACCTAGTGACCTAATTTTTGAACCCAGATTACCCATATTCGAACTTCACCTAGATTTTATCAAGGCTATCATTCTGACAAAATTTCATGAAGATCAGTTGAAAAATACAGCCTCTATCACATACATGAGGTTTTTCTTTGATTTAACCTAGTGATCTACTTTTTGACTACAGATGACCCATATTCAAATTCTACCTAGATTTCATCAAGGCAATCATTCTGACTTACTTTCAGGAAGATCAACTGAAAAAAAAAACAGCCTCTATCGCATACACAAGGTTTTCCTTTGATTTGACCTAGTGACCTATTTTTTGACCCTAGATGACCCATATTCAAACTTGACCTAGATTTCATCAAGGCAATGCTTCTGACCAAATTTCATGAAGATCAATTGAAAAATACAGCCTCTATTGCATACACAAGGTTTTTCTTTGATTTGACCTAGTGACCTACTTTTTAAACCCAGATGACCAATAATCAAACTCATCCTTGATTTTATCAAGGCAATCATTCTGGCCAAATTTAATAAAGATCAATTGAAAAATACAGCCTCTATCGCATACACAAGGTTTTTCTTTGATTTGATCTAGTGACCTAATTTTTGACCCAAGATGACCCATATTCAAAATTGACCTAGATTTCATCAAGGCTATCATTCTGACTTAATTTCATGAAGATCAATTGAAAAATATAGCCTCTATCGCATATACAAGGTTTTTCTTTGATTTGACCTAGTGACCTAGTTTTTGACCCCAGATGACCGATTTTTGAACTTGGCCTAGATTTTATCAAGACTATCATCCTGACCAAAATTCATGAAGATTAATTGAAAAATACAGCCTCTATTGCATACACAAGGTTTTTCTTTGATTTGACCTAGTTTTTGACCCCAGATGACCCACGGACAGACAGACGACAGACAGACAGATGCCGGACATTGAGTGATCAGAAAAACTCACCCGAGCATTGCTCAGGTGAGCTAACAAGGAAACAGTTCGCTTTTCAGTCAGTAAATTTTCGGTGAACACCCCTTTGAAACAAGGAAACAGTTCGCTTTTCAGTCAGTAAATTTTCAGTGAATTCCCCTTTGAAACAAGGAAACAGTTCGCTTTTCAGTCAGTAAATTTTCAGTGAACACCCCTTTGAATTAAAGGCACTGTTTGCTTTACAGTCCGTAAATTTTCAGTGAACACCGCTTTGAATAATATACATATGTGGTACTGCCCAAATTAAAATTTAGCAGGGTAAAGGTACAATTCTGAGAAAATTCCATGCAAAAATGTTTGTGAAGAAGTTTGATGAACATCTATCAAGTTATCATTTAGCTATAAGCAGAGCCATTTAACATCATTAACTCTTAGCCTGCTTATTTTCTAAAATGAACTGGTCCATCATTCAAAGTGGGCAACACCATTTATTATTTGAAGGGCTGTTCACTGAAAATTTACTGACTGAATAGCGAACAGTGCAGACCATGATCAGACTGCACAGATGTGCAGGCTGATCTTGGTCTGCACTGGTCGCAAAGGCAGAATAATTTGCCGCCAGCCCGCTAAAGGTTAAGAAAGGTCCATACAATGATGCTACAGACAAAGTCTAATTAAGGTCCATCAAGTGGTTCAAGATCTTTGGTACTCAGCTGAAACAAATCTGAGTTAAAATTGTGTCATCTTCATGAGGCTCTGATGTGTTTCCATTTGAAAAATCCACATCTGGATGAAAGTTATCCATATGAACTGTTTTTATAACAAACAAAAAAAAGAACACAGTATAACAGTCTAGTACTTTTATTGAAATAGTAGTAATCAATAAAAAAAAGATATGAGCTGTGTCATGAGAAAACCAACATAGTGCCTTTGCGACCAGCATGGATCCAGACCAGCCTGTGAATCTGGTCAGGATCCATGCTGTTCGCTAATGGTTTCTCTAATTGCAATAGGCTTTAAAAGCAAACAGCATGGATCCAGACAGCGCGGATGCGCAGGCTGGTCTGGATCCATGCTGGTCGCAGATGCTCTATGTTGGTTTTCCCATGGTGCGGCTCATATAAACATGTTCATGAAGGAAATCGTTACAAAATCTGCAATTAAACCAATATCATATATAAAAAAATTGCACTAAATTACTCCATAATGCCTCTTTAATAATGATAACAATCTAATGTTATTAGACATGTACATGAAATTCACATGAAAAACGAACAGATCAGTCATGTTCCCAAACTATATTGATTTTCTCCACTTAAGATGCTGAAAGTATAAAAACTCTCTTTTGTTTTAGAAGAAAATTAAACTGTCTCAAATGATGCAAAAATCCACTGCAGAAATTGCAGTCTTAAGTTTTCATTATTCAGGCTCAAATGAAAACTGCCAAGTTAAAATTTTGTTGGAAAGGGCGATTTTTACATGATTTTTCCGTTGACCAACCAACATGTTCAAATCAAGCTTTTATAAATCAGTTAGTGATATGTCATTTTCTAAATATCCTGCACTTAACTGTTAAAAGTTGTTAAAAAAATAATTTTAATACATTTGCCAAAGATGTAAGCTCAGCATTTTATAAATGGAAATCATGGACCTCTTTTATTCTTTTAAGCAAATATGACTTGTCTATCATATTTTTTCACTCTCAAAAATAAGGCAACAATAACAAACACAATAAATTCTGTAAAAGGCTTGAGACATTAATGTTCTACACAATTTGCTTTTATCAAAAGGTGAATCTCCCATATACAGAACAGATATGTAATTCTCTTCGCTGTGCTATTTTCTCCACAGTTTTCTCCTGTGGCAGCATAACATTGCACTCTGCAAGTATATATACTTCTACTCCCCATGTAAAATGGGCAATAAATCTTAAATTATTCATGAGTGCAGTAAAATGTAAAACACAATTCTGAACTGACTTATCAAATTTGATAAAATTCCATTACAATCCATAAGAATACAGAAATAAACTTGGAATCATTCACTAGCTATTAGAATAAAAACACATACAGACAAGATAATTCTGACTTTACATATGACTTTACATAAATCTACAACTCTCAGTTCCGGTTAAAAGCCTGGAGCATAATTAAATGAAGAAATCCTCCTTTAATATATGCTCCACCCACTTAGGTCAACAGAGAGAATCCAGAAACACTGGTTAGGTTTATTACCTGCCATTGCCTAACAGAAATACTATTGAACAAGAGATCACAGAGTGATCTTGGCGCCCACCAATGTGCCATTTTTGAGTGTTCCAAATTTCAAGACTTACTGACTAGCTCAAGGTCAAATTTCATTTCCATACACAACACTGTGCATGTGGTCCAAATTCGAAAGCTGTAGCTTGAGAAATGTGAAACTAGGTCACTAGGTCAATCTTAAGGTCAAGGTTAATTTCCGTACACAAAACCATGCAAGTGGTTTAAATTTGAAGGCTGTAGCTTGAGAAATGTAAAAGTAGGTCACTAGGTCAAAATCAAGGTCAAATTCTATTTCGGAATACAAAACTAAGCATGTGTCCAATTTGAGCCTGTACCTTCAAAAATGTGAAAATAGGTCACTAGGTCAATGTAAAGGTCAAAGTCATTTCGGTACACAAAACTATCATGTGTGTCCAAATTGAAGGCTATAGCTTGAGAAATGTAAAGTAGGTCACTAGGTCAAATCAAGGTCAAATTTATTTCAGAATACAAAACTATGCATGTGGTCCAAATTTGAAGCCTGTACCTTAAAAATGTGAAAGTAGGTCACTAGGTCAATGTAAGGTCAAAGTTCATTTCGGTACACAAAATATGCATGGTCCAAATTTGAAGCTGTAGCTACAGAAATGTAAAAGTAGGTCACTAGGTCAAAATCAAGGTCAAATTCTATTTTGGAATACAAAACTATGCATGTGGTCCAAATTTGAAGCCTGTAACTTCAAAAATGTGAAGTAGGTCACTAGGTCAATGTGAAGGTCAAAGTTTTTTTCGGTACACAAAACTATGCATGTGGTCCAAATTTGAAGGCTGTAGCTTGAGAAATGTGAAAGTAGGTCACTAGGTCAAAATCAATGTCAAATTTCATTTTGAAACACGAACTATGCATATGGTCCAAATTTGACGTCTGTACCTCAAAAATTGTGAAAGTAGGTCACTAGGTCAAAATCAAGTTCAAAGTTTTTCCAGTGCACAAAACTACGCATGTGGTCCAAATTTGAAGGCTGTAGCTACAGAAATGTGAAAGTATGGTCACTAGGTCAAATCAAGGTCAACTCATGTCAAGGTTTCATCTTGCACTCAAAAATATACATGTTGTCCAAATTTGAAGGCTGTAGCTACAGAAATGTGAAAGTAGGTCCTATGTCAAAATCAAGGTCAACTCATGTCAAGGTTCATCTTGCCACTCAAAATATACATGTGTCCAAATTTGAATGTTGTAGTTATTGACAAGAACATTTTAAAAGCTTTTCCTATATAAGTCTATATGAACCATGTGACCACCGGGTGGGGCCATTTTTGACCTAGGGGATAATTTGAACAAACTTGTAGACAACACTAGATGATGCTACATTCATACAAGTATCAAGCCCTAGGCTTTGTGGTTTGGACAAGAAGATTTTTCAAAGTTTTTCCTTATATAAGTCTATGTAACCATATGACCCCAGGGCGGGCATATTTGACCCTAGGGTATAATTTGAACAATCTTAGTTGAAGACCACTAGATGATGTCACATACAAAATATCAAAGCCTAGGCCCTGTGGTTTTGGACAAGGTTATTCAAAGGTTTTCCCTATATAAGTCTATATAAACCATGGACCCCCAGGGCGGGGCCTATTTGACCCTAGAGAAATAATTTCAATCCTCTTGGTAGAGGACCACTAGATAATGCTTCAAACCCTAATATCAAAGCCCTTGGCTCTGTGGTTTTGGACAAGAAGGTTTTCAAAGCTTTTCCCTATATAAATCTATGTAAAATATAGAAATAAACAAAGGGCCATAACTCACTCACAAATTGTTGAACCAGTCTGATTTTCAGGGGGACACAACTACGGTACCAATACATCATTCTGACAAAGTTTGGTCAAAATCCCCCCAGTAGTTTCTGAGGAGATGCGATAACGAGAAATTGTTAACGGACGGACGGACGGACAGACGGACGAACCACGGACGCAGAGTGATTTTAATAGCCCACCATCTGATGATGGTGGGCTAAAAATGTAGTTAAACCCAACACAAACACATTTTATAATGTTCTGTTACCCTTATGTAGACGTTAGTGGTACTTTTCTGATTATATGCGTAACTCCATTTTTGTCAAAATGTTAGTTCAAACATTTTTGGAATCAAGGCAACAAACTATACATCAGTACAAAATTCTACCATTTACCCACCACAACCAAATTGCTCAAAACTTTTCCTCACCTATGAGACATAGTTTTCTAAAAAACATAACAATGTAAGGACGTCTCATACCTATAATGAACTTGACTACATTGTTCAACCTTATCATCAGATACTTGGAAATGATTTGATCTTGTGCGCATTAACATTCATGGTTTGGACCCAAACAAATATTAAGTGGCAAAATAATAGGAGAGATCGCCATGACGTCATGCATAAATACCTGTTTATCTGGTGGTGGGTAAAACAAATGTTTTTACATCGTTTGTGTATGGGATCTGAATTTTTAATTTTTAATAACTTTTTCGCTCATTTATGGATTTTAAAAATTCAAAAAGTTTTGAAATGCTTACGATTTTCATATTTTCCCATTTAAATATCTTTTTAAAATGAATAACCGTTTTAAATGACATAAGATTTTAATAGCGGCATAGCGATCCCCCAAACTTTTTGAAAAAACACTGTAAGTTAAGCGTTCATAATTAATCCATTTAATTTCGAAATTATAATCAAAAGTAATCAATAAATTGCTTGTTTTATACACTTTCCATTGATCAAAAAATTATTGATATTATTTGTGTTTTAAGAAAGTTTAAGCCGTTAGAAAAACATCACTGTTTACAAAAAACATGGACGCTCGGCATCTACCCACCCGGTCTTTGTCTTATCAGTTCTTAAAATAGAAAATACAATGGATTTGTTTACAAACACGATCTCTCCTATTGTGTGGATTAATGATTATGAATATAAAATAATTGGGAATTTTACTTCCCTGTGGGGAATCACATGATCAAAATAATCTCTAAACCAAAGTTATATTTTGAGGAACATGAATAAATTTCCTGTTATGATAAGATATGAAATTTAAACATAGCCTATCATATGACTAATGAAAATTGTTAAATTATCATGGAGTTGACAATAATGATAGATATCCTGTAATTACAAACACTAAGGAAAATAAGAAGTATCAGTTTCTTGAAGTGTTCCAGATAACTAGAAGGTGATCATGATTGAAATCTATGTAGTTTTAGGATACATGTATGTTGGTGTATGATAGGCGGTATCTTAGATTTACAGCAAAAGATTCTTCAATATTATCCGACATTATTCATTATATAATAAAATTTATTTTGGTTTAGAGATTATTTTGATCATGTGATTCCCTGCAGTGTACTTGTTAGTTGTATATAATGTCATGTTTTCAACCATCACAAAATCCACAAAAATTAATCCTGAACAAATATTTACAATTTCACAAAAAGAAAACAACAAAGGTTTTTGCCAAAGAATCCGAAGAGTGTATCCAATTTAATATAGGACTGTTAAGTCTGTCTGTCGCATATTACAGATTAAATAATTTGGGTGTAAAAGAATTAGATAAAACAGTGGAAAAATTAAAATTGAGACGAGGTAATAAGCCAATCAAATCTGTGGTTCGAGATGTCTCCCATTTTTTTTTTCAAACAAATCTGCTATTTCTGTTGATATTTCTTTATTCGCAACTCACACGGTACATTCAATTTCTTAAGGTCTGTGCTTCAATAAGCCGATGAAAATGCTGGAGAATACAGATGACGGCAATGGATATTGTGGTTATCAACAGATAGAGACCATTCTGTATGAATCAGTCACCAACTGCCTAAAGCAGCCAGTCAGCGAATTTCCCAACCTGACTTTCTGTTCTAATCTCAATCACCTGCCTGGAGCAGCCAGTCAGCAAATTTCCTAACCCGACTTTCTGTTCTAATCTCAATCACCTGCCTGGAGCAGCCAGAATGTGTTGATCCCTTGGTTGGTTGTTTAATACAGGTCTGACTAAACAGTGAAAGCTGCCTTAGCGACAACCTGTATAAACCAGCCATCCACCTTAAACAGTTAATCTGCTGACTTCAGAGATTCACATTTTGTGTTCTTATTTCAAAAAGAAGCCAGGCTGTATCATTCCCTCAGTTGGCTGTTTAAGTTTGACTGTATACATTCTCACTGATCTCCCAAGCAACCAAAACGATTAGGGGATTATTATAAGATCTATTAAAAGTACCTTAAAATTATTCTTTCACCAAAAATATAGCTACTTTTAAATGAGTCATTTGATGTTAAAAATAATCTCAAAATAGTGCTGGAAAATATGAAGATTGCTGAACCTTTTGTTCTGCTGCAAAATGACTGACTACCTTTAAGCATCACAAGCAGAATATTGTAAAAAAATCCACCGACAAATAACAACATTGTGTCAGTGCATTAGCAATGATCTACATACTTTTAAACTGCCTTACATTTAAACATTTCCTACATTATCACAACACTTAACCCCAGGCCATTCTTTTTCCAATTTCTGACATGCAGACAAATGTGTTCTCAGATCAATTTTCAAGACACTGTTATGTCTCATTTGGGTGCTTTACAACATAAAAATATCATATAAAAAATTAACATAACCAGGTTTTCATTACTAAAACTTTTACATTAACCTTTAGCCTGCTGGTGGCGAGTGATTCTGCCTATGCGACCAGTACAGACCAAGATCAGCCTGCACATCCATGCAATCTGATCATGGTCTGCACTGTTCGCTATTCAGTCAGTAAATTTTCAGTGAACTCCCCTTGGAATAATAAATGGTGTTGCCCAAATTGAATGATGGACCAGTCCATTTTAGAAATTGAGCAGTTTAAGGGTTAATGCCCCAGTTACATTGCTGCCAATCCACTGTCATTCTATTTCAACTCGACATTAAAGACAGACTTCATCTATAAGAAATTCATAAAGACTGAGCTGCACCATGAGAAAACCAACACAGTGCATTTGTGATCAGCATGGATCCAGACCAGCCTGCGCATCCATGCAGTCTAGTCAGGATCCATGCAGTTCACTAACGGTTTCTCTAATTGCAAAACTTCGAAAGCCAATCAGTTGTTTTTTATTACCTCCCTTTATGGCTCAAACTGTTAAAAGTTCATGTGCAGTACTCAAAAATGTGCCTTTCTTACCATATAATTTTGCATAAAACCTATTTAGACAGCTGTTTCAACCAACCGTATTTAACATGAAACTTAAGGACTTATGGAACTTAATGCTTTTTTCAAAATATGATGACTTGAAACTGAACATTGGTTTGAACTTAGATAGTACTGTAAAATCATTTAATTTCATGGGCATGAAATTTGATGGTTTAAGCTAGAACTATTACTGTGAAATCATTTATTTTTATGGTGGACTAATCGCCATGAATTTCATGGCTGGGTCAATCCTCAAAATGAAATCCTTAAGAAAGTGAAACTCACATTTATTTTATTTTGAAATCCACAAATTCATATCTCCTTTTAACGAAAATTGCTAAATTTTATGCCCATGAAATGCAATAATTTTACAGTTTTTCATAGGGATTATGAAACATTCAAAATGAGTCTTTGAAGAAAAAATTATCGAACTTTATTGCTAAACTCAACCATGAAATCCACGAAAATAAGTCCCCAACAATTGTTAACTAGAGCTGCTTTTGACAAAAGTGCATGTCTCCCACAACTGCCTAATCATCTGAATAGTAAGTCTGTCTTTATATACTGTTTACTCACCAAAAATATACTTTAAATAAATTTGGAGTAAGTTTTGAAGTAAACGGCCTATTGTATAAGTTTTGTAGTGAGAAGCCTATCAGTAATTCAAGGGCTATAATTATGAACTGCCTAGGCTGATTTGGCTAGTAACTGAACTTGGTCAAGAACTTATTGGCTAGTTATCGAACTTAAGTCAATGACTTATTGGCAAACTCATTTTGTTCATGTTTGGTGAAGATCGAATAAGAAATGTTCGACTTAGAGTGCGGACAAGATCTGTAACAGACAGACTGACTGACGGACACACACAAACACAAGAGAAAATCAATATCAACAAAGTGGTGTGGAAGACATAATGATGTCACAATAGGTCTAAGTGCAAAGGGAATAACAAACACAGATGTTCATTCATTGTAATTGTGGCAAAATTTTAATAAAATTATGGACCATATATATATATATATATAACAAATCTCACAAGTTAACTCCCTTGAGGTGCATTTCCTGTGCATCTGAACTCTGATAAATCCGGCGACAAGCCACTTGAAAGCCTTGGTTATTTGACAAGTAAATTCTTCCTATCCCAGAGTTAAACATATAGTACTGCAAAAATGTTATTATATACCTTACTACAACTAGTAACAAGTTTACATTAAAATTACATAAATACCTGACATGCTCAAGAGATTGGCACATCAGCAAATGTCATGTTAATTACACACTTCTGGTCCTCAGTGAAATGTCCCTGCATCTGACATCAATCCTGGCTATAATGGCTTACCCATGTTTCACAATGACCCCTCCAACCATTATTGCACTAAGTGCCCCATTTTGTCCAGAAGGAACACTACAGCCATTTATCAACCTTTTGACTGCTTGTCTCATCAAGTTTTTTTTACTGTGCACATGTATTCGCTCTAGTTTTAACAGTTACTGTGAAATTATTAATTTTCGTGGGGGACTAATTTTCGTGGATTTTGTTGTAGAGTCAATCCACGAAATTTAATCCCAACGAACAAACAAAATTCCCATTTATTTTATGTTCAAAAGTTGAAATCCACTAATTCATATTCCCACGAAATTGCCGTTTTGACCAAAACCACGAAATTTCATGCCCACGAAATTAAATGATTTTACAGTATTACTTTTAAAGTAAACAAGCTTGAAGAAGATGGTAATGCTACACTGACGTTGACACTGTCCGTCATCTCGATTTTCTTCACCAGAAATAGGAAACCTACACTGTATCTCATGGCAAAAGCCAAAGTAAGATAGCATAACAATTATGTCATTTCAATAATGCTCAATATCAATTTTAACAAATATTGACAAATTCACTTAAAAAGAGTGAAATCATCAATGATACAATATTTAAACAATAAACAAGTGTAGCAACATATTTAGACAGGTCCCATCACAAAAGTAATCATTGTCTCTCTTTGACGCTACTCACAAGACTGAAGCCATGGTCTTTAAAAGTTCATTCTTTCTTCTATATAACAAGAAGAAACTATGTCATATCTTACAAATTTATCATGTTTTGCTGGATCCCAACCAAATATCAATGAGCATATTAAGACAAGCACTAATCTTATTTTAGCACAGTAAACAGAGTTTGGGTTTTCGCTTGGTGGTTATCCTGTAAGTTCAGTCTCACAGAGTAAAACACAAATTGTTTGAGAAAAAAAGTTTACAATGCCCATATAACTGATTTCTAGGTTATTTCAAAACCATTTGAACACAACCAAACCTGATTTGTCAATTCACAGAATAATTTTTATATCACAGATTTGAAGGTGTTATATTTTCACTACATGTCAACCTGGAAATGTCCGACAATATTCTGGAAACATTTTTGTCCAAAGAAGTCGTCTCATTTCCATCCAAATAAACTGAAAGATAAAAATATATGCAAAATTAATTATCCACAGAATGCTTCTGTCCAAGTTTAATTTATCTTTTTTTTTTCTTTAGTGTTTTTTTTTTCTTTTGAGAAACACACCACAACAGTGTAAACATGTTTGACCTACTGATTTCATGAAAGCAAACATTCTCACCAATTTTCATTAAAATTGGACCAAAGATGTGTCCTCTTAAGTGCAAACAAGTATTTTCTTCAATTTGACCTAGTGACCTAGTTTTTGAGCCAAAATGACTACATCTGAACTTGACCTGATTTGATCAAGGCAATCATTCTGAACAAATTTCATCAACCTTAATTGAAAATACAGCCTCTATCGCATACAAAACGTTTTTCTTTGATTTGTCCTAGCGACCTAGTTTTTGACCTCAGATGACCCATATTCAAACTTGACCTTGAAGATCAATTGAAAAATACAGTCTCTATTGCAAACACAGTTTTCTTTGACTTGACCTAATGACCTAGTTTTTTAAAACAGATGATCCATATTCTAACTTCACCTAGATTTCATCAAGGCTTCTGACTAAATTTTATGAATATCCAGTGTAAAATGCAGCCCCTATTGGGCTTTAATTTGACCGAGTGACCTAGTTTTTGATATTCAGTTTTCATCTTCAAACTTCACCTAGATTTCATTCAAACATTCTTATCAAAATTCATGAAGATCCGGTTTAAAATGCAGTCCCTATTGCATACACAAGGTTTTTCTTTGATTTGACCTAGTGACCTACCTTTTGACCCCAGATGACCCATATTCGAACTTGACCTAGATTTCCCCAAGGCAATCATTCTGATCAAACTTCATGGAAGATCAATTGAATAAGGGAGCCATGAAGGCCCTGTATCACTCACATGACCTACTGACTGGTCATAGATGTGGCCTCTAAAGTGTTAACTAACTTTTCCTTTGATTTGACCCAGTGAACTAGTTTTTGACCCCATATGACCTAGATGCACACTTGACCTAAAGATCATCAAGATTAACATTCTGACTAAGTTTCATGAAGATACAGTCATAAATATGGCCTCTAGAGTGTTAACAAGCTTTTCCTTTGATTTGACCCGGTGACCTAGTTTTTGATCCCACATGACCCAGATTCGAACCTGACCTAAAGATCATCAAGATTAACATTCTGACTAAGTTTCATTAAGAGATGGTCATAAATGTGGCCTCTAGAGTGTTAACTAGCTTTTCCTTTGATTTGACCCGGTGACCTAGTTTTTGTCCCCACATGACCAAGATTCACACTTGACCTAAAGATCATCAAGATTAACATTCTGGCTAAGTTTCATGAAGATACAGTCATAAATGTGGCCTCTAGAGTGTTAACAAGCTTTTTCCTTTGATTTGACCTTGTGACCTAGTTTTTCACCCCACCTGACCCAGATCTGAATTCAACCTAAAGATCATAAAGATTAACATTCTGACTAAGTTTCATTAAGAGATGGTCATAAATGTGGCCCCAGGAGCGTTAACTAGCTTTTCCTTTGATTTGACCCGGTGACCTAGTTTTTGACCCCACATGACCCAGATTCGAACCTGACCTAAAGATCATCAAGATTAACATTCTGACTAAGTTTCATGAAGATACAGTCATAAATGTGGCCTCCACAGTGTTACAAGCTTTTCCTTTGATTTGACCTAGTGACCTAATTTTATCACCCCACCAGACCCAGATTTAAATTTGACCTAAAGATCACCAAGATTAACACTCTGACAAAGCTTCATTAAGATATGGTCATAAATGTGGCCTCAGGAGTGTCAACTAGCTTTTCCTTTGATTTGACCTGGTGATCTAGCATAACCTAGACTTGATCTTGACCTAAGGATCATCAAGATTAACACTCTGACAAAGCTTCATTAAGATATGGTCATAAATGTGGCCTCAGGAGTGTTAACTAGCTTTTCCTTTGATTTGACCTGGTGATCTAGCATAACCTAGACTTGATCTTGACCTAAGGATCATCAAGATTAACATTCTGACCAAGTTTCATTAAGACTGGGCCAAAATTGTGACCTCTAGAGTGTTAACAGTAAAATTGTTGAAGACGCCGACGACGGACGGACAGATGACGACGGAAGACGGACACAGGGTGATCACAAAAGCTCTAGTTTGAGCACTTTGTGCTCACGTGAGCTAATAAAGCCTCTATCGCATACAAAAGGTTTTTCTTTGATTTAATCTAGTGACCTAGTTTTTGACCCAAGATGACCCATTTTTGATCAAAGCCTAGATTTCATCAAGGTAATCATTCTGAAAAAATTTCATGAAGATCAGTTGAAAAATACAGCCTCTATCGCATACACAAGCTAAATGTTGACAGACGACAGACAGACAGACGCTGGATATCAAGCGTTCACAATAACTCACATGAGCATTGCTCAGTTGAGCTAAAAACTAGAGCTACATTGTAAAAATGAAATTAAGTTGCTCACCTGAAAAGGGGTCTTAACCTTTTGACTTGGTAAGTTTTAATATCTGACAATTTGGAACTTGCATAGAAAATTATTTATTTGTCTCTTGTTCAACATACTGTAATATCACAGTTAATACAATCAAGGTACAACTTTAAAAATCATAAGAATCTCTTCCAGGGGTGGTTTGGAATAAGTACAAATTCCTGAACAAGGACCATCAAACCTTTGTTTCTGAAAACTATAGAATAGCGCAAACCTTCGTTTCAGGTCAGCTTAAAGTAACAGCTAACTTATATACCTAATTTACTATAGTAGAAAGCTTGTGTAATGAATAAAACAAGTTTTTGAAATCATATTTTTTTGAAATTAAAACAGTTTTAAGAGCAGTAAACTATGATTTATTTGTCAGCCTCTCAACCCAAATATAGTGGGTATGTATCTATGCATATAACACCAATAATGACCTAAATGTTATTTTCCAGTGTAGGACATTTGTCCCCATAAACATTGCCTCATACTGAAACAAGAGCTGTCTAAAGCCTACGCGCTCAACTATTCAAAGGCTTGTCAATAAAAAGAATTTTATAATAGTACTTTTATAACTGTGTCACACTAAGGGTCAAAATTATAAAAGCTGCTGTAATTTATAAGTACTTAAAATGGCAGAAATTTGTATGCAACAAGAGCTGTCACTAATGGTGACAAATGCCCCCGCAGCACCTTGACCTTTGATCTGGTGACCCCAAAGTCAGTAGGGGTCGTGTACTCAGTAAGTACTATCAGCATGTGAAGTTTTGAAGGTCCTAGGTGCTGTGGTTTGCGAGTAAAGTGCCTTCATGCAAAAAGTTAACGTTGCCTTCATGCAAAAAGTTAACGTTGTGACAAACGGACGGACAGTTGAAAACTAATATTCCTCCCTTTGGGGGCATAATTAAGTACAATGTCAAAATAGATACGCAACCTTATACACTGTCCCTCAACATAGCTTTGTAGTCTCAAATGTTGCATACATGTATACCATTATTACGGGTCAAATGTTCAGGTCAACTTTTTCATTAGAAGGCAAATGTCTCAAAAGGCAGAGGTCCGGATCCCTTTTTCTTCACAATCAAGCTGAACCCCTGTGCTCACCTTGGTCCGCTGGAGCCTGATAAGCTAAAGAAGCCCTCATAATGAAACCAATGAAAATGCTCCTTACCTATATCTTCTTGATCCTTTATGCTGTTTAAATGTTTAAGATGCATTGGCCACACAACTTGTTCAAAGTAGCCTGGTTTGTCTGGTGGGTTATAATCACGATATCTATAATCAAACAAGAGGGCCAAGATGGCCCTAGGTCGCTCACCTAAGAAACACTCCGTAACAGTGTAAAACATGTTTGACCTAGTGATTTCATGGAAACAAATATTCTGACCAATTTTCATTAAGATTGGACCAAAAAATTGGTCTCTTGCGATAAAACAAGCATTTTCTAAGATATGACCTAGTTTTTGACCCTAGATGACCCATGTTCAAACTCGACCTAGATTTTATCAAGGCAATCATTCTGACCAAAATTCATGAAGTTCAACTGAAAAATACAGCCTCTATCACATACAGAAGTTTTTTCTTTGATTTGACCAAGTGACCTAGTTTTTGACCTCAGATGACCCATATTCAAATTCGACCTAGATTTCATTAAGGCAATCAACCTGACCGAATTTCATAAAAATAAATTGAAAAAAACAGTCTCTATCGCATACACAAGATTTTTCTTTAATTTGACTTAGTGACCTAGTTTTTGACCTCAGATAACCCATATTCAAAATCGGCCTAGATTTCATCAACGCAATCACACGGACCAAATTTCATGAAGATCAATTGAAAAATACATCCTCTATTGCATACACAATGTTTTTCTTCAATTTGACCTAGTGACCTAGTTTTTGACCCCAGATGACCCATTTTCGAACTCGGCCTAGATTTTATCAAGGTAATCATTCTGGCTAAACTTCATGAAGATCAGTTGAAAAATACCGCCTCTATTGCATACACAAGGTTTTTCTTTGATTTGACCTAGTGACCTAGTTTTTGACCCCAGATGACCCATTTTCGAACTTGGTCTAAATTTCATCAAGGGTATCATTCTGACCAAAATTCGTGAAGATCAATTGAAAAATACAGCCTCTATCGCATACACAAGGTTTTTACGTGATATGACCTAGTGACCTAGTTTTTGAACCGAGATGACCCATTTTCGAACTCAGCCTAGATTTCATCAAGGTAATCATTCTGACAAAAATTCATGAAGATCAATTGAAAAATACCGCCTCTATCGCATACACAAGGTTTTTCTTTGATTTGACCTAGTGACCTAGTTTTTGACCCGAGATGACCCATTTTCGAACTCGGCCTAGATTTCACCAAGGCAATCATTCTGACCAAAATTCATGAAGATCAATTGAAAAATACAGCCTCTATTGCATACATAAGGCTTTTCTTTGATTTGACCTAGTGACCTAGTTTTTGACCCGAGATGACCCATTTTCGAACTCGGCCTAGATTTCATCAAGGTTATCATTCTGACCAATATTCATGAAGAAGAATTGAAAAATACAGCCTCTATCGCATACACAAGGTTTTTCTTTGATTTGACCTAGTGACCTAGTTTTTGACCCGAGATGACCCATTTTCGAACTCGGCTTAGATTTCATCAAGGTTATCATTCTGACCAATATTCATGAAGATTAATTGAAAAATACCGCCTCTATCGCATACACAAGGTTTTTCTTTGATTTGACCTAGTGACCTAGTTTTTGACCTGAGATGACCCATTTTCGAACTCGGCCTAGATTTCATCAAGGTTATCATTCTGACCAATATTCATGAAGATTAACTGAAAAATACAGCCTCTATCGCATACACAAGCTAAATGTTGACAGACGACGGAGACGACAGACGACGGACGCCGGACATCGAGCGATCAGAAAAACTCACCTGAGCATTGCTCAGGTGAGCTAAAAATCAAATTGAAATCATATCATTAAATGTATAATATGCGAATCAAAACAGAAATGCAGAGACATAAATGTGTCTTTTTCTAACGGAAGGGGCGGGCACTCGGTAGAACAACTGACCTTCCTTAAGGTTTAGCAGTATATCACAAAACCACAGAAATATTTAGTAAACGTACAACATCTTTAAAAACCACCTATCTTCCAATACACTTTTACCGTTCTGTCCCATAGAATTGGATTTATAAAATATTCTAAGAGTTGTCCCCTTTGAAACAAGGTGTAGGCGCTGATCTAATTTTTTTGTCTCTATATAATAGAAATATTGTCCTACCCATGATTTTCTAAGTGCCAAAAGGGCCATAATTCTTGCAAAAAGCAATGCAGAGTTACAGTACTTATTGTGCAGAGTCAGTCTTTAATGGCAAATAACTTCTCTGAGCTTTAAAACAATAGCTTTGACAGTTAAAGAGATAAGCTGAGCTAAACACAAAACTTAATCAAGAAATCTGATTTTCTAAGTCCAAAAGGGGCCATAATTCTTGCAAAAAGCAGGATGGAGTTATGTTTCTTGCTGTACAGAGTCAGCTTATAATGGTGAACAAGTATTGCAAGTTTCAAAGCAATAGCTTTGATAGTTTATGAGAAAAGCTGACCTAAACACAAAACTTAACCAAGAAATCTGATTTTCTAAGTCCAAAAGGGGCCATAATTCTTGCAAAAAGCAGGATGGAGTTATGTTTCTTGTAGTACAGAGTCAGCTTATGATGGTGAATAAGTGTTGCAAGTTTCAAAGCAATAGCTTTCATAGGTTAGGAGAAAAGTTGACCTAAACATAAGACTTAACGAAGAAATGATATTTTCTAAGACCAAAGGGCTCATAATTCTTGCAAAAGATGGAGTTATGTTTAATGCTGTACAGAGTCAGCTATGAATGGTGAACAAGTATTGCAAGTTTCAAAGCAATAGCTTAGACAGTTTAGGAGAAAAGCTGACCTAAACATAAAACTTAACCAGGCAATGCCAATGCCGATCAAGTGATGACAATAACTCATCATTTTTCCCCCCAAAAATTCAGACGAGCTAAAAAGAATGTCATTTGTAAAGACATAAAAGTATTCAATTGTCAAAAACAATGTTTAACCTAGTTATGTAAAGTTTAAACTCTGGTACATTGTTGCAGAACAAAGACATGTAACAGCTTTTTTAAAATGGTGAGTTTTTAAAGGCATTGAACTGTTTAGAAGTGTGACCCCTTCATGCAGTCCCTTTCTGGAATTCAATATATATATGAGCAAATTGACAATGTTTCTGTAGCAAAATAGAAATGTTTTATATGCTTTTAAATTTTCATGTAAAACAATTCTTTCTTTCTATGATTTGGTGATGTTCGAACTTTTTTTCTCTCAAACCAGCTGGATGGTTCCATCACATGAAGAATTCTACACTCCAAGCGAAGCTTAAACTCACAACAGTGAGGGACAGTGATTCAAGTCAGCGACAACCTATGCAAGCCCCTAAAATCCTGGCGGAAGCAGGTATTACTGTAGTGCTCAAAATCCCTTACTTGGGTGCAAGTACTTATCAGCAATCCAGGACACAGTCAGTTATCTTAGTACAAATCAAGTTTTACTATTTAGCCATGCAGGCTGATCATGGCCAGCACTGTTCACTATACAGTGAGTCAGTAAATTTTCAGTGAACACCCCTTCAAATAATAAATGGTACTGCCAAAACCGAATAATGGACCAGTCCTTTTTAGAAATTCAGCAGGGTAAAGATTAAGTTAGTAAACTCATAATGACACTAGGCAATTTCCATTTGATTATACATTCTTGTTCAGCAGTTGGACTTTTCTGATTTAAAGTAGCTCAAAGAGCACATTACTTTCAAAACCTCTAGGAAGTACTTTGTTTGTTTGTTTTGGGTTTAACGCCATTTTTTCAACAGTATTTCAGTCATGTAACGGCGGGCAGTTAACCTAACCAGCGTTCCTGGATTCTGTACCAGTACAAACCTGTTCTCCGCAAGTAACTGCCAACTTCCCCACATGAATCAGAGGTGGAGGACTAATGATTTCAGACACAATGTCGATTATCAAATAGTCACGGAGAACATACACCGCGCCCGAGGATCGAACTCATGACCCCGTGATCCATAGACCAAAGCTCTACTCTAGGAAGTACTAAAACAGTACATACAGAGAATACATTATTGCTCACTGTCATTACAGGTTCTCTAACCCTTATCCTGCTGAATTTCTAAAATGAACTAGTCCCTCTTTCAATTTGGACAATACTATTAACTGTTAAAAGGGGTGCTTACCAAAAAAGATACTGAGTGGCGAACAGTGCAGGTCATGATCAGACTGCATGGATGTGCAGGCTGATCATGATCTACACTGGTCGCAAAGACAGACTCAATCGAGTCCAGCATGATAAGGGTTAAACATCCACAAAAACTACTCACTTCCGTCTTTCAAAGCAAACATCCCTGTCCACTGATAAGAAGTATTTCATATCAAATAGTTTGGCTAATGGGCTGAAATGAAACAATGAAGTTAAACGATAACATCTACTTAAATATTACTATGAACAATGTCAGGAAAGGAACTGTTTAAATAACAAGACATTGGGTTTTTTTTAAGTTAATGGAATCGGTCATAAGTGAAAACAAGCACCAAGGAAGTGCTATAAAAAGTTCATTCATGAGCAGTTACATTAATAGTCTGTATAAACTAACAAAAGCTGTCACTAATGGTGACAAATGCTCCCGCAGCGCCTTGATCTTTGACCTGGTGACCTTGACCTTTGACCTGTTGACCCCAAAGTCAGTAGGGGTCGTGTACTCAATAAGTACTATCAGCATGTGATGTTTGAAGGTCTTGGGTGTAGTGATTCGCGAGTATAGTGCCTTTATGCAAAAAGTTAATGTTGTGACGAACGAACAGACGGACAGTTGAAAACTAATATGCCTCCCTTCGGGGGGCATAAAAAAACATTTTAGGGCCTTAAGGCTACTAGCCCATTGTTTGGGTGAAATTTGTCAACATATTCATTTCCACCAAGTTTGACATTGAATGTTTATAATGTTTATATGACACTAAAAAATGATAAAATGGGTGCAAATAAAAGTTAGATATTGGTAAAAATGCATGACGAATGCAAGTTCTCTGCATTATTTTAAAAGGGTTGCAATGATTTACTACTTTCTGCACAATTTTTTGTTATTTAAAAGAATATCTTGCAAAAGTCTTTTGTCAGCAAGTTAAAATATGTACCACTAGTCACTTTCAGAGCACTCACTTTTTTATGGATTTTTGTGAGAAATTATTTTTCACCTAAAATTTGTGGGTTAGTTTCTTTAATAAATGCATCCATTTTGCAAAATGTAGTAAAGCCCCCTGTGGTGTTAATTAGCGAATAAGACTATTTTTGCTCCAAAAAAAAAAGAGTGAAACTACATGTAACATTGCCATTTTTAAAATGTACTTTTATATACCTTTCTATCACGATACATTGTTGCTACAATATTGTGCACCATTCATTATACAACTACATGTATTAATAAGTGTGCTGTATCCACAAGTTTTATGCAGCTTAAGATATTTTTACAGCCAAACCGAGACTAAATCGCAGCGACTCTGAACACAATTCTGATTCTCCATCCACTGAAAAGTCAGGTCAAATACACATTCCACCCCCTCCACTCAACCCAAAAATGCAAGTTATTAATGACATACTCACCTTCCAAATTCAAATTTCTAGAGGGACTGAGAAAAATTGGAAACCAATCCTTGGACCATAAAATTATACTGTCATTTCTCTTGCTGGCGACAAATGTAGAAGGTTCTAACTATGACATGATTAGACATGTTATGGGTATGAATTACCAAATCCCTAGATGCATATGCTTAAGAAATGCCTGATATATTAAACTGATTATGATATATAACTGGATGTATTCTGCACATAATCTTGAAAAGGGGAATATTACAGTCAAGTCATATTAAAATCCTTTAATGGATTAAGGAGATACAGAGTGGACAAAAAATCGAAGAATCAAACCTTTGACCCCAAGTTGTGACCTTGACCTTGAGCCAACATGACTGACTAATCAGTTCTGCATATCACCTTGATGAGGTGATCATTCGACCCAAGTTTCATGAAAATCCTTTAAGAGGTTTAAGTTTTATGGAGCGGATACAATTGTTACGTAAGGACAGACCAATTCCTATAATCCCACACCACTTGTGGCGGGGCATTAATAAACTTTAAAAGAAGTAACTCCTGCATGTTACAAGTATAAAACTGCAGCTGCTCCATTAATAATAGTTATATGTAACTTCCTTTTCCCAAAAAGTCATTCTGTTTAATTCATACCTCCAGCCAAAGACAGAGAACCCTTCCACAATAAGGAACATGTTGTTATCTCCCCTGTCCTGCTCATATCTAGACTTCAACTGTTTTACTTCATTTACCATCTTGTCCATCTCTAAAGATCTGTAATCTGAAAATAAGCACATGATATTATATCCCCTGTCCCGCTCAAATCTAGACCTCATCTGTTTTCATTCATTTATAATCTCATTTATCCCTAAAGTTTAGAACATGTTATTATCTCCCCTGTCCTGCTCATTTTCAGACATCAACAGCTTTACTTCATGTACCGACTTATCTGTCTTTACAGAACCCTCATCTGAAATATAGTACATGCTGTTATATCCCCTGTCCCGCTCATATCTTGAGATCAACTGAAATATGGGTACGAGGGTTATGGGCCTTGTGTCATATGACGAAGGTGCAGATGTGGCACAACTATTTTAAGTTTAAAGCACATCCATTCAGTTATAACATAGATAGAGTAAAAACACATGAAAAAATTATTCATAGATAGAGTAAAAACACATGAAAAATTTATTCTGAAATTCTAAGAGAATCAAGCTGATAATTCATCAAATATAAGTGCAACAGTTATGATGAGGAATAACTGATTTAAGTTTGAAGCAAATCAGTAACGTAACAATAGTGATTACAAGAAGGTGCATCAAAGCTTAAACCTAAAATTCTAAGTAAAATGGAGGCAATTTATTAAATATTGGTGATAGAGTTATGGCATCTGTGTCTTGTAATGTGGTTGATGATGGAGCAACTTGATCATTTAATGAAAGAGATACAGGAAAAGTACATCAATTTAACCTTTAGCCTGTTAAATTTTTAAAATAGTCTGGACCCCCATACAACTTTGGCAATACCATTTATTTTTTGAAGGTATTTTCACTGAAAATTTACTGACCTGACTGAATAGCAAACAATGCTGACCATCATAAGCCTGCACGGCACGGATGTGCAGGCTGATCTTGGTCTGCACTGGTCACTGGTCACAAAGGCAGAAGCACTTGCTGCCAACAGGCTAATGGTTAAACCATGGTGTGGTAGCCAATACCAGGCAATTACCATAGATCTCTGTAATACTTTGTATAGTCAAGCTAAAAATGCCACAAAACTTCATCTGTTTTTAGGAGTCTGTCAAACATATCTTGTTGCGTGCTACTGAAGATCAACTGTATAATCCTAAAATGTTTAAAAGCACCGCACAGTACAATTTATAAAACTTGTCACACTTTGTACGTTTTTCAACCAACAGAAATCCTGATGAAAGTAATGCTTCGTCAACAACAGTTACAAGTCATAATTAACCATATTCAATACTTACCTTCCCAATTATGATGTTTCAACTCTGGAATGTATATTGGCTCCAATCGTGGGTCATCTGGGGCCAGAAAATATGTATCCTGGCATACCTTCATGCAGTTGGGCAATTTCTTCACAAGCTGTCCAGCCAGAGTCGATTTGCCACTATTTGTTGTCCTGTAAGCAAAACGAATGATTTTGGTTTTGGCTCTACATTAAGCATTTACAATTTCATCCTTTACATATTCTAACTATTGCCAATGATGGTTGTAATACCTTACTAAGTAGAGAATTCAATTATTTTTAAATTTTAAGAAACTGTGCACAGCAGCAATATCAGTAATCTGGTTCTCTAAACTATAATAGTTCCAAATAGCTGTTCATTTTTTGAAATTTGCAGGGGACCAGTCTACAATATATCAATCAATACATGAAAAAAAGTATTTACTGTAAAATGATAATACAGAGAAGTAACCAAAACATATTCTAGCAACTTTAATGAACTTATCATTATATCCAAGCTTTACTGACATTCATATGGATTTTATTTGGTTTTAGGTCACAGGGTTAGAATTTACAACTTTTTTCACTTGCAAACTTTTGCAAGTATAAACATGGAGCTGCGTTCAATAAACGTCAAGGTCAAACTGACGTCAGGTGATGTTTGAAGATGAGGAATGGTCAAAGGTTACATCTGCATTAGTATCATGTCATTCTAGTAAGGGGTATTGATGCTAGACGAAACGGTCCCATTTGTTTAACCAAGAGATGGCCCATATAAAGCAACCTAAGTCAAAAATGAGGTCAAGGTCAAGGTCAAACTGAGGTCAGGTGATGTCTGAAGATGAGGAATGGTCACAGGTTACATCTGCATTAGTATCAAGTCATTCTAGTAAGGGGTATTGATGCTAGATGAAACGGTCCCATTTGGTTAACCTCGTACGGACAGACGAACGAACGAACAGACCAACGGACGGACAGGACAATCACTATATGCCTCCCGCATCAGTATATGCTGGGGGCATAAAAATTTCAACTCGCAATTTATCAACTTAAGTCGCAACTTTGTTTGGCAGAAACAAGGCTGTCCTCCATAACACAACCAGTAAGCGTATGTAGTACAAAACATGGTTTTTCCGTCAAATATCGTGCACGCGCGGCGCATACCAGTAGTTACTGTGTTGCGAAATTAAATTCACAGTCCATGCACTATGTAAAAATGTCATCAATCGGTGCGTACTGTGTGAAATATCATCAATAAATGCGTATTTACAGCAGATCAAAACTGAAAGTTAAAGAAATTAAAACTGTCGTAATCTCTACTTGAGATTTTGCATTTAAAAAATTATGCGAGCTTGGGCATAAATCACTCGCATTTTTCAACATGTATTTGCATTCTTTTCAAAATGAACTTGCATTTTGCGAGTATCCGAGCTTAAATTCCAACCCTGGGTCACAGCAACCCAGGTCATATGGTAATTTTCCAGCTTTAATGGTGTAAGAAGATTCCAGGAGCCCCTCTGGGCAATTTGTTTCAGACATACATGTAGGTGGGTGCATGGGTAGAAACACCTATCAAAGAGCCAGCTGCATGCCTTTCAAGCAAGGATCGAACCCACAAGCGAGGTGCAAATGATTTAAGGCCAATAACCTTAACAACTCTGCCACAAAATAAATATGAGCTGTGCCATGGGAAAACCAACATAGTGGGTTTGCGACCGGCATGGATCCAGACCAGCCTGCGCATCTGCGCAGTCTGGTCAGGATCCATGCTGTTCGCTTTTAAAGCCTATTGGAATTGGTGAAACTGTTAGCGAACAGCATGGATCCTGACCAGACTGCGCATGTTGGTTTTCTCATGGCACGGCTCATATATTACCTTAATCTAAGAATGATCTGAATTCTCTTACAAAACTGAAATTTTGTACAACATACTTTAAACATCTAGGTAGAGTGCTAAAACATTAATAAGATATACTTTTTGTTTAACTTACCCGCTTAAACCAATAACTATAACTTGTCCCATCTGTTTTGCCATCTTTAGGAATCTGAATAGAAAACTATCCATTTATAAAATTCACATAATATGATATAGTTTTTATATTCTGCAAGCAAAATATATTGATAACTCTCTACATCCAAGTAAGAGGTCAGAATGGTAAACAGTTTTTCTGAATGGGATTCAAATCTTAACAATTTACAAGGCACAGTCGGTAACTGGCTAGAACCAGTAGGATAACCTTCGTGTTTTAACCCTTAGAATGCTTTTGATATGTTTAATTCTGCCTTTGCGACCAGTGTAGATCATGATCAGCCTGCATATCCGTGCAGTCTGATCAAGATCTACACAGTTTGCTATTCAGTCAGTATCTCTGATGTGCACCCTTTTTAACAGTTAATGGTACTGTCCAAATTGAAAGATGGACAAAGTTTAGCAGGGTAAGGGTTAAAGAACTCTATACTCAATGGTCACAACTGAAAACTGTTTCTGCTAAAGGAATATTTATAAGTTACACAACTTACAAGGTATGTTAATATTCCTTTGATATTGTTAAGTGACAAGGGGTTCACAAAACATTTTCAGTCTCTGCTGAGTTTGATAATGAAACTTTTATTTGTCAGTTATATCTAAACAGCATCTTTAAAACTAAATTTTAAGTTAATAACTATTTTCAAATGGCTATGTAGTATTGATGGTCAGTCTCAGTTGGAATTCAGAATTCAATCTTGAAGTTTTAGTAAAACTGATATTAAAATTTCAAACTGTTTTTATGTATTTTATAGTCTATGTATGACAAAATCAATGAATCTGAAAATCCTACAAGGGGTTAGGTGATACAGAGCGGACACCAGGGCTTCCATTAGGATTCAATTTCATGGAGTCAGGACTGCCTAACATTCAGATTTTGGAGTCCCTCTTATATTTTCTTTGAGTCCTACGTAGTATCACTTTGTACAATGACCTTCAATATCATCATCATTACTATCATCATCATATCTAATTGGTTCAGAACAATGTGTAAAGTAATAGAATAGGACCACTAGAATGATTAGAAAACATTTTATTTAACAAAAAATATTTTACTGTTTTACTATACGTATAGCAACAGTCAAGCATTTTATTAAAATCAACAGACTTACTGTTGTTCAGCTACATAATGAAAATCCACTTTAAAAAATCTAAAGTACATTTTACTTGGAGTAGAATTATGTCAAATTACGTCATTCACCTCGCAATACTCAACCAGTTAACTTTCATCCCACATCAAAGAAAATCAATAAAGGAAAATTTTGCCGACACATCCTTTGAAGCCACGTGCTAGTGTCATCAAAATGTGTCAAAGATATCAGTTCTTAATAGGAGAAAAATTAAATGTTTTGTTTTTTTCTCTAAAAAATACTGTAAAAATAGGATTTAACATTCACGAAAATCCAAAGTAAGTAGCAAATTTATTACCGATCGGAAAAAATGTTTTAGTTTAAACTGGATGTGAAATGTCATTTGCTAAAAGAAAATTGCTGAGGTTTTTTGATATATTTTCCACAATTAGTTACTTTGTCTTCCGACTTCGGAGCTTGTTTCACCAACTTAATCTGAGCCAAATGCATGTAATGTTTTATTGTCGGCAATTAGCGCCTTCTAAACATGTCAACTGATCTGGATAACGGTTTACATTTACAGACAGTCTCTATCAAACACGATGCTTTCACACTAGTCTCACACTTCAAACACTGCCGGCAGTTTTTACGGAGCTGTCAATCAAGAGTTAAACCACTTTGATTAATTTCGGGGCGGAGCTAATCACGTCATTCAAGTGAAGTTACGTCACGGTGTATTGATTTTGTCGTCCTTTGAAAATATCCGAAGTCCTTGGTACGCCTCTGACTTTGTGTATTGGCGTACGGATCATAACTTTTGGCCTATTTTACGCCGGGACGCCGCTTAATGGAAGCCCTGGCGGACACCAAATGGAAGGATCAAAAACTTTGACATCGAGTTGTGACCTTCACCTTGAGTGGACATGGCTTACACACGAGTTCTGTATATCGTCTTGACGAGGTGATCATTTGACCCAAGTTTCAGGAAAATACTTCAAGGGGTTTAAGTTATATGGAGTGGACACAATGGTTAGGACGGAATGAGACCATGCACTCGTGTTATCCTGTACAACGCTAAATCAGTGCATGCCAAGGAGAGAAGAAACTATGATTTTTTATTAAAAGCTGAATGTCTCGAAAAAAATATGACATTTTCCTTCTGAAATACAGAAAATAATCACTGAATTTATTTACTTTGAACTGGAATGCAGGAAAAGTTTGTTAGGTATACCCTAGTCTACATAATGAGACCTCGGGTAGACCGATTTTACATTTTGATATTTTACATTGTCTACCTAGAGGTCTCAACCAGAAACAATCAAAACTGTGGTGGCAAATGTGATTGATGGAAAATCAGATTTGTATGTAGTCACGAAATAATTTCGGTCTTAACTGTTTACCTGTTGTTTTAAATCATAAATTGTAAAGAAAAAACGTAAATAAATGACATATTTATGAAGATTTTCTGTTTTTATAAAAATTAAACCTCTAACGGTTAGATTTGTCTACCAACAATGGCGGCTGAGGGTGTGACCAATGAAAACGCTTCCTGTAATAACAAGAGCTGTCCGTAAGACAGCCAAGCTCGACTATTCGAAATATTGTCCCAGAAGCAGGAAAATATTACCCAAAAAGGTTAAATATCAAAAGAGTTTTAAGTTCAAAAGGGGGAATAATTTGACCAAAATGCATATCAGTTATGGGACTTGCTGCTATCAACTAGTTTTATAAGCCCCAAAGGCACATGTGAAGTTTCAATTCAATATCTGCATTAGTTTTGGAGATAGAAACTTGCATGTAAAACTTTAACCAGAATTTTCAAAGTCTTAAAGGGGGCATAATTTGCCCAAAATACATGCCAGAGTTATGGGACTTGATCCAGTGAGGTTAGTAATTGATCTAGAAAAAGAAAAAATAAGTTTCAAATCTATATGCCTTTTAGAAATAGCTGTATGTACTTGCACGCAAAACTTTAACCAGAATTTTCTAAGTCCAAAAGGGGGCATAATTTGGCTAAAATGAAGGTCAGAGTTATGGGACTTGCTGCTATCAACTAGATTTATAACCCAAAAGACACATGTTAAGTTTCAAATCAATATCTGCATTAGTTTTGGAGATAGTAACTTGCATGTAAAACTTTAACCAAAATTTTCTAAGTCTAAAAGGGGGCATAATTTGCTCAAAATACAGGTCAGAGTTATGGGTCTTGACCCAGTGAGGTTGGTAATTGATCTAGAAAAAGAAAAAATAAGTTTCAAATCTATACGCCTTTTAGAAATAGCTGTATGTACTTGCACGCAAAACTTTAACCAGAATTTTTTAAGTCCAAAAGGGGGCATAATTTGGCCAAAATGAAAGTCAGAGTTATGGGACTTGCTGCTATCAACTAGTTTTATAACCCCGAAGACACATGTGAAGTTTCAAATCAATATCTGCATTAGTTTTGGAGATTAACTTGCAAGTAAAACTTTAACCAAAATTTTCTAAGTCTAAAAGGGGCCATAATTTGCTCAAAATACATGTCAGAGTTATGGGACTTGACCCAGAGAGGTTGGTAATTGACCTAGAAAAAGAAAAAAATAAGTTTCAAAGCTATATGCCTTTAATTGATGGCTGTATGTACTTGCATGCAAAAACTTAACCAAGGTGTGACGCCGACGCCGACGCCAGGGTGAGCAGAATAGCTAGACTATTCTTCGAATAGTCGGGCTAAAAATAAATCTGCACTGTTTGAAAGCGGTACGTGAAAAATCGATACCAACCGGCGTAATTCGTTTGATCTATTTACCCTTACGAAATGGACAAAAAGCTGCGAACATGCCGCGAACATGCTGCGAACATGCCGCGAACATACCTATTCGCAGGAAGAATTCGCAGGATATTCGCTGCTACCGCGATCATGCCGCGATTGGTTTCATACTAGTTCGCGGGATATTCGCAGGAAGAGCAATGATCGCGGCATGTTCACGACAGGAACTTAGATTATAATCCTTTGGTAAACTGTTACTGAAGAGCTTTTATAGGAGCAGGTAATTGTAGATCAATTAATTTGTAACATTATCTGTAAGGTCACAGTATGAGTCTGATAAGTTAATTACAACCAGATATTCTGGACATGTTTAGAGGGAAATCTGTATGCATTACAGACAGTTTTCATAAGTGATTCTTAGAGGCTGATAGGAATATATACTTTAATGTGGTAAGTCAGAAAATTTATGTTTAATATCTATACTGATATATCTCAATAAACATAAGGAATTTTGAAAATGAAATAGATATATGCTTAACCTTTTGCAGAGCTGTATCAGATTATCTAAAAAGAAATATAAAACTACCTTATTAATATTTTGACAATTTCTAAGCTTCATAAGTCTGATAATTAACATGTACAAACTATGACAGATTTGTAGTGATACATATAACCTATAAGCAGTGTGAAGAAAAATTTTTTGGATGAAATGAATACATGCACTCAGACATGTACTGTTATTGAACTGACAAGTAACAGTTAAAATTCAAACATATTTTATCATTAATGCTCCAAATATTATATGAAAAAGTTGAGACATTGACAATTTGACTTTGTTACAACCTCGGTGTTCATGTTTATTCAATAAATTTATATCCCTGATTCCTATTAATTTATTTGTTTTTGCACTTTTTCTGTCCATGCTTTTTTGTACACAATTTCTGTAGAGATGGTTTTCAGCTAGTTCGCGGCATGTTCGCAGCAACTAATTCGCGGGATGTTCACAGCAACTTGTTTGCAGGAAGTTTACAGCTACTTGTTCATGGGAAGTTTGCGGCAAAACTAATTTGCCTGTGAAAAGTGAACACCAAACGAACAACCTGCGAACAATTATACCAATTGTATCAAAAGAGTTTGCGGCATGTTCGCCGGATATTCATGGCATGATCGCAGCAAGTGTTCGCGGCAAACTATATAATATTTCCGTAAGGGTAAGTTAAAAGTGATTTCATGCCATAACGACGAAATGGTTCTACACCGTGCGCATGTGTTTACCGGTGATCGGTCATTTTCCAATATGTAGTACACTAGTGTTAAACCTTGGCATTTTTTAACTGCCATAGTTTGAATTTTTCTTAAGAAGCCTCGGTAATATATACATAATTGAAAAGGAAAAATTACAGGCTTTCTACGTATGTATTTCTTTTTTTTATCCGTTGCATTATTATAACATAATTCCCGTCCAATAGATTCCATTGGGTGTTATTTACGCAAAGAAGAGGACAGTGCTATCACATTCTTTACCTTTTCTGGCGGATATCGACAAGTCAAAAAAATATAACAATATTCAACTCTTCAAGTAGAGTGGGCAGACCAATGCTCGGCGCATACCAACGCTCGGCGTATATCACGTTTCTCTGGGAATTTCTTAATATATATTTAAAATATCAGCTCTTGTGAGTCCCTTTTTGTTTGTTTACATCAAGCGTAATTTTATCCAAGTGGGTTCATTTCCGGTATGGTCACGTGGTCACAGTAAAGCAGACGATGCAAGGCTAAAAGCCGTTCAGTTTTGTATTCTACTCTCATTAAAACAGATTTTCTGGTAAAACAGGTATTAAAAAAGTAGCTTGCAGGCGGAATTATGGAGAAAAAAATCATTTTTCTTTTTAATTATTTTATTTCTTTATAATTAAATAAACTATAAACCCTTATCATGGCATTTTATACGGACCAATTGTACTGCACTTTTCTGTAGCATATGCTGTTCAAGTAATTGATATACTATGTGGACTAATGACACTTTTGTAAAGATTTCCAAAAAATAACGGATATAAATCATTAAATATCATAAGTTATTGATTTCTAGAAGTTAGACTCATAGAATTGTGATAAATTATCTTCAAATGAATCCCTTAAGATAATTGTTGTATAAAATGTGTTTATTCAATTTATAGATATCTATATGCAGAATATAGAGAGAGGGGTCATTTACATACATGTTTTTGACTTAAAAAAAATCAGTTAATCAATACAACCTATGTCTTGTGTTAGATATGTCTTATACTTCACTTTAATGCATAAATAGTTCAAAATTACAACCTGCAGATTAATATGCCGTACGCCGAGCGTTGGTATACTTCCGCATGAACCGTATAGGTTTTACTGGTACTATTTTCAGTTCCCGCCTATTACGTCACGGTGTGACTAGAAATATGTAAACAATATGGTTGAATATTCACAGATTGTTCTGCAAACTGACGATAAAAAAAGTACGGTAAGTTAATGTAAAATCAGTTTTTAGATTTAAAATATGTAGTTTTTACGCCGAGCATTGGTCTGCCCACTCTACAATTATTTGGACTAGGTGTACCCTAAAGCACTGTACAACAGCTTTGAACATTTACCTGCAAGTTGTTATTGAAAAGAACTTTATTTATGACCTTCAAACTAATCAATAATCAATGTCCAGGTTGTTCTTCTTCCCAAGTGTTGTCCTCTTCCACTACTGTATCAGAGTTACTTGCCCCTGTTTCATTCAACTTGTCTAAAAACGCTGACAAAAGACGTTTATTTAGATGATCTGTCTGTGTAATCTCCCTTTCTGGGTTTTCTGATTCCTCAGCTATATTTCCGTTATTATTTTCCGAGATGTCACCAGCGTTTTCCACGTTTTCTTGGTTATTTTCCTCACTTTGTTCGTCAAATTGATTTCTTTCAGCCATGATAATAACTTCAGCTGACTGTGTTTTTGTGTCGTTGTCATCACACCCTTGTTCTCTCTCTGAGAATGAAATTAAAGTATTTTATATAAACTTTATCAAAATGTTAAATGATTCTCAAGGTACTTGTTTTAATATTAAGAGCAAAATTTAATATTAGAAAATAAATATATTTTTTTGCATTTAACAAAACTTTCATTATTTGATGCACTTGCCTAATGATATCCCCGGTCTATTTGTGTCATATGATTGGTGAAATTTACAAGATTTCACTTACTGGCATATCTCATGATATCCCAATTTAAATAGTCTAGGTGCTTGTATGAAAAGAAATTTTAAAAACTCATTTTTGGACAACGTTTTTTTTTCAAATGAAAGGTCATCAAGAAAAGAATCTATATGGAAAATGTAGCTTAACCACTTCCAAGGAATGTGGCTGTTGTTTTCTTTCTTAAGAAAAAAACTTTTTCAATACGATATAATAATAATTAGCAAACCTTTATTTTTTTAGTGTAAGATAGAAAGGTACTATAATAAATGCGGTCAATCACATTTAGGCTAACCTTTACCCCGCTAAATTTCTAAAATGGAATGGTCCATCATTCAATTTGGGCAATACCATTTGTTATTCGAAGGGGAAAATTCACGAACTGAATAGCGAACAGTGAAGAACATCATCAGCCTGCACGGTTGATGTTGGTCTGCACTGGTCGCAAAGGCAGAATCACTTGCCGCCAGCAGGCTATAAAGGTTAAAGCAACATTTTCCATTTTTATATTATATTTTCAAATATTATCTAAGAAACAAAAATGCCGATTACAGAAACTTAGGCCCCTACTGGAAAAGTCTTATTTAATATTTTTATGAAATCTTGTAATTAACCAGCTTTTCTATGAAAGTACTTAAATAAGCAAACTATTTATTTTGATTTTGACAGAATTTCCAGTTTTACATTTGCACTAAGTATTGATAGATATTAGGATATTCTAACAATCTGAACCAAATTTACACATAACTACATTTTACACGGTCAAATCCTGGAAGTGGTCTCCAGTGCAAAGTATCTAGGGGTAGATATAGCAAATGATCTCTCCTGGAACACACATGTAGATAGAATCACAAACAATGCAAACAAATCACTGGGTTTTCTACGCAGAAACCTCCCGGTCAAAAACCAAAATATTAAAGAAACCTCCTACAAGACTCTAGTTAGGCCACAACTAGAGTATGCCTCTACGGTATGGTCACCACACACACAAAGAAACATACATAAAATAGAAATGGTGCAAAGAAGAGCTGCCAGGTGGGTAAAGGGTAAATATTCATATTATGATAGTGTAACAAACATGTTAAATGATCTCAGTTGGCAGACACTCGAGGACAGACGGACAATTGCTAGACTTTTCATGTTTTACAAAATCGTTCATGGTTCCGTAGCTATTCCAGTCCCTCCGTATCTAGTACAGCCATTGAGACGAACACGTCATATGCACGAACACTCCCTTAGGCAGATCCATACAAACATTAATGTTTTTAAGTTCTCTTTCTTTCCATACACCGTTACCCTATGGAATCAGCTGCCACCCCTGATCGTTAATCAGCCTGATCCTGAACATTTCAGACATGCTGTTAACGCATCCCACTACTATTAAGTGACTACACCCTGTTTTATCCTGATTTTACTCTTGTTAATACAGTTTTATCTTGCACTATCTTCCTTTTGACATCTTACTGTCATTCTTTTAACTTTATTCTGGCACAGACGCGCACCTGCTAGTTATACCCGAAAGGGGCGTCAAGCAGTATACATACATACATACATACAAAAGGCAAGTCTCAAAACAACATGTAGCCTCGAAATCATTTATTTCTAATAGGCAACCAAGATATGCAAAAGGAGGTAATAACACTACAATTTTGCACTTCTAATTAATTTCAGCTAAAGACAGAATTACCCATGATAATGCACCTGTCAATATTTTGCCCGTCCGGGGGGGGGGGGGGGGCGGCGGCGGGCTGACCCAGGGGAATTTGACATTTCAAAAATTTTGTTGTTTAAATCCCCACCCTAGAGACAACCTTTTTGTCTAAATCCCACCCTAGAGCCTGGTTGGTACATCAAATGTTTGTCAAATTCCCGCCTGTCGGAAATGGTCTTCTGTCTAAAGTCCCGTGTATGCCCGCCGCTCCCCCGGGCGGGCAAAATATTGACAGGTGCATAATCTTTGTCAAATCTATTACAATAGGGTTTTTTTTTTCTATTCCTTTTTACCATTTCAGTATAGATCAATTCAGTCGATACTTTAGCTATCACTGTCTTGGTGGGGTGGGGCGGGGACCTCCGTGGCCAAATGGTTAAGGTCGCTAACGTCTAATCACTTGCCAGTCATTGATGTGGGTTCGAGCCTCAGTCGGGGCGTTGAATTCTTCATGTGAGGAAACCCTCCAGCTGGCTTATGGAAGGTTGGTGATTCTACTCAGGTGCCCGCTCGTGATGAAATAATGCACGGAGGGGCACTGGAGTCTTCCTCACCATCAAAGCTAGGAAGTCGCCATATGGTCTACACTTGTGTCGGTGCAACGTTTAAACCCCCCCAAAAACCCTCTGTCTTGGTTGAGTAGGATCAAAATTACTCAAGAGAAAATCTAAGTTTATTCCGGCATGATGTGGGTGGCTGAAAAAAAAATCTCAAATATAGTTGTAGCTACTAGTAATATATATTTTTGCCTTTAATGATTAAATTAAACATCTATACAATAATGTTATAAATTGCTTAGACAGGTAAATCTGGTATCAGTTTAAAACAAACTCCAGTTGAAATATTTATATCTCTTCACATGCACATTAAACATTATATTTTTCATGTTTCTTATTACAGTGCATGTGAAACGTATCAACTACCCGTATATACGTATATATATTATTACCTATAATAATGAATAATGAATGAATAATATGGTTTGTTTATATTTACAATAGTATGAACACAATGACGAAGAACTTGTTTAAATTACTGGTAATCAATAATCTTCTATTGTTTATTTATTTCAATGTTGAAAAATATACATTGAATATTATTATCGTTTGATACTAATTTTAGAAACACATAACAACAATGTAATTTTAAAAGAGGTGAAAATTTATATATATTTATAAGAGCACAGACAATTATTGTGAACAGGAAAATGAAGGACCGTTTCTAAAGAATGAATCTAACTATTTTTATCTGCATATTATGCATTTTTGTTTTCACAGTTGGATATAGAGGTATGGCATTTTTTTTCCCTCAAACATATCAATAAACCGTAATAATTATAAAGAAGAATTTTTATAAGACATGTCTTTCATTCTTATCCTTTCCTTAATATCATATTGTTGTAATTATACAAATCTATGTTATGTACTCTTGGAAATAAATATGTTTAAACAAAACCATAAGAAAGTATAGTGGGTCACACAGCAGAAATTTAGTTTGAATATTTTTTATGTTTCCATGATGGTAATTATACATGATTTGCATAAAGATAAAGAGAAATACAAGTAATCTAAGTACAAATTGGCAGTGGCGTATATTAGATAAAGACTATGCATTAAATGTTTTAACATTTTAATGAATTAATGTTGTTAGGTTATCGGACCTCCATATCACTTCATTAAAAAGATCGTAGTACTAAGATAAAATCGTATAACTTCATGGTGAAAGAATTTCAATCAAAGTACTCTCTTTAAAAAATATGTTATCAAACTTTAATGACTCAAATCGTAATCTTATATACTTCCTTTTATGTGTGATCGTATGCTTGCATTTTTTAAGCCTGTTATAATAGAGTCCACATATTTTCATTTTTCATTCAGTGATCTTTTACAACATATTTGACTATATTTCTAAAATTCTGTTGGATTCCATTTTCCTGTACTTCATTGTTTTACATAAAAACTGTGAAAAGATCCTTTGGAAGCAAAGAACGAAATGAAGCATAGATCATGAGAGGGTAGAAATGTGTAACACTGTTCACTAAATCATTCTTTTTTCAATATCGGGACATTTTTAGTTACAGTACAATCTCTTTTTTAATAGATGTCCCTTTATTTGCAGAGAGTATAGTGTCAAGCAGATCTGTTACAGAGATGAAAGCTCAAGAATCTACGAAAGATGACACTGCCAATAATAATAATGTTGATATAGATGACACAGACGAAACAAGCCTTATGTAATTTTTTGTGTATTTTTCGAAAAAGTATATTTTCTTGTTTTACAATTTTTCACTAAGTGAAAATACAATGCAGAATTTATAGAGTGTAAATGTTAAAACTTGTGTTCTGAGGTTAAAATTTGAATTGTTATAACCAAATTGCTCCTATTTTATATCAACAATATTTACATTATGACATGGTAGTGTTCACACAATGACATCACAATATTTACAGTATGGCATGGTAATGTTCACATAATGACATCACAATATTTACAATATGATATCGCAATAATTACTTAATTTCGGAATAATTGTGTATAAAAGTTCCAAGCTTTCTATTAGTCATCTTGTTTTCATTATTTAATAAATGTACAAATATATACACGTTTGGTCTTCTCCAATATTTCGATGGTATAAATGTGTATCTAAGTTCACTATACATTTCACATACTATAATGCTATCCGTCTTATAAAACGTTACAAACATGACACAGTCTTTCATTGATGTTTCTACTGGTCTTGACCGAGATGTACTTTCTCAGTGGACAAGTCTTTGGCAAAGTCACACTCACCTCTTCCATAATTCGAATTAGGAGCTGCTTATTTATCAAATAAATATAACTTGTGTTATATATGTTAATCTGTATAAATACTCATTAACTTAAATATAGCTTTCTGAGCTTGTCCAGACTGTAGAAAAAGAACCACCATTAGTAAAAGGGATACGATGCCTAAATAAGTAAACCTATTAACAATTTCTACTTCCTGATCATCATAACAAAACTTGTGATTCCTAGAAACTGCACCACCTATAAAAAAAATATAACTTTTGTTTTTGTTGTATTTACTGTCATCTTCGAATTTTACAATAATCTGCTTTTAAATGTATATTTTGTTGCAAGTCTTCGACCGAATTACTAAAAATTACAATATCATCTGCCACGATCAAAATATACTTTGACACGATATATTATATATACTATATTATACCAGATTTATATAGCGCCCTTTTCATGAGAAACACGTTCAAAGGCGCTTTACAGCAACTGCAGCCACACAGGGCGCAAATTCATCCTCTACTAGTACAGACACAGAGTGATCTGACCAGAGGGACAGAGTGAGATAAAGCCCCCAGAACAGACAGAGAGAACTTTTCAGATACAGACATGTCCGGCTAACTTAGCCTAGCTCTTTCCGAATAGACAGTCTGGTTCTTTAACGTACCCGGTGTATAGCACCGATACACGCGAAGCCGTCTTTCCTGGGAAGAACCAGTACAGGCCTCTTGTTAGGTGGGAGACACTCAAGAACATCACAGAAATTTCCAGTGCATGGACCGGGATTCGAACCTCGGACAGTCACGCGTGTTACCACTAGACCAACGGCCCACCACGATAAAAATACTTTGAATATGTAAAAGTCTATACTGTGTTCCATATCTTCAAGATCGTTCATGTAAAAAGAAAACAAAAAGGGAGACAAACATTCCCCTTGTCAAACGCCAAGCATACAAGAAAATTTGCCACTCAATTCATATTCTTTACTCTTGATTTAACTCATTGAAACATAAACTGCATAATGCTCTAAATATTACCTCTGAGACCTAGCTTGATCAATTTATGCTATAATTTTCTCTCACCACGCATTCGAAAGCTTTTGAAAAGTCAACAAATAAATCATATAATTATTCTCTTTGATTTGACGTATGATTTAATAATTAAGCCACACACACACACGCGCGCGCGCACACACGCACACACACACACACACAGAGAAAGAGAGAGAAAAAAACATCATCTACTGTACTCATATGTGCTCGAAATCAAGCCTGAGCTTTGATATACAGCACAATTTCTGAGACTAGCCAATAATATAATTTCACGATAATAAGCAACATTGTTAACATGAATTATATCTTCCGTCTGTATATTGTAATCAGTGTTAATCTCATTTACTTTCTACTTTTATTAAAATTTATTAAACTTGTTTACAAGACATGTGTTGACTTTCTGAACCGGTAAATTGTTGCATTCATTTTGTGTTGTTTTATTTTTCAGAATTAGATTTGGACGTATTTTGGCTGTATTTAGTGTGGTGGTTGGATTGCTGAAGCTTTCGTACCCTGACCATTTACGACTATGAGGAAAATATTAGTAAATAGTGGATTAAACTGAACTGTGTTCAAATCACTTATGTCTGTTAACTTGTATTTACAGACTTTATGCATGTGTGTAATACATTTTTCCGGTTAAATAGAAATGTATGACAGTCAAGCGGGTTGACAAAGACCTTTGAGTCTGCTAAAACGACAGCAAATAGATAACTCGGAAAGCAAATTTAGAGTATGCATATAGTAAATAGCTACAAAAGTACTTGTTGCAATGAAATTTAATGTAGTAAATCTGTATGCATGTACAGGTATAGTAAAAGTAAATTACTGTTCATGAGCAGGTAGTAAATAATTATGTATAGTATAATAATAGTATACCACTATATGCATGTAGGTACAGAAACATCTAAGAAATGTGATCCTCAAAATTTAAAGACAACAGGTTCAGAATTTATATGTTTGTTTTAAATGTGTATGGCTAAGTTATGTGAACATTTGTGTATTCCAAATTTTCACACATTATTTATATCAAGGGATAATAAATTCATGCAAGAATGAAATAACACCCTCAGCCTCTCTATTATCTGCAAGACTTGTAATTATATCAATAAGTAGAAACTGTACGTGTTAAATCTCCCATGGGAAGACAGAGAGAAAAAAGGATAAATATCAAACAGAGAATGCAACGTTCCGAAAACGCAGTCTCACCAAAACGAAACACACAAACACACACACGCACACACGCTCGCACGCACCACACACGCATACAAAGCAAACACAAGAGAACAAAACGAACAAATTAAGGAATACAGTGGGGCACCGCCTTGGAACGGTCAGTGGCAAAAACACCACCACCACTGGGGAACTTAAACCGGTTTATGGTGCGCACCCAACCTCAATCTTACCCCCACCATGTTCCAAGGACATGGGACAGTGTAAGTAAAAGTAATCCCCTCCAGTTGAATCTCTAATATACGTAATGGAAACAAAAAGGCATCGCATGTATTAAATCACAAAAATGGCCCTGTATAATTATATAAAAAGCAAACCTTAAAAACCAAAAACGTATGTACTCAATGCCTTTGCAGAAGACAAAGCAACAGAGAAACACCCTTAAGGGTCCGACGAAACAGGCCAGAAGACTGATATTAAAACAGTTCAGAACTTGTGGGATTTAAAAACTGCTTATCATACAGTCCTCCCCTAATTCCGTCAGACACAATCCAAGAGGGAAGCGTAGTGTTCAAATGTAAACGGGTAATAGATGCATACATACTGATAAAGCTTGGCGACTTCTTCTATCAATTTTACTGATGGATTTAAAAAACAAAAAAATCAGTGCAAAGTATTGTATTGCATATCAACATGAACTGTAGTAAAAAGATTGAAGTTGATCAACACTACATGTTAATGAACATCTAACATGACAGAAGTCGGGACACTCTTGTTGAAACAAGTTCTAATCATTTCAGGATTATATTCGTTACTGGAAGCATTTCTGATGTTTACGGCAGTACTTCTACATAACAAACGTTTCTATTTCTTATGATAAGTCGTTGTAAGTATGTGGTTTTGTAAAAATCAAATAAAAATATAATAGTACCGTCATATCGATCTCTTATCATTGCACGTTATCCTAGCAAATTGATGACAGGAAATGCTTTAAGGTGATCGTATACTATTTGCCATAAGGAATCGAATATATTTGATCCCGCAATGTCACACCCAGTATGCAAATTCATTATTCCAACAACCATACGTTCTTTGAATAACACCGTTTCACATAAAAGACGACCACATTATCCTTAATTTGATCTTCTGGGTAAAGAAGCAAAGAAAAAAACGGTTTTACCCGATGGTACTCGAAGACCAATGACTTACTTACATTACGATTAATTGATATTAAGCCCCATCCTCGGGTCTTCTCTCTTTCAGATTTCATTTATTTTTGGTTAAATTTCATCTCGATATTAAGCCCCATCCTCGGGTCTTCTCTCTTTCAGATTTCATTTATTTTTGGTTAAATTTCATGTCGAGATTTAATACCCAGGAGATCGAATTAGGGCTAATGTGGTCCTCTTGTATGTGAAACGGTGTTATTCAAAGAACGTGTAAGAACGTTGGAAAAATGAATTTGCATACTGGGTGTGACATTGCGGGATCAAATATATTAGATTCCTTATGTGTTTGATATTATTGTGATAAGTTTCAACAAGATAATACTTTATTTTATGGAAGAGTATGAGAGAGAGGTTTGGAAACTGCGATTTTCAAGGGATTGCGAGTTAATTTCTTTAAAGTGATACTGCTTGTTTGATTATAGTTGCTGCATACGTACCGATCTGCTGATAGTTATACTCATTGACTTTTATGTGATGCAGCATTCAAATTTTGGTCGGACATAAAGGTGTTATACGCTACTTTTTAGTCTTTTCTAATTGTTGTTTTGACATTTTTCTGCTGATGTGTAACAAGTTAGGATTTCCGCATAAGACACACAATGGAGTTTTATGCAAATAATCTACTGTTACTTTTAATGGAGTCGGTAAATGGCTAATGTAAATCAGGAAGAAACAGGGGCCTATTGCTGAACCATGAGGAACTGCAGCGAGAACAGGTAGAGTGCATGAGTACAGCCGTCAGCAACGACACTTTTGGATCTGTCTTTCAGTAACGGCATTGTGCTCTGTGATGCTAATGGATGGGCTCCTAATGGAGTTTATGTATTATTATATGGTGGTCAACCTTGTCGAAAGAGTAAGCAAAGTGCATTACCATGATTGTCAGTTTGCTGGCCATTTTCTAGATTCTCGAAGAACTCTTGTGTACGATTTTATAAATTTTGTTGCACAGATAAGCTCTGAACTGAAACAGTATTGGTTATGAATGAAGAGATTATTTGTCAAAGTTGGACGTGATGTTAGAAACTAAAATATATACCATCATTTTACAGGCAGTGAATGTTAAGGATATATGTCTATAGTTCCTAGCCTCTGATGTTTGTCCTTCCTTGTATACTAGATCGAAGTGACTGCATTCTTCCATCTACTGGGACTTGACCAGTTTTTAAGTGATAGTTTGAAGATACTTTTTATGACTAGAGCTGTCCTTTGGTGAATCTCCTTAAGTAGTCATTGGTTACCGAAGATTGCGGAATGAAACAATTATATTGCTCTACATATTTTGCTCATTTTTTGAGATTACCATTATTTGCATATGTCAGAGATTAACTCTAGCAAAACCCCGGGTGAACAACTACACATGCTGAATATTATTCCTGTAAAGTTTCACAATACTGGGTCAATGCTTTTTGAGAAGTATGCGACACAAACTTATGCCCGTTTTATTTATATTTTGACTAAGTCAATGGCAATAACTCTGGTCAGGCTGTGAGAGATCCAATGCACAATTTCCCGTGCTGAAAAGCAATCATGTGAGGATTGATGGCTAAATACCTTTTGTGATATGAACGACAAATTCAGATGGACAGACAGACGGACAGACAAGGGCAACTCTAAGTGTCCCCAGGAAGCTAGAGAGTTATGGTTCTTGTATGGTGCAGTTCCTCTCAAAGGTGTGTGATTATATGAATTGTAACGAGCAAATCCAGAACAAAACTTTTTTTCCGAAAGGTTAAGCATTTAGGATACAACTTGGTACCAGGCAAAAGACTTCGGGTTCAACTTCTCTTCCTGAAAAGATTACAAATTATTTATGCTACAAGTTCTCCACACAAACTTACTGGGAATGATTCAGGGTACAACTTTCTTCCTGGAAAGATAAGAAAAAAATTAGGATGCAACTTCTCTTCCTGGAAGAACTTAGGATACAACTTCTTCCCCTTGAAGAAAATTTAAGAATAATTTAGGATACAACTTCTTCCCCTTGAAGAAAAATTAGGAATAATTTAGGATACAACTTCTTCCCCTTGAAGAAAAATTAGGAATAATTTAAGATACAACTTCTTCCCCTTCAAGAAAAATTAGGAATAATTTAGGATACAACTTCTTCCCCTTCAAGAAAAATTAGGAATAATTTAGGATACAACTTCTTCCCCTTCAAGAAAAATTAGGAATAATTTACGATAACAATTTCCTCCCCCTGAAAGGATTAGGACTTATCTAGGATACAACAACTGGTTATAGAGTAGGTATTTATATAGGAATCAAATTTGATAAACTTTATAGAGAAAGTCACACGCTCTCTGTATTGACTGAATAGACAGTGAAACACTTCTCACTCTAGCATTGGCAGCTCCAGCTCCCTGGCTCACTCAAGCAATTCACTTGGTCAAATGCTACTGTACAGGTTAGCCGCACCATGAGAAAACCAACATAGTGCGTTTGCAACCAGTATGGATCCAGAACAGCCTGTGCATCTGCGCAGACTGGTCAGGATCCATGCTGTTCGCTTTCAAAGCCTATTGCAATTAGAGAAACCGTTAGCGAACAGCATGGATCCTGAATGTGCAGGCTGGTCTGGATCCATGCTGGTCGCAAATGCACTATATTGGTTTTCTCATGGTGTGGCTCATGAATATTTTCTGAATCACTTTAAACCTTAGGTAACCCGCACATTACTCATCCCCTTGCAACCCTGACAGATCAGTGTTTCACTGCGGTTGAAAGGATAAAGACTGGTTGTTTACTTATATATTTATTTTCTGAAGCAATATACAATAGACTTTATCTTTCTTTTTTTCAAAACAAATATGACAAGTGATTTCTCTGTAAATGTTGGATGGCATATTCATGAACAATATTTATATAAATTCAAAAACAATATAGGAATAAAAAAACAAACAAAAAAATGACCTCTGTGTGATAATTACTTTTGATTGAGAAAAAAATGATGTATAAAAAATGTAACACTGTTAAATATACTGTAAAAGCACAATATTTTCGCTGGGTCAAAATTGCGCGATTTTGAAATTTTGAGTATGTTGATTATGAGTTTAATAATTGCAAAATTGTGAAAATGGTATCTTACTTGAATCTGAATTATTCTATTATAAATGGTGATATATATGCGAGGATTATTTTGCGAATATACCGAAAATTAAACCTTTGTGAAAATTTAGGCTTTTACAGTAAATATATCTAGGCTTGCCCATTGTTAACCAAGTGAACTTGGTATGGCACAGTGTGCATGTTGGAAAGCGGAGTTCTGGGGATAGCAGCCCCACCCCCCCACTCACCCTAATATAAAGTAGCAACCTCATATATTAAGATCATAACTTGACATATAGATATCATAATAAGTCAACTGGGGTAATTGACCTACAGTTTAAAACCGAGCCATCCAAATGTGCACCTATATCTTATTCTCATTTCATTTTGGTTTTGTTAAGTTTTAAAATAATGCCGCCAGCTCTTAAGTGGCAACATCCCAGCTTTAACTATGAAGACCAATCAAAGACACCACTTTTAACATTATTTCAAGCAAGTATGGGCTCTTGAACAGAACCTAAGACAAATGGAATAGCAGCTAGAAAGTTTCTTTATGTTTAACATTTCGATGGTTACTATCTAAAACTTAAGGGGTGAAAGTCTGCGATCATAGTGACAAAGGGGCCCCTTTTCTATATTAAACCAGTTTTTTCTGAATAATTAAAAAAAAAGATAAAATTGGAAATACTGTACCTTATGATATATGCAAAGAAAGCTGAGTACTGATTTTTGACTATTGAAATGGGTCAACATTACAAAAATACAATGAAATAGACTGATACAGCCACCCTGATGAAGCGACAAAAATAAACTGTGAAAGGACTCAACTTGGTTTAGTGACAAGACTGTATCATACCATACTGTACCAATACAGCAATATATTTTGTTTTGGCAATTAACATGAAAATATTATAAATATATTTACATTGCACTTATACTGTAACTATTAAAACAAAACAAAAATAGGCTACTAAAGTAAAGTACTGTGAAATCATTAATATTTGTGGGGTACTAAGTTTTCTTGAACATCATGGTCATATAAATCCACAACATGAAATCCTATTAAAAAAAAAATCCAATTTGTTCTGTTCCCATGAATTCATATCCCCATTAAAAAAGCTGTTTAAAGCCCAAACCACTGATTTTCCCCCCACAAAAATTAATGATTTTACAAAAGATTCTTTATTAAAATATTAGGATGCTAAACAAATTAAAATGTACATCTGCTCATAACATAGCATCATAAAATGTTAAAGAGACATATATAAGTAAAAATAAAACAGTTTGAGAAACCTCTGAAGCCAATACATTCTCAAAGATTAAAGTTCACCTTTACTACTTGTACTTGTTTTCTGTTGTACCGTATAGCTTCTGTTATCAACACCTCTAAAAAGCAAACACCTGATATGTTCCCAATTTAACATTTATAATAGTCAATTCTGCATTAAGTAGCCAGTCATAATCTGGCAGCTCAAAGCAGGCGGCTGCTTAAGACAAGTTGAAATTAGAACAAAAACTCAATTTGGGAAGTTAGGTAACTGGCTGCTAAAGGTAAGCGGCTGTTTGATACAGGTGGCCAATAAGGTAGGTTCAACTGTTTATATTAAAGAAAGATGTATCTCTAATAACATGCATCTTGAAAACCTATTGGCACTGAATTATTCCAATATTATTAAGGCAATTTATTTCTATATAGTAAAACAGATCAAACATAGTTGGCATCAAATGTTACAAATGAAAAACAACTTAACTCTACATTCAAAAACAAAATAAATCAGAATATATTCAAATTAACATGTTATGCAAATTTTTCCATTTTACAGTACAAAACAAGAGCTGTCTCCATAGGATGACACATGCCCCCGATGGCACTTTGAATGAATAGTTATGGCCGATGTTAGAGTTTAGGACCTTTGACCTACGGACCTGGGTCTTGTGCGCGACACGTCGTCTTACTGTGCCACACATTCATGCGTAGTTATTTTAAAATCCATGCATGAATGACAAAAATATGGACCGGACATGCCCATCAATGCACTGTCATGAAATATGACCTTTAACGTTTAAGTGTGACTTTGACTTTTGAGCTACGGACCTGGGTCTTGTGTGCAACACGTCATCTTACTGTGGTACACATTCATGGCCAATAATTTTAAAATCCATGCATGAATGACAAAGATATGGACCGGACACGCCCATCAATGCACTATCATGAAATATGACCTTTAACGTCTAAGTGTGACCTTGACCTTTGAGCTACAGACCCTGGTCTTGCGTGCGACACGTCGTCTTACTGTGCCACACATTTATGCGTAATTACTAGAAAATCCATCCACGGATGACAAAGATATGGACCGGACACGCCCATCAATGCACAATCATGAAAAATGACCTTTAACGTCTAAGTGTGACCTTGACTTTTGAGCTACGGACCTGGGTCTTGCGCGCGACACGTCGTCTTACTGTGGTACACATTCATGCCAAGTTATTTGAAAATCCATCCATCGATGACAAGGGTATGGACCGGACATGAAAATTGCGGACAGACCGACAGACGGTTCAAAAACTATATGCCTCCCTTCGAGGGCACAAAAATTTAAACATAGCTCTTCCACAGTCAGATTCAATCCGTCACGTGTTTTGTGACATTTGATAATGCTGAATTTTATGACAATGCAATAAGACTTCGAAACAGTGAGAAATATGATTTCTTTTTTAAAACAAGAGGACCATGATGGTCCTGAATCGCTCACCTCTTCCCATATGACCCAGTTTTGAGTATGACGTCATTTTTTCTATTATCTGACATAGTGACCTAGTTTTTGAGCTCATGTGACCCAGTTTTGAATTTGACCTAGATATTATCAAGATAAAAGTTCTGACCAATTTTCATGAAGATCCATTGAAAAATATGGTCTCTAGAGAGGTCAAAAGATTTTAATAATTTTAGACCTACTGACCTAGTTTTTGACCGCAGTTGACCCAGTTTCAAATTTGACTTAGATATCATCAAGATGAACATTCAGACCAACTTTCATACAGATCCCATGAAAAGTATGGCCTCTAGAGAGGTCACAAGGTTTTTTTATTATTTGACCTACTGACCTAGTTTTTTATGGCACGTGACCCAGTTTCAAACTTGACCTAGATATCATCAAGATGAACATTCTGACCAATTTTTATGGAGATCCATTCACAAGTATGGTCTCGAGAGAGGTCACAAGGTTTTTCTATTTTTAGACCTAATGACCTAGTTTTTGACTGCACATGACCCTGTTTCGAACTGGATCTAGATATCATCAAGATGAACATTCAGACCAATTTTCATACAGATCCCATGAAAAATATGGCCTTTAGAGAGGTCACAAGGTTTTTCTATTATTTGACCTACTGACCTAGTTTTTGATGGCATGTGACCCACTTTCAAACTTGACCTAGATATCATCAAGATGAACATTCAGACCAATTTTCATACGGATCCCATGAAAAATATGGCCTCTAGAGAGGTCACAAGGTTTTTCTATTATTTGACCTACTGACCTAGTTTTTGACCGCACATGACCCACTTTCGAACTTGGCCTAGATATCATCAAGGTGAAAATTCTGACCAATTTTCATGAAAATCTCATGAAATATATGGCCTCTAGAGAGGTCACAAGGTTTTTCTATTTTTAGACCTACTGACCTAGTTTTTGACTGCACATGACCCAGTTTCGAACTTGACCTAGATATCATCAAGATGAACATTCAGACCAACTTTCATACATATCCCATGAAAAATATGGCCTCTAGAGAGGTCACAAGGTTTTTCTATTATTTGGCCTACTGACCTAGTTTTTGATGGCACGTGACCCAGTTTCGAACTTGACCTAGATATTATCAAGGTGAACGTTCTCACTAATTTTCATGAAGATCTTGTGAAATATATGGCCTCTAGAGAGGTCACAATGTTTTTCTATTTTTAGACCTACTGACCTAGTTTTTGATGGCACGTGACCCAGTTTCAAACTTGACCTAGATATCATCAAGGTGAACATTCTGACCAAGTTTTATGAAGATCTTGTGAAATATATGGCCTCTAGAGAGGTCACAAGGTTTTTCTATTTTTAGACCTACTGACCTAGTTTTTGAAGGCACTTGACCCAGTTTCGAACTTGACCTAGATATCATCAAGATGAACATTCTGATCAACTTTTATAAAGATCCCATGAAAAATGTGACCTCTAGAGTGGTCACAAGCAAAAGTTTACGGACGGACGGACGGACGCACGCACGGACGGACGACGGACACCGCGCGATCACAAAAGCTCACCTTGTCACTTTGTGACAGGTGAGCTAAAAATGACAAATTAAATGATACACACAATGAATACACATACAGACAACACCCTGAACAGTTAAAGCAATCACCTGTTTCTTTTTGAGACTTTCTCAAATTTAATTTGTTTAAGATTACTTGTTGTTGATGAGGGTTAATACGTAAGAATATTCTTATCTTTGAAAACTACCTCTACTTGCGAAGATTACTATCCTACCACAGGATGAAATTTATACCACCATGAAATCAACTGAAATGATTTTCCCCCAATTCTAATTCTATTATATCTTTTTAAAATACGAATATATACTCTTTGGAATGGATGTAAATATTAATGCTTTACTGTGTACAAACACCAACAACACAGCGAAAAGAATCCATATTACAGCAAGCACTGCATGGGAAACTTTGCATAAAAAAATCCCAAAATGTATTATGCAACTTTACCCTTATCATGCTGGACACAACTGATTCTGCCTTTGCAACCAGTGTAGATCATGATCAGCAGTCTGATTATGATCTGCACTGTTTGCCATTCAGGCAGTATCTTTTTGGTAAGCACCCCTTTTGACAGTTAATGGTACTTTCCAAATTAAAAGATGGTCAAGCCCATTACAGGAACTTAGCAGGGTAAGGGTTAAAATATTGGTGGCTTATAATGATAATGATATGACCAGTATCTGAGTGAAAAGCTATTTTGATAAAATCAACATATAAAAGCAAGACAAACATGAAAGTTAAACAACAAATACCATTGCTCAATATAACAATTGATAAAATTAATAATGTTTTATTCCTAACTTGTGACAATGACACTGAGTTTTTTACTTTCCATGATCCCTATAACATTCCGAATGAATTAGACATACCAGCTCAAACACAAATACTTATTAACCAAATTGTGATGCAGACATAGACAACAACAAATGGGCAAGTCCAATTGTCAAGCTAAAAATTTCTTTTATCTGTTAAACAAGTGGGGTTAAGTGATTGTCTTTATTTAAACTATACTGTCAATGTCCTATTCAGATATCTGCAGCAAACTTACATGCAAGAAAAAATGACCAGTTTCAAATTAAGACAACTTCTTCACTCTCTCAAGTGTAGTCTTCATATAAGAGCTGCCCTACAGAAACCAACATTAGGACTTTATAATCAGTAAATCAGTAAATCATAAATTTCAGTACTTCTAAGCAGCTGATAAGCAAACAGTATGGATTCTGATCAGACTGCAAGCTAATCTGAATCCATACTGGTCGAGATACCATAATGTTGGTTTTCACAGTGACATAACCATATCTCATATCTAAATTAAAGTTAAATTTTCCTTCTTCAAAGAAGCATGATTTTCTGCTTCAAAGGCTTAGAAACTTTCCATTAAATGCTTAATGGTACAAAAAATTTGTGATACAGATGTCAGATCAGATAATGAATGTATAAAAACTCTATGAAATCAAATTTCTTCCATGTTTAAAACAAAGAAGTATAAAATACACAGAATGGCAACTGGCTGTAATCTTGTGTGATCTCGTGTCAGGGCGTGAATTGGCGTTATCTTCGTAAAAACAAACATCGGCGTGCATGGAGTTACAATTTGTACCTTTAAAACTACATTTAAAATACATGTTAGCATCTAAAACAACATAAGTTTAATGTGAAATAGTCTTAACTTAAGACACAAAGTACACGTTTCTTGCAAGCAAAAGAAGCGTGGTCATACGGTGATAATTAATTTATCGATGAATGATTGCTTTCGAATACAAAATGGCGCGTGGAGAAAGCGTTACTTCCGGTAAACGAGATCTCATTCAGTTATCACGGGACGTTGGCGAGATTTGCTCTATATGCCTTTCAAATTGCCGATCTATTTATTTTTATAGCTCTTTGTTTAAAACTAAGAATTCAACATTTTGTGTAAAACTGTAAGTTCCACATTTTATTTAAAACTAAGCATTCCATATTTTGTTAAAAATGCACTGCATAATATGATAAACAACAGTATCAATTTAACAAAATTATACCACAAAGGAGTTTTAGAAGAAATAGTCATTATGCAGACAAAAACAATTCAATTTACAGCCAGAGACCAGTCTCAAAATGCAACCTTGCCATTGGTCAATTTCAAGACTGAGCTCAAAATCAACCAATCAGATGCTAGAGTTCTCAGACTGGTCCCTAGCTTAGTACAGGGAAAGAAGACAGAAAAACTTCTAAGCTAAAAGAACTCTTCCACTCAAAACCCATCTTTTCCATTCCTTCTGACCAATTAACATATAAAAATAACTTCAGAAATTATGCAAAAGCATTGTCAAAGCAACATATGCAACAAATCCTTACATGTAAAGCTTGAATTGTAAAGCATAACTCTGAGAAATTTAATAGATTCTGCCATTTTTACAATCTTATAATAACCTAAACCAAATATCAACAATACAAGGTATCAGATTCTAATCTTTCACCAACTTTATCATCAATTTCATCTTCAATAAACAATACATGTGTTAAATTAAAAAAAAAAACATTAGAAAACATGTTTCCTTTTTTTTTAATCTGTTACAAAGGCGAACACATGAAGACATTTCTAAATTAATAGCACATATTTAAAGAATTTTCAGTTACAATTGAAATAACTTGTACAATTGTATTTATTCCACTAATGGTGACCACGGTATCTTTCAGAAACTTTTCTTCATAAAAATTCCTTTCCTTTTTCATCAACTAATAAATATACCTCAAAATCTGTCCAAAAATAAATATTGTTCAGCAAGCGCCACCTGGTGGTCAGATTTTTATTTCCTATCCAAGAAATGTATTTTTCGAATACAATCAATCTGTAAATGTATTAAACATGCCGGAAAGGTCACTGAACTCTTGTCCTTGTTGATCAAGGATGCGGAACATGTCACTGAAATTCTCATCTTGCTGGTTCCCAGGTTGATGTTGCTGGGTACCAGCCTGTGGCTGAGAACCATCATTAGCTCCTCCTTGCCAACCCTGTTGCCACATGTTCCCTTGTGCTGTAAGTATGAATGTATTGATTTATGCTACGATGGTAAATATAGACAAAAGGTATAAATACTGCCTTTGGGTAAAGGGTAAATGCTGTTGATATAGCTTTACAAGGTTTTCTGCCAAGAATATGAAAATGTAAAACTAGAATGTGGCTATAGGACACTGGGTGTACCCCCACTGGTACATTTGTCACAAATAAGGGGCAATAATTCAAATGTTTGCAGTCATAAGGGGGTATAGCCTAAACAAACATTTTATATAAAGGATTCATTATTTTAAGCCATATACATTGTGAGCTATGAGCATCACAAACAAAATATCCGCTATTTTTGCTATTACAAGGGCCATAACTCTGTAATAAGCACTAAGATGCTCAAGAAGAATGCCAAATGTGCAAGGTCGCATCATGGTCAAGACTCGTGCAAGGTTTCATAAATTTACATCAAATACTTTTTGAGCTAGGCACGTCATTAGGTGAAAAATGTGCATTTTTGACTATTTCAGTACTAACTTTCAAAATAAGGGGTGGAGCCAGGCCAGACAAAAAATAAGGGGTGCGCAAGTTTGTATCATGATAAAGACTAAAGCAAGTTTTCATCAATTTATATCAAATGCTCCCACCACTCAAGGCTGGGGGCACAAATATATAATATGCACATGACTTCATAATGATGAGGTATACAGAGTTCCATTTCAATTGGATGAAAACTATACGAGGAGACAGTACACAAGAAAATGTGATAGACTAATAGACGGGCAGCTCAAATACAATATGCCTCCTGGATTTTCAACAGATTATTGAAAAGCATTTTCCAGATTTGAAGGTAAGGTATGCCTCTGAGTCAGTTTTTTTAACTATTATTTACCTGGAGAAGAACTGTTAGGACTGATCTGACTAAATCCTGGACCAGCAGCCGCTGCTGCAGACTGTGCACCAAAATCTCCACCACCCTAAAATTTAAACATTTTTTGTCAAGTGAATGTGAATTAAAACATTTTCATTTTTAAATTAAATTGATTTTTGTATCTTCTGCAGCATTACAGATTTTAACTTACAGAACTGCATAGTAATGGTAAACTGATCTGACACCAAAGCAAATACTGCTCTGCCTTATCGTTTGTGTACAGTTTTCAAGCATAACAAGAGCTGTCCGTAAGACAGCACGCTCGACTTTTCTCAGTGCTTGACTCTGAATTAGAGCTATGCCAGTAAAAACTTTAACCAAAAAATTCCAAAGTAAAAAGTGGCTTAACTCTCTAAAAATTCAAGCCAGAGTTATGTGGGTTATTTCTCCTGGTGTAGACTTTGACAGTGAATAACTATTTTAAGTTTTAAGTCAATAGTTTTAATAGTAACAGAGATATTTGACTTTATCAAAAAGTTTAACCAATGGTGACGCTGACGCAGAGGCAAGTGCAACAGCTCTACTTTTTCTTTGAAAAGTCAAGCTAAAAATCAGATTATGCAAATCATATGTAATAATTTATGTACAAAACATAATGCTAAAATAGGTCTACTGATTTCTTGGCTGACAAGTGGTGACTGTTTCATTCCACTGACTTATGTGTGTATATGTCGATTTTACATAATTACATCACTCCTGAATAACAATTTATTTATTTTGTTGGGTTTAACATCGCACCAACATAATTATAGGTCATACAGCAACTTTTCAGCTTTGATGGTGGAGGAAGACCGCAGGTGCCTCTCTGTGCATTATTTCATCACGAGCTGGCACCTGGGTAGAACCACCGACCTTCCATAAGCCAGCTGGATGGATACCTCAAATGCAGAATTCAATGCCCCGAGTGAGGCTCGAACACACATTGATGAGGGGCAAGTGATTTGAAGTCAGCTACCTTAACCACTCGGCCACGGAGGCCCCTACCTGAATAACAAATGAATCACCTGCTGTTTGCTTTAAAACAAGTTCATATTAAGTACATGTTTGATGGGTAAAAGTAGAACTTGAAACAAAATCGGTGAAAATTTATTATTAATGACATGTAATACTGTGAAATCATTAATATTCGTGGGGGACTAATTTTCATGGATTTCGTGGTTAGGTCAATCCAAAAAATTTAATCCCAACGAACATGTAAAATTCCCATTCACTTTCTGTTCAAAAGTTGAAATCCAAGAATTCATATCCCCATGAAATTGCCATTTTGACCAAAACCACGAAATTTCAAGACCACGAAATTAAATGATTTTACAGTAAAGCTGCTTATTAAATGGCCAGCCGGTCAATAATCTAAGATATTTAGTAAGTGAAAATGTTCACCTGTCAATATGCATATACAGAAGTAATGTTACACTGACTTATTTAGCCTCAGCCTCATCTCACTTAGCTAAATAGAAAGCGCAGACCTATGTATCACCTAGTCACAAGTTTGATAGAAAGGTGGGGCATATGTTCTACAGGACGATTTGATGAAAGATATTGTGTCCAAAGTAAATACATCCTCCACCTCTGATTCATGTGGAGAAGTTGACAGTCACTTCCGCAGAACATATTAGTCCTGATTCAGAATTCATGGACACTGGCTAATTGAAATACTGTTGAACGGTTAGGCTGAACCCAGAAAAAACTTACAAACGTTACTTGTTACTCTTTTTCATATGGATAGGCACAAACAACGAAGACTTTTTCTCTTTCTTTCATAAATGACATGTGCAGTTAACCAGTTACTCCAAATTTGGTGCAACTGATTTATGAACTATGTGTGAAGTAGACTATGTTTCCAAACCCTAACTGATTTATGAACTATGTGTGAAGTAGACTATGTTTCCAAACCCTAACTGATTTATGAACTATGTGTGAAGTAGACTATGTTTCCAAACCCTAACTGATTTATGAACTATATGTGAAGTAGACTATGTTTCCAAACCCTAACTGATTTATGAACTATATGTGAAGTAGACTATGTTTCCAAACCCTTTCATTCTCAAGATTCTGAAGAGAAAGTCTACTATACCTGACTCTGTGCAAAATGTCCCGTTGGGGAGCCCCAATTTCCCGAACTAGCAGGACTCTGTCTTTGGCTAAGGCTCTGTTGGGGTAGGTTTGTAGATGAAGGTTGATTGGGGTACTTCATCGGGGACTGCGAACTAAAACCAGCATACATATTCTGTTGTTGGCGCCCCATCTGCCTGTAAGGGTCAGATGTGAACTGCTCCCTGTAAAAAATATAAGTTAACAAACTTAATAAAAGCTGTCATTCACACTAATGTACCATCATTAAATTTACATAGTATTTACATAGTATTTACATACAGCAATTTCTTAAAAGCTTTTAAATTATATTTTTTAGCTAAAGATATTTCTTGTAAATCTATATTAGAAAAATTAATTAGTTTATCAACATCAGAAGCAAAAGCCAGATTAAGTACGGTACTTTCTGAGATATGTGTGACACAACTTATAGGCCCTTAGAGCATATTAGCAGATTTTTTGTCTAAGTAAGGAGCCATAACTCTGGTCTTGTGGAGTGAAATCCAAAACAAAAACCCAGTGTACAACAACTTCATATGGTGAATAGTATTTGAAAATGGTTTCAAGATACTAGGTCAAACACTTCTTCAGGTATATCGGACATAAACTTAAAGCTCTTTTTTTACTAACTTAAGGGCCATAACTCTAGTCTGACTAAGTGAAATTCTGAACAAAACCACAGGTACACAACTTCACATGCTGAATAACAATCCGTTGATGTCTGATAATTCTTTCTTGAGGTATGCATGACACAAACTCAGACTGACAGACATCCTGATGGATGATAGACTGTTGGAGACAAAGGTAAATCTAAGTGCCCCCAAATTTTTCGAGGGGAATTACACAAATTTATAGGTAATAGAGAAAGAAGTATCTAGTAAGATTTTTTTCAAAATCATATTCCTATTTAAACACTACTTGTGAATAAATTTTTTTAAAAGGCACAAGTAAAAATGATTTGGCTTGTTGTTGCTGGAGGGCATGAGGGGTGTTGCACTTTCCACTATCTCTCATGAACAAAATCAAACCAAGGCTGGCTTGCAAAGTATCTTCTTATAGATTATATAAATTATCAAAAAAGCCATCTTTAAGTGTCATGTGGTGGCTGCAAAATGTCTCCCTATACTTGGATTCCTTGTTGCTTTATTTTCTGATCCTCTGGGATTGCGGAGTCCATTCAATATATTTGTAACAGAGTTCCATTTTTAAGGCGAAGCTAGCAGGTGTAAGAGGTATTGCACTTTCCATTACCTCTCATGAACAGACTCAATCAAACAGAGTCTGATATTAATTTGCTTGGTCGCGTTCTTTGCTTCCAAAGGATCTTCTTAAAGATTTTATTGTTTTGTTGCAGTTAAAATAACACAGACACAATTAAGGTCATATGATGTCTTCCTAGACTTTTAGGAACAGATGAGCAACTGTTCGAAACAAGGACTTTCTGCGAGCCAGCTGAACATATAACAGAACTCTACATAACAAGTGAAGTTTCGCAACTACGATGGTGACAAGCAACTGACTCAAAATCAACATCTTTAGTGTCCATAGACGTGTTTAAACACTATTTGCATAATTTAACGTTTGGCATCCCTGGTTCTTTTGTGTACCATGTGAAAAACACCAATATCTCCCATCGCGTGTTAATTATTTTAGTTGGATGAGTGGGGGATCAAACTCATAATGTCTGGTTTTGTAGTCAGACGCTGGACCACTGTGTCCGCTCTGAGTTTAACAAACCTGAAATCTGGTTTACTTGTAGCACCAACATTCAACGCGTCACTGCCGCCAACCATAGGCCTTGGTGCTGTAAAATTACTCATCTGAGGAGTGGACTCTGTGCTCTGGTCCAGGGGAAGTCCACCGGCCCCTGAGGCAGAGGCTGGTGCAGCTTGATTCCCAGTTCTATAAATACAAAACAAAATTTACAGCTATACTATGAACTCAATTAATTTTATAAGCGTAAGTTATGCAATTTGGCTAAAACAGCGGACTTCCACGATTAAAGAGAAAATGCACATGAATCTTCTTAATTCATTTGAATTTAGTTTTGTGAAATGAAACCACCATGAAATACGTTCCTTTAAAAACATGTCCGCCTAAAAAATTAATCATTGCTCAGTATTTCATACAAGGGATTATTTAAATGGAAAATGGGGAAAAGATATTTTATGAGTGGCAAAATAAAACTGATTCTGAACCCTTACCCTGCTAAATTTCTATAATGAACTTGTCCATCTTTCAGTTTGGACAGTACCATTAACTGTTAAAAGTGGTGCATACCAAAAAAGTTATTGACTGAATGGCGAATAGTATAGACCATGATCAGACTGCACGGATGTGCAGGCTGATCTTGGTCTGCACTTGTCGTAAAGATTGAATCACTTACTGCCAGCAGGCTAAGGGTTAAACCTTTCAGTGTTTGATGAAATCAACAAAACTTGGGAAAATGATTTGAAGAATTATAGATCACTGCTTTAAATGTTAAAATCAAGCACAAGATAGTTTGGTTAAACAAGTTTTCTTTTCATATATAGAATTCATGTCTTTTCAAACGTTCTGAACATATCTCAAGCCAGTTTGCCAGTGCAATATCATGACTTCACATATAATTCCACTTTTTCCCAAAAAAGGTGTGAAACATTATCAGCTTTCAAAGAAGGTCAAATCTGATTCCTGTAGGTAAATATCGCTAGACCGGTGGTATCACGCTAACAGCAGCAAGTAGTATAAGTTTCACTAACTGCTGCAACCTATTTATTATCATTACATTTAAATTAATATCTTACTTGGCTGCAGTGTTTGTACACACAATGTACTCCACCTCCTCAGTATATGGGTTCTGGAAACTAAAACTGGTTGTACGAAGCCATACCCACTCTCTGTTTGATGCCCGGAAACGATACATCATTGACATTGCTTGGCCTTTAAGTTTCAGCACTGAAAAATTAGGTCAATCAAATACCACACAGGAAAATACCTCGATCAATAACGCACATCGACATATGTCACTCAATAATCAGCACTGGAAAATATGTCTGTCAATAATCAGCTTAACTTAACAGTTAACTGTTATATCATTTTCATGTGAGATGAACATAGGACTCTCCGATGCAAAGTAAACATACTAATAACTGAGGACTCTCCAATGCAAAGTAAACATACTAATAACTGAGGACTCTCCGATGCAGAGTAAATATACTAATAACTGAGGACTCTCCGATGCAAAGTAAACATACTGATAACTGAGGACTCTCCAATGCAAAGTAAACATACTGATAACTGAGGACTCTCCGATGCAAAGTAAACATACTAATAACTGAGGACTCTCCAATGCAAAGTAAACATACTAATAACTGAGGACTCTCCAATGCAAAGTAAACATACTAATAACTGAGGACTCTCCAATGCAAAGTAAACATACTGATAACTGAGGACTCTCCAATGCAAAGTAAACATACTAATAACTGAGGACTCTCCAATGCAAAATAAACAAATAAACAAAAGCAAACCTCCCCAAGTTAACATACTAAGATCATTAATGCTTGAAATTCCATTGAAACTTAACATAGGTTAAAAATGAATAAGCAATAAGTTTATTTATGTTTAGAATTTCTGCACTGACCTTGATCAAACGTATCCTTCATGTGTGCCTGGTCCTCCGGATGGTAAAAGTCATACACAGACTTGTTTAAGAGATCTTGGGGTTGGTATCCCAGCAGGCCTGAAACCCTGAAACATACATGACAAGATAGGATCACTTATCAATGCTGCATATTTGATTAATTTTTTGTTGTTAATTGACTTATCAGGCGAAAACAACTAAAACACTTTGGTCTTGTGTCTTGTCACTGTCCATGCAAGAATTTCAGAAAGGTTACCCAAGTATATATATATGTGCAACTTCACTTTTGTTTAAAGGGAATTTATTAGCCAGTTTCCAACATTAAAGAAGTGGTAGACAAAGATAATGACAAAATCACAGTTCTTAGCCATAAGCTACAGCTATGATAGAAACTGATTAATACTCATGAAAGAGCATTTTTTTTTTGCAGGAAATAAGGTTCTATTACTCTGCAATTCAAACCTTTTGAGACTGTTCTACAAAGACTGTGATTGAAGATAGAAAGTTGCTACAAAGCAAAGAACTGCTTTTAAATTTCTTTTGCTTGCAATTACTCACTAAAGTAAGTTTCAAGATTAAAAAAAAAGACATAAAGTATGCTGCTGTAAAGGTGAAACTAAGCAAAATTTTCAAATCACTAACCTCTGGTCAACAAAAGTTATTTTTCCTTCAACAGTAATTCTTGAAATGAATTCATTTGTAGCATTTCCAAGAATATCAGAGCAATTTGGAGCACTGGTCACCTGCAACCGTCCAATTGCTACAAGACAACAATGGCTGGATCCATGCTCATCGTCCCCTCTATCCATCTGTACACCTAGAGTCGGGAACCAAAAATTCTTAATAAAATACAGTGGTTTAATCATCTTTAAGAAAATATTTGAATTTTTTGCCAGAGCATACAGAATCAATTAAAGCATATAAAGTATACTGGGGAATAATTGAACTAAAAGGCCAAATGAGCCGTAACATGAGAAAACCAACACAGTGCATTTGCGACCAGCATGGATCCAAACCAGCCTGAGCATCTGCACAGTCTGGTCAGGATCCTTGCTGTTAGCTAACAGTTTCTCTAATTGCAATAGGCTTTGAAAGCGAACAGCATGGATCCTGTGCAGACTGGTCTGGATCCATGCTGGTTGCAAATGCACTATGTTGATTTTCTCATGGTGCGGCTAAAATAGAGAATTAATGCTTTAAAACAACTCACTATTTCGTCTGAGAGCTTAAACAACAAGAAATATCTATTTTACTATATACAACAGGCATTATAGATTTATGAACGACAAAGAAAAGTTCTATATACACATAAATATGAACGACAGCATTACACAAAACTTAATGTAATGAAAGAATCAGCAGCAGTAAAGATTCATAGAAAGTAAGAATATGACCTCTTGTTCTTGAAATAATGCAGTATGAGATAAAGTTATCAGTCAGTGTAGAATAGGAGGAATTTGGGATGATTGTGAATTTAAAAGAATGTTTATTTCACCAGGCAATATGAAGTTTGAAAAAAAAAAATATTATCATGTTTAATGAAAAGAACATATTCAGGTAAGCATGTCAGCTGGGATTTTAAATTGCTTTTCAACCTCTTCTATTTTGAACAGTTTATTCGTCAAGTATCTTTATAAATGATGTTTAAAATATTGTAAGCACCTTGAGGCTGTAAAATTTTTTCTGTTTACCTGAGGGTGGCCAGTTCTTTATATATCCTGTCACATGAACCACAGCATAATGGTTGCCATCTGTTGAAGGTCCAAGTGTGTTACGCTGCCGTACACGTAATGAATGGTTGGCGGTCATCGGGTCGACCTGTAAGTTTCCCATCTTCATACGGCAGATAAAACCACGCCTTGATCCCATACACAATCTCATTGATGCTACAAAGAAAGATTTCATACATGTCATATGCTATTGTTAGCTGTATATTTTATCAAGTGCCTGAGATATCAAAATTAAGAATACACACATTGCTTTTTAAACATAACTAAATTGAACCACAAAATCCATGAAGATTAGTCCCCAATTTAACTAACATCCTTATTATAAAATATTAAGCAGTTTACATTTGTAAAATTATCAAAATGATAAGAAATAAAATGTCTGTTAATTTGTTTGGCCAGATTTAAAGACACACCAACACTAGTTATAACAGGTCATGTGGCCACTTTCCAGCTTCATAAATTGAGGAAGTTCCTAGGTTTCCCTGTGAGCATTATCTCAGGTAGACCCACTGACATTCCTCAAAGTCGGCATTATTGTGCTTGCACACACAAAGCTAGTTCGGGTCTTGTCGACAGAGACCAGTTACCTTAACCACTCACCCATGCATCCCCCAAAAAACCCCTAGACAAACAAGAAGTACAAATGGCTTGTAGAAAAATAAGACTGGCACTTACATTGATGGCCTTCTTTCTTCACTGTACCAGCTGAAAAAATGAAAAGGTAATTATCAATATTGAAAGTTGATGGTAACGTCACAAAGTTTAATCTCGTTCAGTGCTAGTTTTTCTGAACTTTTTAATAATATTTATTTTAGCAAGTGAATTGGTATCTCAACTATTTTTTTGTAGAGTAAGTCTAACCAACATATAACAATGTACACACGAAGAAAACATCTTGATTCAGGTAGCATTTTGTCTATATTTTCCTTATTACTTAACAGATTTTCATGAAATAAAGTGCATCATAGACAGCAAAATGCATGCATTCCTCTGCACAAAGTGTCTGCCATCAGTTTTGAGTATGTTTCTCAAATACTTTGCCCAACTGCTATTTATGGACTATGTAGATAACATAGTTACACACTTTTGCAGTTGGACGAGTTAGTTAACAAATAGCAGCTGGGCGAAGTGTTTGAGAAAAGTACGAAGAACTGACTGCAGACGTTTTATGCACAGGAAAGCATAATCAGGACTTTTTCTCTGTATGTACAACATCCAAAAGTCACATGGGTTGGCCACACTGTTCATTCTACACAATTAAGTCTATCTCATATGATCTTCAGTCTCTACACAATCGAGCCTACCAGGTATGACCTTCAAATGAAAGTCAATTTAATAGGTCTGAACGTATCCCCAGTTATGAAATATTTTGATACTGAGATAATGTCAAAGCAAGGCAAAAGACAGCCTTGAGCAGCAAAAAACAAACACCAGGTATCACATTTCTCTGGTCTCGTATTCCTATGCTACACATTATGAGATCCATCTATTTTAAAACTAAATTCTAAGGCACTGCTTGCTTTAATATTTCTTGTTGTCTAGATAGTCTGAAAGCTAAATCTCTGCAGAAAAGAGAACAGAAATGTGGGCTAAGTTACCTCTTAGTCTCATTTCTTATCAGAAGGTCAAACATTTATGTAACAGAAAACAAGAGGACCATGATGGTCCTGAATCACTCACCTGTCCCCACATGACCCAATTTTGAACTGTGTATGACTTCGTTTTTTTCTATTATTTGACATAGTGACCTAGTTTTTGAGCTCATGTGACCCAGTTTTGAACTTTATCTAGATATCATCAAGATAAAAATTCTGACCAATTTTCATGAAGATCCATTGAAAAATATGGCCTCTAGAGAGGTCACAAGGTTTTTCTATTTTTAGACCTATTGACCTAGTTTTGGACCGCACATGACCCAATTTCGAACTTGACCTAGATATCATCAAGATGAACATTCTGACCAACTTTCATAAAGATCCCATGAAAAATGTGATCTCTAGAGTGGTCACAAGCAAAAGTTTACGGACGGATGCACGACGGACGCTGCGCGATCACAAAAGCTCACCTTGTGACAAGTGAGCTAAAAAGAAGCATTTTTTCCTTTTTTGCACTAGTCTGGGTTAAGCATTTGTCACACTTATCACACTATCTATTTTAATATGAGATTCTATGGTGGAAACGTAAACTAGCAACCCAATATAACTTCTTGGTTTAGGATATGGCTTGTATAAGTGGTGCACTTACTACTTGGTTCAGAGATCAAGATTGCATCTAGTATTTTGTTACCCTACTAATCTTTCAGATAAAGATTGCCTCCTGTGTGTTTTTTTACCCTACTTACTTTTTAGATCCAATATGACTCCAGTGTTCTGTTACCCCACTTACTTTTTCGACAGAGTATGCATCAAAAATTTTGTTACCCTACTTTCTTTTCAAACTGAATATGCATCCAGTATTTTTTACCTTCTTAACTTCACAGAGTAGGAATGCCTCTAGACTAATGATTTGTTACACTACTTACTTTTCAAATCAAGAATGCGTCCAGTGTTTTGAGACTCTGTAGTGGACAGCTGTTCTCGGACTTTCTCTACATCATCAGGGTGGATCAAATCACTCATACAGTTACCAAACCAGTCGCCCTGTAAAATAACATCTGTCAGATTATTAAAGCAATTTGTTAATGAAGTTCCAACATCCTAAACTACCCACTTTGACCCTTCTTATGAACAGGTTTACCAAACTGTCACAACAGCAGTCTTCAGGTGTTGTGTGGAAGCTGTAAAAAATGTCACTCAATACGTGGAGTTGATGTTTTCACAGTATATATCCAAATATAAAATATTTCAGTAAAAGATAGCCATTGGATATCTTTAAATAAAATGCATTATATTGCAGAAGAATTGACAACCAGAATGAAAAATAATGTATGTAAAAGTAGAGTTGCATAAACTGACCCTTTTCCATGGTCTGAAATAAAATAAACTGTGACATAGCACAGTGTATCTGAAAAATATTCTCTTCAAAACTTTCTATCTGAATAGTTGCTGATAAATAAATTTAAAAAGATGAAATTTTTTTGGAAATTACACATCCGTAATGTTTACATGTTATGGGGCCTGCAACATTATACAGCTGTTATGCGCTGCAGCATGAGAAAATCAACATAGTGCATTTGCAACCAGCATGGATCCAGACCAGCCTGCGCATCCCCACAGTCTGGTTAGGATCCATGCTGTTTGCTAATGGTTTCTCTAATTGCAATAGGCTTTGAAAGCGAACAGCACTGATCCTGACCAGACTGCGTGGATGCGCAGGCTGGCCTGGATCCATGCTGGTCGCAAATGCACTATAATGTTGGTTTTCTCATGGTGCGGCTCATATAGCTGTTATGAAAATAACACTGTAAAATCAGGTAGTTTTGGAGTCTAAAGTTTGTTCTATTTGAAACTGGAACTGGTTCAGATGGAAGAAGATTTGTGATATATATAGCTAACTTGTTAAACATGTACTTACCACTTCATGACAATAATATCACTTCCGCAAATATAACAAAAATAAATCACTGTAAATCTTTCTGATCATACAGTAATGTCTTTTACTTAGTTATCACTAACCTGTGACTGATGTAAAACTGGAACAATTGAGTCAGATACGTATATAATCCGTCCCGTATCACACTGCACTACGAACAGAAAACCATCTGCTGCCTGAAAGAAACAAGAAATAACAACTATTAGTGTCATTGGTCATTACTGTACATCTGGAAATATTCAAGTCACTTTTAATTTGAGAGTTGATACAAACAAGAGGGCCAAGATGGCCCTAGGTCGCTCACCTAAGAAACACTCCATAACAGTGTAAAACATGTTTGACCTAGTGATTTCATGGAAACAAATATTCTGACCAATTTTCATTAAGACTGGACCAAAAAATTGGTCTCTTGCGATAAAACAAGCATTTTCTTAGATATGACCTAGTTTTTGACCCTAGATGACCCATGTTAAAACTTGACCTAGATTTTATCCAGGCAATCATTCTGACCAAAATTCATGAAGATCAACTGAAAAATACAGCCTCTATCACATACAGAAGTTCTTTCTTTGATTTGACCAAGTGACCTAGTTTTTGACCTCAGATGACCCATATTCAAATTCGACCTAGATTTCATTAAGGCAATCAACCTGACCAAATTTCATAAAAATCAATTGAAAAAAACAGTCTCTATCGCATACACAAGATTTTTCTTTAATTTGACCTAGTGACCTAGTTTTTGACCTCAGATAATCCATATTCAAAATTGACCTAGATTTCATCAAGACAATCATTCTGACCAAATTTCATACAGATCAATTGAAAAATACATCCTCTATTGCATACACAATGTTTTTCTTCGATTTGACCTAGTGACCTAGTTTTTGACCCGAGATGACCCATTTTCGAACACGGCCTAGATTTTATCAAGGTAATCATTCTGGCTAAATTTCATGAAGATCAGTTGAAAAATACAGCCTCTACTGCATACACAAGGTTTTTCTTTGATTTGACCTAGTGACCTAGTTTTTGACCCCAGATGACCTATTTTCGAAATTAGTCTAAATTTCATCAAGGTAATCATTCTGACCAAAATTCATGAAGATCAATTGAAAAATACAGCCTCTATCGCATACACAAGGTTTTTACGTGATATGACCTAGTGACCTAGTTTTTGACCCCAGATGACCCATTTTCGAACTCGGCCTAGATTTCATCGAGGTAATCATTCTGACCAAAATTCATGAGGATCAATTGAAAAATACCGCCTCTATCGCATACACAAGGTTTTTCTTTGATTTGACCTAGTGACCTAGTTTTTGACCCCAGATAACCCATTTTCGAACTCGGCCTAGATTTCATCAAGGCAATCATTCTGACCAAAATTCATGAAGATCAATTGAAAAATACCGCCTCTATCGCATACACAAGGTTTTTCTTTGATTTGACCTAGTGACCTAGTTTTTGATCCGAGATGACCCATTTTCAAACTCGGCCTAGATTTCATCAAGGTTATCATTCTGACCAATATTCATGAAGAAGAATTGAAAAATACAGCCTCTATCGCATACACAAGGTTTTTCTTTGATCTGACCTAGTGACCTAGTTTTTGACCCGAGATGACCCATTTTCAAACTCGGCCTAGATTTCATCAAGGTTATCATTCTGACCAATATTCATGAAGATTAATTGAAAAATACCGCCTCTATCGCATACACAAGGTTTTTCTTTGATTTGACCTAGTGACCTAGTTTTTGACCCGAGATGACCATTTTCGAACTCGGCCTAGATTTCATCAAAGTTATCATTCTGACTAATATTCATGAAGATTAAATGAAAAATACAGCCTCTATCGCATACACAAGGTTTTTCTTTGATTTGACCTAGTGACCTAGTTTTTGACCCGAGATGACCCATTTTCGAACTCGGCCTAGATTTCATCAAGGTTATCATTCTGACCAATATTCATGAAGATTAATTGAAAAATACAGCCTCTATCGCATACACAAGCTAAATGTTGACAGACGACAGACGACAGACGACAGACGACAGACGACGGACGACGGACGCCGGACATCGAGCGATCAGAAAAACTCACCTGAGCATTGCTCAGGTGAGCTAAAAAGTAGAAAGGCAATTTTTAGAATCTATGCTTCATAGCTGGAAATGCCCTCTTTAATATCCACAGGTGTTGGTAAAACATTTCTGGGTATGTTCTGATTGCATTAATACAAGAAATTAAATCTCAACAAAATATATATAACTTCCTACACATTTTATCCTCAAAAGTTGAAATCCATAAAATCCACAAAACAATATATCCACAAAATGGCAAGTATAGCCAAACCCATGAAATTTCATGTCAACAAAATAGAATTTTTTCACAGTACATGACTGTACAATATCATGTATGTGTGCTGTGCCATGAGAAAACCAACATAATGGCTTTGCGACCAGCACAGATCCAGACCAGCCTGCGCATCTGCGCAGTCTGGTCAGGATCCATGCTGTTCACTAACGGTTTCTCTAATTACAATAGGCTTTGAAAGCGAACAGTATGGATCCTGACCAGACTGCCCAGATGTGCAAGCTAGTCTGGATCCATGCTGGTCCCAAAGCCACTATGTTGGTTTTCTCATGGTGCGGCTCATGTGTATTTCTTTGGGATTAGAGTCTTTTCAGCAATTTTTCAGTCATATACAAATAATGGAAAATATCAATGACTTAGACTGGTAAATGCTAACTTACCTCTAATATGAGATGTTTAAGCTCTTGGTCCGTGAGAAATGAGGGTTTGTATGATCCATCTGTACTGGTGTTTCCTGTTCCTGGTAATTATACATATTTGTTAGTAAAATATCATAGACAAAGTATAAATCATTCAGGAAATCTTGGCAGTTGAAAAGATGGGATATTAACCTTTACCCTGCTAAATTTCCAGAGTGGACTGGTCCAATTTGAGCAGTACCATTATTATTCAAAGGGATGTTCACTGAAAATTTACTGTCTGAACAGCGAACAGTGCAGGCCACGATCAGCCTGCATGGACATGCAGGTTGATCTTGGTCTGCACTGGTCGCAGAATCACTTGCCGCCAGCCGGCTAAACGTTTACAAGTGTATCATTTATAACACATTTATCATTCCAACAAATAACTTCCTGTAAATAAAATCTTTATATTTTCTTGATAAGTAACTGGTCCACTCATTCTTCTATTGAATGGTTCAATATATTTTCTTAACCTTAACCTACTGTCAGCAACTGAATCTGCCTTTGCGACCAGTGCAGACTAAGATCAGCCTGCATGTCTACACTGTTCGCTATTCAGTCAGTATATTCTCAGTGAACACCCCTTTAAATAGTAAATGGTACTGCCCAAACTGAATGATGGACCAGTCCATTTTTGAAATATAACAAGGTAAATGTTAAACTATTAGTATCATATAAGAGCACGGACTTATTATTCTATTAGTTTGCAAACTAATTAGCATATTTGTATTAGCATATTTGCATAAATAACATTGTAATTTATTTCAATCCATTTTAGTGACTCAAAAATTGTCACTTAATGCATGCATAATCAAGCAAACTTATTAACACACTCATTTTTAAACTCTGTTAACTGAAGCACATACATCAATATTTTAAATATTTTTCACCATTTTGACAAATGAATTTCTTATCAGGTTTGTAACATCTGCAAAATTATGCATATTTTTCCATATATTTGATACCTAAATTCATAAGAGAACTTTTTTCATTCTAAGCAAAAATGGTTTTTCTGTGCAATATCAAATTAAAATATATTATAGCTGTTAGATAATACTTGCCTGCTATATTTCATACAAGAGGGCCATGAAGGTCCTGTATCACTCACTGACCTACTGACCTAAAGATCATCAAGATTAACATTCTGACCAAGTTTCATTAAGATATGGTCATAAATGTGGCCTCTAAAGTGTTAAAATAGCTTTTCCTTCGATTTGACCCAGTGACCTAGTTTTTGACCATACATGACCCAGATTCGAACTTGATCTAAAGATCACCAAGTATAACATTCTGACTAAGTTTCATGAAGATACAGTCATAAATGTGGCCTCTAGAATGTTAACAAGCTTTTCATTTGATTTGACCTAGTGACCTAGTTTTTGACCCCATCTGACCCAGATTTGGACTTGACTTAAAGATCATCAAGATTAACATTCTGACCAAGTTTCATTAAGATATGGTCATAAATGTGGCCTCTACAGTGTAAACTAGCTTTTCTTTTGATTTGACCTGGTGACCTAGTTTTTATCCCCAAGTTTCATTAAGATTGGGCCCAAATTGTGATTTCTAGAGTGTTAACAAGCTTTTTCTTTGATTTGACCTGGTGACCTAGTTTTTGATCCCAAATATCGAACTCTTTTAAGATTTTATTGAGGGTAACATTCTGACCAAGTTTCATTAAGATTCAGCCAAAATTGTGACCTCTAGAGTGTTAACAAGCTTTTCCTTTGATCTGACCTGGTGACCTAGTTTTTGACCCCAGATGACCCAATATCAAACTCATCCAAGATTTTATTAAGGGTAACATTCTGACCAAGTTTCATAAAGTTTGGGCCAAAATTGTGACCTCTAGAGTGTTAACAGTCAAACTGTTGACGACGGACGACAGACAGACACAGGGCGATCACTAAAGCTCACCTTTGAGCACTTCACGCTCAGGTGAGCTAAAAACAAGAAAGTAGGTCAGTAGGTCAAGGTAACAGTAAGGTGACACATAATCACTTGGATACAACAGGTAATTATATCGAAACAGTCCAGAAAATATGATCCGATAATTTTTGAAGTATTTTTTCCTATATAACTCATATAACAAGTGACCACCAGGGTGGGGCCTCTTTTCACCCCAGGGGCATAATTTGAACAATCCTGTTAGAGGTCCACTAGGCAATGATACATACCAAATATCAAAAGCCTAGGCCTTGAACTTTCAGAGAAGAAGACTTTTATTTTTTTTCCCTATATAAGTCTATGTTAAACTTGGGACCCCCAGGGTAGGGCCTCTTTTCACCCCAGGGTAATAATTTGAACAATTTTTGTAAAGAACCACAAGGCAATGCATTACACCAAAATCAAAAGCCTAGGCCTTGCAGTTTCAGACAAAAAGATTTTCTCCTATGTAAGTCTATGTAAAACTTGTGACCCCCTGGGCTGGGCTTCTTTTCACCCCAGGGGCATAATTTGAAGAATCTTGATAGAGGACCATAAGATGATATCACATGCCAAATATCAAGGCTCTAAGTCTTGCAGTTTTGGACAAGAAGATTTTTAAAGTTTTTCCTTTCAGTTGCCATGGCAACCAGAGTTCTGCATTAAGTTAAATTCTTTGAAAAATTTTGAAAGGGGACCACCCAAGAATCATTTCTGTGAAGTTTGGTGAAAATTTGCCCAGTAGTTTTCAAGAAGATTTTTTTAGAAAATGTTGATGGACACACGACACATGACGGATGACGCACGACAGACACTGAGTGGTCACAAAAGCTCACCATGAGCCTTTGGCTCCGGTGAGCTAAAAAACCAGAGTTTTCATCAGCTGATTTTTTTTTGTATTCCACAGATAAAATCCTCCCATCCTCTATCATTCCAAAGCAAAACCGTGTATGTACCCAAGTTTTATTCAAAGTTGCCACCAATCATCTACTGTGAAATCATTAATATTCATGGGGGACTAATTTTTGTGGATTTCGTGGTAAATCCACGAAATTTAATCCCAACGAACAAGATTCATTTTATGTTCAAAAGTTGAAAGAAATCCACAAATTCATATCCCGACAAAATTGCCATTTTCACCAAAACCATGAAATTTCATGCTCACAAAATTAAATGATTTTAAAGTATACGGATTCTCCAGAAGAATTTTAGTAATTCAAAATTTAGGAGGATAGACCAATATACAGACGACGCTCTAATACCGGTTTTTTTTCCAGGGGTTTTATAACTGAAGGAGTGGGCCTTGACAATTGAATAAGCTTGTGTTTATATACCTCTGAGTGACTTCATATGTGATACTGCCATACGGAGTATAGTAAGTTTATCTGGTTTTCTGGCAAGTGTGGAACACGTTGGCACCATGTCACAAAGTTCATTGATATATGATGTCATCTTATTTCTTCTCCGTCGCTCAATCTCGCAGTGACTCTCGCGAGCAAACTTTTCCTTATCTGCCTGATCGCTGCTGGCGTACATCCCTGGCTGACTGTCTTCATCGTCAGAGCTGAAATTACAGTGCCAAACTTACAATGCAATAAAAATATGACATATGGCAATTACTAAACTTTTTTTTTTAACTCGAAAAGATAGAATTATATTAAAACTGATTACAGCTCATCATTTCATCCTGAAAAATGTTTAATATTCATGGATATCAAATTTTCTAGTACAGGTATCTCCGTTGAGTCAATCCATGAAATTAAATCCCACTGAAGAAGTTAAATCCCCATTTTACGTTTGAAATCCACAAAAAACTGTTTCTGCCAAGACCACAAAATTCTATGCCCACAAAACTTCATGCTTTACAGTATATATCGTAAGATGAATCAAACACAAAATATCCCACAAGTAAAATGAAATTGTATCCTTTGATATTCAAAACAACATTTCTTTAAATTTACAGAAATATTATTTAAATTCCTTTAAATTATATTGAATTGACCCCAAGGAAGAGACTTTCCATGGTCGCAATACCCAAGTGACCACTTAATTTTATATATGTCAGACCATCATATTAGATACATGCAATTTACCTGACATAAAATAAACTTAATAAAAATTATTTTTTAACAAGTTCTTTTTCCCCCTACATCTCAGAAACACTAAAACATGTCTTCTAAATCGAAACAGTATCAACAATATGAACATCTGTATATAGATTCATTACAAGTATGTTTAAATGTTTATGGTCAAAACAAAATTAGTCTTTGTAAATTCAATTTTATGTGTAAATAAACCTGCCTTAGCTACCATCTGTATAAAGTAGCCACCTGCCTTAAACAGCCAGATTATATCACTCCGTTCAGCTGCTTAGTGCTTGCATAACTGTATCTTTAACGTTAAAATTTGTGGATAGAAAGACATTGAAAATTTTAAACCATACTAGTGTGATACCTACTGGTATTGTTATTTATGGGGAAATCATAGGCTACCGGTATATTATTTGAGAGAAATTAATGTGTCTCGTACAGATTTATTGAACGTCTCCAGTATGCTGTAGTTTTCAAATGCAATTAAAACTGAAAATCACACGCAAGCGCAGCTAGAATGACTAATAGTGGTGACATAGAACTTAGAAAACCAAAAACTTCAAAGGCAAATGCCAAATTCAATGAATATACATGAGAACTTACTCTCTACTGCTAGAACCTCCTTTTCTTTTTTTGTTACTCTTCACACTGTCTGGTGTACCTGAAATGTATAAAAAGTTACATTAAATTAAAATGTAGATTCCTTTTGTAAAACAGGCCATAAAGTCTTTTTACTTTCTACTAGGTTAAAGACGCATGGAAACTAGCAACTAACCTCAATCCATATATAAGGAGTGCTCATTTTTTTAACATAAACCTTTGAGGGAACAGTGGTCTAGAGGTTAAGTTGTAGGCTGCTCAACCTGGAGGTCATGGGTTCAAGACCTACGTGGGTCACCACCATGCCTTCTCTCATATGACATCAGCACTGTTTTTTCCAGGAAGTGAACTCCTGAGTGATTCAAATAAGCTTTCAGCTTTTATCACAATAAAGATAAAATTTAAAAAGATTAGTATAAACCAACATTAATATGGTTTTGTGTCCCTTTTGTAAAGTTTACACACATTTACTTTTTTTCTCAAACTTTCCACACACACTTAGCATGTTAAGTCGACAGACTACACTATATTCTATTTAGTACCACTTTCCGTATTAAAAGAGCTGAACTCTACTTACTCTGTTACGAGACAGTGCTGACTGGCTCCCGGCTTGTAACAGTCACAATGATTTAGCAGGGCAAAAGCAGTTTTACTAACTCCCAGGGCTAAATCTGATTGGTCAGTTCATTAACAGGCTGAAGTACCAGTAATTATATTTGAGCGACAGTCTACCATACCCTAAAGTGTTCAGCTGAACTCTAGGAGTATAAGCTAAAAACTAAAATGATTTCTAAAAGTCCCACTAAAAAATGAAAAAAAAATAAAAATGGAGAAATATTACACACAAACCTTTACTTTTAAAAATTGTGCTTTACATTTCTTTGTGTGTGTGTGTTGTTTTTTTTTCTGAGGTATTTAATCTTTGTACATGTACCTGAGATAGTTTCATGACTCTCCTTTCTCAGTAACACCTGTCATTAAAATCTCTCTGCCTGGCAGTGGTGTCAGTTTCAGTATGGTTATGATCAACTAATACAGGAGTTTCTAAATATAGCTTTTAATATTATGGTGGGAATCAATACCAGTCGTGACAAAATCTGGGATAGTTCTGATGAATATAACTCAACTGACATGATTTTGAGCAAAAGTGATAAAAACCAAATCTCTGCAATCAGTCTCAAAATTTTCTGAATTCCACTTGTACTAGCCACAGGTGGCAGTAGCGTACCTAGGATATTGTATGGGTCCATGAGCCATAAACACTTTAATATATTACAATTATTACGTTTCCTAAGGAAAAAAATACCAAAAAGTCATTTTGAAATTTTTTTGCCCCTGTGACAAAAATTTTTCAAAATGACTTTTTGGTATTTTTTTCCCTTAGAAAACGTAATAATTGTAATATATTTAAGTGTATATGGCTCATGGACCCATACTATATCCTAGGTACGCTACTGCCACCTGTGGTACTAGCATACAGCATTTTGCTATTATTTTGATTTAACATGCAATTAAAAAACAAGAGCACCGCCTACGGGTGCCATCGCTCGTCTGCAAGTGCTGGACAAGCCAGGACAACATGGAAGAAAAGAGTTACAGTTCAGATTTTCTAATGTAAAAAAGGCCCTAATTCTGACAAGATGCAGGTTAAAGTTATGGTTCTTGACCTACATTGACCCCTAATAAATGATGATAAACAAGTGTGCAAAGTTTAAAAGCTGTAGCTCTTATAGCTTTTGAGAAAAGGTGACCTAAACAGTAATTTTAACCAATAAACTCAAATTCTTTAAGTACAAAAAGGGCCATAATTCTGACGAAATGCACATCATAGCTATGGTTCTTGGCCTACATAATGATATTCCCCTAACGATGATTAACAAGTGTGCAAAGTTTCAAAGCTGTAGCTCTTATAGTTTTTGAGAAAAGGTGGACCTAAACAAAAATTTTAACCAAGAAACTCAAATTTTCTAAGTACAAAAAGGGCCATAATTCTGACAAAATGTATATCAGAGTTATGGTTTGTGGCCTACATAGTCCTCTAATGATGATAACCAATAGTGCAAAGTTTCAAATCAAAGCTGTAGCTCTTATAGTTTTTTTCAAGTGACGACAATACCTCATCGATTTTTTTTCAAAAATCAGAAAAGCTAAAAAAAAAAACCGTCCCATCTCTCATGTGAATTCCATTTCGCTTCTTTTAAAGGTGGTCAATTACATTTGAACAACATTTTACGACATTTTTATATTCAATTAGATTTTTTAAAGAACAAAAAGACCCATACCATATAGCTAGATTCCTATTAAAAATCTATATTTTATTGTTTGTCTATGAAGTTTTGTAATTACGTCACTTTAATATAAACTGTTTTTCTTTTAAAGCAGAATTAGTCCATTTTTTTTTTAAATTTCAACATAATCTGAGCCGCGCCATGAGAAAACCAACATAGTGGCTTTGCGACCAGCATGGATCCAGACCAGCCTGCGCATCCGTTTCTTACAGTTTCTCCAATTCCAATAGGCTTTAAAAGCAAACAGCATGGATCCTGACCAGACTGCGCGGATGCGCAGGCTGGTCTGGATCCATGCTGGTCGCAAAGCCACTATGTTGGTTTTCTCATGGCGCGGCTAATTTGCATTTGATAGATATCGAGATATTTCAACAATCTGAAACAAAAAGCAAGATTTTAAATTGCTGCACTGATAAAGCTTCTGAACTCAATCAGTTTTCAATCTATCTTGGTTGCATAACCAAGACACAGAAAAGGAGGTAATAATAAGTTTACAATCTTGCATTTCTTGTGAATTTCAGCAAAATACACACATGTATATTCACCTTCTTTCACTGGAATTTTTCAGGGGACGTAGGTTCAAGCCCCACTGGGGCCAAAACTTTTTTCCTTATTTTCCTTTTTCTTTTTGGTAAGTTTTTACTTTTATCAAGACTTATTATTGATCTATTGTAAAAAAGTGGAAATATTTTATTTGGTAAGCGACTTCTTGCTGTTCAAAGTGAATCTACCTCTGAAATAGAAGGGGGCCGAGTTGGACATCTTTAAAAATACTTAGTTACATGCAGTTAAAGTTCTCTATTTTGCCTGTACATATTGTTGAAGATATGTAGGTAGGTTTTATTTCTGCCCCAAAGGTTATTTTTGAATGAAGTGAGCAAAATTTAAAACAGTCCCACAGGACTCAACCTTAATTTTTCGATGTCTGTCTCAATAAATTCGTTTACTTGAGGCACCCAAGAAAAAATGATATTGACAGTTTTATTTTGTGTTTACTTGTTTACCAATAGTTTGATGTTTCTTTTATTAAAATTGATGGTAAAACAAATTCTCTGCAAATGTTTTGGACAGTGGCCATCACTATGAAGTTTGTCTCTACTTCAGCCTGAGGAAATACCATAAATTATACAAAATTTATTAAAAAAAAAATATTAAAAAAAAAAAAACTGCACTGTAAAAGTTGTTTAAAAATTGCAACACATTGCAAAACACGATCAACTTTTAGAATATACTAAGTAAATGTCATTTTTTAAACATTACTAATAGAGGTCCAATACCTTGTATCGATACTTATGATGGTCAGGATCCATACTGTTCCCTAACAGTTTCTCTAATTACAATAGGCTTTGAAAGTGAACAGCATGGATCCTGACCAGATTGCACGGATGCGCAGGCTGGTCTGGATCCATGCTGGTCGCAAACGCACTATGTTGCTTCTCTCAGTGTGCGGTTCAAATAATTTTGTAAATGACTTAACTGTTAATTTTCTAACAAATCCATTTGCTGACCAAAATCTTATTAATAATCAATAAATAACTATTGTTGACTAACATACTATGCAAAGAAATTTCTAAACATTAATGCAATTATTACAAAACATTTGACTTCATCAACCATTTTTGCCCCGGGCCTGAAATATTGTCAGAACGGGTTCTTTCACTGTCATCTAGGCTCGAAAATGGCTATTTGGCCTAATTTGTGCTGTCATGGCGTTATACTCAATATACCCGCAAAAATACTAAACAAACACTACCGCATTGTGGATCATCAGCTTTCTGATAAAACTGATTGGCAGCCGGCGAATGAACATTTGAAGGCATATTATTTGACAGTGATGAAAGAGAGTAACTTCGTTGCAACAAAGAGCGTCTGGTATAGTCTGGTACATGTTGTGAATTATACATTCCAGTCTCAATGCTGAACATTCGATTCAATCGCTTCTGATAAGAATCCATTTTCCAGTTTTTTCATGAAAGACTGGTTAAAAAATACTGACCAGTTGTATTGTTTTTAAGTTTTCTATGAGAACAATCCTGACAGTGATTTCAAATTTAATATCCATAAACTGTGCAAGCAGGTGCGTAAACCATTTTACAGTTGTGAAACGGAAAACGAAAGTTACACTTCCGACCAACGTATCTTTTTTTCACTGATTTTTAAGGTTTATCATTTGTTTTAACATTTATTTATGATTTAGTCAAAACTCCAATATTCCAATTTCTCACAAGATACTTAAGACAAATCTAATACTGTCATTTTATTCATAAAATGCTCTCCTTTCTTAAAAATCTAGTCCATAAACCCATCAACCGTTTGCTGCAAAAATATGCACCAAAACTATATCTGACCTTTTAATTAATATTCACTAACAGAGAAATTATCGCAGGAAATATATGTCAGCTGCAAACATTTCTAATATTTTAGAGAAAACACATATTGATGTAATACAAGTCTTTCCCACACCTTGTTGCTAGGCAGGCAACACTCTCTGAGGAAAGTGTCACATTCATACTCTATGTTAGATCTAGTGGTAAGTATTGACAGGTACTATTCTAATTATTGTGCAGGGAAACACAATTTCACCTATATATGAGCCGTGCCATGAGAAAACCAACATAGTGGGTTTGTGACCAGCATGGATCCAGACCAGCCTGCACATCCGCGCAGTCTGGTCAGGATCCATGCTGTTCACTAACAGTTTCTCCAATTCCAATAGACTTTAAAAGCGAACAGCATGGATCCTGACCAGACTGCGCGGATGCAAACCCACTATGTTGGTATTCCCATGGCACAGCTCATATTGAAAATGTCACATTTCTCCAAAGTGAACAGAAATAGAAGACTCAACTTATATTTTAACATGCAAAGCGGGCCAGTAAAGGTATACGCCTTAGTAAAGATACAACTACAGTCAATTTTTGTTTGCTCAAACTCTGATATTTCAAACACCATCCCTTTGCTCAATTTTTAAACCATCAGAGATTTTATGGAGACAAATATTCTGACCAGTTTTTTTAAGATTGGGCCAAACATGTTGCCTTTTGAGTGTAAACAAGCAGTTTCTTTCATTTGACCTAGCAACCTAGTTTTTGACCCCACATGACCCAGATTAGAACTCGCCCAGGATGTCATGGAGACAAACATTCTGACAAAGTTTTGTGAAGATTGGAACAAAAAACTGGCCTCTAGAATGTGAACAAGCTTTTCCTTTGATTTGATCTAGTCACCTAGTTTTTGACCCCACATGACCCAGATTTGAAATCATCCAAGACTTTGAAACAACAAACATTCTGACCAAGCTTTATTGTATACACAAGGTTTTTCTTTGATTTGACCAGGTGACCTTGTTTTTGACCCCATATGACCCATATTCGAACTTGACCTAGATTTCATCAAGACAAACATTCTAATCAAACTCCACGGATATTCAGTGAAAATAAGTTGCCCCTATTGCATACAACAAGGTTTTTCTTTGATTCAAAAGATCACCTAGTTTTTGACCCCAGATGACTTGATTTCATCAAAACAAACATTCTGAAAAAATCATGAAGATCCGGTGAAAAATGCAGCCCCTATTGCATACACAAAGTTTTTCTTTGATTTAACTGGGTGACCTAGTTTTTGATCCCACAAACCCAGATTCTAGCTTGACCTAGAGGTCACCAAGACAAACATTCTGACTAATTCTCATGGGTTTCAAACTTAAAATGTGGTCTTTAGAGTGTTAACAAGATTTTTCTTTGATCTGGCCTAAGACCTAGTTTTTGACCCCAGATGACCCAGTTTCTAACTTGACCTAGAGATCATCAAGACAAACATTCTGACCAAGTTTCATAAAGATGGGATCAAAACTGTGACCTCTAGAGTGTTAACAAGGCAAATGTTGACAGGTGCCAGACGCAACACAACAGACGCCGGAATATGATTGGTCACAATAACTCACCTCGAGTCTTCATAAGGTTTTTCTTTGATTTGACCTGGTGACCTAGTTTTTGATCCAAGATGACAAAGTTTCGAACTTGACCGAGATATCATCAAGACAAACATTCTTACCAGTTTCCCTGACAAATGGACTTAAAATGTAGCTTCTAGGTTTTCCTTTGATTTGACCTGGTGACCTAGTTTTTGACCCCAGAGTGTCCAGAAGGTAAAATGTTAACAACAGATGCCAGACAAATGTTGATGACAATAGCTTACTTTTGAGCAATTTGTGCTCAGGTGAGCTAACAAGAGCATTTTTTTTCAAATAATCTTCTGTTTTGATAGATAAATTATAGTCTTCTATCTGCAAATATCATTGTCAGTATTCATATTAATTAACGGACCTCTATATAGCCCTATGCCCTTTGTCTAGAGCTCTTGAAACCAAACCTCTAGATATTGGATCTACAGGTACATACAGTCACCAAACTCCTTGCCATTGCCATAATATGAGGATGAGGCTGTCATGTTGATTTATTTCTTTACCCTCATGACAATCATGCTGATTTTTTTTTTGTTCGCACAACTGTTGTGCCAGTTATTTTCGTTATTGCATAACAATCAATAGACACCTCCATGATAACATGTACTGATGATACATGTGTTACTGAATGACAGGCTAACGGTGCACATGTTTATTTCAGTACATAGGTTCACTTCAGTAACTGGGCGGACAAGACAGTCAAATATAAATGGTCGATGCAGATCCATCAGTTCCAGTAATACCATAGTGCCTCCCAGACTCCTGAATAATCATTAACAACCATTCTAGTTCTGGCTACGATAATTTAATTGGCGATTGGTCGTGTCATCAAACGTGAAAGAAATATTACATTTATTACCTGTGCAGGGTGTTTGTCCTGCGCTAATAGAAAATCTGGACATTACTCCGATAATTTGAATATATATTTCATACAATATATTACATTTAACTTTGTTATACCATTAACTAAAACTGTAGTGTTTGCAATGATGAATATAACATTAAATCTGTAAAGTATGCAGGATATCGACCCTGCACTAAAAGCAAAACCTGAAATGACACCGATATTTTAAATATATTTGATTTCTAAAATATATAACTGTTTTTTTTTTTCTTAAATATATTCACAGTAGAAAATAAATAGAAAAAGAGTAATTTTCCTCAAAACGTGAACAAAATATTACATTTGTTATCTGTGCAGGATCTTTGTCTTGTGCTGAAAGTAAATCTTGACATTACTTTGATATTTTGAATATCTTTCATAAACTTCTTTTCATGTTAACTTTTAACATCGTAATACCATTACAGACTAAAGTAGTACCAGTAGCTTTTTCAAAGATTAATATAATGTTACATCTGTAACATGTGCAGGATGTCAGTCCCACGTCAACAGCAAATCTTGAAATGACACCGATATTTCAAATATAATTAATTATTTCATTTTTAAAACAACATATCGATATCATTTTTAAAAAGTTTTTATAGTAGAAAATAAATAGAAAAAAAGAGTAATTTTCATCAAAACGTGAAGAAAATATTACATTTGTTATCTGTGCAGGGTGTTTTGTCCTGCCCTAATACTCCATTACTCCATTATTTTGAATTTATTTCATAAACCATGTTAACTTTAACTTTATTATACCATTATCGACTGAAATTGTAGCTTTTGCAATGACGAACATAATATTACGAGTTTTTATTAATAATACTTACAATATGGGCGTCATTTCAGGATTTGCTTTTGGTGCAAGAAAGACATCCCGACAAAGTAGTATAATATTCAAGTTTTTTTTTTTTAATTTAGTACATTTATGTTGAAGTATAATGAAACAACTAAATTAAAACAAGAGCTGTCCGTAAGACAGCCAAGCTCGACTATTCGAAATATTGTCACAGAAGCAGGAAATTATTACCCAAAATGTTAAATATCAAAAGAGTTTTAAGTTCTAAAGGGGACATAATTTGACCAAAATGCATATCAGAGTTATGGGACTTGATGCTATCAACTAGTTTTATAACCCCAAAGAAACATGTTAAGTTTCAATTCCATATCTGCATTAGTTTTGGAGATAGTAACTTGCATGTAAAACTTTAACCAGGATTTTCTAAGTCCAAAAGGGGGCATAATTTGCCCAAAATACATGTTAGAGTTACGGGACTCGACCCAGTGAGGTAGGTAATTGATCTAGAAAAAGAAAAAATAAGTTTCAAATCTATATGCCTTTTAGTAATAGCTGTATGTACTTGCACGCAAAACTTTAACCAGAATTTTCTAAGTCCAAAAGGGGGCATAATTTGACCAAAATGAAGGTCAGAGTTATGGAACTTGGTGCTATCAACTAGTTTTATAACCCCAAAGACACATGTGAAGTTTCAATTCAATATCTGCATTAGTTTTGGAGATAGTGACTTGCATGTAAAACTTTAACCAGAATTTTCTAAGGCCAAAAGGGGGCATAATTTGCTCAAAATACATGTTAGAGTTATGGAAATTGACCCAGAGAGGTTGGTAATTGACCTAGAAAAAGAAAAAATAAGTTTCAAAGCTATATGCCTTTAAATGATAGCTGTATGTACTTGCATGCAAAAACTTAACCAAGGTGTGACGCCGACACCAGGGTGAGTAGAATTAGAGAGCTAATTAGTAAGTTTATATGTAAAATCCTTGAGTATTCTACTTAATGATGGGATATGCGAGTAGCGCAGAACAGGCAATCACTACATTTTTGGTTTTCTGCGCAGCCTGATTTGTTAATACCTCTACCTGTAATTAAACAATAAACCTTTCTTTTTAGGTTAGTATAAAACCACGCCACGCAAAAAAAATAAAATATTTTAGTCATATTCAACTTGGTTAATGTTAAATTATAGTGGCATAAAAAATCTAAATGTGTAAAAAACTTGAACTGAAAGCGCTAAATTACAAGTTTAATATTTTGTGTTGTTTAGTTGTGGAATAACCTTGTTGAAATTAATAAATATTTAGGAGAAATACCTAAAATATCAGCGTAATTTTTCAATTTGCTTTTTGCGCAGGCCAGGTAATCTGTAGAAATAACTAGAATAATTAGATAAATAAATAAATACAAGATTGCCAACAATTGTAATTTGTACTTCGATTTTACGACTGAGGTATTTCATTATACAAGCGATTTATTGAAACTTGTTCCGTTTGTGTGCTCCAGTATTGCTGAAATAATACAAATATAAAAATAGCCTAAAAATACCATAGGACGATGTGTACTAGCCAGAGGAAATCACACTTTACGCATGTTTTGGTTTTATTGCTTTGTTTCAGATTGGAGGTATTGAAACCTGGTGACCAACTGCTGGGAATTTACTGATGTATAAACAAATTTATCTCACCTCACCAAGATACTGTATATGAAACTCTTAAGTTTTATTTAATTTATGACAACAGACCATTTACATTACAAAAAAAATGTAAAAGGAATGACCATAATATACAAAGACATTTAGCATTTGACATTAAATTTTGTTAAATAATCAATTTACTTACTGCAGAATATATACCAAATATGCAGCACAAATTACAGATATTTATAGTGACATTTGTTATTTGCGCTGCGCATTTAGTAAATCGCACAGGGCGAATCTATCCTGCGCAACGACTGGTAAATCGATGCGCAGATAACCAATGGAAAGAAATTTGATATATGCGCTGCGCGTTTGGTAAATTGCAGAGATTGGCTATTTGCGCTTAACATCTAAATATAACATCTACATGATCTACGAGGCTAAATTTTTTTAGTACAGCCATTCCCTAGTAGGAATGAAATTCCAGCAGTGACTGTGATTACAGATATCTTCCCAACTAAGTAAATATATATATATATGTGTATACTGATCAAATTAACTTTTGTGCTAAACTCTTAAATTTTTGGGTACAGTCAACTCGCCAATAGAGAATCACTGCCAATAGCGGGTCACTTGAAAATAAAATGTGAATCTCCCTAATACATATTAGAGTATACAATGTTTAAGTATCCAGTAATATAAACTTATCACTTAGCTATTATTACACAAAAGAAGATGGATCTAATCTAATGAGTTTGAGTTCCATGAATAGATAACTCTTGCAACCAGTTTCCTGACTTGGATTTTAGCACTTTTGAATTCTTCGAAGTAGAATATTTTTGAGCATACCTCACAGTTTCTTAGATAAAACCACACAAATTCGGTACCATTTTGAAGAGTGAAACACACACTTTCATAGGAATAATATGATTATGAATTTTAGATTGACTTTGATGAAAAAAGTGCCATCAAGCAGAGGCGGCCATTTAGCCAATAAAGGGTCACCCATATCAGGGATAATCAAAAGATTGTTTATTCTGCTTAAGAATACAAATCAATGGTTGATTTGATGTAATAATGGTTTGAACTGGCAAATTTAGATAAATGAATAAGGTTCTGTGCATCAATACTTTTTGTTTGTTTTAGATATAGTTGGTGCTAATTATGCTTAGAAATACAACTGTGAAAACTAGCGCTGTATTCCTTTTACCTAGTATCTCCTGTTTGAAATGTAAACATACTGATTCTCATTATATTCTGCCTTGAAATGTTTATTTCCAATACCACAGTCATGTTTTGTCAGAAAAAAGACTGTTTTAAATGGATAGAAAATATGATAAACTAGGTGACCCTCTATTGGCAAAAGTGACCCCCTATTGGTGAATCGGACAGGTTTAAATATTTCATCATAACTTCAGACATAAAAGATAGATTCAAATAAATCAAACGTTTAAATGAATGTGAGCAATAGTTTTAAGTGTTAGTAAGTTTAGATATCATGAAAGTCTAAACATTCGTCACCACATGCTAAAAGTGTTGATAGTGACCCGCTATTGGCGAGTTGTCTGTAGTATGATGAGTGACAGATCGTGATACACAAATATTTATTTATAAAGACAGTCTCACTCTGTACTTTCTGTAAACAGCCTCCTATTAATCTCTTCTTGAACTCAGTATTATACCTGATCCACATGGTCCTGGCGAGAGCGATGTACTCGCCATTACACTTTTTTGGGGTTAAAACAAATCAGATATTGTTGTTTATTGACAAAAACTGTTAATTATGACAAAAACACAATGGCCCAATTAAAGGAATTGACTGGCTCTTGATTTCATTTTCACCTCAAATTAAGCGCTTGGTTTTTTGTCACACTTTAAAAAGCGTCTGAACTTAAATTACAATCTGCGGCACAGTCAAATATTAACCGGTGTCGTGATATAATATTATTTGTGAAATTACATCCTTCATGATGTCGAAATGCAAGTCTGAAATTTGCAAACTTTTATTAAGGGAAAGTTTCGGAGAAGTTGCGGAAGAAGTCGCGTTTGTGTTGCTCAGTAAAGGGGCGTGTCCTTTACGTCAAATATCCACAGAAACATGCCTTCACATAGACAAGGTAGACTGGTGTTATCTTCCGAGTTTGGAGAAAAAATGATTTTACATGTCAAACAAAATCCTAAATCATTTATGATTTGCCGTATTGAATTTTAAAAAAAAAAGCGAGGACATGTTAAATTCATGAAAAGAAGTATGAGAGTTCATGTAATTTATCATTTAGAAATCCTGCCATTTGCTAACAATCTTTTTATCAGGTTAGATAATTGCACAGTTATTGCATCGTCTAGTTTTGTCTTTTAACCAACCCTATTTTTATTTTCTGATGGTCGTGTAAGTTGAATTATTGCTTAGCCCCATTTGTTCCAATATTTCAAAACACAGTAGTTTCAAGTTTATTTTCCACATCAGTTGATACACATATTGAACCAGTATTTATAAAGACAATGCTAAGTGTAGGCATACTGTATTATCTAAAATTCTAATATGCTTGTCTCTGTTAAAGACACTCTTAATGATGTCACGTTAACGTGCGGTGACGTCAATGTTTTTGTTGCAACCAAGAAAGAGCGCTACTATATTTGATCTACATTTTTACATTAAGAGCGTATTTAATTAGAATCGAAATAATTTATTCCAAAAACCGTATTTTAACACTATTTATGCACTCGGGCGGTTATACATCGTACAAATAATGTCACTTGGGCTGCGCCCTTGTAAAATTATTACGCCCGACGTATAACCGCCCATCACGCATAAATAAGCATTAAAACACTCTTTTGCTATAAATTATTCTTAAATAGAGCTATATGTGCACAGAGAAGTATAAAATACACAGAATGGCAACAGGAGATAATCTCGCGAAAATGCATGTCACTGTGTTATCTTGAAGCATTTGATGACTTGTTCACTAGTGATCAAATCCACAGACGCTTATCAAAGAATTACAATGGCGATAAGGCCGGCTCGTAATAAACTGAATCGGGTTAAATTTTCAGACGACAAGTGTTGATTTCTCAGACTTCCAATCATAAATTCATTCATTCCCCGTGTAGAAAATACTAAACATTTTTTTTAAAAAATCACCATTATAATTAAAAACAAACGATCTGATAGAAAGTTTTTCACGAAATAAATTTTTATCCTTCTGCTGTCTGTTTCATACACTGGTTGAACAATATCTCATTCAGTTCCCACCCCATGTGGTTCTGGGACGATCTGTGTATGAAAAGAATTGGAACCACTGTATGATCGTAAGAGGCGACTAATAGGGTCTTAACACTTGGTTTTGCTGTAACTCTGTGATTCCAGCAGGTATGCAAATTTTGATTCCATACCTCGTGTTTTTATTTCGATGTAAATGAGATGTGAAACCAAAACTTGTAGTCCTGTTTGGCGCCATATAACCTATACTGTGTTGGTGCACTGTAAAACCCAAATAAATAAATAAATAAATCATTCAGTTCCCACATGATGTTGGCGATATTTGCTCTATATGCCTTTCAAGTTGCTTATCTATTTATTTTTATACCTCTTTGATGTGCACAATGACTCATAAGAAACTTTCAATTCAGGGGTGGCAAAATCTGATTTTGACTTGCTTGTCCGATATTGTCAATTGCTTCTTTGTACTTGTCCGTATGATAGTTATATAGTAAATTCTGGTCAAATTTCACTTGTCAGTACAACCTGGGCAATACGGACAATTGAATTTGCCGCCCCTGCAATTTGTTCCATTTTGAATGTCAAGATCCACATTTCTTATATTTATGGATTTATGATATTATAATTATAAGTTTAAGCATTTTCATCAAATTTCATAAAAACATACCAAAGAAAATTTAAAGTCCCCCAAAAAAGTCCAGAAATAGCGATTCTGTACTGCCAATTGTTTTGCAGCTGAAGATTGCAACCCGATCATCTGACAACTGCGATGGTCATGATAGTTGGCAAAATATTTCTGACAGTGAAATTTGTGTGCATAACTCGTCTTCAAATTCTGTTGCACGGTTTATTTTATGTTAGCTCATAAGAAAAATGGAATGAAATTATATTAAAGTAAAGTAGCATATAACTTGATGAAATTGTTGCATGTCAGGAGGATTAGAATTTATCAGAAATCAGCGCTCACAAATTTTTGTGAGTTGCTTTTTTGTCTACTTGCAAATGAATGTTTTTTCTTTATGAAACCACCTCTGCAAGCAAAAATGAAAGTACAAAATTTGTCAGCTTCTGGAATCAAAACAGTACACTGCGAATGGAAAACAGTCAGTAAATAGGTAATTGGGCTGAAGAATATGTATATTGCTTTTAAAATTAGTTGTTTGCAAGCTTACAGATAAAGACTCAGCAGGTGCTCTTTCCTACAGATTTGTTCATATATGAGCCACACCATGAGAAAACCAACATAGAGCATTTGCGACCAGCATGGATCCAGACCAGCCTGCGCAGTCTGGTCAGGATCCATGCTGTTCCCTAACAGTTTCTCTAATTGCAATAGGCTTTGAAAGCGAACAGCATGAATCCTGACCAGACTGCGCAAATGCGCAGGCTGGTCTGTATCCATCCTGGTCGCAAATGCACTATGTTGGTTTTCTCATGGCGTGGCTCATATAATTTACGAGTGTTTCAGTTCTACAGTTCATGAATAACAATAATAAGTACTGACAGATAAAAATGGGGTTTCCATATTGTCCATGAAATTGCAAAGGTTAAACTCACCAACCAATGATACATGTATAAGGCAGAGTTCCCTCACGTTTCATGAGATTCTTGATATGTCATAACAACCTGTAAATGCATGCACACACACTTCAAAACATGCTCTTTTTGTCTGTTTCCTGATTGCTTTCATGGAATCAGTAGAGCAAGCTACTACGATCGGATTGGAGAAAGCTCTTTTTATGGAAATTGGCTTGAAAATTCAGCTCACAATATTTTGCGGCTTTGGCAAATTCAACTCCCAATTTCTCAAGTTCACTATCATTTTGCAAGGATGCGAGCTTAAATTCGTACGCTTGACAAATTTCTTGCGCGTTTTCCGGGTAAGGTTTGTATAGCGAGTGTGTTCCATTTGAGAGATCCTAAACATTTCTGAATCTGAAATTCTTCTGCTTATTGCTAGCATATCCCTGCGTTACATATTTTCAGTGATACAATAAAAATCGGTTTTTAGTAATATTTACATAGACATTTTTGCAAGAATAACAATATACATGCTAGTATAAGAAAACAATAAACTAAGAAAATCTGTGAGAAGTAATCTAGTATAAATTCTTTATTAGATATTTAGGCATATTTACTATCTGGTCTCCTGTGGGGCATGTGTTTTACAGACAGATGTTGTTTAATTATGCCCCTGGCATCTACTGATGCGAGAGGCATATAGTGATTGTCCTGTCCGTCCGTTCGTCCGTCTGTACAAGGTTAACCAAATGGGACCGTTTTGTCTAGCACCAATACCCCTTACTAGAATGACTTGATACTAAAGCAGATGTAACCTGTGACTATTCCTCATCATCAGACATCACCTGACCTCAGTTTGACCTTGAACTTGACCTCGTTTTGGGCTTAGGTTGCTTTGTATCGACAAAAATGCCACCGGGGGCATCCAAAAATATAAATTTATATCACAAAATGTCTCTTTGATATGACTGGGTATTGCTTATCAACTCATCTGTTTAAATAAAGGAGTATGGTGAGACTACATAACAGGGACTTGCTGCTCTTCAGTAAAAGAGATTTGACATAAAAGACATATATCTGATGTATATTGTCCAGCATTGTCCACTGTTAAGCATTTTCTAGAACTTAAGTATTGTCAAATAATAATGTCAAAGAAAGCAAGACAGATGTTTTCAAAGAATTGTCCTTAAGAGAAAATATTTTTAAAAATGTACGTTCTCTCTTGAAAGACTGCTCTTTAGAATAAAGTGTGACCAATTTATTTTTATTGATTATTCTTAAAAACTAGTTGTTTTTTAAATATCCTGATACTTCAGGGTCAAAAGTGTTCAAGTATATGTGAATCCAAAGTGATTGTAAAGGTTCCTTGGATTATTTGACATGTGATAGCAGGGTTTGGCTGTAATCTGAATCTACTGTAATTATTCAAATTATTGCCCTAGGTTCAAAACTGGCCATGTCCATGTGTATGACATGTATATGATGTAGGCTAATATAAGATGAACTTTGAATATCTTCTTCTCTAAATCCTTTGATATTGATATAAACCTAACTCTGTACTTGTGTAACCGGGGTCCATTTCTCGGGGAAATAGCTACTATTTAACAAGTGGTAGAGTTCTAATATTCTTTTATTCCATTCTAAATAATAATATTATTTCACTTTCCAATAATTCCAATTGATCAATTCATAGTATATAATAATTTATTATTCTCAAAGTTTCCAAAGTATTTCTTGCCTAAAATATAAGAATATCAGTTTTGACTAATTTTGACTTTCCTGTGCCTAAAACAAAAACCTAAATCTAACTCAAACTCCAAACTCTGCAACCTATTCATTCACGCCCACTTCATACTTCAACCAATCACATCACACATGCATCATACTTCAGCCAATCATATCACACATGCACACATTAAAACCTGACCAGTACTTATCTACTCCAGTGGCTTATTACTTTCTGATACTATTTAACACTTACTAGTTAAATTATTACCATATCAAATTCTGTCTGGAATATCTTTTGAAGTAGTAGACCAAATCAAATGCACATATGTTTAGCTATAATTATTTCTAGATAAGTAATAAACTGTAGAAAGGTAAGGGCACTCTGATAAAATAATGACTTAATGTTATTTTAATGATTTTCATAATGAAATATATCTAAAATATAGAACTGGTCACACTTGTACCTACACTTGAAGCCTTTTACACTGGTGAGCGCTTTAGGGTCAATGGCACTGTTGTTTTTATATTAACAGGTGCGAAAAGTTCTTGTAGTTTTGATACAGCAGAATATAGTGAAATTTGAGAAGAGCAAACGAGGATTTACAGAGTATTTTGTTGATGTAGAACATTTGTTATGGCGACATCGTATTCCACGATACATTCACTGTGCCAAGACACTGTACGGTGATGCTGCAGAACTGGTTGTGGAGGATCTCGTGCATCATGGCCAGCTGATGATGTCTTCTGTCGTTCACACGGTCACCAATAAGTTGAATGAAGCCTTGGAACATGCAGGTAGGGAAAATACTGATAAATTTCTAAAATGTTTGTTTATCTGCTGTAAAATCTATTTTAAAGTAGAATTATGCGCATTTTTCAAGTAAAAATCCGACTACATTGGATGCGTGTGTAAAAAGGGTGGAGGAAATAGCTTTTAACCCAATATCCCAAACTCTTCCTGTTACCAGTACAAAATAATTACTTTCCAAATACGATTTATTTTGACTGGGCCAGTTTTTTTTATAAGAAACATCAAACTGCACGCAGGAGTTGCTTCCCTTCAACTACAGAAATCTCTGCCTATAGGTAAGGGAGATTGAAGAAAAGAACTATTATTTAATTAGTCAAATTTCTTTATTTCTAAAGCATCAACTTCAAATACTTATGCGGCATTATCATTAATTTAACACATTTAAATGCACAGCAACTGAAAATTGCTTTTATAAAACATTCACCAAAAACACACTATGTGCAGTAAGATGAGCATAATGCCATTTTAAGTTCATTAAACTTCTATAAGGCGTTAGATTTTATGTCAAAAACAGATAGAACAGCTCTCCAAATAGATGTTATGCATACTTACACGGATAGAAAAGTGCTGCTTTCAATACTGTGCATGAACTTATACAGTTACATGTAGAGCCATAAAGGGAGGTAATAAAAATGGATTCAAAATAACTTTCTGCTAAGTTAATCAGTATTCAAACCTTTGACAAATATTTGAGGAAACAATTATTGGAAATAGGATTTGACAAGAAATTAATGTATTTATGTTGGTATTAAAAAAAAATGTGGCAGCCATGCTATAAACAAGGATTGTGAGCCAGTTTTCTGAGGAGTGCATATATTGGTATGCAAAGCAGCTGTTTTCATTTTCCATTGCCTGTCTTTTTAAAGCAGCAACTGCCACCAGAGCTTTTATTAGTATAAGGGTGTGGCAAATAATGAATGAAACAGAGACTTTGATATATGAAGCAAAACTTTGTCTTCAGTAATTTTGTTTGTCATTATTTTGGATGATTTAACATGCATGCCATAAAATTGTATCAGCAGCCTTGAAAATGTACACTACCTAAATTACTCGTACTTATGTCCAAACTCAGTGAGTTGACAAATTCCTGGCATTTTAGCTATGTCAACTTAGATAAGAAATTTCTAATACACATCAAAGCCTCATAATATTTGTAGTAAACTGCTTGCATTGACTTCACGGCTCTAGAAATCCATGTCGGTGATTTAGCGCAACATGACATGGTTATATTAACTTCATCATTATCAAAGAGGTAGATTATATTTGGTATAACAATATTTTAATATTTTTCAGGGCATCAGAAAATTGGTTCCCGAGTTGTATATGACAAGTTCAATCTGCTGGCTGGTACCCATTTCATACAGCAATGTTTGAATCAGATGGAAACGACAGGTGATGAAGAGGATCTAGATGAGAGAGATTTGTCGAGTCTGTATAAAGTTCCAGCATTCAACGCTAAAGGTACTTATATTCCACCTCAAAACTGGGAATGGGTAATGGCACATACTGTAAAATCATTTAATTTCGTAGGCATGAAATTTTATGGTTTTGGTCAAAATGGCAATTTCGTGGGGATATGAATTCATGGTTTCAACTTTTGAACATAAAAATGAATCGGAATTTTACTTGTTCATTGGGATTAAATTTCGTGGATTGACTCAACCAGTAAATCCACGAAAATTAGTCCCCCACAAATATTAATGATTTCACTGTAGATTAGCCTTTGTACATTCCTCCTGAATATGCCTTATTCATAATTAATAGGAATTTATTCAATTTCAGACCCATTTAGAATCCCTAGATAAATGTAGGTTTGCATGAAGGAAGAAATGTTGAAGCAGACATATTGAATTTTGAAGGAACACGTTTAAATTGTGTCGAAATTGCAAAGTTTTGTATTTTCACAGATAAGACGCTTTTTGAAATAAACAATGATATCCCGTAAGCAGCTTTACTCATACAAGTTTTAAGTCTCTACCTCCTTTAGCATTTAGTGACTGAAGAATGCTTGAAGTTTTACTCTGCACTTACATGGACTAGTCCATCTTTCAATTTGGGCAATACCATTTATTACTCAACGGGGTGTTCACAGAAGATTTACTGATTGAATAGGGAACAGTGCCGACCATGCAGGCTGATCTTAGTCTGCACTGGTTGCAAAGGCAGAATGACTTGCTGCCAGCAGGCTAAAGGTCAAGTTGTAGATAAATGTCTTTGAAAAGAACAATTTTTGTATATCAGTAAGTATTATGAAAATGTATTGTAATCATTTTAATGTCTTGTTTGTTACTTGTATAGATGGAGACAGGAAGAGAAAGAGGTCTACAGATGAGAGCGAACCACCGTCAAAGAGACAGAAAATGTCTGCAGACAATGATACTGTAAGATATCATCATACACAATATCTGTCTAGATTATTATTGTTACATTCCTTGCTTGGCAGTCAGCATTAAGGGGATAGTTAAAGGACTGGGCACCTATTTGGCAGTATAATGTAACTAGGGATATTAGGTGTCTGCGTCGTGATTCCAATGTTCCAATGAAGAGGCATTAAATTATCAAGTCGGGCATTGTGCTCACTGCTACAAGTAGACACTCATTTATATGACTGAAAAATCATTGGAAAAGATGCTAATGCCAAAAACACACTGTTCTTGTTACAGTTTACATATTTGCTTTTTTTTACAGCCCCTCATAACTTCATAAGAACTCTTACTTGTGCTAGTTAAGCTGTTTGGGACAATTTCGTTTCCATCAATATTTGACTTCAAACCTGGTTAGATGATTTTTTTTGGAAACAGAATTAGATCACTGGTTCACAACCTTCAGACTTCATAGCATGATTGTATGGGTCACTAGATGAACTCTTACCAGTTTTAGGGTCTGAATATGTAGTTTACGGGTCAAGGTCATTGAACCCTTGAGGTTATAAAGGCTTCCCAACATTTTGGTCTTCTACTGTCAAGCTTCATGCCTGTGGAAAAGAAATACTATATATAAATCAGCTTTGAACTTTGTAGGTATCGTGTCATGTTGTAAAATGATTCTCTATTGTGGTTTTACATGATCTCATTTATTGACTACATAATAGGTTTATAAATAAAATGTGCAAAAGCAGTAATCACAGAGTTCAATTAACAGTGTAGGTATATAGGTTAGCCTTGAAATGCAAAGTTTTCATGTCTCGCTGTAAAATTATTTTTCTTAGTGCAATTTTCATGTGTCAGTTGCTGTTGACCACATAATTATTACCTACCGTAAATATTCTATTTAAGGCAGTAAACATCAAACACAAGAGAAAATCTAAATGCAGGTCAGAATTGAAATGCAGCGCTCCAGATAAGATGTGTATAAGTCAAGTTCAGATTTTACTATTTTAATCATTCATAAGAATTATGATGAGTAGATACTCATTGGCCTAAGAAGTTATCTGGATCCCTTGAAATATATATATGTACAGTGAAATCATTAATTTTTGAGGGGGATTGATTATCGTGGATTTTGTGGTTGAGTCAGCTCAGGGAAGCAGTAAAATTCTCATTCATTTTATGATCAGTGTTCAAAATCCACAAATTAATATCCTAACGAAAAAACAACATTTTTTAGCTCGACTAATCAGAGAATCCGCATCAGCGTGCGTCCATGTCTCGATTCGGTTAAGTTTTTGTATGTAAGCTGGTATCTCAGTAACCACTTGTGGGAACGGATTGAAACTTCATACACTTGTTCACTGTGATTTATAAACAGACTTGCACTGCTCAGGTCCCTTAACTCTATTTTGCATCTTTACAAAATTATACCCCGTTTTCAACTTATAATGTTCATTCGGTTGACAAAGCTGTTGCATAATCGAGCATTGCTGTTCTACGGCAGCTATTGTTAACCGGGAAATTTCCTGCCCATGAAATTAAATGTTTTCACATTAGTTTTCATGTCTCCCTGTAAAATGATTCTTCTTAATTGCAATTTGCCTATATGACTTCGTAAACACGATATTCTATATAGGGAGCCTTATAATTCAGCAGTAGAAAGGACGAGAAAAAAATAATAAAACGCTTTCTGGCACTAGTAGGAATATAAAGAAATAATGATCATGTTCTTGGAAAATGATATGCTATTAACTTTTATTAAAGATATCTTTATGTTTCTTGCCAGGTTCTAAAATTACTTGGATTTAACATGTAACTTACGTGTAAAAAGTGAGAACTGTTGAATCAGTAATATATGTGGGTGACTAATCTTTGTTGATTTCATGGTTTAATCAGTCCTTGAATTTTTATCTGCACAAACTAGTTAAAAGTCATAATCAGTTTTAAAGATGAAATAAATTGCAACTTTTATTGTCCTTTTAGATTTAATTTTGTGGGTTAAAAAAAACATGAAATCTGTAGAAAATAAGACCCATGAATAATAATGATTTTACAGTAATGTAACATTTCTCTTGTAGATATAAGATGATAGCAGAATTTTTTGTTAGACGATAAACATAAAATTTTTGACTTTAACAAAAAATCTGTTTATAAGACAGTTGCTTTAAATGATTAAAATGTATATTAATTGTAATGAAAATTTTTTGTAGTTATCAGATGATGTTATATATTGAAAGATAAACTTCAGATATTTTAAACATTAAACTAAAATCTTACCCTGCTAATTTTCTAAAATGGACTAATCCATCATTCAGTTTGGGCAGTACCATTTATTATTCAGAGGGGTGTTCACTGAAAATTTACTGACTGAATAGTTTGTGCTGATCATGATCAGACTACACCAATGTGCAGGCTGATCTTGGCCTACACTGGTCACAAAGGCAGAATCACTTGCTGGCAGCATGCTAAAGGTTAAGTACTGGAAGTGTATAATTGTAATGAAATGTTTTCTTGTAGGTATCAGATGACGGTATATATTGGAAGATAAATCACCGGAGATTCCATCAATATTTCAGAGACCAGCTGTTCATCAAGGCGATACATAACAAAATAGGCAAGGTAAACCTTTATCCTTTACACACAAGCATCATTATAACAAATTGTAGTAATGGATCCAGAGCTAAGACCTTGAAAAGTCCTTGAATTTTATGCTAGACCTTGAAAAGTCCTTGAACTTGATGCTAGTCCTTGCATTTGATGCTAGACCTTGAAAAGTCCTTGAATTTGATGCTAGTCCTTGAATTTGATGCTAGACCTTGAAAATGAGTAAAACTCCAGAACAATAGTACTTGGTTTTGAAGAAAAAAAGGTACACTTGAAGTTTATGCAAAGGTTGGTCAGCCTATATTATATATAAAAGAAGTGATACTGTTGTTCTTTGTACCGATACCTGGTTAACCTTTTAAATTTTAATTACGTATTCATTTGAAATAAATGATGAGTTAAACCCGTTTGAAATTTTTTATGATTTTTGTTCTGACATGTCAAAATATAATTCTGAGAAAAACAATGTGATAGTATTACTTAAAAAGCAAGGCATTTTTTTTATTACTGGAGGTAGTCCCAATCCAAAAAAGTATGTTTTCCCCTATTCTGAATTTGAATTTTCCAACTGTTTGATTTTTAGGGGTTTTGCTGTTTTAAGATAGTTTTGCTACTTTGTATGTCTATTTTGATTGTTTAAGCATCACTTACAGTTAAAATATTGATCAACTATCAAAAAACCCATTGCACATTTGTAAATATTACAAAAAAACATCTTTTTTAAATTTTGTTAAAATTGCAATTTTTCCCAGTTAAGACAATTCCGAGAGCATTTTCCTTATTTCACTAGACTGGTTGTGGCATTGATGAAAAAAGGCCTCAAAAGTCTGTGAAAAATCCTTGAATTTTGTCTCTTTATGTTGCGCATTAACCATGTAGAAATTTTCTCTTCAGAATTTATTGTTATCATTAATAATCAAACTAACCTAACATTAATACGTGCTACTACCGTAACTGTAGTTTGTTACCTCGGTGCAAAAGGTGGATAACTGCATTGAAATATAGAAGTACTTACCCACTTTTTGTGCCGATTTTATGATATCTGAATTCCATATTCTCAGATTTAAACTCTTGTTTTCTTTGTGTATTTACATAGTATAACATGATTGAATATTTACAAGGAAAAAGTTGAAGTTGGTAACTTTGAAAAAATATGAGAGACTATCAAATGTCAAAGTTAAATGGTCACAGAAAATACCCAGGATGCAATATTCATGTAAACATTGCAATATTTTCACAGAAAGCGGCAGATATATTACAGACAATGTTGAGACTGACCGAAGTGAAATCAGACGATATCTGTTTTACATCAAATCCTTTGTCCTTCACAGAGGTAAACTGTCTTGTTACTTTATTTTGATACTGAAATGAGCCGTGCCATGGGAAAACCAACATAGTGGGTTTGCGACCAGCATGGATCCAGACCAGCCTGCGCATCCGCGCAGTCTGGTCAGGCTCCATGCTGTTCGCTTTTAAAGCCTATTGGAGTTGGAGAAACTGTTAGCGAACAGCATGGATCCTGACCAGACTGCGCGGATGCGCAGGCTGGTCTGGATCCATGCTGGTCGCACACCCACTATGTTGGTTTTCCCATGGCACGGCTCAAATATTGAAAATCCCAATACTTTATACCAAGGTTCTGCAAAAAAGTACTCATAAATTTAAATGGGTTTGAATGACAAAAATAGTTTTTTACTAGAGTTTATGCACATTTTTAGCTCACCTGTCACGAAGTGACAAGGTGAGCTATTGTGACAGCTTGATGTCCGTCGTCCGTCAACAATTTGTAAAAAAATCTTGTTCTTGAAAACCACTAATCTTGGCAGAATTACACCAGACTTCACAGGAATGATCCTTGGGTGGCCCCCTTTCAAAATTTTCCAAAGTATTGAATTCCATGCAGAACTCTGGTTGCCATGGCAACCGAAAGGAAAAACTTTAAAAATCTTCTCAAAAACCAAAAGCCCTAGAGCTTAGATACTTGGTGTGAAGCATTGCCTAGTGGACCTCTACCAAATTTGTTCAAATCATGACCCCAGGGTCAAAATTGACCCCGCCCCTGGGGTCACTTGATTTTACATAGGAAAATATTAAAAAATCTTCTTCTCAAAAACCAGAAGCCCTAGAGCTTAGATATTTGACATGTAGCATTGCCTAGTGGACCTCTACTAAAGTTGTTCAAATTATGACCCGGGGGTCAAAATTGACCCCGCCCTAGGGGTCACTTGATTTTACATAGGAAAATCTTCAAAAATTTTCTAAAAATAAACCAGAAGGCCTAGAGCTTAGATATTTCACATGTAACATTGCCTAGTGGACCTCTACAAAATTTGTTCAAATCATTCATATCATGACCCCGCCCCAGAAGGCCTAGAGCCTAGATATTTCACTTGTAGCATTGCCTAGTGGACCTGTACAAAATTTATTCAAATTATGTCCCCCGGGGTCAAAATTGACTCTGCCCTAGGGGTCACTTGATTTTACATAGGAAAATCTTAAAAAGAAAATTCGAAAAATAAACCAGAAGGCCTAGATCTTAGATATTTGACATGTAGCATTGCCTAGTAGACTTTTACAAAATTTATTCAAATCATGACCCCGCCCCATGCGGTTACTTGATTGTACATAGAAAAATCTTCAAAATTTTCTAAAAATAAACCAGAAGGCCTAGAGCTTACTAGATATTTGACATGTAGCATTGCTTAGTGGACCTATTCAAAAAGTTTTCAAATCTTGTTTTTAAAGTTACTTTAAGAAATTTTCAACTATATTTTCACATAATTCTTTTGAATGATTTTTATTATGATCTTTTGACCTTGAAGACTTGTCCTTAAGTGCAATGATAACAGGTGAGCGATATATGGCCATCATGGCCCTCTTGTTGTCTTAATTTAATGAAATAACCATGTTTTGAATTTAAACACCACAGAATTATGATAAATATCATACACATACTCATATCCCATTGCCTGATACCCACAATTGTATGGATAGCACATTTTTTTTTTCCATGTTATAACATCTGCAGAATCCTGAGGGATTGGTTGGTGCCAGAGTTCTTTAGGTTGAGGGTACCAACATGGCCCGAGGCATTCTGCAGATGTTTCAAGATGAAACCTTAACATACATGTGTTAACGCAATTCTAGCATAAAAGGTTTGAACAAAATTAGTACCATATATTGTCAGTTAACATAATTAAATGTTAAAGAAATGTGCAGTTTGATCACATTGACGTTATTTTTGAGTTGTCTGTTTGGCCATAATATTTTTACATTTTGCTACAGAATGCACATCTGTTAAAAAATATGTTAACAATTGAGTGTGAAAATCTCTCACAGAATTTGTCATGTACTATATTTTAGGGGCTTCATTGGCCTTGTGGTTAAGATTGCTGATTTTTAGCTTGACTGTTCGAAGAACAGGTAGAGCTGTTGTACTTGCCTGTGCGTCCACGTCCATGTTCTCTACCGCATCTGCGTCCCACTAAGTTTTTGTATGTGAGCTAGTATCTCTGTAAACACTTCTAGGAATGGATTAAAACTTCATACCGGCACACTTATTCACTGTGATGATCTAACATGCATTGCGTAGGTTCCATAACTCTGTTTTGCATTTTTAGCTTGACTTTCCGAAGAAAAAGTAGAGCTGTTGCACTCACCTCGGCTAGGTTGAAGTTTTTGACAAAGTCAAATATCTCTGTTACTATCAAAGCTTTTGACTTGAAACTTAAAATAGTTATTAACTATCAAAGTCTACACCAGGAGAAACTGAATGACAGAGTTATGCCCCTTTTTAACTTAGAAGTTTTATAAAGTTTTTACGCACAAAGCTCTAATTCATAGTCAAGCACTGAGAAAAGTTGAGCGTGCTGTCTTACGGACAACTCTTGTTACAAAATTCTTTTTCCGCTTATATTCATTCAATTGACATGGCTGTTGAATATTTGAGCATTGCTGTCCTCAGACAGCTCTTGTTTAATTGCTTGCCCCTCACCACTGTGAGTGCGAAACAGGACTTTGGATGTAGAATATTATAGGTTAAGAAGCAGGTTAGCTGGCTAATGGGAGGTCGCTGGTTCTAGCCGTATGCCTGCTAATGCCTGAAACAATACCTAGAGAAGCATCTAGGGTCTTTAACTATCATCAAAAAGCTTGAAAAGTCATTAAAGCCCTGCTCCGCGTCTATTCTAATTCTTTTGTGTGTATGCAACCCATGATTACAATAGGTAACAGTTAACAGCCACGTGCCACACTTTAGTACTCAAAACCACAGGTATTTTATATTATATAGAATTTTATAGAAAATAGACTGTATTTTGACAGGTGTCACTGTTCATAGTCAGGGTTTTCATGCTTTTTCAGTGACAATTTAAGGTTAAAAGGTAGGACTGGAGCAGGTCTTTAAAGACCTAAAGTGTGTCATTGTGACTCTAAAGCCAACAGAAACAACACATGTAATTTTTTTATTTTGCAGATATTTCAGGCAGTTCCACGAGACCTCGGTATTACAAGAAACCTGTGTGAACAGTATCTGAGTTTGATGACAGACGATTCTGTAAGATTTTCTTTCATTTCTACAGCTAATATAACAAGTAGGCCTCCATGGTTATGTTTTAAATTACTGACTCAGAATCACCTGTTTCTCACTGTTGTGGGTTGGAGCCCTAGTTGGCTTTCATCAGAGGAAGCTGGCTTGCTGAAGGCCAGTGGTTCTACCCAGTTGCCTGCTTGAAATAATTCCCTGAGGAGAACCTGAGATCTCCCTCCAAAATTACAGCTGGAATGTTATCCTGTGACTTGAACTATGCAATAATGACTTATGGTAATGGACCCATAATGAACTCTGCAATTTCCATGTGATTATGTACTCTGATTAGAGAATTTGAAATTCTTTAGATATAAGTATAGCACAGCATAAACACAGCTTTCTGTAAATCATTTAGAATTTAAGGAAATATGTACGTTATTAAAGCTGACTGTAGCAAAAGAAAAATTTAGTCAGCAAGTGGTTATAAACTTGAGTTTGGAGACCAGTCTACAAACCCCAACATCTGATTGGCTGTTTCAAAGCAGTAGTTTGAAATTGACCAATAGCAAATCAGCATTCTGTGACTGGTTTCCAACCTTAGTTTTATAACCTAGTGTCCAGGAATTGAACCTGCATTGACTGGCAGAGAGAACTTTTACAGTTCCTTCTTTGCAGAAACTACAGTTGTGAATACAATTATTTCAGCCACTGAAAAAAATCGGAAATTGTAGACCCACGTTATATGGCAGATAATGCCTATAAGCAAAAAAACTGAAAACTAGAAGTATTTGAACACAAGGACTTTTGAATATGTATATTATTTTCTGACCGATTTATGACAGCAGCATAGATATAACTATTTTGTTTTGTATTATATAGATGGAGCTAGTGAGTAAAGTAGGGGAGAGTGGAGGAGGAATGTTTGTGATAAGTATCCTTCGAAAAATAATAAAATTTTAGTGTCATGCAGTGGTTTTCATCGACACACTTTCTCACTGCAGCTGTACAGTATTACATTTGTACTTCAAGATTTTATGTCAGACTGCTTAGTTAGCAGGTAGTTGGACACTTGTTCAAACCATGCAGAGTTTGTGGGTTTTCAGTGGGTAATTGGGTCAAACTTAGATGCACCCTTAATCATGAAACCAATTTGTATAGTTACAGTTACCAAATTCATGCAAAAATAAAAACCATTTTGAATACAGTTATCTCACTTTAAAGGTAAAATCACCAATATTGAATACTATAATCCCATTTTCATGGAAATGAAACATTTTGAGTCGGATAATCAGAATTTAGTGATAATAAAACCCTTTTGAATTATTTATAGATCTGATTTTAATAAAAATAAAACATTTTGAATACTGTATTAATTTTAGTAAAAATAAAACTCTTTTATTGCAATAATTAAATTTTAGGGAAATAAAAGCTTTTTGAATTCTATGGGGGAGAAAGGAGACCAGTTTTCACGGATTTCAGGGTTGCATTCCTATCATTTTAACTTCTAAAGTTGAATTCCAAGAATTCAAGTCCCAAAGAAAGGACTGTTTTAGCCAAAAAAAACAACAAAGTTTCATGTCCACAAAATGTAATGTTTTTATAGTACTTTTTTGGCATTGCATGAGTCTATAAATAGAATACTGTCTTTTACAAAATTAGCATATTAAGCATTTTTAAGGTTCTTTGCTTTCTGTGGGTACATTTTACCCTATTTCATTATTTTGTTCTGTTTCAGTTTTAAACCAGAGTAATTTACTCTCTTACATTATATGATAATGGGATTATCCTTGACCTGTTTTAGATATAATGAAAGGGCTTACTGCATTATGTAAGTCACACTTGGAATCTGTTGTACAAGAAAGGTAAGAAGAAACTGTAAAATAATGAGCTGCACCATGAGAAAACCAACATAGTGCATATGCGACCAGCATGGATCCAGACCAGCCTGCCACAGTCTGGTTAGGATCTATGCTGTTTGCTTTCAAGGCCTATTGCAGTCAGAGAAACCATTAGCAAACAGCATGGATCCTGACCAGACTGAGCATGTCGCGAATGCACTTTGTTGGTTTTCTCATGGCACGGCTCAATTATCTTTTTAGAGGACCTATTTTTATGGATTTCAAGATTCAGAATGGCCATCCTCCATATCAAATTGTAAACAACAAATGAACTTCATGTTAACCCTTACCATGCTGAACTTGATTGATTCTGCCTTTGCGAGCAGTGTAGATCATGATCAGCCTGCACATCCATACAGTCTGATCAAGATCTGCATTGTTCGCTATTCAGTAAAGTATCGTTTTGGTAAGCACCCCTTTTAACAGTTAATGGTACTGTCCAAGTTGAAAGATGGACAAGTTCATTAAAGAAATTTAACAGGGTAAGGGTTAATATTTTACATTATCTGCTGTGAAATTTGAAAATGAGTTTAAGGAAGATTGGTACTACTCTGCGCTGAAGTTAACATCCATATACAGGCAGACACCATATGACTTGTTAACATTTTTGTCAACTTATGTGGAGAAGTTATCCATCATTTGTAAAGAACACTGTTTAAGTGAACTGACCTGGGGCGTTGAATTCTTCATGTGAGGAAGCCATCCAGCTGGCTTACGGAAGGTCAGTGGTTCTACCCAGGTGCCCACTTGTGATGAAATAATGCACGGAGGGGCACCTGGGGTCTTCCTGCATAATTAAAGCTGGAAAGTTGCCATATGACCTATCATGTGTCAGTGCGACGTTGAATCCAAAAAAAAAAAAAAGTAAACTGACCACCTTTGCAATACTAATCTAAAACTGGCATTAAACACGGTTGAACTAGAAATCTCCTAGCAACTGTCCTGTATGCTTACTCAATTCATTTTTCTTGTATTTCAGGTTTGGGTCCAAAAGTTTGAGGATTTTTAGAGTTTTACTTTTAAAGCAACATTTAGAGCAGAAACAGGTTCAGTTTCTACTTTAATATTTTTCTATACACAGGCATACTTGTTACATTTTGATAATTATTGTATTTTTGTTGAAGCTAATTTCTTTGTGTTGCAAACTTTTGTTAAAACTGATTTCTCAGCATTGTGAAATGCAGAGGTATGATTTTAACAATATCAAGTATTTGAGTATTAGCTGTGTCTTGAGAACAAGACTGTAAATAAGCTGGTTTAAGAATTTATCAATCTCTATCTGTCCAGATATTAAAACAGCCAGTATGCATTTCATATCTTAAGTACCTGTTATTAAAATGAGGTTTATTTTTCACATAATTTGTTGATTTTTTCCCATAAAAGTGAATTTTCACACAAAAATGATAAATAACAATGAATTAACTAGAATTTGCACCTCATCAATATTTCTGATTTTAGACTACAGATAAATCTGGTATATGATATATGGTGTATGTGCGTCCATGTGCATGTGCGTCCGATTTGTCAGGACCATAACTTTGACATGCATGGACCAGTCTTGTTAATATTTGGCATGAATGTTAAACTCAATGAGAAGGAGTGTCATGTGCAAACCCCATGTTCTTATCTCAAAGGTCAAGGTCACAGTTGGAGGTCAAAGGTCAAATTGAAGTTTGTCCGGAGCATTTCTTCTTCATGCATGGTTGGATTCTGATGTAACTTGGCATAAATGTTCTCCATTATGAGACGGAGTGTCGTGCATAAGAACTAGGTCCCTAGGTCTAAAGTCAAGATCACACTTAGAGGCCAAAGGTGCTGGCGGGTTCGACATTCTGCCCGTGGGCATGCCAAATGTATTTCTAGTATACATGTAGCTCTGCATATTCGACTGATTTATATTTAAAAAAAAATACATCTGATGAGGATCATTCACATTTGAAGTAAATGTCTAAAGATGAAATACTCTTTGTGGAAGACAAGCATTGGATATCTGTTAACAATTTCAGATTGAAGATTTGGCTATGATTCCATCTAAAGAAGCGAAAGAACTTCTGTATACAATGTTTGCACAGAACTTTGTTGCAGTCACCGTAAGTACATAAATCTTTGTGATTTATCTCCCTTTTCTTTTGTATAAAGTGGGCGAGTCGAAGGCATTATGTTCAAAACCATAATTATTTGTGAACAGAAAAAAAAGGTAAGGGACAAGTGATAAGTATTACATCTGATTTATATAATGATTTTAAAAAGGATGATTGTGCTATTAAATATTATAAGTTTTATTTCTTCTTTGAAATTTTGACTGGTTCTGATTTTTGTTTCTATTTAGAAATTTTGACTGGTTCTCAATACAACTGTTTCAGGAAATATCCAAAACACCAGACCATGCCCCAGCAAGAACATACTACCTGTTCAAGGTACAACTAGATCAGCTTGCCAGAATGTTGCTGGAGAATAGTTATAAGGTAAGGTCTTAAAGTCATTTGAGCCGCACCATGATAAAACCAACATAGTGGGTTTGCGACCAGCATGGATCCAGACCAACCTGCGCATCCGTGCAGTCTAGTCAGGATCCATGCTGTTCGCTTTCAAAGCCTAATGGAATTAGAGAAACTAATAGCGAACAGCATGGTTCCTGACCAGACTGCGCGGATGCGCAGGCTGGTCTGGATCCATGCTGGTTGCAAACCCACTATATTGGTTTTCCCATGGCGCGGCTCATTTGCTTTCTTTAAACACTAGGAGTTTCTGAAATTCCTCTAACCTTTGTTATCTGGAAGCGAAAATCAAATACACATATCACTGATTTATGTGACAAAAAAATAAAAATTGGAGACATTTAAATACAAACATCTGTATTGAATCTCACTTGATACTGATATAATAACCAGTTCAGTTTGCTTGCAGGCCCTTTCAAATGCTATAAGGAAAAGAATAGCAGAAACCAAGGAAAATAGGTAAGTACATTATAATACTGTAAAATGTACCATTATTCTTTATGAAGGATGGAGGGGACACTTATGTTCATTGTTGTAATGCTCGAGGTATTTTAGAATGATTTTGTGTGAGGAAGTAAGTTTACTGGCCTGTGGAATGTTGGTGGTTCTGCATGGGTGCCACTGTGTTCCTGAATGCTTTGAAGGGCACCTTAGGTCTTTCAATACCACGTGTAGCCGGAAAGAGGTTAATATATATGACTTACAATTGTGTCAGAGTGACTTTAAACATCCCCGCCACCCACCCACGAAAAAGTTTTAATTAACAAATGAATTTGTTTTTAGGTATTTATGCGAAATGAACAAAATTGGATTGGCAAATCACACTAGTGATTCATGTTTAATTTGCCGATCCTATTCTGTCATTCATTTTGCAAATTCCGCAAAAAGTAATTCATATCTTATATTTATATTATATTTCCTTTTTATTTTTAAGCAAGGTTATATTATGAATTGCACACATTTTGTTGCATTTAACATTAAAATGGGCTTCCCAGCCATTCTGTTCATCAGACGGAACAACTGCAACGTCATCTAAGGAACGAAGTTCTCCCTGACTACGCAGATGTCATCAAAACAGCACCCATTATCACAAAGCAGTATAGTCGTAACTTTGGCGCCTTTCCTTTCGCTGTTCTTACAAAATGAATGCCATAATTTTCAATGGAAAAGAATAGGGCAAATGTAATTATCTTAGTTTAAATGCTGTATATTTCAGGAGACTGATGGAGAAGCAAGAACGCGTTGATGCTATTTTAGCATCACTGGAGCAGTCTGGAGCAGACGATGTTCAGAAAGAGGAAATCCTGCTAACCATAACACCATCAGAAAGGTCACAACTGCAGAAGGTCAAACACATGATAAATATGTAAGTTTATAAAGTAACAAAATCAAATATAAAATATAACAATAGAAAATATAACAATAACTGTCAAATATGCTGTTATCCATACTGTAATTATGAGATTTTTATATTTAGATGTATATATTGCCACTGGTAATCTATATTGCTAACTCATGCAGATGATTGTTAGTAACTTTAGTTGGAGGACAGTGCAAGATACAGTCGACACTCCGACTCCAAAAGCTTTCCTTGCTCTGTAGCATGCCAGGTTTAAAGTACCCATACACGGAACTCTAATCTCTTATCCCAAAATACTCAGTTTTGGGTGGATGGACCTCATGACCGCTGGTTTTGTAGTCAGACTGTATTACCACTGGATCACGGTGTCCACTCAGAACTAAGGGGCCTGGTGGTTTGGTGTTTAAAAATGTTGGCCACTCAACCTTGAGGTCCTGGGTTTTAGTCCAACTAGGGTCACGACAATACCTTCTCATATAAGAACAGTGCTGGTTTTTCCAGAAAGCAGACTTTAGATAAATTCGAATAAGCTTCAAAGCTTTTATCACAATAATAGTAAAATAAAAAGTAAAGTATTATTGTACAAATTAAGTCAATCCTAGGCATGGATTCGAGAACTATTATTCACATCCTAAAATTCCCACCTACTGTGTGTATTATTGTACTTTGTGATAATATGGACCAAAACAACCACTTTTTGGGGGACTTGACTTCACTTGAGCGAGATTGGTCATGTGACATACATATGTATAAAGTACTTAGAACTGTTTTGCTCTACTGTAAAATCAGTATCATTTGTTGGGTACTCAATTCTAGCTGTGTGGCATCAATCAGCAGAATTAAATCTTATCAAAAAACTCCTACTTAAAGCATCCTTTGAATTTAAAATCCACGATAAAAATGCCAAGCAAATAGGCTCCTAGATACAAACCATGACTTTTTCTCCATGAAAATAAATAATTTGCAAACAGTTCATGGTACCATCCTTCATGTACTTAGGGTAATACATATTTGTATTTTCATCAGAACTTTGCCCCTCCCCCACCCCAGAAAAAAACAAAAACGAAAAACTTACAGAAAAGGGGAAACAAACAGTATACAGAGTTAACTTTCTCTTGTTTTGTTTTCAGGTTAGATCAAAGTGAACTACAACTTGATGAGACGATCTTTGTTTTGGAAACTTACATCTTTTATCATGATCAGAAGATGAAATACAGACATTAAGACACTACAGGGATTTTTACTTGTTATTGTTTTTGATAATAAAATTAATATTGATTGTCTTAATTTTCCAGATCCCCAATATCTTTCACAAAGGTGGGAATTTTTTGTCATAAACTGGAATATTGTGAAGTCATGTAATTTCATGTGTTAAGTTTTGGCAAAAGCAGATATTTTTATTAGCTCACCTGTCACATAGTGACAAGGTGAGCTTTTGTGATCACCCTTCGTCCGTCTGTCCGTGCGTCAACAATTTCTTGTCTGCACGATAGTGGTTTCATTTATGATTTTATTTTAAACAAACTTGCACACAACTTGTATCACCATAAGATCTCGGTTCCTTTCTTTAACTAGCCAGATCCCATTATGGGTTCCAGAGCTATGGCCCCTGAAAGGGCCAAAATTAGCTATTTTGACCTTGTCTGCACAATAGCAGCTTTATTTATAACTTGATTTTTACCAAACTGGCACACAACTTGTATCACCATAAGATCTTGGTTCCTTTGTTGAACTGGCCAGATTCCTTAATGGGTTCCAGAGTTATGGCCCCTGAAAGGGCCAGAATTAGCTAATTTGACCTTGTCTGCACAATAGCAGCTTCATTTATGATTTTATTTTAACCAAACTTGCACACAACTTGTATCACCATAAGATCTTGGTTCCTTTCTTCAACTGGTGAAATTCCTTTATGGGTTCCATAGTTATAGCTCCTGAAAGGGCCAGAATTAGCTATTTTGACCTTGTCTGCACAATAGCAGCTTCATTTATGATTTGAATTTAATCAAACTTGCACAAAACTTGTGTCACCATAAGATCTTGGTTCCTTTTTTAAACCGGCCAGATCCCTTAATGGGTTCCAGAGTTATGGCCCCCGAAAGGGCCAAAATTAGCTATTTTGACCTTATCTGCACAATAGCAGCTTCTTTTATGATTTGATTTTAACCAGACTTGCACACAAGTTGTATTTCCAAAAGATCTTAGTTCCTTTCTTGAACTGGTCAGATTCCATCATGGGTTCCAGAGTTATGGCCCCTTAAAGGTCCAAAATTGGCTATTTTGGCTTTTGCAGCCATATAAATACTTCATTTATGGTTTTATTTGATACAAACTTCCAAAATATCTTCAACAACAATAAATCTTGGATTCCATGACAAATCAGATCCAATCGTAGGTTCCAGAGTTATTTTATATCTGATTACCTCCCCAGATTGTAATCAAAATGGATTTATATCAGTAAGTACTTATAGGACTTATTTGAAATTTCATTATTGTCATTAGTTGGACTGAGCCAAATAGGGTAGATAACTATGGACTGATTTTATGTCAAATTACCTCCCTTTATTTATCCCCCCACCAAAGGTGAAGGGGATATTAGAAATGCTCTCCGTCCGTCCGTCCGTCCGCAACGATATTTGTCCGGAGCATAACTCCAAAAGTACTTGAGGGATTTTCTTCAAACTTCATACACTGATAGAACACATTGGGAGGAAGTGCAGTGTGCAAGAACAATAACTCTGCCTTGCCTATTTTTTGAGTTATTCCCCTTTATCTTATTTTCTTAAAAAAATTTGTCCGGAGCATAACTCCAAAAGTACTGGAGGGATTTTCTTCAAACTTCATACACTGATAGAACACATTGGGAGGAAGTGCAGTGTGCAAGAACAATAACTCTACCTTGCCTATTTTTTGAGTTATTCCCCTTTATCATATTTTCTTAAAACATTTTGTCCGGAGCATAACCCCAAAAGTACTGGAGGGATTTTCTTCAAACTTCATACACTGATAGAACACATTGGGAGGTAGTGCAGTGTGCAAGAACAATAAATCTACCTTGCCTATTTTTTGAGTTATTCCCCTTTATCATATTTTCTTAAAGAACTTTGTCCGGAGCATATCTTCTTCATGCATGGAGGGATTTTGATATATCTTGGCACAAATGTTTACCACTACGATGCGGAATGTCATACGCAAGAACTAGGTCCCTAGGTCTAAGGTCAAGGTCACACTTAGAGGTCAAAGGATACAAGAATAAAAACCTTGTCCGGAGCATTTCTTCTTCATGCATTGAGGGATTTTGATATAACTTGGCACAAATGTTTACCACCTTGAGACGGAGTGTCATGCGCAAGATCCAGGTCACTAGGCCTAAGGTCAAGGTCACACTTAGAGGCCAAAGGTCAGATACAAGAATGACTTTGTCCGAAGCATTTCTTCTTCATGCATGGAGGGATTTTGATGTAACTTGGCACAATTATACACCATCATGAGACGAAGTGTCATGCGCAGTTCCCTTCTTTAGAATTACTTCCCTTTGTTGTTACTTTAAATAGCTTTTATTGTAACTTTTTCATTACTAGTCGTAGGGAAAAATCGAGACCACTTTTCTGTAGTACAACAAACATGCTAAATCCAGTTTTGAGGTGTATTTTGACCAGTCTCTTCCTGATAAAGATTTTTGTGTGGACTTGCAATTTTTTTTTTTTTTTTTTTTTTTTTATATAAAGATTAAACTTCCCTTAGTTGTTACTATAAATAACTTATATTGTAACATTTTTATAATTGACCCTAGGGAAAAAACAAGACCACTTTTCTGTGGTACAGCATAGATGTTACTGTCCAGTTTTAGGTGTATTTTATTAATTTTATTATATATAAGGTATCTCTACCTAGTAAGGAGTTTTTTTGTGGACTTTAAAAAACAAAAGACTTACAATGATTACTAAACAACCACAAAATTAACATGCCATTTGCAAATACAGCTGCTAGAGTAAAGAAATTTGCTTTGACGGGCATATATTGTGACATTCTGGCACTCTTGTTCCCTGTTAGCTTTCCATTCCTTCTTTTTACAGTAGCCATATAGAAAAACATCATAGTTATACTCTTCATGAAAATTAATAAAATTTAGCAGTAAACCACCTCACTACTGACTTATTCTTTCTTCCACATCTTAAAACCCCTGATGCGGACCACATCCTTCAATTATGATATGCCCGGTGGGGGGATTAGCCATGTCTGACATGGCTCTTGTTTCAAATTAAAATGGGTATATCTCCGTAACTAATGAAGATACTGATCTGAAATTTCATTTATGTCAACAGATTTATTTGGCAGATCCTTCTTTTGTTCACTTACAATAATTTTTTTTTAATTACTTCCCTTTTACGTTACTATAAATAGCTTATTTTTAGTAACTTTTTTATTATTGGCCGTAGGAAAAAACCGAGACCACTTTTCTGTGGTACAATATGGATGGTACTTCCAATTTTTAGGTGTATTTTGACATATCTGTACCTTATAAGAAATTTTTTTTTCTTTTTGGTTAAATTTCTTCCCTTTGTTGTTCCTGTCCTTTGGACTTAGATATTTTTTCTGAGGACCTTCTTGTCCTCAAGTGCAATGATAACAGGTGAGCGATATAGGGCCATCATGGCCCTCTTGTTTTGAAATCACTCCGTAGATTTCAGAGTTTGAAACACCCACCCACTTAGCTCAATAAAGAGAGCGCAGATCTACGGTTCATGGGGTTGCGAGTTCAATCCTCGAGAGAGCTGTAACTATGTTCTCAGTGACGATTTGCTAAGACACTGTGTCTGAAATCGCCCCATGTGTTTCTGGGACGATCTGTGTATGAAAAGAATTGGAACCACTGCCTTACCCTTGCATGATCGTAAGAGGCGACTAATAGGGTCTTAACACTTGGTTTTGCAGTAACTCTGTGATTCCAGCTGGTATGCAAATTTTGATTCCATACCTCATGTTTTATTTCGATGTAAATGAGATGTGGAACCAAAATTTGTAGTCCTGTTCGGCGCCATATAGCCTATACTGTGTTGGTGCGCCATAAAACCCAAATAAATAAATAAATTAATGTGTCTGAAATCATTCGTCCTTCACCTCTGATTCATGTGAGAAAGTTGGCAGTTACTTGTGGAGGACAGGTTTGTACTGGTACAGAATCCAGGAACACTGGTTAGGTTAACTGCCTGCTGTTGCATAACTGAAATACTGTTGAAAAACTGTGTTAAACTCAGTTGCTTACTTGAACAAATTTCTTTGCCAAAGCTTCAAAATTGAAAAACTAGGCAAACGGGTCATGGTAAAAATTATGCAAGATAACTACCGTACTGAAGTCTGTTAAAGAATTACACAAGTGGTCCGAATCTCTTTGCTGTAGCTTCAAAAACAAGACGAGATAGAGTGATCTTGGCGCCCACCATTGAACCATTTTTGAATGTTCCAAATTTCAAGACTTGCTCAAGGTCAATTTTCATTTCAGTACACAACACTGTGCATGTGGTACAAATTTGAAAGCTGTGGCTTGAGAAATGTGAAAGTAGGTCACTAGATCAATTTCAAAGTCAAAGTTCATTTCGGTAGACAGAACTATGCATGTGCTTCAAATTTGTAGGCTGTAGCTTGAGAAATGTGAAAGTAGGTACCAAGTAAGAATCCATGTCAAATTTCAATTCAGAACACAAAAATATGCATGTGGTCCAAATTTGAAGCCTGTAGCTTCAGAAATGTGAAAGTAGGTCACTAGGTCAATCTCAAGATCAAAGTTCATTTTGGTACATAAAATTATGCATGTGGTCCAAATTTGAAGGCTATAGCTCGAGAAATGTGAATGTAGGTCACTAGGTCAAAATCAAGGTCAGATTTTATTTCGGAACACAAAACTATGCATGTGGTCCAAATTTGAAGCCTGTACCTTAAAAAAATGAGAAAGTAGGTCACTGGGTCAATATCACGGTCAAAGTTTGTTTCAGTACACAAACTGATGCATGTGGTCCAAATTTGAAGGCTGTAGCTACAGAAATGTAAAAGTAGGTCACTAGGTCAAGATCAAGGTCAACTAGTGTCAAGGTTCATCTTGCCACTCAAAACTATACATTTGGTCCAAATTTGAATGATGTAGGTTATGGACATGAAGATTCTAAAAGTTTTTCCCTATACAAGTCTATATGAACCATGCGACGCCCAGGATGGGGCCATATTTGACCCTAGGGGGATAATTTGAACAAACTTGGTAGAGAACCACTAGATGATGCTACAGTACAAATATCAA